>NW_028322232.1:8891666-11317500 GCF_059928025.1 Delphinapterus leucas | reverse complement strand
TTGTCGTACCCTAACTTGTAACCTAAACCGTCCCCGTCCCCTAACCTAACCCTAACCCTAACCCTTACGTGAAGCCTTACCCTAACCTGTCTCCTAATCCTAAACCGTACGCTGACACTAACGCGTACCCTAACACGGACGCTCACCCTAAAACATTGTCGTACACTAAACTGTACCCTAATCCGTCCCCGTCCCCGTCCCCGTCCCATAACCCTAACCCTAACCCAAACCCTAACCCTAACCCTTACCCAAAGCCTTACCCTAATCGGTCCCCTAATTCTAACCCGTATGCTAACACTAACCCGTACCCTAACACGTACTCTCACCCTAAACCGTTGTCGTACCCTAACCTATGCCCTAAACCGTCCCCGTCCCCGTCCCCTATCCCTAACCCTAACCCTAACCCTGAAGCTTACCCGAAGCCTTACCCTAACCCGTCCCCTAATTCTAACCCGTACGGTAACACTAACCAATAACCTAACACGTACGCTCACCCTAAACGGTTGTCGTAACCTAACCTGTACCCTAAACCGTGTCCGTCCCCTAAACCTAACCCTAACCCTAACCCTAACCTTAACCCTTACCCGAAGCCTTACCCTAACCCGTCCCCTAATCCTAACCCGTACGCTAACACTAACACGTACCCTAACACTTACGGTCACCCTGAACCATGGTCGTACCCTAAACTGTACCCTAAACCGTCCCCGTCCCTTAACCCTAACCCTAACCCTAACCCTAACCCTAACCCTAATCCTTACCCGAAGCCTTACCATATCCCGTCCCCTAATCCTAACCCATACGCTAACACTAAACCGTAAGCTAACACGTACGCTCACCCTAAACCGTTGTCGTACCCTAACCTGTACCCTAAACCGTCCCTGGCCCCTAACCCTAACCCTAACACTAACCTGTACCCGAAGCCTAACACTAACCCGTCCCCTAATCCTAAGCCGTGCGCTAACAGTAACCCATACCCCAACATGTACGCTCAACCTAAACCGTTGTCGTACCCTAAACTGTCCCCATCCCCTAACCCTAACCCTAACCCTAACCCTAACACTTACCCGAAGCCTTACCCTAACCCGTCCCCTAATCCTAACCCGTATGCTAACACTAACCCGTACCCTAACACGTGCGCTCCCCCTAAAACGTTGTTGTACCCTAACCTTTGCCCTAAACCGTCCCCGTCCCCGTCCCCTAACCCTAACGCTAACCCTTACCCAAAGCCTTACCCTAACACGTCCCCTAATCCTAACCCGTACGCTAACACTAAACCGTACCCTAACACGTACGCTCACTCTAAACCGTTGTCATACCCTAACCTGTACCGTAAACCGTCCCCCTCCCCTAACCCTAACCCTAACCCTAACACTTACCCGAAGCCTTACCATAACCTGTCCCCTAATCCTAAACCATATGCTAACACTAAGCCGTACCCTAACACGTATGCTCACCCTAAACAATTGTCGTACACTAAACTGTACCCTCAACCATCCCTGTGCCCTAACCCTAACCCTAACCCTAACCCTAACCCTAAACCTTACCCGAAGCCTTACACTAACCCGTCCCCTAATCCTAAACCGTACGCTGACACTAACACGTAGCCTAACACGTACGCTCACCCTAAACCGTTTTCGTACACTAACCTGTACCCTAAACAGTGTCCATCCCCTATACCTAACCCTAACCCTAACCCTAAACCTAACCCTTACCCGAAGCCTTACCCTTACCCGTCCCCTAATCCTAACCCGTACGCTAACAATAACACGTACCCTAAAACGTACGGTCACCCTGAACCATTGTCGTACCCTAAACTGTACCCTAAACCGTCCCCGTCCCTTAACCCTAACCCTAACCCTAACCCTAACCCTAATCCTGACCCGAAGCCTTAACATAACCCGTCCCCTAATCCTAACCCGTACACTAACATTAAATTGTAACCTAACACGTACGCTCACACTAAACCGTTGTCGTACCCTAACCTGTACCCTAAACCGTCCCCGTCCCCTAACCCTAACCGAAACCCTAACCCTATCACTAACGCTTACCCGAAGCCTAACACTAACCCGTCCCCTAATCCTAAGCCGTGCACTAACAGTAACCCATACCCCAACATGTACGCTCAACCTAAACCGATGTCGTACCCTAAACTGTCCCCATACCCTAACCCTAACCCTAACCCTAACCCCAACCCTAACCCTTACCCGAAGCCTTACCCTAACCCATCCCCTAATCCTAACCCATACGCTAACACTAACCCGTACCCTAACACGTACGCTCACCCTAAAACGTTGTCGTACACTAACCTGTAACCTAAACCGTCCCCGTCCCCTAACCCTACCCTAAACCTTACCCGAAGCCTTACCCTAACCCGTCCCCTAATCCTAACCCGTACACTAACACTAACCCGTGCCCTAAAACATACGCTCAACCTAAACCGTTGTCGTACCCTAACCTGTACCCTAAACCGTCCCCGTGCCCTAACCCTAACCCTAACCCTAACCCTAACCCTAAATCTAACCCTTACCCGAAGCCTTACCCTAACCCGTCCCCTAATCCTAACCCGTACGCTAACAATAACACATACCCTAAAACGTACGGTCACCCTGAACCATTGTCGTACCCTAAACTGTACCCTAAACCTTCCCCGTCCCTTAACCCTAACCCTAACTCTAACCCTAACCCTAACCCTAATCCTTTCCCGAAGCCTTAACATAACCCGTCTCCTAATCCTAATCCGTACGCTAATATTAAATCGTAACCTAACACGTACGCTCACACTAAACCGTTTTCGTACCCTAACCTGTACCCTAAACCGTCCCTGTCCCCTAACCCTAACCATAACCCTAACCCTAACACTAACCCTTACCCGGAGCCTAACACTAAACCGTCCCCTAATCCTAACCCGTACACTAACACTAAACCGTGCCCTAAAACATACGCTCAACCTAAACCGTTGTCGTACCCTAACCTGTACCCTAAACCGTCCCCGTCCCCTAACCCTAACCCCAACCCTAACGCTAACACTTATCCGAAGCCTTACGCTAACCCGTCCACTAAACCTAAACCCTACGCTAACACTAACGCGTTCCCTAACACGTACGCTCACCCTAAACCGTTGACATACACTAACCTGTACATTAAACCGTCCCTCTCCCCTAACAATAACCCTAACCCTAACCCTAACCATTACCCGAAGCCTTACCCTAACCGGTCCCCTAATCCTAACCCATACGCTAACACTAACCCGTACCGTAACACGTACGCTCACACTAAACCTTTGTCGTACCCTAACCTGTACCCTAAACCGTCCCCGTCCCCTAACCCTAACCCTAACCCTTACCCGAAGCCTTTCCGTAACCTGTCCCCTAATCCTAACCCGTATGCTAACACTAAGCCGTACCCTAACACGTACGCTCACCCTAAACCATTGTCCTACACTAACCTGTACCCTAAACCGTCCCCGTCTCCGTCCCCTAAACCTAACCCTAACCCTAACACTAACCATTCCCCGAAGCCTTACCATAACCCGTCCCCTAATCCTAACCCGTACGCTAACACTAACCCATACCGTAACACGTACGCTCACACTAAACCTTTGTCGTACCCTTACCTGTACCCTAAACTGTCCCCGTCCCCTAACCATAACCCTAACCCTAAACTTATCCCTAAACCTTACCCGACGCCTTACCCTAATCCTAACCTGTACGCTAACACTAACCCGTACCCTAACATGTACGCTCACCCTAAACAGTTGTCGTACACTAAACTGTACCCTAAACCGTCCCCGTCCCCGTCCCCGTCCCCTAACCCTAACCCTAACCCTAAACCTTACCCGAAGCCTTACCCTATCCCGTCCTCTAATCCTAACATGTACGCTAACAGTAAACTGTGCCCTAACATGTACGCTCACCCTAAACCGTTGTCCTACCCTAACCTGTACCCTAAACCATCCCAATCCCCGTCCCCTAACCCTAACCCTAACCCTTACCCTTACCCGAAGCCTTACCTTAACCCATCCCCTAATCCTAATCCGTACACTAACACTAACCCGTAACCTAACACGTACGCTCACCCTAAACCGTTGTCGTACCCTAACATGTACCCTAAACCGTCCCCATCCCCTAGCCCTAACCCTAACCCTAACCCTAACACTTACCCGAAACCTTACCCTAACTCGTCCCCTAATCCTAAGCCGTAGGCTAAAATTAACCCTTACCCTAACACGTACGCTCACACTAAACTGTGGTCGTAACCTAACCTGTACCCTAAACCGCCCCATCCCCTAACCCTAACCCTAAACCTAACCCTAATCCTAACCCTTACCCGAAGCCTTACCCTAACCCGTCCCATAATCATACCCCGTACGCTAACACTAACCCGTGCCCTAACACGTAGGCTCACCATAAATCATTGTCGTACCCTAACCTGTACCCTAAACCATCCCCATCCCCGTCCCCGTCCCCTAACCCTAACCCTAACACTTACCCGAAGCCTTACCCTAACCTGTCCCCTAATCCTAACCCTTACGCTAACACTAACCCTTGTCCTAACATGTACACTCACCCTAAACCGTTGTCTTACCCTAACCTGTACCCTAAACCGTCCCTGTAACCTAACCCTAACACTAACACTAACCCTAAACCGAACCCTTACCCGAAGCCTTCCCCTAACCCGTCCCCTAATCCTAAACCGTACGCTAACCCTAACCCGTACCCTAACACGTACGCTCACCCTAAACCGCTGTCGTACCCTAAACTGCACCCTAAACCGTCCCCGTCCCCTAACCCTAACCCTAACTCATCCCCTAATCCTAACCCGTACGCTAACTCTAAGCCATACCCTAACATGTACGCTCACCCTAAACCGTTCTCGTACACTAACCTGTAACCTAAACCATCCCCGTCCCCTAACCCTAAACCTAACCCTTACCCGAAGCCTTACCTTAAACCGTCCTCTAATCCTAACCCGTACGCTAACTCTAAGCCGTACCCTAACACGTACGCTCACCCTAAACCGTTGACATATACTAACCTGTACACTAAACCGTCCCTGTCCCCTAACCCTAACCCTAACCCTAACCCTAACCATTACCCAAAGCCTTACCCTAACCCGTCCCTTAATCCTAACTCATACGCTAACACTAACCCATACCCTAACACGTACGCTCACCCTAAACCGTTGTCGTACCCTAACATGTACCCTAAACCGTCCCCGTCTAATAACCCTAACCATAACCCTAACCCTAACCCTAACCCTAGCTTTTACCCGAAGCCTTACACTAACCGGTCCCCTAATCCGAACCCGTATGCTAACACTAACCCTTACCCTAACACGTACGCTCAACCTAAACTTTTGTCGTGCCCTAACCTGTACCCTAAACCGTCCCCATCCCCTAACCCTAACCCTAACCCTAACCCTAACCCTTACCCGAAGCCTTACCCTAACCCGTCCCCTAATCCTAAACTGTACGCTGACACTAACACGTACCCTAACACGTACGATCACCCTAAACCGTTGTCGTAACCTAACCTGTACCCTAAACCGTCCCCGTCCCCGTCCCCTAACCATAACGCTAAGCCTAACCCTGAAGCTTACCCGAAGCCTTACCCTAACCCGTCCCCAATCCTAACCCGTACTGTAACACTAACCCGTACCCTAACACGTACACTCACCCTAAACCGTTGTCGTACCCTAACCTGTACCCTGAACCGTGTCCATCCCCTAAACCTAACACTAAACCTAAACCTAACCCTAACCCTTACCCGAAGCCTTACCCTAACCCGTCCCCTAAACATAACCCGTACGAAAACACTAACACGTACCCTAACACGTACGGTCACCCTGAACCGTTGTCGTACACTAAACTGTACCCTAAACCGTCCCCGTCCCTTAACCCTAACCCTAACCATAACCAAAACCCTAATCCTTACCCGAAGCCTTACCATAACCCGTCCCCTAATCCTAACCCATACATTACACTAAACCGTAACCTAACACGTACGCTCAACCTAAACCGTTGTCGTACACTAACCTGTACCCTAAACCGTCCCTGTCCCCTACCCCTAACCATAACCCTAACCCTAACACTAACCCTTACCCGAAGCCTTACCCTAACCCGTACCCTAATCCTAACCCGTACGCTAACACTAACCCGTACACTAACACGTACGCTCACCGTAAACCGTTGTCGTACCCTAACTTGTAACCTAAACCGTCCCCGTCCCCTAACCTAACCCTAAACCTAACCCTTACGTGAAGCCTTACACTAACCTGTCCCCTAATCCTAAACCGTACGCTGACACTAACGCGTACCCTAACACGGACGCTCACCCTAAAACATTGTCGTACACTAAACTGTACCCTAATCCGTCCCCGTCCCCGTCCCCGTCCCATAACCCTAACTCTAACCCAAACCCTAACCCTAACCCTTACCCAAATCCTTACCCTAATCGGTCCCCTAATTCTAACCCGTATGCTAACACTAACCCGTACCCTAACACGTACTCTCACCCTAAACCGTTGTCGTACCCTAACCTATACCCTAAACCGTCCCCGTCCCCGTCCCCTATCCCTAACCCTAACCCTAACCCTGAAGCTTACCCGAAGCCTTACCCTAACCCGTCCCCTAATTCTAACCCGTACGGTAACACTAACCCATAACCTAACACGTACGCTCACCCTAAACGGTTGTCGTACCCTAACCTGTACCCTAAACCGTGTCCGTCCCCTAAACCTAACACTAAACCTAAACCTAACCCTAACCCTTACCCGAAGCCTTACCCTAACCCGTCCCCTAATCCTAACCCGTACGCTAACACTAACACGTACCCTAACACTTACGGTCACCCTGAACCATGGTCGTACCCTAAACTGTACCCTAAACCGTCCCCGTCCCTTAACCCTAACCCTAACCCTAACCCTAACCCTAACCCTAATCCTTACCCGAAGCCTTACCATAACCCGTCCCCTAATCCTAACCCATACGCTAACACTAAACCGTAACCTAACACGTACGCTCACCCTAAACCGTTGTCGTACCCTAACCTGTACCCTAAACCGTCCCTGGCCCCTAACCCTAACCCTAACACTAACCTGTACCCGAAGCCTAACACTAACCCGTCCCCTAATCCTAAGCCGTGCGCTAACAATAACCCATACCCCAACATGTACGCTCAACCTAAACCGTTGTCGTACCCTAAACTGTCCCCATCCCCTAACCCTAACCCTAACCCTAACCCTAACACTTACCCGAAGCCTTACCCTAACCCGTCCCCTAATCCTAACCCGTATGCTAACACTAACCCGTACCCTAACACGTGCGCTCCCCCTAAAACGTTGTTGTACCCTAACCTTTGCCCTAAACCATCCCCGTCCCCGTCCCCTAACCCTAACGCTAACCCTTACCCAAAGCCTTACCCTAACACGTCCCCTAATCCTAACCCGTACGCTAACACTAAACCGTACCCTAACACGTACGCTCACTCTAAACCGTTGTCATACCCTAACCTGTACCGTAAACCGTCCCCCTCCCCTAACCCTAACCCTAACCCTAACACTTACCCGAAGCCTTACCATAACCTGTCCCCTAATCCTAAACCATATGCTAACACTAAGCCGTACCCTAACACGTATGCTCACCCTAAACAATTGTCGTACCCTAAACTGTACCCTCAACCATCCCTGTGCCCTAACCCTAACCCTAACCCTAACCCTAACCCTAAACCTTACCCGAAGCCTTACACTAACCCGTCCCCTAATCCTAAACCGTACGCTGACACTAACACGTAGCCTAACACGTACGCTCACCCTAAACCGTTTTCGTACACTAACCTGTACCCTAAACAGTGTCCATCCCCTATACCTAACCCTAACCCTAACCCTAACCCTAACCCTAACCCTAAACCTTACCCGAAGCCTTACCCTATCCCGTCCTCTAATCCTAACATGTACGCTAACAGTAAACTGTGCCCTAACATGTACGCTCACCCTAAACCGTTGTCCTACCCTAACCTGTACCCTAAACCATCCCAATCCCCGTCCCCTAACCCTAACCCTAACCCTTACCCGAAGCCTTACCTTAACCCATCCCCTAATCCTAATCCGTACACTAACACTAACCCGTAACCTAACACGTACGCTCACCCTAAACCGTTGTCGTACCCTAACATGTACCCTAAACCGTCCCCATACCCTAGCCCTAACCCTAACCCTAACCCTAACACTTACCCGAAACCTTACCCTAACTCGTCCCCTAATCCTAAGCCGTAGGCTAAAATTAACCCTTACCCTAACACGTACGCTCACACTAAACTGTGGTCGTAACCTAACCTGTACCCTAAACCGCCCCATCCCCTAACCCTAACCCTAAACCTAACCCTAATCCTAACCCTTACCCGAAGCCTTACCCTAACCCGTCCCATAATCATACCCCGTACGCTAACACTAACCCGTGCCCTAACACGTAGGCTCACCATAAATCATTGTCGTACCCTAACCTGTACCCTAAACCATCCCCATCCCCGTCCCCGTCCCCTAACCCTAACCCTAACACTTACCCGAAGCCTTACCCTAACCTGTCCCCTAATCCTAACCCTTACGCTAACACTAACCCTTGTCCTAACATGTACACTCACCCTAAACCGTTGTCTTACCCTAACCTGTACCCTAAACCGTCCCTGTAACCTAACCCTAACACTAACACTAACCCTAAACCGAACCCTTACCCGAAGCCTTCCCCTAACCCGTCCCCTAATCCTAAACCGTACGCTAACCCTAACCCGTACCCTAACACGTACGCTCACCCTAAACCGCTGTCGTACCCTAAACTGCACCCTAAACCGTCCCCGTCCCCTAACCCTAACCCTAACTCATCCCCTAATCCTAACCCGTACGCTAACTCTAAGCCATACCCTAACATGTACGCTCACCCTAAACCGTTCTCGTACACTAACCTGTAACCTAAACCATCCCCGTCCCCTAACCCTAAACCTAACCCTTACCCGAAGCCTTACCTTAAACCGTCCTCTAATCCTAACCCGTACGCTAACTCTAAGCCGTACCCTAACACGTACGCTCACCCTAAACCGTTGACATATACTAACCTGTACACTAAACCGTCCCTGTCCCCTAACCCTAACCCTAACCCTAACCCTAACCATTACCCAAAGCCTTACCCTAACCCGTCCCTTAATCCTAACTCATACGCTAACACTAACCCATACCCTAACACGTACGCTCACCCTAAACCGTTGTCGTACCCTAACATGTACCCTAAACCGTCCCCGTCTAATAACCCTAACCATAACCCTAACCCTAACCCTAACCCTAGCTTTTACCCGAAGCCTTACACTAACCGGTCCCGTAATCCGAACCCGTATGCTAACACTAACCCTTACCCTAACACGTACGCTCAACCTAAACTTTTGTCGTGCCCTAACCTGTACCCTAAACCGTCCCCATCCCCTAACCCTAACCCTAACCCTAACCCTAACCCTTACCCGAAGCCTTACCCTAACCCGTCCCCTAATCCTAAACTGTACGCTGACACTAACACGTACCCTAACACGTACGATCACCCTAAACCGTTGTCGTAACCTAACCTGTACCCTAAACCGTCCCCGTCCCCGTCCCCTAACCATAACGCTAAGCCTAACCCTGAAGCTTACCCGAAGCCTTACCCTAACCCGTCCCCAATCCTAACCCGTACTGTAACACTAACCCGTACCCTAACACGTACACTCACCCTAAACCGTTGTCGTACCCTAACCTGTACCCTGAACCGTGTCCATCCCCTAAACCTAACACTAAACCTAAACCTAACCCTAACCCTTACCCGAAGCCTTACCCTAACCCGTCCCCTAAACATAACCCGTACGAAAACACTAACACGTACCCTAACACGTACGGTCACCCTGAACCGTTGTCGTACACTAAACTGTACCCTAAACCGTCCCCGTCCCTTAACCCTAACCCTAACCCTAACCAAAACCCTAATCCTTACCCGAAGCCTTACCATAACCCGTCCCCTAATCCTAACCCATACATTACACTAAACCGTAACCTAACACGTACGCTCAACCTAAACCGTTGTCGTACACTAACCTGTACCCTAAACCGTCCCTGTCCCCTACCCCTAACCATAACCCTAACCCTAACACTAACCCTTACCCGAAGCCTTACCCTAACCCGTACCCTAATCCTAACCCGTACGCTAACACTAACCCGTACACTAACACGTACGCTCACCGTAAACCGTTGTCGTACCCTAACTTGTAACCTAAACCGTCCCCGTCCCCTAACCTAACCCTAAACCTAACCCTTACGTGAAGCCTTACACTAACCTGTCCCCTAATCCTAAACCGTACGCTGACACTAACGCGTACCCTAACACGGACGCTCACCCTAAAACATTGTCGTACACTAAACTGTACCCTAATCCGTCCCCGTCCCCGTCCCCGTCCCATAACCCTAACCCTAACCCAAACCCTAACCCTAACCCTTACCCAAATCCTTACCCTAATCGGTCCCCTAATTCTAACCCGTATGCTAACACTAACCCGTACCCTAACACGTACTCTCACCCTAAACCGTTGTCGTACCCTAACCTATACCCTAAACCGTCCCCGTCCCCGTCCCCTATCCCTAACCCTAACCCTAACCCTGAAGCTTACCCGAAGCCTTACCCTAACCCGTCCCCTAATTCTAACCCGTACGGTAACACTAACCCATAACCTAACACGTACGCTCACCCTAAACGGTTGTCGTACCCTAACCTGTACCCTAAACCGTGTCCGTCCCCTAAACCTAACACTAAACCTAAACCTAACCTTAACCCTTACCCGAAGCCTTACCCTAACCCGTCCCCTAATCCTAACCCGTACGCTAACACTAACACGTACTCTAACACTTACGGTCACCCTGAACCATGGTCGTACCCTAAACTGTACCCTAAACCGTCCCCGTCCCTTAACCCTAACCCTAACCCTAACCCTAACCCTAATCCTTACCCGAAGCCTTACCATAACCCGTCCCCTAATCCTAACCCATACGCTAACACTAAACTGTAACCTAACACGTACGCTCACACTAAACCGTTGTCGTACCCTAACCTGTACCCTAAGCCGTCCCTGGCCCCTAACCCTAACCCTAACACTAACCTGTACCCGAAGCCTAACACTAACCCGTCCCCTAATCCTAAGCCGTGCGCTAACAATAACCCATACCCCAACATGTACGCTCAACCTAAACCGTTGTCGTACCCTAAACTGTCCCCATCCCCTAACCCTAACCCTAACCCTAACCCTAACCCTAAACCTTACCCGAAGCCTTACCCTATCCCGTCCTCTAATCCTAACATGTACGCTAACAGTAAACTGTGCCCTAACATGTACGCTCACCCTAAACCGTTGTCCTACCCTAACCTGTACCCTAAACCATCCCAATCCCCGTCCCCTAACCCTAACCCTAACCCTTACCCTTACCCGAAGCCTTACCTTAACCCATCCCCTAATCCTAATCCGTACACTAACACTAACCCGTAACCTAACACGTACGCTCACCCTAAACCGTTGTCGTACCCTAACATGTACCCTAAACCGTCCCCATCCCCTAGCCCTAACCCTAACCCTAACCCTAACACTTACCCGAAACCTTACCCTAACTCGTCCCCTAATCCTAAGCCGTAGGCTAAAATTAACCCTTACCCTAACACGTACGCTCACACTAAACTGTGGTCGTAACCTAACCTGTACCCTAAACCGCCCCATCCCCTAACCCTAACCCTAAACCTAACCCTAATCCTAACCCTTACCCGAAGCCTTACCCTAACCCGTCCCATAATCATACCCCGTACGCTAACACTAACCCGTGCCCTAACACGTAGGCTCACCATAAATCATTGTCGTACCCTAACCTGTACCCTAAACCATCCCCATCCCCGTCCCCGTCCCCTAACCCTAACCCTAACACTTACCCGAAGCCTTACCCTAACCTGTCCCCTAATCCTAACCCTTACGCTAACACTAACCCTTGTCCTAACATGTACACTCACCCTAAACCGTTGTCTTACCCTAACCTGTACCCTAAACCGTCCCTGTAACCTAACCCTAACACTAACACTAACCCTAAACCGAACCCTTACCCGAAGCCTTCCCCTAACCCGTCCCCTAATCCTAAACCGTACGCTAACCCTAACCCGTACCCTAACACGTACGCTCACCCTAAACCGCTGTCGTACCCTAAACTGCACCCTAAACCGTCCCCGTCCCCTAACCCTAACCCTAACTCATCCCCTAATCCTAACCCGTACGCTAACTCTAAGCCATACCCTAACATGTACGCTCACCCTAAACCGTTCTCGTACACTAACCTGTAACCTAAACCATCCCCGTCCCCTAACCCTAAACCTAACCCTTACCCGAAGCCTTACCTTAAACCGTCCTCTAATCCTAACCCGTACGCTAACTCTAAGCCGTACCCTAACACGTACGCTCACCCTAAACCGTTGACATATACTAACCTGTACACTAAACCGTCCCTGTCCCCTAACCCTAACCCTAACCCTAACCCTAACCATTACCCAAAGCCTTACCCTAACCCGTCCCTTAATCCTAACTCATACGCTAACACTAACCCATACCCTAACACGTACGCTCACCCTAAACCGTTGTCGTACCCTAACATGTACCCTAAACCGTCCCCGTCTAATAACCCTAACCATAACCCTAACCCTAACCCTAACCCTAGCTTTTACCCGAAGCCTTACACTAACCGGTCCCCTAATCCGAACCCGTATGCTAACACTAACCCTTACCCTAACACGTACGCTCAACCTAAACTTTTGTCGTGCCCTAACCTGTACCCTAAACCGTCCCCATCCCCTAACCCTAACCCTAACCCTAACCCTAACCCTTACCCGAAGCCTTACCCTAACCCGTCCCCTAATCCTAAACTGTACGCTGACACTAACACGTACCCTAACACGTACGATCACCCTAAACCGTTGTCGTAACCTAACCTGTACCCTAAACCGTCCCCGTCCCCGTCCCCTAACCATAACGCTAAGCCTAACCCTGAAGCTTACCCGAAGCCTTACCCTAACCCGTCCCCAATCCTAACCCGTACTGTAACACTAACCCGTACCCTAACACGTACACTCACCCTAAACCGTTGTCGTACCCTAACCTGTACCCTGAACCGTGTCCATCCCCTAAACCTAACACTAAACCTAAACCTAACCCTAACCCTTACCCGAAGCCTTACCCTAACCCGTCCCCTAAACATAACCCGTACGAAAACACTAACACGTACCCTAACACGTACGGTCACCCTGAACCGTTGTCGTACACTAAACTGTACCCTAAACCGTCCCCGTCCCTTAACCCTAACCCTAACCCTAACCAAAACCCTAATCCTTACCCGAAGCCTTACCATAACCCGTCCCCTAATCCTAACCCATACATTACACTAAACCGTAACCTAACACGTACGCTCAACCTAAACCGTTGTCGTACACTAACCTGTACCCTAAACCGTCCCTGTCCCCTACCCCTAACCATAACCCTAACCCTAACACTAACCCTTACCCGAAGCCTTACCCTAACCCGTACCCTAATCCTAACCCGTACGCTAACACTAACCCGTACACTAACACGTACGCTCACCGTAAACCGTTGTCGTACCCTAACTTGTAACCTAAACCGTCCCCGTCCCCTAACCTAACCCTAAACCTAACCCTTACGTGAAGCCTTACACTAACCTGTCCCCTAATCCTAAACCGTACGCTGACACTAACGCGTACCCTAACACGGACGCTCACCCTAAAACATTGTCGTACACTAAACTGTACCCTAATCCGTCCCCGTCCCCGTCCCCGTCCCATAACCCTAACCCTAACCCAAACCCTAACCCTAACCCTTACCCAAAGCCTTACCCTAATCGGTCCCCTAATTCTAACCCGTATGCTAACACTAACCCGTACCCTAACACGTACTCTCACCCTAAACCGTTGTCGTACCCTAACCTATACCCTAAACCGTCCCCGTCCCCGTCCCCTATCCCTAACCCTAACCCTAACCCTGAAGCTTACCCGAAGCCTTACCCTAACCCGTCCCCTAATTCTAACCCGTACGGTAACACTAACCCATAACCTAACACGTACGCTCACCCTAAACGGTTGTCGTACCCTAACCTGTACCCTAAACCGTGTCCGTCCCCTAAACCTAACACTAAACCTAAACCTAACCCTAACCCTTACCCGAAGCCTTACCCTAACCCGTCCCCTAATCCTAACCCGTACGCTAACACTAACACGTACCCTAAAACTTACGGTCACCCTGAACCATGGTCGTACCCTAAACTGTACCCTAAACCGTCCCCGTCCCTTAACCCTAACCCTAACCCTAACCCTAACCCTAACCCTAATCCTTACCCGAAGCCTTACCATAACCCGTCCCCTAATCCTAACCCATACGCTAACACTAAACCGTAACCTAACACGTACGCTCACCCTAAACCGTTGTCGTACCCTAACCTGTACCCTAAACCGTCCCTGGCCCCTAACCCTAACACTAACCTGTACCCGAAGCCTAACACTAACCCGTCCCCTAATCCTAAGCCGTGCGCTAACAATAACCCATACCCCAACATGTACGCTCAACCTAAACCGTTGTCGTACCCTAAACTGTCCCCATCCCCTAACCCTAACCCTAACCCTAACCCTAACACTTACCCGAAGCCTTACCCTAACCCGTCCCCTAATCCTAACCCGTATGCTAACACTAACCCGTACCCTAACACGTGCGCTCCCCCTAAAACGTTGTTGTACCCTAACCTTTGCCCTAAACCGTCCCCGTCCCCGTCCCCTAACCCTAACGCTAACCCTTACCCAAAGCCTTACCCTAACACGTCCCCTAATCCTAACCCGTACGCTAACACTAAACCGTACCCTAACACGTACGCTCACTCTAAACCGTTGTCATACCCTAACCTGTACCGTAAACGGTCCCCCTCCCCTAACCCTAACCCTAACCCTAACACTTACCCGAAGCCTTACCATAACCTGTCCCCTAATCCTAAACCATATGCTAACACTAAGCAGTACCCTAACACGTATGCTCACCCTAAACAATTGTCGTACCCTAAACTGTACCCTCAACCATCCCTGTGCCCTAACCCTAACCCTAACCCTAACCCTAACCCTAAACCTTACCCGAAGCCTTAAACTAACCCGTCCCCTAATCCTAAACCGTACGCTGACACTAACACGTAGCCTAACACGTACGCTCACCCTAAACCGTTTTCGTACACTAACCTGTACCCTAAACAGTGTCCATCCCCTATACCTAACCCTAACCCTAACCCTAAACCTAACCCTTACCCGAAGCCTTACCCTTACCCGTCCCCTAATCCTAACCCGTACGCTAACAATAACACGTACCCTAAAACGTACGGTCACCCTGAACCATTGTCGTACCCTAAACTGTACCCTAAACCGTCCCCGTCCCTTAACCCTAACCCTAACCCTAACCCTAACCCTAATCCTGACCCGAAGCCTTAACATAACCCGTCCCCTAATCCTAACCCGTACACTAACATTAAATTGTAACCTAACACGTACGCTCACACTAAACCGTTGTCGTACCCTAACCTGTACCCTAAACCGTCCCCGTCCCCTAACCCTAACCGTAACCCTAACCCTATCACTAACGCTTACCCGAAGCCTAACACTAACCCGTCCCCTAATCCTAAGCCGTGCACTAACAGTAACCCATAGCCCAACATGTACGCTCAACCTAAACCGATGTCGTACCCTAAACTGTCCCCATACCCTAACCCTTACCCTAACCCTAACCCCAACCCTAACCCTTACCCGAAGCCTTACCCTAACCCATCCCCTAATCCTAACCCATACGCTAACACTAACCCGTACCCTAACACGTACGCTCACCCTAAAACGTTGTCGTACACTAACCTGTAACCTAAACCGTCCCCGTCCCCTAACCCTAACCCTAAACCTTACCCGAAGCCTTACCCTAACCCGTCCCCTAATGCTAACCCATACGCTAACACTAACCTGTACTCTAACACGTACGCTCACCCTAAACCGTAGTTGTACCCTTACCTGTACCCTAAACCATCCCCGTCCCCTAACCCTAACCCTAACCCTTACCCGAAGACTTAACCTAAACCGTCCCCTAATCCTAACCCGTACGCTAACACTAAACAGTACCCTAACACGTACGCTCACCCTAAACCGTGGACGTACCCTAACCTGTACCTTAAACCGTCCCCGTCCCCTAACCCTAACCCGAACCCTAACACTAACCCTTACCCGAATACTTAACCTAACCTGTCCCCTACTCCTATCCCGTACGCTAACACTAACCCGTACCCTAACACGTACGCTCACCCTAAACCACTGTCATACCCTAACCTGAACCCTAAACATTCCCCGTCCCCTAACCCTAACCCTAACCCTAACCTTTACCTGAAGCCTTACACTAAACCGTACCCTAATCCTAACCCGTACGCTATCACTAAACCATACCCTGAGACGTACGCTCACCCTAAAAGGTTGTCGTACTCTAACCTGTACCCTACACCGTCCCCTAACCCTAACCCTAACCCTTACCCGAAGCCTTACCCTAACCCGTCCCCTAATCCTAAACGGTACGCTAACACTAACCCGTGCCCTAACACATACGCTCACCCTAAAGCGTTGTCGTACCCTAACCTGTACCCTAAACCGTCCCCGTCCCTGTCCCCTAACCCTAAACCTAACCCTAACCGTAACACTTACCCAAAGCCTTACCCTAACACGTCCCCTAATCCTAACCCGTATGCTAACACTAACCCGTACCCTAACACGTACGCTCACCCTAAACCATTGTCCTAACCTAACCTGTACCCTAAACCGTCCCCGTCCCCGTCCCCTAAACCTAACCCTAACCCTAACCCTAACCATTCCCCGAAGCCTTACCCTAACCGCCCCCTAATCCTAACCCGTACGCTCACACTAACCCGTGCCCTAACACGTACGCTCACCCTGAACCGTTGTCGTACCCTAACCTGTACCCTAAACCGTCCCCGTCCCCTAAACCTAACCCTAACCTCACCCTAATCCTAACCCTTACCCAAAGCCTTACCCTAACCCGTCCCCTAATCCTAACCCGTACACTAACACTAACCCGTGCCCTAAAACATACGCTCAACCTAAACCGTTGTCGTACCCTAACCTGTACCCTAAACCGTCCCCGTGCCCTAACCCTAACCCTAACCCTAACCCTAACCCTAAATCTAACCCTTACCCGAAGCCTTACCCTAACCCGTCCCCTAATCCTAACCCGTACGCTAACAATAACACATACCCTAAAACGTACGGTCACCCTGAACCATTGTCGTACCCTAAACTGTACCCTAAACCTTCCCCGTCCCTTAACCCTAACCCTAACTCTAACCCTAACCCTAACCCTAATCCTTTCCCGAAGCCTTAACATAACCCGTCTCCTAATCCTAATCCGTACGCTAATATTAAATCGTAACCTAACACGTATGCTCACACTAAACCGTTTTCGTACCCTAACCTGTACCCTAAACCGTCCCTGTCCCCTAACCCTAACCGTAACCCTAACCCTAACACTAACCCTTACCCGGAGCCTAACACTAAACCGTCCCCTAATCCTAACCCGTACACTAACACTAAACCGTGCCCTAAAACATACGCTCAACCTAAACCGTTGTCGTACCCTAACCTGTACCCTAAACCGTCCCCGTCCCCTAACCCTAACCCCAACCCTAACGCTAACACTTATCCGAAGCCTTACGCTAACCCGTCCACTAAACCTAAACCCTACGCTAACACTAACGCGTTCCCTAACACGTACGCTCACCCTAAACCGTTGACATACACTAACCTGTACATTAAACCGTCCCTCTCCCCTAACAATAACCCTAACCCTAACCCTAACCATTACCCGAAGCCTTACCCTAACCGGTCCCCTAATCCTAACCCGTACGCTAACACTAACCCGTACCGTAACACGTACGCTCACACTAAACCTTTGTCGTACCCTAACCTGTACCCTAAACCGTCCCCTAACCCTAACCCTAACCCTTACCCGAAGCCTTTCCGTAACCTGTCCCCTAATCCTAACCCGTATGCTAACACTAAGCCGTACCCTAACACGTACGCTCACCCTAAACCATTGTCCTACACTAACCTGTACCCTAAACCGTCCCCGTCTCCGTCCCCTAAACCTAACCCTAACCCTAACACTAACCATTCCCCGAAGCCTTACCATAACCCGTCCCCTAATCCTAACCCGTACGCTAACACTAACCCATACCGTAACACGTACGCTCACACTAAACCTTTGTCGTACCCTTACCTGTACCCTAAACTGTCCCCGTCCCCTAACCATAACCCTAACCCTAAACTTATCCCTAAACCTTACCCGACGCCTTACCCTAATCCTAACCTGTACGCTAACACTAACCCGTACCCTAACATGTACGCTCACCCTAAACAGTTGTCGTACACTAAACTGTACCCTAAACCGTCCCCGTCCCCTAACCCTAACCCTAACCCTAACCCTAAACCTTACCCGAAGCCTTACCCTATCCCGTCCTCTAATCCTAACATGTACGCTAACAGTAAACTGTGCCCTAACATGTACGCTCACCCTAAACCGTTGTCCTACCCTAACCTGTACCCTAAACCATCCCAATCCCCGTCCCCTAACCCTAACCCTAACCCTTACCCTTACCCGAAGCCTTACCTTAACCCATCCCCTAATCCTAATCCGTACACTAACACTAACCCGTAACCTAACACGTACGCTCACCCTAAACCGTTGTCGTACCCTAACATGTACCCTAAACCGTCCCCATACCCTAGCCCTAACCCTAACCCTAACCCTAACACTTACCCGAAACCTTACCCTAACTCGTCCCCTAATCCTAAGCCGTAGGCTAAAATTAACCCTTACCCTAACACGTACGCTCACACTAAACTGT
Source organism: Delphinapterus leucas (assembly GCF_059928025.1). Lineage (NCBI taxonomy): Eukaryota > Metazoa > Chordata > Mammalia > Artiodactyla > Monodontidae > Delphinapterus > Delphinapterus leucas. The sequence goes on along the minus strand of NW_028322232.1, from coordinate 11,298,483 downwards.
GGTCGTAACCTAACCTGTACCCTAAACCGCCCCATCCCCTAACCCTAACCCTAAACCTAACCCTAATCCTAACCCTTACCCGAAGCCTTACCCTAACCCGTCCCATAATCATACCCCGTACGCTAACACTAACCCGTGCCCTAACACGTAGGCTCACCATAAATCATTGTCGTACCCTAACCTGTACCCTAAACCATCCCCATCCCCGTCCCCGTCCCCTAACCCTAACCCTAACACTTACCCGAAGCCTTACCCTAACCTGTCCCCTAATCCTAACCCTTACGCTAACACTAACCCTTGTCCTAACATGTACACTCACCCTAAACCGTTGTCTTACCCTAACCTGTACCCTAAACCGTCCCTGTAACCTAACCCTAACACTAACACTAACCCTAAACCGAACCCTTACCCGAAGCCTTCCCCTAACCCGTCCCCTAATCCTAAACCGTACGCTAACCCTAACCCGTACCCTAACACGTACGCTCACCCTAAACCGCTGTCGTACCCTAAACTGCACCCTAAACCGTCCCCGTCCCCTAACCCTAACCCTAACTCATCCCCTAATCCTAACCCGTACGCTAACTCTAAGCCATACCCTAACATGTACGCTCACCCTAAACCGTTCTCGTACACTAACCTGTAACCTAAACCATCCCCGTCCCCTAACCCTAAACCTAACCCTTACCCGAAGCCTTACCTTAAACCGTCCTCTAATCCTAACCCGTACGCTAACTCTAAGCCGTACCCTAACACGTACGCTCACCCTAAACCGTTGACATATACTAACCTGTACACTAAACCGTCCCTGTCCCCTAACCCTAACCCTAACCCTAACCCTAACCATTACCCAAAGCCTTACCCTAACCCGTCCCTTAATCCTAACTCATACGCTAACACTAACCCATACCCTAACACGTACGCTCACCCTAAACCGTTGTCGTACCCTAACATGTACCCTAAACCGTCCCCGTCTAATAACCCTAACCATAACCCTAACCCTAACCCTAACCCTAGCTTTTACCCGAAGCCTTACACTAACCGGTCCCCTAATCCGAACCCGTATGCTAACACTAACCCTTACCCTAACACGTACGCTCAACCTAAACTTTTGTCGTACCCTAACCTGTACCCTAAACCGTCCCCATCCCCTAACCCTAACCCTAACCCTAACCCTAACCCTAACCCTTACCCGAAGCCTTACCCTAACCCGTCCCCTAATCCTAAACTGTACGCTGACACTAACACGTACCCTAACACGTACGATCACCCTAAACCGTTGTCGTAACCTAACCTGTACCCTAAACCGTCCCCGTCCCCGTCCCCTAACCATAACGCTAAGCCTAACCCTGAAGCTTACCCGAAGCCTTACCCTAACCCGTCCCCAATCCTAACCCGTACTGTAACACTAACCCGTACCCTAACACGTACACTCACCCTAAACCGTTGTCGTACCCTAACCTGTACCCTGAACCGTGTCCATCCCCTAAACCTAACACTAAACCTAAACCTAACCCTAACCCTTACCCGAAGCCTTACCCTAACCCGTCCCCTAAACATAACCCGTACGAAAACACTAACACGTACCCTAACACGTACGGTCACCCTGAACCGTTGTCGTACACTAAACTGTACCCTAAACCGTCCCCGTCCCTTAACCCTAACCCTAACCCTAACCAAAACCCTAATCCTTACCCGAAGCCTTACCATAACCCGTCCCCTAATCCTAACCCATACATTACACTAAACCGTAACCTAACACGTACGCTCAACCTAAACCGTTGTCGTACACTAACCTGTACCCTAAACCGTCCCTGTCCCCTACCCCTAACCATAACCCTAACCCTAACACTAACCCTTACCCGAAGCCTTACCCTAACCCGTACCCTAATCCTAACCCGTACGCTAACACTAACCCGTACACTAACACGTACGCTCACCGTAAACCGTTGTCGTACCCTAACTTGTAACCTAAACCGTCCCCGTCCCCTAACCTAACCCTAAACCTAACCCTTACGTGAAGCCTTACACTAACCTGTCCCCTAATCCTAAACCGTACGCTGAAACTAACGCGTACCCTAACACGGACGCTCACCCTAAAACATTGTCGTACACTAAACTGTACCCTAATCCGTCCCCGTCCCCGTCCCCGTCCCATAACCCTAACCCTAACCCAAACCCTAACCCTAACCCTTACCCAAAGCCTTACCCTAATCGGTCCCCTAATTCTAACCCGTATGCTAACACTAACCCGTACCCTAACACGTACTCTCACCCTAAACCGTTGTCGTACCCTAACCTATACCCTAAACCGTCCCCGTCCCCGTCCCCTATCCCTAACCCTAACCCTAACCCTGAAGCTTACCCGAAGCCTTACCCTAACCCGTCCCCTAATTCTAACCCGTACGGTAACACTAACCCATAACCTAACACGTACGCTCACCCTAAACGGTTGTCGTACCCTAACCTGTACCCTAAACCGTGTCCGTCCCCTAAACCTAACCCTAACCCTAACCCTAACCTTAACCCTTACCCGAAGCCTTACCCTAACCCGTCCCCTAATCCTAACCCGTACGCTAACACTAACACGTACCCTAACACTTACGGTCACCCTGAACCATGGTCGTACCCTAAACTGTACCCTAAACCGTCCCCGTCCCTTAACCCTAACCCTAACCCTAACCCTAACCCTAACCCTAATCCTTACCCGAAGCCTTACCATAACCCGTCCCCTAATCCTAACCCATACGCTAACACTAAACTGTAACCTAACACGTACGCTCACACTAAACCGTTGTCGTACCCTAACCTGTACCCTAAGCCGTCCCTGGCCCCTAACCCTAACCCTAACACTAACCTGTACCCGAAGCCTAACACTAACCCGTCCCCTAATCCTAAGCCGTGCGCTAACAATAACCCATACCCCAACATGTACGCTCAACCTAAACCGTTGTCGTACCCTAAACTGTCCCCATCCCCTAACCCTAACCCTAACCCTAACCCTAACAGTTACCCGAAGCCTTACCCTAACCCGTCCCCTAATCCTAACCCGTATGCTAACACTAACCCGTACCCTAACACGTGCGCTCCCCCTAAAACGTTGTTGTACCCTAACCTTTGCCCTAAACTGTCCCCGTCCCCGTCCCCTAACCCTAACGCTAACCCTTACCCAAAGCCTTACCCTAACACGTCCCCTAATCCTAACCCATACGCTAACACTAAACCGTACCCTAACACGTACGCTCACTCTAAACCGTTGTCATACCCTAACCTGTACCCTAAACCGTCCCCGTCCCCTAACCCTAACCCTAACCCTAACCCTTACCCGAAGCCTTACCATAACCTGTCCCCTAATCCTAAACCATATGCTAACACTAAGCCGTACCCTAACACGTATGCTCACCCTAAACAATTGTCGTACCCTAAACTGTACCCTCAACCATCCGCGTGCCCTAATCCTAACCCTAACCCTAACCCTAACCCTAAACCTTACCCGAAGCCTTACCCTAACCCGTCCCCTAATCCTAAACCGTACGCTGACACTAACACGTAGCCTAACACGTACGCTCACCCTAAACCGTTTTCGTACACTAACCTGTACCCTAAACCGTGTGCATCCCCTATACCTAACCCTAACCCTAACCCTAAACCTAACCCTTACCCGAAGCCTTACCCTTACCCGTCCCCTAATCCTAACCCGTACACTAACAATAACACGTAACCTAAAACGTATGGTCACCCTGAACCATTGTCGTACCCTAAACTGTACCCTAAACCGTCCCCGTCCCTTAACCCTAACCCTAACCCTAACCCTAATCCGTACCCGAAGCCTTAACATAACCCGTCCCCTAATCCTAACCCGTACACTAACATTAAATTGTAATCTAACACGTACGCTCACACTAAACCGTTGTCGTACCCTAACCTGTACCCTAAACCGTCCCCGTCCCCTAACCCTAACCGTAACCCTAACCCTATCACTAACGCTTACCTGAAGCCTAACACTAACCCGTCCCCTAATCCTAAGCCGTGCACTAACAGTAACCCATACCCCAACATGTACGCTCAACCTAAACCGTTGTCGTACCCTAAACTGTCCCCATCCCCTAACAGTAACCCTAACCCTAACCCCAACCCTAACCCTTACCCGAAGCCTTACCCTAACCCGTCCCCTAATCCTAACCCGTACGCTAACACTAACCCGTACCCTAACACGTACGCTCACCCTAAAACGTTGTCGTACACTAACCTGTAACCTAAACCGTCCCCGTCCCCTAACCCTAACCCTAAACCTTACCCGAAGCCTTACCCTAACCCGTCCCCTAATGCTAACCCGTACGCTAACACTAACCCGTACTCTAACACGTACGCTCACCCTAAACCGTAGTTGTACCCTTACCTGTACCCTAAACCATCCCCGTCCCCTAACCCTAACCCTAACCCTTACCCGAAGCCTTAACCTAAACCGTCCCCTAATCCTAACCCGTACGCTAACACTAAACAGTACCCTAACACGTACGCTCACCCTAAACCGTGGACGTACCCTAACCTGTACCTTAAACCGTCCCCGTCCCCTAACCCTAACCCGAACCCTAACACTAACCCTTACCCGAATACTTAACCTAACCTGTCCCCTACTCCTATCCCGTACGCTAACACTAACCCGTACCCTAACACGTACGCTCACCCTAAACCACTGTCATACCCTAACCTGAACCCTAAACATTCCCCGTCCCCTAACCCTAACCCTAACCCTAACCCTTACCTGAAGCCTTACACTAAACCGTACCCTAATCCTAACCCGTACGCTATCACTAAACCATACCCTGAGACGTACGCTCACCCTAAAAGGTTGTCGTACTCTAACCTGTACCCTACACCGTCCCCTAACCCTAACCCTAACCCTTACCCGAAGCCTTACCCTAACCCGTCCCCTAATCCTAAATGGTACGCTAACACTAACCCGTGCCCTAACACATACGCTCACCCTAAAGCGTTGTCGTACCCTAACCTGTACCCTAAACCGTCCCCGTCCCCGTCCCCTAACCCTAAACCTAACCCTAACCGTAACACTTACCCAAAGCCTTACCCTAACACGTCCCCTAATCCTAACCCGTATGCTAACACTAACCCGTACCCTAACACGTACGCTCACCCTAAACCATTGTCCTAACCTAACCTGTACCCTAAACCGTCCCCGTCCCCGTCCCCTAAACCTAACCCTAACCCTAACCCTAACCATTCCCCGAAGCCTTACCCTAACCGCCCCCTAATCCTAATCCGTACGCTCACACTAACCCGTGCCCTAACACGTACGCTCACCCTGAACCGTTGTCGTACCCTAACCTGTACCCTAAACCGTCCCCGTCCCCTAAACCTAACCCTAACCTCACCCTAATCCTAACCCTTACCCAAAGCCTTACCCTAACCCGTCCCCTAATCCTAACCCGTACACTAACACTAACCCGTGCCCTAAAACATACGCTCAACCTAAACCGTTGTCGTACCCTAACCTGTACCCTAAACCGTCCCCGTGCCCTAACCCTAACCCTAACCCTAACCCTAACCCTAAATCTAACCCTTACCCGAAGCCTTACCCTAACCCGTCCCCTAATCCTAACCCGTACGCTAACAATAACACATACCCTAAAACGTACGGTCACCCTGAACCATTGTCGTACCCTAAACTGTACCCTAAACCTTCCCCGTCCCTTAACCCTAACCCTAACTCTAACCCTAACCCTAACCCTAATCCTTTCCCGAAGCCTTAACATAACCAGTCTCCTAATCCTAATCCGTACGCTAATATTAAATCGTAACCTAACACGTACGCTCACACTAAACCGTTTTCGTACCCTAACCTGTACCCTAAACCGTCCCTGTCCCCTAACCCTAACCGTAACCCTAACCCTAACACTAACCCTTACCCGGAGCCTAACACTAAACCGTCCCCTAATCCTAACCCGTACACTAACACTAAACCGTGCCCTAAAACATACGCTCAACCTAAACCGTTGTCGTACCCTAACCTGTACCCTAAACCGTCCCCGTCCCCTAACCCTAACCCCAACCCTAACGCTAACACTTATTCGAAGCCTTACGCTAACCCGTCCACTAAACCTAAACCCTACGCTAACACTAACGCGTTCCCTAACACGTACGCTCACCCTAAACCGTTGACATACACTAACCTGTACATTAAACCGTCCCTCTCCCCTAACAATAACCCTAACCCTAACCCTAACCATTACCCGAAGCCTTACCCTAACCGGTCCCCTAATCCTAACCCGTACGCTAACACTAACCCGTACCGTAACACGTACGCTCACACTAAACCTTTGTCGTACCCTAACCTGTACCCTAAACCGTCCCCGTCCCCTAACCCTAACCCTAACCCTTACCCGAAGCCTTTCCGTAACCTGTCCCCTAATCCTAACCCGTATGCTAACACTAAGCCGTACCCTAACACGTACGCTCACCCTAAACCATTGTCCTACACTAACCTGTACCCTAAACCGTCCCCGTCTCCGTCCCCTAAACCTAACCCTAACCCTAACACTAACCATTCCCCGAAGCCTTACCATAACCCGTCCCCTAATCCTAACCCGTACGCTAACACTAACCCATACCGTAACACGTACGCTCACACTAAACCTTTGTCGTACCCTTACCTGTACCCTAAACTGTCCCCGTCCCCTAACCATAACCCTAACCCTAAACTTATCCCTAAACCTTACCCGACGCCTTACCCTAATCCTAACCTGTACGCTAACACTAACCCGTACCCTAACATGTACGCTCACCCTAAACAGTTGTCGTACACTAAACTGTACCCTAAACCGTCCCCGTCCCCTTCCCCTAACCCTAACCCTAACCCTAACCCTAAACCTTACCCGAAGCCTTACCCTATCCCGTCCTCTAATCCTAACATGTACGCTAACAGTAAACTGTGCCCTAACATGTACGCTCACCCTAAACCGTTGTCCTACCCTAACCTGTACCCTAAACCATCCCAATCCCCGTCCCCTAACCCTAACCCTAACCCTTACCCTTACCCGAAGCCTTACCTTAACCCATCCCCTAATCCTAATCCGTACACTAACACTAACCCGTAACCTAACACGTACGCTCACCCTAAACCGTTGTCGTACCCTAACATGTACCCTAAACCGTCCCCATACCCTAGCCCTAACCCTAACCCTAACCCTAACACTTACCCGAAACCTTACCCTAACTCGTCCCCTAATCCTAAGCCGTAGGCTAAAATTAACCCTTACCCTAACACGTACGCTCACACTAAACTGTGGTCGTAACCTAACCTGTACCCTAAACCGCCCCATCCCCTAACCCTAACCCTAAACCTAACCCTAATCCTAACCCTTACCCGAAGCCTTACCCTAACCCGTCCCATAATCATACCCCGTACGCTAACACTAACCCGTGCCCTAACACGTAGGCTCACCATAAATCATTGTCGTACCCTAACCTGTACCCTAAACCATCCCCATCCCCGTCCCCGTCCCCTAACCCTAACCCTAACACTTACCCGAAGCCTTACCCTAACCTGTCCCCTAATCCTAACCCTTACGCTAACACTAACCCTTGTCCTAACATGTACACTCACCCTAAACCGTTGTCTTACCCTAACCTGTACCCTAAACCGTCCCTGTAACCTAACCCTAACACTAACACTAACCCTAAACCGAACCCTTACCCGAAGCCTTCCCCTAACCCGTCCCCTAATCCTAAACCGTACGCTAACCCTAACCCGTACCCTAACACGTACGCTCACCCTAAACCGCTGTCGTACCCTAAACTGCACCCTAAACCGTCCCCGTCCCCTAACCCTAACCCTAACTCATCCCCTAATCCTAACCCGTACGCTAACTCTAAGCCATACCCTAACATGTACGCTCACCCTAAACCGTTCTCGTACACTAACCTGTAACCTAAACCATCCCCGTCCCCTAACCCTAAACCTAACCCTTACCCGAAGCCTTACCTTAAACCGTCCTCTAATCCTAACCCGTACGCTAACTCTAAGCCGTACCCTAACACGTACGCTCACCCTAAACCGTTGACATATACTAACCTGTACACTAAACCGTCCCTGTCCCCTAACCCTAACCCTAACCCTAACCCTAACCATTACCCAAAGCCTTACCCTAACCCGTCCCTTAATCCTAACTCATACGCTAACACTAACCCATACCCTAACACGTACGCTCACCCTAAACCGTTGTCGTACCCTAACATGTACCCTAAACCGTCCCCGTCTAATAACCCTAACCATAACCCTAACCCTAACCCTAACCCTAGCTTTTACCCGAAGCCTTACACTAACCGGTCCCCTAATCCGAACCCGTATGCTAACACTAACCCTTACCCTAACACGTACGCTCAACCTAAACTTTTGTCGTGCCCTAACCTGTACCCTAAACCGTCCCCATCCCCTAACCCTAACCCTAACCCTAACCCTAACCCTAACCCTTACCCGAAGCCTTACCCTAACCCGTCCCCTAATCCTAAACTGTACGCTGACACTAACACGTACCCTAACACGTACGATCACCCTAAACCGTTGTCGTAACCTAACCTGTACCCTAAACCGTCCCCGTCCCCGTCCCCTAACCATAACGCTAAGCCTAACCCTGAAGCTTACCCGAAGCCTTACCCTAACCCGTCCCCAATCCTAACCCGTACTGTAACACTAACCCGTACCCTAACACGTACACTCACCCTAAACCGTTGTCGTACCCTAACCTGTACCCTGAACCGTGTCCATCCCCTAAACCTAACACTAAACCTAAACCTAACCCTAACCCTTACCCGAAGCCTTACCCTAACCCGTCCCCTAAACATAACCCGTACGAAAACACTAACACGTACCCTAACACGTACGGTCACCCTGAACCGTTGTCGTACACTAAACTGTACCCTAAACCGTCCCCGTCCCTTAACCCTAACCCTAACCCTAACCAAAACCCTAATCCTTACCCGAAGCCTTACCATAACCCGTCCCCTAATCCTAACCCATACATTACATTAAACCGTAACCTAACACGTACGCTCAACCTAAACCGTTGTCGTACACTAACCTGTACCCTAAACCGTCCCTGTCCCCTACCCCTAACCATAACCCTAACCCTAACACTAACCCTTACCCGAAGCCTTACCCTAACCCGTACCCTAATCCTAACCCGTACGCTAACACTAACCCGTACACTAACACGTACGCTCACCGTAAACCGTTGTCGTACCCTAACTTGTAACCTAAACCGTCCCCGTCCCCTAACCTAACCCTAAACCTAACCCTTACGTGAAGCCTTACACTAACCTGTCCCCTAATCCTAAACCGTACGCTGAAACTAACGCGTACCCTAACACGGACGCTCACCCTAAAACATTGTCGTACACTAAACTGTACCCTAATCCGTCCCCGTCCCCGTCCCCGTCCCATAACCCTAACCCTAACCCAAACCCTAACCCTAACCCTTACCCAAAGCCTTACCCTAATCGGTCCCCTAATTCTAACCCGTATGCTAACACTAACCCGTACCCTAACACGTACTCTCACCCTAAACCGTTGTCGTACCCTAACCTATACCCTAAACCGTCCCCGTCCCCGTCCCCTATCCCTAACCCTAACCCTAACCCTGAAGCTTACCCGAAGCCTTACCCTAACCCGTCCCCTAATTCTAACCCGTACGGTAACACTAACCCATAACCTAACACGTACGCTCACCCTAAACGGTTGTCGTACCCTAACCTGTACCCTAAACCGTGTCCGTCCCCTAAACCTAACCCTAACCCTAACCCTAACCTTAACCCTTACCCGAAGCCTTACCCTAACCCGTCCCCTAATCCTAACCCGTACGCTAACACTAACACGTACCCTAACACTTACGGTCACCCTGAACCATGGTCGTACCCTAAACTGTACCCTAAACCGTCCCCGTCCCTTAACCCTAACCCTAACCCTAACCCTAACCCTAACCCTAATCCTTACCCGAAGCCTTACCATAACCCGTCCCCTAATCCTAACCCATACGCTAACACTAAACCGTAACCTAACACGTACGCTCACACTAAACCGTTGTCGTACCCTAACCTGTACCCTAAACCGTCCCTGGCCCCTAACCCTAACCCTAACACTAACCTGTACCCGAAGCCTAACACTAACCCGTCCCCTAATCCTAAGCCGTGCGCTAACAATAACCCATACCCCAACATGTACGCTCAACCTAAACCGTTGTCGTACCCTAAACTGTCCCCATCCCCTAACCCTAACCCTAACCCTAACCCTAACACTTACCCGAAGCCTTACCCTAACCCGTCCCCTAATCCTAACCCGTATGCTAACACTAACCCGTACCCTAACACGTGCGCTCCCCCTAAAACGTTGTTGTACCCTAACCTTTGCCCTAAACTGTCCCCGTCCCCGTCCCCTAAACCTAACGCTAACCCTTACCCAAAGCCTTACCCTAACACGTCCCCTAATCCTAACCCATACGCTAACACTAAACCGTACCCTAACACGTACGCTCACTCTAAACCGTTGTCATACCCTAACCTGTACCCTAAACCGTCCCCGTCCCCTAACCCTAACCCTAACCCTTACCCGAAGCCTTACCATAACCTGTCCCCTAATCCTAAACCATATGCTAACACTAAGCCGTACCCTAACACGTATGCTCACCCTAAACAATTGTCGTACCCTAAACTGTACCCTCAACCATCCGCGTGCCCTAATCCTAACCCTAACCCTAACCCTAACCCTAAACCTTACCCGAAGCCTTACCCTAAACCGTCCCCTAATCCTAAACCGTACGCTGACACTAACACGTAGCCTAACACGTACGCTCACCCTAAACCGTTTTCGTACACTAACCTGTACCCTAAACCGTGTCCATCCCCTATACCTAACCCTAACCCTAACCCTAAACCTAACCCTTACCCGAAGCCTTACCCTTACCCGTCCCCTAATCCTAACCCGTACACTAACAATAACACGTACCCTAAAACGTATGGTCACCCTGAACCATTGTCGTACCCTAAACTGTACCCTAAACCGTCCCCGTCCCTTAACCCTAACCCTAACCCTAACCCTAACCCTAATCCTTACCCGAAGCCTTAACATAGCCCGTCCCCTAATCCTAACCCGTACACTAACATTAAATTGTAATCTAACACCTACGCTCACACTAAACCGTTGTCGTACCCTAACCTGTACCCTAAACCGTCCCCGTCCCCTAACCCTAACCGTAACCCTAACCCTATCACTAACGCTTACCCGAAGCCTAACACTAACCCGTCCCCTAATCCTAAGCCGTGCACTAACAGTAACCCATACCCCAACATGTACGCTCAACCTAAACCGTTGTCGTACCCTAAACTGTCCCCATCCCCTAACAGTAACCCTAACCCTAACCCCAACCCTAACCCTTACCCGAAGCCTTACCCTAACCCGTCCCCTAATCCTAACCCGTACGCTAACACTAACCCGTACCCTAACACGTACGCTCACCCTAAAACGTTGTCGTACACTAACCTGTAACCTAAACCGTCCCCGTCCCCTAACCCTAACCCTAAACCTTACCCGAAGCCTTACCCTAACCCGTCCCCTAATGCTAACCCGTACGCTAACACTAACCCGTACTCTAACACGTACGCTCACCCTAAACCGTAGTTGTACCCTTACCTGTACCCTAAACCATCCCCGTCCCCTAACCCTAACCCTAACCCTTACCCGAAGCCTTAACCTAAACCGTCCCCTAATCCTAACCCGTACGCTAACACTAAACAGTACCCTAACACGTACGCTCACCCTAAACCGTGGACGTACCCTAACCTGTACCTTAAACCGTCCCCGTCCCCTAACGCTAACCCGAACCCTAACACTAACCCTTACCCGAATACTTAACCTAACCTGTTCCCTACTCCTAACCCGTACGCTAACACTAACCCGTACCCTAACACGTACGCTCACCCTAAACCACTGTCATACCCTAACCTGTACCCTAAACATTCCCCGTCCCCTAACCCTAACCCTAAACCTAACCCTTACCTGAAGCCTTACACTAAACCGTACCCTAATCCTAACCCGTACGCTATCACTAAACCATACCCTGAGACGTACGCTCACCCTAAAAGGTTGTTGTACTCTAAACTGTACCCTACACCGTCCCATAACCCTAACCCTAACCCTTACCCGAAGCCTTACCCTAACCCGTCCCCTAATCCTAAACGGTACGCTAACACTAACCCGTGCCCTAACACGTACGCTCACCCTAAAGCGTTGTCGTACCCTAACCTGTACCCTAAACCGTCCCCGTCCCCGTCCCCTAACCCTAAACCTAACCTTAACCGTAACACTTACCCAAAGCCTTACCCTAACACGTCCCCTAATCCTAACCCGTATGCTAACACTAACCCGTACCCTAACACGTACGCTCACCCTAAACCATTGTCCTAACCTAACCTGTACCCTAAACCGTCCCCGTCCCCGTCCCCTAAACCTAACCCTAACCCTAACCCTAACCATTCCCCGAAGCCTTACCCTAACCGTCCCCTAATCCTAACCCGTACGCTCACACTAACCCGTGCCCTAACACGTACGCTCACCCTGAACCGTTGTCGTACCCTAACCTGTACCCTAAACCGTCCCCGTCCCCTAAACCTAACCCTAACCTCACCCTAATCCTAACCCTTACCCAAAGCCTTACCCTAACCCGTCCCCTAATCCTAACCCGTACACTAACACTAACCCGTGCCCTAAAACATACGCTCAACCTAAACCGTTGTCGTACCCTAACCTGTACCCTAAACCGTCCCCGTGCCCTAACCCTAACCCTAACCCTAACCCTAACCCTAAATCTAACCCTTACCCGAAGCCTTACCCTAACCCGTCCCCTAATCCTAACCCGTACGCTAACAATAACACATACCCTAAAACGTACGGTCACCCTGAACCATTGTCGTACCCTAAACTGTACCCTAAACCTTCCCCGTCCCTTAACCCTAACCCTAACTCTAACCCTAACCCTAACCCTAATCCTTTCCCGAAGCCTTAACATAACCCGTCTCCTAATCCTAACCCGTACGCTAATATTAAATCGTAACCTAACACGTACGCTCACACTAAACCGTTGTCGTACCCTAACCTGTACCCTAAACCGTCCCTGTCCCCTAACCCTAACCGTAACCCTAACCCTAACACTAACCCTTACCCGGAGCCTAACACTAAACCGTCCCCTAATCCTAACCCGTACACTAACACTAAACCGTGCCCTAAAACATACGCTCAACCTAAACCGTTGTCGTACCCTAACCTGTACCCTAAACCGTCCCCGTCCCCTAACCCTAACCCTAACCCTAACCCTAACACTTACCCGAAGCCTTACCCTAACCCGTCCCCTAAACCTAAACCCTACGCTAACACTAACGCGTTCCCTAACACGTACGCTCACCCTAAACCGTTGTCGTACACTAACCTGTACCCTAAACCGTCCCTCTCCCCTAACCCTAACCCTAACCCTAACCCTAACCATTACCCGAAGCCTTACCCTAACCCGTCCCCTAATCCTAACCCGTACACTAACACTAACCCATACCCTAACACGTACGCTCACCCTAAACCATTGTCGTACCCTAACCTGTACCCTAAACCGTCCCCGTCCCCTAACCCTAACCCTAACCCTTACCCGAAGCCTTACCCTAACCCGTCCCCTAAACCTAACCCGTACGCTAACACTAAGCCGTGCCCTAACACGTACGCTCACCCTAAACCATTGTCCTACACTAACCTGTACCCTAAACCGTCCCTGTCTCCCCCCTAACCCTAACCCTAACCCTAACCCTAACAATTACCCAAAGCCTTACCATAACCCGTCCCCCAATCCTAACCCGTAGGCTAACACTAACCCGTACCCTAACAGGTATGCTCACCCTAAACCTTTCTCGTACCCTAACTGTTCCCTAAACCGTCTTCGTCCCCTAACCCTAACCCTAACCCTAAACTTATCCCTAAACCTTACCCGACGCCTTACACTAACCGGTCCCCTAATCCTAACCCGTACGCTAACACTAACCCGTACCCTAACATGTACGCTCACCCTAAACCGTTGTCGTACCCTAACCTGTACCCTAAACCGTCCCTGTCCCCTAACCCTAACCCTAACCCTAACCCTAACCCTTACGCGAAGCCTTACCCTAACCTGTCCCCTAATCCTAAACCGTACGCTGACACTAAAACGTACCCTAACACGGACGCTCACCCTAAAACATTGTCGTACACTAAACTGTACCCTAAACCGTCCCCGTCCCCTAACCCTAACCCTAACCCTAACCCTTACCAAAAGCCTTACCCTAATCGGTCCCCTAATCCTAACCCGTATGCTAACACTAACCCGTACCCTAACACGTACTCTCACCCTAAACCGTTGTCGTACCCTAACCTATACCCTAAACCGTTTCCGTCCCCGTCCCCTATCCCTAACTCTAACCCTAACCCTGAAGCTTAACCGAAGCCTTACCCTAAACCGTCCCCTAATTCTAACCTGAACGGTAACACTAACCCATACCCTAACACGTACGCTCACCCTAAACGGTTGTCATACCCTAACCTGTACCCTAAACCGTGTCTGTCCCCTAAACCTAACCCTAACCCTAACCCTAACCTTAACCCTTACCCGAAGCCTTACCCTAACCCGTCCCCTAATCCTAACCCGTACGCTAACACTAACACCTACCCTAACACTTACGGTCACCCTGAACCATTGTCGTACCCTAAACTGTACCCTAAACCGTCCCCGTCCCTTAACCCTAACCCTAACCCAAACCCTAACCCTAATCCTTACCAGAAGCCTTACCATAACCCGTCCCCTAATCCTAACCCGTAAGCTAACACTAAACCATAACCTAACACGTACGCTCACACTAAACCGTTGTCGTACCCTAACCTGTACCCTAAACCGTCCCTGTCCCCTAACCCTAACCCTAACCCTAACCCTATCACTAACACTTACCCGAAGCCTAACCCTAACCCGTCCCCTAATCCTAAGCCGTGCGCTAACAATAACCCATACCCCAACATGTACGCTCAACCTAAACAGTTGTCGGACCCTAAACTGTCCCCAACCCCTAACCCTAACCCTAACCCTAACACTAACCCTTACCCGAATACTTAACCTAACCTGTACCCTACTCCTAACCCGTACGCTAACACTAACCGTACCCTAACACGTACGCTCACCCTAAACCGTTGTCGTACACTAACCTGTACCCTAAACCATCCCTGTCCCCTACCCCTAACCATAACCCTAACCCTAACACTAACCCTTACCCGAAGCCTTGCCCTAACCTGTCCCCTAATCCGAACCCGTACGGTAACACTAACCCGAACCCTAACATGTACACTCACCCTAAACCTTTGTCATACCCTAACCTGTACCCTAAACCGTCCCCGTTCCCTAACCCTAACCCTAACCCTAACCCTAAGCCTAACCCTTACCCAAAGCCTTACCCTAACCCGTCACATAATCCTAACCCGTACGCTAATACTAACACCTGCCTTAACACGTACGCTCACCCTAAACCATTGTCGTACACTAACCTGTACCCTAAACCGTCCCTGTCCCCGTCCCTTAACCCTAACCCTAACCCTAACCCTAAACCTTACCAGATGCCTTACCCTAACACGTCCCCTAATCTTAACCCTTATGCTAACACTAACACGTACCCTAATACGCACAGTCACCCTAAAACGTTGCCGTACCCGAACCTGTACCCTAAACCGTCCCCCTCCCCAAACTCTAACCCTAACCCTAATCCTAACCCTTACCCGAAGCCTTACCCTAACCCGTCCCCTAATTCTAAACCCTACGCTATCACTAACGCTTACCCTAACACGTACGCTCACACTAAACAATTGTCGTACCCTAACCTGTACCCTAAACCGTCCCCGTCCCCTAACCCTAAACCTAACCCTAACCCTAACAGTTACCCGAAGCCTTACCCTAACCTGTCACCTAATCCTAACCCGTACGCTAACACTAACCCATACCCTAACACGTACGCTCACCCAAAACCGTTGTCGTACCCTAACCTGTACCCTAAACCGTCCCCGTCCCCGTCCCCTAACCCTAACCCTAACCCAAACACTAACCCTTACCCGAAGCCTTACCCTCACCCGTCCCCTACCCTAATCCGTACTCTAACACTATCCCGTACCCTAACACGTACGCTAACCCTAAACCGTTGTCGTACCCTAACCTGTACCCTAAACCGTCCCCGTCCCTGTCCCCTAACCCTATCCCTAACCCTAACCCTTACCCAAAGCCTTACCCTAACCCATCCCCTAATCCTAACCCGTACGCTCACACTAACCCGTGCCCTAACACGTACGCTGACCCTGAACCGTTGTCGTACCCTAACCTGTAACCTAAACCGTCCCTGTCCCCTAACCCTAACCCTAACCGTAATTCTAACCCTAACCTTTACCTGAAGCCTTACCCTAAACCGTCCCCTAATCCTAACCCATACGCTAACACTAACACATACCCTAACACGTACGCTCACCCTAAACCATTGTCGTACCGTAACCTGTACACTAAACGATCCGCGTCCCCTAACCCAAACCCTAACCCTAACCCTTACCCTTACCCAAAACCTTACCCTAACTTGTCACCTAATCCTAACCCGTACGCTAACACTAACCCGTACCCTAACACCTACGCTCACCCTAAACTGTTGTCGTACCCTAACCTGTACCTTAAACAGTCGCGTACCCTAACCCTAAACCTAACCCTAACCCTAACCGTAACCCTAAACCTTACCCTAAGCCTTACCCTAACCCGTCCCCTAATCCGAGCCCATAGGCTAACACTAACCCGTGCCCTAACACGTACGCTCACTCTAAACCGTTGTTGTACCCTAACCTGTACCCTAAACCGTCGTTGTCCCCGTCCCTTAACCCTAACCCTAACCCTAACCCTAACCCTTACCCGACGCCTTACCCTAATGCTTACCCTAATCCTAACCCGTACACTAACACTAAACCATACCGTAACACCCACGCTCACTCTCAACCGTTGATGTACCCTAACCTGTATCCTAAACCGTCCCCGTCCCCTAACTCAAACCCTAACCCTAACCCTATACCTTACCGGAAGCCTTAGCCTAACCCGTCCCCTAATCCTAACCCCTACACTACCACTATCCCGTACCCTAACACGTACGCTCACCCTAAACCGTTGTCGTACCCTAATCTGTACTCTAATCCTTCCCCGTCCCCTAACACTAACCCTAACCCTAAACATAACCCGAAGCCATACCCTAACCCTTCGCCTAATCCTAACCCGTACGCTAACACTAACCCATACCCTAACACGTACGCTCACCCAAAACCGTTGTCATACACTAACCTGTACCCTAAAAAGTCCCCGTCCCCTAACCCTTTCCCTAACCCTAACCCAAACCCTAACCTTTACCCTAAGCCTTACACTAACCCGTCCCCTAATCGTAAGCCGTACGCTAACACTAACCCGTACCCTAACACGTACGCTCACCCTAAACCGATGTCGTACCCTAACCTGTAGCCTAAATCGTCCCCGTCCCCTAAACCTAACCCTAACCCTAAACCAAACCCTAACCCTTACCCGAAGAATTACCCTAAACCGTCCCCAAATCCTAACCCGTATGCTAACACTAACCCGTACCCTAACACGTACGCTCACCCTAAACCATTGTCGTACCCTAACCTGTAGCCTTAACCGTCACAGTCCCCATCCCCGTCCCCTAACACTAACCCTAACCCTTACCCAAAGCGTTACCCTAACCCGTCCCCTAATCTTAATCCTTACGCTAACACTAATATGTACCGTAACACGTACGCTCACCCTAAACCATTGTCGTACACTAACCTGTACACTAAACCGTCCCTGTACCCTAACCCTAAACCTAACCCTAACCCTAAGCCTAAACCTTACCCGAAGCCTTACACTAACCCGTCCCCTAAACCTAACCCGTACGCTAACACTAACCCAGACCCTAACACATACGCTCACCCTGAACCGTCATCGTACACTAACCTGTGACCTAAACCGTCCCCGTCCCCTAACGCTAACCCTAACCCTAACCCTAAATCTAACCCTTACCCGAAGCCTTGCCCTTACCCGTCCCCTAATCCTAACACGTACGCTAACACTAACCCGTGCCCTAACACGTACGCTCAACCTGAACCGTTGTCGTACACTAACCTGTACCCTAAAACGTCCGCATCCCTGTCCCCTAACCCTAACCCTTACCCTAATCCTAACCCTTACCCGAAGCCTCACCCTAACCCGTCCCCTAATGCTAACCCGTACACTGACACTAACCTGTGCCCTAACACTTACGCTCACCCTAAATCGTTGTCGTACCCTAAACTGTACGCTAAATCATCCCCGTCCCCTAACCCTAAACCTGACCGTAACCCTAAACCTAACACTTACCCGAAGCTTTACCCTAAACCGTCCTCTAACCATAACCCGTACGCTAACACTAACCCTTACGCGAGCACGTACGCTCACCATTAACCCTTGTCGTACTCTAACCTGTGCCCTAAATCGTCCCCGTCCCCTAACCCTAACCCTAACCCTAACCCTAACCCTAACCCTTACCCGAAGCCTTACCCTAACCCGTCCCCTAATCCTAACCCGTTCGCTAACCCTAACACGTACCCTAACACGTACCCTCACCCTAAACCATTGTCGTACCCTAACCTGTAGCCTAAACCGTCCCCGTCTCCATCCCCGTCCCCTAACCCTAACCCTAACCCTTACCCAAAGCCTTAACCTAACACGTCCCCTAAACTTAATCCTTACGCTAACACTAACCCGTACCCTAACACGTACGCTCACCCTAAACCGTTGTCGTACCCTAACCCGTACACTAAACCGTCGCTGTACCCTAACCCTAACACAAACCCTAACTCTAAACCTTACCTGAAGGCTTACACTAACCCGTCCCCTAACCCTAAACCGTACGCTAACACTAATCCGTACCCTAACACGTACGCTCACCCTGAACCGTTGTCGTACCCTAACGTGTACCCTAAACCGTCCCCGTCCCCTAACGCTAACCCTAAACCTAACCCTAAACCTAACCCTTACCCGAAGCCTTGCCCTTACCCGTCACCTAATCCTAACACGTATGCTAACACTAACCCATGCTTTAACACATGCGCTCACCCTGAACCATTGTCGTACCATAACCTGTACCCTAAACCGTCCCTGTCCCCTACCCCTAACCCTAACCCTTACCCGAAGCCTTACCCTAACCCGTCCCCTTATCCTAACCCGTACGCTAACACTAACCCGTACCGTAACACGTACGCTCACCCTAAACCCTGGTCGTACCCTAACCTGTACCCTAAACCGTCCCCGTACCCTAACCCTAACCCTAACCCTAACCCTAACCCTTACCCGAATACTTAACCTAACCTGTCCCCTAACCCTAAACCGTGCGCTAACACTAACCCGTACCCTAACACGTACGCTCACCCTAAACCGTTGTCGTACCCTAAATTTTACCCTAAATCATCCCCGTCCCCTAACCCTAACCCTAACCCGAAGCCTTACCCTGACCCGTCCCCTAATCCTAACCCATATGCTAACACTAACCCGTATCCTAAAACGTACTCTCACCCTAAACCGTTGTCGTACTCTAACCTGTACCCTAAACCGTCCCCGTCCCCTAACCCTAATCCTAAAACTAACCCTAACCCTAACTCTTACCCAAAGCCTTACCCTAACACGTTCCCTAATCCTAACCCCTACGCTAACACTAACCTGTACCCTAACACGTACGCTCACCCTAAACCGTTGTCGTACCCTAACCTGTACTCTAAAGCGTCCCTATCCCCTAACAGTAACCCTAACCCTAACCCTAACCCTAAACCTTACCCGAAGCCTTACCCTAACCCGGCCCCTAATCCTAACCCGTACAGTAACACTAACCCGTACCCTAACACGTACGCTCACCCTAAACTGTTGTCGTACACTAACCTGTACCCTAAACCATCCCCGTCCCCTAATACTAACTATAACCCTAACCTTAATCCTAACCCTTACCCAAAGCCTTACCCTAACCCGTCCCCTAATCCTAAACCGTACGCTAACACTGACAAGTACCCTAAACTTACGCTCACCCTGAACCGTTGTCATACCCTAAAATGTACCCTAAACCGTCCCCTTCCCTTAAACCTAACCCTAACCCTATCTCTAACCCTAACCCTAACCCTTACCTGAAACCTTACCCTAACCCGTCCTCTAATCCTAACCCGTATGCTAACACTAACCCGTACCCAAACACGTACGCTCACACTAAACCGTTTTCGTACACTAACCTGTACCCTTAACGGTCCCCATCCCCTAACCCTAACCCTAACCCTA
The DNA here is from genome assembly GCF_059928025.1 of Delphinapterus leucas. Classification (NCBI taxonomy): domain Eukaryota; kingdom Metazoa; phylum Chordata; class Mammalia; order Artiodactyla; family Monodontidae; genus Delphinapterus; species Delphinapterus leucas. The sequence continues at coordinate 11,278,054 of NW_028322232.1, read as the reverse complement.
ATCCTAACCCTAACCCTTACCTGAAGCCTTACCCTAACCCGTCCCCTAATCCTAACCCGTACGCTAACACTAACCCGTATCCTAACACGTACGCTCACCCTAAACCATTGTCATACCCTAACCTGTACCCTAAATCCTCCGCGTCCCCTAACCCTAACCCTAATCCTAACCCTTACCCAAAGCCTTACCCTAACCCGTCCCCTAATCCTAACCCGTACGCTAACACTAACACGTACCCTAACAGGTACGCTCAACCTAAACCATTGTCGTACCCTAACCTGTACCCTAAACCGTCCCCGTCCCCAAAACCTAACCCTAACCCTATCCCTAACCCTTACCCGAGGCCTTACCCTAAACCGTCCCCTAATCCTAATCCGTACGCAAACACTAACCCGTACCCTAACACGTACGCCCACACTAAACCGTTGTCGTACCCTAACCTGTACCCTAAAGCGTCACCGTCCAATAACCCTAACCCTAACCCTAACCCTAACCCTTACCGAAGCCTTTCCCTAACATGTCCCCTAATCCTAACCCGTACGCTAACACTAAACCGTACCCTAACACGTACGCTCACCCTAAACCTTTGTAGTACCCTAACCTGTACGCTAAACCATCCCCGTCCCCTAACCCTAACCCTAACCGTAAACCTATCACTAACGCTTACCCGACGCCTTACCCTAAGCCGTTACATAATCCTAACCCGTACGCTAACACTAACCTGTACCCTAACACGTACGCTCACCCTAAACAGTTGTCGTACCCTAAACTGTACCCTAAACCGTCCCCGTCCACTAACCTTAACCCTAACCCTAAAACTTACCCGAAGCCTTACCCTAACCCATTCCCTAATCCTAACCCATACGCTAACACTAACACATACCCTAAAACGTACGCTCACCTTAAACCGTTGTAGTACCCTAACATGTACCCTAAACCATCCCCGTCCCCATCCCCTAACCCTAACCCTAGCCCTAACCCTAACCCTTACCCGAAGCCATACCCTAACCCGTCCCCTAATCCTAACCCGTATTCTAACACAAACCCGTACGCTAACACTACGCTCACCCTAAACCACTGTCGTACCCTAACCTGTACCCTAAACCATCCCCGTCCCCTAACCCTAGCCATAACACTAACCCTAACCCTAACCCTTACCCGAAGCCTTACCCTACCCCGTCCCCTAATCCTAACCCATACGCTAACACTAACACGTACCATAACACGTACGCTCACCCTAAACCGTGGTCGTACCCTAACCTGTACCCTAAACCGTCCCCGTCCCCTAACCCTAACCATAAACCTAACTGTTACCCGAAGACTTACACAAACCCGTACCCTAATCCTAACCCGTACCCTAACACTAACCCGTACCCTAACACGTACGCTCACCCTAAACCGTTGTCATACCCTAACCTGTACCCTACACCGTCTCCGTCCCCTAACCCTAACCCTAACCCTAACCCTAACCCTTACCCGAAGCCTTACCGTAACCTGTACCCTAATCCTAACCCGCACCCTAACACTAACCCGTACACTTACACGTACGCTCACCCTAAAGCCTTGTCATACTCTAACCTGTACCCTAAACCGTCCCCGTACCCTAACCCTAACCCTAACCCTTACCCGAAGCCTTACCCTAACCCTTCCCCTAATCCTAACCCGTACGCTAACACTAACCCGTTCTTTAACACCTACGCTCACCATAAAATGTTGTCGTACCCTAAACTGTACCCTAAACCATCCCCGTCCCCGTCCCCTAACCCTAACCCTAATCCTAACCCTTACCCGAAGCCTTACCCTAAGCCGTCCCCTAATCCTAACCCGTACTCTAACACTAACCCGTACCCTAACATGTACGCTCAACCTAAACTGTTGTCGTACCCTAACTTGTACCCTAAATCGTCCCCGTCCCCTAACCCTAACCCTAACCCTAATCCTAACCCTTACCCAAAGCCTTACCCTAACCTGTCCCCTAATCCTAACCTGTACACTAACTCTAACCCGTACCCTAAAACGTACGCTCACCCTAAACTGTTGTCGTACCCTAACCTGTACCCTAAACCGTCCCCGTCCCATAAACCTAACCCTAACCCTAACCCTTACCCGAAGCCTTACCCTAACCTGTCCCCTAATTCTAATCCGTACGCTAACACTAACCCGTACCCTAACACGTACGCCCACACTAAATCGTTGTCGTACCCTAACCTGTACCCTAAACTGTCCCCGTCCACTAACCCTAGCCCTAACCCTAACACTTACCCGAAGCCTTACCCTAACCCATCCCCTAATCCTAACCCGTATGCTAACACTAACCCGTACCCTAACACTACGCTCACCCTAAACCGCTGTCGTACCCTAACCTGTACCCTAAACCGTCCCCGTCCCCTAACCCTTGCCCTAACCCTAACCCTAACCCTAACCCTTACCCGAAGCCTTACTCTAACCCGTCCCTTAATCCTAACCCGTACGCTAACACTAACATGTACCCTAACACCTACGCTCACCCTAAACCATTGTCGTACCCTAACCTGTACCCTAAAGGGTCCCCATCCCCTAACCCTAACCCTAACCCTTACCCGAAGCCTTTCCCTACCCCGTCCCCTAATCCTAAACCGTAGGCTAACACTAACACGTACCCTATCACGTACGCTCACCCTAAACCGTGGTCGTACCCTAATCTGTACCCTAAACCGTCCCCGTCTCCTAAACCTAACCCTTAACGTAAACCTAACCCTTACCCGAAACCTTACCCTAACCCGTCCCCTAATGCCAACCCGTATGCTAACACTAACCCGTACCCTAACACGTACGCTTACCCTAAAACTTTGTCGTACCCTAAACTGTACCCTAAACCTTCCCCATCCCCTAACCCTAACCCTAACCCTAAACCTATACCTAACCCTTACGCGATGCCTTACCGTAACCCGTCCCCTAATCCTAAACCGTACGCTAACACTAACAAATACCCTAACACGTACACTCACCCTAAACCCTTGTCGTACACTAAACTGTACGCTAAACCGTCCCCGTCCCCGTCCCCTAACCCTAACCCTAACCCTAACCCTAACACTAAACCTTACCCGAAGCCTTACCCTAACCCGTCCCCTAATCCTAACCTATACGCTAACACTAACCCGTACCCTAACACGTACGCTCACCCTAAACCGTTGTCGTACCCTAATCTGTAGCATAAACTGTCCCCGTCCCCTATCCCTAACCCTAACCCTAAACCTAACCCTTACCCGAAGCCTTACATTATCACGTACCCTAATCCTAACATGTACGCTAACACTAACCCGTACCCTAACACGTACGCTCACCCTAAACCGTTGTCGTAACCAACCTGTACCCTACACCGTCCCCGTCCCCTAACGCTAACCCTAACCCTTACCCGAAGCCTTAACCAAACCCGTACCCTAATCCTAACCAGTACGCTAACACTAACCCATACCCTAACATGTACGCTCACCCTAAACAGATGTCATACCCTAAACTGTACCCTAAACCGTCCCCGTCCCCTAACCCTAACCCTAACCCTAAAACTTACCCGAAGCCTTACCCTAACCCATCCCCTAATCCTAACCCATACGCTAACACTAACCCATACCCTAAAAGGTACGCTCACCCTAAACCGTTGTAGTACCCTAACCTGTACCCTAAACCGTCACGGTCCGCATCCCCTAACCCTAACCCTAGCCCTAATCCTAACCCTTACCCGAAGCCATACCCTAACCCGTCCCCTAATCCTAACCTGTATTCTAACACAAACCCGTACCCTAACACGTACGCTCACCCTAAACCGCTGTCGTACCCTAACCTGTACCCTAAACCGTCCCCGTCCCCTAACCCTAGCCCTAACTCTAACCCTAAACCTAACACTTACCCGAAGCCTTACCCTACCCCGTCCCCTATTCCTAACTCGTACGCTAACACTAACATGTACCATAACATGTACGCTCACCCTAAACCGTGGTCGTACCCTAACCTGTACCCTAAACTGTCACCGTCCCCTAACCCTAACCCTAAACCTAACCCTTACCCGAAGCCTTACACTAACCCGTACCTTAATCCTAACCCGTACGCTAACACTAGCCCGTACCCTAACACGTATGCTCACCCTATAGCATTGTCGTACCCTAACCTGTACCCTAAACCGTCCCCGTCACCTAACCCTAAACCTAACCCTTACCCGAAGCCTTACCCTAACCCGTCCGCTAATCCTAACCCATACGCTAACACTAACCGGTTCCTTAACACCTACGCTCCCCATAAAATGTTGTCGTACCTTAACCTGTACCCTAAACCATCCCCGTCCCCTAACGCTAACCCTAACCCTAACTCTTACCCGAAGCCTTACCCAAACCCGTACCCTAATCCTAACCAGTACGCTAACACTAACCCATACCCTAACATGTACGCTCACCCTAAACAGTTGTCGTACCCTAACCTGTACCCTAAACCGTCCCCGTCCCCTATCCCTAACCCTAACACTTACCCGAAGCCTTAACCTAACCAGTCCCATAATCCTAACCCGTACGCTAACACTAACCCGTACCCTAAAACGTACGCTCACCCGAAACCGTTGTCGTACCCTAATCTGTTCCCTAAACCGTACCCGTCCCCTAACCCTAACCCTATTCCTAACCCTAACCCTTACCCGAAACCTTACCCTAACCCGTCCCCTAATCCCAACCCGTACGCTAACACTAACCCGTACCCTAACATGTACGCTTACCCTAAAACTTTGTCGCACTCTAAACTGTACCCTAAACCTTCCCCGTCCCCTAACCCTAACCCTAACCCTAAACCTATCCCTAACCCTTACGCGACGCCTTACCGTAACCCGTCACCTAATCCTAAACTGAACGCTAACACTAACAGGTACCCTAACACGTACACTCACCCTAAACCCTTGTTGTACACTAAACTGTACGCTAAACCATCCCCGTCCCCGTCCCCTAACCCTAACCCTAACCCTAACACTAAACCTTACCCGAAGCATTACCCTAACCCGTCCCCTAATCCTAGCCTATACGCTAACACTAACCTGTACCCTAACACATACGCTCACCGTAAACCGTTGTCGTACCCTAAACTGTACCATAAACCGTCTCCGTCCCCGTCCCCTAAACCTAAACCTAACCCTAACCCTAAACCGTACCCAAAGCCTTAACGTAAACCATCCCCTAATCCTAAACCATACCCTAACACTAACCCGTACCCTAACACTTACGCTCACCCTAAACCGCTGTCGTACCCTAACCTGTACCCTAAATCGTCCCGGTCCCCTAACCCTAACCCTAACCCTAACCCTAACTCTAACCCTTTCCCGAAGCCTTACCATAATCTGTCCCCTAATCCTAAACCGTACGCTAACACTAAACCGTACGATAACACGTACGCTCAACCTAAACCACTGTCGTACCATAACTTGTACCCTAAAACGTTCCCGTCCCCTAACACTAACCCTAACCCTAAAACTAACCCTAACCCTTACCCGACGCCATACCCTAAACCGACCCCTAATCCTAACCCGTACGCTAACACTAACATGTACCCACGCTCACCATAAACCGTTGTCGTACCCTAAACTGTACCCTAAACCGTCCCCGTCACTTAACCGTAACCCTAACCCTAACCCTAAACCTAACCCTAACCCCAACCCTAACCCTAACCCTAACCCTAACCCTAACACTAACACTAACCCTTACCCGAAGCCTTACCCTAACACGTCCCCTAATCCTAACCTGTACGCTAACACTAAACCGTACCCCAAAATGTACGCTCAACCGAAACTGTTGTCGTACACTAACCTGTACCCTAAACCGTCCCTGTCCCCTAACCCTAACCCTAACCCTAACCCTAACCCTAATACTTGCTCGAAGCCTTACCCTAACCTGTTCCCTAATCCTAACCCGTACGCTAATATTAACCCGTACCCTAACACGTACGCTCACCCTAAACTGTTGTCATACCCTAACCTGTACCGAAAACACTCCCCGCTCACTAACCCTAACCCTAACCCTAATCCTAACCCTTACCCAAAGCCTTACACTGTCCCGTACCCTAATCCTAACCGGTACGCAAACACTAACCCGTACCCTAACACGTACGCTCAACCTAAACCGTTCACGTACCCTAACCTGTACCCTAAACCGTCCCCGTCCCCTAAACCTAACCCTAACCCTAACACTAACCCTTACCTGAAGCCTTACCCTAACCCGTCCCCTAATCCTAACCCGTACGCTAACACTAACCCCTACCCTAACACGTACGCTCACCCTAAACCGTTGTCGTACCCTAACCTGTAACCTAAACAGTCCCCATCCCCGTCCCCTAACGCTAACCCTAACCCTAACCCTAACCCTAACCCCTAACCCTAACCCTAACCCTAAACCTTACCCGAAGCCTTACCCTAACCCGTCCCCTAATCCTAACCCGTACGCTAACACTAACCCGTGCCCTAACACGTACGCTCACCCTAAACCATTGTCGTACCCTAACCTGTACCCTAAACCGTCCCCATCCCCTAACCCTAACCCTAAACCTAACCGTAACCCTAACACTTACCGGAAGCCTTACCCTAACCCGTGCCCAAATCCTAACCCGTACGCTAACACTAACCCGTACCGTAACACGTACGCTCACCCTAAACCGTTGTCGTACCCTAACCTGTACCCTAAACTGTCCCCGTCCCCGTCCCCTAACCCTAAACCTAAGCCTTACCTGAAGCCTTACCCTAACCTGTCCCCTAATCCTAACCTGTACGCTAACACTAACCCATACCCTAACACGTACGCTCACCCTAAACCTTTGTCGTACCCTAACCTGTACCCTAAACCGTCCCCGGCCCTAAACCTAACCCTAACCCTAACCCTAACCCTTACCCGGAGCCTTATCCTAACCTATCCCCTAATCCTAACCCGTACGCTAACACTAATCCTTGCCCTAACACGTACGCTTACCCTAAACCATTGTCATACCCTAACCTGTACCCTAAACCATCCCCGTCCCCTAACCCTAACCCTATCCCTAACCCTAAATTTAACCCTTACCCGAAGCCTTACCCTAACACGTCCCCTAATCCTAACCTGTACGCTAACACTAACCCATACCCTAACACATACGCTCACCCTAAACCGTTGTCGTACCCTAACCTGTACCCTAAACCATCCCTGTCCCCGACGCTTAACCCTAACCCTAACCCTAACGCTTACCCGACGCCTTACCCTAAACCATCCTTAAATCCTAACCCGTATGCTAACACTAACCCGTACCCTAACACGCACGCTCACCCTAAACCTTTGTCGTACCCTAACCTGTACGCTAAACCGTCCCCGTCCCCTAACCCTAACCCTAACCCTTACCCGAAGACTTACCCTAACCCGTCCCCTAATCCTAACCCCTATGCTACCACTAACCCGTACCCTAACACGTACGCTCACCCTAAACCGTTGTCGTACACTAACATGTACCCTAAACCCTTCCCATCCCCTAACCCTAACCCTAACCCTAAACCTAAACCTAACCCTTACCCGAAGCCTTACACTAACCCGTCCCCTAATCCTAACCCGTATGCTAACACTAACCTCTTCCCTATCACGTACGCTCACCCTAAACCATTGTCGTACCCTAACCTGTACCCTAAACCGTCCCCGTCCCCTAACCCTAACACTAACCCTTACCCGAAGCCTTACCATAACCCGTCCTCTAATCCTAACCCATACGGTAACAATAAACTCTGCCCTAACATGTACGCTAAACCTAAATAATTGTCCTACCGTAACCTGTACCTTAAACCGTCCCCATCCCCTAACCCTAACCGTAAACCTAACCCTAACACTAACCCTTACCGGAAGCCTTACCCTAACCCGAACCCTAATCCTAAGCCATACGCTAACACTAACCCGTACCCTAACCCGTACGCTCACCCTAAACCGTTGTCATGCCCTAACATGTACCCTAAACCGTCCCCGTCCACTAACCCTAACCTAACCCTAACCCAAGCCCTAACCCTAACCCTAAACCGTCCCCGACCCCGTCCCCCAACCCTAACCCTAACCCTAACACTAACCCTAACCCTAAACCGTCCCCGTTCCCTAATGCTAACCCTAACACTTACCCGAAGACTTACCCTAACACTTCCCCTAATCCTAACCCGTACGCTAACACTAACACATACCGTAACAGGTACGCGCACCCTGCACTGTTGTCGTACACTAAACTGTACCCCAAACGGTCCCCATCCCTTAAAACGAACCTAACCCTAACCCTAACCCTAACCCTAACCCTTACCCGAAGCCTTACCCTAACCCGTCCCTTAATTCTAACACGTACGCTAACACTAACCCGTACCCTAACACGTACGCTCACCCTAAAATTTTGTCGTACCCTAACCTGTACCCTAAATCGTCCCCGTCCCCTAACCCTAAACCTAACCCTTACCCGAAGCCTTACCCTAACCCGTCCCCTAATCCTAACCCGTACGCTAACACTAACCCGTACCCTAACACGTATGCTCAACCTAAACCGTTCTCGTACACTAACCTGTACCCTAAACCGCCCCGTCCCAGTCCCCTAACCCTAGCCCTTACCCGAAGCCTTACCCTAACCTGTCCCCTATTCCTAACCCGTACGCTAACACTATCCCATACCCTTACACGTATGCTCACCCTAAAACGTTGTCGTACCCTAACCTGTAACCGAAACCGTCCCAGCCCCTAACCCTAACCCTAACCCTAACCCTAACCCTAACACTTACCCGGAGCCTTACCCTAACCTGTCCTCTAATCCTAACCCGTACGCTAACACTAATCCTTGCCCTAACACGTACGCTCACCCTAAACCGTTGTCGTACCCTAACCTGTACCCTAAACCATCCCCGTCACCTAACCCTAACCCTATCCCTAACCCTAAATTTAACCCTTACCCGAAGCCTTACCCTAAAACGTCCTCTAATCCTAACCCGTATGCTAACACTAACACGTACCCTAACACGTACGCTCACCCTAAACAGTTGTCGTACCCTAACCTGTACCCTAAACCGTCCCTGTCCCCGACCCTTAACCCTAACCCTAACCCTAACCCTTACCCGACGCCTTACCCTAACCCGTCCTCAAATCCTAACCCGTATGCTAACACTAACCCGTACCCTAACACGCACGCTCACCCTAAACCGTTGTCGTACCCTAACCTGTACCCTATACCGTCCCTGTCCCTTAACCCTAACCCTAAACCTAACCCTTACCCGAAACCTTACCCCAAGCCTTACCCTAAACCATCCCCTAATCCTAACCCGTACGCTAACACTAACCCATACCCTAACACATACGCTCACCCTAAACATTTGTCGTACCCTAACCTGTACCCTACACCGTCCCCATCCCCGTCCCCTAACCCTAACCCTAACCCTAACCCTAACCCTTACCCGAAGCCTTACCCTAACCCGTCCCCTAATCCTAATCCGTACGCTAACACAAACCCGTAACCTAACACGTACCCTCACCCTAAACCGTTTTCGTACCCTAACCTGTACCCTAAACCGTCCCCATCCCCTAGCCCTAACCCTAACCCTAAGACTTACACGAAGCCTTACCCTAACCCGTCCCCTAATCCTAACCTGTACGCTAACACTAACAAGTACCCTAACGTGTACGCTCACCCTAAACAGTTGTCGTACTCTAACCTGTAACCTAAACCGTCCCCGTCCCCTAACCCTAACCTTAACCCTAACCCTAACCCTAACCCTTACCCTAAGCCTTACCCTAACCTGTCCCCTAATCCTAACCCGTATGCTAACACTAACCCTTGCCCTAACACGTACACTCACCCTAAACCATTGTCGTACACTAAACTGTACACTAAACCGTCCCTGTACCCTAACCCTAACACTAACCCTAACCCTAACCCTAACCCTAACCCTTACCCGAAGCCTTACCCTAACCCATCCCATAATCCTAACCCGTACGCTAACAATAACCTGTACCCTAACACGTACGCTCACCGTAAATCGTTTTCGTACCCTAAACTGTACCCTAAACCATCCCCGTCCCATAACCCTAACCCTAACCCTAACCCTTACCCAAAGCCTTACCCTAACTCGTCCCCTAATTCTAACCCGTACGCTAACACTAACCAGTACCCTAACACGTTCGCTCACCCTAAAACTTTGTCGTACCCTAACCTGGACCCTGAATCGTCCCTGTCCCCTAACCCTAACCCTAACCCTAACACTTACCCAACGCCTTACCCTAAGCCGTCACCTAATCCTAACCCGTACGCTAACACTAACCCGTGCCCTAACACGTACGCTCACCCTAAACCGTTGTTGTACCCTAACCTGTACCCTAAACCGTCCCTGTACCCTAACCCTAACCCTAACCCTAACCCTTACCCGAAGCCTTACCCTAACCCGTCACATAATCCTACCCCGTACGCTAACACTAACCCGTACCCTAACACGTACGCTCACCCTAAACTGTTGTCGTACCCTAAACTGTACCCTAAACCATCCTCGTCCCCGTCCCCTAACCCTAAACCTAATCCTAACCCTTACCCGAAGCCTTACCCTAACGCGTCCCCTATTCCTAACCCGTACGCTAACTCTAACCCGTACCCTAACACGTACGCTCACCCTAAAGAGTTGTCGTACACTAACCTCTACCCTAAACTGTCTGCGTCCCCATCCCCTAACCCTAAACCTACCCCAAACCCTAAACCTTTCCCGAAGCCTTACACTAACCCGTCCCATAATCCTAACCCGTACGCTAACACTAACCCGTACCCTAGCACGTATGCTCACCCTAAACCATTGTCGTACCCTAACCTGTACCCAAAAGCGTCCCCGTCCCCTAACCCTAACACTAACCCTAACCCTAGCCCTTACCCGAAGCCTTCCCTTAAGCCGTCCCCTAATCCTAACTCGTACGCTAACACTAACCTGTACCCTAACACGTACGATCACCCTAAACCATTGTCGTACACTAAACTGTACCCTAAATCGTCCCCGTCCCCTAACCCTAACACTCACCCTAACCCTAACCGTTACCCGAAGCCTTCCCTTAACCCGTCCCCTAATCCTAACCCGTACGCTAACACTAACCCGTACCCTAACACGTACGATCACCCTAAACCATTGTCGTACACTAAACTGTACCCTAAACCGTCTCCGTCACTTAACCCTAACCATAACCCTAACCCTAACACTTAACCGAAGGCTTAACCTAACCCGTCCCCTAATCCTAACCCGTACGCTAACACTAACCCATGCCCTAACACGTACGCTCACCCTAAACCGTTGTCGTACCCTAACCTGTACCCTAAAACGTCCCCATCCCCTAACCCTAACCCTAAACCTAACCCTAACCCTAACCCTTACCCGAAGCCTTACCCTAACCCGTCCCCTAATCCTAACCCGTACGCTAACACTAACCCGTACCCTAACACGTACGCTCACTCTAAACCGTTGTCGTACCCTAACCTGTACCGTAAACCGTCCCCATCCCCTAACCGTAACCTTAACCCTAACCCTAACCCTCACCTGTAGCCTTACCCTAACCCGTCCCATAATCCTAACCCGTACGCTAACTCTAACACGTTCCCTAACAGGTTCGCTCACCCTAAACTGTTGTCGAACCCTAAACTGTACCCTAAACCATCCTCGTCCCCTAACGCTAACCCTAACCATAACCCTAACCCTAACCGTTACCCAAAGCCTTAGCCTAACCCGTCCCCTATTCCTAACCCGTACGCTAACACTAACCCGTCCCCTAACACGTACACTCACCCTAAACCGTTGTCGTACACTAACGTGTACCCTGACCCGTCCCGGTCCCCGAACCCTAACCCTAACCTTAACCCTAACCCTTACCCGAAGCCTTACCATAACCCGTCCCCTTATCCTAACCCGTACGTTTACACTAACCCATAACATAACACGTACGCTCACCCTAAACCGTTGTTGTACCCTAACCTCTACCCTAAACCGTCCCCGTCACCTAACCCTAACCGTAACCCTAACTCTAACACTAACCCTTACCCAGAGCCTTACCCTAACCCGTCCCCTAATCCTAACCCGTATCCTAACTCTAACCCGTACACTAACATGTACGCTCAACCTAAACCGTTGTCATGCCCTAACCTGTACCCTAAACTATCCCCGTCCCCTAACCCTAACCCTAACCCTTACCCGAAGCCTTACCCTAACGCGTCCCCTAATCCTAAACCGTACGCAAACACTAAGCCGTACCCTAACACGTATGTTCACCCTAAACCGTTGTCGTACCCTAACCTGTACCCTAAACCATCCCCGTTCCCGTCCCCTAAACCTAACCCTAACCCTATACCTAACCCTTACCCGAAGCCTTACTCTAAACCGTCCTCTAATCCTAAACAGTACGCTAACACTAACCCGTAACCTAACACGTACGCTCACCCTAAACCGTTGTCGTACACTAACCTGTACCCTAAACCTTCCCCATCCCCTAACCCTAACCGTAACCCTAACCCTAACACTAACACTTACCCAAAGCCTTACCCTAACCCGTCTCCTAATCCTAACCCATACGCTAACACTAACCCGTACCCTAACATGTACGCTCACCCTAAACCGTTGTCGTACCGTAACCTGTACTCTAAACCGTCCCCATCCACTAACCCTAACCCTAACCCTAACCCTAACCCTTACCCGAAGCCTTACACTAACGCGTCCCCTAATCCTAACCCATACGCTAAAACTAACCCGTACCTTAACCCGTACGCTCACCCTAAACCGTTGTCATACCCTAACCTGTACCCTAAACCTTCCCCGGCCCCTAAACCTAACCCTAACCCTAACACTTACCTGAAGGCTTACCCTAACACGTCCCCTAATCCTAACCAGTACGCTAACACTAAACCGTACCCTAACACGTACGCTCACCCTAAACCGTTGTCGTTCCCTAACCTCTACCCTAAACCGTTCCCGTCCCCAAACCCTAACCCAAACCCTATCCCTAACACTAACACTTACCCGAAGCCTTACCCTAAACCGTCCCCTAATCCTAACCCGTACGCTAACACTAAACCGTACCTTAACACGTACGCTCACCCTAAAACATTGTCGTACCCTAACCTGTACCCTAAACCTCCCCGTCCCCTAACCCTAACCCTTACACGAAGACTTAACCTAACCCGTCCCCTAATCCTAACCCGTACGCTAACACTAACACGTACCCTAATACGTACGCTCACCATAAACCGTTGTCGTACACTAAACTGTACCCTAAACCGTCCCCGTCCCCTTACCCTAACCTTAACCCTAACCCTACCCGTAGCCTTACCCTAACCCGTCCCCTAAACCTAACCCGTACGCTAACACTAACCCGTACCCTAACACGTACGCTCACCCTAAACCGTTGTCGTACCCTAACTTATACCCTAAACCGTCTCCGTCCCCTAACCCTAACCCTAACCCTAACCCTTACCCGAACCCTTACCCTAACCCGTCCCCTCATCGTAACCGGTACAATAACACTAACCTGTACCCTAACCCGTACGCTCACCCTAAACCGTTGTCGTACCCTAACCTGTACCCTAAACCTTCCCCGTCCCCTAACCCTAACCCTAACCCTAACCTTAACCCTAACAGATATCTGAAGCCTTACCCTAACCCGTACCCTAATCCTAACCCATACGCTAACACTAACCCATACCCTAACACATACGCTCACCCTAAACCATAGTCGTACCCTAACCTGTACCCTAAACCGTCCCCGTCTCCTAACCCTAACCCTAACCCTAACCCTTACCCGAAGACTTAACCTAACCCGTCCACTAATCCTTACCCGTACGCAAACACTAACCCGTACACTAACACGTATGCTCCCCTGAAAAGGTTGTCGTACCCTAAACTTTACCCTAAACCGTCCCCCTACCCTAACACTAACCCTAACCCTAACCCGAAACCTTACCCTAACCCGTCCCCTAATCATTACCCGTACAGTATCACTAACCCGTACCCTAAACCGTACTATCACCCTAAACCGTTGTCGTACCCTAACCTGTACCCTAAACCGTCCCCGTCCCGTAACCCTAACCCTAACACTTACCCGAGGCCTTATACTAACCCGTACCCTAATCCTAACCCGTACGCTAACACTAACCCGTACCCTAACACACACGCTCAAACAAAAGCATTGTCGTACCCTAACCTGAACCCTAAACCATCCCCGTCCCCGTCACCTAACACTAACCCTTACCCGAAGCCTTACCCTAACCCGTCCCCTAATCCTAACCCGTGCACTAACAGTAACCAATACCCTAACATGTACGCTCACCCAAAACGGTTGTCGTACCCTAACCTGTACCCTAAACCGTCCCCGTCCCCTAACCCTAAGCCTAACCCTTTCCCGAAGCCTTACACTAACCCGTCCCCTAATCCTAACCCGTACGCTAACACTAACCTGTACCCTAACACATACGCTCACCCTAAACCGTTGTCGTACCCTAACCTGTACCCTAAACCGTCCCCGTCCCCTAACCCTAACCCTATCCCTAACCCTATCCCTTACCCGAAGCCTTACCCTAACTCGTCCCCTAATCCTACCCCGTATGCTAACACTAACCCGTACCCTAATTCGTACGCTCAACCTAAACCGTTGTCGTACCCTAACCTGTACCCTACACCGTACCCGTCCCCTAACCCTAACCCTAAACCTATCCCTAACCCTTACCCGACGCCTTACCCTAACCCGTCCCCTAATCCTAACCCGTACGCTAACACTAACCCGTATCCTAACACGTACGCTCACCCTAAGCCGTTGTCGTACCCTAACCTGTACCGTATATCGTCCCAGTCCCCTAAACCTAACCCTAACCCTAAACCTAACCCTAAACCTTACCCTAATCCGTCCCCTAATCCTAACCCGTACGCTAACACTAACACGTACCCTAACACGTTCGCTCACCCTAAACCGTTGTCGTACACAAACCTGTACCCTAAACCGTCCCCGTCCCCTAACCCTCACCCTAACCCTAACCCTTACCTGAAGTATTACCCAACCCGTCCCCTAATCCTAACCCGTACGCTAATAAGAACCCGTACCCTAACACGTACGCTCACCCTGAACACTTGTCGTACCCTAAACTGTACCCTAAACCGTCCCCGTCCCGTAAACCTAACCCTAACCCTAACACTTACCCGAAGCCTTACCCTAACCTGTCCCCTAATCCTAACCCGTACGCTAACACTAACACGTACCCTAACAGGTACGCTCACCCTGAACACTTGTCGTACACTAAACTGTACCCTAAACCGTCCCCGTCCCTTAACCCTAAACCTAACCCTAACCCTAACCCTAACACTTACCCGAAGCCTTACACTAATCCGTCCCCTAATCCTAACCCGTACACTAATACTAACACATACCCTAACACGTAGGCTCACCCTAAACCGTTGTCGTACCCTAAACTGTACCCTAAACCGTCCCCATCACTTAACCCTAACCCTAACCCTAACCCTAAACCTAACCCTTACCCGAAGCCTTACACTAAACCGTCCCCTAATCCTAACCAGTACGCTAACACTAACCCGTAACCTAACACGAACACTCACCATAAACCGTTGTCTACACTAACCTGTACCCTAAACCGTCCGCATCCCCTAACCCTAACTGTAACCCTAACACTAACACTTACCCGAAGCCTTACCCTAACCCGTCCCCTAATCCTAACCCGTACGCTAACACTAACCCGTACCCTAACATGTACGCTCACCCTAAACCGTTGTCGTACCGTAACCTGTACTCTAAACCGTCCCCATCCACTAACCCTAACCCTAACCCTAACCCTTACCCGAAGCCTTACACTAACGCGTCCCCTAATCCTAACCCATACGCTAAAACTAACCCGTACCTTAACCCGTACGCTAACCCTAAACCGTTGTCGTACCCTAACCTGTACCCTAAACCGTCCCCTGCCCCTAAACCTAACCCTAACCCTAACACTTACCTGAAGCCTTATCTTAACACGTCCCCTAATCCTAACCCGTACGCTAACACTAAACCGTACCCTAACACGTACGCTCACCCTAAACCGTTGTCGTACCCTAAGCTCTACCCTAAACCGTTCCCGTCCCCAAACCCTAACCCAAACCCTATCCCTAACACTAACACCTACCCGAAGCCTTACCCTAACCCGTCCCCTAATCCTAACCCGTACGCTAACACTAAACCCTAGCCTAACACGTACGCTCACCCTAAAACGTTGTCGTCCCCTAACCTGTACCCTAAACCGTCCCCGTCCCCTAACCCTAACCCTTACGCGAAGACTTAACCTAACCCGTCCCCTAATCCTAACCCGTACGCTAACACTAACACGTACCCTAATACATACGCTCACCCTAAACCGTTGTCGTACACTAAACTGTACCCTAAACCGTCCCCGTCCCCGTCCCCTAACCCTAACCCTAACCCTACCCGTAGCCTTACCCTAACGCGTCCCCTAATCCTAACCCGTACGCTAACACTAACCCATACCCTAATACGTACACTCACCCTAAACCGTTGTCATACCCTAACCTGTACCCTAAACCTTCCCAGTCCCCTAACCCTAACCCTAACCTTAACCCTAACAGATATATGAAACCTTACCCTATCCCGTCCCCTAATCCTAACCCGTTCGCTAACACTAACCCATAAACTAACACATACGCTCACCCTAAACCGTTGTCGTACCCTAACCTGTAACCTAAACCATCCCCGTCCCCGTCCCCTAACCCTAACCCTAACACTAACCCTTACCCGAAGACTTAACCTAACCCGTCCACTAAACCTTACCCGTACGCAAACACTAACCCGTACACTAACACGTACGCTCACCTTAAAAGGTTGTCGTACACTAAACTTTACCCTAAACAGTCCCCATACCCTAACACTAACCCTAACCCTAACCCGAAACCTTACCCTAACCCGTCCCATAATCCTAACCCGTACGCTAACACTAAACGGCACCCTAAAATGTACGCTCACCCTAAACCGTTGTCGTACCCTAACCTGTACCCTAAACCGTCCCCGTCCCCTAACCCTAACCCTAACCCTAACCCTAACCCTTACCCGAAGACTTAACCTAACCCGTCCACTAATCCTTACCCGTATGCAAACACTAACCCGTACACTAACACGTACGCTCCCCTGAAAAGGTTGTCGTACCCTAAACTTTACCCTAAACCGTCCCCCTACCCTAACACTAACCCTAACCCTAATCCGAAACCTTACCCTAACCCATCCCCTAATCATTACCCGTACGGTATCACTAACCCGTACCCTAACCCGTACTATCACCCTAAACCGTTGTCGTACCTTAACCTGTACCCTAAACCGTCCCCGTCCCGTAACCCTAACCCTAACACTTACCCGAGGCCTTACACTAACCCGTACCCTAATCCTAACCCGTACGCTAACACTAACCCGTACCCTAACACAGACGCTCAAACAAAAGCGTTGTCGTACCCTAACCTGAACCCTAAACCATCCCCATCCCCGTCACCTAACACTAACCCTTACCCGAAGCCTTACCCTAACCCGTCCCCTAATCCTAACCCGTGCACTAACACTAACCAATACCCTAACATGTACGCTCACCCAAAACGGTTGTCGTACCCTAACCTGTACCCTAAACCGTCCCCGTCCCCTAACCCTAAGCCTAACCCTTTCCCGAAGCCTTACACTAACCCGTCCCCTAATCCTAACCCGTACGCTAACACTAACCTGTACCCTAACACATACGCTCACCCTAAACCGTTGTCGTACCCTAACCTGTACCCTAAACCGTCCCCGTCCCCTAACCCTAACCCTATCCCTAACCCTATCCCTTACCCGAATCCTTACCCTAACTCGTCCCCTAATCCTACCCCGTACGCTAACACTAACCCGTACCCTAATTCGTACGCTCAACCTAAACCGTTGTCGTACCCTTACCTGTACCCTAAACCGTCCCCGTCCCCTAACCCTAACCCTAAACCTATCCCTAACCCTTACCCGACGCCTTACCCTAACCCGTCCCCTAATCCTAACCCGTACGCTAACACTAACCCGTATTCTAACACGTACGCTCACCCTAAACCGTTGTCGTACCCTAACCTGTACCGTATATCATCCCAGTCCCCTAAACCTAACCCTAACCCTAAACCTAACCCTAAACCTTACCCTAATCCGTCCCCTAATCCTAAACCGTACGCTAACACTAACACGTACCCTAACACGTACGCTCACCCTAAACCGTTGTCGTACACAAACCTGTACCCTAAACCGTCCCCGTCCCCTAACCCTCACCCTAACCCTAACCCTTACCTGAAGTATTACCCAACCCGTCCCCTAATCCTAACCCGTACGCTAACAAGAACCCGTACCCTAACACGTACGCTCACCCTAAAATGTTGTCGTACCCTAAACTGTACCCTAAACCGTCCCCGTCCCGTAAACCTAACCCTAGCCCTAACACTTACCCGAAGCCTTACCCTAACCTGTCCCCTAATCCTAACCCGTACGCTAACACTAACACGTACCCTAACAGGTACGCTCACCCTGAACACTTGTCGTACACTAAACTGTACCCTAAACCGTCCCCGTCCCTTAACCCTAAACCTAACCCTAACCCTAACCCTAACACTTACCCGAAGCCTTACACTAATCCGTCCCCTAATCCTAACCCGTACACTAATACTAACACATACCCTAACACGTAGGCTCACCCTAAACCGTTGTCGTACCCTAAACTGTACCCTAAACCGTCCCCATCACTTAACCCTAACCCTAACCCTAACCCTAAACCTAACCCTTACCCGAAGCCTTACTCTAAACCATCCTCTAATCCTAAACAGTACGCTAAAACTAACCCGTAACCTAACACGTACGCTCACCCTAAACCGTTGTCGTACCGTAACCTGTACTCTAAACCGTCCCCATCCACTAACCCTAACCCTAACCCTAACCCTTACCCGAAGCCTTACACTAACGCGTCCCCTAATCCTAACCCATACGCTAAAACTAACCCATACCTTAACCCGTACGCTCACCCTAAACCGTTGTCATACCCTAACCTGTACCCTAAACCTTCCCCGGCCCCTAAACCTAACCCTAACCCTAACACTTACCTGAAGGCTTACCCTAACACGTCCCCTAATCCTAACCAGTACGCTAACACTAAACCGTACCCTAACACGTACGCTCACCCTAAACCGTTGTCGTACCCTAACCTCTACGCTAAAACGTTCCCGTCCCCAAACCCTAACCCAAACCCTATCCCTAACACTAACCCTTACCCGAAGCCTTACCCTAACCCGTCCCCTAATCCTAACCCGTACGCTAACACTAAACCGTACCTTAACACGTACGCTCACCCTAAAACATTGTCGTACCCTAACCTGTACCCTAAACCTCCCCGTCCCCTAACCCTAACCCTTACGCGAAGACTTAACCTAACCCGTCCCCTAATCCTAACCCGTACGCTAACACTAACACGTACCCTAATACGTACGCTCACCATAAACCGTTGTCGTACACTAAACTCTACCCTAAACCGTCCCCGTCCCCTTACCCTAACTTTAACCCTAACCCTACCCGTAGCCTTACCCTAACCCGTCCCCTAAACCTAACCCGTACGCTAACACTAACCCGTACCCTAACACGTACGCTCACCCTAAACCGTTGTCGTACCCTAACCTATACCCTAAACCGTCTCCGTCCCCTAACCCTAACCCTAACCCTAACCCTTACCCGAACCCTTACCCTAACCCGTCCCCTCATCGTAACCGGTACAATAACACTAACCTGTACCCTAACCCGTATGCTCACCCTAAACCGTTGTCGTACCCTAACCTGTACCCTAAACGGTCCCCGTCCCCTAACCCTAACCCTAACCCTAAACCATCCCCGTCCCCTAAACCTAACCCTAACCCTAACCGTAACCCTTACCCGAAGCCTTACCCTAACCCTTCACCTAATCCTAAACCTTATGCTAACACTAACACGTACCCTAACAGGTACGCTCACCCTGAACCGTGGTCGTACACTGAACTGTACCCTAAACGGTCCCCATCACTTAATCCTAACCCTAACCCTAACCCTAACCCCAACCCTTACCCGAAGCCTTATCCTAACCCGTCCCCTAATCCTAACCCGTTCGCTAACACTAACCCATACCATAATATGTACGCTCAACCTAAACCGTTGTCGCACCCTAACCTGTACCCTAAACCGTCCCCGTCCCCGTCCCTTAACCCTAACCCTTACCCTAATCCTAACCCTTACCCGTAGCCTTACCCTAACCCGTCCCCTAATACTAACCCGTACGCTAACACTAACCCGTACCGTAACACGTACGCTCACCCTAAACCTTTTTCGTACACTAACCTGTACCCTAAACCGTCCCCATCCCTATCCCCTAACCTTAACGCTAACCCTAACCCTATCACTTACCAGAAGCCTTACCCTAACCCGTCCCCTAATCCTAACCCTTATCCTAACTCTAACCCATACACTAACATGTACGCTCAACCTAAACCGTTGTCATACCCTAAACTGTAACCTAAACCGTCCCCGTCCCCTAACCCTAACCCTAACCCTAACCCTAATCCTAACCCTTACCCAAAGCCTTAGCCCAACCCGTGCCCTAATCCTAACGTGTACGCTAACACTAACGTGTACCCTAACAGGTACGCTCACCCTAAACCGTTGTCTTACCCTAACCTCTACCTTAAACCATCCCCGTCCCCTAACCCTAACCCTAACCCTTACCCAAAGCCTTACCCTAAACCGTCCCCTAATCCTAACACGCACGCTAACACTAAACCGTACCCTAACACGTACGCTCACCCTAAGCCATTGTCGTACCCTAACCTGTGCCCTAAACTGTCCCCATCCCCTAACCCTAAACCTAACCCTAACGCTAAACCTTACCCGTAGACTTACCCTAACCCGTCCCCTAATACTAACCGGTACGCTAACACTAACCCGTACCCTAACACGTATGCTCACCCTAAAATTTTTCGTACCCTAACCTGTACCCTAAACTGTCCCCATCCCTGTCCCCTAACCCTGAACCTAACCCTAACCCTATCACTTACCCGAAGCCTTACCCTAACCCGTCCCCTAATCCTAACCCGTATCCTAACTCTAACCCGTACACTAACATGTACGCTCAACCTAAACCGTTGTCATGCCCTAACCTGTACCCTAAACTATCCCCGTCCCCTAACCCTAACCCTAACCCTTACCCGAAGCCTTACCCTAACGCGTCCCCTAATCCTAAACCGTACGCAAACACTAAGCCGTACCCTAACACGTATGTTCACCCTAAACCGTTGTCGTACCCTAACCTGTACCCTAAACCATCCCCGTTCCCGTCCCCTAAACCTAACCCTAACCCTAACCCTTATCCGAAGCCTTACCCTAACGCGTCCACTAACCCTAACCCGTACGCTAACACCAACTCGTACCCTAACATGTACGCTCACCCTAAACGGTTGTCGTACCCTAACCTGTACCCTAAACCGGCCCCGTTCCCTAACCCTAACACTAAACCTAACCCTTACCCGAAGTCTTACCCTAACCCGTCCCCTAATCCTAATCCGTACGCTAACACTAACACGTACCCTAACACGTATGCTCACCCTAAACCGTTGTCGTACACTAACCTGTACCCTAATCCGTCCCCGTTCCCGTCCCCTAACCCTAACCCTAGCCCTAACCCTAAACTTACCCGAAGCCTTACCCTAAACCGTCCCCTAATCCTAACCCGTATGCTAACACTAACCCGTATCCTAACACGTACGCTCAGCCTAAACCGTTGTCGTACACTAACCTGTACCATAAACCGTCCCCTTCCCCTAACCCTAACTCTAACCCTAACCCTAACCGTAACCCTTACCCGAAGCCTTACCCTAACCCTTCCCCTAATCCTAACCCGTATGCTAACACTAACACGCACCCTAACAGGTACGCTCACCATGAACCGTTGTCGTACACTAAATTGTACCCTAAACGAACCCCATCCCTTAACCCTAACCCTAACCCTAACCCTTACCCGAAGCCTTACCCTAACCCGTCCCCTAATCCTAACCTGTTCGCTAACACTAACCCATACCATAACATGTACGCTCAACCTAAACCGTTGTCGCACCCTAACCTGTACCCTAAACCGTCCCCGTCCCCGTCCCCTAACCCTAACCCTAGCCCTAACCCTAACCCTTACCCAAAGCCTTAGCCTAACCCGTCCCCTAATCCTAACGTGTACGCTAACACTAACGTGTACCCTAACACGTACGCTCACCCTAAACCGTTGTCTTACCCTAACTTCTACCTTAAACCATCCCCGTCCCCTAACCCTACCGCTAACCCTAACCCTTACCCGAAGCCTTACCCTAACCCGTCCCTTAATCCTAACACGCACGCTAACACTAAACCGTACCCTAACACGTACGCTCACCCTAAACCATTGTCGTACCCTAACCTGTACCCTAAACGGTCCCCGTCCCCTAACCCTAAACCTAACCCTAACCCTAACCCTTACCCGTAGCCTTACCCTAATCCGTCCCCTAATACTAACCCGTACGCTAACACTAACCCGTACCCTAACACGTACGCTCACCCTAAACCTTTTTCGTACCCTAACCTGTACCCTAAACTGTCCCCATCCCTGTCCCCTAACCCTAAACCTAACCCTAACCCTATCACTTACCCGAAGCCTTACCCTAACCCGTCCCCTAATCCTAACCCGTATACTAACTCTAACCCGTACACTAACATGTACGCTCAACCTAAACCGTTGTCATACCCTAATCTGTACCCTAAACCATCCCCGTCCCCTAACTCTAACCCTAACCCTTACCCGAAGCCTTACCCTAACCCGTCCCCTAATCCTAATCCGTACGCTAACACTAAGCCATACCCTAACACGTATGCTCACCCTAAACCATTGTCGTACCCTAACCTGTACCCTAAACCATCCCCGTCCCCGTTCCCTAACCCTAACCCTAACCCTAAGCTTACCCGAAGCCTTACCCTAACCCGCCCCCAATCCTAACCCGTATGCTAACACTAACCAGTACCCTAACACGTACGCTCACCCTAAACCGTTGTCGTACCCTAACCTGTACCGTAAACCGTCCCCTTCCCCTAACCCTAACCCTAACCCTTTCCCGAAGCCTTACCTTAACCCGTCCACTAATCCTAACCCGTACGCTAACACCAACTCGTACCCTAACACGTACGCTCACCCTAAACCGTTGTCGTACCCTAACCTGTACCCTAAACTGGCCCCGTCCCCTAACCCTAACCCTAAACCTAACCCTAACCCTTACCCGAAGCCTTACCCTAACCCGTCCCCTAATCCTAATCCGTACGCTAACACTATCCCATAACCTAACACGTACGCTCACCCTAAACCATTGTCCTACCCTAACCTGTACCCTAAACCATCCCCGTCCTCTAACCCTAACCCTTGCCAGAAGCCTTACCCTAACCCATCACCTAATACTAACCCGTACGCTAACACTAACTCCTACGCTAACAGTAACCCGTACCCTAACACGTACGCTCAGCCTAAACCGTTGTCGTACACAAACTTGTACCCTAAACCGTCCCCGTCCCCTAACCCTAACCCTAACACTTACCCGAAGCCTTACCCTAACCCGTCCCATAATCCTAACCCGTACGATAACACTAACCCGTACCCTAACACGTACGCTCACCCTAAACCGTTGTCGTTGCCTACCCTGTACCCTAAACCATCCCCGTCCCCTAACCCTAACACTAAACCTAACCCTAACACTTACCCGAAGCCTTACCCTAATACGTCCCTTAATCCTAAACCGTACGCTACCAATAACCAATACCCTAACACATACGCTCACCCTAAACCGTTGTCATACGCTAACCTCTACCCTAAACCGTCCCCATCACCTAACCTTAACCCATACACTAACACTTACCCGAAGCCTTACCCTAACCCATCCACTAACCCTAACTGGTACGCTAACACTAACCCGTACCCTAACACGTACGCTCACCCTAAACCGTTGTCGTACGCTAACCTGTACCCTATACCGTCCCCTCCTCTCACCCTAACCCTAACCTTAACCATAAACCTTACCCGAAGCCTTACCCAAACACGTCCCCTAATCCTAACACGTACGCTCACCCTAAACCATTGTCATGCACTAACCTGTACCCTAAACCATCCCCGTCCCCTAACCCTAAACCTAACCCTTACCAGAAGCCTTACCCTAACCCTTCCCCTAATACTAACCCGTCCGGTAACACTAACTCATACGCTAACACTAACCTGTACCCTCACACTTACGCTCACCCTAAACCTTTGTCATACACTAACCTGTAACCTAAACCGTCCCTGTCCCCTAACCCTTACCCGAAACCTTACCCTAACCCGTACCCTAATCCTAACCTGTATGCTAACACTAACCCATACCCTAACACGTACACTCACCCTAAAACTTTGTCGTAACCTAACCTGTACCCTAAACCATCCTCGTCCGCTAACCTTAACCCTAACCACAACCCTTACCCGAAGCCTTACCCTAACACATCCCCTAATCCTAACCCGTATGCTAACACTAAACTCTACCCTAACACGTACGCTCACCCTAAACCGTTGTCGTACCCTAACCTGTGCCCTAAACATTTCCCATCCCCTAACCCTAAACCTAACCCTAACCCTTACCTGAAGCCTTACCCTAACCCGTCCCCTAATCCTAACCCATACGCTAACACTAACCCGTACCCTAACACATACACTCAAACTAAATATAATATATAATGTAAATATATATATATATATAATAATATATTGTAATATATTCAGGAAAATACGCATACGCTCTTTTTGGCCAACCAAGCAAGCGTGTAAAGGAAATCTGCACCAAAATGAAGTCTCACTGCCCCCCGGTCAAAAGGGCCATGTGAAAAAAGTGTAAAATCCAGAAAGACAGCACAGGCCATGGAGAACAGGGAGCCTTGTTATGCTGATGGGCGGGATGTAAATTGCCAACAGCCACTCTGGAGAAGTGTATGGTGTTTCCTGGAACAGTTAAAAAACAAAGCAACGGAGCCTACAGCACTTCCACTTATGGTCCTATAGCTTAGGGAAATTAAAATCAAAAACACACAGCCACCCCAAAATTTCGGACGGCTCTGTTTACAAGAACCTCGTCTACGGTACAAGTTAAATATCCCAGAACGTGAAAAATGGATAAAGAAGTTGTGGTACGTACGTACAATGGAATATCACTCAGCAATGAAATCTATGTCATCAGGCCCGTCGCGGCATAATGAGTGGATTCAGGTACGATGATTCTAAGTGAAATGAGTCACACAGAAAATGAAACATCATAAGATATCACTAATACAAGGAATGTAAACTTGGCTACACATGAACTGAATTACAAAACAGAACAGGGTCTCAAATTTAGAAAACCAACTTATGCTTGCTTAAGGGGAAAGGTGAGTTGGGGTGCTGCATAAAACCAGAGATAGAAATTAGCACAGATACCTTTCCATAAGCCAAATATGTAATTGTCAAGACCTACCCCTTGCTCAACGAAATGGACTAAACACCCCATATTCAACGACTAGGAATACACCTGACTAGTAAGAATCTTCAAACCCATGGATTTATATGTCTCCGTAAGAGAATGAAGCGTGTGTACAGAGGCATGAATGCAGCAGAGAAAATCCGATAAATCCCATTATCAAAATGAATTACAAAAACAAAACACAAGGACAGTGAAATAGAGAGCAATTCTTAAATAATTCATTCAGGGCTTGTGATGCAACCTGGATTTACCACATCTACACCCAGAGCTGAGTGAGACATAAGGTTGGGCACTTCGGGCTGATAGCATTGGTGAGGTTCGATGAGCAAATGCAGACCCTTTGAAGTCATACTGCATGGTACCCATTCCATGGGTCCCATCTCTCCAGGTTTAACGAATTCTTCCTTCAGCTAAAACATGCGTGGGAAACCCACAGTATGGTGCACCGAGGGACCGGAAAACGTTTTCAAATGCATCTCAGTTTTCGTCCCCTTTTACTCGGGTTCACCATTCCAGACCCTTTACTAAAACTCTCCCCACTTGGAGAGTCAGTGCCTTTAACCTCCTGTTTGGCACAGATTGCAATTTCTGCGCAAGATGAACAGGAATAGGGAGAACCAATGAGAGACTAGCTTTAGCTGTCTGCACGGGCAAATGTAACGCTCATTTCCCACCAGGAAGAGGAATTAACCAAAGGCTCAGCATGCCGTGCCGGAACCAGATTAGGGCCTGAAGCAATCCTGTGGGTTTGCGGCCAGCTCACAAGATAGCGAGTTGAAGAAAGGAGCTCAGGGGCACGGTAACTCACAAACCTGCAGAGTTATAAATGACAGCTATCGTCCAAAAATATATTGAAGGAAGGCTGCGAAGAGGACTTGTAAGTGGGGCAGAATTGCAGGATAACGATTTCAGGAGGTAGACGGGAATTGCATTTAAAGCATAGGAAAAGAGGCAGAACGTCGACAATGATGCTCTTGGCCAAAAAGGGCGTATGCGTTTTTTCCTGAATATATTCAGGGAAAAACGCATACGCTCTTTTTGGCCAACCAAGCAAGCATGTTAAAGAAATCTGCACTACAATGAAGTCTCACTGTCCCCCGGTCAAAAGGGCCATGTGAAAAAAGTGTAAAATCCAGAAAGGCATCACAGGCCATGGAGAACAGGGAGCCTTTTTATGCTGATGGGCGGGATGTAAATTGCCAACAGCCACTCTGGAGAAGTGTATGGTGTTTCCTGGAACAGCTAAAAAACAAAGCAACGGAGCCTACGGCACTTCCACTTATGGTCCTATAGCTTAGGGAAATTAAAATCAAAAACACACAGCCACCCCAAAGTTTCGGACGGCTCTGTTTACAAGAACCTCGTCTACGGTACAAGTTAAATATCCCAGAACGTGAAAAATGGATAAAGAAGTTGTGGTACGTACGTACAATGGAATATCACTCAGCAATGAAATCTATGTCATCAGTCCCTCGCGGCATAATGAGTGGATTCAGGTAGGATGATTCTAAGTGAAATGAGTCACACAGAAAATGAAATATCATAAGATATCACTAATACAAGGAATGTAAACTTGGCTACACATGAACTGAATTACAAAACAGAACAGGGTCTCAAATTTAGAAAACCAACTTATGCTTGCTTAAGGGGAAAGGTGAGTTGGGGTGCTGCATAAAACCAGAGATAGAAATTAGCACAGATACCTTTCCATAAGCCAAATATGTAATTGTCAAGACCTACCCCTTGCTCAACGAAATGGACTAAACACCCCATATTCAACGACTAGGAATACACCTGACTAGTAAGAATCTTCAAACCCATGGATTTATATGTCTCCGTAAGAGAATGAAGCGTGTGTACAGAGGCATGAATGCAGCAGAGATAATCCGATAAATCCCATTATCAAAATGAATTACAAAAACAAAACACAAGGACAGTGAAATAGAGAGCAATTCTTAAATAATTCATTCAGGGCTTGTGATGCAACCTGGATTTACCACATCTACACCCAGAGCTGAGTGAGACATAAGGTTGGGCACTTCGGGCTGATAGCATTGGTGAGGTTCGATGAGCAAATGCAGACCCTTTGAAGTCATACTGCATGGTACCCATTCCATGGGTCCCATCTCTCCAGGTTTAACGAATTCTTCCTTCAGGAAAAACATGCGTGGGAAACCCACAGTATGGTGCACCGAGGGACCGGCAAACGTTTTCAAATGCATCTCAGTTTTCATCCCCTTTTACTCGGGTTCACCATTCCAGACACTTTACTAACACTCTCCCCACTTGGAGAGTCAGTGCCTTTAACCTCCTGTTTGGCACAGTTTGCAATTTCTGCTCAAGATGAACAGGAATAGGGAGAACCAATGAGAGACTAGCTTTAGGTGTCTGCACGGGCAAATGTAACGCTCATTTCCCACCAGGAAGAGGAATTAACCAAAGGCTCAGCATGCCGTGCCAGAACCAGATTAGGACCTGAAGCAATCCTGTGGGTTTGCGGCCAGCTCACAAGATAGCGAGTTGAAGAAAGGAGCTCAGGGGCACTGTAACTCACAAACCTGCAGAGTTATAAATGACAGCTATCGTCCAAAAATATATTGAAGGAAGGCTGCGAAGAGGACTTGTAAGTGGGGCAGAATTGCAGGATAACGATTTCAGGAGGTAGACGGGAATTGCATTTAAAGCATAGGAAAAGAGGCAGAACGTCGACAATGATGCTCTTGGACAAAAAGTGCGTATGCGTTTTTTCCTGAATATATTCAGGAAAAAACGCATACGCCCTTTTTGGCCAACCAAGCAAGCATGTTAAAGAAATCTGCACTACAATGAAGTCTCAGTGCCCCCCGGTCAAAAGGGCCATGTGAAAAAAGTGTAAAATCTAGAAAGGCAGCACAGGCCATGGAGAACAGGGAGCCTTGTTATGCTGATGGGCGGGATGTAAATTGCCAACAGCCACTCTGGAGAAGTGTATGGTGTTTCCTGGAACACCTAAAAAGCAAAGCAACGGAGCCTACGGCACTTCCACTTATGGTCCTATAGCTTAGGGAAATTAAAATCAAAAACACACAGCCACCCCAAAGTTTCAGACGGCTCTGTTTACAAGAACCTCGTCTACATAACAAGTTAAATATTCCAGAACGTGAAAAATGGATAAAGAAGTTGTGGTACGTACGTACAATGGAATATCACTCAGCAATGAAATCTATGTCATCAGGCCCGTCGCGGCATAATGAGTGGATTCAGGTACGATGATTCTAAGTGAAATAAGTCACACAGAAAATGAAACATCATAAGATATCACTAATACAAGGAATGTAAACTTGGCTACACATGAACTGAATTACAAAACAGAACAGGGTCTCAAATTTAGAAAACCAACTTATGCTTGCTTAAGGGGAAAGGTGAGTTGGGGTGCTGCATAAAACCAGAGATAGAAATTAGCACAGATGCCTTTCCATAAGCCAAATATGTAATTGTCAAGACCTACCTCTTGCTCAACGAAATGGACTAAACACCCCATATTCAACGACTAGGAATACACCTGACTAGTAAGAATCTTCAAACCCATGGATTTATATGTCTCCGTAAGAGAATGAAGCGTGTGTACAGAGGCATGAATGAAGCAGAGAAAATCCGATAAATCCCATTATCAAAATGAATTACAAAAACAAAACACAAGGACAGTGAAATAGAGAGCAATTCTTAAATAATTCATTCAGGGCTTGTGATGCAACCTGGATTTACCACATCTACACCCAGAGCTGGGTGAGACATAAGGTTGGGCACTTCGGGCTGATAGCATTGGTGAGGTTCGATGAGCAAAGGCAGACCCTTTGAAGTCATACTGCATGGTACCCATTCCATGGGTCCCATCTCTCCAGGTTTAACGAATTCTTCCTTCAGCTAAAACATGCGTGGGAAACCCACAGTATGGTGCACCGAGGGACCGGCAAACGTTTTCAAATGCATCTCAGTTTTCGTCCCCTTTTACTCGGGTTCACCATTCCAGACCCTTTACTAACACTCTCCCCACTTGGAGAGTCAGTGCCTTTAACCTCCTGTTTGGCACAGTTTGCAATTTCTGCGCAAGATGAACAGGAATAGGGAGAACCAATGAGAGACTAGCTTTAGGTGTCTGCACGGGCAAATGTAACGCTCATTTCCCACCAGGAAGAGGAATTAACCAAAGGCTCAGCATGCCGTGCCGGAACCAGATTAGGGCCTGAAGCAATCCTGCGGGTTTGCGGGCAGCTCACAAGATAGCGAGTTGAAGAAAGGAGCTCAGGGGCACTGTAACTCACAAACCTGCAGAGTTATAAATGACAGCTATCGTCCAAAAATATATTGAAGGAAGGCTGCGAAGAGGACTTGTAAGTGGGGCAGAATTGCAGGATAACGATTTCAGGAGGTAGACGGGAATTGCATTTAAAGCATAGGAAAAGAGGCAGAACGTCGACAATGATGCTCTTGGCCAAAAAGGGCGTATGCGTTTTTTCCTGAATATATTCAGGAAAAAACGCATACGCCCTTTTTGGCCAACCAAGCAAGCATGTTAAAGAAATCTGCACTACAATGAAGTCTCACTGCCCCCCGGTCAAAAGGGCCATGTGAAAAAAGTGTAAAATCCAGAAACGCAGCACAGGCCATGGAGAACAGGGAGCCTTGTTATGCTGATGGGCGGGATGTAAATTGCCAACAGCCACTCTGGAGAAGTGTATGGTGTTTCCTGGAACAGCTAAAAAACAAAGCAACAGAGCCTATGGCACTTCCACTTATGGTCCTATAGCTTAGGGAAATTAAAATCAAAAACACACAGCCACCCCAAAGTTTCGGACGGCTCTGTTTACAAGAACCTCGTCTACGGTACAAGATAAATATCCCAGAACGTGAAAAATGGATAAAGAAGTTGTGGTACGTACGTACAATGGAATATCACTCAGCAATGAAATCTATGTCATCAGGCCCGTCGCGGCATAATGAGTGGATTCAGGTACGATGATTCTAAGTGAAATGAGTCACACAGAAAATGAAACATCATAAGATATCACTAATACAAGGAATGTAAACTTGGCTACACATGAACTGAATTACAAAACAGAACAGGGTCTCAAATTTAGAAAACCAACTTATGCTTGCTTAAGGGGAAAGGTGAGTTGGGGTGCTGCATAAAACCAGAGATAGAAATTAGCACAGATACCGTTCCATAAGCCAAATATGTAATTGTCAAGACCTACCCCTTGCTCAACGAAATGGACTAAACACCCCATATTCAACAACTAGGAATACACCTGACTAGTATCTGCAAACCCATGGATTTATATTTCTCCATAAGAGAATGAAGCGTGTGTACAGAGGCATGAATGCAGCAGAGAAAATCCGATAAATCCCATTATCAAAATGAATTACAAAAACAAAACACAAGGACAGTGAAATAGAGAGCAATTCTTAAATAATTCATTCAGGGCTTGTGATGCAACCTGGATTTACCACATCTACACCCAGAGCTGAGTGAGACATAAGGTTGGGCACTTCGGGCTGATAGCATTGGTGAGGTTCGATGAGCCAATGCAGACCCTTTGAAGTCATACTGCATGGTACCCATTCCATGGGTCCCATCTCTCCAGGTTTAACGAATTCTTCCTTCAGCTAAAACATGCGTGGGAAACCCACAGTATGGTGCACCGAGGGACCGGCAAACGTTTTCAAATGCATCTCAGTTTTCGTCCCCTTTTACTCGGGTTCACCATTCCAGACCCTTTACTAACACTCTCCCCACTTGGAGAGTCAGTGCCTTTAACCTCCTGTTTGGCACAGTTTGCAATTTCTGCGCAAGATGAACAGGAATAGGGAGAACCAATGAGAGACTAGCTTTAGGTGTCTGCACGGGCAAATGTAACGCTCATTTCCCACCAGGAAGAGGAATTAACCACAGGCTCAGCATGCCGTGCCAGAACCAGATTAGGGCCTGAAGCAATCCTGTGGGTTTGCGGCCAGCTCACAAGATAGCGAGTTGAAGAAAGGAGCTCAGGGGCACTGTAACTCACAAACCTGCAGAGTTATAAATGACAGCTATCGTCCAAAAATATATTGAAGGAAGGCTGCGAAGAGGACTTGTAAGTGGGGCAGAATTGCAGGATAACGATTTCAGGAGGTAGACGGGAATTGCATTTAAAGCATAGGAAAAGAGGCAGAACGTCGACAATGATGCTCTTGGCCAAAAAGGGCGTATGCGTTTTTTCCTGAATATATTCAGGAAAAAACGCATACGCCCTTTTTGGCCAACCAAGCAAGCATGTTAAAGAAATCTGCACTACAATGAAGTCTCACTGCCCCCCGGTCAAAAGGGCCATGTGAAAAAAGTGTAAAATCCAGAAACGCAGCACAGGCCATGGAGAACAGGGAGCCTTTTTATGCTGATGGGCGGGATGTAAACTGCCAACAGCCACTCTGGAGAAGTGTATGGTGTTTCCTGGAACAGCTAAAAAACAAAGCAACGGAGCCTACGGCACGTCCACTTATGGTCCTATAGCTTAGGGAAATTAAAATCAAAAACACACAGCCACCCCAAAATTTCGGACGGCTCTGTTTACAAGAACCTCGTCTAAGGTACAAGTTAAATATCCCAGAATGTGAAAAATGGATAAAGAAGTTGTGGTACGTACATACAATGGAATATCACTCAGCAATGAAATCTATGTCATCAGGCCCTCGCGGCATAATGAGTGGATTCAGGTACGATGATTCTAAGTGAAATGAGTCACACAGAAAATGAAACATCATAAGATATCACTAATACAAGGAATGTAAACTTGGCTACACATGAACTGAATTACAAAACAGAACAGGGTCTCAAATTTAGAAAACCAACTTATGCTTGCTTAAGGGGAAAGGTGAGTTGGGGTGCTGCATAAAACCAGAGATAGAAATTAGCACAGATGCCTTTCCATAAGCCAAATATGTAATTGTCAAGACCTACCCCTTGCTCAACGAAATGGACTAAACACCCCATATTCAACGACTAGGAATACACCTGACTAGTAAGAATCTTCAAACCCATGGATTTATATGTCTCCATAAGAGAATGAAGCGTGTGTACAGAGGCATGAATGCAGCAGAGAAAATCCGATAAATCCCATTATCAAAATGAATTACAAAAACAAAACACAAGGACAGTGAAATAGAGAGCAATTCTTAAATAATTCATTCAGGGCTTGTGATGCAACCTGGATTTACCACATCTACACCCAGAGGTGAGTGAGACATAAGGTTGGGCACTTCGGGCTGATAGCATTGGTGAGGTTCGATGAGCAAATGCAGACCCTTTGAAGTCATACTGCATGGTACCCATTCCATGGGTCCCATCTCTCCAGGTTTAACGAATTCTTCCTTCAGCTAAAACATGCGTGGGAAACCCACAGTATGGTGCACCGAGGGACTGGCAAACGTTTTCAAATGCATCTCAGTTTTCGTCCCCTTTTACTCGGGTTCACCATTCCAGACCCTTTACTAACACTCTCCCCACTTGGAGAGTCAGTGCCTTTAACCTCCTGTTTGGCACAGTTTGCAATTTCTGCGCAAGATGAACAGGAATAGGGAGAACCAATGAGAGACTAGCTTTAGGTGTCTGCACGGGCAAATGTAACGCTCATTTCCCACCAGGAAGAGGAATTAACCACAGGCTCAGCATGCCGTGCCGGAACCAGATTAGGGCCTGAAGCAATCCTGCGGGTTTGCGGCCAGCTCACAAGATAGCGAGTTGAAGAAAGGAGCTCAGGGGCACTGTAACTCACAAACCTGCAGAGTTATAAATGACAGCTATCGTCCAAAAATATATTGAAGGAAGGCTGCGAAGAGGACTTGTAAGTGGGGCAGAATTGCAGGATAACGATTTCAGGAGGTAGACGGGAATTGCATTTAAAGCATAGGAAAAGAGGCAGAACGTCGACAATGATGCTCTTGGCCAAAAAGTGCGTATGCGTTTTTTCCTGAATATATTCAGGAAAAAACGCAAACGCCCTTTTTGGCCAACCAAGCAAGCATGTTAAAGAAATCTGCACTACAATGAAGTCTCACTGCCCCCCGGTCAAAAGGGCCATGTGAAAAAAGTGTAAAATCCAGAAAGGCATCACAGGCCATGGAGAACAGGGAGCCTTGTTATGCTGATGGGCGGGATGTAAATTGCCAACAGCCACTCTGGAGAAGTGTATGGTGTTTCCTGGAACAGCTAAAAAACAAAGCAACGGAGCCTACGGCACTTCCACTTATGGTCCTATAGCTTAGGGAAATTAAAATCAAAAACACACAGCCACCCCAAGGTTTCGGACGGCTCTGTTTACAGGAACCTCGTCTACGGTACAAGTTAAATATCCCAGAACGTGAAAAATGGATAAAGAAGTTGTGGTACGTACGTACAATGGAATATCACTCAGCAATGAAATCTATGTCATCAGGCCCGTCGCGGCATAATGAGTGGATTCAGGTACGATGATTCTAAGTGAAATGAGTCACACAGAAAATGAAACATCATAAGATATCACTAATACAAGGAATGTAAACTTGGCTACACATGAACTGAATTACAAAACAGAACAGGGTCTCAAATTTAGAAAACCAACTTATGCTTGCTTAAGGGGAAAGGTGAGTTGGGGTGCTGCATAAAACCAGAGATAGAAATTAGCACAGATACCTTTCCATAAGCCAAATATGTAATTGTCAAGACCTACCCCTTGCTCAACGAAATGGACTAAACACCCCATATTCAACGACTAGGAATACACCTGACTAGTAAGAATCTTCAAACCCATGGATTTATATGTCTCCATAAGAGAATGAAGCGTGTGTACAGAGGCATGAATGCAGCAGAGAAAATCCGATAAATCCCATTATCAAAATGAATTACAAAAACAAAACACAAGGACAGTGAAATAGAGAGCAATTCTTAAATAATTCATTCAGGGCTTGTGATGCAACCTGGATTTACCACATCTACACCCAGAGCTGAGTGAGACATAAGGTTGGGCACTTCGGGCTGATAGCATTGTTGAGGTTCGATGAGCAAAGGCAGACCCTTTGAAGTCATACTGCATGGTACCCATTCCATGGGTCCCATCTCTCCAGGTTTAACGAATTCTTCCTTCAGCTAAAACATGCGTGGGAAACCCACAGTATGGTGCACCGAGGGACCGGAAAACGTTTTCAAATGCATCTCAGTTTTCGTCCCCTTTTACTCGGGTTCACCATTCCAGACCCTTTACTAAAACTCTCCCCACTTGGAGAGTCAGTGCCTTTAACCTCCTGTTTGGCACAGATTGCAATTTCTGCGCAAGATGAACAGGAATAGGGAGAACCAATGAGAGACTAGCTTTAGCTGTCTGCACGGGCAAATGTAACGCTCATTTCCCACCAGGAAGAGGAATTAACCAAAGGCTCAGCATGCCGTGCCGGAACCAGATTAGGGCCTGAAGCAATCCTGTGGGTTTGCGGCCAGCTCACAAGATAGCGAGTTGAAGAAAGGAGCTCAGGGGCACGGTAACTCACAAACCTGCAGAGTTATAAATGACAGCTATCGTCCAAAAATATATTGAAGGAAGGCTGCGAAGAGGACTTGTAAGTGGGGCAGAATTGCAGGATAACGATTTCAGGAGGTAGACGGGAATTGCATTTAAAGCATAGGAAAAGAGGCAGAACGTCGACAATGATGCTCTTGGCCAAAAAGGGCGTATGCGTTTTTTCCTGAATATATTCAGGGAAAAACGCATACGCTCTTTTTGGCCAACCAAGCAAGCATGTTAAAGAAATCTGCACTACAATGAAGTCTCACTGTCCCCCGGTCAAAAGGGCCATGTGAAAAAAGTGTAAAATCCAGAAAGGCATCACAGGCCATGGAGAACAGGGAGCCTTTTTATGCTGATGGGCGGGATGTAAATTGCCAACAGCCACTCTGGAGAAGTGTATGGTGTTTCCTGGAACAGCTAAAAAACAAAGCAACGGAGCCTACGGCACTTCCACTTATGGTCCTATAGCTTAGGGAAATTAAAATCAAAAACACACAGCCACCCCAAAGTTTCGGACGGCTCTGTTTACAAGAACCTCGTCTACGGTACAAGTTAAATATCCCAGAACGTGAAAAATGGATAAAGAAGTTGTGGTACGTACGTACAATGGAATATCACTCAGCAATGAAATCTATGTCATCAGGCCCTCGCGGCATAATGAGTGGATTCAGGTAGGATGATTCTAAGTGAAATGAGTCACACAGAAAATGAAATATCATAAGATATCACTAATACAAGGAATGTAAACTTGGCTACACATGAACTGAATTACAAAACAGAACAGGGTCTCAAATTTAGAAAACCAACTTATGCTTGCTTAAGGGGAAAGGTGAGTTGGGGTGCTGCATAAAACCAGAGATAGAAATTAGCACAGATACCTTTCCATAAGCCAAATATGTAATTGTCAAGACCTACCCCTTGCTCAACGAAATGGACTAAACACCCCATATTCAACGACTAGGAATACACCTGACTAGTAAGAATCTTCAAACCCATGGATTTATATGTCTCCGTAAGAGAATGAAGCGTGTGTACAGAGGCATGAATGCAGCAGAGATAATCCGATAAATCCCATTATCAAAATGAATTACAAAAACAAAACACAAGGACAGTGAAATAGAGAGCAATTCTTAAATAATTCATTCAGGGCTTGTGATGCAACCTGGATTTACCACATCTACACCCAGAGCTGAGTGAGACATAAGGTTGGGCACTTCGGGCTGATAGCATTGGTGAGGTTCGATGAGCAAATGCAGACCCTTTGAAGTCATACTGCATGGTACCCATTCCATGGGTCCCATCTCTCCAGGTTTAACGAATTCTTCCTTCAGGAAAAACATGCGTGGGAAACCCACAGTATGGTGCACCGAGGGACCGGCAAACGTTTTCAAATGC
Organism: Delphinapterus leucas; assembly: GCF_059928025.1. NCBI lineage: Eukaryota > Metazoa > Chordata > Mammalia > Artiodactyla > Monodontidae > Delphinapterus > Delphinapterus leucas. The sequence goes on along the minus strand of NW_028322232.1, from coordinate 11,241,517 downwards.
ATCTCAGTTTTCATCCCCTTTTACTCGGGTTCACCATTCCAGACACTTTACTAACACTCTCCCCACTTGGAGAGTCAGTGCCTTTAACCTCCTGTTTGGCACAGTTTGCAATTTCTGCGCAAGATGAACAGGAATAGGGAGAACCAATGAGAGACTAGCTTTAGGTGTCTGCACGGGCAAATGTAACGCTCATTTCCCACCAGGAAGAGGAATTAACCACAGGCTCAGCATGCCGTGCCGGAACCAGATTAGGGCCTGAAGCAATCCTGCGGGTTTGCGGCCAGCTCACAAGATAGCGAGTTGAAGAAAGGAGCTCAGGGGCACTGTAACTCACAAACCTGCAGAGTTATAAATGACAGCTATCGTCCAAAAATATATTGAAGGAAGGCTGCGAAGAGGACTTGTAAGTGGGGCAGAATTGCAGGATAACGATTTCAGGAGGTAGACGGGAATTGCATTTAAAGCATAGGAAAAGAGGCAGAACGTCGACAATGATGCTCTTGGCCAAAAAGTGCGTATGCGTTTTTTCCTGAATATATTCAGGAAAAAACGCAAACGCCCTTTTTGGCCAACCAAGCAAGCATGTTAAAGAAATCTGCACTACAATGAAGTCTCACTGCCCCCCGGTCAAAAGGGCCATGTGAAAAAAGTGTAAAATCCAGAAAGGCATCACAGGCCATGGAGAACAGGGAGCCTTGTTATGCTGATGGGCGGGATGTAAATTGCCAACAGCCACTCTGGAGAAGTGTATGGTGTTTCCTGGAACAGCTAAAAAACAAAGCAACGGAGCCTACGGCACTTCCACTTATGGTCCTATAGCTTAGGGAAATTAAAATCAAAAACACACAGCCACCCCAAGGTTTCGGACGGCTCTGTTTACAGGAACCTCGTCTACGGTACAAGTTAAATATCCCAGAACGTGAAAAATGGATAAAGAAGTTGTGGTACGTACGTACAATGGAATATCACTCAGCAATGAAATCTATGTCATCAGGCCCGTCGCGGCATAATGAGTGGATTCAGGTACGATGATTCTAAGTGAAATGAGTCACACAGAAAATGAAACATCATAAGATATCACTAATACAAGGAATGTAAACTTGGCTACACATGAACTGAATTACAAAACAGAACAGGGTCTCAAATTTAGAAAACCAACTTATGCTTGCTTAAGGGGAAAGGTGAGTTGGGGTGCTGCATAAAACCAGAGATAGAAATTAGCACAGATACCTTTCCATAAGCCAAATATGTAATTGTCAAGACCTACCCCTTGCTCAACGAAATGGACTAAACACCCCATATTCAACGACTAGGAATACACCTGACTAGTAAGAATCTTCAAACCCATGGATTTATATGTCTCCATAAGAGAATGAAGCGTGTGTACAGAGGCATGAATGCAGCAGAGAAAATCCGATAAATCCCATTATCAAAATGAATTACAAAAACAAAACACAAGGACAGTGAAATAGAGAGCAATTCTTAAATAATTCATTCAGGGCTTGTGATGCAACCTGGATTTACCACATCTACACCCAGAGCTGAGTGAGACATAAGGTTGGGCACTTCGGGCTGATAGCATTGTTGAGGTTCGATGAGCAAAGGCAGACCCTTTGAAGTCATACTGCATGGTACCCATTCCATGGGTCCCATCTCTCCAGGTTTAACGAATTCTTCCTTCAGCTAAAACATGCGTGGGAAACCCACAGTATGGTGCACCGAGGGACCGGAAAACGTTTTCAAATGCATCTCAGTTTTCGTCCCCTTTTACTCGGGTTCACCATTCCAGACCCTTTACTAAAACTCTCCCCACTTGGAGAGTCAGTGCCTTTAACCTCCTGTTTGGCACAGATTGCAATTTCTGCGCAAGATGAACAGGAATAGGGAGAACCAATGAGAGACTAGCTTTAGCTGTCTGCACGGGCAAATGTAACGCTCATTTCCCACCAGGAAGAGGAATTAACCAAAGGCTCAGCATGCCGTGCCGGAACCAGATTAGGGCCTGAAGCAATCCTGTGGGTTTGCGGCCAGCTCACAAGATAGCGAGTTGAAGAAAGGAGCTCAGGGGCACGGTAACTCACAAACCTGCAGAGTTATAAATGACAGCTATCGTCCAAAAATATATTGAAGGAAGGCTGCGAAGAGGACTTGTAAGTGGGGCAGAATTGCAGGATAACGATTTCAGGAGGTAGACGGGAATTGCATTTAAAGCATAGGAAAAGAGGCAGAACGTCGACAATGATGCTCTTGGCCAAAAAGGGCGTATGCGTTTTTTCCTGAATATATTCAGGGAAAAACGCATACGCTCTTTTTGGCCAACCAAGCAAGCATGTTAAAGAAATCTGCACTACAATGAAGTCTCACTGTCCCCCGGTCAAAAGGGCCATGTGAAAAAAGTGTAAAATCCAGAAAGGCATCACAGGCCATGGAGAACAGGGAGCCTTTTTATGCTGATGGGCGGGATGTAAATTGCCAACAGCCACTCTGGAGAAGTGTATGGTGTTTCCTGGAACAGCTAAAAAACAAAGCAACGGAGCCTACGGCACTTCCACTTATGGTCCTATAGCTTAGGGAAATTAAAATCAAAAACACACAGCCACCCCAAAGTTTCGGACGGCTCTGTTTACAAGAACCTCGTCTACGGTACAAGTTAAATATCCCAGAACGTGAAAAATGGATAAAGAAGTTGTGGTACGTACGTACAATGGAATATCACTCAGCAATGAAATCTATGTCATCAGGCCCTCGCGGCATAATGAGTGGATTCAGGTAGGATGATTCTAAGTGAAATGAGTCACACAGAAAATGAAATATCATAAGATATCACTAATACAAGGAATGTAAACTTGGCTACACATGAACTGAATTACAAAACAGAACAGGGTCTCAAATTTAGAAAACCAACTTATGCTTGCTTAAGGGGAAAGGTGAGTTGGGGTGCTGCATAAAACCAGAGATAGAAATTAGCACAGATACCTTTCCATAAGCCAAATATGTAATTGTCAAGACCTACCCCTTGCTCAACGAAATGGACTAAACACCCCATATTCAACGACTAGGAATACACCTGACTAGTAAGAATCTTCAAACCCATGGATTTATATGTCTCCGTAAGAGAATGAAGCGTGTGTACAGAGGCATGAATGCAGCAGAGATAATCCGATAAATCCCATTATCAAAATGAATTACAAAAACAAAACACAAGGACAGTGAAATAGAGAGCAATTCTTAAATAATTCATTCAGGGCTTGTGATGCAACCTGGATTTACCACATCTACACCCAGAGCTGAGTGAGACATAAGGTTGGGCACTTCGGGCTGATAGCATTGGTGAGGTTCGATGAGCAAATGCAGACCCTTTGAAGTCATACTGCATGGTACCCATTCCATGGGTCCCATCTCTCCAGGTTTAACGAATTCTTCCTTCAGGAAAAACATGCGTGGGAAACCCACAGTATGGTGCACCGAGGGACCGGCAAACGTTTTCAAATGCATCTCAGTTTTCATCCCCTTTTACTCGGGTTCACCATTCCAGACACTTTACTAACACTCTCCCCACTTGGAGAGTCAGTGCCTTTAACCTCCTGTTTGGCACAGTTTGCAATTTCTGCTCAAGATGAACAGGAATAGGGAGAACCAATGAGAGACTAGCTTTAGGTGTCTGCACGGGCAAATGTAACGCTCATTTCCCACCAGGAAGAGGAATTAACCAAAGGCTCAGCATGCCGTGCCAGAACCAGATTAGGACCTGAAGCAATCCTGTGGGTTTGCGGCCAGCTCACAAGATAGCGAGTTGAAGAAAGGAGCTCAGGGGCACTGTAACTCACAAACCTGCAGAGTTATAAATGACAGCTATCGTCCAAAAATATATTGAAGGAAGGCTGCGAAGAGGACTTGTAAGTGGGGCAGAATTGCAGGATAACGATTTCAGGAGGTAGACGGGAATTGCATTTAAAGCATAGGAAAAGAGGCAGAACGTCGACAATGATGCTCTTGGACAAAAAGTGCGTATGCGTTTTTTCCTGAATATATTCAGGAAAAAACGCATACGCCCTTTTTGGCCAACCAAGCAAGCATGTTAAAGAAATCTGCACTACAATGAAGTCTCAGTGCCCCCCGGTCAAAAGGGCCATGTGAAAAAAGTGTAAAATCTAGAAAGGCAGCACAGGCCATGGAGAACAGGGAGCCTTGTTATGCTGATGGGCGGGATGTAAATTGCCAACAGCCACTCTGGAGAAGTGTATGGTGTTTCCTGGAACACCTAAAAAGCAAAGCAACGGAGCCTACGGCACTTCCACTTATGGTCCTATAGCTTAGGGAAATTAAAATCAAAAACACACAGCCACCCCAAAGTTTCAGACGGCTCTGTTTACAAGAACCTCGTCTACATAACAAGTTAAATATTCCAGAACGTGAAAAATGGATAAAGAAGTTGTGGTACGTACGTACAATGGAATATCACTCAGCAATGAAATCTATGTCATCAGGCCCGTCGCGGCATAATGAGTGGATTCAGGTACGATGATTCTAAGTGAAATAAGTCACACAGAAAATGAAACATCATAAGATATCACTAATACAAGGAATGTAAACTTGGCTACACATGAACTGAATTACAAAACAGAACAGGGTCTCAAATTTAGAAAACCAACTTATGCTTGCTTAAGGGGAAAGGTGAGTTGGGGTGCTGCATAAAACCAGAGATAGAAATTAGCACAGATGCCTTTCCATAAGCCAAATATGTAATTGTCAAGACCTACCTCTTGCTCAACGAAATGGACTAAACACCCCATATTCAACGACTAGGAATACACCTGACTAGTAAGAATCTTCAAACCCATGGATTTATATGTCTCCGTAAGAGAATGAAGCGTGTGTACAGAGGCATGAATGAAGCAGAGAAAATCCGATAAATCCCATTATCAAAATGAATTACAAAAACAAAACACAAGGACAGTGAAATAGAGAGCAATTCTTAAATAATTCATTCAGGGCTTGTGATGCAACCTGGATTTACCACATCTACACCCAGAGCTGGGTGAGACATAAGGTTGGGCACTTCGGGCTGATAGCATTGGTGAGGTTCGATGAGCAAAGGCAGACCCTTTGAAGTCATACTGCATGGTACCCATTCCATGGGTCCCATCTCTCCAGGTTTAACGAATTCTTCCTTCAGCTAAAACATGCGTGGGAAACCCACAGTATGGTGCACCGAGGGACCGGCAAACGTTTTCAAATGCATCTCAGTTTTCGTCCCCTTTTACTCGGGTTCACCATTCCAGACCCTTTACTAACACTCTCCCCACTTGGAGAGTCAGTGCCTTTAACCTCCTGTTTGGCACAGTTTGCAATTTCTGCGCAAGATGAACAGGAATAGGGAGAACCAATGAGAGACTAGCTTTAGGTGTCTGCACGGGCAAATGTAACGCTCATTTCCCACCAGGAAGAGGAATTAACCAAAGGCTCAGCATGCCGTGCCGGAACCAGATTAGGGCCTGAAGCAATCCTGCGGGTTTGCGGCCAGCTCACAAGATAGCGAGTTGAAGAAAGGAGCTCAGGGGCACTGTAACTCACAAACCTGCAGAGTTATAAATGACAGCTATCGTCCAAAAATATATTGAAGGAAGGCTGCGAAGAGGACTTGTAAGTGGGGCAGAATTGCAGGATAACGATTTCAGGAGGTAGACGGGAATTGCATTTAAAGCATAGGAAGAGAGGCAGAACGTCGACAATGATGCTCTTGGCCAAAAAGGGCGTATGCGTTTTTTCCTGAATATATTCAGGAAAAAACGCATACGCCCTTTTTGGCCAACCAAGCAAGCATGTTAAAGAAATCTGCACTACAATGAAGTCTCACTGCCCCCCGGTCAAAAGGGCCATGTGAAAAAAGTGTAAAATCCAGAAACGCAGCACAGGCCATGGAGAACATGGAGCCTTGTTATGCTGATGGGCGGGATGTAAATTGCCAACAGCCACTCTGGAGAAGTGTATGGTGTTTCCTGGAACAGCTAAAAAACAAAGCAACAGAGCCTATGGCACTTCCACTTATGGTCCTATAGCTTAGGGAAATTAAAATCAAAAACACACAGCCACCCCAAAGTTTCGGACGGCTCTGTTTACAAGAACCTCGTCTACGGTACAAGATAAATATCCAAGAACGTGAAAAATGGATAAAGAAGTTGTGGTACGTACGTACAATGGAATATCACTCAGCAATGAAATCTATGTCATCAGGCCCGTCGCGGCATAATGAGTGGATTCAGGTACGATGATTCTAAGTGAAATGAGTCACACAGAAAATGAAACATCATAAGATATCACTAATACAAGGAATGTAAACTTGGCTACACATGAACTGAATTACAAAACAGAACAGGGTCTCAAATTTAGAAAACCAACTTATGCTTGCTTAAGGGGAAAGGTGAGTTGGGGTGCTGCATAAAACCAGAGATAGAAATTAGCACAGATACCGTTCCATAAGCCAAATATGTAATTGTCAAGACCTACCCCTTGCTCAACGAAATGGACTAAACACCCCATATTCCACAACTAGGAATACACCTGACTAGTATCTGCAAACCCATGGATTTATATTTCTCCATAAGAGAATGAAGCGTGTGTACAGAGGCATGAATGCAGCAGAGAAAATCCGATAAATCCCATTATCAAAATGAATTACAAAAACAAAACACAAGGACAGTGAAATAGAGAGCAATTCTTAAATAATTCATTCAGGGCTTGTGATGCAACCTGGATTTACCACATCTACACCCAGAGCTGAGTGAGACATAAGGTTGGGCACTTCGGGCTGATAGCATTGGTGAGGTTCGATGAGCCAATGCAGACCCTTTGAAGTCATACTGCATGGTACCCATTCCATGGGTCCCATCTCTCCAGGTTTAACGAATTCTTCCTTCAGCTAAAACATGCGTGGGAAACCCACAGTATGGTGCACCGAGGGACCGGCAAACGTTTTCAAATGCATCTCAGTTTTCGTCCCCTTTTACTCGGGTTCACCATTCCAGACCCTTTACTAACACTCTCCCCACTTGGAGAGTCAGTGCCTTTAACCTCCTGTTTGGCACAGTTTGCAATTTCTGCGCAAGATGAACAGGAATAGGGAGAACCAATGAGAGACTAGCTTTAGGTGTCTGCACGGGCAAATGTAACGCTCATTTCCCACCAGGAAGAGGAATTAACCACAGGCTCAGCATGCCGTGCCAGAACCAGATTAGGGCCTGAAGCAATCCTGTGGGTTTGCGGCCAGCTCACAAGATAGCGAGTTGAAGAAAGGAGCTCAGGGGCACTGTAACTCACAAACCTGCAGAGTTATAAATGACAGCTATCGTCCAAAAATATATTGAAGGAAGGCTGCGAAGAGGACTTGTAAGTGGGGCAGAATTGCAGGATAACGATTTCAGGAGGTAGACGGGAATTGCATTTAAAGCATAGGAAAAGAGGCAGAACGTCGACAATGATGCTCTTGGCCAAAAAGGGCGTATGCGTTTTTTCCTGAATATATTCAGGAAAAAACGCATACGCCCTTTTTGGCCAACCAAGCAAGCATGTTAAAGAAATCTGCACTACAATGAAGTCTCACTGCCCCCCGGTCAAAAGGGCCATGTGAAAAAAGTGTAAAATCCAGAAAGGCATCACAGGCCATGGAGAACAGGGAGCCTTTTTATGCTGATGGGCGGGATGTAAATTGCCAACAGCCACTCTGGAGAAGTGTATGGTGTTTCCTGGAACAGCTAAAAAACAAAGCAATGGAGCCTACGGCACGTCCACTTATGGTCCTATAGCTTAGGGAAATTAAAATCAAAAACACACAGCCACCCCAAAATTTCGGACGGCTCTGTTTACAAGAACCTCGTCTAAGGTACAAGTTAAATATCCCAGAATGTGAAAAATGGATAAAGAAGTTGTGGTACGTACATACAATGGAATATCACTCAGCAATGAAATCTATGTCATCAGGCCCTCGCGGCATAATGAGTGGATTCAGGTACGATGATTCTAAGTGAAATGAGTCACACAGAAAATGAAACATCATAAGATATCACTAATACAAGGAATGTAAACTTGGCTACACATGAACTGAATTACAAAACAGAACAGGGTCTCAAATTTAGAAAACCAACTTATGCTTGCTTAAGGGGAAAGGTGAGTTGGGGTGCTGCATAAAACCAGAGATAGAAATTAGCACAGATGCCTTTCCATAAGCCAAATATGTAATTGTCAAGACCTACCCCTTGCTCAACGAAATGGACTAAACACCCCATATTCAACGACTAGGAATACACCTGACTAGTAAGAATCTTCAAACCCATGGATTTATATGTCTCCATAAGAGAATGAAGCGTGTGTACAGAGGCATGAATGCAGCAGAGAAAATCCGATAAATCCCATTATCAAAATGAATTACAAAAACAAAACACAAGGACAGTGAAATAGAGAGCAATTCTTAAATAATTCATTCAGGGCTTGTGATGCAACCTGGATTTACCACATCTACACCCAGAGGTGAGTGAGACATAAGGTTGGGCACTTCGGGCTGATAGCATTGGTGAGGTTCGATGAGCAAATGCAGACCCTTTGAAGTCATACTGCATGGTACCCATTCCATGGGTCCCATCTCTCCAGGTTTAACGAATTCTTCCTTCAGCTAAAACATGCGTGGGAAACCCACAGTATGGTGCACCGAGGGACCGGCAAACGTTTTCAAATGCATCTCAGTTTTCGTCCCCTTTTACTCGGGTTCACCATTCCAGACCCTTTACTAACACTCTCCCCACTTGGAGAGTCAGTGCCTTTAACCTCCTGTTTGGCACAGTTTGCAATTTCTGCGCAAGATGAACAGGAATAGGGAGAACCAATGAGAGACTAGCTTTAGGTGTCTGCACGGGCAAATGTAACGCTCATTTCCCACCAGGAAGAGGAATTAACCACAGGCTCAGCATGCCGTGCCGGAACCAGATTAGGGCCTGAAGCAATCCTGCGGGTTTGCGGCCAGCTCACAAGATAGCGAGTTGAAGAAAGGAGCTCAGGGGCACTGTAACTCACAAACCTGCAGAGTTATAAATGACAGCTATCGTCCAAAAATATATTGAAGGAAGGCTGCGAAGAGGACTTGTAAGTGGGGCAGAATTGCAGGATAACGATTTCAGGAGGTAGACGGGAATTGCATTTAAAGCATAGGAAAAGAGGCAGAACGTCGACAATGATGCTCTTGGCCAAAAAGTGCGTATGCGTTTTTTCCTGAATATATTCAGGAAAAAACGCAAACGCCCTTTTTGGCCAACCAAGCAAGCATGTTAAAGAAATCTGCACTACAATGAAGTCTCACTGCCCCCCGGTCAAAAGGGCCATGTGAAAAAAGTGTAAAATCCAGAAAGGCATCACAGGCCATGGAGAACAGGGAGCCTTGTTATGCTGATGGGCGGGATGTAAATTGCCAACAGCCACTCTGGAGAAGTGTATGGTGTTTCCTGGAACAGCTAAAAAACAAAGCAACGGAGCCTACGGCACTTCCACTTATGGTCCTATAGCTTAGGGAAATTAAAATCAAAAACACACAGCCACCCCAAGGTTTCGGACGGCTCTGTTTACAGGAACCTCGTCTACGGTACAAGTTAAATATCCCAGAACGTGAAAAATGGATAAAGAAGTTGTGGTACGTACGTACAATGGAATATCACTCAGCAATGAAATCTATGTCATCAGGCCCGTCGCGGCATAATGAGTGGATTCAGGTACGATGATTCTAAGTGAAATGAGTCACACAGAAAATGAAACATCATAAGATATCACTAATACAAGGAATGTAAACTTGGCTACACATGAACTGAATTACAAAACAGAACAGGGTCTCAAATTTAGAAAACCAACTTATGCTTGCTTAAGGGGAAAGGTGAGTTGGGGTGCTGCATAAAACCAGAGATAGAAATTAGCACAGATACCTTTCCATAAGCCAAATATGTAATTGTCAAGACCTACCCCTTGCTCAACGAAATGGACTAAACACCCCATATTCAACGACTAGGAATACACCTGACTAGTAAGAATCTTCAAACCCATGGATTTATATGTCTCCATAAGAGAATGAAGCGTGTGTACAGAGGCATGAATGCAGCAGAGAAAATCCGATAAATCCCATTATCAAAATGAATTACAAAAACAAAACACAAGGACAGTGAAATAGAGAGCAATTCTTAAATAATTCATTCAGGGCTTGTGATGCAACCTGGATTTACCACATCTACACCCAGAGCTGAGTGAGACATAAGGTTGGGCACTTCGGGCTGATAGCATTGGTGAGGTTCGATGAGCAAATGCAGACCCTTTGAAGTCATACTGCATGGTACCCATTCCATGGGTCCCATCTCTCCAGGTTTAACGAATTCTTCCTTCAGCTAAAACATGCGTGGGAAACCCACAGTATGGTGCACCGAGGGACCGGCAAACGTTTTCAAATGCATCTCAGTTTTCGTCCCCTTTTACTCGGGTTCACCATTCCAGACCCTTTACTAACACTCTCCCCACTTGGAGAGTCAGTGCCTTTAACCTCCTGTTTGGCACAGTTTGCAATTTCTGCGCAAGATGAACAGGAATAGGGAGAACCAATGAGAGACTAGCTTTAGGTGTCTGCACGGGCAAATGTAACGCTCATTTCCCACCAGGAAGAGGAATTAACCACAGGCTCAGCATGCCGTGACGGAACCAGATTAGGGCCTGAAGCAATCCTGCGGGTTTGCGTCCAGCTCACAAGATAGCGAGTTGAAGAAAGGAGCTCAGGGGCACTGTAACTCACAAACCTGCAGAGTTATAAATGACAGCTATCGTCCAAAAATATATTGAAGGAAGGCTGCGAAGAGGACTTGTAAGTGGGGCAGAATTGCAGGATAACAATTTCAGGAGGTAGACGGGAATTGCATTTAAAGCATAGGAAAAGAGGCAGAACGTCGACAATGATGCTCTTGGCCAAAAAGGGCGTATGCGTTTTTTCCTGAATATATTCAGGAAAAAACGCATACGCCCTTTTTGGCCAACCAAGCAAGCATGTTAAAGAAATCTGCACTACAATGAAGTCTCACTGCCCCCCGGTCAAAAGGGCCATGTGAAAAAAGTGTAAAATCCAGAAAGGCAGCACAGGCCATGGAGAACAGGGAGTCTTGTTATGCTGATGGGCGGGATGTAAATTGCCAACAGCCACTCTGGAGAAGTGTATGGTGTTTCCTGGAACAGCTAAAAAACAAAGCAACGGAGCCTACGGCACTTCCACTTATGGTCCTATAGCTTAGGGAAATTAAAATCAAAAACACACAGCCACCCCAAAGTTTCGGACTGCTCTGTTTACAAGAACCTCGTCTACGGTACAAGTTAAATATCCCAGAACGTGAAAAATGGATAAAGAAGTTGTGGTACGTACGTACAATGGAATATCACTCAGCAATGAAATCTATGTCATCAGGCCCTCGCGGCATAATGAGTGGATTCAGGTACAATGATTCTAAGTGAAATGAGTCACACAGAAAATGAAACATCATAAGATATCACTAATACAAGGAATGTAAACTTGGCTACACATGAACTGAATTACAAAACAGAACAGGGTCTCAAATTTAGAAAACCAACTTATGCTTGCTTAAGGGGAAAGGTGAGTTGGGGTGCTGCATAAAACCAGAGATAGAAATTAGCACAGATGCCTTTCCATAAGCCAAATATGTAATTGTCAAGACCTACCCCTTGCTCAACGAAATGGACTAAACACCCCATATTCAACGACTAGGAATACACCTGACTAGTAAGAATCTTCAAACCCATGGATTTATATGTCTCCGTAAGAGAATGAAGCGTGTGTACAGAGGCATGAATGCAGCAGAGAAAATCCGATAAATCCCATTATCAAAATGAATTACAAAAACAAAACACAAGGACAGTGAAATAGAGAGCAATTCTTAAATAATTCATTCAGGGCTTGTGATGCAACCTGGATTTACCACATCTACACCCAGAGCTGAGTGAGACATAAGGTTGGGCACTTCGGGCTGATAGCATTGGTGAGGTTCGATGAGCAAATGCAGACCCTTTGAAGTCATACTGCATGGTACCCATTCCATGGGTCCCATCTCTCCAGGTTTAACGAATTCTTCCTTCAGCTAAAACATGCGTGGGAAACCCACAGTATGGTGCACCGAGGGACCGGCAAACGTTTTCAAATGCATCTCAGTTTTCGTCCCCTTTTACTCGGGTTCACCATTCCAGACCCTTTACTAACACTCTCCCCGCTTGGAGAGTCAGTGCCTTTAACCTCCTGTTTGGCACAGTTTGCAATTTCTGCGCAAGATGAACAGGAATAGGGAGAACCAATGAGAGACTAGCTTTAGGTGTCTGCACGGGGAAATGTAACGCTCATTTCCCACCAGGAAGAGGAAATAACCACAGGCTCAGCATGCCGTGCCGGAACCAGATTAGGGCCTGAAGCAATCCTGCGGGTTTGCGGCCAGCTCACAAGATAGCGAGTTGAAGAAAGGAGCTCAGGGGCACTGTAACTCACAAACCTGCAGAGTTATAAATGACAGCTATCGTCCAAAAATATATTGAAGGAAGGCTGCGAAGAGGACTTGTAAGTGGGGCAGAATTGCAGGATAACGATTTCAGGAGGTAGACGGGAATTGCATTTAAAGCATAGGAAAAGAGGCAGAACGTCGACAATGATGCTCTTGGCCAAAAAGTGCGTATGCGTTTTTTCCTGAATATATTCAGGAAAAAACGCATATGCCCTTTTTGGCCAACCAAGCAAGCATGTTAAAGAAATTTGCACTACAATGAAGTCTCACTGCCCCCCGGTCAAAAGGGCCATGTGAAAAAAGTGTAAAATCCAGAAAGGCATCACAGGCCATGGAGAACAGGTAGCCTTGTTATGCTGATGGGCGGGATGTAAATTGCCAACAGCCACTCTGGAGAAGTGTATGGTGTTTCCTGGAACAGCTAAAAAACAAAGCAACGGAGCCTACGGCACTTCCACTTATGGTCCTATAGCTTAGGGAAATTAAAATCAAAAACACACAGCCACCCCAAAGTTTCGGACGGCTCTGTTTACAGGAACCTCGTCTACGGTACAAGTTAAATATCCCAGAACGTGAAAAATGGATAAAGAAGTTGTGGTACGTACGTACAATGGAATATCACTCAGCAATGAAATCTATGTCATCAGGCCCGTCGCGGCATAATGAGTGGATTCAGGTACGATGATTCTAAGTGAAATGAGTCACACAGAAAATGAAACATCATAAGATATCACTAATACAAGGAATGTAAACTTGGCTACACATGAACTGAATTACAAAACAGAACAGGGTCTCAAATTTAGAAAACCAACTTATGCTTGCTTAAGGGGAAAGGTGAGTTGGGGTGCTGCATAAAACCAGAGATAGAAATTAGCACAGATGCCTTTCCATAAGCCAAATATGTAATTGTCAAGACCTACCCCTTGCTCAACGAAATGGACTAAACACCCCATATTCAACGACTAGGAATACACCTGACTAGTAAGAATCTTCAAACCCATGGATTTATATGTCTCCATAAGAGAATGAAGCGTGTGTACAGAGGCATGAATGCAGCAGAGAAAATCCGATAAATCCCATTATCAAAATGAATTACAAAAACAAAACACAAGGACAGTGAAATAGAGAGCAATTCTTAAATAATTCATTCAGGGCTTGTGATGCAACCTGGATTTACCACATCTACACCCAGAGGTGAGTGAGACATAAGGTTGGGCACTTCGGGCTGATAGCATTGGTGAGGTTCGATGAGCAAATGCAGACCCTTTGAAGTCATACTGCATGGTACCCATTCCATGGGTCCCATCTCTCCAGGTTTAACGAATTCTTCCTTCAGCTAAAACATGCGTGGGAAACCCACAGTATGGTGCACCGAGGGACCGGCAAACGTTTTCAAATGCATCTCAGTTTTCGTCCCCTTTTACTCGGGTTCACCATTCCAGACCCTTTACTAACACTCTCCCCACTTGGAGAGTCAGTGCCTTTAACCTCCTGTTTGGCACAGTTTGCAATTTCTGCGCAAGATGAACAGGAATAGGGAGAACCAATGAGAGACTAGCTTTAGGTGTCTGCACGGGCAAATGTAACGCTCATTTCCCACCAGGAAGAGGAATTAACCACAGGCTCAGCATGCCGTGCCGGAACCAGATTAGGGCCTGAAGCAATCCTGCGGGTTTGCGGCCAGCTCACAAGATAGCGAGTTGAAGAAAGGAGCTCAGGGGCACTGTAACTCACAAACCTGCAGAGTTATAAATGACAGCTGTCGTCCAAAAATATATTGAAGGAAGGCTGCGAAGAGGACTTGTAAGTGGGGCAGAATTGCAGGATAACGATTTCAGGAGGTAGACGGGAATTGCATTTAAAGCATAGGAAAAGAGGCAGAACGTCGACAATGATGCTCTTGGCCAAAAAGTGCGTATGCGTTTTTTCCTGAATATATTCAGGAAAAAACGCAAACGCCCTTTTTGGCCAACCAAGCAAGCATGTTAAAGAAATTTGCACTACAATGAAGTCTCACTGCCCCCCGGTCAAAAGGGCCATGTGAAAAAAGTGTAAAATCCAGAAAGGCAGGACAGGTCATGGAGAACAGGGAGCCTTGTTATGCTGATGGGCGGGATGTAAATTGCCAACAGCCACTCTGGAGAAGTGTATGGTGTTTCCTGGAACAGCTAAAAAACAAAGCAACGGAGCCTACGGCACTTCCACTTATGGTCCTATAGCTTAGGGAAATTAAAATCAAAAACACACAGCCACCCCAAGGTTTCGGACGGCTCTGTTTACAGGAACCTCGTCTACGGTACAAGTTAAATATCCCAGAACGTGAAAAATGGATAAAGAAGTTGTGGTACGTACGTACAATGGAATATCACTCAGCAATGAAATCTATGTCATCAGGCCCGTCGCGGCATAATGAGTGGATTCAGGTACGATGATTCTAAGTGAAATGAGTCACACAGAAAATGAAACATCATAAGATATCACTAATACAAGGAATGTAAACTTGGCTACACATGAACTGAATTACAAAACAGAACAGGGTCTCAAATTTAGAAAACCAACTTATGCTTGCTTAAGGGGAAAGGTGAGTTGGGGTGCTGCATAAAACCAGAGATAGAAATTAGCACAGATACCTTTCCATAAGCCAAATATGTAATTGTCAAGACCTACCCCTTGCTCAACGAAATGGACTAAACACCCCATATTCAACGACTAGGAATACACCTGACTAGTAAGAATCTTCAAACCCATGGATTTATATGTCTCCATAAGAGAATGAAGCGTGTGTACAGAGGCATGAATGCAGCAGAGAAAATCCGATAAATCCCATTATCAAAATGAATTACAAAAACAAAACACAAGGACAGTGAAATAGAGAGCAATTCTTAAATAATTCATTCAGGGCTTGTGATGCAACCTGGATTTACCACATCTACACCCAGAGGTGAGTGAGACATAAGGTTGGGCACTTCGGGCTGATAGCATTGGTGAGGTTCGATGAGCAAATGCAGACCCTTTGAAGTCATACTGCATGGTACCCATTCCATGGGTCCCATCTCTCCAGGTTTAACGAATTCTTCCTTCAGCTAAAACATGCGTGGGAAACCCACAGTATGGTGCACCGAGGGACCGGCAAACGTTTTCAAATGTATCTCAGTTTTCGTCCCCTTTTACTCGGGTTCACCATTCCAGACCCTTTACTAACACTCTCCCCACTTGGAGAGTCAGTGCCTTTAACCTCCTGTTTGGCACAGTTTGCAATTTCTGCGCAAGATGAACAGGAATAGGGAGAACCAATGAGAGACTAGCTTTAGGTGTCTGCACGGGCAAATGTAACGCTCATTTCCCACCAGGAAGAGGAATTAACCACAGGCTCAGCATGCCGTGCCGGAACCAGATTAGGGCCTGAAGCAATCCTGCGGGTTTGCGGCCAGCTCACAAGATAGCGAGTTGAAGAAAGGAGCTCAGGGGCACTGTAACTCACAAACCTGCAGAGTTATAAATGACAGCTATCGTCCAAAAATATATTGAAGGAAGGCTGCGAAGAGGACTTGTAAGTGGGGCAGAATTGCAGGATAACGATTTCAGGAGGTAGACGGGAATTGCATTTAAAGCATAGGAAAAGAGGCAGAACGTCGACAATGATGCTCTTGGCCAAAAAGGGCGTATGCGTTTTTTCCTGAATATATTCAGGAAAAAACGCATTCGCCCTTTTTGGCCAACCAAGCAAGCATGTTAAAGAAATCTGCACTACAATGAAGTCTCACTGCCCCCCGGTCAAAAGGGCCATGTGAAAAAAGTGTAAAATCCAGAAAGGCAGCACAGGCCATGGAGAACAGGGAGTCTTGTTATGCTGATGGGCGGGATGTAAATTGCCAACAGCCACTCTGGAGAAGTGTATGGTGTTTCCTGGAACAGCTAAAAAACAAAGCAACGGAGCCTACGGCACTTCCACTTATGGTCCTATAGCTTAGGGAAATTAAAATCAAAAACACACAGCCACCCCAAAGTTTCGGACTGCTCTGTTTACAAGAACCTCGTCTACGGTACAAGTTAAATATCCCAGAACGTGAAAAATGGATAAAGAAGTTGGGGTACATACGTACAATGGAATATCACTCAGCAATGAAATCTATGTCATCAGGCCCTCGCGGCATAATGAGTGGATTCAGGTACAATGATTCTAAGTGAAATGAGTCACACAGAAAATGAAACATCATAAGATATCACTAATACAAGGAATGTAAACTTGGCTACACATGAACTGAATTACAAAACAGAACAGGGTCTCAAATTTAGAAAACCAACTTATGCTTGCTTAAGGGGAAAGGTGAGTTGGGGTGCTGCATAAAACCAGAGATAGAAATTAGCACAGATGCCTTTCCATAAGCCAAATATGTAATTGTCAAGACCTACCCCTTGCTCAACGAAATGGACTAAACACCCCATATTCAACGACTAGGAATACACCTGACTAGTAAGAATCTTCAAACCCATGGATTTATATGTCTCCATAAGAGAATGAAGCGTGTGTACAGAGGCATGAATGCAGCAGAGAAAATCCGATAAATCCCATTATCAAAATGAATTACAAAAACAAAACACAAGGACAGTGAAATAGAGAGCAATTCTTAAATAATTCATTCAGGGCTTGTGATGCAACCTGGATTTACCACATCTACACCCAGAGGTGAGTGAGACATAAGGTTGGGCACTTCGGGCTGATAGCATTGGTGAGGTTCGATGAGCAAATGCAGACCCTTTGAAGTCATACTGCATGGTACCCATTCCATGGGTCCCATCTCTCCAGGTTTAACGAATTCTTCCTTCAGCTAAAACATGCGTGGGAAACCCACAGTATGGTGCACCGAGGGACCGGCAAACGTTTTCAAATGCATCTCAGTTTTCGTCCCCTTTTACTCGGGTTCACCATTCCAGACCCTTTACTAACACTCTCCCCACTTGGAGAGTCAGTGCCTTTAACCTCCTGTTTGGCACAGTTTGCAATTTCTGCGCAAGATGAACAGGAATAGGGAGAACCAATGAGAGACTAGCTTTAGGTGTCTGCACGGGCAAATGTAACGCTCATTTCCCACCAGGAAGAGGAATTAACCACAGGCTCAGCATGCCGTGCCGGAACCAGATTAGGGCCTGAAGCAATCCTGCGGGTTTGCGGCCAGCTCACAAGATAGCGAGTTGAAGAAAGGAGCTCAGGGGCACTGTAACTCACAAACCTGCAGAGTTATAAATGACAGCTATCGTCCAAAAATATATTGAAGGAAGGCTGCGAAGAGGACTTGTAAGTGGGGCAGAATTGCAGGATAACGATTTCAGGAGGTAGACGGGAATTGCATTTAAAGCATAGGAAAAGAGGCAGAACGTCGACAATGATGCTCTTGGCCAAAAAGGGCGTATGCGTTTTTTCCTGAATATATTCAGGAAAAAACGCATACGCCCTTTTTGGCCAACCAAGCAAGCATGTTAAAGAAATCTGCACTACAATGAAGTCTCACTGCCCCCCGGTCAAAAGGGCCATGTGAAAAAAGTGTAAAATCCAGAAAGGCAGCACAGGCCATGGAGAACAGGGAGTCTTGTTATGCTGATGGGCGGGATGTAAATTGCCAACAGCCACTCTGGAGAAGTGTATGGTGTTTCCTGGAACAGCTAAAAAACAAAGCAACGGAGCCTACGGCACTTCCACTTATGGTCCTATAGCTTAGGGAAATTAAAATCAAAAACACACAGCCACCCCAAAGTTTCGGACTGCTCTGTTTACAAGAACCTCGTCTACGGTACAAGTTAAATATCCCAGAACGTGAAAAATGGATAAAGAAGTTGTGGTACGTACGTACAATGGAATATCACTCAGCAATGAAATCTATGTCATCAGGCCCTCGCGGCATAATGAGTGGATTCAGGTACAATGATTCTAAGTGAAATGAGTCACACAGAAAATGAAACATCATAAGATATCACTAATACAAGGAATGTAAACTTGGCTACACATGAACTGAATTACAAAACAGAACAGGGTCTCAAATTTAGAAAACCAACTTATGCTTGCTTAAGGGGAAAGGTGAGTTGGGGTGCTGCATAAAACCAGAGATAGAAATTAGCACAGATGCCTTTCCATAAGCCAAATATGTAATTGTCAAGACCTACCTCTTGCTCAACGAAATGGACTAAACACCCCATATTCAACGACTAGGAATACACCTGACTAGTAAGAATCTTCAAACCCATGGATTTATATGTCTCCGTAAGAGAATGAAGCGTGTGTACAGAGGCATGAATGCAGCAGAGAAAATCCGATAAATCCCATTATCAAAATGAATTACAAAAACAAAACACAAGGACAGTGAAATAGAGAGCAATTCTTAAATAATTCATTCAGGGCTTGTGATGCAACCTGGATTTACCACATCTACACCCAGAGCTGAGTGAGACATAAGGTTGGGCACTTCGGGCTGATAGCATTGGTGAGGTTCGATGAGCAAATGCAGACCCTTTGAAGTCATACTGCATGGTACCCATTCCATGGGTCCCATCTCTCCAGGTTTAACGAATTCTTCCTTCAGCTAAAACATGCGTGGGAAACCCACAGTATGGTGCACTGAGGGACCGGCAAACGTTTTCAAATGCATCTCAGTTTTCGTCCCCTTTTACTCGGGTTTACCACTCCAGACCCTTTACTAACACTCTCCCCACTTGGAGAGTCAGTGCCTTTAACCTCCTGTTTGGCACAGTTTGCAATTTCTGCGCAAGATGAACAGGAATAGGGAGAACCAATGAGAGACTAGCTTTAGGTGTCTGCACGGGCAAATGTAACGCTCATTTCCCACCAGGAAGAGGAATTAACCACAGGCTCAGCATGCGGTGCCGGAACCAGATTAGGGCCTGAAGCAATCCTGCGGGTTTGCGGCCAGCTCACAAGATAGCGAGTTGAAGAAAGGAGCTCAGGGGCACTGTAACTCACAAACCTGCAGAGTTATAAATGACACTTATCGTCCAAAAATATATTGAAGGAAGGCTGCGAAGAGGACTTGTAAGTGGGGCAGAATTGCAGGATAACGATTTCAGGAGGTAGACGGGAATTGCATTTAAAGCATAGGAAAAGAGGCAGAACGTCGACAATGATGCTCTTGGCCAAAAAGGGCGTATGCGTTTTTTCCTGAATATATTCAGGAAAAAACGCATACGCCCTTTTTGGCCAACCAAGCAAGCATGTTAAAGAAATCTGCACTACAATGAAGTCTCACTGCCCCCCGGTCAAAAGGGCCATGTGAAAAAAGTGTAAAATCCAGAAAGGCAGCACAGGCCATGGAGAACAGGGAGCCTTGTCATGCTGATGGGCGGGATGTAAATTGCCAACAGCCACTCTGGAGAAGTATATGGTGTTTCCTGGAACAGCTAAAAAACAAAGCAACGGGGCCTATGGCACTTCCACTTATGGTCCTATAGATTAGTGAAATTAAAATCAAAAACACACAGCCACCCCAAAGTTTCGGACGGCTCTGTTTACAAGAACCTCGTCTACGGTACAAGTTAAATATCCCTGAACGGGAAAAATGGATAAAGAAGTTGTGGTACGTACGTACAATGGAATATCACTCAGCAATGAAATCTATGTCATCAGGCCCGTCTCGGCATAATGAGTGGATTCAGGTACGATGATTCTAAGTGAAATAAGTCACACAGAAAATGAAACATCATAAGATATCACTAATACAAGGAATGTAAACTTGGCTACACATGAACTGAATTACAAAACAGAACAGGGTCTCAAATTTAGAAAACCAACTTATGCTTGCTTAAGGGGAAAGGTGAGTTGGGGTGCTGCATAAAACCAGAGATAGAAATTAGCACAGATACCTTTCCATAAGCCAAATATGTAATTGTCAAGACCTACCCCTTGCTCAACGAAATGGACTAAACACCCCATATTCAACGACTAGGAATACACCTGACTAGTAAGAATCTTCAAACCCATGGATTTATATGTCTCCGTAAGAGAATGAAGCGTGTGTACAGAGGCATGAATGCAGCAGAGAAAATACGATAAATCCCATTATCAAAATGAATTACAAAAACAAAACACAAGGACAGTGAAATAGAGAGCAATTCTTAAATAATTCATTCAGGGCTTGTGATGCAACCTGGATTTACCACATCTACACCCAGAGGTGAGTGAGACATAAGGTTGGGCACTTCGGGCTGATAGCATTGGTGAGGTTCGATGAGCAAATGCAGACCCTTTGAAGTCATACTGCATGGTACCCATTCCATGGGTCCCATCTCTCCAGGTTTAACGAATTCTTCCTTCAGCTAAAACATGCGTGGGAAACCCACAGTATGGTGCACCGAGGGACCGGCAAACGTTTTCAAATGCATCTCAGTTTTCGTCCCATTTTACTCGGGTTCACCATTCCAGACCCTTTACTAACACTCTCCCCACTTGGAGAGTCAGTGCCTTTAACCTCCTGTTTGGCACAGTTTGCAATTTCTGCGCAAGATGAACAGGAATAGGGAGAACCAATGAGAGACTAGCTTTAGGTGTCTGCACGGGCAAATGTAACGCTCATTTCCCACCAGGAAGAGGAATTAACCAAAGGCTCAGCATGCCAGGCCGGAACCAGATTAGGGCCTGAAGCAATCCTGCGGGTTTGCGGCCAGCTCACAAGATAGCGAGTTGAAGAAAGGAGCTCAGGGGCACTGTAACTCACAAACCTGCAGAGTTATAAATGACAGTTATCGTCCAAAAATATATTGAAGGAAGGCGGCAAAGAGGACTTGTAAGTGGGGCAGAATTGCAGGATAACGATTTCAGGAGGTAGACGGGAATTGCATTTAAAGCATAGGAAAAGAGGCAGAACGTCGACAATGATGCTCTTGGCCAAAAAGGGCGTATGCGTTTTTTCCTGAATATATTCAGGAAAAAACGCATACGCCCTTTTTGGCCAACCAAGCAAGCATGTTAATGAAATCTGCACTAAAATGAAGTCTCACTGCTCCCCGGTCAAAAGGGCCATGTGAAAAAAGTGTAAAATCCAGAAAGGCAGCACAGGCCATGGAGAACAGGGAGCCTTGTTATGCTGATGGGCGGGATGTAAATTGCCAACAGCCACTCTGGAGAAGTGTATGGTGTTTCCTGGAACAGCTAAAAAACAAAGCAACGGAGCCTACGGCACTTCCACTTATGGTCCTATAGCTTAGGGAAATTAAAATCAAAAGCACACAGCCACCCCAAAGTTTCGGACGGCTCTGTTTACAAGAACCTCGTCTACGGTACAAGTTAAATATCCCAGAACGTGAAAAATGGATAAAGAAGTTGTGGTACGTACGTACAATGGAATATCACTCAGCAATGAAATCTATGTCATCAGGCCCGTCGCGGCATAATGAGTGGATTCAGGTACGATGATTCTAAGTGAAATAAGTCACACAGAAAATGAAACATCATAAGATATCACTAATACAAGGAATGTAAACTTGGCTACACATGAACTGAATTACAAAACAGAACAGGGTCTCAAATTTAGAAAACCAACTTATGCTTGCTTAAGGGGAAAGGTGAGTTGGGGTGCTGCATAAAACCAGAGATAGAAATTAGCACAGGTACCTTTCCATAAGCCAAATATGTAATTGTCAAGACCTACCCCTTGCTCAACGAAATGGACTAAACACCCCATATTCAACGACTAGGAATACACCTGACTAGTAAGAATCTTCAAACCCATGGATTTATATGTCTCCGTAAGAGAATGAAGCGTGTGTACAGAGGCATGAATGCAGCAGAGAAAATCCGATAAATCCCATTATCAAAATGAATTACAAAAACAAAACACAAGGACAGTGAAATAGAGAGCAATTCTTAAATAATTCATTCAGGGCTTGTGATGCAACCTGGATTTACCACATCTACACCCAGAGCTGAGTGAGACATAAGGTTGGGCACTTCGGGCTGATAGCATTGGTGAGGATCGATGAGCAAATGCAGACCCTTTGAAGTCATACTGCATGGTACCCATTCCATGGGTCCCATCTCTCCAGGTTTAACGAATTCTTCCTTCAGCTAAAACATGCGTGGGAAACCCACAGTATGGTGCACCGAGGGACCGGCAAACGTTTTCAAATGCATCTCAGTTTTCGTCCCCTTTTACTCGGGTTCACCATTCCAGACCCTTTACTAACACTCTCCCCACTTGGAGCGTCAGTGCCTTTAACCTCCTGTTTGGCACAGTTGGCAATTTCTGCGCAAGATGAACAGGAATAGGGAGAACCAATGAGAGACTAGCTTTAGGTGTCTGCACGGGCAAATGTAACGCTCATTTCCCACCAGGAAGAGGAATTAACCAAAGGCTCAGCATGCCGTGCCGGAACCAGATTAGGGCCTAAAGCAATCCTGCGGGTTTGCGGCCAGCTCACAAGATAGCGAGTTGAAGAAAGGAGCTCAGGGGCACTGTAACTCACAAACCTGCAGAGTTATAAATGACAGCTATCGTCCAAAAATATATTGAAGGAAGGCTGCGAAGAGGACTTCTAAGTGGGGCAGAATTGCAGGATAACGATTTCAGGAGGTAGACGGGAATTGCATTTAAAGCATAGGAAAAGAGGCAGAACGTCGACAATGATGCTCTTGGCCAAAAAGGGCGTATGCGTTTTTTCCTGAATATATTCAGGAAAAAACGCATACGCCCTTTTTGGCCAACCAAGCAAGCATGTTAAAGAAATCTGCACTACAATGAAGTCTCACTGCCCCCCGGTCAAAAGGGCCATGTGAAAAAAGTGTAAAATCCAGAAAGACAGCACAGGCCATGGAGAACAGGGAGCCTTGTTATGCTGATGGGCGGGATGTAAATTGCCAACAGCCACTCTGGAGAAGTGTATGGTGTTTCCTGGAACAGCTAAAAAACAAAGCAACGGAGCCTACGGCAATTCCACTTATGGTCCTATAGTTTAGGGAAATTAAAATCAAAAACACACAGCCACCCCAAAGTTTCGGATGGCTCTGTTTACAAGAACCTCGTCTACGGTACAAGTTAAATATCCCAGAACGTGAAAAATGGATAAAGAAGTTGTGGTACGTACGTACAATGGAATATCACACAGCAATGAAATCTATGTCATCAGGCCCGTCGCGGCATAATGAGTGGATTCAGGTACGATGATTCTAAGTGAAATGAGTCACACAGAAAATGAAACATCATAAGATATCACGAATACAAGGAATGTAAACTTGGCTACATATGAACTGAATTACAAAACAGAACACGGTCTCAAATTTAGAAAACCAACTTAGGCTTTCTTAACGGGAAAGGTGAGTTGGGGTGCTGCATAAAACCAGAGATAAAAATTAGCACAGATACCTTTCCATAAGCCAAATATGTAATTGTCAAGACCTACCCCTTGCTCAACGAAATGGACTAAACACCCCATATTCAACGACAAGGAATACACCTGACTAGTAAGAATCTTCAAACCCATGGATTTATATGTCTCCGTAAGAGAATGAAGCGTGTGTATAGAGGCATGAATGCAGCAGAGAAAATCCGATAAATCCCATTATGAAAATGAATTACAAAAACAAAACACAAGGACAGTGAAATAGAGAGCAATTCTTAAATAATTCATTCAGGGCTTGAGATGTAACCTGGATTTAACAAATCTACACCCAGAGCTGAGTGAGACATAAGTTTGGGCACTTCGGGCTCTTAGCATTGGTGAGGTTCGATGAGCAAATGCAGACCCTTTGAAGTCATACAGCATAGTACCCATTCCATGGGTCCCATCTCTCCAGGTTTAACGAATTCTTCCTTCAGCTAAAACATGCGTGTGAAACCCACAGTATGGTGCACCGAGGGACCGGCAAACGTTTTCAAATGCATCTCAGTTTTCGTCCCCTTTTACTCGGGTTCACCATTCCAGACCCTTTACTAACACTCTCCCCACTTGGAGAGTCAGTGCCTTTAACCTCCTGTTTGGCACAGTTTGCAATTTCTGCGCAAGATGAACAGGAATAGGGAGAACCAATGAGAGACTAGCTTTAGGTGTCTGCACGGGCAAAAGTAACGCTCATTTCCCACCAGGAAGAGGAATTAACCAAAGGCTCAGCATGCCGTGCCGGAACCAGATTAGGGCCTGAAGCAATCCTGCGGGTTTGCGGCCAGCTCACAAGATAGCGAGTTGAAGAAAGGAGCTCAGGGGCACTGTAACTCACAAACCTGCAGAGTTATAAATGACAGCTATCGTCCAAAAATATATTGAAGGAAGGCTGCGAAGAGGACTTGTAAGTGGGGCAGAATTACAGGATAACGATTTCAGGAGGTAGACGGGAATTGCATTTAAAGCATAGGAAAAGAGGCAGAACGTCGACAATGATGCTCTTGGCCAAAAAGGGCGTATGCGTTTTTCCCTGAATATATTCAGGAAAAAACGCATACGCCCTTTTTGGCCAACCAAGCAAGCATGTTAAAGAAATCTGCACTACAATGAAGTCTCACTGCCCCCCGGTCAAAAGGGCCATGTGAAAAAAGTGTAAAATCCAGAAAGGCAGCACAGGCCATGGAGAACAGGGAGCCTTGTTATGCTGATGGGCGGGATGTAAATTGCCAACAGCCACTCTGGAGAAGTGTATGGTGTTTCCTGGAACAGCTAAAAAACAAAGCAACGGAGCCTACGGCACGTCCACTTATGGTCCTATAGCTTAGGGAAATTAAAATCAAAAACACACAGCCACCCCAATGTTTCGGACGGCTCTGTTTACAAGAACCTCGTCTACGGTACAAGTTAAATATCCCAGAACGTGAAAAATGGATAAAGAAGTTGTGGTACGTACGTACAATGGAATATCACTCAGCAATGAAATCTATGTCATCAGGCCCTTCGCGGCATAATGAGTGGATTCAGGTACGATGATTCTAAGTGAAATAAGTCACACAGAAAATGAAACATCATAAGATATCACTAATACAAGGAATGTAAACTTGGCTACACATGAACTGAATTACAAAACAGAACAGGGTCTCAAATTTAGAAAACCAACTTATGCTTGCTTAAGGGGAAAGGTGAGTTGGGGTGCTGCATAAAACCAGAGATAGAAATTAGCACAGATACCTTTCCATAAGCCAAATATGTAATTGTCAAGACCTACCCCTTGCTCAACTAAATGGACTAAACACCCCATATTCAACGACTAGGAATACACCTGACTAGTAAGAATCTTCAAACCCATGGATTTATATGTCTCCGTAAGAGAATGAAGCGTGTGTACAGAGGCATGAATGCAGCAGAGAAAATCCGATAAACCCATTATCAAAATGAATTACAAAAACAAAACACAAGGACAGTGAAATAGAGAGCAATTCTTAAATAATTCATTCAGGGCTTGTGATGCAACCTGGATTTACCACATCTACACCCAGAGCTGAGTGAGACATAAGGTTGGGCACTTCGGGCTGATAGCATTGGTGAGGTTCGATGAGCAAATGCAGACCCTTTGAAGTCATACTGCATGGTACCCATTCCATGTGTCCCATCTCTCCAGGTTTAACGAATTCTTCCTTCAGCTAAAACATGCGTGGGAAACCCACAGTATGGTGCACCGAGGGACCGGCAAACGTTTTCAAATGCATCTCAGTTTTCGTCCCATTTTACTCGGGTTCACCATTCCAGACCCTTTACTAACACTCTCCCCACTTGGAGAGTCAGTGCCTTTAACCTCCTGTTTGGCACAGTTTGCAATTTCTGCGCAAGATGAACAGGAATAGGGAGAACCAATGAGAGACTAGCTTTAGGTGTCTGCACGGGCAAATGTAACGCTCATTTCCCACCAGGAAGAGGAATTAACCACAGGCTCAGCATGCCGTGCCGGAACCAGATTAGGGCCTGAAGCAATCCTGCGGGTTTGCTGCCAGCTCACAAGATAGCGAGTTGAAGAAAGGAGCTCAGGGGCACTGTAACTCACAAACCTGCAGAGTTATAAATGACAGCTATCGTCCAAAAATATATTGAAGGAAGGCTGCGAAGAGGACTTGTAAGTGGGGCAGAATTGCAGGATAACGATTTCAGGAGGTAGAAGGGAATTGCATTTAAAGCATAGGAAAAGAGGCAGAACGTCGACAATGATGCTCTTGGCCAAAAAGGGCGTATGCGTTTTTTCCTGAATATATTCAGGAAAAAACGCATACGCCCTTTTTGTCCAACCAAGCAAGCATGTTAATAAATCTGCACTACAATGAAGTCTCACTGCACCCCGGTTAAAAGGGCCATGTGAAAAAAGTGTAAAATCCAGAAAGGCAGCACAGGCCATGGAGAACAGGGAGCCTTGTTATGCTGATGGGCGGGATGTAAATTGCCAACAGCCACTCTGGAGAAGTGTATGGTGTTTCCTGGAACAGCTAAAAAACAAAGCAACGGAGCCTACGGCACTTCCACTTATGGTCCTATAGCTTAGGGAAATTAAAATCAAAAACACACAGCCACCCCAAAGTTTCGGACGGCTCTGTTTACAAGAACCTCGTCTACGGTACAAGTTAAATATCCCAGAACGGGAAAAATGGATAAAGAAGTTGTGGTACGTACGTACAGTGGAATATCAATCAGCAATGAAATCTATGTCATCAGGCCCGTCGCGGCATAATGAGTGGATTCAGGTACGATGATTCTAAGTGAAATAAGTCACACAGAAAATGAAACATCATAAGATATCACTAATACAAGGAATGTAAACTTGGCTACACATGAACTGAATTACAAAACAGAACAGGGTCTCAAATTTAGAAAACCAACTTATGCTTGCTTAAGGGGAAAGGTGAGTTGGGGTGCTGCATAAAACCAGAGATAGAAATTAGCACAGATACCTTTCCATAAGCCAAATATGTAATTGTCAAGACCTATCCCTTGCTCAACTAAATGGACTAAACACCCCATATTCAACGACTAGGAATGCACCTGACTAGCAAGAATCTTCAAACCCATGGATTTATATGTCTCCGTAAGAGAATGAAGCGTGTGTACAGAGGCATGAATGCAGCAGAGAAAATCCGATAAAACCCATTATCAAAATAAATTACAAAAACAAAACACAAGGACAGTGAAATAGAGAGCAATTCTTAAATAATTCATTCAGGGCTTGTGATGCAACCTGGATTTACCACATCTACACCCAGAGCTGAGTGAGACATAAGGTTGGGCACTTCGGGCTGATAGCATTGGTGAGGTTCGATGAGCAAATGCAGACCCTTTGAAGTCATACTGCATGGTACCCATTCCATGGGTCCCATCTCTCCAGGTTTAACGAATTCTTCCTTCAGCTAAAACATGCATGGGAAACCCACAGTATGGTGCACCGAGGGACCGGCAAACGTTTTCAAATGCATCTCAGTTTTCGTCCCCTTTTACTCGGGTTCACCATTCCAGACCCTTTACTAACACTCTCCCCACTTGGAGAGTCAGTGCCTTTAACCTCCTGTTTGGCACAGTTTGCAATTTCTGCGCAAGATGAACAGGAATAGGGAGAACCAATGAGAGACTAGCTTTAGGTGTCTGCACGGGCAAATGTAACGCTCATTTCCCACCAGGAAGAGGAATTAACCAAAGGCTCAGCATGCCGTGCCGGAACCAGATTAGGGCCTGAAGCAATCCTGCGGGTTTGCGGCCAGCTCACAAGATAGCGAGTTGAAGAAAGGAGCTCAGGGGCACTGTAACTCACAAACCTGCAGAGTTATAAATGACAGCTATCGTCCAAAAATATATTGAAGGAAGGCTGCGAAGAGGACTTGTAAGTGGGGCAGAATTGCAGGATAACGATTTCAGGAGGTAGACGGGAATTGCATTTAAAGCATAGGAAAAGAGGCAGAACGTCGACAATGATGCTCTTGGCCAAAAAGGGCGTATGCGTTTTTTCCTGAATATATTCAGGAAAAAACGCATACGCCCTTTTTGGCCAACCAAGCAAGAATGTTAAAGAAATCTGCACTACAATGAAGTCTCACTGCCCCCCGGTCAAAAGGGCCATGTGAAAAAAGTGTAAAATCCAGAAAGACAGCACAGGCCATGGAGAACAGGGAGCCTTGTTATGCTGATGGGCGGGATGTAAATTGCCAACAGCCACTCTGGAGAAGTGTATGGTGTTTCCTGGAACAGCTAAAAAACAAAGCAACGGAGCCTACGGCACTTCCACTTATGGTCCTATAGCTTAGGGAAATTAAAATCAAAAACACACAGCCACCCCAAGTTTCGGACGGCTCTGTTTACAAGAACCTCGTCTACGGTACAAGTTAAATATCCCAGAACGGGAAAAATGGATAAAGAAGTTGTGGTACGTACGTACAATGGAATATCAATCAGCAATGAAATCTATGTCATCTGGCCCGTCGCGGCATAATGAGTGGATTCAGGTACGATGATTCTAAGTGAAATAAGTCACACAGAAAATGAAACATCATAAGATATCACTAATACAAGGAATGTAAACTTGGCTACACATGAACTGAATTACAAAACAGAACAGGGTCTCAAATTTAGAAAACCAACTTATGCTTGCTTAAGGGGAAAGGTGAGTTGGGGTGCTGCATAAAACCAGAGATAGAAATTAGCACAGATACCTTTCCATAAGCCAAATATGTAATTGCCAAGACCTACCCCTTGCTCAACGAAATGGACTAAACACCCCATATTCAACGACTAGGAATACACCTGACTAGTAAGAATCTTCAAACCCATGGATTTATATGTCTCCGTAAGAGAATGAAGCGTGTGTACAGAGGCATGAATGCAGCAGAGAAAATCCGATAAATCCCATTATCAAAATGAATTACAAAAACAAAACACAAGGACAGTGAAATAGAGAGCAATTCTTAAATAATTCATTCAGGGCTTGTGATGTAACCTGGATTTACCACATCTACACCCAGAGCTGACTGAGACATAAGGTTGGGCACTTCGGGCTGATAGCATTGGTGAGGTTCGATGAGCAAATGCAGACCCTTTGAAGTCATACTGCATAGTACCCATTCCATGGGTCCCATCTCTCCAGGTTTAACGAATTCTTCCTTCAGCTAAAACATGCGTGGGAAACCCACAGTATGGTGCACCGAGGGACCGGCAAACGTTTTCAAATGCATCTCAGTTTTCGTCCCCTTTTACTAGGGTTCACCATTCCAGACCCTTTACTAACACTCTCCCCACTTGGAGCGTCAGTGCCTTTAACCTCCTGTTTGGCACAGTTTGCAATTTCTGCGCAAGATGAACAGGAATAGGGAGAAACAATGAGAGACTAGCTTTAGGTGTCTGCACGGGCAAATGTAACGCTCATTTCCCACCAGGAAGAGGAATTAACCACAGGCTCAGCATGCCGTGCCGGAACCAGATTAGGGCCTGAAGCAATCCTGCGGGTTTGCGGCCAGCTCACAAGATAGCGAGTTGAAGAAAGGAGCTCAAGGGCACTGTAACTCACAAACCTGCAGAGTTATAAATGACAGCTATCGTCCAAAAATATATTGAAGGAAGGCTGCGAAGAGGACTTGTAAGTGGGGCAGAATTGCAGGATAACGATTTCAGGAGGTAGACGGGAATTGCATTTAAAGCATAGGAAAAGAGGCAGAACGTCGACAATGATGCTCTTGGCCAAAAAGGGCGTATGCGTTTTTTCCTGAATATATTCAGGAAAAAACGCATACGCCCTTTTTGGCCAACCAAGCAAGCATGTTAAAGAAATCTGCACTACAATGAAGTCTCACTGCCCCCCGGTCAAAAGGGCCATGTGAAAAAAGTGTAAAATCCAGAAAGGCAGCACAGGCCATGGAGAACAGGGAGCCTTGTCATGCTGATGGGCGGGATGTAAATTGCCAACAGCCACTCTGGAGAAGTGTATGGTGTTTCCTGGAACAGCTAAAAAACAAAGCAACGGAGCCTACGGCACTTCCACTTATGGTCCTATAGCTTAGGGAAATTAAAATCAAAAACACACAGCCACCCCAAAGTTTCGGACGGCTCTGTTTACAAGAACCTCGTCTACGGTACAAGTTAAATATCCCAGAACGTGAAAAATGGATAAAGAAGTTGTGGTACGTACGTACAATGGAATATCACTCAGCAATGAAATCTATGTCATCAGGCCCGTCGCGGCATAATGAGTGGATTCAGGTACGATGATTCTAAGTGAAATGAGTCACACAGAAAATGAAACATCATAAGATATCACTAATACAAGGAATGTAAACTTGGCTACACATGAACTGAATTACAAAACAGAACAGGGTCTCAAATTTAGAAAAGCAACTTATGCTTGCTTAAGGGGAAAGGTGAGTTGGGGTGCTGCATAAAACCAGAGATAGAAATTAGCACAGATACCTTTCCATAAGCCAAATATGTAATTGTCAAGACCTACACCTTGCTCAACGAAATGGACTAAACACCCCATATTCAACGACTAGGAATACACCTGACTAGTAAGAATCTTCAAACCCATGGATTTATATGTCTCCGTAAGAGAATGAAGCGTGTGTACAGAGGCATGAATGCAGCAGAGAAAATCCGATAAATCCCATTATCAAAATGAATTACAAAAACAAAACACAAGGACAGTGAAATAGAGAGCAATTCTTAAATAATTCATTCAGGGCTTGTGATGCAACCTGGATTTACCACATCTACACCCAGAGCTGAGTGAGACATAAGGTTGGGCACTTCGGGCTGATAGCATTGGTGAGGTTCGATGAGCAAATGCAGACCCTTTGAAGTCATACTGCATGGTACCCATTCCATGGGTCCCATCTCTCCAGGTTTAACGAATTCTTCCTTCAGCTAAAACATGCGTGGGAAACCCACAGTATGGTGCACCGAGGGACCGGCAAACGTTTTCAAATGCATCTCAGTTTTCGTCCCCTTTTACTCGGGTTCACCATTCCAGACCCTTTACTAACACTCTCCCCACTTGGAGAGTCAGTGCCTTTAACCTCCTGTTTGGCACAGTTTGCAATTTCTGCGCAAGATGAACAGGAATAGGGAGAACCAATGAGAGACTAGCTTTAGGTGTCTGCACGGGCAAATGTAACGCTCATTTCCCACCAGGAAGAGGAATTAACCACAGGCTCAGCATGCGGTGCCGGAACCAGATTAGGGCCTGAAGCAATCCTGCGGGTTTGCGGCCAGCTCACAAGATAGCGAGTTGAAGAAAGGAGCTCAGGGGCACTGTAACTCACAAACCTGCAGAGTTATAAATGACAGCTATCGTCCAAAAATATATTGAAGGAAGGCTGCGAAGAGGACTTGTAAGTGGGGCAGAATTGCAGGATAACGATTTCAGGAGGTAGACGGGAATTGCATTTAAAGCATAGGAAAAGAGGCAGAACGTCGACAATGATGCTCTTGGCCAAAAAGTGCGTATGCGTTTTTTCCTGAATATATTCAGGAAAAAACGCATACGCCCTTTTTGGCCAACCAAGCAAGCATGTTAAAGAAATCTGCACTACAATGAAGTCTCACTGCCCCCCAGTCAAAAGGGCCATGTGAAAAAAGTGTAAAATCCAGAAAGGCAGCACAGGCCATGGAGAACAGGGAGTCTTGTTATGCTGATGGGCGGGATGTAAATTGCCAACAGCCACTCTGGAGAAGTGTATGGTGTTTCCTGGAACAGCTAAAAAACAAAGCAACGGAGCCTACGGCACTTCCACTTATGGTCCTATAGCTTAGGGAAATTAAAATCAAAAACACACAGCCACCCCAAAGTTTCGGACTGCTCTGTTTACAAGAACCTCGTCTACGGTACAAGTTAAATATCCCAGAACGTGAAAAATGGATAAAGAAGTTGTGGTACGTACGTACAATGGAATATCACTCAGCAATGAAATCTATGTCATCAGGCCCTCGCGGCATAATGAGTGGATTCAGGTAGGATGATTCTAAGTGAAATGAGTCACACAGAAAATGAAACATCATAAGATATCACTAATACAAGGAATGTAAACTTGGCTACACATGAACTGAATTACAAAACAGAACAGGGTCTCAAATTTTTAAAAGCAACTTATGCTTGCTTAAGGGGAAAGGTGAGTTGGGGTGCTGCATAAAACCAGAGATAGAAATTAGCACAGATGCCTTTCCATAAGCCAAATATGTAATTGTCAAGACCTACCCCTTGCTCAACGAAATGGACTAAACACCCCATATTCAACGACTAGGAATACACCTGACTAGTAAGAATCTTCAAACCCATGGATTTATATGTCTCCGTAAGAGAATGAAGCGTGTGTACAGAGGCATGAATGCAGCAGAGAAAATCCGATAAATCCCATTATCAAAATGAATTACAAAAACAAAACACAAGGACAGTGAAATAGAGAGCAATTCTTAAATAATTCATTCAGGGCTTGTGATGCAACCTGGATTTACCACATCGACACCCAGAGCTGAGTGAGACATAAGGTTGCGCACTTCGGGCTGATAGCATTGGTGAGGTTCGATGAGCAAATGCAGACCCTTTGAAGTCATACTGCATGGTACCCATTCCATGGGTCCCATCTCTCCAGGTTTAACGAATTCTTCCTTCAGCTAAAACATGCGTGGGAAACCCACAGTATGGTGCACCGAGGGACCGGCAAACGTTTTCAAATGCATCTCAGTTTTCGTCCCCTTTTACTCGGGTTCACCACTCCAGACCCTTTACTAACACTCTCCCCACTTGGAGAGTCAGTGCCTTTAACCTCCTGTTTGGCACAGTTTGCAATTTCTGCGCAAGATGAACAGGAATAGGGAGAACCAATGAGAGACTAGCTTTAGGTGTCTGCACGGGCAAATGTAACGCTCATTTCCCACCAGGAAGAGGAATTAACCACAGGCTCAGCATGCCGTGCCGGAACCAGATTAGGGCCTGAAGCAATCCTGTGGGTTTGCGGCCAGCTCACAAGATAGCGAGTTGAAGAAAGGAGCTCAGGGGCACTGTAACTCACAAACCTGCAGAGTTATAAATGACAGCTATCGTCCAAAAATATATTGAAGGAAGGCTGCGAAGAGGACTTGTAAGTGGGGCAGAATTGCAGGATAACGATTTCAGGAGGTAGACGGGAATTGCATTTAAAGCATAGGAAAAGAGGCAGAACGTCGACAATGATGCTCTTGGCCAAAAAGGGCGTATGCGTTTTTTCCTGAATATATTCAGGAAAAAACGCATACGCCCTTTTTGGCCAACCAAGCAAGCATGTTAAAGAAATCTGCACTACAATGAAGTCTCACTGCCCCCCGGTCAAAAGGGCCATGTGAAAAAAGTGTAAAATCCAGAAAGGCAGCACAGGCCATGGAGAACAGGGAGCCTTGTCATGCTGATGGGCGGGATGTAAATTGCCAACAGCCACTCTGGAGAAGTGTATGGTGTTTCCTGGAACAGCTAAAAAACAAAGCAACGGAGCCTACGGCACTTCCACTTATGGTCCTATAGCTTAGGGAAATTAAAATCAAAAACACACAGCCACCCCAAAGTTTCGGACGGCTCTGTTTACAAGAACCTCATCTACGGTACAAGTTAAATATCCCAGAACGTGAAAAATGGATAAAGAAGTTGTGGTACGTACGTACAATGGAATATCACTCAGCAATGAAATCTATGTCATCAGGCCCGTCGCGGCATAATGAGTGGATTCAGGTACGATGATTCTAAGTGAAATAAGTCACACAGAAAATGAAACATCATAAGATATCACGAATACAAGGAATGTAAACTTGGCTACACATGAACTGAATTACAAAACAGAACAGGGTCTCAAATTTAGAAAACCAACTTATGCTTGCTTAAGGGGAATGGTGAGTTGGGGTGCTGCATAAAACCAGAGATAGAAATTAGCACAGGTACCGTTCCATAAGCCAAATATGTAATAGACAAGACCTACTCCTTGCTCAACGAAATGGACTCAACACTCCATACTCAACGCCTAGGAATATACCTGCCTAGTAAGAATCTTAAAACCCATGGATTTATATGTCTCCGTAAGAGAATCAAGCGTGTGTTCAGTGGCCTAAACGCAGCAGTGAAAATCCGATAAATCCCATTATCAAAATAAATTTCAAAAACAAAACACTATGACAGTGAAATAGAGAGCAATTTTTAATAATTCACTCAGGGCTTCTGATGCAACCTGGATTTATCACATTTACACCCAGAGCTGGGGAGACTTAAGGCCGGACACTTCGGCCTGATAGCATTGGTGAGGTTCAATGTGCAAATGCAGACCCTTTGAAGTCATACTGCATGGTACCCATTCCATGTGTCCCATCTCTCCAGGTTTAAGGGATTCTGCCTTCCGCTAAATCATGTATGGGAAACCCAGAGAATGGTCCACCATGTGATTGGGAAACGTTTTCAAATGCATCTCAGATTTCGTCCCCTGGTACTCGGGTGCACCATTCCACACGGTTTACTAAAACTCTCCCCACTTGGAGAGTCAGTGCCTTTAAACTCTTGTTTGGCACAGTTTGCAATTTCTGCGCAAGATGAACAGGAATAGGGAGAACCAATGAGAGACTAGCTGTAGGTGTCTGCACGGGCAAATGGAACGCTCATTTCCCACCAGGAAGAGGAATTAACCAAAGGCTCAGCGAGCCCTACTGGAAACAGATTAGGGCCTGAAGCAATCCTGCGGTTTTTCGGCCAGCTCACAAGAAAACTAGTTGAAGAAAGGAGCTCAGGGGCACTGTAATTCACAAACCTGCAGAGTTATGAATGACAGCTATCGTCCAAAAATATATTGAAGTAAGTCTTCGAAGAGGACTTGAAAGTGGGGCAGAATTTCAGGAAAACGATTTCAGGGGGTAGACTGTTATTGCACTTAAAGCATAGGAAAAGATGCAGAATGTAGACAATGATGCACTTGGCCAAAATGGGCGTATGCGTTTCTTCCTGAATATATTCAGGAAAAAACGCATACGCCCTTTTTGGCCAACCAAGCAAGCGTGTAAAGGAAATCTGCACTACAATGAAGTCTCACTGCCCCCCGGTCAAAAGGGCCATCTGAAAAAAGTGCAAAATCCAGAAAGGCAGGACAGGTCATGGAGAACAGGGAGCCTTGTTACGCAGATGGGCGGGATGTAAATTGCCAACAGCCACTCTGGAGAAGTGTATGGTGTATCCTGAAACACATAGGAAACAAAGCAACACAGCCTATGGCACTTCCACTTATGGTCCTATAACTTAGGGAAATTAAAATAAAAAACACACAGCCACCCCAAAGTTTCGGACGGCTCTGTTTACAAGAACCTCGTCTACGGTACAAGTTAAATATCCGAGAAAGCAAAAAATGGATAAAGAAGCTGTGGTACGCACGTACAATGGAATATCACTCAGCAATGAAATCTACGTCATCAGGCCCATAGCGGCATAATGAGTGGATTCAGGTACGAAGATTCTACGAGAAATAAGTCACACAGAAAAAGAAACATCATAAGATATCACTAATACAGGGAATGTAAACTTGGCTACACATGAACTGAATTACAAAACAGAACAGGGTCTCAAATTGAGAAAACCAACTTATGCTTGCTTATGGGGAAAGGTGAGTTGGGGTGCTGCATAAAACCAGAGATTGAAATCAGCACAGATACCGTTCAATAAGCCAAATATATAATAGACAAAACCTACTCCCTGTTCAACGAAATTGACTCAACACCCCATATTCAATGCCTGGCAATATACATGACAAGTAAGAATCTTAAAACCCATTGATTTATATGTCTCCATAAGGAAATCAAGCGTGTGTACAGCGGCCTAAACGCAGCAGTGAACATCCGATAAATCCCATTATCAAAATAAATTTCAAAAAAAAACACAATGACAGTGAAATAGAGAGCAATTCTTAAATAATTCATTCAGGGCTTGTGATGCAACTTGGATTTACCACATCTACACCCAGAGCTGGGTGAGACATAAGGCTGGACACTTCAGGCTGATAGCATTGGTGAGGTTCGCTGAGCAAACGCAGACCATTTGAAGTCATACCGCATGGTACCCATTCCATGGGTCCCAACTCTCCAAGTTTAAGGGATTCTTCCTTCAGCTAAAACATGCATGGGAAACCCACATTACAGTGCACTGTGTGACCGGGAAACGTTTTCAAATGCATCTCAGTTTTCCTACCCTGGTACTCGGGTTCACCATTCCAGACGCTTTACTAACACTCTCCCCACTTGGAGAGTCAGTGCCTTTAACCTCCTGTTTGGCACAGTTTGCAATTTCTGCGCAAGATGAACAGGAATAGGGAGAACCAATGAGAGACTAGCTGTAGGTGTCTGCACGGGCAAACGGAACGCTCATTTCCCACCAGGAAGAGGAATTAACCAAAGGCTCAGCGTGCCCTGCTGGAAACAGATTATGGCCTGAAGCAATCGTGCGGTTTTGCGGCCAGCTCACAAGAAAGCGAGTTGAAGAAAGGAGCTCAGGGGCACTGTAATTCACAAACCTGCAGAGTTATGAATGACAGCTATCGTCCAAAAATGTATTGAAGTAAGTCTTCGAAGAGGACTTGAAAGCGGGGCTGAATTTCAGGAAAACGATTTCAGGGGGTAGACTGGAATTGCACTTAAAGCATAGGAAAAGAGGCAGAATGTCGACAATGATGCACTTGTCCAAAAAGGGAGTATGCGTTTTTTCCTGAATATATTCAGGAAAAAACGCATACGCCCTTTTTGGCCAACCAAGAAAGCGTGTAAAGGAAATCTGCACTACAATGAAGTCTCACTGCCTGCCGGTCAAAAGGGCCATCTGAAAAAAGTGTAAAATCCAGAAAGGCAGGACAGGTCATGGAGAACAGGGAGCCTTGTTATGCTGATGAGTGGGATATAAATTGCCAACAGCCACTCTGGAGAAGTGTATGGTGTTTCCTGAAACACGTAGGAAACAAAGCAACACAGCCTATGGCACTTCCACTTACGGTCCTATAGCTTAGGGAAATTAAAATCAGAAAGACACAGCCACCCCAAAGTTTGGGACGGCTCTGTTTACAAGAACCTCGTCTACGGTACAAGTTAAATATCCGAGAAAGCAAAAAATGGATAAAGAAGTTGTCGTACGCACGTAAAATGGAATATCACTCAGCAATGAAATCTACGTCATCAGGTCCCTAGCGGCATAATGAGTGGATTCAGGTACGATGATTCTACGAGAAATAAGTCACACAGAAAAAGAAACATCATAAGATATCACTAATACACGGAATGTAAACTTCGCTACACATGAACTGAATTACGAAACAGAACAGGGTCTCAAATTTAGAAAACCAACTTATGCTTGCTTACGGGGAAAGGTGAGTTGGGATGCTGCATAAAAGCAGACATTGAAATTAGCACAGATACCGTTCCATAAGCCAAATATATAATACACAAGACCTACTCCTTGCTCAATGAAATGGACTCAACACCCCATATTCAACGCCTGGGAAGATACCTGACAAGTAAGAATCTTAAAACCCATGGATTTATATATCTCCGTAAGGATCTCAAGCATGTGTACAGCGGCCTAAATGCAGCAGTGAAAATCCAATAAATCCCATTATCAAAATAAATTTCAAAAACAAAACACAATGACAGTGAAATAGAGAGCAATGCTTAAATAATTCATTCAGAATTCGTGATGCAACCTGGATTTACCACATCTACACCCAGAGCTGGGTGAGACATAAGGCTGGACACTTCAGGCTGATAGAATTGGTGAGGTTCAGTGAGCAAACGCAGACCCTTTGAAGTCATACTGCATGGTACCCATTCCATGGGTCCCTACTCTCCAGGTTTAAGGGATTCTTCCTTCAGCTAAAACATGCATGGGAAACCCAGAGTATGGTCCACCGTGTGATTGGGAAACGTTTTCAGATGCATTTCAGGTTTCGTCCGCTTGTACTCGGGTTCACCATTCCAGACGCTTTACTACCACTCTCCCCACTTGGAGAGTCAGTGCCTTTAACCTCCTGTTTGGCACAGTTTGCAATTTCTGCGCCAGATGAATAGGAATAGGGAGAACGAATGAGAGACTAGATGTAGGTGTTTGCACGGGCAAATGCAACGCTCATTTCACCCCAGGAAGAGGAATTAACCAAAGGCTCCGCGTGCCCTGCTGGAAAGAGATTAGGACCTCAAGCAATCCTGCGGTTTTGCGGCCAGCTCACAAGAAAGCGAGTTGAAGAAAGGAGCTCAGGGGCACTGTAATTCACAAACCTGCAGAGTTATGAATGACAGCTGTCGTCCAAAAATATATTGAAGTAAGTCTTCGAAGAGGACTTGAAAGCGGGGCAGAATTTCAGGAAAACGATTTCAAGGGGTAGACTGGAATTGCACTTAAAGCATAGGAAAAGAGGCAGAATGTCGACAATGATGCACTTGGCCAAAAAGGGTATATGCGTTTTTTCCTGAATATATTCAGGAAAAAACGCATACGCAATTTTTGGCCTACCAAGCAAGCGTGTAAAGGAAATCTGCACTACAATGAAGTCTCACTGCCCCCCGGTCAAAAGGGCCATCTGAAAAAAGTGTAAAATCCAGAAAGGCAGGACAGTTTATGGAGAACAGGGAGCCTTGTTATGCTGATGGGCGGATGTAAATGGCCAACAGCCACTCTGTAGATGTTTATGGTGTTTCCTGAAACACGTAGGAAACAAAGCAACACAGCCTATGACATTTCCACTTATGGTCCTATAGCTTAGGGAAATTAAAATCAAAAAGACACAGCCACCCATAAATTTTGGACGGCTCTGCTTACAAGAACCTCGTTTACGGTACAAGTGAAATATCCCAGAAAGCGAAAAATGGATAAAGAAGTTGTTGTACGTACGTACAATGGAATATCACTCAGCAATGAAATCTATGTCATGAGGCCCGTCGTGGCATAATGAGTGGATTCAGGTACGATGATTCTAAGTTAACTAAGTCACACAGAAAAAGAAACACCATAAGATATCTCAAATACACGGAATGTAAACATGGCTGCACATGAACTCAATTACAAAACAGCAAAGGGTCCCAAATTTAGAAAACCAACTTATGCTTGCTTAAGGGGAAAGGTGAGTTGTGGTGCTGCATAAAACCAGAGATTGAAATTAGAACAGATATCTTTCCATAAGCAAATATGTAATAGTCAGGACCTCTCCTTGCTCCACGAAATCGACTCAACACCCCATATTCTATGCCTAGGAATATACCTGACTAGTAAGAATCTGAACACCCATGGATTTATATGTCTCCATAAAAGAATCAATCATGTGTACAGCGGCATAAACGCAGCAGTGAAAATCCGATAAATCCCATTATCAAAATAAATTACAAAAACAAAACACAATGACAGTGAAATAGAGAGCAATTCTTAAATCATTCATTCAAGGCTTGTGATGCAACCTGGATTTACCACATCTACACCCCGAGCTGAGTGAGACATAAGGCTGGACACTTCGGGCTGAAAGCATTGGTGACGTTCGGTGAGCAAAGGCAACCCTTTGAAGTCATACTGCACGGTACCCATTCCATGGGTCCCAACTCTGCAGGTTTAAGGGATTCTTCCTTCAGCTAAAACATGCATGGGCAACCCAGAATATGGTCCACCGTGTGACCGGGAAACCTTTTTAAATGCATGTCAGTTTTCGTCCCCTCGTACTCGGTTTTACCATTCCAGACGCTTTACTAAAACTCTCCCCACTGGAGAGTCAGTGCCTTAACCCTCCTGTTTGGCACAGTTTGGAATTTCTGCGCAAGATGAACAGGAATAGGGAGAACCAATGAGAGATTAGCTGTAGGTGTCTGCACGAACAAATGTAACGCTCATTTCCCACCAGAAAGAGGAATTAGCCAAAGGCTCAGCATGCCGTGCTGGAACCAGATTCGGGCCTGAAGCAATCCTGCGGTTTTTTGGCCAGCTCACAAGAAAGCGAGTTGAAGAAAGGAGCTCAGGGGCACTGTAATTCACAAACCTGCAGAGTTATAAATGACAGCTATCGTCCAAAAATATATTGAAGTAAGGCTGCAAAGAGGACTTGAACGCGGGGCAGAATTCCAGGAATACGATTTCAGGAGGCAGACGGGAAGTCCTCTGAAAGTATAGGAGAAGAGGCAGAACCTCGACAATATTGCACTTG
The DNA here is from genome assembly GCF_059928025.1 of Delphinapterus leucas. Taxonomy (NCBI): domain Eukaryota; kingdom Metazoa; phylum Chordata; class Mammalia; order Artiodactyla; family Monodontidae; genus Delphinapterus; species Delphinapterus leucas. The sequence continues at coordinate 11,200,854 of NW_028322232.1, read as the reverse complement.
GTCAAAAAGGGCATATGCGTTTCTTCCAGGGCCCTTATTAAAGAGGGTAGGAGGCTCCCAGCATGCTTCAGTGGCCAACAGAGGGCCTACGTCGCCAAGGCGACATGAGCCATCCAGGCAGGAGTGACCTCACATCAGAGGGCCCACCTCACAGAAGGGTAAGGAACCCAGTCAGGATCAGACTCTCACCAGAGTGCCCACATAAGCAAGGGGCTGGGAACCAGGCAGGAGTGTCCTCACACCCGTGGGGCCACATCATCGAAAGTTGAGGTACCCAGCACATGTGGCCTCAAACCAGAGGACCCACATCACCATGGGTCTCGGAGCGAGGCAGGCAGGATTAACCTCAAAACACATGGCCCATTGTATAAAAAAGGTGAGGAATCCAGCAGTTGGAACATCCCAGCAGGCGGCCCAGAGCACCGAGGCTATGGGATCCAGGCAGTGATGAACTCACAACAGAGGGCTCTCATCGTGATACTGTAAGCAACCCAGCCGTTGTGACCTCAGAGCACAAGGCCCACATCCCCATGGGGAAGGGAACCAAGCAGGAGTGTCATCGCACCAGTGGGCACACATCAGAAAATGTGGGGAGCCCAGCAGTTAGGGCCGGACGCCAGAGGGCCCTCATCACTGAGGAGAGGAGGCTCCCAGCAAGCTCCAACTGCTACCAGAAGGCCGACGTCGCCAATGCGGGGTGTGCCAGCAAGGCAGGAGTGACCTCAGAGCAGAGGGCCAACCACACAAAAGTGTGAGGAACCCAAAGAGGATCAGACTCTCACCAGAGGGCCCACATCACCAAGGGAATGGAAACCAGGCAGGAGTGTCCTCACACCAGTGGGGCCACATCACCGAAATGTGACGGACCCAGCACACGTGGCCTCAAACTACAGGACACACATCACCAAGGGGCTGGGAGTGAGGCAGGCAGGAGGAGCCTCCAAACAGAGGGCCTATAGCGTAAAAAAGGTGAGGAGTCCCGCAGTTGGAACCTCCCAGCAGGTGGCCAGGAGCAGCGAGGCTATGGGATCCAGGCCTGACTGAACTCAAAACAGAGGGCCCTCATCATGAAACTGTGAGCAACCCAGCCGTTGGGACCTTAGAGCAGAAGGCCCACATTCCCATGTGGTTGGGAACCTGGCAGAAGTGTACTCGCACCACAGGGCGCACATCAGAGAATTTTGGGAGCCCAGAAGTTAGGGCCTGACGCCAGAGAGCCCTCATTACCAAGGGGAGGAGACCCCAAGCAGGCACCATCTCCCAACTGAGGGCCAATGTCGCCAAGGTGACGTGCAACAGCCAGGCAGGAGTGACCTCACAGCTGAGGGCTTACCTCACAGAATGGTGAGGAACTCAGCCAGGTTAAGACTCTCACCAGAGGGCCCACATCACCAAGGGCATCAGAACCAGGCAGGACTGTCTTCACACCACGGTGGCCACATCATAGAAAGGTGAGGAACCCAGCACATGTGGCCTAAACCAGAGGATCCAGATCTCTAAGGGGCTCGGAGTGAGGCAGGCAGGAGTAGCCTCACAACACAGGGCCAATAGAATAAAAAAGCTGAGGAATCCTGCAGTGGGAACCTCCCAGCAGGCGGCCCAGAGCACCGAGTCTATGCGATCCAGGCCACAGTGAACTCACAGCAGAGGGCCCACATCATGAAACTGTGAGCAACCCAGCCGTTGGGACCTCAGAGCAGAAGGCCCACATCCCCATGGGGTTGGGAACATGGCACGAGTGTCCTCGCACCACTTAGCACGTATCAGAAAATGTGGGTACCCAGCAGTTAGGGCCTGACGCCAGAGGGCCCTCATCACCGAGGGGAGGAGGCTCCCAGCAGGCTCCAACTGCCACAAGAGGACCGACATTGCCAAGGCGGGGTGTGCCAGCCAGGCAGGAGTGACCTCACAGCAGAGGGCCCACCTCACAGAAGTGGGAGGAACCCAGCCAGGATCAGACTCTCACCAGAGGGCCCACATCACCAAGGGGATAGGAACCAGGCAGGAGTGTCCTTACACCAGTGGGGCCACATCATCGAAAGGTGAGGGACCCAGCACACGTGGCCTCAAACCAGAGGACACACATCACCAAGGGGCTGGGAGTGAGGTAGGCAGGAGGAGTCTCAAAACAGAGGGCCCATAGAACGAAAAAGGTGAGGAATCCCGCAGTTGGAACCTCCCCGCAGGTGGCCAGGAGTAGCGAGGCTATGGGGTCCATTCTGGAGTGAACTCACACCAGAGGGCCCTCATCATGAAACAGAGCAACGTACCATTGGGACCTCAGAGCAGAAGGCCCACATTCCCATGGGGTTGGGAACCTGGCAGGAGTGTACTCGCACCACAGGGCGCACATCAGAAAATTTTGGGAGCCCAGGAGTTAGGGTCTGATGCCAGAGGGCCCTCATTACCGAGGGGAGGAGACTCCCAGCAGGCACCAACTCCCAACTGAGGGCCCACGTCGCCAAGTTGACGTGTGCCAGCCAGGCAGGAGTGACCTCACCGCAGAGGGCCTACCTCACAGAAGGGTGAGGAAACCAGCCAGGATAAGACTCTCACCAGAGGGCCCACATCACCAAGGGGATCGGAACAAGGCAGGAGTGTCCTCACACCAGTGTGGCCACATTATAGAAAGGTGAGGAACCCAGCACATGTGGCCTAAACCAGAGGACCCACATTTCCAAGGTGCTCCAAGTGAGGCAGGCAGGAGTAGCCTAACAACACAGGGCCCAGAGAATAAAAAATGTGAGGAATCCAGCAGTTTGAACCTCCCAGCAGGTGGCCCAGAGCATGGAGTCTATGGGATCCAGACCACAGTGAACTCACAGCAGAGGGCCCACATCATGAAACTGTGAGCAACCCAGCCAGTGGGACCTCAGAGCAGAAGGCCCACATCCCCATGGGGATGGGAACCTCGCAGGAGTGTCCTCGCACAACTTAGCACGTATCAGAAAATGTGGGAACCCAGCAGTTATGGCCTGACGCCAGAGGGCCCTCATCACGGAGGAGAGGAGGCTACCAGCAGGCTCCAAATGCCACCAGAGGGCCGACGTCACCAATGGAACAGGAGCAAGCCAGGCAGGAGTTACCTCACAGCAGAGGGCCCACCTCACAGAAGTGTGAGGAGCCCAAACAGGATCAGACTCTAACCAGAGCGCCCACATCACCAAGGGGATGGAAACCAGGCAGGAGTGTCCTCACACCAGTGGGGCCACATCAGCGAAAGGTGAGGAACACAGCACATGTGGCCTCAAACAAGGGGACACACATCACGAAAGGGCTGGGAGTGAGGCATGCAGGAGGAGACTCACAACAGAGCGCCCATAGAATAAAAAAGGTGAGGAACCCCGCAGTTGGAAGCTCCAAGCAGGTGGCCCAGAGCACCGAGGCTATGGGATCCATGCCGGAGTGAACTCACAGCAGAGGGCCCACATTCTGACACTGTGAGCAACCCAGCCGTTGGGACCTCAGAGCAGAAAGCCCACATCCCCATGGGGATGGGACCCTGGCTGGAGTGTACTCGCACGACAGGGCACACATCAGAAAATTTTGGGAGCCCATGAGTTAGGGCCTGACGCCAGAGGGCCCTCATTACCGAGGGGAGGAGACTCCCAGCAGGCACCAACTCCCAACTGAGGGCCCACATCGCCAAGGTGACGTGTGCCAGCCAGGCAGGAGTGACCTCACAGCAGAGGGCCCACCTCCCAGAAGTGTGAGCAATCCAGACAGGATCAGACTCTCACCAGAGGGCCCCCATCACCAAGGGGATGGGAACCAGGCAGGAGTGTCCTCACACCAGTGGGGCCACATCAATAAAGGTGAGGAAACCGGTACATGTGGCCTTAAACCAGAGGACCTCCATCACAAATGGGCTGGGAGTGAGTCAGGAAGTAGGAGCATGAAAACACAGGACCCAAAGAATAAAAAAGGTAAGGAATCCAGCAGTAGGAACCTCCCAGCAGGCCGCTCAGAGCACAGAGTCTATGGGATCTAGGCCTGAGTGAACTAACACCAGAGAGCCAACATCATGAAACGGTGAACAACACAGGTGTTGGGACCTTAGAGCAGAAGGCCCACATGCCCATGGGGATGGGAATCTCGCAGGAGTGTCCTCGCACCACTAAGCACGTATCAGAAAATGTGGGTACCCAGCAGTTAGGGCCTGATGCAAGAGGGCCACCATCACCGAGGGGAGGTTCCCAGCAGGCTCCAACTGCCACAAGAGGGCCGATGTTGCCCAGGTGGGGTGTGCCAGCCAGGCAGGAGTGACGTCACAGCAGAGCGCCCACCTCACAGAAGGGTGAGGAACCCAGCCAGGATCAGACTCTCACCAGAGGGCCCACATCATCAAGGGGATAGGAACCAGGCAGGAGTGTCCTCACACCAGTGGGGCCACATCATCGAAAGGCGAGGGACCCAGCATACGTGGCCTCAAACCAGAGGACACACATCACCAAGGGGCTGGGAGTGAGGCAGGCAGGAGGAGTCTCAAAACAGAGGGCCCATAGAAGAAAAAAGGTGAGGAACCCCGCAGTTGTAACCTCCCCGCAGGTGGCCAGGAGCAGCGAGGCTATGGGATCCAGGCCGGAGAGAACTCACACCAGAGGGCCCTCATCATGAAACTGAACAACCCACGGTTGAGACCTCAGAGCAGAAGGCCCACATTCCCATGGGGTTGGGAACCTGGCAGGAGTGTACTCGAACCACAGGGCACATATCAGAAAATATTGGGAGCCCAGGAGTTAGGGCCTGACGCCAGAGGGCCCTCATTACCGAGGGGAGGAGATACCCAGCAGGCACCAAATCCCACCAGAGGGCCGACGTCGCCAAGGCGGGGTGTGCCAGCCAGGCAGGAGTGACCTCAGAGAAGAGGGCCCACCTAACAGAAGTGTGAGGAACCCAACCAGGATCAGACTCTCACCGGAGGGCCCACATCACCAAGGGGATGGGAACCAGGCAGGAGTGTCCTCACACCAGTGGGGCCACATCAGCCAAAGGTGAGGAACCCAGCACATGTGGCCTCAAACCAGAGGACACACATCACCAAAGGGCTAGGAGTGAGGCAGGTGTCTGGAGGGGCACATTTCACTCTAATTTCCCACCAGGAAATGGAATGAACCAAAGTCTCAGAGTGCCGTGCCGGACCCTGATTACGGCCTGAAGCAAACCTGCGGTTCTGTGGCCAGTTTTCAAGGAAACGAGTTAAGAAAGGAAATCACGGGCACTGTAATTCACAAACCTGCAGAGTTATAAATGACAGCTATTGGCAAAAATATATGGAAGTAAGTCTGCAAAGAGGACTTGAAAACGAGGCAGAATTGCAGGAATCATATTTCAGGAGGTAGATTGGAATTGCATTTAAAGCATGTGAAAAGCGGCAGATCTTTGACAGTGATGCACTTGGACAAAAGTGCGTAAACATTTTTTCCTGAATATATTCAGGAAAAAACACATATGCCCTTTTTGGCCAACCAAGCACTCGAGCAATGGAAATCCACACTACAATGAAGTCTCATTTCCCATTCGTCAAAAGGGCCATCTGAAAAAAGTGTAAAACCCAGAAACACAGGACAGGCCATGGAGAACAGGGAGCCTTGTTATGCTGACGGGCGGGATGTAAATTGCCAACAGACACTCTGGAGATGTTTATGGTGTATCCTGAAACATCTGAAAAACAAAGCTACAGACCCTAGGGCACTTTTGGCCCTATAGCTTAGGAAAATTAAAATCAACAAGACATAGCCAACACAAAATTTAGGGCTGCTGTGTTTACAAGAACCTTGAGTCCAGTACAAATTAAATATCCCAGAAAGAAAAAAATGGATAAAGGAGTTGTGCTACTTACGTACAACGGAATATCACTCAGCAATGAAATCAATGTCATCAGGCCTGTAGCAGCAAATTGAGTGGATTTAAGTATGATGATTCTAAGAGAAATAGGTCACACAGAGAAAGATAATTATCATAAGATATCACTAATAGAGAGAGTGTAAACTTGGCTACACATAAACTGAATTCCAAAACCGAACAGAGTCTCACATTTAGATAAAAACTTATGCTTGCTTAAGGGGAAAGTTGAGTTGGGGTGCTGTATAAAACCAGAGATAGAAATTAGCACAGATACCTTTCCATAAGCCAAATATGTACTAGACAAGACCTACTCTTTGCTCAACGAAATAGACTCATCCATGGTGTATCACCTCACACCTGTTAGAATGGGCATCATCAGAAAATCTACAAACAACAAATGCTGGAAAGGGTGTGGAGATAAGGAACCCTCTTCCACTATTGTTGGGAATGTAAATTGATACAGTCACTGTGGAGAACATTATGGAGTTTCTTATAAAACTAAGAATAGAATTACCATATGATACAGCAATCCCACTACTGGGCATATACCCAGACAAAACCATAAATCAAAAAGAGACATTCACCGCAATGTTCATTGCATCACTATTTACAATATCCAGGTAATGGAAGCAACCTAAATGCCCACAGACAGACGAATGCATAAAGATGTGGTACATATATAAAATGGAATATTACTAAGCCATAAAAAGGAATGAAATTGGGTCATTTGTAGAGACGTTGATGGATCTAGAGACTGTCATACAGAGTGAAGTAAGTCAGAAAGAGAAAAACAAATCTTGTCTATTAATGCATATATGTGGAACCTAGAAAAATTGTACAGATGAACCGTTTTGCAAGGCAGAAATAGAGCAACAGATGTAGACAACAAACGTATGGACACCAAGGGGGGAAAGCTGTTGGGGGGTGGTGGTGGGAGGAGTTGAGAGATTGGGATTGGCATGTATACATTTATATGTATAAAATAGATAACCAAAAAGAAACTGCTGTATAAAAAAATAAAATAAAATTCAAATTACAAAAAGTAAAACAGAAAAAATATTCTTCCCTTCACATACATGTATTTATATGAATAAATTATTTCCATGCTTATATCTGTAAATACAAAAAAGAGGAATAAAATATACCTTGAACCAAAAACGAAAAAAAGAAAAAAAAACAGAACCCACCAGTTACAGAGAGGAAAACCGTATCAGGGCACTTGCTCCAGTTGTAAACAATTCTGAAGTTGGTCAGTGGTGGGGAATCATCTCCCATTCAGCCAGCAGGCCCCACGCAACAAGCGTCCTCATTGCAAAGCTGGGGGACTGTGCCGAGGCATCTGTGAGTAAACGTGGGCTGAGCCCCAGGCCAGCTGCTGCTGAAATGTTCCCACCCTTCCCAGGTAAAACACCTGAATATGTACAAGGACTTGAAAGCCTAGAGGAAGGGCCATGGAGCCACATGAGTGACAGCATGCCACCCGACTTGGTGCCTGCAGGCCAGCCAGGATGGTCCTGGCCCTGGGTGCTCTTCTGGAAGCTTTCCATTTCCCTGCCTGAGATACCCCTGCTGTCCCGGCCCCCACTGCTTTCTTCCTCACTCACCTCTGCCCAGGGAGAAATTCCAGCGGCAGTTATGGGTGACACATCCTCTTCTTTAGCAGGTGGCATCTTGGTAACTGCTGCAGAAAGTCCAGCAGAGCCCCACTCACACTGGGCCACCCACAAAGCCGTGGCCTCTCACTCCCTCCCACCATTCCAGCCCCAAGACTGCTGACAGGGCAGAGAAAATGGCGTCAGGCACAGCTGCAGGGGCTCTTGCTGCCTGGAGCAGTGTTTATATTGATCTGAACCCAGGCACACCTGGGGACGTCTGGCCGGCACGGTCGGGCTTCCCAGGCCAGCCAATAATCACCCCTCAGGGTCTCACAGTTGCAGAAACTGGAACTTGCTGAATCGGCCAGGTGCAAGGAACAGGTGTGGGCTCCTGAGAGTCAGGATAGACAAGGGGCTGCAGCTCTGGCTTGTTTTCTAATTATATTATCTGGCCCATGAGTGGGAGACAACTTCAAGAAAACCCTCTCCTAATGAGAGGAACCCAGGAGTCAGGGAGAGGAGGGGTGGCTGGTGGGTGGAGACAGAGGCCTGGTGCCCCGGGTGCAGTGGAAGTCTCTGGAAGACCAGGTGGAGGGAGGCCACACAGAGTGATGCCCAGGGTCACAGACCTGTCGGAGCTGCTGTTTGTTAGTTCAAGTCCTGCTCTGAGGTGCTCTGTGTCAGATCTGAGTGACAGGTGAGTTGGGAGTGCTCTGCAATGAGGGCGATATGCACGGTTCCTGTGTTCCCAGCCCTGCCATGGTACCTGCAAGGGTAGCTCTGTATCCTGGGAGGGGCCTGACCACGGGAGCCCCATGGGCTGCAGGGGAACCTGCCCAGGGAACCCCATATCCTGGGAGGGGCCTGAACACGAGAGACCCGTGGGCTGGGATGGGGGTGGGGTACCTGCCCAGGTGAGCTCCATATCCTGGGATTGGCCTGACCTCGAGAGCCCCATGGGCTGCTGGAGTCCTGGTAAAGGATGTCAGGACAGTCAGTGAAGCCACCGAGGATATACCTCCAGTAGTTCCTAAATCCTACACCCTGCTGGTCATTCTACCAACCACCGGGACATGGTATTCTGTATTAGTCTTCAATGATGCCTTCTTTTGTATTCTATTAGTCCCAGAGTCACAAGAAATTTTGGCTTGTGAGTGGCAGGACTCAACATACAACTAAAACAATACTTCCGGACCGTGTTGCCCCAAGGGTTCAAAAATTCCCACACCATCTTTGGGGAAAGCTCAGCTAAAGAACTAAAAGTTCTACCTCTGGAAAAGGAAACACTCCTTCAATATGCAGATGACATTCTGATCGCCAGCCCTACTAAGGAGACCTCTGAACTACCAAGCCAATAAAGGATACAAGTTGTCCAAGAAAAAGCTCAAATATCACAGACTACAATGACCTGCCTGGGCTTCATTCTCACAGAAGGTCGGAGAAGCCCATCCCAGGAAAGGGAAGAAACAATTTACAGCCTTACCCATTTCTGAAACTAGAAGACAGCTTAGGGGTTCCTGGGGAGGCCAGGGTTTGCTGCTTCTGGATCCCTAACTACAGCCTACTAGCTGGGCCTCTATATGAAACACTGAAAGGAAAAGATGATGATCCTATTGAATAGAATGCAGAAGTGGCCTTTCACGAATGGAAAGAGCAGTCAATTCAGACCCTTGCCCCGGAACTCCCTAATTTAGCTAAACCCTTTGACCTTTACATTCCTGGTGAACGGTGAATCGCCATTGGAGTATTAGTGCAAAACCTGGGACCACTTGAAATGGAACAATGCAAGAATGCGATCCAGGTAGGATAAACTACGGTCACCAAGGGGCTTCGCCCACCGCCACATCTGGCCAAGATACTGGCAGTATCTGAAAACCTGGAAATCAGCAGCCCAAAAGGCCACCTCCATCCTAAGGGAAAAGGACCCCACGTGGTGATCCTAACACCCAACCATGCCCTGAAGTTGCAGGGTTGGCTCCGTGGGGACACTGACCTTGAGTGAGCAGGCCCTCCAACTCCAACCTCCATAGAGATAACCGGGGCAAAGGGGCACCATGACGACTCGTGTGAAGGTGTCTGCACGGGCAAATTTAATGCTCATTTCCCACCAGGAAGAGGAATTAACCAAAGGCTCAGCATGCCGTGCCGGAAACAGATTAGGGCCTGAAGCAATCCTGTGGGTTTGCGGCCAGCTCACAAGAAAGCGAGTTGAAGAAAGGAGCTCAGGGGCACTGTAATTCAAAAACCTGCAGAGTTATAAATGACAGCTATCATCCAAAAATATATTGAAGGAAGGCTGTGAAGAGGACTTGAAAGAGGGGCAGAATTGCAGGAAAACGATTTCAGGGGGTAGACTGGAATTGCATTTAAAGCATAGGAAAAGAGGCAGAACGTCGACAATGATTCAGTTGGCCAAAAAGGGCGTATGTGTTTTTTCCTGAATACAGGAAATTATCCTGAATTCAGGAAAAAACGCATACGCCCTTTTTGGCCAACCAAGCAAGCATGTTAAAGAAATCTGCACTACAATGAAGTCTTAATGCCCCCCGGTCAAAAGCGCAATCTGAAAAAAGTGTAAAATCCAGAAAGAAAGCACAGGCGATGGAGAACATGGAGCCTTGTTATGCTGATGGGCAAGATGTAAATTGCCAATAGCCACTCTGGAGAAGTGTACTGTGTTTCCTGAAACACCTAAAAAACAAAGCAACGGAGCCTATAGCACTTCCACTTATGGTCCTATAGCTTAGGGAAATTAAAATCAAAAACACACAGCCACCCCAAAGTTTTGGACGGCTCTGTTTACAAGAACCTCGTCTACGGTACAAGTTAAATATCCCAGAATGTGAAAAATGGATAAAGAAGTTGTGGTACGTACGTAAAATGGAATCTCACTCAGCAATGATATCTATGTCATCAGGCCCGTCGCGGCATAATGAGTGGATTCAGGTACGATGATTTTAAGTGAAATAAGTCACACAGAAAATGAAACATCATAAGATATCACTAATACACGGAATGTAAACTTGGCTACACATGAACTGAATTACTAAACAGAACAGCGTCTCAAATTTAGAAAACCAACTTATGCTTGCTTAAGGGGAAAGGTGAGTTGGGGTGCTGCATAAAACCAGAGATAGAAATTAGCACAGATACCTTTCCACAAGCCAAATATGTAATAGTCAAGACCTAGCCCTTGCTCAACGAAATGGACTAAACACCCCATATTCAAGGCCTAGGATTACACATGACTAGTAAGAATCTTCAAACCCATGGATTTATATGTCTCCGTAAGAGACTCAAGTGTGTGTACAGAGCCATGAATGCAGCAGAGAAAATCCGATAAAATCCATTATCAAAATTATTTACAAAACAAACACAATGACAGTGAAATAGAGAGCAATTCTTAAATAATTCATTCAGGGCTTGTGATGCAACCTGGATTTACCACATCTACACCCAGAGCTCAGTGAGACATAAGGCTGGACACTTCGGACTGGTAGCATTGGTGAGGTTCGATGAGCAAATGCAGACCCTTTGAAGTCATACTGCATGGTACCCATTCCATGGGTCCCAACTCTCCAGGTTTAAGGGATTCTTCTTTCAGCTAAAACATGCATGGGAAACCCAGAGTATGGTCCACGGTGTGATTGGGAAAAGTTTTCAAATGCATCTCAGTTTTCGAAACCTGGTACTCGGGTTCACCATTCCAGACGCTTTACTAATACTCTCCCCACTTGGAGAGTCAGTGCCTTTAACGTCCTGTTTGGCACAGTTTGCAATTTCTGCGCAAGATGAACAGGAAAGAGAGAACCAATGAGAGGCTAGCTGTAGTTGTCTGCACGGGCAAATGGAACGCTCATTTCCCACCAGGAAGAGGAATTAACCAAAGGCTCAGCGTGCCCTGCTGGAAACAGATAAGGGCCTGAAGAAATCATGCGGTTTTGCGGCCAGCTCACAAGAAAGCGAGTTGAAGAAAGGAGCTCAGGGGCACTGTAATTCACAAACCTGCAGTGTTATGAATGACAGCTATCGTCCAAAAATGTACTGAAGTAAGTATTCGAAGAGGACTTGAAAGTGGGGCAGAATTTCAGGAAAACGATTTCAGGGGGTAGACTGGAATTGCACTTAAAGCATAGGAAAAGAGGCAGAATGTCGACAATGATGCACTTGGCCAAAAAGGGCGTATGCGTTTTTTCCTGAATATGTTCAGGAAAAAACGCATACGCACTTTTTTGCCAACCAAGCAAGCGTGTAAAGGAAATCTGCACTACAATGAAGTCTCACTGCCCCCCAGTCAAAAGGGCTATCTGAAAAAAGTGTAAAATCCACAAAGGCAGGACAGGTCATGGAGAACAGGGAGCCTTGTTATGCTGATGTGCAGGATGTAAATTCCCAACAGCCACTCTGGAGAAATGTATGGTGTTTCCTGAAACACGTAGGAAACAAAGCAACACAGCCTATGGCACTTCCACTTATGGTCCTATAGCTTAGGGAAATTAAAATGAAAATCACACAGCCAACCCAATGTTTGGGATGGTTGTGTTTACAAGAACCTTGTCTACGGTACAAGTTAAATATCCGAGAAAGCAAAAAATGGATAAAGAAGTTGTGGTACGCACGTACAATGGAATATCACTCAGCTATGAAATCTACTACATCAGGCCCGTAGCGGCATAATGAGTGGATTCAGGTACGACGATTCTATGAGAAATAAGTCACACAGAAAAAGAAACATCATAAGATATCACTCATACACGGAACGTAAACTTGGCTACACATGAACTGAATTACAAAACAGAACAGGATCTCAAATTTAGAAAACCAACTTATGCTTGCTTATGGGGAAAGGTGAGTTGGGGTGCTGCATCAAACCAGAGATTGAAATTAGCACAGATACCGTTCCATAAGCCAAATATATAATAGACAAGACCTACTCCTTGCTCAACGAAATGGACTCAACACCCCATATTCAACGCCTGGGAATATACCTGACAAGTAAGAATCTTAAGACCCATGGATTTATATGTCTCCAAAAAGAAATCAAGCATGTGTACAGCGGCCTAAACGCAGCAGTGAAAATCCGATAACTCCCATTATCAAAATAAATTTCACAAACACAACACAATGACAGTGGAATAGAGAGCAATTCTTAAATAATTCATTCAGGTCTTGTGATGCAATCTGGATATACCACATCTACACCCAGAGCTGGGTGAGACATAAGGCTGGACACTTCGGGCTGATAGCATTGGTGAGGTTCGGTGAGCAAAGGCAGACTCTTTCAAGTCATACTGCATGGTACCCATTCCATGGGTCCCAACTCTCCAGGTTTAAGGGATTCTTCCTTCAACTAAAACATGCATGGGAAACCCAGAGTATGGTCCACCGTGTGATTGGGAAACGTTTTCAAATGCATCTCTGTTTTCGACACCTGATACTCGGGTGCACCGTTCCAGACGCTTTACTAACACTCTCCCCACTTGGAAAGTCAGTGCCTTTAACCTCCTGTTTGGCACAGTTTGCACTTTCTGCACAAGATGAACAGGAATAGGGAGAACCAATGAGAGACTAGCTGTAGCTATCTGCACGGGCAAATGGAACGTTCATTTCCCACCAGCAAGAGGAATTAACCAAAGGGTCAGCGTGCCCTGCCGGAACCAGATTAGGGCCTGAAGCAATCCTGCGGTTTTGCGGCCAGCTCACAAGAAAGCGAGTTGAAGAAAGGAGCTCAGGGGCACTGTAATTCACAAACCTCCAGAGTTATGAATGACAGCTATCGTCCAAAAATGTATTGAAGTAAGTCTTCGAAGAGGACTTGAAATCGGGGCAGAATTTCAGGAAAACGATTTCAGGGGGTAGACTGGAATTGCACTTAAAGCATAGGAAAAGAGGCAGATTGTCCACAATGATGCACTTGGCCAAAAAGGACGTATGCGTTTTTTCCTGAATATATTCAGGAAAAAACTCATACGTCCTTTTTGGCAAACCAAGCAAGCGTGTAAAGGAAATCTGCACTACAATGAAGTCTCACTGCCCCCCAGTGAAAAGGGCCATCTGAAAAAAGTGTAAAATCCAGAAAGACAGGACAGGTCATGGAGAATAGGGAGCCTTGTTATGCTGATGGGCGGGATGTAAATTGCCAACAGCCACTCTGGAGAAGTGTATGGTGTTTCCTGAAACACGTAGGAAACAAAGCAACACAGCCTATGGCACTTCCACTTATGATCCTATAGCTTAGGTAATTTAAAATCAAAAACACACAGCCACCCCAAAGTTTGGGACCCCTCTGTTTACAAGAACCTCGTCTACGGTACAAGTTAAATATCCGAGAAAGCAAAAAATGGATAAAGAAGTTGTGGTACGTACGTACAATGGAATATCACTCAGCAATGAGATCTACGTCATCAGGCCCATAGCAGCATAATGAGTGGATTCAGGTACGACGATTCTATGAGAAATAAGTCACACAGAAAAAGAAACATCATAAGATATCACTAATACACGGAACGTAAACTTGGCTACAAATGAACTGAATTACAAAACAGAACTGGGTCTCAAATTTAGAAAACCAACTTATGCTTGCTTATTGGGAAAGGTGACTTGAGGTGCTGCATCAAACCAGAGATTGAAATTAGCACAGATACCGTTCCATAAGCCAAATATATAATAGACAAGACCTACTCCTTGCTCAACGAAATGGACTCAACGCCTGGGAATATACCTGACAAGTAATAATCTTAAGACCCATGGATTTATATGTCTCCATAAGGAAATCAGGCGTGTGAACAGCGGCCAAAACGCAGCAGTGAAAATCCGATAAATCCCATTATCAAAATAAATTTCACAATCACAACAGAATGACAGTGGAATAGAGAGCAATTCTTAGATAATTCATTCAGGGCTTGTGATGCAACCTGGATTTACCACATCTACACCCAGAGCTGGGTGAGACATAAGGCTGGACACTTCGGTCTGATAGCTTTCGTGAGGTTCGGTGAGCAAAGGCAGACCCTTTCAAGTCATACTGCATGGTACCCATTCCATGGGTCCCAACTCTCCAGGTTTAAGGGATTCTTCCTTCAACTAAAACATGCATGGGAATCCCAGAGTATGGTCCACCGTGTGATTGGGAAACGTTTTCAAATGCATCTCAGGTTTCGTCCCCTGGTACTCGGGTTCACCTTTCCAGACGCTTTACTAACACTCTCCCCACTTGGAGAGTCAGTGCCTTTAACCTTCTGTTTGGCACAGTTTGCAATTTCTGCGCAAGATGAACAGGAATAGGGAGAACCAATGAGAGACTAGCTGCAGGTGTCTGCACGGGCAAATGTAACGCTCATTTCCCACCAGGAAGAGGAATTAGCCAAAGGCTCAGCATGCCCTGCCAAAACCATATGAGGGCCTGAAGCAATCTTGCGGTTCTGCGGCCAGCTCACAAGAAAGCGAGTTGAAGAAAGGAGCTCAGGGGCACTGTAATTCACAAAACTGAGAGTTATGAATGACAGCTATCGTCCAAAAATGTATTGAAGTAAGTCTTCAAAGAGGACTTGAAAGCGGGGCAGAATTTCAGGAAAACGATTTCAGGGGGTAGACTGGAATTACACTTAAAGCATAGGAAAAGAGGCAGAATGTCCACAATGATGCACTTGGCCAAAAAGGGCGTATGCGTTTTTTCCTGAATATATTCAGAATAAAACGCATACGCACTTTTTGGCCAACCAAGCAAGCCTGTAAAGGAAATCTGCACTACAATGAAGTCTCACTGCCCCTCGGTCCAAACGGCCATCTGAAACAAGTGTAAAATCCAGAAAGGCAGGACAGGTCATGGAGAACAGGGAGCCTTGTTATGCTGATGGGCGGGATGTAAATTGCCAACAGCCACTCTGGAGAAGTGTATGGTGTTTCCTGAAACACGTAGGAAACAAAGCAACACGGCCTATGGCACTTCCACTTAGGGTCCTATAGCTTAGGGAAATTAAAATCAAAAACACACAGCCACCCCAAAGTTTGGGAAGTCTCTGTTTACAGGAACCTCGTCTACGGCACAAGTTACATATCCGAGAAAGCAAAAAATGGATAAAGAAGTTGTGGTACGTACGTACAATGGAATATCACTCAGCAATGAGATCTACGTCATCAGGCCCGTAGCGGCATAATGAGTGGATTCAGGTACGACGATTCTACGAGAAATAAGTCACACAGAAAAAGAACATCATAAGGTATCACTAATACACGGAACGTAAACTTGGCTACACATGAACTGAATTACAAAACAGAACAGGGTCTCAAATTTAGAAAGCCAACTTATGCTTGCTAATGGGGAATGGTGAGTAGGGGTGCTGCATCAAACCAGAGATTGAAATTAGCACAGATACCGTTCCATAAGCCAAATATATAATAGACAAGACTTACTCCTTGCTCAACGAAATGGACTCAACACACCATATTCAACGCCTGGGAATATACCTGACAAGTAAGAATCTTAAGACCCATGGATTTATATGTCTCCATAAGGAAATCAAGCGTGTTTACAGCGGCCAAAACTCAGCAGTGAAAATCCAATAAATCCCATTATCAAAATAAATTTCAAAAACAAAACACAATGACAGTGAAATAGAGAGCAATTCTTAAATAATTCATTCAGGGCTTGTGATGCAACCTGGATTTACCACATCTACACCCAGAGCTGGGTGAGACATAAGGCTGGACATATCGGGCTGATAGCATTGGTGAGGTTCGGTGACCAAAGGCATAGAATTTGAAGTCATACTGCATGGTACCCATTCCATGGGTCCCAACTCTCCAGGTTTAAGGGATTCTTCCTTCAGCTAAAACATGCATGGGAAACCGAGCGTATGGTCCACCGTGTTATTGGGAAACGTTTTCATATGCATCTCAGGTTTCGTCCCCTGATACTTGGGTTAACCGTTCCAGAGGCTTTACTAACACTCTCCCCACTTGGAGAGTCAGTGCCTTTAAACTCCTGTTTGTCACAGTTTGCAAATTCTGCGCAAGATGAACAGGAATAGGGAGAACCAATGAGAGACTAGCTGTAGGTGTCTGCATGGGCAAATGGAATCCTCAATTCCCACCAGGAAGAGGAATTAACCAAAGGCTCAGCATGCCCTGCCGGAACCAGATTAGGGCCTGAAGCAATCCTGCGGTTTTGCGGCCAGCTCACAAGAAAGCGAGTTGAAGAAAGGAGCTCAGGGGCACTGTCATTCACAAACCTGCAGAGTTATGATCGACAGCTATCGTCCAAAAATGTATTGAAGTTAGTCTTCGAAGAGGACTTGAAAGCGGGGCAGAATTTCAGGAAAACGATTTCAGGGGGTAGACAGGAATTACACTTAAAGCATAGGAAAAGGGGCAGAATGTCCACAATGATGCACTTGGCCAAAAAGGGCGTATGCTTCTTTTCCTGAATATATTCAGGAAAAAACGCATATGCACTTTTTGGCCAACCAAGCAAGCGTGTAAAGGAAATCTGCACTACAATGAAGTCTCACTGCCCCCCGGTCAAAAGGGCCATCTGAAACAAGTGTAAAATCCAGAAAGGCAGGAAAGGTCATGGAGAACAGGGAGCCTTGTTATGGTGCTTGGCGGGATGTAAACCGCCAACAGCCAATCTGGAGAAGTGTATGGTGTTTCCTGAAACACTTAGGAAACAAAACAACACAGCCTATGGCACTTCCACTTAGGGTCCTATAGCTTAGGGAAATTAAAATCAAAAACACACAGCCACCCCAAAGTTTGGGACGGCTCTGTTTACAAGAACCTCGTCTACGGTATAAGTTAAATATCCGAGAAAGCAAAAAATGGATAAAGAAATTGTGGTACGTACGTACAATGGAATATCACTCAGCAATGAAATCTACGTCATCAGGCCAATAGCCGCATAATGAGTGGATTCAGGTACGACGATTCTACGAGAAATAAGTCACACAGAAAAAGAAACATCCTAAGATATCACTAATACACGGAACGTAAACTTGGCTACACATGAACTGAATTACAAAACAGAACAGGGTCTCAAATTTAGAAAACAAACTTATGCTTGCTTATCGGGAAAGGTGAGTTGAGGTGATGCATAAAATCAGAGATTGAAATTAGCACAGATACCGTTCCATAAGCCAAATATATAATAGACAAGACCTACTTCTTTCTCAACGAAATGGACTCAACACCCCATATTCAACGCCTGGGAATATACCTGACAAGTAAGAATCTTAAGAGCCATGGATTTATATGTCTCAATAAGGAACTCAAGCATGTGTACAGCGGCCTAAACGCAGCAGTGAAAATCCGATAAATCCCATTATCAAAATAAATTTCAAAAACAAAACACAATGACAGTGAAATAGAGAGCAATTCTTAGATAATTTATCCAGGGCTTGTGATACAACCTGGATTTACCACATCTAAACCCAGTGCTGGGTGAGACATAAGGCTGGACACTTCGGGCTGATAGCATTGGTGAGGTTCTGTGAGCAAAGGCAGACCCTTTCAAGTCATACTGCATGGTACCCATTCCATGGGTCCCAACTCTCCAGGTTTAAGGGATTCTACCTTCAACTAAAACATGCATGCGAAACCCAGAGCATGGTCCACCGTGTGATTGGGAATCGTTTTCAAATGCATATCAGGTTTCGACCCCTGGGACTCGGGTGCACCGTTCCAGACGCTTTACTAACACTCTCCCCACTTGGAGAGTCAGTGCCTTTAACCTCCTGTTTGGCACAGTTTGCAATTTCTGCGCAAGATGAACAGGAATAGGGAGAACCAATGAGAGACTAGCTGTAGGTGTCTGCACGGGCAAATGGAACGCTCATTTCCCACCAGGAAGAGGAATTAATCAAAGGCTCAGCGTGCACTGCCGGAACAAGATTAGTGCCTGAAGCAATCCTGCGGTTTTGCGGCCAGCTCACAAGAAAGCGAGTTGAAGAAAGGAGCTCAGGGGCACTGTAATTCACAAACCTGCAGAGTTATGAATGACAGCTATCGTCCAAAAATGTATTGAAGTAAGTCTTCGAAGAGGACTTGAAAGCGGGGCAGAATGTAAGGAAAACGATTTCAGGGGGTAGACTGGAATTGCACTTAAAGCATAGGAAAAGACGCAGAATGTCGACAATGATGCAGTTGGCCAAAAAGTGCATATGCGTTTTTTCCTGAATATATTCAGGAAAAAACGCATAGCCCTTTTTGGCCAACCAAGCAAGCGTGTAAATGAATTCTGCACTACAATGAAGTCTCACTGCCCCCGGTCAAAAGGGCCATCTGAAACAAGTGTAAAATCCAGAAAGGCTGGACAGGTCATGGAGAACAGGGAGCTTTGTTATGCAGAAGGGCAGGATGTAAATTGCCAACAGCCAATCTGGAGAAGTGTATGGTGTTTCCTGAAACAGGTAGGAAACAATGCAACACAGCCTATGGCACTTCCACTTAGGGTCCTAAAGCTTAGGGAAATTAAAATCAAAAACACACAGCCAACCCAATGTTTGGGACGCCTCTGTTTACAAGAACCTCGTCTACGGTACAAGTTAAATATCCGAGAAAGCAAAAAATGGATAAAGAAATTGTGGTACGTACGTACAATGGAATATCACTCAGCAATTCAATCTACGTCATCAGAACATACCGGCATAATGAGTGGATTCAGGTACGACGATTCTATGAGAAATAAGACACACAGAAAAAGAAACTTCATAAGATATCACTAATACACGGAACGTAAACTTGGCTACACATGAACTGAATTACAAAACAGAACAGAGTCTCAAATTTAGATAACCAACTTATGCTTGCTTATGGGGAAAGGTGTGTTTGGGTGCTGCATAAAACCAGAGATTGAAATTAGCACAGATACTGTTCCATAAGCCAAATATATAATAGACAAGACCTACTCCTTGCTCAACGAAATGGACTCAACACCCCATATTCAACGCCTGGGAATATACCTGACAAGTAAGAATCTTAAGACCCATGGATTTATATGTCTCCATAAGGAAATCAAGCGTGTGTACAGCGGCCTAAACGCAGCAGTGAAAATCCGATAAATCCCATTATCAAAATAAATTTCACAAACACAACACATTGACAGTGAAATACAGAGCAATTTTTAGATAATTCATTCAGGGCTTGTGATGCAACCTGGATTTACCACATCTACACCCAGATCTGGGTGAGACATAAGGCTGGACACTTCGGGCTGATAGCATTGGTGAGGTTCGGTGAGCAAAGGCAGACCCTTTGAAGTCAAACTGCATGGTACCCATTCCATGGGTCCCAACTCTCCAGGTTTAAGGGATTCTTCCTTCAGCTAAAACATGAATGGGAAACCCAGAGTATGGTCCACCGTGTGATTGGGAAACGTTTTCAAATGCATCTCAGGTTTCGTCCCCTGGTACTCGGGTTCACCGTTCCAGACGCTTTACTAGCACTCTCCCCCCTTGGAGAGTCAGTGCCTTTAACCTCCTGTTTGGCACAGTTTGCAATTTCTGCGCAAGATGAACAGGAATAGGAAGAACCAATGAGAGACTAGCTGTAGGTGTCTGCACGGGGAAATGGAACGCACATTTCCCACCAGGAAGAGGAATTAACCAAAGGCTCAGCGTGCCCTGCCGGAACCAGATTAGGGCCTGAAGCAATCCTGCGGTTTTGCGGCCAGCTCACAAGAAAGCGAGTTGAAGAAAGGAGCTCAGGGGCACTGTAATTCACAAACCTGCAGAGTTATGATTGACAGCTATCGTCCAAAAATATATTGAAGTAAGTCTTCGAAGAGGACTTGAAAGCGGGGCAGAATTTCAGGAAAACGATTTCAGGGGGTAGACTGCAATTGCACTTAAAGCATAGGAAAAGAGGCAGAATGTCGACAATGATGCAGTTGGCCAAAAAGGGCGTATGCGTTTTTTCCTGAATATATTCAGGAAAAAACGCATACGCCCTTTTTGGCCAACCAAGCAAGCATGTAAAGGAAATCTGCACTACAATGAAGTCTCACTGCCCCCCGGTCCAAAGGGCCATCTGAAACAAGTGTAAAATCCAGAAAGGCAGGACAGGTCATGGAGAACAGGGAGCCTTGTTATGCTGATGGGCGGGATGTATATTGCCAACAGCCAATCTGGAGAAGTGTATGGTGTTTCCTGAAACACGTAGGATACAAAGCAACACAGCCTATGGCACTTCCACTTAGGGTCCTATAGCTTAGGGAAATTAAAATCAAAAGCACACAGCCACTCCAAAGTTTGGGACGGCTCTGTTTACAAGAACCTCGTCTACGGTACAAGTTAAATATCCGAGAAAGCAAAAAATGGATAAAGAAATTGTGGTACGTACGTACAATGGAATATCACTCAGCTATGAAATCTACGTCATCAGGCCCATAGCGGCATAGTGAGTGGATTCAGGTACGTCGATTCTACGAGAAATAAGTCACACAGAAAAAGAAACATCTTAAGATATCACTAATACACGGAACGTAAACTTGTCTACACATGAACTGAATTACAAAACAGAACAGGGTCTCAAATTTAGAAAACCAACTTATGATTGCTTATGGGGAAAGGTGAGTTGGGGTGCTGCATCAAACCAGACATTGAAATTAGCACAGATACCGTTCCATAAGCCAAATATATAATAGACAAGACCTACTCCTTGCTCAACGAAATGGACTCAACACCCCATATTCAACGCCTGGGAATATACCTGACAAGTAAGAATCTTAAGACCCATGGATTTATATGTCTCCATAAGGAAATCAAGCGTGTGTACAGCGGCCTAAGCCATCAGTGAAAATCTGATAAAACCAATTATCAAAATAAATTTCAAAAACACAACACAAGGACAGTGAAATAGAGAGCAATTCTTAAATAATTCATTCAGGGCTTGTGATGCAACCTGGATTTACCACATCTACACCCAAAGCTGGTTGAGACATAAGGCTGGACACTTCGGGCTGATCGCATTGGTGAGGTTCGTTGAGCAAAGGCAGACCCTTTGAAGCCATACTGCATGGTAGCCATTCCATGGGTCCCAACTCTCCAGGTTTAAGGGATTCTTCCTTCAGCTAAAACATGCATGGGAAACCCAGAGTATGGTCCACCGTGTGATTGGGAAACGTTTTCAAATGCATCTCAGGTTTCGTCCCCTGGTACTCCGGTTCACCGTTCCAGGCGCTTTACTAACACTCTCCCCACTTGGAGAGTCAGTGCCTTTAACCTCGTGTTTGGCACAGTATGCAATTTCTGCGCAAGATGAACAGGAATAGGGAGAACCAATGTGAGACTAGCTGTAGGTGTGTGCACGGGCAAATGGAACCCTCATTTCCCACCAGGAAGAGGAATTAACCAAAGGCTCAGCATGCCCTGCCGGAACCAGATTAGGGCCTGAAGCAATCCTGCGGTTTTGCGGCCAGCTCACAAGAAAGCGAGTTGAAGAAAGGAGCTCAGGGGTACTGTAATTCACAAACCTGCAGAGTTATGAATGACAGCTATCGTCCAAAAATGTATTGAAGTAAGTCTTCGAAGAGGACTTGAAAGCGGGGCAGAATTTCAGGAAAACGATTTCAGGGAGCAGACAGGAATTGCACTTAAAGCATAGGAAAAGAGGCAGAATGTCGACAATGATGCACTTGGCCAGAAAGGGCGTACGAGTTTTTTCCTGAATATATTCATGAAAAAAGGCATACGCCCTTTTTGGCCAACCAAGCAAGCGTGTAAAGGAAATCTGCACTACAATGAAGTCTCACTGCCCCCCGGTGAAAAGGGCCATCTGAAACAAGTGTAAAATCCAGAAAGGCAGGACAGGTCATGGAGAACAGGGAGCCTTGTTATGCTGATGGGCGGGATGTAAATGGCCAACAGACACTCTGGAGAAGTGTATGGTGTTTCCTGAAACACGTAGGAAACAAAGCAACACAGCCTATGGCACTTCCACTTATGGTCCTATAGCTTAGGGAAATTAAAATCAAAAACACACAGCCACCCCAAAGTTCGGGACGGCTCTGTTTACAAGAACCTCGTCTACGGTACAAGTTATATATCCGAGAAAGCAAAAAATGGATAAAGAAGTTGTGGTACGTACGTACAATGGAATATCACTCAGCAATGAAATCTACGTCATCAGGCCCGTAGCGGCATAATGAGTGGATTCAGGTACGACGATTCTACGAGAAATAAGTCACACAGAAAAAGAAACATCATAAGGTATCACTAATTCACGGAACGTAAACTTGTCTACACATGAACTGAATTACAAAACAGAACAGGGTCTCAAATTTAGAAAACCAACTTATGCTTGCTTATGGGGAAAGGTGAGTTGGAGTGCTGCATCAAACCAGACATTGAAATTAGCACAGATACCGTTCCATAAGCCAAATATATAATAGACAAGACCTACTCCTTGCTCAACGAAATGGACTCAACACCCAATATTCAACGCCTGGGAATATACATGACAAGTAAGAATCTTAAGACCAATGGATTTATATGTCTCCATAAGGAAATCAAGCGTGTGTACAGCGCCCTAAACGCAGCAGTGAAAATCCGATAAATCCCATTATCAAAATAAATTTCAAAAACAAAACACAATGACAGTGAAATAGAGAGCAATTCTTAAATAATTCATTCAGGGCTTGTGAGGCAACCTGGATTTACCACATCTACACCCAGAGCTGGGTGAGACATAAGGCTGGACACTTCGGGTTGAAAGCATAGGTGAGGTTCGGTGAGCAAACGCAGACCCTTTGAAGTCATACTGCATGGTAGCCATTCCATGGGTCCCAACTCTCCAGGGTTTAGGGATTCTTCCTTCAGCTAAAACATGCATGGGAAACCCAGAGTATGGTCCATCCTGTGATTGGGAAACGTTTTCAAATGCATCTCAAGTTTCGTCCCCTGGTAAGCGGGTGCACCGTTCCAGACGCTTTACTAACACTCTCCCCCCTTGGAGAGTCAGTGCCTTTAACCTCCTGTTTGGCACAGTTTACAATTTCTGCGCAAGATGAACAGGAATAGGGAGAACCAATGAGAGACTAGCTGTAGGTTTCTGCAGGGCAGATGGAACGCTCATTTCCCACCAGGAAGAGGAATTAACCAAAGGCTCAGCGTGCCCTGCCGGAACCAGATTAGGGCCTGAAGCAATCTTGTGGATTTGCGGCCAGCTCACAAGAAAGCGAGTTGAAGAAAGGAGCTCAGGGGCACTGTAATTCACAAACCTGCAGAGTTATGAATGACAGCTATCGTCCAAAAATGTACTGAAGTAAGTCTTCGAAGAGGACTTGAAAGTGGGGCAGAATTTCAGGAAAACGATTTCAGGGGGTAGACTGGATTCGCAATTAAAGCATAGGAAATGAGGCAGAATTTCGACAATGATGCACTTGGCCAGAAAGGGCGTATGCGTTTTTTCCTGAATATATTCATGAAAAAAGGCATACGCCCTTTTTGGCCAAACAAGCAAGCGTGTAAAGGAAATCTGCACTAAAATGAAGTCTCACTGCCGCCTGGCACAAACGGCCATCTGAAAGAAGTGTAAAATCCAGAAAGGCAGGACAGGTCATGGAGAACAGGGAGCCTTGTTATGCTGATGGGCGGGATGTAAATTGCCAACAGCCACTCTGGAGAAGTGTATGGTGTTTCCTGAATCATGTAGGAAACAAAGCAACACAGCCTATGGCACTTCCACTTATGGTCCTATAGCTTAGGGAAATTAAAATCAAAAACACACAGCCACCCCAAAGTTTGGGACGGCTCTGTTTACAAGAACCTCGTCTACGGTGCAAGGTAAATATCCGAGAAAGCAAAAAATGGATAAGAAATTGTGGTACGTACGTACAATGGAATATCACTCAGCAATGAGATCTACGTCATCAGGCCCGTAGCGGCATAATGAGTGAATTCAGGTACGACGATTCTACGAGAAATAAGTCACTCAGAAAAAGAAACATCATAAGATATCACTAATACACGGAACGTAAACTTGGCTACACATGAACTGAATTACAAAACAGAACAGGGTCTCAAATTTAGAAAACCAACTTATGCTTGCTTATGGGGAAAGGTGAATTGGTTTGCTGCATCAAACCAGAGATTGAAATTAGCACAGATACCATTCCATAAGCCAAATATATAATAGACAAGAACTACTCCTTGCTCAACGAAATGGACTCAACACCCCATATTCAACTCCTGGGAATATACCTGACAAGTAAGAATCTTAAGACTCATCGATTTATATGTCTCCATAAGGAAATCAAGCGTGTGTACAGCGGCCGAAACGCAGCAGTGAAAATCCGATAAATCCCATTATCAAAATAAATTTCACAAACAAAACACAATGACAGTGAAATAGAGAGCAATTCTTAAATAATTCATTCAGGGCTTGTGATGCAACCTGGATTTACCACATCTACACCCAGAGCTGGGTGAGACATAAGGCTGGACACTTCGGGCTGATAGCATTGGTGAGGTTCGGTGAGAAAACGCAGACCCTTTGAAGTCATACTGCATGGCAGCCATTCCATGGGTCCCAACTCTCCAGGTTTAAGGGATTCTTCCTTCAGCTAAAACATGCATGGGAAACCCAGAGTATGGTCCACCGTGTGATTGGGAAACGTTTTCAAATGCATCTCAGGTTTCGTCCCCTGGTACTCGGGTTCACCGTTCCCGGCGCTTTACTAACACTCTCCCCACTTGGAGAGTCAGTGCCTTTAACCTCCTGTTTGGCACAGTTCGCAATTTCTGCACAAGATGTACAGAAATAGGGAGAACCAATGAGAGGCTAGCTGTAGGTGTCTGCACGGGCAAATGGAACGCACATATCCCACCAGCAAGAGGGATTAACCAAAAGCTCAGCGTGCCCTGCTGGAACCAGATTAGGGCCTGAAGCAATCCTGCGGGTTTGCGGCCAGCTCACAAGAAAGCGAGTTGAAGAAAGGAGCTCAGGGGCACTGTAATTCACAAACCTGCAGAGTTATGAATGACAGCTATCGTCCAAAAATGTATTGAAATAAGTCTTCAAAGAGGACTTGAAAGCGGGGCAGAATTTCAGGAAAACGATTTCAGGGGGTAGACTGGAATTGCACTTAAAGCATAGGAAAAGAGGCAGAATGTCGACAATGAAGCACTTGGCCAGAAAGGGCGTATGCGTTTTTTCCTGAATATATTCAGGAAAAAACGCATACGCCCTTTTTGACCAACCAAGCAAGCGTGTAAAGGAAATCTGCACTACAATGAAGTCTCACTGCCCCCCGGTGAAAAGGGCCATCTGAAACAAGTGTAAAATCCAGAAAGGCAGGACAGGTCATGGAGAACAGGGAGCCTTGTTATGCTGATGGGCGGGATGTAAATTGCCAACAGCCACTCTGGAGAAGTGTATGGTGTTTCCTGAAACAAGTAGGAAACAAAGCAACACAGCCTATGGCACTTCCACTTAGGGTCCTATAGCTTAGGGAAATTAAAATCAAAAACACACAGCCACCCCAAAGTTTGGGACGGCTCTCTTTACAAGAACCTCATCTACGGTACAAGTTAAATATCCGAGAAAGCAAAAAATGGATAAAGAAGTTGTGGTACGTACGTACAATGGAATATCACTCAGCAATGAGATCTACGTCATCAGGCCCGTAGCGGCATAATGAGTGGATTCAGGTACGACGTTTCTACGAGAAATAAGTCACAGAGAAAAAGAAACATCATAAGATATCACTAATTCACGGAACGTAAACTTGGCTACACATGAACTGAATTACAAAACAGAACAGGGTCTCAAATTTAGAAAACCAACTTATGCTTGCTTATGGGGAAATGTGAGTTGGGGTGCTGCATCAAACCAGAGATTGAAATTAGCACAGATACCGTTCCATAAGCCAAATATATAATAGAAAACACCTACTCCTTGCTCAACCAAACGGACTCAACACCCCATATTCAACGCCTGGAAATATACCTGACAAGTAAGAATCGTAAGACCCAAGGATTTATATGTCTCCATAAGGAAATCAAGCGTGTGTACAGCGGCCTAAACGCAGCAGTGAAAATCCGATAAATCCCATTATCAAAATAAATTTCAAAAACAAAACACAATGACAGTGAAATAGAGAGCAATTCTTAAATAATTCATTCAGGGCTTGTGATGCAACCTGGATTTACCACATCTACACCCAAAGCTGGTTGACACATAAGGCTGGACACTTCGTGCTGACAGCATTTGTGGTTCGGTGAGCAAACGCAGACCCTTTGAAGTCATACTGCATGGTAGCCATTTCATGGGTCCCAACTCTCCAGGTTTAAGGGATTCTTCCTTCAGCTAAAACATGCATGGGAAACCCAGAGTATGGTCCATCGTGTGATTGGGAAACGTTTTCAAATGCATCTCAGGTTTCGTCCCCTGGTACTCGGGTTCACCGTTCCAGACGCTTTACTAACACTCTCCCCCCTTGGAGAGTCAGTGCCTTTAACTTCCTGTTTGGCACAGTTTGCAATTTCTGCGCAAGATGAACAGGAATAGGGAGAACCAATGAGAGACTAGCTGTAGGTGTCTGCAGGGCAAACGGAACGCTCATTTCCCACCAGGAAGAGGAATTAACCAAAGGCTCAGCGTGCCCTTCTGGAATCAGATTAGGGCCTGAAGCAATCTTGTGGTTTTGCGGCAGGCTCACAAGAAAGCGAGTTGAAGAAAGGACCTCAGGGGCACTGTAATTCACAAACCTGCAGAGTTATGTATGACAGCTATCGTCCAAAAATGTATTGAAGTAAGTCTTCGAAGAGGACTTGAAAGCGGGGCAGAATTTCACGAAAACGATTTCAGGGGTTAGACTGGAATTGCACTTAAAGCATAGGAAAAGAGGCAGAATGTCGACAATGATGCACTTGGCCAGAAAGGGCGTATGCGTTTTTTCCTGAATATATTCAGGAAAAAACGCATACGCACTTTTTGAACAACCAAGCAAGCGTGTAAAGGAAATCTGCACTACAATGAAGTCTCACTGCCCCCCGGTGAAAAGGGCCATCTGAAACAAGTGTAAAATCCACAAAGGCAGGACAGGTCATGGAGAACAGGGAGCCTTGTTATGCTGATAGGCGGGATGTAAATTGCCAACAGCCACTCTGGAGAAGTGTATGGTGTTTCCTGAAACACGTAGGAAACAAAGCAACACAGCCTATGGCACTTCCACTTAGGGTCCTATAGTTTAGGGAAATTAAAATCAAAAACACACAGCCACCCCAAAGTTTGGGACGGCTCTCTTTACTAGAACCTCGTCTACGGTACAAGTTAAATATCCGAGAAAGCAAAAAATGGATAAAGTAGTTGTGGTACGTACGTACAATGGAATATCACTCAGCAATGAGATCTACGTCATCAGGCCCGTAGCGGCATAATGAGTGCATTCAGGTACGACGATTCTACGAGAAATAAGTCACACAGAAAAAGGAACATCATAAGATATCACTAATACACGGAACGTAAACTTGTCTACACATGAACTGAATTACAAAACAGAACAGGGTCTCAAATTTAGAAAACCAACATATGCTTGCTTATGGGGAAAGGTGAGTTGGGGTGCTGCATCAAACCAGAGATTGAAATTAGCACAGATACCGTTCCATAAGCCAAATATATAATAGACAAGACCTACTCCTTGCTCAACGAAATGGACTCAACACCCCATATTCAACGCCTGGAAATATAACTGACAAGTAAGAATCGTAAGACCCATGGATTTACATGTCTCCATAAGGAAATCAAGCGTGTGTACAGCGGCCTAAATGCAGCAGTGAAAATCCGATAAATCCCATTATCAAAATAAATTTCAAAAACAAAACACAATGACAGTGAAATAGAGAGCAATTCTTAAATAATTCATTCAGGGCTTGTGATGCAACCTGGATTTACCACATCTACACCCAGAGCTGGGTGCGACATAAGGCTGGACACTTCGGGCTGATAGCATTGGTGAGGTTCGGTGAGCAAACGCAGACCCTTTGAAGTCATACTGCATGGTAGCCATTCCATGGGTCCCAACTCTCCAGGTTTAAGGGATTCTTCCTTCAGCTAAAACATGCATGGGAAACCCAGAGTATGATCCACCGTGTGATTGGGAAACGTTTTCAAATGCATCTCAGGTTTCGTCCCCTGGTACTCGGGTTCACCATTCCAGACGCTTTACTAACACTCTCCCCACTTGGAGAGTCAGTGCCTTTAACCTCCTGTTTGGCACAGTTTGCAATTTCTGCGCAAGATGAACAGGAATAGGGAGAACCAATGAGAGACTAGCTGTAGGTGTCTGCACGGGCAAATGGAACGCTCATTTCCCACCAGGAAGAGGAATTAACCAAAGGCTCAGCATGCCCTGCCAGAACCAGATTCTGGCCTGAAGCAATCCTGCAGTTTTGAAGCCAGCTCATAAGAAAGCGAGCTGAAGAAAGGAGCTCAGGGGCACTGTAATTCACAAACTTGCAGAGTTATGAATGACAGCTATCGTCCAAAAATGTAATGAAGTAAGTCTTCGAAGAGGACTTGAAAGCAGGGAAGAATTTCAGGAAAACGATTTTAGGGGGTAGACTGGAATTGCACTTAAAGCATAGGAAAGAGTCATAATGTCCACAATGATGCACTTGGCCAAAAAGGGCATATGCGTTTTTTCCTGAATATATTCAGGAAAAAATGCATATGCCCTTTTTGGCCAACCAAGCAAGCGTGTAAATGAAATCTGCACTACAATGAAGTCTCACTGCCCCCGGTCAAAAGGGCCATCTGAAACAAGTGTAAAATCCAGAAAGGCAGGACAGGTCATGGGGAACACGGAGCCTTGTTATGCTGATGGGCGGGATGTAAATTGCCAACAGCCACTCTGGAGAAGTGTATGGTGTTTCCTGAAACACATAGGAAAAAAGCAACACAGCCTATGGCACTTCCACTTAGGGTCCTATAGCTTAGGGAAATTAAAATCAAAAACACATAGCCACCGCAAAGTTTCGGACGGCTCTGTTTACAAGAACCTCGTCTACGGTACAAGTTAAATACCCAAGAAGGCAAAAAATGGATAAAGAAGTTGTGGTACGTACATACAATGGAATATCACTCAGCAATGAGATCTACGTCATCAGGCCCGTAGCGGCATAATTAGTGGATTCAGGTACGACGATTCTACGAGAAATAAGTCACACAGAAAAAGAAACATCATAAGATATCACTAATACACGGAACGTAAACTTCGCTACACATGAACTGAATTACAAAACAGAACAGGGTCTCAAATTTAGAAAACCAACTTATGCTTGCTTATGGGGAAAGGTGAGTTGGGGTGCTGCATAAAACCAGAGATTGAAATTAGCACAGATACCGTTCCATAAGCCAAATATATAATAGACAAGACCTACTCCCTGCTCAACGAAATGGACTCAACACCCCATATTCAAAGCCTGGGAATACACCTGACAAGTAAGAATCTTAAGACCCATGGATTTATATGTCTCCATAAGGAAATCAAGCGTGTGTACAGCGGCCTAAACGCAGCAGTGAAAATCCGATAAATCCCATTATCAAAATAAATTTCAAAAACAAAAAACACAATGACAGTGAAATAGAGAGCAAATCTTAAATAATTCATTCAGGGCTTGTGATGTAACCTGGATTTACCACATCTACACCCAGAGCTGGTTGAGACATAAGGCTGGACACTTCGGGCTGATAGCATTGGTGAGGTTCGGTGAGCAAACGCAGACCCTTTGAAGTCATACTGCATGGTAGCCATTCCATGGATCCCAACTCTCCAGGTTTAAGGGATTCTTCCTTCAGCTAAAACATGCAGGGGAAACCCAGAGTATGGTCAACCGTGTGATTGGGAAACGTTTTCAAATGCATCTCAGTTTTCGTCCCTTTATACTAGGGTTCACCATTCCAGACGCTTAACTAACACTCTCCTCACTTGGAGAGTCAGTGCCTTTAAACTCCTGTTTGGCACAGTTCGCAATTTCTGCGCAAGATGAACAGGAATAGGGAGAAGCAATAAGAGACTAGCTGTAGGTGTCTGCACGGGCAAATGTAACACTCATTTCCCACCAAGAAGAGGAATTAACCAAAGGCTCAGCATGCCGTACCGGAACCAGATTAGGGCCTGAAGCAATCCTGCGGTTTTGCGGCCAGCTCACAAGAAAGCGAGTTGAAGAAAGGAGCTCAGGGGCACTGTAATTCACAAACCTGCAGAGTTATAAATGACAGCTATCGTCCAAAAATATATTGAAGTAAGTCTGCGAAGAGGACTTGAAAGAGGGGCAGAAATTCAGGAAAACGATTTCAGGGGGTGGACTGGAATTGCACTTAAAGCATAGGAAAAGAGGCAGGACGGCAACAATGATGCACTTGGCCAAAAAGGGCGTATGCGTTTTTTCCTGAATATATTCAGGAAAAAACGCATACGCCCTTTTGGTCCAACCAAACAAGCCTGTAAAGGAAATCTGCACTACAATGAAGTCTCACTTCCCCATGGTCAAAAGGGCCATCTGAAAAATGTGTAAAATCCAGAAAGGCAGGACTGGCCATGGAGAACAGGGAGCATTGTTATGCTGCTGGGCGGGATTTGAATTGTCAACAGCCACTCTGGAAAAGTGTATGGTGTTTCCTGAAACACGTATGAAACAAAGCAACACAGCCTATGGCACTTCCACTTACGGTCCTATAGCTTAGGGAAATTAAAATCAAAACCACACAGCCAACCCAAAATTTGGAATAGCTCTGTTTACAAGAACCTCGTCTACGGTACAAGTTAAATATCCCACAGAGTGAAAAATAGATAAAGAAGTTGTGGTACGTACGTACAATGGAATATCACTCAGCAATGAAATCTATGTCATCAGGCCCGTAGCCACTCTGGAGAAGTGTATGCTGTTTCCTGAAACACCTAAAAAACAAAGCAACAGAGCCTACGGCACTTCCACTTATAGTCCTATAGCTTAGGGAAATTAAAATCAGAAACACACAGCCACCCCAAAAGTTTCAGATGGCTCTGTTTACAAGAACCTCACCTACCGTACAAGTTAAATATCCCAGAATGAGAAAAATGGATAAAGAAGTTGTGGTACATACGTACAATGGAATATCACTCAGCAATGAAATCTATGTCATCAGGCCCATCGGGGCATAATGAGTGGATTCAGGTACGATGATTCTAAGTGAAATAATTCACACAGGAAATGAAATATCATAAGATATCACTAATACACGGAAAGAAAACATGGCTACACATGAACTGAATTACAAAACAGAACAGGGTCTCAAATGTAGAAAACCAACTTGTGCTTGCTTAAGGGGAAAGGTGAGTTGGGGTGCTGCATAAAACCAGAGATAGAAATTAGCACAGATACCTTTCCATAAGCCAAATATGCAATAGTCAAGACCTACCCCTGGCTCAACTAAATGGACTAAACACCCCATATTCAACGACTAGGAATACACCTGACTAGTAAGAATCTTCAAACCCATGGATTTATATGTCTCCGTAAGAGAATGAAGCCTGTGTACAGAGGCATGAATGCAGCAGAGAAAATCCGATAAACCCCATTATCAAAATGAATTACAAAAACAAAACACAAGGACAGTGAAATAGAGAGCAATTCTTAAATAATTCATTCAGGGCTTGTGATGCAACCTAGATTTACCACATCTACACCCAGAGCTGACTGAGACATAAGGTTGGGCACTTCGGGCTGATAGCATTGGTGAGGTTCGATGAGCAAATGCAGACCCTTTGAAGTCATACTGCATGGTACCCATTCCACGGGTCCCATCTCTCCAGGTTTAATGAATTCTTCCTTGAGCTAAAACATGCATGGGAAACCGACAGTATGGTGCACCGAGGGACCGGCAAACGTTTTCAAATGCATCTCAGTTTTCGTCCCCTTTTACTCGGGTTCACCATTCCAGACCCTTTACTAACACTCTCCCCACTTGGAGAGTCAGTGCCTTTAACCTCCTGTTTGGCACAGTTTGCAATTTCTGCGCAAGATGAACAGGAATAGGGAGAACCAATGAGAGACTAGCTTTAGGTGTCTGCACGGGCAAATGTAACGCTCATTTCCCACCAGGAAGAGGAATTAACCAAAGGCTCAGCATGCCGTGCCGGAACCAGATTAGGGCCTGAAGCAATCCTGCGTGTTTGCGGCCAGCTCACAAGATAGTGAGTTGAAGAAAGGAGCTCAGGGGCACTGTAACTCACAAACCTGCAGAGTTATAAATGACAGCTATCGTCCAAAAATATATTGAAGGAAGGCTGCGAAGAGGACTTGTAATGTGGGGCAGAATTGCAGGATAACGATTTCAGGAGGTAGACGGGAATTGCATTTAAAGCATAGGAAAAGAGGCAGAACGTCGACAATGATGCTCTTGGCCACAAAGGGCGTATGCGTTTTTTCCTGAATATATTCAGGAAAAAACGCATACGCCCTTTTTGGCCAACCAAGCAAGCATGTTAAAGAAATCTGCACTACATTGAAGTCTCACTGCCCCCCGGTCAAAAGGGCCATCTGAAAAAAGTGTAAAATCCAGAAAGGCAGCACAGGCCATGGAGAACAGGGAGCATTGTTATGCTGATGGGCGGGATGTAAATTGCCAACAGCCACTCTGGAGAAGTGTATGGTGTTTCCTGGAACAGCTAAAAAACAAAGCAACGGAGCCTACGGCACTTCCACTTATAGTCCTATAGCTTAGGGAAATTAAAATCAAAAACACACAGCCACCCCAAAGTTTCGGACGGCTCTGTTTACAAGAACCTCATCTACGGTACAAGTTTAATATCCCAGAACGTGAAAAATGACGAAAGAAGTTGTGGTACATACGTACAATGGAATATCACTCAGCAATGAAATCTATGTCATCAGGCCCATCGCGGCATAATGAGTGGATTCAGGTACGATGATTCTAAGTGAAATAAGTCACACAGAAAAAGAAACATCATAAGATATCACTAATACACGGAATGTAAACTTGGCTACACATGAACTGAATTACAAAACAGAACAGGGCCTCAAATTTAGAAAACCAACTTATGCTTCCTTTTTGGGAAAGGTGAGTTGCGGTGCTGCATAAAAACCGAGATAGAAATTCACACAGATACAGTTCCATAAGACAAATATGTAATAGACAAAACCTACACCTTGCTCAACGAAATGGACTCAACACCACATATTCAACGCCTAGGAATATACCTGCCTTGTAAGAATCTTAAAACCCATGGATTTATATGTCTCCATAAGAGAATCAAGCGTGTGTTCAGTGGCCTAAACGCAGGAGTGAAAATCCGATAAATCCCATTATCAAAATAAATTTCAAAAACAAACACAATGACAGTGAAATAGAGAGCAATTCTTAAATAATTCACTCAGGGCTTCTAATGCAACCTGGATTTACCACATCTACACCCAGAGTTGGGGAGACATAAGGCCGGACACTTCGGCCTGATAGCATTGGTGAGGTTCGGTGAGTAAATGCAGACCCTTTGAAGTCATACTTCATGGTACCCATTCCATGGGTCCCAACTCTCCAGGTTTAAGGGATTCTTCCTTCCACTAAATCATGTATGGGAAACCCAGAGTATGGTCCACCATGTGATTGGGAAACGTTTTCAAATGCATCTCAGTTTTCGTCCCTTTATACTAGGGTTCACCATTCCAGACGCTTAACTAACACTCTCCTCACTTGGAGAGTCAGTGCCTTTAAACTCCTGTTTGGCACAGTTCGCAATTTCTGCGCAAGATGAACAGGAATAGGGAGAAGCAATAAGAGACTAGCTGTAGGTGTCTGCACGGGCAAATGTAACACTCATTTCCCACCAAGAAGAGGAATTAACCAAAGGCTCAGCATGCCGTACCGGAACCAGATTAGGGCCTGAAGCAATCCTGCGGTTTTGCGGCCAGCTCACAAGAAAGCGAGTTGAAGAAAGGAGCTCAGGGGCACTGTAATTCACAAACCTGCAGAGTTATAAATGACAGCTATCGTCCAAAAATATATTGAAGTAAGTCTGCGAAGAGGACTTGAAAGAGGGGCAGAAATTCAGGAAAACGATTTCAGGGGGTGGACTGGAATTGCACTTAAAGCATAGGAAAAGAGGCAGGACGGCAACAATGATGCACTTGGCCAAAAAGGGCGTATGCGTTTTTTCCTGAATATATTCAGGAAAAAACGCATACGCCCTTTTGGTCCAACCAAACAAGCCTGTAAAGGAAATCTGCACTACAATGAAGTCTCACTTCCCCATGGTCAAAAGGGCCATCTGAAAAATGTGTAAAATCCAGAAAGGCAGGACTGGCCATGGAGAACAGGGAGCATTGTTATGCTGCTGGGCGGGATTTGAATTGTCAACAGCCACTCTGGAAAAGTGTATGGTGTTTCCTGAAACACGTATGAAACAAAGCAACACAGCCTATGGCACTTCCACTTACGGTCCTATAGCTTAGGGAAATTAAAATCAAAACCACACAGCCAACCCAAAATTTGGAATAGCTCTGTTTACAAGAACCTCGTCTACGGTACAAGTTAAATATCCCACAGAGTGAAAAATAGATAAAGAAGTTGTGGTACGTACGTACAATGGAATATCACTCAGCAATGAAATCTATGTCATCAGGCCCGTAGCCACTCTGGAGAAGTGTATGCTGTTTCCTGAAACACCTAAAAAACAAAGCAACAGAGCCTACGGCACTTCCACTTATAGTCCTATAGCTTAGGGAAATTAAAATCAGAAACACACAGCCACCCCAAAAGTTTCAGATGGCTCTGTTTACAAGAACCTCACCTACCGTACAAGTTAAATATCCCAGAATGAGAAAAATGGATAAAGAAGTTGTGGTACATACGTACAATGGAATATCACTCAGCAATGAAATCTATGTCATCAGGCCCATCGGGGCATAATGAGTGGATTCAGGTACGATGATTCTAAGTGAAATAATTCACACAGGAAATGAAATATCATAAGATATCACTAATACACGGAAAGAAAACATGGCTACACATGAACTGAATTACAAAACAGAACAGGGTCTCAAATGTAGAAAACCAACTTGTGCTTGCTTAAGGGGAAAGGTGAGTTGGGGTGCTGCATAAAACCAGAGATAGAAATTAGCACAGATACCTTTCCATAAGCCAAATATGCAATAGTCAAGACCTACCCCTGGCTCAACTAAATGGACTAAACACCCCATATTCAACGACTAGGAATACACCTGACTAGTAAGAATCTTCAAACCCATGGATTTATATGTCTCCGTAAGAGAATGAAGCCTGTGTACAGAGGCATGAATGCAGCAGAGAAAATCCGATAAACCCCATTATCAAAATGAATTACAAAAACAAAACACAAGGACAGTGAAATAGAGAGCAATTCTTAAATAATTCATTCAGGGCTTGTGATGCAACCTAGATTTACCACATCTACACCCAGAGCTGACTGAGACATAAGGTTGGGCACTTCGGGCTGATAGCATTGCTAAGGTTCGATGAGCAAATGCAGACCCTTTGAAGTCATACTGCATGGTACCCATTCCATGGGTCCCATCTCTCCAGGTTTAACGAATTCTTCCTTGAGCTAAAACATGCATGGGAAACCCACAGTATGGTGCACCGAGGGACCGGCAAACGTTTTCAAATGCATCTCAGTTTTCGTCCCCTTTTACTCGGGTTCACCATTCCAGACCCTTTACTAACACTCTCCCCACTTGGAGAGTCAGTGCCTTTAACCTCCTGTTTGGCACAGTTTGCAATTTCTGCGCAAGATGAACAGGAATAGGGAGAACCAATGAGAGACTAGCTTTAGGTGTCTGCACGGGCAAATGTAACGCTCATTTCCCACCAGGAAGAGGAATTAACCAAAGGCTCAGCATGCCGTGCCGGAACCAGATTAGGGCCTGAAGCAATCCTGCGGGTTTGTGGCCAGCTCACAAGATAGTGAGTTGAAGAAAGGAGCTCAGGGGCACTGTAACTCACAAACCTGCAGAGTTATAAATGACAGCTATCGTCCAAAAATATATTGAAGGAAGGCTGCGAAGAGGACTTGTAATGTGGGGCAGAATTGCAGGATAACGATTTCAGGAGGTAGACGGGAATTGCATTTAAAGCATAGGAAAAGAGGCAGAACGTCGACAATGATGCTCTTGGCCACAAAGGGCGTATGCGTTTTTTCCTGAATATATTCAGGAAAAAACGCATACGCCCTTTTTGGCCAACCAAGCAAGCATGTTAAAGAAATCTGCACTACATTGAAGTCTCACTGCCCCCCGGTCAAAAGGGCCATCTGAAAAAAGTGTAAAATCCAGAAAGGCAGCACAGGCCATGGAGAACAGGGAGCATTGTTATGCTGATGGGCGGGATGTAAATTGCCAACAGCCACTCTGGAGAAGTGTATGGTGTTTCCTGGAACAGCTAAAAAACAAAGCAACGGAGCCTACGGCACTTCCACTTATAGTCCTATAGCTTAGGGAAATTAAAATCAAAAACACACAGCCACCCCAAAGTTTCGGACGGCTCTGTTTACAAGAACCTCATCTACGGTACAAGTTTAATATCCCAGAACGTGAAAAATGGAGAAAGAAGTTGTGGTACATACGTACAATGGAATATCACTCAGCAATGAAATCTATGTCATCAGGCCCATCGCGGCATAATGAGTGGATTCAGGTACGATGATTCTAAGTGAAATAAGTCACACAGAAAAAGAAACATCATAAGATATCACTAATACACGGAATGTAAACTTGGCTACACATGAACTGAATTACAAAACAGAACAGGGCCTCAAATTTAGAAAACCAACTTATGCTTCCTTTTTGGGAAAGGTGAGTTGCGGTGCTGCATAAAAACCGAGATAGAAATTCACACAGATACAGTTCCATAAGACAAATATGTAATAGACAAAACCTACACCTTGCTCAACGAAATGGACTCAACACCACATATTCAACGCCTAGGAATATACCTGCCTTGTAAGAATCTTAAAACCCATGGATTTATATGTCTCCATAAGAGAATCAAGCGTGTGTTCAGTGGCCTAAACGCAGGAGTGAAAATCCGATAAATCCCATTATCAAAATAAATTTCAAAAACAAACACAATGACAGTGAAATAGAGAGCAATTCTTAAATAATTCACTCAGGGCTTCTAATGCAACCTGGATTTACCACATCTACACCCAGAGTTGGGGAGACATAAGGCCGGACACTTCGGCCTGATAGCATTGGTGAGGTTCGGTGAGTAAATGCAGACCCTTTGAAGTCATACTTCATGGTACCCATTCCATGGGTCCCAACTCTCCAGGTTTAAGGGATTCTTCCTTCCACTAAATCATGTATGGGAAACCCAGAGTATGGTCCACCATGTGATTGGGAAACGTTTTCAAATGCATCTCAGTTTTCGTCCCTTTATACTAGGGTTCACCATTCCAGACGCTTAACTAACACTCTCCTCACTTGGAGAGTCAGTGCCTTTAAACTCCTGTTTGGCACAGTTCGCAATTTCTGCACAAGATGAACAGGAATAGGGAGAAGCAATAAGAGACTAGCTGTAGGTGTCTGCACGGGCAAATGTAACACTCATTTCCCACCAAGAAGAGGAATTAACCAAAGGCTCAGCATGCCGTACCGGAACCAGATTAGGGCCTGAAGCAATCCTGCGGTTTTGCGGCCAGCTCACAAGAAAGCGAGTTGAAGAAAGGAGCTCAGGGGCACTGTAATTCACAAACCTGCAGAGTTATAAATGACAGCTATCGTCCAAAAATATATTGAAGTAAGTCTGCGAAGAGGACTTGAAAGAGGGGCAGAAATTCAGGAAAACGATTTCAGGGGGTGGACTGGAATTGCACTTAAAGCATAGGAAAAGAGGCAGGACGGCAACAATGATGCACTTGGCCAAAAAGGGCGTATGCGTTTTTTCCTGAATATATTCAGGAAAAAACGCATACGCCCTTTTGGTCCAACCAAACAAGCCTGTAAAGGAAATCTGCACTACAATGAAGTCTCACTTCCCCATGGTCAAAAGGGCCATCTGAAAAATGTGTAAAATCCAGAAAGGCAGGACTGGCCATGGAGAACAGGGAGCATTGTTATGCTGCTGGGCGGGATTTGAATTGTCAACAGCCACTCTGGAAAAGTGTATGGTGTTTCCTGAAACACGTATGAAACAAAGCAACACAGCCTATGGCACTTCCACTTACGGTCCTATAGCTTAGGGAAATTAAAATCAAAACCACACAGCCAACCCAAAATTTGGAATAGCTCTGTTTACAAGAACCTCGTCTACGGTACAAGTTAAATATCCCACAGAGTGAAAAATAGATAAAGAAGTTGTGGTACGTACGTACAATGGAATATCACTCAGCAATGAAATCTATGTCATCAGGCCCGTAGCCACTCTGGAGAAGTGTATGCTGTTTCCTGAAACACCTAAAAAACAAAGCAACAGAGCCTACGGCACTTCCACTTATAGTCCTATAGCTTAGGGAAATTAAAATCAGAAACACACAGCCACCCCAAAAGTTTCAGATGGCTCTGTTTACAAGAACCTCACCTACCGTACAAGTTAAATATCCCAGAATGAGAAAAATGGATAAAGAAGTTGTGGTACATACGTACAATGGAATATCACTCAGCAATGAAATCTATGTCATCAGGCCCATCGGGGCATAATGAGTGGATTCAGGTACGATGATTCTAAGTGAAATAATTCACACAGGAAATGAAATATCATAAGATATCACTAATACACGGAAAGAAAACATGGCTACACATGAACTGAATTACAAAACAGAACAGGGTCTCAAATGTAGAAAACCAACTTGTGCTTGCTTAAGGGGAAAGGTGAGTTGGGGTGCTGCATAAAACCAGAGATAGAAATTAGCACAGATACCTTTCCATAAGCCAAATATGCAATAGTCAAGACCTACCCCTGGCTCAACTAAATGGACTAAACACCCCATATTCAACGACTAGGAATACACCTGACTAGTAAGAATCTTCAAACCCATGGATTTATATGTCTCCGTAAGAGAATGAAGCCTGTGTACAGAGGCATGAATGCAGCAGAGAAAATCCGATAAACCCCATTATCAAAATGAATTACAAAAACAAAACACAAGGACAGTGAAATAGAGAGCAATTCTTAAATAATTCATTCAGGGCTTGTGATGCAACCTAGATTTACCACATCTACACCCAGAGCTGACTGAGACATAAGGTTGGGCACTTCGGGCTGATAGCATTGGTGAGGTTCGATGAGCAAATGCAGACCCTTTGAAGTCATACTGCATGGTACCCATTCCACGGGTCCCATCTCTCCAGGTTTAATGAATTCTTCCTTGAGCTAAAACATGCATGGGAAACCGACAGTATGGTGCACCGAGGGACCGGCAAACGTTTTCAAATGCATCTCAGTTTTCGTCCCCTTTTACTCGGGTTCACCATTCCAGACCCTTTACTAACACTCTCCCCACTTGGAGAGTCAGTGCCTTTAACCTCCTGTTTGGCACAGTTTGCAATTTCTGCGCAAGATGAACAGGAATAGGGAGAACCAATGAGAGACTAGCTTTAGGTGTCTGCACGGGCAAATGTAACGCTCATTTCCCACCAGGAAGAGGAATTAACCAAAGGCTCAGCATGCCGTGCCGGAACCAGATTAGGGCCTGAAGCAATCCTGCGTGTTTGCGGCCAGCTCACAAGATAGTGAGTTGAAGAAAGGAGCTCAGGGGCACTGTAACTCACAAACCTGCAGAGTTATAAATGACAGCTATCGTCCAAAAATATATTGAAGGAAGGCTGCGAAGAGGACTTGTAATGTGGGGCAGAATTGCAGGATAACGATTTCAGGAGGTAGACGGGAATTGCATTTAAAGCATAGGAAAAGAGGCAGAACGTCGACAATGATGCTCTTGGCCACAAAGGGCGTATGCGTTTTTTCCTGAATATATTCAGGAAAAAACGCATACGCCCTTTTTGGCCAACCAAGCAAGCATGTTAAAGAAATCTGCACTACATTGAAGTCTCACTGCCCCCCGGTCAAAAGGGCCATCTGAAAAAAGTGTAAAATCCAGAAAGGCAGCACAGGCCATGGAGAACAGGGAGCATTGTTATGCTGATGGGCGGGATGTAAATTGCCAACAGCCACTCTGGAGAAGTGTATGGTGTTTCCTGGAACAGCTAAAAAACAAAGCAACGGAGCCTACGGCACTTCCACTTATAGTCCTATAGCTTAGGGAAATTAAAATCAAAAACACACAGCCACCCCAAAGTTTCGGACGGCTCTGTTTACAAGAACCTCATCTACGGTACAAGTTTAATATCCCAGAACGTGAAAAATGACGAAAGAAGTTGTGGTACATACGTACAATGGAATATCACTCAGCAATGAAATCTATGTCATCAGGCCCATCGCGGCATAATGAGTGGATTCAGGTACGATGATTCTAAGTGAAATAAGTCACACAGAAAAAGAAACATCATAAGATATCACTAATACACGGAATGTAAACTTGGCTACACATGAACTGAATTACAAAACAGAACAGGGCCTCAAATTTAGAAAACCAACTTATGCTTCCTTTTTGGGAAAGGTGAGTTGCGGTGCTGCATAAAAACCGAGATAGAAATTCACACAGATACAGTTCCATAAGACAAATATGTAATAGACAAAACCTACACCTTGCTCAACGAAATGGACTCAACACCACATATTCAACGCCTAGGAATATACCTGCCTTGTAAGAATCTTAAAACCCATGGATTTATATGTCTCCATAAGAGAATCAAGCGTGTGTTCAGTGGCCTAAACGCAGGAGTGAAAATCCGATAAATCCCATTATCAAAATAAATTTCAAAAACAAACACAATGACAGTGAAATAGAGAGCAATTCTTAAATAATTCACTCAGGGCTTCTAATGCA
Organism: Delphinapterus leucas; assembly: GCF_059928025.1. Taxonomy (NCBI): domain Eukaryota; kingdom Metazoa; phylum Chordata; class Mammalia; order Artiodactyla; family Monodontidae; genus Delphinapterus; species Delphinapterus leucas. Next base: position 11,159,496 of record NW_028322232.1, on the reverse strand, counting down.
ACCTGGATTTACCACATCTACACCCAGAGTTGGGGAGACATAAGGCCGGACACTTCGGCCTGATAGCATTGGTGAGGTTCGGTGAGTAAATGCAGACCCTTTGAAGTCATACTTCATGGTACCCATTCCATGGGTCCCAACTCTCCAGGTTTAAGGGATTCTTCCTTCCACTAAATCATGTATGGGAAACCCAGAGTATGGTCCACCATGTGATTGGGAAACGTTTTCAAATGCATCTCAGTTTTCGTCCCTTTATACTAGGGTTCACCATTCCAGACGCTTAACTAACACTCTCCTCACTTGGAGAGTCAGTGCCTTTAAACTCCTGTTTGGCACAGTTCGCAATTTCTGCGCAAGATGAACAGGAATAGGGAGAAGCAATAAGAGACTAGCTGTAGGTGTCTGCACGGGCAAATGTAACACTCATTTCCCACCAAGAAGAGGAATTAACCAAAGGCTCAGCATGCCGTACCGGAACCAGATTAGGGCCTGAAGCAATCCTGCGGTTTTGCGGCCAGCTCACAAGAAAGCGAGTTGAAGAAAGGAGCTCAGGGGCACTGTAATTCACAAACCTGCAGAGTTATAAATGACAGCTATAGTCCAAAAATATATTGAAGTAAGTCTGCGAAGAGGACTTGAAAGAGGGGCAGAAATTCAGGAAAACGATTTCAGGGGGTGGACTGGAATTGCACTTAAAGCATAGGAAAAGAGGCAGGACGGCAACAATGATGCACTTGGCCAAAAAGGGCGTATGCGTTTTTTCCTGAATATATTCAGGAAAAAACGCATACGCCCTTTTGGTCCAACCAAACAAGCCTGTAAAGGAAATCTGCACTACAATGAAGTCTCACTTCCCCATGGTCAAAAGGGCCATCTGAAAAATGTGTAAAATCCAGAAAGGCAGGACTGGCCATGGAGAACAGGGAGCATTGTTATGCTGCTGGGCGGGATTTGAATTGTCAACAGCCACTCTGGAAAAGTGTATGGTGTTTCCTGAAACACGTATGAAACAAAGCAACACAGCCTATGGCACTTCCACTTACGGTCCTATAGCTTAGGGAAATTAAAATCAAAACCACACAGCCAACCCAAAATTTGGAATAGCTCTGTTTACAAGAACCTCGTCTACGGTACAAGTTAAATATCCCACAGAGTGAAAAATAGATAAAGAAGTTGTGGTACGTACGTACAATGGAATATCACTCAGCAATGAAATCTATGTCATCAGGCCCGTAGCCACTCTGGAGAAGTGTATGCTGTTTCCTGAAACACCTAAAAAACAAAGCAACAGAGCCTACGGCACTTCCACTTATAGTCCTATAGCTTAGGGAAATTAAAATCAGAAACACACAGCCACCCCAAAAGTTTCAGATGGCTCTGTTTACAAGAACCTCACCTACCGTACAAGTTAAATATCCCAGAATGAGAAAAATGGATAAAGAAGTTGTGGTACATACGTACAATGGAATATCACTCAGCAATGAAATCTATGTCATCAGGCCCATCGGGGCATAATGAGTGGATTCAGGTACGATGATTCTAAGTGAAATAATTCACACAGAAAATGAAATATCATAAGATATCACTAATACACGGAAAGAAAACATGGCTACACATGAACTGAATTACAAAACAGAACAGGGTCTCAAATGTAGAAAACCAACTTGTGCTTGTTAAGGGGAAAGGTGAGTTGGGGTGCTGCATAAAACCAGAGATAGAAATTAGCACAGATACCTTTCCATAAGCCAAATATGCAATAGTCAAGACCTACCCCTGGCTCAACTAAATGGACTAAACACCCCATATTCAACGACTAGGAATACACCTGACTAGTAAGAATCTTCAAACCCATGGATTTATATGTCTCCGTAAGAGAATGAAGCGTGTGTACAGAGGCATGAATGCAGCAGAGAAAATCCGATAAACCCCATTATCAAAATGAATTACAAAAACAAAACACAAGGACAGTGAAATAGAGAGCAATTCTTAAATAATTCATTCAGGGCTTGTGATGCAACCTGGATTTACCACATCTACACCCAGGGCTCAGTGAGACATAAGGTTGGGCACTTCGGGCTGATAGCATTGGTGAGGTTAGATGAGCAAATGCAGACCCTTTGAAGTCATACTGCATGGTACCCATTCCATGGGTCCCATCTCTCCAGGTTTAACGAATTCTTCCTTGAGCTAAAACATGCATGGGAAACCCACAGTATGGTGCACTGAGGGACCGGCAAACGTTTTCAAATGCATCTCAGTTTTCGTCCCCTTTTACTCGGGTTCACCATTCCAGACCCTTTACTAACACTCTCCCCACTTGGAGCGTCAGTGCCTTTAACCTCCTGTTTGGCACAGTTTGCAATTTCTGCGCAAGATGAACAGGAATAGGGAGAACCAATGAGAGACTAGCTTTAGGTGTCTGCACGGGCAAATGTAACGCTCATTTCCCACCAGGAAGAGGAATTAACCAAAGGCTCAGCATGCCGTGCCGGAACCAGATTAGGGCCTGAAGCAATCATGCGGGTTTGCAGCCAGCTCACAAGATAGTGAGTTGAAGAAAGGAGCTCAGGGGCACTGTAACTCACAAACCTGCAGAGTTATAAATGACAGCTATCGTCCAAAAATATATTGAAGGAAGGCTGCGAAGAGGACTTGTAAGTGGGGCAGAATTGCAGGATAACGATTTCAGGAGGTAGACGGGAATTGCATTTAAAGCATAGGAAAAGAGGCAGATCGTCGACAATGATGCTCTTGGCCAAAAAGAGCGTATGCGTTTTTTCCTGAATATATTCTGGAAAAAACGCATACGCCCTTTTTGGCCAACCAAGCAAGCATGTTAAAGAAATCTGCACTACATTGAAGTCTCACTGCCCCCCGGTCAAAAGGGCCATCTGAAAAATGTGTAAAATCCAGAAAGGCAGCACAGGCCATGGAGAACAGGGAGCATTGTTATGCTGATGGGCAGGATGTAAATTGCCAACAGCCACTCTGGAGAAGTGTATGGTGTTTCCTGGAACAGCTAAAAAACAAAGCAACGGAGCCTACGGCACTTCCACTTATAGTCCTATAGCTTAGGGAAATTAAAATCAAAAACACACAGCCACACCAAAGTTTCGGACGGCTCTGTTTACAAGAACCTCATCTACGGTACAAGTTAAATATCCCAGAACGTGAAAAATGGAGAAAGAAGTTGTGGTACGTACGTACAATGGAATATCACTCAGCAATGAAATCTATGTCATCAGGCCCATCGCGGCATAATGAGTGGATTCAGGTACGATGATTCTAAGTGAAATAAGTCACACAGAAAAAGAAACATCATAAGATATCACTAATACACGGAATGTAAACTTGGCTACACATGAACTGAATTACAAAACAGAACAGGGCCTCAAATTTAGAAAACCAACTTATGCTTCCTTTTTGGGAAAGGTGAGTTGCGGTGCTGCATAAAAACCGAGATAGAAATTCACACAGATACAGTTCCATAAGACAAATATGTAATAGACAAAACCTACACCTTGCTCAACGAAATGGACTCAACACCACATATTCAACGCCTAGGAATATACCTGCCTTGTAAGAATCTTAAAACCCATGGATTTATATGTCTCCATAAGAGAATCAAGCGTGTGTTCAGTGGCCTAAACGCAGGAGTGAAAATCCGATAAATCCCATTATCAAAATAAATTTCAAAAACAAACACAATGACAGTGAAATAGAGAGCAATTCTTAAATAATTCACTCAGGGCTTCTAATGCAACCTGGATTTACCACATCTACACCCAGAGTTGGGGAGACATAAGGCCGGACACTTCGGCCTGATAGCATTGGTGAGGTTCGGTGAGTAAATGCAGACCCTTTGAAGTCATACTTCATGGTACCCATTCCATGGGTCCCAACTCTCCAGGTTTAAGGGATTCTTCCTTCCGCTAAATCATGTATGGGAAACCCAGAGTATGGTCCACCATGTGATTGGGAAACGTTTTCAAATGCATCTCAGTTTTCGTCCCTTTATACTAGGGTTCACCATTCCAGACGCTTAACTAACACTCTCCTCACTTGGAGAGTCAGTGCCTTTAAACTCCTGTTTGGCACAGTTCGCAATTTCTGCGCAAGATGAACAGGAATAGGGAGAAGCAATAAGAGACTAGCTGTAGGTGTCTGCACGGGCAAATGTAACACTCATTTCCCACCAAGAAGAGGAATTAACCAAAGGCTCAGCATGCCGTACCGGAACCAGATTAGGGCCTGAAGCAATCCTGCGGTTTTGCGGCCAGCTCACAAGAAAGCGAGTTGAAGAAAGGAGCTCAGGGGCACTGTAATTCACAAACCTGCAGAGTTATAAATGACAGCTATCGTCCAAAAATATATTGAAGTAAGTCTGCGAAGAGGACTTGAAAGAGGGGCAGAAATTCAGGAAAACGATTTCAGGGGGTGGACTGGAATTGCACTTAAGGCATAGGAAAAGAGGCAGGACGGCAACAATGATGCACTTGGCCAAAAAGGGCGTATGCGTTTTTTCCTGAATATATTCAGGAAAAAACGCATACGCCCTTTTGGTCCAACCAAACAAGCCTGTAAAGGAAATCTGCACTACAATGAAGTCTCACTTCCCCATGGTCAAAAGGGCCATCTGAAAAATGTGTAAAATCCAGAAAGGCAGGACTGGCCATGGAGAACAGGGAGCATTGTTATGCTGCTGGGCGGGATTTGAATTGTCAACAGCCACTCTGGAAAAGTGTATGGTGTTTCCTGAAACACGTATGAAACAAAGCAACACAGCCTATGGCACTTCCACTTACGGTCCTATAGCTTAGGGAAATTAAAATCAAAACCACACAGCCAACCCAAAATTTGGAATAGCTCTGTTTACAAGAACCTCGTCTACGGTACAAGTTAAATATCCCACAGAGTGAAAAATAGATAAAGAAGTTGTGGTACGTACGTACAATGGAATATCACTCAGCAATGAAATCTATGTCATCAGGCCCGTAGCCACTCTGGAGAAGTGTATGCTGTTTCCTGAAACACCTAAAAAACAAAGCAACAGAGCCTACGGCACTTCCACTTATAGTCCTATAGCTTAGGGAAATTAAAATCAGAAACACACAGCCACCCCAAAAGTTTCAGATGGCTCTGTTTACAAGAACCTCACCTACCGTACAAGTTAAATATCCCAGAATGAGAAAAATGGATAAAGAAGTTGTGGTACATACGTACAATGGAATATCACTCAGCAATGAAATCTATGTCATCAGGCCCATCGGGGCATAATGAGTGGATTCAGGTACGATGATTCTAAGTGAAATAATTCACACAGAAAATGAAATATCATAAGATATCACTAATACACGGAAAGAAAACATGGCTACACATGAACTGAATTACAAAACAGAACAGGGTCTCAAATGTAGAAAACCAACTTGTGCTTGTTAAGGGGAAAGGTGAGTTGGGGTGCTGCATAAAACCAGAGATAGAAATTAGCACAGATACCTTTCCATAAGCCAAATATGCAATAGTCAAGCCTACCCCTGGCTCAACTAAATGGACTAAACACCCCATATTCAACGACTAGGAATACACCTGACTAGTAAGAATCTTCAAACCCATGGATTTATATGTCTCCGTAAGAGAATGAAGCGTGTGTACAGAGGCATGAATGCAGCAGAGAAAATCCGATAAACCCCATTATCAAAATGAATTACAAAAACAAAACACAAGGACAGTGAAATAGAGAGCAATGCTTAAATAATTCATTCAGGGCTTGTGATGCAACCTGGATTTACCACATCTACACCCAGAGCTGAGTGAGACATAAGGTTGGGCACTTCGGGCTGATAGCATTGGTGAGGTTCGATGAGCAAATGCAGACCCTTTGAAGTCATACTGCATGGTACCCATTCCATGGGTCCCATCTCTCCAGGTTTAACGAATTCTTCCTTGAGCTAAAACATGCATGGGAAACCCACAGTATGGTGCACCGAGGGACCGGCAAACGTTTTCAAATGCATCTCAGTTTTCGTCCCCTTTTACTCGGGTTCACCATTCCAGACCCTTTACTAACACTCTCCCCACTTGGAGAGTCAGTGCCTTTAACCTCCTGTTTGGCACAGTTTGCAATTTCTGCGCAAGATGAACAGGAATAGGGAGAACCAATGAGAGACTAGCTTTAGGTGTCTGCACGGGCAAATGTAACGCTCATTTCCCACCAGGAAGAGGAATTAACCAAAGGCTCAGCATGCCGTGCCGGAACCAGATTAGGGCCTGAAGCAATCCTGCGGGTTTGCGGCCAGCTCACAAGATAGTGAGTTGAAGAAAGGAGCTCAGGGGCACTGTAACTCACAAACCTGCAGAGTTATAAATGACAGCTATCGTCCAAAAATATATTGAAGGAAGGCTGCGAAGAGGACTTGTAAGTGGGGCAGAATTGCAGGATAACGATTTCAGGAGGTAGACGGGAATTGCATTTAAAGCATAGGAAAAGAGGCAGAACGTCGACAATGATGCTCTTGGCCCAAAAGGGCGTATGCGTTTTTTCCTGAATATATTCAGGAAAAAACGCATACGCCCTTTTTGGCCAACCAAGCAAGCATGTTAAAGAAATCTGCACTACAATGAAGTCTCACTGCCCCCCGGTCAAAAGGGCCATGTGAAAAAAGTGTAAAATCCAGAAAGGCAGCACAGGCCATGGAGAACAGGGAGCCTTGTTATGCTGATGGGCGGGATGTAAATTGCCAACAGCCACTCTGGAGAAGTGTATGGTGTTTCCAGGAACAGCTAAAAAACAAAGCAACGGAGCTTACAGCACTTCCACTTATGGTCCTATAGCTTAGGGAAATTAAAATCAAAAACACACAGCCACCCCAAAGTTTCGGACGGCTCTGTTTACAAGAACCTGGTCTACGGTACAAGTTAAATATCCCAGAACGTGAAAAATGGATAAAGAAGTTGTGGTACGTACGTACAATGTAATATCACTCAGCAATGAAATCTATGTCATCAGGCCCGTCGCGGCATAATGAGTGGATTCAGGTACGTTGATTCTAAGTGAAATGAGTCACACAGAAAATGAAACATCATAAGATATCACTAATACAAGGAATGTAAACTTGGCTACACATGAACAGGATTACAAAACAGAACAGGGTCTCAAATTTAGAAAACCAACTTATGCTTGCTTAAGGGGAAAGGTGAGTTGGGGTGCTGCATAAAACCAGAGATAGAAATTAGCACAGATACCTTTCCATAAGCCAAATATGTAATTGTCAAGACCTACCCCTTGCTCAACGAAATGGACTAAACACCCCATATTCAATGACAAGGAATACACCTGACTAGTAAGAATCTTCAAACCCATGGATTTATATGTCTCCGTAAGAGAATGAAGCGTGTGTACAGAGGCATGAATGCAGCAGAGAAAATCCGATAAACCCCATTATCAATATGAGTTACAAAAACAAAACACAAGGACAGTGAAATAGAGAGCAATTCTTAAATAATTCATTCAGGGCTTGTGATGCAACCTGGATTTACCACATCTACACCCAGAGCTGAGTGAGACATAAGGTTGGGCACTTCGGGCTGATAGCATTGGTGAGGTTCGATGAGCAAATGCAGACCCTTTGAAGTCATACTGCATGGTACCCATTCCATGGGTCCCATCTCTCCAGGTTTAACGAATTCTTCCTTCAGCTAAAACATGCATGGGAAACCCACAGTATGGTGCACCGAGGGGCCGGCAAACGTTTTCAAATGCATCTCAGTTTTCGTCCCCTTTTACTCGGGTTCACCATTCCAGACCCTTTACTAACACTCTCCCCACTTGGAGAGTCAGTGCCTTTAACCTCTTGTTTGGCACAGTTTGCAATTTCTGCGCAAGATGAACAGGAATAGGGAGAACCAATGAGAGACTAGCTTTAGGTGTCTGCACGGGCAAATGTAACGCTCATTTCCCACCAGGAAGAGGAATTAACCAAAGGCTCAGCATGCCGTGCCGGAACCAGATTAGGGCCTGAAGCAATCCTGCGGGTTTGCGGCCAGCTCACAAGATAGCGAGTTGAAGAAAGGAGCTCAGGGGCACTGTAACTCACAAACCTGCAGAGTTATAAATGACAGCTATCGTCCAAAAATATATTGAAGGAAGGCTGCGAAGAGGACTTGTAAGTGGGGCAGAATTGCAGGATAACGATTTCAGGAGGTAGACGGGAATTGCATTTAAAGCATAGGAAAAGAGGCAGAACGTCGACAATGATGCTCTTGGCCAAAAAGGGCGTATGCGTTTTTTCCTGATTATATTCAGGAAAAAACGCATACGCCCTTTTTGGCCAACCAAGCAAGCATGTTAAAGAAATCTGCACTACAATGAAGTCTCACTGCCCCCCGGTCAAAAGGGCCATGTGAAAAAAGTGTAAAATCCAGAAAGGCATCACAGGCCATGGAGAACAGGGAGCCTTGTTATGCTGATGGGCGGGATGTAAATTGCCAACAGCCACTCTGGAGAAGTGTATGGTGTTTCCTGGAACAGCTAGAAAACAAAGCAATGGAGCCTACGGCACTTCCACTTATGGTCCTATAGCTTAGGGAAATTAAAAGCAAAAACACACAGCCACCCCAAAGTTTCGGACGGCTCTGTTTACAAGAACCTCGTCTACGGTACAAGTTAAATATCCCAGAACGTGAAAAATGGATAAAGAAGTTGTGGTACGTACGTACAATGGAATATCACTCAGCAATGAAATCTATGTCATCAGGCCCGTCGCGGCATAATGAGTGGACTCAGGTATGATGATTCTAAGTGAAATAAGTCACACAGAAAATGAAACATCATAAGATATCACTAATACAAGGAATGTAAACTTGGCTACACATGAACTGAATTACAAAACAGAACAGGGTCTCAAATTTAGAAAACCAACTTATGCTTGCTTAAGGGGAAAGGTGAGTTGGGGTGCTGCATAAAACCAGAGATAGAAATTAGCACAGATACCTTTCCATAAGCCAAATATGTAATTGTCAAGACCTACCCCTTGCTCAACGAAATGGACTAAACACCCCATATTCAACGACTAGGAATACACCTGACTAGTAAGAATCTTCAAACCCATGGATTTATATGTCTCCGTAAGAGAATGAAGCGTGTGTACAGAGGCATGAATGCAGCAGAGAAAATCCGATAAACCCCATTATCAAAATGCATTACAAAAACAAAACACAAGGACAGTGAAATAGAGAGCAATTCTTAAATAATTCATTCAGGGCTTGTGATGCAACCTGGATTTACCACATCTACACCCAGAGCTGGGTGAGACATAAGGCTGGACACTTCAGGCTGATAGCATTGGTGAGGTTCGGTGAGCAAACGCAGACCATTTGAAGTCATACCGCATGGTACCCATTCCATGGGTCCCAACTCTCCAGGTTTAAGGGATTCTTCCTTCAGCTAAAACATGCATGGGAAACCCAGAGTATGGTCCACCGTGTGATTGGGAAACGTTTTCAAATGCATCTCAGTTTTCGAACCCTGGTACTCGGGTTCACCATTCCAGAAGCTTTACTAACACTCTCCCCACTTGGAGAGTCAGTGCCTTTAACCTCCTGTTTGGCACAGTTTGCAATTTCTGCGCAAGATGGACAGGAATAGGGAGAACCGATGAGAGACTAGCTGTAGGTCTATGCACGGGCAAATAGAACGCTCATTTCCCACCAGGAAGAGGAATTAACCAAAGGCTCAGCGTGCCCTGCTGGAAACAGATTAGGGCCTGAAGGAGTCTTGCTTTTTTGCGACCAACTCACAAGAAAGCGAGTTGAAGAAAGGAGCTCAGGGGCACTGAAATTTACAAACCCGCAGAGTTATGAATGACCGCTATCGTCCAAAAATATATTGAAGTAAGCCTTCGAAGAGGACTTGAAATCGGGGCAGAATTTCAGGAAAACGATTTCAGGGGGTAGACTGGAATTGCACTTAAAGCATAGGAAAAGAGGCAGAATGTCGACAATGATGCACTTGGCCAAAAAGGGCGTATGCGTTTTTTCCTGAATATATTCAGGAAAAAACGCATACGCACTTATTGGCCAACCAAGCAAGCGTGTAAAGGAAATCTGCACTACAATGCAGTCTCACTGCCCCCTGGTCAAAAGGGCCATCTGAAAAAAGTGTAAAATCCAGAAAGGCAGGACAGGTCATGGAGAACAGGGAGCATTGTTATGCTGATGGGCGGGATGTAAATTGCCAACAGCCACTCTGGAGAAGTGTATGGTGTTTTCTGAAACACGTAGGAACCAAAGCAACACAGCCTATGGCATTTCCACTTATGGTCCTATAGCTTAGGGAAATTAAAATAAAAAACACACAGCCACCCTAAAGTTTGGGACGGCTCTGTTTACAAGAATCTCGTCTACAGTACAAGTTAAATATCCGAGAAAGCAAAAAATGGATAAAGAAATTGTACTTCGCACGTACAATGGAATATCACTCAGCAATGAAATCTACGTCCTCAGGCTCTTAGCGGCATAATGAGTGGATTCAGGTACGATGATTCTACGAGAAATAAGTCACACAGAAAAAGAAACATCATAAGATATCACTAATACACGGAATGTAAACTTGGCTACACATGAACTGAATTACAAAACAGAACAGGGTCCCAAATTTAGAAAACCAACTTATGCTTGCATATGGGGAAAGGTGAGTTGGGGTGCTGCATAAAACCAGAGATTGAAATTAGCACAGATACCGTTCCATAAGCCAAATATATAATAGACAAGTCCTACTCCTTGCTCAACGAAAGGGACTCAACACCCCATATTCAATGCCTGGGAAGATACCTGACAAGGAACAATCTTAAAACCCATGGATTTATATGTCTCCATAAGGAAATCAAGCGTGTGTACAGCGGCCTAAACGCAGCAGTGAAAATCCAATAACTACGATTATCAAAATAAATTTCAAAAACAAAACACAATGACAGTGAAATAGAGAGCAATTCTTAAATAATTCATTCAGCGCTTGTGAGGCAACCTGGATTTACCACATCCACACACAGAGCTGGGTGAGACATAAGGCTGGACACTTCGGGCTGATAGCATTGGTGAAGTTCGGTGAGCAAACGCAGACCCTTTGAAGTCATACTGCATGGTAGCCATTCCATGGGTCCCAACTCTCCAAGTTTAAGGGATTCTTCCATCAGCTAAAACATGCATGGGAAACCCAGAGTACGGTCCACTGTGTGATTGGGAAACGTTTTCAAATGCATCTCAGTTTTCTTCCCCTGGTACTCGGGTTCACAATTCCAGACGCTTTACTAACACTCTCCCCACTTGGAGAGTCAGTGCCTTTAACCTCCTGTTTGGCTCAGTTTGCAATTTCTGCGCAAGATGAAAAGGAATAGGGAGAACCAATGAGAGACTAGCTGTAGGTGTCTGCACGGGCAAATGGAACGCTCATTTCCCACCAGTAAGAGGAAATAACCAAAGGCTCAGCGTGCCCTGCCGGAAACAGATTAGGGCCTGAAGCAATCCTGCGGTTTTGTGGCCAGCTCACAAGAAAGCGAGTTGAAGAAAGGAGCTCAGGGGCACTGTAATTCACAAACCTGCAGAATTATGAATGACAGCTCTCGTCCAAAAATGTACTGAAGTAAGACTTCGAAGAGGACTTGAACGTGGGGCAGAATTTCAGGAAAACGATTTCAGGGGCAGACTGGAATTGTACTTAAAGCATAGGAAAAGAGACAGAATGTCGACAATGATGCACTTGGCGAAAAAGGGCGTATTCGTTTTTACCTGAATATATGCAGGAAAAAACGCATACGTGATTTTTGGCCAATCAAGCAAGCGTGTAAAGGAAATCTGCACTACAATGAAGTCTCACTGCCCCCTGGTCAAAAGGGACATCTGAAAAAAGTGTAAAATCCAGAAAGGCAGGACAGGTCATGGAAAAGAGGGAGCCTTGTTACGGTGATTGGCGCAATGTAAATTGCCAACAGCAACTCTGGAGAAGTGTATGGTGTATCCTGAAACACGTAGGAAACAAAGCAACACAGCCTATTGCACTTCCACTTATGATCCTATAGGTTAGTGAAATTAAAATCAAAAACACACAGCCACCCTAAAATTTGGGACGGCTCTGTTTACAAAAACCTCGTCTACGGTACAAGTTAAATATCCGAGAAAGCAAAAAATGGATAAAGAAGTTGTACTACGCACGTACAATGGAATATCACTCAGCAATGAAATCTACGTCCTCAGGCACGTAGCGGCATAATGACTCGATTCAGGTACGATGATTCTACGAGAAATAAGTCACACAGAAAAAGAAACATCATAAGATATCACTAATACACGGAATGTAAACTTGGCTACACATGAACTGAATTACAAAACAGTACAGGGTCCCAAATTTAGAAAACCAACTTATGCTTGCATATGGGGAAAGGTGAGTTGGGGTGCTGCATAAAACCAGAGATTGAAATTAGCACAGATACCGTTCCATAAGCCAAATATATAATAGACAAGACCTACACCTTGCTCAACGGAATGGACTCAACACCCCATATTCAACGCCTGGCAAGATACCTGACAAGTAATAATCTTAAAACCCATGGATTTATATGTCTCCGTAAGGAAATCAAGCGTGTGTACAGCTGTCTAAACGCAGCAGTGAAAATCCGATAAATCCCATTACCAACATTAATTTCAAAAACAAAACACAATGACAGTGAAATAGAGAGCAATTCTTAAATAATTCATTCAGGGCTTGTGATGCAACCTGGATTTACCACATCTACACCCAGAGCTGGGTGAGACATAAGGCTGGACACTTCGGGCTGATAGCATTAGTGAGGTTCAGTGAGCAAACGCAGACCCTTTGAAGTCATACTGCATGGTACCCATTCCATGGGTCCCAACTCTCCAGGTTTAAGGGATTCTTCCTTCAGCTAAAACATGCATGGGAAACCCAGAGTATGGTCCACCGTGTGATTGGGAAACGTTTTCAAATGCATCTCAGTTTTCGAGCCCTGGTACTCGGGTTCACCATTCCAGACGCTTTACTAACACTCTCCCCACTTGGAGAGTCAGTGCCTTTAACCTGCTGTTTGGCACAGTTTGCAATTTCTGAGCAAGATGTTCAGGAATAGGGAGAACTAATGATAGACTAGCTGCAGGTTTCTCCACGGGCAAATGGAACGCTCATTTCCCACCAGGAAGAGGAATTAACCAAAGGCTCAGGGTGCCCTGCCGGAAACAGATTAGGGCCTGAAGCAATTCTGCGGTTTTGCGGCCAGCTCACAAGAAAGCGAGTTGAAGAAAGGAGCTCAGGGGCACTGTAATTCACAAACCTGCAGAGTTATGAATGACAGCTATCGTCCAAAAATGTACTGTAGTAAGAATTCGAAGAGGACTTGAAAGCGGGGCAGAATTTCAGGAAAACAATTTCAGGGGGTAGACTGGAATTGCACTTAAAGCATAGGAAAAGAGGCAGAATGTCGACAATGATGCACTTGGCCAAAATGGGCGTATGCGTTTTTTCCTGAATATATTCAGGAAAAAACGCATACGCACTTTTTGGCCAACCAAGCAAGCATGTAAAGGAAATCTGCACTACAATGAAGTCTCACTGCCCCCCGGTCAAAAGGGCCATCTGAAAAAAGTGTAAAATCCAGAAAGGCAGGACAGGTCATGGAGAACAGGGAGCCTTGTTATGCTGATGGGCGGGATGTAAATTGCCAACAGCCACTGTGGAGAACTGTATGGTGTTTCCTCAAACACCTAAAAAACTAAGCAACGGAGCCTACAGCCCTTCAACTTATGCTTCTATAGCTTAGGGAAATTAAAATCAAAAAGACACAGCCACCCATAAATTTTGGACGGCTCTGCTTACAAGAACCTTGTTTACGGTACAAGTGAAATATTCCAGAAAGCGAAAAATGGATAAAGAAGTTGTTGTATGTACGTACAATGGAATATCACTCAGCAATGAAATCTATGTCATGAGGCCCGTCGTGGCATAATGAGTGGATTCAGGTACGATGATTCTAAGTTAACTAAGTCACACAGAAAAAGAAACACCTTAAGATATCTCAAATACACGGAATGTAAACATGGCTGCACATGAACTCAATTACAAAACAGCAAAGGGTCCCAAATTTAGAAAACCAACTTATGCTTGCTTAAGGGGAAAGGTGAGTTGTGGTGCTGCATAAAACCAGAGATTGAAATTAGAACAGATATCTTTCCATAAGCAAATATGTAATAGTCAGGACCTCTCCTTGCTCCACGAAATGGACTCAACACCCCATATTCAATGCCTAGGAATATACCTGACTAGTAAGAATCTGAACACCCATGGATTTATATGTCTCCATAAAAGAATCAATCATGTGTACAGCGGCATATACGCAGCAGTGAAAATCCGATAAATCCCATTATCAAAATAAATTACAAAAACAAAACACAATGACAGTGAAATAGAGAGCAATTCTTAAATCATTCATTCAAGGCTTGTGATGCAACGTGGATTTACCACATCTACACCCCGAGCTGAGTGAGACATAAGGCTGGACACTTCGGGCTGAAAGCATTGGTGACGTTCGGTGAGCAAAGGTAACCCTTTGAAGTCATACTGCACGGTACCCATTCCATGGGTCCCAACTCTGCAGGTTTAAGGGATTCTTCCTTCAGCTAAAACATGCATGGGCAACCCAGAATATGGTCCACCGTGTGACCGGGAAACCTTTTTAAATGCATGTCAGTTTTCGTCCCCTCGTACTCGGTTTTACCATTCCAGACGCTTTACTAAAACTCTCCCCACTTGGAGAGTCAGTGCCTTAAACCTCCTGTTTGGCACAGTTTGGAATTTCTGCGCAAGATGAACAGGAATAGGGAGAACCAATGAGAGATTAGCTGTAGGTGTCTGCACGAACAAATTTAACGCTCATTTCCCACCAGAAAGAGGAATTAGCCAAAGGCTCAGCATGCCGTGCCGGAACCAGATTAGGGGCTGAAGCAATCCTGCGGTTTTTTGGCCAGCTCACAAGAAAGCGAGTTGAAGAAAGGAGCTCAGGGGCACTGTAATTCACAAACCTGCAGAGTTATAAATGACAGCTATCGTCCAAAAATATATTGAAGTAAGGCTGCAAAGAGGACTTGAACGCGGGGCAGAATTCCAGGAATACGATTTCAGGAGGTAGACGGGAAGTCCTCTGAAAGTATAGGAGAAGAGGCAGAACCTCGACAATGATGCACTTGGTCAAAAAGGGCATATGCGTTTCTTCCAGGGCCCTTATTAAAGAGGGTAGGAGGCTCCCAGCATGCTTCAGTGGCCAACAGAGGGCCTACGTCACCAAGGCGACATGAGCCATCCAGGCAGGAGTGACCTCACATCAGAGGGCCCACCTCACAGAAGCGTAAGGAACCCAGTCAGGATCAGACTCTCACCAGAGTGCCCACATAAGCAAGGGGCTGGGAACCAGGCAGGAGTGTCCTCACACCCGTGGGGCCACATCATCGAAAGTTGAGGTACCCAGCACATGTGGCCTCAAACCAGAGGACCCACATCACCATGGGTCTCGGAGCGAGGCAGGCAGGATTAACCTCAAAACACATGGCCCATTGTATAAAAAAGGTGAGGAATCCAGCAGTTGGAACATCCCAGCAGGCGGCTCAGAGCACCGAGGCTATGGGATCCAGGCAGTGATGAACTCACAACAGAAGGCTCTCATCGTGATACTGTAAGCAACCCAGCCGTTGTGACCTCAGAGCACAAGGCCCACATCCCCATGGGGAAGGGAACCAAGCAGGAGTGTCATCGCACCAGTGGGCACACATCAGAAAATGTGGGGAGCCCAGCAGTTAGGGCCGGACGCCAGAGGGCCCTCATCACTGAGGAGAGGAGGCTCCCAGCAAGCTCCAACTGCTACCAGAAGGCCGACGTCGCCAATGCGGGGTGTGCCAGCAAGGCAGGAGTGACCTCAGAGCAGAGGGCCAACCACACAAAAGTGTGAGGAACCCAAAGAGGATCAGACTCTCACCAGAGGGCCCACATCACCAAGGGAATGGAAACCAGGCAGGAGTGTCCTCACACCAGTGGGGCCACATCACCGAAATGTGACGGACCCAGCACACGTGGCCTCAAACTACAGGACACACATCACCAAGGGGCTGGGAGTGAGGCAGGCAGGAAGAGCCTCCAAACAGAGGGCCCATAGCGTAAAAAAGGTGAGGAGTCCCGCAGTTGGAACCTCCCAGCAGGTGGCCAGGAGCAGCGAGGCTATGGGATCCAGGCCTGACTGAACTCAAAACAGAGGGCCCTCATCATGAAACTGTGAGCAACCCAGCCGTTGGGACCTTAGAGCAGAAGGCCCACATTCCCATGTGGTTGGGAACCTGGCAGAAGTGTACTCGCACCACAGGGCGCACATCAGAGAATTTTGGGAGCCCAGAAGTTAGGGCCTGACGCCAGAGAGCCCTCATTACCAAGGGGAGGAGACCCCAAGCAGGCACCATCTCCCAACTGAGGGCCAATGTCGCCAAGGTGACGTGCAACAGCCAGGCAGGAGTGACCTCACAGCTGAGGGCCTACCTCACAGAATGGTGAGGAACTCAGCCAGGTTAAGACTCTCACCAGAGGGCCCACATCACCAAGGGCATCAGAACCAGGCAGGACTGTCTTCACACCACGGTGGCCACATCATAGAAAGGTGAGGAACCCAGCACATGTGGCCTAAACCAGAGGATCCAGATCTCTAAGGGGCTCGGAGTGAGGCAGGCAGGAGTAGCCTCACAACACAGGGCCCATAGAATAAAAAAGCTGAGGAATCCTGCAGTGGGAACCTCCCAGCAGGCGGCCCAGAGCACCGAGTCTATGCGATCCAGGCCACAGTGAACTCACAGCAGAGGGCCCACATCATGAAACTGTGAGCAACCCAGCCGTTGGGACCTCAGAGCAGAAGGCCCACATCCCCATGGGGTTGGGAACATGGCACGAGTGTCCTCGCACCACTTAGCACGTATCAGAAAATGTGGGTACCCAGCAGTTAGGGCCTGACGCCAGAGGGCCCTCATCACCGAGGGGAGGAGGCTCCCAGCAGGCTCCAACTGCCACAAGAGGACCGACATTGCCAAGGCGGGGTGTGCCAGCCAGGCAGGAGTGACCTCACAGCAGAGGGCCCACCTCACAGAAGTGGGAGGAACCCAGCCAGGATCAGACTCTCACCAGAGGGCCCACATCACCAAGGGGATAGGAACCAGGCAGGAGTGTCCTTACACCAGTGGGGCCACATCATCGAAAGGTGAGGGACCCAGCACACGTGGCCTCAAACCAGAGGACACACATCACCAAGGGGCTGGGAGTGAGGCAGGCAGGAGGAGTCTCAAAACAGAGGGCCCATAGAACGAAAAAGGTGAGGAATCCTGCAGTTGGAACCTCCCCGCAGGTGGCCAGGAGTAGCGAGGCTATGGGGTCCATTCCGGAGTGAACTCACACCAGAGGGCCCTCATCATGAAACAGAGCAACGTACCATTGGGACCTCAGAGCAGAAGGCCCACATTCCCATGGGGTTGGGAACCTGGCAGGAGTGTACTCGCACCACAGGGCGCACATCAGAAAATTTTGGGAGCCCAGGAGTTAGGGTCTGATGCCAGAGGGCCCTCATTACCGAGGGGAGGAGACTCCCAGCAGGCACCAACTCCCAACTGAGGGCCCACGTCGCCAAGTTGACGTGTGCCAGCCAGGCAGGAGTGACCTCACCGCAGAGGGCCTACCTCACAGAAGGGTGAGGAACCCAGCCAGGATAAGACTCTCACCAGAGGGCCCACATCACCAAGGGGATTGGAACAAGGCAGGAGTGTCCTCACACCAGTGTGGCCACATTATAGAAAGGTGAGGAACCCAGCACATGTGGCCTAAACCAGAGGACCCACATTTCCAAGGTGCTCCAAGTGAGGCAGGCAGGAGTAGCCTAACAACACAGGGCCCAGAGAATAAAAAATGTGAGGAATCCAGCAGTTTGAACCTCCCAGCAGGTGGCCCAGAGCATGGAGTCTATGGGATCCAGACCACAGTGAACTCACAGCAGAGGGCCCACATCATGAAACTGTGAGCAACCCAGCCAGTGGGACCTCAGAGCAGAAGGCCCACATCCCCATGGGGATGGGAACCTCGCAGGAGTGTCCTCGCACAACTTAGCACGTATCAGAAAATGTGGGAACCCAGCAGTTATGGCCTGACGCCAGAGGGCCCTCATCACGGAGGAGAGGAGGCTACCAGCAGGCTCCAAATGCCACCAGAGGGCCGACGTCACCAATGGAACGGGAGCAAGCCAGGCAGGAGTTACCTCACAGCAGAGGGCCCACCTCACAGAAGTGTGAGGAGCCCAAACAGGATCAGACTCTAACCAGAGCGCCCACATCACCAAGGGGATGGAAACCAGGCAGGAGTGTCCTCACACCAGTGGGGCCACATCAGCGAAAGGTGAGGAACACAGCACATGTGGCCTCAAACAAAGGGACACACATCACGAAAGGGCTGGGAGTGAGGCATGCAGGAGGAGACTCACAACAGAGCGCCCATAGAATAAAAAAGGTGAGGAACCCCGCAGTTGGAAGCTCCAAGCAGGTGGCCCAGAGCACCGAGGCTATGGGATGCATGCCGGAGTGAACTCACAGCAGAGGGCCCACATTCTGACACTGTGAGCAACCCAGCCGTTGGGACCTCAGAGCAGAAAGCCCACATCCCCATGGGGATGGGACCCTGGCTGGAGTGTACTCGCACGACAGGGCACACATCAGAAAATTTTGGGAGCCCATGAGTTAGGGCCTGACGCCAGAGGGCCCTCATTACCGAGGGGAGGAGACTCCCAGCAGGCACCAACTCCCAACTGAGGGCCCACATTGCCAAGGTGACGTGTGCCAGCCAGGCAGGAGTGACCTCACAGCAGAGGGCCCACCTCCCAGAAGTGTGAGCAATCCAGACAGGATCAGACTCTCACCAGAGGGCCCCCATCACAAAGGGGATGGGAACCAGGCAGGAGTGTCCTCACACCAGTGGGGCCACATCAATAAAGGTGAGGAAACCGGTACATGTGGCCTTAAACCAGAGGACCTCCATCACAAAGGGGCTGGGAGTGAGTCAGGAAGTAGGAGCATGAAAACACAGGACCCAAAGAATAAAAATGGTAAGGAATCCAGCAGTAGGAACCTCCCAGCAGGCCTCTCAGAGCACAGAGTCTATGGGATCTAGGCCTGAGTGAACTAACACCAGAGAGCCAACATCATGAAACGGTGAACAACACAGGTGTTGGGACCTTAGAGCAGAAGGCCCACATGCCCATGGGGATGGGAACCTCGCAGGAGTGTCCTCGCACCACTAAGCACGTATCAGAAAATGTGGGTACCCAGCAGTTAGGGCCTGATGCAAGAGGGCCACCATCACCGAGGGGAGGTTCCCAGCAGGCTCCAACTGCCACAAGAGGGCCGACATTGCCAAGGCGGGGTGTGCCAGCCAGGCAGGAGTGACGTCACAGCAGAGCGCCCACCTCACAGAAGGGTGAGGAACCCAGCCAGGATCAGACTCTCAACAGAGGGCCCACATCATCAAGGGGATAGGAACCAGGCAGGAGTGTCCTCACACCAGTGGGGCCACATCATCGAAAGGCGAGGGACCCAGCATACGTGGCCTCAAACCAGAGGACACACATCACCAAGGGGCTGGGAGTGAGGCAGGCAGGAGGAGTCTCAAAACAGAGGGCCCATAGAAGAAAAAAGGTGAGGAACCCCGCAGTTGTAACCTCCCCGCAGGTGGCCAGGAGCAGCGAGGCTATGGGATCCAGGCCGGAGAGAACTCACGCCAGAGGGCCCTCATCATGAAACTGAGCAACCCACGGTTGAGACCTCAGAGCAGAAGGCCCACATTCCCATGGGGTTGGGAACCTGGCAGGAGTGTACTCGAACCACAGGGCACATATCAGAAAATATTGGGAGCCCAGGAGTTAGGGCCTGATGCCAGAGGGCCTCATCACCGAGGGGAGGAGGCTCCCAGCAGGCTCCAACTGCCACCAGAGGTCTGACGTCGCCAAGGCGGGGTGTGCTAGCCAGGCAGGAGTGACCTCAGAGAAGAGGGCCCACCTCACAGAAGTGTGAGGAACCCAACCAGGATCAGACTCTCGCCGGAGGGACCACATCACCAAGGGGATGGGAAGCAGGCAGGAGTGTCCTCACACCAGTGGGGCCACATCATCAAAAGATGAGGAACCCATCACATGTGGCCTCAAACCAGAGGACACACATCACCAAGGGGCTGGGAGTGAGGCAGGTGTCTGGAGGGGCACATTTAACTCTAATTTCCCACCAGGAAGAGGAATTAACCAAAGGCTCAGAGTGCCGTGCCACACCCTGATTACGGCCTGAAGCAAACCTGCGGTTTTGTGGCCAGCTTTCAAGGAAGCGAGTTAAGAAAGGAAATCACGGGCACTGTAATTCACAAACCTGCAGAGTTATAAATGACAGCTATTGGCAAAAATATATTGAAGTAAGTCTGCAAAGAGGACTTGAAAACGAGGCAAAATTGAGGAATCATATTTCAGGAGGTAGATTGGAATTGCATTTAAAACATGTGAAAAGTGGCAGATCTTTGACAGTGATGCACTTGGACGAACAGTGCGTATACATTTTTTCCTGAATATATTCAGGAAAAAACGCATATGCCCTTTCTGGCCAACCAAGCACTCGAGCAATGGAAATCCGTACTACAATGAAGTCTCATTTCCCATTCGTCAAAAGGGCCATCTGAAAAAAGTGTAAAAACCAGAAACACAGGACAGGCCATGGAGAACAGGGAGCCTTGTTATGCTGATGGGCGGGATGTAAATTGCCAACAGACACTCTGGAGATGTTTATGGTGTATCCTGAAACATCTGAAAAACAAAGCTACAGAGACTAGGGCACTTCCACTTTTGGCCCTATAGCTTAGGAAAATTAAAATCAACAAGACACAGCCAACACAAAATTTAGGGCTGCTGTGTTTACAAGAACCTCGAGTCCAGTACAAATTAAATATCCCAGAAAGAAAAAAATGGATAAAGGAGTTGTGCTACTTACGTACAACGGAATATCACTCAGCAATGAAATCAATGTCATCAGGCCTGTAGCAGCAAATTGAGTGGATTTAAGTATGATGATTCTAAGAGAAATAGGTCACACAGAGAAAGATAATTATCATAAGATATCACTAATAGAGGGAGTGTAAACTTGGCTACACATAAACTGAATTACAAAACCGAACAGTCTCAAATTTAGATAAAAACTTATGCTAGCTTAAGGGGAAAGTTGAGTTGGGGTGCTGTATAAAACCAGAGATTGAAATTAGCACACATACCATTCCATAAGCCAAATATGTAATAGACAAGACCTACTCTTTGCTCAACGAAATAGACTCATCCATGGTGTATCACCTCACACCTGTTAGAATGGGCATCATCAGAAAATCTACAAACAACAAATGCTGGAAAGGGTGTGGAGATAAGGAACCCTCTTCCACTATTGTTGGGAATGTAAATTGATACAGTCACTGTGGAGAACATTATGGAGTTTCTTATAAAACTAAGAATAGAATTACCATATGATACAGCAATCCCACTACTGGGCATATACCCAGACAAAACCATAAATCAAAAAGAGACATTCACCTCAATGTTCATTGCATCACTATTTACAATATCCAGGTAATGGAAGCAACCTAAATGCCCACAGACAGATGAATGCATAAAGATGTGGTACAAATATAAAATGGAATATTACTAAGCCATAAAAAGGAATGAAATTGGGTCATTTGTAGAGACGTTGATGGATCTAGAGACTGTCATACAGAGTGAAGTAAGTCAGAAATAGAAAAACAAATCTTGTATATTAATGCATATATGTGGAACCTAGAAAAATTATACAGATGAACCGTTTTTTAAGGCAGAAATAGAGCAACAGATGTAGACAACAAACGTATGGACACCAAGGGGGGAAAGCTGTTGGGGGGTGGTGGTGGGAGGATTGAGAGATTGGGATTGGCATGTATACATTTATATGTATAAAATAGATAACCAAAAAGAACCTGCTGTATAAAAAAATAAAATAAAATTCAAAATTACAAAAAGTAAAACAGAAAAAATATTCTTCCCTTCACATACATGTATTTATATGAATAAATTATTTCCATGCTTATATCTGTAAATACAAAAAAGAGGAATAAAATCTACCTTGAACCAAAAATGAAAAAAAGAAAAAAAAAACAGAACCCACCAGTTACACAGAGGAAAACCGTATCAGGGCACTTGCTCCAGTTGTAAACAATTCTGTAGTTGGCCAGTGGTGGGGAATCATCTCCCATTCAGCCAGCAGGCCCCACGCAACAAGCGTCCTCATTGCAAAGCTGGGGGACCGTGCCAAGGCATCTGTGAGTAAATGTGGGCCGAGCCCCAGGCCAGCTGCTGCTGAAATGTTCCCACCCTTCCCAGGTAAAACACCTGAATATGTACAAGGACTTGAAAGCCTAGAGGAAGGGCCATGGAGCCACATGAGCGACAGCATGCCAGCCGATTTGGTGCCTGCAGGCCAGCCAGGATGGTCCTGGCCCTGGGTACTCTTCTAGAAGCTTTCCATTTCCCTGCCTGAGATACCCCTGCTGTCCGGGCCCCCACTGCTTTCTTCCTCACTCACCTCTGCCCAGGGAGAAATTCCAGAGGCAGGTATGGGTGACACATCCTCTTCTTTAGCAGGTGGCATCTTGGTAACTGCTGCAGAAAGTCCAGCAGAGCCCCACTCACACTGGGCCACCCACAAAGCCGTGGCCTCTCACTCCCTCCCACCAGTCCAGCCCCGAGACTGCTGACAGGGCAGAGAAAATGGCGTCAGGCACAGCTGCAGGGGCTCTTGCTGCCTGGAGTGGTGTTTATATTGATCTCAAACAGGCACACCTGGGGAGGGCTGGCCGGCACGGTCAGGCTTCCCAGGCCAGCCAATAATCACCCCTCAGGCGCTCACAGTTGCAGAAGCTGGAACTTGCTGAATCGGCCAGGTCCAAGGAACAGGTGTGGGCTCCTGAGAGTCAGGATAGACAAGGGGTTGCAGCTCTGGCTTGTTTTCTAATTATATTATCTGGCCCATGAGTGGGAGACAACTTCAAGAAAACCCTCTCCTAATGAGAGGAACCCAGGAGTCAGGGAGAGGAGGGGTGGGTGGTGGGTGGAGACAGAGGCCTGGTGCCCCGGGTGCAGTGGAAGTCTCTGGAAGACCAGGTGGAGGGAGGCCACACAGAGTGATGCCCAGGGTCACAGACCTGTTGGAGCTGCTGTTTCTTAGTTCAAGTCCTGCTCTGAGGTGTTCTGTGTCAGATCTGAGTGACAGGTGAGCTGGAAGTGCTCTGCAATGAGGGCGATGTGCACGGTACCTGTGTGCCCAGCCCTGCCAGGGTAACTGCAAGGGTAGCTCTGTATCCTGGGAGGGGCCTGACCATGAGAGCCCCATGGGCTGCAGGGGAACCTGCCCAGGGAACCCCATATCCTGGGAGGGGCCTGAACAGGAGAGCACCGTGGGCTGCGGTGGGGGTGGGGTACCTGCCCAGGTGAGCTCCATATCCTGGGATTGGCCTGACCTCGAGAGCCCCATGGGCTGCTGGAGTCCTGGTAAAGGATGTCAGGACAGTCAGTGAAGCCACCGAGGATATACCTCCAGTAGTTCCTAAATCCTACACCCTGCTGGTCATTCTACCAACCACCGGGACATGGTATTCTGTATTAGTCTTCAATGATGCCTTCTTTTGTATTCTATTAGTCCCAGAGTCACAAGAAATTTTGGCTTGTGAGTGGCAGGACTCAACATACAACTAAAACAATACTTCTGGGCCGTGTTGCCCCAAGGGTTCAAAAATTCCCACACCATCTTTGGGGAAAGCTCAGTTAAAGACCTAAAAGTTCTACCTCTGGAAAAGGAAACACTCCTTCAATATGCAGACGACATTCTGATCGCCAGCCCTACTAAGGAGACCTCTGAACTACTAAGCCAATAAAGGATAGAAGTTGTCCAAGAAAAAGCTCAAATATCACAGACTACGGTGACCTGCCTGGGCTTCATTCTCACAGAAGGTCGGAGAAGCCCATCTCAGGAAAGGGAAGAAACAATTTACAGCCTTACCCATTTCTAAAACTAGAAGACAGCTTAGGGGTTCCTGGGGAGGCCAGGGTTGGTGCTTCTGGATCCCTAACTACAGTCTACTAGCTGGGCCTCTATATGAAACACTGAAAGGAAAAGATGATGATCCTTTTGAATAGAATCCAGAAGTGGCCTTTCAAGAATGGAAAGAGCAGTCAATTCAGACCCTTGCCCTGGAACTCCCTAATTTAGCTAAACCCTTTGACCTTTACATTCCTGGTGAATGGTGAATCGCTATTGGAGTATTAGTGCAAAAACTGGGACCACTTGAAATGGAACAATGCAAGAATGCCATCCCGGTAGGATAAACTACGGTCACCAATGGGCTTGGCCAACCGCCACATCTGGCCAAGATACTGGCGGTATCTGAAAACCTGGAAATCAGCAGCACAAAAGGCCACCTCCCTCCTAAGGGAAAAGGACCCCACGTGGTGATCCTAAGCCCCAACCATGCCCTGAAGTTGCAGGGTTTGCTCCGTGGGCACACTGACCTCGAGTGAGGAGGCCCTCCAACTCCAACCTCCAGAGAGATAACCGGGGTAAAGGGGCACCATGACGACTCATGTGACCATCACTTGACCTGGAGTTTCTCTCATAAAACAACAAGAGTGTGTCCCAAAAGAGTAGACTACTGCTTGCAGGACTTACTGCACCCAGAGCGGACCTAATAATCTTGGCGGGGGAAGCGTATATCACGCTGTCACCATAGAAGAGCCTACAGACACTGTGATGATGGTGGCCAATAAGACCGGCTGGACTCCTGTTTACTTCAAAAGGCTGTTGACTCAGTGGCCATCATGGTCCTTCATCACCACTGACCCTGGACTGTCTGGGAGTTGAGCAGGCAGGGTCCTGACACCTGGTGCTCTTTTTACGTTAATTCAGGGGCCTAATTGAAGAAAGTGCAGACTACTGGTCAGAGCATCTAGGCTGGCAGAAAGGGTCAGCCTAAGGTGGCCGAACAAATGCAGGGCGGGGTGAAACTGGACCTCACAGCGTCACTGCACATCTCCTTCCTGGACCCTTAAAGGTCATTAGAATCTATAACGCTTCCAATACTGGTGCTCAGGTGGACGAGCGGGGAGGCAGGAGGCCTGGGGACAATCAACGTCACCTGGAGGCTGCTGGGGAGAAGTTCTGACCCTCGCCCACGGGTATGAGGGCTCCTAACTCAGCACTCAGCAGTTACAGAAGAAGGGTCTGCACCCTCAGCACTCTAAGAATGAGGAAGGGGAAAAAAGGCAGAAGAGGGCTTTTTCCCAGGCAAAGCCCCTTAAAAATCCCTGGGAGATAAAAATAGAATCTGGGCAATAAAATAAAGTCTAACCTTTTTTATCCTTTGTGCTTTGTCTAATTTCACGTGCTCCTAGGGTCCCGCATACAGAGGTTCAACAGCCGGCACTTCAGACCAGATTTCCTAGTGCGGAATGGCTGGGTCGACACCTCAGCTCCTGGGACACAGTGCACACTCCGCGATATAGAGCCTGAGCTGCAGCCAACCGGGCCCTCGAGAGCTCCGCCCCCTCCCTCCCACTGACTCTGACAGGATCTCTACACAGCAGCCCAGCCCACAGCCCACGGGGTAGCACATGCTCTCACCTCTCCATTCTCTGATCAAAATATAAAGTTTCCTTTGCTTCTGAACCAAACTCAGTCTCAATCTGTTGGCTCCAATGACACTGGGCAGGGGGACACTTGTTGGGGTCCACTCTGGAGGATCAGTAACAGAAATTGAGAACATTGTAACTTCAATGAACAGATGTTTGAGCTAAACTGTAATTAACATAGAACAGTGTATAAGGCTCGGGTAAAATAAGATGTTTCTAACACTCCCATTTGATATTTCCATCACTTTATTATAAGCAAGTTCAGTGAAAAGGTTTGTCTTATTTGTCAGGTCAATATTAGAGAAACGAAGTGATTTCTTTCCAAGGATGTACATCTAAAAATCTTGGTTAAAACTTCAATCTTGTTTTAAATGCTTTTCCATTGAAAATGATACCTCTCTTTCAGTTCCCCCAATTCTGAGAAGTATAAAATCTTATAATTTATTATTACCAAAGGGGAAAGGTGGGAGGAGGGATAAATTAACAGTTTGGGATTAACACATACACACTGCTATGTATAAAATCGATCATCAACAAGGAACTACTGTATAGCCCCGGGAACTACACTCAATATTTTACAATAACCTATAAGGGGAAATAATCTGAAAAAGAATAGATATTTTTATTGACATCATCTATTAATGACAGTTAAAATGGAACCTAAGGGAAGCCGGTGGTGAGTGCTTCTGACCCTGAAGACTTCAATCATCTAAAGTTTGGACTCTGCCTACTTCCCAAGGCCCTTAATGAACATATGTGTAGCCGTAGCTTAAAAAATTCCCCAGTTTGGGTTGTGGAGAGACACTGATTTTGTAAAAGCCCTGGTGTTCTCCTCACATGAATGGGACCCTTCCTACAGCTAAAACATGCCTGTCACACCCAGAGGATGGTATACCGTCTGATCGGGAAGAGTTTGGAAAAGGCATCTCATCTCCTCATCTCCTGGTGCTCGGGTTCACCCCTCCAGCGTCTTTACGAACAGTCTCCCCACTTGGAGATGTCAGCACTGTCAACATCCTGTTGCAGACAGTTTGGAATTTGTCCAGAGGATGAAGCAGAAGGAGGAGGAACAATGAGAGACAAGTCCTAGGTGTTCGGACAGGCACATGTCACTCTTATTTCCAATCAGGAAGACGAATTGACCAAAGGCTAGGGTTGCCCATGGAAACAGAATAGGGCTTGAGGAAATTCCGCTGCTTTGTGGCCAGTTCCCATAAACACAAGTTGAAAAATGGAACTCAGGGACACTAAAGTTCACGAAACTGCAGAGTTGAAAATATCTATCACTGAAAAATGTCTTGAGGAAAGTCAGAGGAAAGGACTTGTAAGCAACGGAGAATGGCAGGAAAGGGATTGGAAGAGGTAGAAAGGACTCGCCATTAAGCACAAGAAAAGGGGCTGAACATTGCCAACATTGCAATTGGCCAAAAAGGGTGTATGCGTCTTTTTCTGTATGTATTCAAGAAAAGGGCATACACTTTTTTAGCCAACCAAACAGGTGGGCACTGGAAATCAATACTACAAAACATATCACTTCGCATCAGTCAGAAGAGCCTTCCTCATAAAGTGTAAACACCAGAAATGCAGGACAGGGCAAGGAGAAAAGGGAGCCCTCTGAGGCTTATACTGGAAATGTATATTGCCAACGGTCACTCTGGAGAAGTGTATTGTGTTTACTAAAGCATCTAAAAAATGAGCTACAGAGCACAGGGCACTTGCACTCATGGACGTATATCTTGGGAAAAACAAAAATCGAGAGGACACAGGCACCCCAATATTTACCGCCTCTATGTTTAAAAGATCCTCGACTAGGATATAATTTATAAGTCTCTGGAGGGAAAAAATGGATAGAGATGTGGCACTTATGTAGAGTGGAATATTACTCAGCCTGGAAATCAATGAAATATGGCCAGTTGTAACAACCACAGAGGAGTTACGTATGATCATTCGAAGTCACATAATTCAAAAAGAAAAAGACACACGATATTACTAATACATGGAATGTAAACGTGGCTACAAATGAACTGAATTACAAAACAGAACGGGGTCTCAAATTTAGAAAACCAACATATGTTTGCTTAAGGATAAAGGAGAGTTGGGGTGCTGCATAAAACCAGAGATAGAAATTAGCACAGATACCTTTCCATAAGCCAAATATGTAAAAGTCAAGACCTACCAGTTGCTCAACGAAATGGACTAAACACCCCATATTCAACGCCTAGGAATACACCTGACTAGTAAGAATCTTCAAACCCATGGATTTATATGTCTCTGTAAGAGAATCAAGCGTGTGTATAGATTTATGAACGCAGCAGAGAAAATCCGATAAATCCAATTATCAAAATGAATTACAAAAACAAAACACAATGACAGTGAAATAGAGAGCTATTCTTAAATAATTCATTCAGAGCTTGTGATGCAACCTGGATTAACCACATCTGCACCAAGAGCTGAGTGAGACATAAGGTTGGACACTTCGGGCGGATAGCACTGGTGAGGTACGATGAGCAAACGCAGACCCTTTGAAGTCATACTGCATGGTACCCATTCCATGGGTCCCAACTCTCCAGGTTTAAGAGATTCTTCCTTCAGCTAAAACATGCATGGGAAACACAAAGTATGGTACACCGTGTGACTGGGAAGCGTTTTCAAATGCATCTCAGTTTTCGTCCCCTTTTACACGGGTTCACCATTCCAGACCCTTTACTAACACTCTCTCCACTTGGAGAGTCAGTGCCTTTAACCTCCTGTTTGGCACAGTTTGGAAATTCTGCGGAAGGTGAACAGGAATAGGGAGAACCAATCAGAGACAAGCTGTAGGTGTCTGCACGTGCAAATTTAATGCTCATTTCCCACCAGGAAGAGGAATTAACCAAAGGCTCAGCGTGCCCTGCCAGAACCAGATTAGGGCCTGAAACAATCCTGCTGTTTTGCGGCCAGCTCACAAGAAAGCGAGTTGAAGAAAGTAGCTCAGGGGCACTGTAATTCACAAACCTGCAGAGTTATGAATGACAGCTATCGTCCAAAAATGTATTGAAGTAAGTCTTCGAAGGGGACTTGAAAGCAGGGCAGTATTTCAGGAAAACGATTTCAGGGGGTAGACTGGAATTGCACTTAATGCATAGGAAAAGAGGCAGAATGTCGACAATGATGCACTTGGCCAAAAAGGGCGTACGCGTTTTTTCCTGAATATATCATGAAAAAACGCGTAAGCCCTTTTTGGCCTAACAAGCAAGCGTGTAAATGAAATCTGCACTACAATGAAGTCTCACTGCCCCCCGGTCAAAAGGGCCATCTGAAAAAATTGTAAAATCCAGAAAGGCAGGACAGGTCATGGAGAACAGGGAGCCTTGTTATGCTGATGGGCGGGATGTAAATTGCCAACAGCCACTCTGGAGAAGTGTATGGTGTTTCCTGAAACACGTAGGAAACAAAGCAACACAGCCTATGGCACTTCCACTTAGGGTCCTATAGCTTAGGAAAATTAAAATCAAAAACACACATCCACCCCAAAATTTGGGACGGCTCTGTTTACAAGAACCTCGTCTACGGTACAAGTTCAATATCCGAGAAAGCAAAAAATTTATAAAGAAGTTGTGGTACGTACGTACAATGGAATATCACTCAGCAATGAATTCTACGTCATCAGGACCGTAGTGGCATAATGAGTGGATTCAGGTACGACGATTCTACGAAAAATAAGTCACACAGAAAAAGAAACATCATAAGATAT
Source organism: Delphinapterus leucas (assembly GCF_059928025.1). Classification (NCBI taxonomy): domain Eukaryota; kingdom Metazoa; phylum Chordata; class Mammalia; order Artiodactyla; family Monodontidae; genus Delphinapterus; species Delphinapterus leucas. The sequence continues at coordinate 11,129,964 of NW_028322232.1, read as the reverse complement.
CACTAATACACGGAACGTAAACTTGGCTACACATGAACTGAATTACAAAACAGAACAGGGTCTCAAATTTAGAAAACCAACTTATGCTTGCTTATGGGGAAAGGTGAGTTGGGGTGCTACATAAAACCAGAGATTGAAATTAGCACAGATACCGTTCCATAAGCCAAATATATAATAGACAAGACCTACTCCTTGCTCAACGAAATGGACTCAACACCCCATATTCAACGCCTGGGAATATACCTGACAAGTAAGAATCTTAAGACCCATGGATTTATATGTCTCCATAAGGAAATCAAGCGTGTGTACAGCGGCCTAAATGCAGCAGTGAAAATCCGATAAATCCCATTATCAAAATAAATTTCACAAACACAACACAATGACTGTGAAATAGAGAGCATTTCTTTAATAATTCATTCAGGGCTTGTGATGCAACCTGGATTTACTACATCTCCACCCAGAGCTGGGTGAGACATAAGGCTGGACACTTCGGGCTGATAGCATTGGTGAGGTTCGGTGAGCAAACGCAGACCCTTTGAAGTCATACTGCATGGGACCCATTCCAAGAATCCCAACTCTCCAGCTTTAAGGGATTCTTCCGTCAGATAAAACATGCATGGGAAACCCAGAGTATGGTCCACCGGGTGATTGGGAAACGTTTTCAAATGCATCTCAGTTTTATTTCCCTGGTACTCGGGTTCACCGTTCCAGACGCTTTACTAACACTCTCCCCACTTGGAGAGTCAGTGCATTTAACCTCCTGTTTACCACAGTTTGCAATTTCTGCGCAAGATGAACAGGAATAGGGAGAACCAATGAGAGACTAGCTCTAGGTGTCTGCACGGGCAAATGGAAGGCGCATTTCCCACCAGGAAGAGGAATTAACCAAAGGCTCTGCATGCCCTGCCCGAACCAGATTAGCGCCTGAAACAATCCTGCGGTTTTGCGGCCAGCTCACAAGAAAGCGAGTTGAAGAAAGGAGCTCAGGGGCACTGTAATTCACAAACCTGCAGAGTTATGAATGACAGCTATCGTCCAAAAATGTATTGAAATAAGTCTTCGAAGAAGACTTGAAAGTGGGGCAGAATTTCAGGAAAACGATTTCAGGGGGGAGACTGGAATTGCACTTAAAGCATAGGAAAAGAGGCAGAATGTCGACAATGATGCACTTGGCCAGAAAGGGCGTACGCGTTTTTTCCTGAATATATTCATGAAAAAAGGCATACACCCTGTTTGGCCAAACAAGCAAGCGTGAAAAGGAAAGCTGCACTACAATGAAGTCTCACTAACCCCCGGTCAAAAGGGCCATCTGAAACAAGTGTAAAATCCAGAAAGGCAGGACAGGTCATGGAGAACACGGAGCCTTGTTATGCTGATGGGCGGGATGTAAATTGCCAACAGCCACTATGGAGAAGAGTATGGTGTTTCCTGAAACACGTAGGAAACAAAGCAACACAGCCTATGGCATTTCCACTTAGGGTCCTATAGATTAGGGAAATTAAAATCAAAAACACACAGCCACCCCAAAGTTTGGGACGGCTCTGTTTACAAGAACCTCGTCTACGGTACTAGTTAAATATCCGAGAAAGCAAAAAATGGATAAAGCAGTTGTGGTACGTACGTACAATGGAATATCATTCAGCAATGAGATCTACGTCATCAGGCCCGTAGTGGCATAATGAGTGGATTCAGGTACGACGATTCTACGAGAAATAAGTCACACAGAAAAAGAAACATCATAAGATATCACTAATACACGGAACATAAACTTGGCTACACATGAAGTGAATTACAAAACAGAACAGGGTCTCAAATTTAGAAAACCAACATATGCTTGCTTATGGGGAAAGGTGAGTTGGGGTGCTGCATCAAACCAGAGATTGAAATTAGCACAGATACCGTTCCATAAGCCAAATATATAATAGACAAGACCTACTCCTTGTTCAACGAAATGGACTCAACACCCCATATTCAACGCCTGGGAATATAACTGACAAGTAAGAATCTTAAGACCCATGGATTTATATGTCTCCATAAGGAAATCAAGCGTGTGTACAGCGGCCTAAACGCAGCAGTGAAAATCCGATAAATCCCATTATCAAAATAAATTTCACAAACAAAACACAATGACAGTGAAATAGAGAGCAATTCTTAAATAATTCATTCAGGGCTTGTGATGCAACCTGGATTTACTACATCTCCACCCAGAGCTGGGTGAGACATAAGGCTGGACACTTCGGGCTGATAGCATTGGTGAGGTTCGGTGAGCAAACGCAGACCCTTTGAAGTCATACTGCATGGTACCCATTCCATGGGTCCCAACTCTCCAGGTTTAAGGGATTCTTCCTTCAGCTAAAACATGCATGGGAAACCCAGAGTATGGTCCACCGTGTGATTGGGAAACGTTTTCAAATGCATCTCAGGTTTCGTCCCCTGGTACTCGGGTGAACCGTTCCAGACCCTTTACTAACAGTATCCCCACATGGAGAGTCAGTGCCTTTAACCTCCTGTTTGTCACAGTTTGCAATTTCTGCGCAAGATGCACAGGAATAGGGAGAACCAATGAGAGACTAGCTGTAGGTGTCTGCACGGGCAAATGATACGCTCATTTCCCACCAGGAAGAGGAATTAACCAAAGGCTCAGCGTGCCCTGCCGGAACCAGATTAGGGCCTGAAGCAATCCTGCGATTTTGCGGCCAGTTCACAAGAAAGCGAGTTGAAGAAAGGAGCTCAGGGGCACTGTAATTCACAAACCTGCAGAGTTATGAATGACAGCTATCGTCCAAAAATGTATTGAAGTAAGTCTTCGAAGAGGACTTGAAAGCAGGGCAGAATTTCAGGAAAACGATTTCATGGGGTAGACTGGTATTGCACTTAAAGCATAGGAAAGGAGGCGGAATGTCGACAATGATGCACTTGGCCAAAAAGGGCGTATGCGTTTTTTCCTGAATATATTCAGGAAAAAACGCATACGCCCTTTTTGGCCACCAAGCAAGCGTGTAAAGGAAATCTGCACTACAATGAAGTCTCACTGCCCCCCGGTCAAAAGGGTCATCTGAAACAAGTGTAAAATCCACAAACTCACTACAGGTCATGGAGAACAGGGAGACTTGTTATGCTGATGGGCGGGATGTAAATTGCCAACAGCCACTCTGGAGAAGTGTATGGTGTTTCCTGAAACACGTAGGAAACAAGGCAACACAGCCTATGGCACTTCCACTTAGGGTCCTATAGCTTAGGGAAATTAAAATCAAAAACACACAGCCACCCCAAAGTTTGGGACGGCTCTGTTTACAAGAACCTCGTCTACAGTACAAGATAAATATCCAAGAAAGCAAAAAATGGATAAAGAAGTTGTGGTACGTACAATGGAATATCACTCAGCAATGAGATCTACGTCATCAGGCCCGTAGCGGCATAATGAGTGGATTCAGGTATGACGATTATACGAGAAATAAGTCACACAGAAAAAGAAAGATCATAAGATATCACTAATACACGGAACGTAATCTTGGCTACACATGAACTGAATTACAAAACAGAACAGGGTCTCAAATTTAGAAAACCAACTTATGCTTGCTTATGGGGAAAGGTGAGTTGGGGTGCTGCATAAAACCAGAGATTGAAATTAGCCCAGATACCGTTCCATAAGGCAAATATATAATAGACACGACCTACTCCTTGCTCAACGAAATGGACTCAATACCCCATATTCAACGTCTGGGAATATACCTGACAAGTAAGAATCTTAAGACCCATGGATTTATATGTCTCCATAAGGAAGTCAAGCGTGTGTACAGTGGCCTAAACGCAGCAGTGAAAATCCGATAAATCCCATTAACAAAATAAATTTCAAAAACAAAACACAATGACAGTGAAATAGAGAGCAATTCTTACATAATTCATTCAGGCCTTGTGATGCAACCTGGATTTACCACATCTACACCCAGAGCTGGTTGAGACATAAGGCTGGACTTTTCGGGCTGATAGCATTGGTGAGGTTCGGTGAGCAAAGGCAGACCCTTTGAAGTCATACTGCATGGTACCCATTCCATGGGTCCCAACTCTCCAGGTTTAAGGGATTCTTCCTTCAGCTAAAACATGCATGGGAAACCCAGAGTATAGTCCACCGTGTGATTGGGAAACGTTTTCAAATGCTTCTCAGCTTTCGACCCCTGGTACTCTGGTTCACCATTCCAGACGCTTTACTAACACTCTCCCCACTGGGAGAGTCAGTGCCTTTAACCTCCTGTTTGGCACAGTTTGCAATTTCTGCGCAAGATGAACAGGAATAGGGAGAACCAATGAGAGACTAGCTGTAGGTGTCTGCACGGGCAAATGGAACGCACATTTCCCACCAGGAAGAGGAATTAACCAAAGGCTCAGCGTGCCCTGCTGGAACCAGATTAGGGCCTGAAGCAATCCAGCGGTTTTGCGGCCAGCTCACAAGATAGCGAGTTAAAGAAAGGAGCCCAGGGGCACTGTAATTCACAAACCTGCAGAGTTATGAATGACAGCTATCATCCAAAATTGTATTGAAGTAAGTCTTCGAAGAGGACATGAAAGCGGGGTAGAATTTCAGGAAAACGATTTCATGGGGTAGACTGGAATTGCACTTAAAGCATAGGAAAAGAGGCAGAATGTCCACAATGATGCACTTGGCCAAAAAGGGCGTATGTGTTTTTTCCTGAATATATTCAGGAATAAACGCATACGCCCTTTTTGGCCAACCAAGCAAGCGTGTAAAGGAAATCTGCACTACAATGAAGTCTCACTGCCCCCCGGTCAATAGGGCCATATGAAACAAGTGTAAAATCCAGAAAGGCAGGACAGGTCATGGAGAACAGGGAGCCTTGTTATGCAGATGGGCGGGATGTAAATTGCCAACAGCCACTCTGGAGAAGTGTATGGTGTTTCCTGAAACACGTAGGAAACAAAGCAACACAGCCTATGGCACTTCCACTTATGGTCCTATAACTTAGGGAAATTAAAATCAAAAACACACAGCCACCCGAAAGCTTGGGACGGCTCTGTTTACAAGAACCTCGTCTACGGTACAAATTAAATATCCGAGAAAGCAAAAAATGGATAAAGATGTTGTGGTACGTACGTACAATGGAATATCACTCAGCAATGACATCTACGTCTTCAGGCCCGTAGTGGCATAATGAGTGGATTCAGGTAATACGATGCTACGAGAAATAAGTCACACAGAAAAAGAAAGATCATAAGATATCTCTAATACACGGAACGTAAACTTGGCTACACATGAACTGAATTAGAAAACAGAACAGGGTCTCAAATTTAGAAAACCAACTTATGCTTGCTTATGGGGAAAGGTGAGTTGGGGTGCTGCATCAAACCAGAGATTGAAATTAGCACAGATACAGTTCCATAAGCCAAATATATAATAGACAAGACCTACTCCTTGCTCAACGAAATGGACTCAATACCCCATATTCAACGCCTGGGAATATACCTGACAAGTAAGAAACTTAAGACCCATGGATTTATATGTCTCCATAAGGAAGTCAAGCATGTGTACAGTGGCCTAAACGCAGCAGTGAAAATCCGATAAATCCCATTAACAAAAATTTCAAAAACAAAACACAATGACAGTGAAATAGAGAGCAATTCTTAAATAATTCATTCAGGGCTTGTGATGCAACCTGGATTTACCACATCTACACCCAGAGCTTGTTGAGACATAAGGCTGGACACATCGGGCTGATAGCATTGGTGAGGTTTGGTGAACAAATGCAGATCCTTTGAAGTCATACTGCATGGTACCCATTCCATGGGTCCCAACTCTCCAGGTTTAAGGGATTCTTCCTTCACCTAAAACATGCATGGGAAACCCAGAGTATGGTCCACCGTGTGATTGGGAAACGTTTTCAAATGGATCTCAGGTTTCGACCCCTGGTACTCGGGTGCACCGTTCCAGACGCTTTACTAGCACTCTCCCCACTTGGAGAGTCAGTGCCTTTAAACTCCTGTTTGGCACAGTTTGCAATTTCTGCGCAAGATGAACAGGAATAGGGAGAACCAATGAGAGACTAGCTGTAGGTGTCTGCACGGGCAAATGGAACGCTTATTTCCCACCAGGAAGAGGAATTAACCAAAGGCTCAGTGTGCCCTGCCGGAACCAGATTAGGGCTTGAAGCAATCCTGCGGTTTTGCGGCCAGCTCACAATAAAGCGAATTGAAGAAAGGAGCTCAGGGGCACAGTAATTCACAAACCTGCAGAATTATGAATGACAGCTATCGTCCAAAAATGTATTGAAGTAAGTCTTCGAAGAGGACTTGAAAGCGGGGCAGAATTTCAGGAAAACGATTTCATGGGGTAGACTGGAATTGCACTTAAAGCATAGGAAAAGAGGCAGAATGTCCACAATGATGCACTTGACCAAAAAGGGCGTATGCGTTTTTTCCTGAATATATTCAGGAAAAAACGCATATGCGCTTTTTGGCCAACCAAGCAAGCGTGTAAAGGAAATCTGCACTACAATGAAGTCTCACTGCCCCCCGGTCAATAGGGCCATCTGAAACAAGTGTAAAATCCAGAAAGGCAGGACAGGTCATGGAGAACAGGGAGCCTTGTTATGCTGATGGGCGGGATGTAAATTGCCAACAGCCACTCTGGAGAAGTGTATGGTGTTTCCTGAAACACGTAGGAAACAAAGCAACACAGCCTATGGCACTTCCACTTATGGTCCTATAGCTTAGGGAAATTAAAATCAAAAACACACAGCCACCCCAAAGTTTGGGACGGCTCTGTTTACAAGAACCTCGTCTACGGTACAAATTAAATATCCGAGAAAGCAAAAAATGGATAAAGAAGTTGTGGTACGTACGTACAATGGAATATCACTCAGCAATGAGATCTACGTCATCAGGCCCGTAGCGGCATAATGAGTGGATTCAGGTACGACGATTCTACGAGAAATACGTCACACAAAAAAAAAGATCATAAGATATCACTAATACACGGAACGTAAACTTGGCTACACATGAACTGAATTACAAAACAGAACAGGGTCTCAAATTTAGAAAACCAACTTATGCTTGCTTATGGGGAAAGGTGAGTTGGGGTGCTGCATAAAACCAGAGATTGAAATTAGCACAGATACCGTTCCAAAAGCCAAATATATAAGAGACAAGTCCTACTCCTTGCACAACGAAATGGACTCAACACCCCATATTCAACGTCTGGGAATATACCTGACAAGTAAGAATCTTAAGACCCATGGATTTATATGTCTCCATAAGGGAGTCAAGCGTGTGTACAGTGGCCTAAACGCAGCAGTGAAAATCCGATAAATCCCATTAACAAAATAAATTTCAAAAACAAAACACAATGACAGTGAAATAGAGAGCAATTCTTACATAATTCATTCAGGCCTTGTGATGCAACCTGGATTTACCACATCTACACCCAGAGCTGGTTGAGACATAAGGCTGGACACTTCGGGCTGATAGCATTGGTGAGGTTCGGTGAGCAAAGGCAGACCCTTTGAAGTAATCCTGCATGGTATCCATTCCATGGGTCCCAACTCTCCAGGTTTAAGGGATTCTTCCTTCAGCTAAAACATGCATGGGAAACCCAGAGTATGGTCCACCATGTGATTGGGAAACGTTTTGAAATGGATCTCAGGTTTCGACCCCTGGTACTCGGGTGCACCGTTCCAGACGCTTTACTAGCACTCTCCCCACTTGGAGAGTCAGTGCCTTTAACCTCCTGTTTGGCACAGTTTGCAATTTCTGCGCAAGATGAACAGGAATAGGGAGAACCAATGAGAGACTAGCTTTAGGTGTCTGCACGGGCAAATGTAACGCTCATTTCCCACCAGGAAGAGGAATTAACCAAAGGCTCAGCATGCCGTGCCGGAACCAGATTAGGGCCTGAAGCAATCCTGCGGGTTTGCGGCCAGCTCACAAGATAGTGAGTTGAAGAAAGGAGCTCAGGGGCACTGTAACTCACAAACATGCAGAGTTATAAATGACAGCTATCGTCCAAAAATATATTGAAGGAAGGCTGCGAAGAGGACTTGTAAGTGGGGCAGAATTGCAGGATAACGATTTCAGGAGGTAGACGGGAATTGCATTTAAAGCATAGGAAAAGAGGCAGAACGTCGACAATGATGCTCTTGGCCAAAAAGGGCGTATGCGTTTTTTCCTGAATATATTCAGGAAAAAACGCATATGCCCTTTTTGGCCAACCAAGCAAGCATGTTAAAGAAATCTGCACTACAATGAAGTCTCACTGCCCCCCGGTCAAAAGGGCCATGTGAAAAAAGTGTAAAATCCAGAAAGGCAGCACAGGCCATGGAGAACAGGGAGCCTTGTTATGCTGATGGGCGGGATGTAAATTGCCAACAGCCACTCTGGAGAAGTGTATGGTGTTTCCAGGAACAGCTAAAAAACAAAGCAACGGAGCCTACAGCACTTCCACTTATGGTCCTATAGCTTAGGGAAATTAAAATCAAAAACACACAGCCACCCCAAAGTTTCGGACGGCTCTGTTTACAAGAACCTCGTCTACGGTACAAGTTAAATATCCCAGAACGTGAAAAATGGATAAAGAAGTTGTGGTACGTACGTACAATGTAATATCACTCAGCAATGAAATCTATGTCATCAGGCCCGTCGCGGCATAATGAGTGGATTCAGGTACGTTGATTCTAAGTGAAATGAGTCACACAGAAAATGAAACATCATAAGATATCACTAATACAAGGAATGTAAACTTGGCTACACATGAACAGAATTACAAAACAGAACAGGGTCTCAAATTTAGAAAACCAACTTATGCTTGCTTAAGGGGAAAGGTGAGTTGGTGTGCTGCATAAAACCAGAGATAGAAATTAGCACAGATACCTTTCCATAAGCCAAATATGTAATTGTCAAGACCTACCCCTTGCTCAACGAAATGGACTAAACACCCCATATTCAACAACTAGGAATACACCTGACTAGTAAGAATCTTCAAACCCATGGATTTATATGTCTCCGTAAGAGAATGAAGCGTGTGTACAGAGGCATGAATGCAGCAGAGAAAATCCGATAAACCCCATTATCAATATGAGTTACAAAAACAAAACACAAGGACAGTGAAATAGAGAGCAATTCTTAAATAATTCATTCAGGGCTTGTGATGCAACCTGGATTTACCACATCTACACCCAGAGCTGAGTGAGACATAAGGTTGGGCACTTCGGGCTGATAGCATTGGTGAGGTTCGATGAGCAAATGCAGACCCTTTGAAGTCATACTGCATGGTACCCATTCCATGGGTCCCATCTCTCCAGGTTTAACGAATTCTTCCTTCAGCTAAAACATGCATGGGAAACCCACAGTATGGTGCACCGAGGGGCCGGCAAACGTTTTCAAATGCATCTCAGTTTTCGTCCCCTTTTACTCGGGTTCACCATTCCAGACCCTTTACTAACACTCTCCCCACTTGGAGAGTCAGTGCCTTTAACCTCTTGTTTGGCACAGTTTGCAATTTCTGCGCAAGATGAACAGGAATAGGGAGAACCAATGAGAGACTAGCTTTAGGTGTCTGCACGGGCAAATGTAACGCTCATTTCCCACCAGGAAGAGGAATTAACCAAAGGCTCAACATGCCGTGCCGGAACCAGATTAGGGCCTGAAGCAATCCTGCGGGTTTGCGGCCAGCTCACAAGATAGCGAGTTGAAGAAAGGAGCTCAGGGGCACTGTAACTCACAAACCTGCAGAGTTATAAATGACAGCTATCGTCCAAAAATATATTGAAGGAAGGCTGCGAAGAGGACTTGTAAGTGGGGCAGAATTGCAGGATAACGATTTCAGGAGGTAGACGGGAATTGCATTTAAAGCATAGGAAAAGAGGCAGAACGTCGACAATGATGCTCTTGGCCAAAAAGGGCGTATGCGTTTTTTCCTGATTATATTCAGGAAAAAACGCATACGCCCTTTTTGGCCAACCAAGCAAGCATGTTAAAGAAATCTGCACTACAATGAAGTCTCACTGCCCCCCGGTCAAAAGGGCCATGTGAAAAAAGTGTAAAATCCAGAAAGGCATCACAGGCCATGGAGAACAGGGAGCCTTGTTATGCTGATGGGCGGGATGTAAATTGCCAACAGCCACTCTGGAGAAGTGTATGGTGTTTCCTGGAACAGCTAGAAAACAAAGCAATGGAGCCTACGGCACTTCCACTTATGGTCCTATAGCTTAGGGAAATTAAAAGCAAAAACACACAGCCACCCCAAAGTTTCGGACGGCTCTGTTTACAAGAACCTCGTCTACGGTACAAGTTAAATATCCCAGAACGTGAAAAATGGATAAAGAAGTTGTGGTACGTACGTACAATGGAATATCACTCAGCAATGAAATCTATGTCATCAGGCCCGTCGCGGCATAATGAGTGGACTCAGGTATGATGATTCTAAGTGAAATAAGTCACACAGAAAATGAAACATCATAAGATATCACTAATACAAGGAATGTAAACTTGGCTACACATGAACTGAATTACAAAACAGAACAGGGTCTCAAATTTAGAAAACCAACTTATGCTTGCTTAAGGGGAAAGGTGAGTTGGGGTGCTGCATAAAACCAGAGATAGAAATTAGCACAGATACCTTTCCATAAGCCAAATATGTAATTGTCAAGACCTACCCCTTGCTCAACGAAATGGACTAAACACCCCATATTCAACGACTAGGAATACACCTGACTAGTAAGAATCTTCAAACCCATGGATTTATATGTCTCCGTAAGAGAATGAAGCGTGTGTACAGAGGCATGAATGCAGCAGAGAAAATCCGATAAACCCCATTATCAAAATGCATTACAAAAACAAAACACAAGGACAGTGAAATAGAGAGCAATTCTTAAATAATTCATTCAGGGCTTGTGATGCAACCTGGATTTACCACATCTACACCCAGAGCTGGGTGAGACATAAGGCTGGACACTTCAGGCTGATAGCATTGGTGAGGTTCGGTGAGCAAACGCAGACCATTTGAAGTCATACCGCATGGTACCCATTCCATGGATCCCAACTCTCCAGGTTTAAGGGATTCTTCCTTCAGCTAAAACATGCATGGGAAACCCAGAGTATGGTCCACCGTGTGATTGGGAAACGTTTTCAAATGCATCTCAGTTTTCGAACCCTGGTACTCGGGTTCACCATTCCAGAAGCTTTACTAACACTCTCCCCACTTGGAGAGTCAGTGCCTTTAACCTCCTGTTTGGCACAGTTTGCAATTTCTGCGCAAGATGGACAGGAATAGGGAGAACCGATGAGAGACTAGCTGTAGGTCTATGCACGGGCAAATAGAACGCTCATTTCCCACCAGGAAGAGGAATTAACCAAAGGCTCAGCGTGCCCTGCTGGAAACAGATTAGGGCCTGAAGGAGTCTTGCTTTTTTGCGACCAACTCACAAGAAAGCGAGTTGAAGAAAGGAGCTCAGGGGCACTGAAATTTACAAACCCGCAGAGTTATGAATGACCGCTATCGTCCAAAAATATATTGAAGTAAGCCTTCGAAGAGGACTTGAAATCGGGGCAGAATTTCAGGAAAACGATTTCAGGGGGTAGACTGGAATTGCACTTAAAGCATAGGAAAAGAGGCAGAATGTCGACAATGATGCACTTGGCCAAAAAGGGCGTATGCGTTTTTTCCTGAATATATTCAGGAAAAAACGCATACGCACTTATTGGCCAACCAAGCAAGCGTGTAAAGGAAATCTGCACTACAATGCAGTCTCACTGCCCCCTGGTCAAAAGGGCCATCTGAAAAAAGTGTAAAATCCAGAAAGGCAGGACAGGTCATGGAGAACAGGGAGCATTGTTATGCTGATGGGCGGGATGTAAATTGCCAACAGCCACTCTGGAGAAGTGTATGGTGTTTTCTGAAACACGTAGGAACCAAAGCAACACAGCCTATGGCATTTCCACTTATGGTCCTATAGCTTAGGGAAATTAAAATAAAAAACACACAGCCACCCTAAAGTTTGGGACGGCTCTGTTTACAAGAATCTCGTCTACAGTACAAGTTAAATATCCGAGAAAGCAAAAAATGGATAAAGAAATTGTACTTCGCACGTACAATGGAATATCACTCAGCAATGAAATCTACGTCCTCAGGCTCTTAGCGGCATAATGAGTGGATTCAGGTACGATGATTCTACGAGAAATAAGTCACACAGAAAAAGAAACATCATAAGATATCACTAATACACGGAATGTAAACTTGGCTACACATGAACTGAATTACAAAACAGAACAGGGTCCCAAATTTAGAAAACCAACTTATGCTTGCATATGGGGAAAGGTGAGTTGGGGTGCTGCATAAAACCAGAGATTGAAATTAGCACAGATACCGTTCCATAAGCCAAATATATAATAGACAAGTCCTACTCCTTGCTCAACGAAAGGGACTCAACACCCCATATTCAATGCCTGGGAAGATACCTGACAAGGAACAATCTTAAAACCCATGGATTTATATGTCTCCATAAGGAAATCAAGCGTGTGTACAGCGGCCTAAACGCAGCAGTGAAAATCCAATAACTACGATTATCAAAATAAATTTCAAAAACAAAACACAATGACAGTGAAATAGAGAGCAATTCTTAAATAATTCATTCAGCGCTTGTGAGGCAACCTGGATTTACCACATCCACACGCAGAGCTGGGTGAGACATAAGGCTGGACACTTCGGGCTGATAGCATTGGTGAAGTTCGGTGAGCAAACGCAGACCCTTTGAAGTCATACTGCATGGTAGCCATTCCATGGGTCCCAACTCTCCAAGTTTAAGGGATTCTTCCATCAGCTAAAACATGCATGGGAAACCCAGAGTACGGTCCACTGTGTGATTGGGAAACGTTTTCAAATGCATCTCAGTTTTCTTCCCCTGGTACTCGGGTTCACAATTCCAGACGCTTTACTAACACTCTCCCCACTTGGAGAGTCAGTGCCTTTAACCTCCTGTTTGGCTCAGTTTGCAATTTCTGCGCAAGATGAAAAGGAATAGGGAGAACCAATGAGAGACTAGCTGTAGGTGTCTGCACGGGCAAATGGAACGCTCATTTCCCACCAGTAAGAGGAAATAACCAAAGGCTCAGCGTGCCCTGCCGGAAACAGATTAGGGCCTGAAGCAATCCTGCGGTTTTGTGGCCAGCTCACAAGAAAGCGAGTTGAAGAAAGGAGCTCAGGGGCACTGTAATTCACAAACCTGCAGAATTATGAATGACAGCTCTCGTCCAAAAATGTACTGAAGTAAGACTTCGAAGAGGACTTGAACGTGGGGCAGAATTTCAGGAAAACGATTTCAGGGGCAGACTGGAATTGTACTTAAAGCATAGGAAAAGAGACAGAATGTCGACAATGATGCACTTGGCGAAAAAGGGCGTATTCGTTTTTACCTGAATATATGCAGGAAAAAACGCATACGTGATTTTTGGCCAATCAAGCAAGCGTGTAAAGGAAATCTGCACTACAATGAAGTCTCACTGCCCCCCGGTCAAAAGGGACATCTGAAAAAAGTGTAAAATCCAGAAAGGCAGGACAGGTCATGGAAAAGAGGGAGCCTTGTTACGGTGATTGGCGCAATGTAAATTGCCAACAGCAACTCTGGAGAAGTGTATGGTGTATCCTGAAACACGTAGGAAACAAAGCAACACAGCCTATTGCACTTCCACTTATGATCCTATAGGTTAGTGAAATTAAAATCAAAAACACACAGCCACCCTAAAATTTGGGACGGCTCTGTTTACAAAAACCTCGTCTACGGTACAAGTTAAATATCCGAGAAAGCAAAAAATGGATAAAGAAGTTGTACTACGCACGTACAATGGAATATCACTCAGCAATGAAATCTACGTCCTCAGGCACGTAGCGGCATAATGACTCGATTCAGGTACGATGATTCTACGAGAAATAAGTCACACAGAAAAAGAAACATCATAAGATATCACTAATACACGGAATGTAAACTTGGCTACACATGAACTGAATTACAAAACAGTACAGGGTCCCAAATTTAGAAAACCAACTTATGCTTGCATATGGGGAAAGGTGAGTTGGGGTGCTGCATAAAACCAGAGATTGAAATTAGCACAGATACCGTTCCATAAGCCAAATATATAATAGACAAGACCTACACCTTGCTCAACGGAATGGACTCAACACCCCATATTCAACGCCTGGCAAGATACCTGACAAGTAATAATCTTAAAACCCATGGATTTATATGTCTCCGTAAGGAAATCAAGCGTGTGTACAGCTGTCTAAACGCAGCAGTGAAAATCCGATAAATCCCATTACCAACATTAATTTCAAAAACAAAACACAATGACAGTGAAATAGAGAGCAATTCTTAAATAATTCATTCAGGGCTTGTGATGCAACCTGGATTTACCACATCTACACCCAAAGCTGGGTGAGACATAAGGCTGGACACTTCGGGCTGATAGCATTAGTGAGGTTCAGTGAGCAAACGCAGACCCTTTGAAGTCATACTGCATGGTACCCATTCCATGGGTCCCAACTCTCCAGGTTTAAGGGATTCTTCCTTCAGCTAAAACATGCATGGGAAACCCAGAGTATGGTCCACCGTGTGATTGGGAAACGTTTTCAAATGCATCTCAGTTTTCGAGCCCTGGTACTCGGGTTCACCATTCCAGACGCTTTACTAACACTCTCCCCACTTGGAGAGTCAGTGCCTTTAACCTGCTGTTTGGCACAGTTTGCAATTTCTGCGCAAGATGTTCAGGAATAGGGAGAACTAATGATAGACTAGCTGCAGGTTTCTCCACGGGCAAATGGAACGCTCATTTCCCACCAGGAAGAGGAATTAACCAAAGGCTCAGGGTGCCCTGCCGGAAACAGATTAGGGCCTGAAGCAATTCTGCGGTTTTGCGGCCAGCTCACAAGAAAGCGAGTTGAAGAAAGGAGCTCAGGGGCACTGTAATTCACAAACCTGCAGAGTTATGAATGACAGCTATCGTCCAAAAATGTACTGTAGTAAGAATTCGAAGAGGACTTGAAAGCGGGGCAGAATTTCAGGAAAACAATTTCAGGGGGTAGACTGGAATTGCACTTAAAGCATAGGAAAAGAGGCAGAATGTCGACAATGATGCACTTGGCCAAAATGGGCGTATGCGTTTTTTCCTGAATATATTCAGGAAAAAACGCATACGCACTTTTTGGCCAACCAAGCAAGCATGTAAAGGAAATCTGCACTACAATGAAGTCTCACTGCCCCCCGGTCAAAAGGGCCATCTGAAACAAGTGTAAAATCCAGAAAGGCAGGACAGGTCATGGAGAACAGGGAGCCTTGTTATGCTGATGGGCGGGATGTAAATTGCCAACAGCCACTGTGGAGAACTGTATGGTGTTTCCTCAAACACCTAAAAAACTAAGCAACGGAGCCTACAGCCCTTCAACTTATGCTTCTATAGCTTAGGGAAATTAAAATCAAAAAGACACAGCCACCCATAAATTTTGGACGGCTCTGCTTACAAGAACCTTGTTTACGGTACAAGTGAAATATTCCAGAAAGCGAAAAATGGATAAAGAAGTTGTTGTATGTACGTACAATGGAATATCACTCAGCAATGAAATCTATGTCATGAGGCCCGTCGTGGCATAATGAGTGGATTCAGGTACGATGATTCTAAGTTAACTAAGTCACACAGAAAAAGAAACACCTTAAGATATCTCAAATACACGGAATGTAAACATGGCTGCACATGAACTCAATTACAAAACAGCAAAGGGTCCCAAATTTAGAAAACCAACTTATGCTTGCTTAAGGGGAAAGGTGAGTTGTGGTGCTGCATAAAACCAGAGATTGAAATTAGAACAGATATCTTTCCATAAGCAAATATGTAATAGTCAGGACCTCTCCTTGCTCCACGAAATGGACTCAACACCCCATATTCAATGCCTAGGAATATACCTGACTAGTAAGAATCTGAACACCCATGGATTTATATGTCTCCATAAAAGAATCAATCATGTGTACAGCGGCATATACGCAGCAGTGAAAATCCGATAAATCCCATTATCAAAATAAATTTCAAAAACAAAACACAATGACAGTGAAATAGAGAGCAATTCTTAAATCATTCATTCAAGGCTTGTGATGCAACGTGGATTTACCACATCTACACCCCGAGCTGAGTGAGACATAAGGCTGGACACTTCGGGCTGAAAGCATTGGTGACGTTCGGTGAGCAAAGGTAACCCTTTGAAGTCATACTGCACGGTACCCATTCCATGGGTCCCAACTCTGCAGGTTTAAGGGATTCTTCCTTCAGCTAAAACATGCATGGGCAACCCAGAATATGGTCCACCGTGTGACCGGGAAACCTTTTTAAATGCATGTCAGTTTTCGTCCCCTCGTACTCGGTTTTACCATTCCAGACGCTTTACTAAAACTCTCCCCACTTGGAGAGTCAGTGCCTTAAACCTCCTGTTTGGCACAGTTTGGAATTTCTGCGCAAGATGAACAGGAATAGGGAGAACCAATGAGAGATTAGCTGTAGGTGTCTGCACGAACAAATTTAACGCTCATTTCCCACCAGAAAGAGGAATTAGCCAAAGGCTCAGCATGCCGTGCCGGAACCAGATTAGGGGCTGAAGCAATCCTGCGGTTTTTTGGCCAGCTCACAAGAAAGCGAGTTGAAGAAAGGAGCTCAGGGGCACTGTAATTCACAAACCTGCAGAGTTATAAATGACAGCTATCGTCCAAAAATATATTGAAGTAAGGCTGCAAAGAGGACTTGAACGCGGGGCAGAATTCCAGGAATACGATTTCAGGAGGTAGACGGGAAGTCCTCTGAAAGTATAGGAGAAGAGGCAGAACCTCGACAATGATGCACTTGGTCAAAAAGGGCATATGCGTTTCTTCCAGGGCCCTTATTAAAGAGGGTAGGAGGCTCCCAGCATGCTTCAGTGGCCAACAGAGGGCCTACGTCACCAAGGCGACATGAGCCATCCAGGCAGGAGTGACCTCACATCAGAGGGCCCACCTCACAGAAGCGTAAGGAACCCAGTCAGGATCAGACTCTCACCAGAGTGCCCACATAAGCAAGGGGCTGGGAACCAGGCAGGAGTGTCCTCACACCCGTGGGGCCACATCATCGAAAGTTGAGGTACCCAGCACATGTGGCCTCAAACCAGAGGACCCACATCACCATGGGTCTCGGAGCGAGGCAGGCAGGATTAACCTCAAAACACATGGCCCATTGTATAAAAAAGGTGAGGAATCCAGCAGTTGGAACATCCCAGCAGGCGGCTCAGAGCACCGAGGCTATGGGATCCAGGCAGTGATGAACTCACAACAGAGGGCTCTCATCGTGATACTGTAAGCAACCCAGCCGTTGTGACCTCAGAGCACAAGGCCCACATCCCCATGGGGAAGGGAACCAAGCAGGAGTGTCATCGCACCAGTGGGCACACATCAGAAAATGTGGGGAGCCCAGCAGTTAGGGCCGGACGCCAGAGGGCCCTCATCACTGAGGAGAGGAGGCTCCCAGCAAGCTCCAACTGCTACCAGAAGGCCGACGTCGCCAATGCGGGGTGTGCCAGCAAGGCAGGAGTGACCTCAGAGCAGAGGGCCAACCACACAAAAGTGTGAGGAACCCAAAGAGGATCAGACTCTCACCAGAGGGCCCACATCACCAAGGGAATGGAAACCAGGCAGGAGTGTCCTCACACCAGTGGGGCCACATCACCGAAATGTGACGGACCCAGCACACGTGGCCTCAAACTACAGGACACACATCACCAAGGGGCTGGGAGTGAGGCAGGCAGGAGGAGCCTCCAAACAGAGGGCCCATAGCGTAAAAAAGGTGAGGAGTCCCGCAGTTGGAACCTCCCAGCAGGTGGCCAGGAGCAGCGAGGCTATGGGATCCAGGCCTGACTGAACTCAAAACAGAGGGCCCTCATCATGAAACTGTGAGCAACCCAGCCGTTGGGACCTTAGAGCAGAAGGCCCACATTCCCATGTGGTTGGGAACCTGGCAGAAGTGTACTCGCACCACAGGGCGCACATCAGAGAATTTTGGGAGCCCAGAAGTTAGGGCCTGACGCCAGAGAGCCCTCATTACCAAGGGGAGGAGACCCCAAGCAGGCACCATCTCCCAACTGAGGGCCAATGTCGCCAAGGTGACGTGCAACAGCCAGGCAGGAGTGACCTCACAGCTGAGGGCCTACCTCACAGAATGGTGAGGAACTCAGCCAGGTTAAGACTCTCACCAGAGGGCCCACATCACCAAGGGCATCAGAACCAGGCAGGACTGTCTTCACACCACGGTGGCCACATCATAGAAAGGTGAGGAACCCAGCACATGTGGCCTAAACCAGAGGATCCAGATCTCTAAGGGGCTCGGAGTGAGGCAGGCAGGAGTAGCCTCACAACACAGGGCCCATAGAATAAAAAAGCTGAGGAATCCTGCAGTGGGAACCTCCCAGCAGGCGGCCCAGAGCACCGAGTCTATGCGATCCAGGCCACAGTGAACTCACAGCAGAGGGCCCACATCATGAAACTGTGAGCAACCCAGCCGTTGGGACCTCAGAGCAGAAGGCCCACATCCCCATGGGGTTGGGAACATGGCACGAGTGTCCTCGCACCACTTAGCACGTATCAGAAAATGTGGGTACCCAGCAGTTAGGGCCTGACGCCAGAGGGCCCTCATCACCGAGGGGAGGAGGCTCCCAGCAGGCTCCAACTGCCACAAGAGGACCGACATTGCCAAGGCGGGGTGTGCCAGCCAGGCAGGAGTGACCTCACAGCAGAGGGCCCACCTCACAGAAGTGGGAGGAACCCAGCCAGGATCAGACTCTCACCAGAGGGCCCACATCACCAAGGGGATAGGAACCAGGCAGGAGTGTCCTTACACCAGTGGGGCCACATCATCGAAAGGTGAGGGACCCAGCACACGTGGCCTCAAACCAGAGGACACACATCACCAAGGGGCTGGGAGTGAGGCAGGCAGGAGGAGTCTCAAAACAGAGGGCCCATAGAACGAAAAAGGTGAGGAATCCTGCAGTTGGAACCTCCCCGCAGGTGGCCAGGAGTAGCGAGGCTATGGGGTCCATTCCGGAGTGAACTCACACCAGAGGGCCCTCATCATGAAACAGAGCAACGTACCATTGGGACCTCAGAGCAGAAGGCCCACATTCCCATGGGGTTGGGAACCTGGCAGGAGTGTACTCGCACCACAGGGCGCACATCAGAAAATTTTGGGAGCCCAGGAGTTAGGGTCTGATGCCAGAGGGCCCTCATTACCGAGGGGAGGAGACTCCCAGCAGGCACCAACTCCCAACTGAGGGCCCACGTCGCCAAGTTGACGTGTGCCAGCCAGGCAGGAGTGACCTCACCGCAGAGGGCCTACCTCACAGAAGGGTGAGGAACCCAGCCAGGATAAGACTCTCACCAGAGGGCCCACATCACCAAGGGGATTGGAACAAGGCAGGAGTGTCCTCACACCAGTGTGGCCACATTATAGAAAGGTGAGGAACCCAGCACATGTGGCCTAAACCAGAGGACCCACATTTCCAAGGTGCTCCAAGTGAGGCAGGCAGGAGTAGCCTAACAACACAGGGCCCAGAGAATAAAAAATGTGAGGAATCCAGCAGTTTGAACCTCCCAGCAGGTGGCCCAGAGCATGGAGTCTATGGGATCCAGACCACAGTGAACTCACAGCAGAGGGCCCACATCATGAAACTGTGAGCAACCCAGCCAGTGGGACCTCAGAGCAGAAGGCCCACATCCCCATGGGGATGGGAACCTCGCAGGAGTGTCCTCGCACAACTTAGCACGTATCAGAAAATGTGGGAACCCAGCAGTTATGGCCTGACGCCAGAGGGCCCTCATCACGGAGGAGAGGAGGCTACCAGCAGGCTCCAAATGCCACCAGAGGGCCGACGTCACCAATGGAACGGGAGCAAGCCAGGCAGGAGTTACCTCACAGCAGAGGGCCCACCTCACAGAAGTGTGAGGAGCCCAAACAGGATCAGACTCTAACCAGAGCGCCCACATCACCAAGGGGATGGAAACCAGGCAGGAGTGTCCTCACACCAGTGGGGCCACATCAGCGAAAGGTGAGGAACACAGCACATGTGGCCTCAAACAAAGGGACACACATCACGAAAGGGCTGGGAGTGAGGCATGCAGGAGGAGACTCACAACAGAGCGCCCATAGAATAAAAAAGGTGAGGAACCCCGCAGTTGGAAGCTCCAAGCAGGTGGCCCAGAGCACCGAGGCTATGGGATGCATGCCGGAGTGAACTCACAGCAGAGGGCCCACATTCTGACACTGTGAGCAACCCAGCCGTTGGGACCTCAGAGCAGAAAGCCCACATCCCCATGGGGATGGGACCCTGGCTGGAGTGTACTCGCACGACAGGGCACACATCAGAAAATTTTGGGAGCCCATGAGTTAGGGCCTGACGCCAGAGGGCCCTCATTACCTAGGGGAGGAGACTCCCAGCAGGCACCAACTCCCAACTGAGGGCCCACATTGCCAAGGTGACGTGTGCCAGCCAGGCAGGAGTGACCTCACAGCAGAGGGCCCACCTCCCAGAAGTGTGAGCAATCCAGACAGGATCAGACTCTCACCAGAGGGCCCCCATCACAAAGGGGATGGGAACCAGGCAGGAGTGTCCTCACACCAGTGGGGCCACATCAATAAAGGTGAGGAAACCGGTACATGTGGCCTTAAACCAGAGGACCTCCATCACAAAGGGGCTGGGAGTGAGTCAGGAAGTAGGAGCATGAAAACACAGGACCCAAAGAATAAAAATGGTAAGGAATCCAGCAGTAGGAACCTCCCAGCAGGCCTCTCAGAGCACAGAGTCTATGGGATCTAGGCCTGAGTGAACTAACACCAGAGAGCCAACATCATGAAACGGTGAACAACACAGGTGTTGGGACCTTAGAGCAGAAGGCCCACATGCCCATGGGGATGGGAACCTCGCAGGAGTGTCCTCGCACCACTAAGCACGTATCAGAAAATGTGGGTACCCAGCAGTTAGGGCCTGATGCAAGAGGGCCACCATCACCGAGGGGAGGTTCCCAGCAGGCTCCAACTGCCACAAGAGGGCCGACATTGCCAAGGCGGGGTGTGCCAGCCAGGCAGGAGTGACGTCACAGCAGAGCGCCCACCTCACAGAAGGGTGAGGAACCCAGCCAGGATCAGACTCTCAACAGAGGGCCCACATCATCAAGGGGATAGGAACCAGGCAGGAGTGTCCTCACACCAGTGGGGCCACATCATCGAAAGGCGAGGGACCCAGCATACGTGGCCTCAAACCAGAGGACACACATCACCAAGGGGCTGGGAGTGAGGCAGGCAGGAGGAGTCTCAAAACAGAGGGCCCATAGAAGAAAAAAGGTGAGGAACCCCGCAGTTGTAACCTCCCCGCAGGTGGCCAGGAGCAGCGAGGCTATGGGATCCAGGCCGGAGAGAACTCACGCCAGAGGGCCCTCATCATGAAACTGAGCAACCCACGGTTGAGACCTCAGAGCAGAAGGCCCACATTCCCATGGGGTTGGGAACCTGGCAGGAGTGTACTCGAACCACAGGGCACATATCAGAAAATATTGGGAGCCCAGGAGTTAGGGCCTGATGCCAGAGGGCCTCATCACCGAGGGGAGGAGGCTCCCAGCAGGCTCCAACTGCCACCAGAGGTCTGACGTCGCCAAGGCGGGGTGTGCTAGCCAGGCAGGAGTGACCTCAGAGAAGAGGGCCCACCTCACAGAAGTGTGAGGAACCCAACCAGGATCAGACTCTCGCCGGAGGGACCACATCACCAAGGGGATGGGAAGCAGGCTGGAGTGTCCTCACACCAGTGGGGCCACATCATCAAAAGATGAGGAACCCATCACATGTGGCCTCAAACCAGAGGACACACATCACCAAGGGGCTGGGAGTGAGGCAGGTGTCTGGAGGGGCACATTTAACTCTAATTTCCCACCAGGAAGAGGAATTAACCAAAGGCTCAGAGTGCCGTGCCACACCCTGATTACGGCCTGAAGCAAACCTGCGGTTTTGTGGCCAGCTTTCAAGGAAGCGAGTTAAGAAAGGAAATCACGGGCACTGTAATTCACAAACCTGCAGAGTTATAAATGACAGCTATTGGCAAAAATATATTGAAGTAAGTCTGCAAAGAGGACTTGAAAACGAGGCAAAATTGAGGAATCATATTTCAGGAGGTAGATTGGAATTGCATTTAAAACATGTGAAAAGTGGCAGATCTTTGACAGTGATGCACTTGGACGAACAGTGCGTATACATTTTTTCCTGAATATATTCAGGAAAAAACGCATATGCCCTTTCTGGCCAACCAAGCACTCGAGCAATGGAAATCCGTACTACAATGAAGTCTCATTTCCCATTCGTCAAAAGGGCCATCTGAAAAAAGTGTAAAAACCAGAAACACAGGACAGGCCATGGAGAACAGGGAGCCTTGTTATGCTGATGGGCGGGATGTAAATTGCCAACAGACACTCTGGAGATGTTTATGGTGTATCCTGAAACATCTGAAAAACAAAGCTACAGAGACTAGGGCACTTCCACTTTTGGCCCTATAGCTTAGGAAAATTAAAATCAACAAGACACAGCCAACACAAAATTTAGGGCTGCTGTGTTTACAAGAACCTCGAGTCCAGTACAAATTAAATATCCCAGAAAGAAAAAAATGGATAAAGGAGTTGTGCTACTTACGTACAACGGAATATCACTCAGCAATGAAATCAATGTCATCAGGCCTGTAGCAGCAAATTGAGTGGATTTAAGTATGATGATTCTAAGAGAAATAGGTCACACAGAGAAAGATAATTATCATAAGATATCACTAATAGAGGGAGTGTAAACTTGGCTACACATAAACTGAATTACAAAACCGAACAGTCTCAAATTTAGATAAAAACTTATGCTAGCTTAAGGGGAAAGTTGAGTTGGGGTGCTGTATAAAACCAGAGATTGAAATTAGCACACATACCATTCCATAAGCCAAATATGTAATAGACAAGACCTACTCTTTGCTCAACGAAATAGACTCATCCATGGTGTATCACCTCACACCTGTTAGAATGGGCATCATCAGAAAATCTACAAACAACAAATGCTGGAAAGGGTGTGGAGATAAGGAACCCTCTTCCACTATTGTTGGGAATGTAAATTGATACAGTCACTGTGGAGAACATTATGGAGTTTCTTATAAAACTAAGAATAGAATTACCATATGATACAGCAATCCCACTACTGGGCATATACCCAGACAAAACCATAAATCAAAAAGAGACATTCACCTCAATGTTCATTGCATCACTATTTACAATATCCAGGTAATGGAAGCAACCTAAATGCCCACAGACAGATGAATGCATAAAGATGTGGTACAAATATAAAATGGAATATTACTAAGCCATAAAAAGGAATGAAATTGGGTCATTTGTAGAGACGTTGATGGATCTAGAGACTGTCATACAGAGTGAAGTAAGTCAGAAATAGAAAAACAAATCTTGTATATTAATGCATATATGTGGAACCTAGAAAAATTATACAGATGAACCGTTTTTTAAGGCAGAAATAGAGCAACAGATGTAGACAACAAACGTATGGACACCAAGGGGGGAAAGCTGTTGGGGGGTGGTGGTGGGAGGATTGAGAGATTGGGATTGGCATGTATACATTTATATGTATAAAATAGATAACCAAAAAGAACCTGCTGTATAAAAAAATAAAATAAAATTCAAAATTACAAAAAGTAAAACAGAAAAAATATTCTTCCCTTCACATACATGTATTTATATGAATAAATTATTTCCATGCTTATATCTGTAAATACAAAAAAGAGGAATAAAATCTACCTTGAACCAAAAATGAAAAAAAGAAAAAAAAAACAGAACCCACCAGTTACACAGAGGAAAACCGTATCAGGGCACTTGCTCCAGTTGTAAACAATTCTGTAGTTGGCCAGTGGTGGGGAATCATCTCCCATTCAGCCAGCAGGCCCCACGCAACAAGCGTCCTCATTGCAAAGCTGGGGGACCGTGCCAAGGCATCTGTGAGTAAATGTGGGCCGAGCCCCAGGCCAGCTGCTGCTGAAATGTTCCCACCCTTCCCAGGTAAAACACCTGAATATGTACAAGGACTTGAAAGCCTAGAGGAAGGGCCATGGAGCCACATGAGCGACAGCATGCCAGCCGATTTGGTGCCTGCAGGCCAGCCAGGATGGTCCTGGCCCTGGGTACTCTTCTAGAAGCTTTCCATTTCCCTGCCTGAGATACCCCTGCTGTCCGGGCCCCCACTGCTTTCTTCCTCACTCACCTCTGCCCAGGGAGAAATTCCAGAGGCAGGTATGGGTGACACATCCTCTTCTTTAGCAGGTGGCATCTTGGTAACTGCTGCAGAAAGTCCAGCAGAGCCCCACTCACACTGGGCCACCCACAAAGCCGTGGCCTCTCACTCCCTCCCACCAGTCCAGCCCCGAGACTGCTGACAGGGCAGAGAAAATGGCGTCAGGCACAGCTGCAGGGGCTCTTGCTGCCTGGAGTGGTGTTTATATTGATCTCAAACAGGCACACCTGGGGAGGGCTGGCCGGCACGGTCAGGCTTCCCAGGCCAGCCAATAATCACCCCTCAGGCGCTCACAGTTGCAGAAGCTGGAACTTGCTGAATCGGCCAGGTCCAAGGAACAGGTGTGGGCTCCTGAGAGTCAGGATAGACAAGGGGTTGCAGCTCTGGCTTGTTTTCTAATTATATTATCTGGCCCATGAGTGGGAGACAACTTCAAGAAAACCCTCTCCTAATGAGAGGAACCCAGGAGTCAGGGAGAGGAGGGGTGGGTGGTGGGTGGAGACAGAGGCCTGGTGCCCCGGGTGCAGTGGAAGTCTCTGGAAGACCAGGTGGAGGGAGGCCACACAGAGTGATGCCCAGGGTCACAGACCTGTTGGAGCTGCTGTTTCTTAGTTCAAGTCCTGCTCTGAGGTGCTCTGTGTCAGATCTGAGTGACAGGTGAGCTGGAAGTGCTCTGCAATGAGGGCGATGTGCACGGTACCTGTGTGCCCAGCCCTGCCAGGGTAACTGCAAGGGTAGCTCTGTATCCTGGGAGGGGCCTGACCATGAGAGCCCCATGGGCTGCAGGGGAACCTGCCCAGGGAACCCCATATCCTGGGAGGGGCCTGAACAGGAGAGCACCGTGGGCTGCGGTGGGGGTGGGGTACCTGCCCAGGTGAGCTCCATATCCTGGGATTGGCCTGACCTCGAGAGCCCCATGGGCTGCTGGAGTCCTGGTAAAGGATGTCAGGACAGTCAGTGAAGCCACCGAGGATATACCTCCAGTAGTTCCTAAATCCTACACCCTGCTGGTCATTCTACCAACCACCGGGACATGGTATTCTGTATTAGTCTTCAATGATGCCTTCTTTTGTATTCTATTAGTCCCAGAGTCACAAGAAATTTTGGCTTGTGAGTGGCAGGACTCAACATACAACTAAAACAATACTTCTGGGCCGTGTTGCCCCAAGGGTTCAAAAATTCCCACACCATCTTTGGGGAAAGCTCAGTTAAAGACCTAAAAGTTCTACCTCTGGAAAAGGAAACACTCCTTCAATATGCAGACGACATTCTGATCGCCAGCCCTACTAAGGAGACCTCTGAACTACTAAGCCAATAAAGGATAGAAGTTGTCCAAGAAAAAGCTCAAATATCACAGACTACGGTGACCTGCCTGGGCTTCATTCTCACAGAAGGTCGGAGAAGCCCATCTCAGGAAAGGGAAGAAACAATTTACAGCCTTACCCATTTCTAAAACTAGAAGACAGCTTAGGGGTTCCTGGGGAGGCCAGGGTTGGTGCTTCTGGATCCCTAACTACAGTCTACTAGCTGGGCCTCTATATGAAACACTGAAAGGAAAAGATGATGATCCTTTTGAATAGAATCCAGAAGTGGCCTTTCAAGAATGGAAAGAGCAGTCAATTCAGACCCTTGCCCTGGAACTCCCTAATTTAGCTAAACCCTTTGACCTTTACATTCCTGGTGAATGGTGAATCGCTATTGGAGTATTAGTGCAAAAACTGGGACCACTTGAAATGGAACAATGCAAGAATGCCATCCCGGTAGGATAAACTACGGTCACCAATGGGCTTGGCCAACCGCCACATCTGGCCAAGATACTGGCGGTATCTGAAAACCTGGAAATCAGCAGCACAAAAGGCCACCTCCCTCCTAAGGGAAAAGGACCCCACGTGGTGATCCTAAGCCCCAACCATGCCCTGAAGTTGCAGGGTTTGCTCCGTGGGCACACTGACCTCGAGTGAGGAGGCCCTCCAACTCCAACCTCCAGAGAGATAACCGGGGTAAAGGGGCACCATGACGACTCATGTGACCATCACTTGACCTGGAGTTTCTCTCATAAAACAACAAGAGTGTGTCCCAAAAGAGTAGACTACTGCTTGCAGGACTTACTGCACCCAGAGCGGACCTAATAATCTTGGCGGGGGAAGCGTATATCACGCTGTCACCATAGAAGAGCCTACAGACACTGTGATGATGGTGGCCAATAAGACCGGCTGGACTCCTGTTTACTTCAAAAGGCTGTTGACTCAGTGGCCATCATGGTCCTTCATCACCACTGACCCTGGACTGTCTGGGAGTTGAGCAGGCAGGGTCCTGACACCTGGTGCTCTTTTTACGTTAATTCAGGGGCCTAATTGAAGAAAGTGCAGACTACTGGTCAGAGCATCTAGGCTGGCAGAAAGGGTCAGCCTAAGGTGGCCGAACAAATGCAGGGCGGGGTGAAACTGGACCTCACAGCGTCACTGCACATCTCCTTCCTGGACCCTTAAAGGTCATTAGAATCTATAACGCTTCCAATACTGGTGCTCAGGTGGACGAGCGGGGAGGCAGGAGGCCTGGGGACAATCAACGTCACCTGGAGGCTGCTGGGGAGAAGTTCTGACCCTCGCCCACGGGTATGAGGGCTCCTAACTCAGCACTCAGCAGTTACAGAAGAAGGGTCTGCACCCTCAGCACTCTAAGAATGAGGAAGGGGAAAAAAGGCAGAAGAGGGCTTTTTCCCAGGCAAAGCCCCTTAAAAATCCCTGGGAGATAAAAATAGAATCTGGGCAATAAAATAAAGTCTAACCTTTTTTATCCTTTGTGCTTTGTCTAATTTCACGTGCTCCTAGGGTCCCGCATACAGAGGTTCAACAGCCGGCACTTCAGACCAGATTTCCTAGTGCGGAATGGCTGGGTCGACACCTCAGCTCCTGGGACACAGTGCACACTCCGCGATATAGAGCCTGAGCTGCAGCCAACCGGGCCCTCGAGAGCTCCGCCCCCTCCCTCCCACTGACTCTGACAGGATCTCTACACAGCAGCCCAGCCCACAGCCCACGGGGTAGCACATGCTCTCACCTCTCCATTCTCTGATCAAAATATAAAGTTTCCTTTGCTTCTGAACCAAACTCAGTCTCAATCTGTTGGCTCCAATGACACTGGGCAGGGGGACACTTGTTGGGGTCCACTCTGGAGGATCAGTAACAGAAATTGAGAACATTGTAACTTCAATGAACAGATGTTTGAGCCAAACTGTAATTAACATAGAACAGTGTATAAGGCTCGGGTAAAATAAGATGTTTCTAACACTCCCATTTGATATTTCCATCACTTTATTATAAGCAAGTTCAGTGAAAAGGTTTGTCTTATTTGTCAGGTCAATATTAGAGAAACGAAGTGATTTCTTTCCAAGGATGTACATCTAAAAATCTTGGTTAAAGCTTCAATCTTGTTTTAAATGCTTTTCCATTGAAAATGATACCTCTCTTTCAGTTCCCCCAATTCTGAGAAGTATAAAATCTTATAATTTATTATTACCAAAGGGGAAAGGTGGGAGGAGGGATAAATTAACAGTTTGGGATTAACACATACACACTGCTATGTATAAAATCGATCATCAACAAGGAACTACTGTATAGCCCCGGGAACTACACTCAATATTTTACAATAACCTATAAGGGGAAATAATCTGAAAAAGAATAGATATTTTTATTGACATCATCTATTAATGACAGTTAAAATGGAACCTAAGGGAAGCCGGTGGTGAGTGCTTCTGACCCTGAAGACTTCAATCATCTAAAGTTTGGACTCTGCCTACTTCCCAAGGCCCTTAATGAACATATGTGTAGCCGTAGCTTAAAAAATTCCCCAGTTTGGGTTGTGGAGAGACACTGATTTTGTAAAAGCCCTGGTGTTCTCCTCACATGAATGGGACCCTTCCTACAGCTAAAACATGCCTGTCACACCCAGAGGATGGTATACCGTCTGATCGGGAAGAGTTTGGAAAAGGCATCTCATCTCCTCATCTCCTGGTGCTCGGGTTCACCCCTCCAGCGTCTTTACGAACAGTCTCCCCACTTGGAGATGTCAGCACTGTCAACATCCTGTTGCAGACAGTTTGGAATTTGTCCAGAGGATGAAGCAGAAGGAGGAGGAACAATGAGAGACAAGTCCTAGGTGTTCGGACAGGCACATGTCACTCTTATTTCCAATCAGGAAGACGAATTGACCAAAGGCTAGGGTTGCCCATGGAAACAGAATAGGGCTTGAGGAAATTCCGCTGCTTTGTGGCCAGTTCCCATAAACACAAGTTGAAAAATGGAACTCAGGGACACTAAAGTTCACGAAACTGCAGAGTTGAAAATATCTATCACTGAAAAATGTCTTGAGGAAAGTCAGAGGAAAGGACTTGTAAGCAACGGAGAATGGCAGGAAAGGGATTGGAAGAGGTAGAAAGGACTCGCCATTAAGCACAAGAAAAGGGGCTGAACATTGCCAACATTGCAATTGGCCAAAAAGGGTGTATGCGTCTTTTTCTGTATGTATTCAAGAAAAGGGCATACACTTTTTTAGCCAACCAAACAGGTGGGCACTGGAAATCAATACTACAAAACATATCACTTCGCATCAGTCAGAAGAGCCTTCCTCATAAAGTGTAAACACCAGAAATGCAGGACAGGGCAAGGAGAAAAGGGAGCCCTCTGAGGCTTATACTGGAAATGTATATTGCCAACGGTCACTCTGGAGAAGTGTATTGTGTTTACTAAAGCATCTAAAAAATGAGCTACAGAGCACAGGGCACTTGCACTCATGGATGTATATCTTGGGAAAAACAAAAATCGAGAGGACACAGGCACCCCAATATTTACCGCCTCTATGTTTAAAAGATCCTCGACTAGGATATAATTTATAAGTCTCTGGAGGGAAAAAATGGATAGAGATGTGGCACTTATGTAGAGTGGAATATTACTCAGCCTGGAAATCAATGAAATATGGCCAGTTGTAACAACCACAGAGGAGTTACGTATGATCATTCGAAGTCACATAATTCAAAAAGAAAAAGACACACGATATTACTAATACATGGAATGTAAACGTGGCTACAAATGAACTGAATTACAAAACAGAACGGGGTCTCAAATTTAGAAAACCAACATATGTTTGCTTAAGGATAAAGGAGAGTTGGGGTGCTGCATAAAACCAGAGATAGAAATTAGCACAGATACCTTTCCATAAGCCAAATATGTAAAAGTCAAGACCTACCAGTTGCTCAACGAAATGGACTAAACACCCCATATTCAACGCCTAGGAATACACCTGACTAGTAAGAATCTTCAAACCCATGGATTTATATGTCTCTGTAAGAGAATCAAGCGTGTGTATAGATTTATGAACGCAGCAGAGAAAATCCGATAAATCCAATTATCAAAATGAATTACAAAAACAAAACACAATGACAGTGAAATAGAGAGCTATTCTTAAATAATTCATTCAGAGCTTGTGATGCAACCTGGATTAACCACATCTGCACCAAGAGCTGAGTGAGACATAAGGTTGGACACTTCGGGCGGATAGCACTGGTGAGGTACGATGAGCAAACGCAGACCCTTTGAAGTCATACTGCATGGTACCCATTCCATGGGTCCCAACTCTCCAGGTTTAAGAGATTCTTCCTTCAGCTAAAACATGCATGGGAAACACAAAGTATGGTACACCGTGTGACTGGGAAGCGTTTTCAAATGCATCTCAGTTTTCGTCCCCTTTTACACGGGTTCACCATTCCAGACCCTTTACTAACACTCTCTCCACTTGGAGAGTCAGTGCCTTTAACCTCCTGTTTGGCACAGTTTGGAAATTCTGCGGAAGGTGAACAGGAATAGGGAGAACCAATCAGAGACAAGCTGTAGGTGTCTGCACGTGCAAATTTAATGCTCATTTCCCACCAGGAAGAGGAATTAACCAAAGGCTCAGCGTGCCCTGCCAGAACCAGATTAGGGCCTGAAACAATCCTGCTGTTTTGCGGCCAGCTCACAAGAAAGCGAGTTGAAGAAAGTAGCTCAGGGGCACTGTAATTCACAAACCTGCAGAGTTATGAATGACAGCTATCGTCCAAAAATGTATTGAAGTAAGTCTTCGAAGGGGACTTGAAAGCAGGGCAGTATTTCAGGAAAACGATTTCAGGGGGTAGACTGGAATTGCACTTAATGCATAGGAAAAGAGGCAGAATGTCGACAATGATGCACTTGGCCAAAAAGGGCGTACGCGTTTTTTCCTGAATATATCATGAAAAAACGCGTAAGCCCTTTTTGGCCTAACAAGCAAGCGTGTAAATGAAATCTGCACTACAATGAAGTCTCACTGCCCCCCGGTCAAAAGGGCCATCTGAAAAAATTGTAAAATCCAGAAAGGCAGGACAGGTCATGGAGAACAGGGAGCCTTGTTATGCTGATGGGCGGGATGTAAATTGCCAACAGCCACTCTGGAGAAGTGTATGGTGTTTCCTGAAACACGTAGGAAACAAAGCAACACAGCCTATGGCACTTCCACTTAGGGTCCTATAGCTTAGGAAAATTAAAATCAAAAACACACATCCACCCCAAAATTTGGGACGGCTCTGTTTACAAGAACCTCGTCTACGGTACAAGTTCAATATCCGAGAAAGCAAAAAATTTATAAAGAAGTTGTGGTACGTACGTACAATGGAATATCACTCAGCAATGAATTCTACGTCATCAGGACCGTAGTGGCATAATGAGTGGATTCAGGTACGACGATTCTACGAAAAATAAGTCACACAGAAAAAGAAACATCATAAGATATCACTAATACACGGAACGTAA
Organism: Delphinapterus leucas; assembly: GCF_059928025.1. Classification (NCBI taxonomy): domain Eukaryota; kingdom Metazoa; phylum Chordata; class Mammalia; order Artiodactyla; family Monodontidae; genus Delphinapterus; species Delphinapterus leucas. The sequence continues at coordinate 11,098,777 of NW_028322232.1, read as the reverse complement.
ACTTGGCTACACATGAACTGAATTACAAAACAGAACAGGGTCTCAAATTTAGAAAACCAACTTATGCTTGCTTATGGGGAAAGGTGAGTTGGGGTGCTACATAAAACCAGAGATTGAAATTAGCACAGATACCGTTCCATAAGCCAAATATATAATAGACAAGACCTACTCCTTGCTCAACGAAATGGACTCAACACCCCATATTCAACGCCTGGGAATATACCTGACAAGTAAGAATCTTAAGACCCATGGATTTATATGTCTCCATAAGGAAATCAAGCGTGTGTACAGCGGCCTAAATGCAGCAGTGAAAATCCGATAAATCCCATTATCAAAATAAATTTCACAAACACAACACAATGACTGTGAAATAGAGAGCATTTCTTTAATAATTCATTCAGGGCTTGTGATGCAACCTGGATTTACTACATCTCCACCCAGAGCTGGGTGAGACATAAGGCTGGACACTTCGGGCTGATAGCATTGGTGAGGTTCGGTGAGCAAACGCAGACCCTTTGAAGTCATACTGCATGGGACCCATTCCAAGAATCCCAACTCTCCAGCTTTAAGGGATTCTTCCGTCAGATAAAACATGCATGGGAAACCCAGAGTATGGTCCACCGGGTGATTGGGAAACGTTTTCAAATGCATCTCAGTTTTATTTCCCTGGTACTCGGGTTCACCGTTCCAGACGCTTTACTAACACTCTCCCCACTTGGAGAGTCAGTGCATTTAACCTCCTGTTTACCACAGTTTGCAATTTCTGCGCAAGATGAACAGGAATAGGGAGAACCAATGAGAGACTAGCTCTAGGTGTCTGCACGGGCAAATGGAAGGCGCATTTCCCACCAGGAAGAGGAATTAACCAAAGGCTCTGCATGCCCTGCCCGAACCAGATTAGCGCCTGAAACAATCCTGCGGTTTTGCGGCCAGCTCACAAGAAAGCGAGTTGAAGAAAGGAGCTCAGGGGCACTGTAATTCACAAACCTGCAGAGTTATGAATGACAGCTATCGTCCAAAAATGTATTGAAATAAGTCTTCGAAGAAGACTTGAAAGTGGGGCAGAATTTCAGTAAAACGATTTCAGGGGGGAGACTGGAATTGCACTTAAAGCATAGGAAAAGAGGCAGAATGTCGACAATGATGCACTTGGCCAGAAAGGGCGTACGCGTTTTTTCCTGAATATATTCATGAAAAAAGGCATACACCCTGTTTGGCCAAACAAGCAAGCGTGAAAAGGAAAGCTGCACTACAATGAAGTCTCACTAACCCCCGGTCAAAAGGGCCATCTGAAACAAGTGTAAAATCCAGAAAGGCAGGACAGGTCATGGAGAACACGGAGCCTTGTTATGCTGATGGGCGGGATGTAAATTGCCAACAGCCACTAAGGAGAAGAGTATGGTGTTTCCTGAAACACGTAGGAAACAAAGCAACACAGCCTATGGCATTTCCACTTAGGGTCCTATAGATTAGGGAAATTAAAATCAAAAACACACAGCCACCCCAAAGTTTGGGACGGCTCTGTTTACAAGAACCTCGTCTACGGTACTAGTTAAATATCCGAGAAAGCAAAAAATGGATAAAGCAGTTGTGGTACGTACGTACAATGGAATATCATTCAGCAATGAGATCTACGTCATCAGGCCCGTAGTGGCATAATGAGTGGATTCAGGTACGACGATTCTACGAGAAATAAGTCACACAGAAAAAGAAACATCATAAGATATCACTAATACACGGAACATAAACTTGGCTACACATGAAGTGAATTACAAAACAGAACAGGGTCTCAAATTTAGAAAACCAACATATGCTTGCTTATGGGGAAAGGTGAGTTGGGGTGCTGCATCAAACCAGAGATTGAAATTAGCACAGATACCGTTCCATAAGCCAAATATATAATAGACAAGACCTACTCCTTGTTCAACGAAATGGACTCAACACCCCATATTCAACGCCTGGGAATATAACTGACAAGTAAGAATCTTAAGACCCATGGATTTATATGTCTCCATAAGGAAATCAAGCGTGTGTACAGCGGCCTAAACGCAGCAGTGAAAATCCGATAAATCCCATTATCAAAATAAATTTCACAAACAAAACACAATGACAGTGAAATAGAGAGCAATTCTTAAATAATTCATTCAGGGCTTGTGATGCAACCTGGATTTACTACATCTCCACCCAGAGCTGGGTGAGACATAAGGCTGGACACTTCGGGCTGATAGCATTGGTGAGGTTCGGTGAGCAAACGCAGACCCTTTGAAGTCATACTGCATGGTACCCATTCCATGGGTCCCAACTCTCCAGGTTTAAGGGATTCTTCCTTCAGCTAAAACATGCATGGGAAACCCAGAGTATGGTCCACCGTGTGATTGGGAAACGTTTTCAAATGCATCTCAGGTTTCGTCCCCTGGTACTCGGGTGAACCGTTCCAGACCCTTTACTAACAGTATCCCCACATGGAGAGTCAGTGCCTTTAACCTCCTGTTTGTCACAGTTTGCAATTTCTGCGCAAGATGCACAGGAATAGGGAGAACCAATGAGAGACTAGCTGTAGGTGTCTGCACGGGCAAATGATACGCTCATTTCCCACCAGGAAGAGGAATTAACCAAAGGCTCAGCGTGCCCTGCCGGAACCAGATTAGGGCCTGAAGCAATCCTGCGATTTTGCGGCCAGTTCACAAGAAAGCGAGTTGAAGAAAGGAGCTCAGGGGCACTGTAATTCACAAACCTGCAGAGTTATGAATGACAGCTATCGTCCAAAAATGTATTGAAGTAAGTCTTCGAAGAGGACTTGAAAGCAGGGCAGAATTTCAGGAAAACGATTTCATGGGGTAGACTGGTATTGCACTTAAAGCATAGGAAAGGAGGCGGAATGTCGACAATGATGCACTTGGCCAAAAAGGGCGTATGCGTTTTTTCCTGAATATATTCAGGAAAAAACGCATACGCCATTTTTGGCCACCAAGCAAGCGTGTAAAGGAAATCTGCACTACAATGAAGTCTCACTGCCCCCCGGTCAAAAGGGTCATCTGAAACAAGTGTAAAATCCACAAACTCACTACAGGTCATGGAGAACAGGGAGACTTGTTATGCTGATGGGCGGGATGTAAATTGCCAACAGCCACTCTGGAGAAGTGTATGGTGTTTCCTGAAACACGTAGGAAACAAGGCAACACAGCCTATGGCACTTCCACTTAGGGTCCTATAGCTTAGGGAAATTAAAATCAAAAACACACAGCCACCCCAAAGTTTGGGACGGCTCTGTTTACAAGAACCTCGTCTACAGTACAAGATAAATATCCGAGAAAGCAAAAAATGGATAAAGAAGTTGTGGTACGTACAATGGAATATCACTCAGCAATGAGATCTACGTCATCAGGCCCGTAGCGGCATAATGAGTGGATTCAGGTATGACGATTATACGAGAAATAAGTCACACAGAAAAAGAAAGATCATAAGATATCACTAATACACGGAACGTAATCTTGGCTACACATGAACTGAATTACAAAACAGAACAGGGTCTCAAATTTAGAAAACCAACTTATGCTTGCTTATGGGGAAAGGTGAGTTGGGGTGCTGCATAAAACCAGAGATTGAAATTAGCCCAGATACCGTTCCATAAGGCAAATATATAATAGACACGACCTACTCCTTGCTCAACGAAATGGACTCAATACCCCATATTCAACGTCTGGGAATATACCTGACAAGTAAGAATCTTAAGACCCATGGATTTATATGTCTCCATAAGGAAGTCAAGCGTGTGTACAGTGGCCTAAACGCAGCAGTGAAAATCCGATAAATCCCATTAACAAAATAAATTTCAAAAACAAAACACAATGACAGTGAAATAGAGAGCAATTCTTACATAATTCATTCAGGCCTTGTGATGCAACCTGGATTTACCACATCTACACCCAGAGCTGGTTGAGACATAAGGCTGGACTTTTCGGGCTGATAGCATTGGTGAGGTTCGGTGAGCAAAGGCAGACCCTTTGAAGTCATACTGCATGGTACCCATTCCATGGGTCCCAACTCTCCAGGTTTAAGGGATTCTTCCTTCAGCTAAAACATGCATGGGAAACCCAGAGTATAGTCCACCGTGTGATTGGGAAACGTTTTCAAATGCTTCTCAGCTTTCGACCCCTGGTACTCTGGTTCACCATTCCAGACGCTTTACTAACACTCTCCCCACTGGGAGAGTCAGTGCCTTTAACCTCCTGTTTGGCACAGTTTGCAATTTCTGCGCAAGATGAACAGGAATAGGGAGAACCAATGAGAGACTAGCTGTAGGTGTCTGCACGGGCAAATGGAACGCACATTTCCCACCAGGAAGAGGAATTAACCAAAGGCTCAGCGTGCCCTGCTGGAACCAGATTAGGGCCTGAAGCAATCCAGCGGTTTTGCGGCCAGCTCACAAGATAGCGAGTTAAAGAAAGGAGCCCAGGGGCACTGTAATTCACAAACCTGCAGAGTTATGAATGACAGCTATCATCCAAAATTGTATTGAAGTAAGTCTTCGAAGAGGACATGAAAGCGGGGTAGAATTTCAGGAAAACGATTTCATGGGGTAGACTGGTATTGCACTTAAAGCATAGGAAAAGAGGCAGAATGTCCACAATGATGCACTTGGCCAAAAAGGGCGTATGTGTTTTTTCCTGAATATATTCAGGAATAAACGCATACGCCCTTTTTGGCCAACCAAGCAAGCGTGTAAAGGAAATCTGCACTACAATGAAGTCTCACTGCCCCCCGGTCAATAGGGCCATATGAAACAAGTGTAAAATCCAGAAAGGCAGGACAGGTCATGGAGAACAGGGAGCCTTGTTATGCAGATGGGCGGGATGTAAATTGCCAACAGCCACTCTGGAGAAGTGTATGGTGTTTCCTGAAACACGTAGGAAACAAAGCAACACAGCCTATGGCACTTCCACTTATGGTCCTATAACTTAGGGAAATTAAAATCAAAAACACACAGCCACCCGAAAGCTTGGGACGGCTCTGTTTACAAGAACCTCGTCTACGGTACAAATTAAATATCCGAGAAAGCAAAAAATGGATAAAGATGTTGTGGTACGTACGTACAATGGAATATCACTCAGCAATGACATCTACGTCTTCAGGCCCGTAGTGGCATAATGAGTGGATTCAGGTAATACGATGCTACGAGAAATAAGTCACACAGAAAAAGAAAGATCATAAGATATCTCTAATACACGGAACGTAAACTTGGCTACACATGAACTGAATTAGAAAACAGAACAGGGTCTCAAATTTAGAAAACCAACTTATGCTTGCTTATGGGGAAAGGTGAGTTGGGGTGCTGCATAAAACCAGAGATTGAAATTAGCACAGATACAGTTCCATAAGCCAAATATATAATAGACAAGACCTACTCCTTGCTCAACGAAATGGACTCAACACCCCATATTCAACGCCTGGGAATATACCTGACAAGTAAGAAACTTAAGACCCATGGATTTATATGTCTCCATAAGGAAGTCAAGCATGTGTACAGTGGCCTAAACGCAGCAGTGAAAATCCGATAAATCCCATTAACAAAAATTTCAAAAACAAAACACAATGACAGTGAAATAGAGAGCAATTCTTAAATAATTCATTCAGGGCTTGTGATGCAACCTGGATTTACCACATCTACACCCAGAGCTTGTTGAGACATAAGGCTGGACACATCGGGCTGATAGCATTGGTGAGGTTTGGTGAGCAAATGCAGATCCTTTGAAGTCATACTGCATGGTACCCATTCCATGGGTCCCAACTCTCCAGGTTTAAGGGATTCTTCCTTCACCTAAAACATGCATGGGAAACCCAGAGTATGGTCCACCGTGTGATTGGGAAACGTTTTCAAATGGATCTCAGGTTTCGACCCCTGGTACTCGGGTGCACCGTTCCAGACGCTTTACTAGCACTCTCCCCACTTGGAGAGTCAGTGCCTTTAAACTCCTGTTTGGCACAGTTTGCAATTTCTGCGCAAGATGAACAGGAATAGGGAGAACCAATGAGAGACTAGCTGTAGGTGTCTGCACGGGCAAATGGAACGCTTATTTCCCACCAGGAAGAGGAATTAACCAAAGGCTCAGTGTGCCCTGCCGGAACCAGATTAGGGCTTGAAGCAATCCTGCGGTTTTGCGGCCAGCTCACAATAAAGCGAATTGAAGAAAGGAGCTCAGGGGCACTGTAATTCACAAACCTGCAGAGTTATGAATGACAGCTATCGTCCAAAAATGTATTGAAGTAAGTCTTCGAAGAGGACTTGAAAGCGGGGCAGAATTTCAGGAAAACGATTTCATGGGGTAGACTGGAATTGCACTTAAAGCATAGGAAAAGAGGCAGAATGTCCACAATGATGCACTTGACCAAAAAGGGCGTATGCGTTTTTTCCTGAATATATTCAGGAAAAAACGCATATGCGCTTTTTGGCCAACCAAGCAAGCGTGTAAAGGAAATCTGCACTACAATGAAGTCTCACTGCCCCCCGGTCAATAGGGCCATCTGAAACAAGTGTAAAATCCAGAAAGGCAGGACAGGTCATGGAGAACAGGGAGCCTTGTTATGCTGATGGGCGGGATGTAAATTGCCAACAGCCACTCTGGAGAAGTGTATGGTGTTTCCTGAAACACGTAGGAAACAAAGCAACACAGCCTATGGCACTTCCACTTATGGTCCTATAGCTTAGGGAAATTAAAATCAAAAACACACAGCCACCCCAAAGTTTGGGACGGCTCTGTTTACAAGAACCTCGTCTACGGTACAAATTAAATATCCGAGAAAGCAAAAAATGGATAAAGAAGTTGTGGTACGTACGTACAATGGAATATCACTCAGCAATGAGATCTACGTCATCAGGCCCGTAGCGGCATAATGAGTGGATTCAGGTACGACGATTCTACGAGAAATACGTCACACAAAAAAAAAGATCATAAGATATCACTAATACACGGAACGTAAACTTGGCTACACATGAACTGAATTACAAAACAGAACAGGGTCTCAAATTTAGAAAACCAACTTATGCTTGCTTATGGGGAAAGGTGAGTTGGGGTGCTGCATAAAACCAGAGATTGAAATTAGCACAGATACCGTTCCAAAAGCCAAATATATAAGAGACAAGTCCTACTCCTTGCACAACGAAATGGACTCAACACCCCATATTCAACGTCTGGGAATATACCTGACAAGTAAGAATCTTAAGACCCATGGATTTATATGTCTCCATAAGGAAGTCAAGCGTGTGTACAGTGGCCTAAACGCAGCAGTGAAAATCCGATAAATCCCATTAACAAAATAAATTTCAAAAACAAAACACAATGACAGTGAAATAGAGAGCAATTCTTACATAATTCATTCAGGCCTTGTGATGCAACCTGGATTTACCACATCTACACCCAGAGCTGGTTGAGACATAAGGCTGGACACTTCGGGCTGATAGCATTGGTGAGGTTCGGTGAGCAAAGGCAGACCCTTTGAAGTAATCCTGCATGGTATCCATTCCATGGGTCCCAACTCTCCAGGTTTAAGGGATTCTTCCTTCAGCTAAAACATGCATGGGAAACCCAGAGTATGGTCCACCATGTGATTGGGAAACGTTTTCAAATGGATCTCAGGTTTCGACCCCTGGTACTCGGGTGCACCGTTCCAGACGCTTTACTAGCACTCTCCCCACTTGGAGAGTCAGTGCCTTTAACCTCCTGTTTGGCACAGTTTGCAATTTCTGCGCAAGATGAACAGGAATAGGGAGAACCAATGAGAGACTAGCTTTAGGTGTCTGCACGGGCAAATGTAACGCTCATTTCCCACCAGGAAGAGGAATTAACCAAAGGCTCAGCATGCCGTGCCGGAACCAGATTAGGGCCTGAAGCAATCCTGCGGGTTTGCGGCCAGCTCACAAGATAGTGAGTTGAAGAAAGGAGCTCAGGGGCACTGTAACTCACAAACATGCAGAGTTATAAATGACAGCTATCGTCCAAAAATATATTGAAGGAAGGCTGCGAAGAGGACTTGTAAGTGGGGCAGAATTGCAGGATAACGATTTCAGGAGGTAGACGGGAATTGCATTTAAAGCATAGGAAAAGAGGCAGAACGTCGACAATGATGCTCTTGGCCAAAAAGGGCGTATGCGTTTTTTCCTGAATATATTCAGGAAAAAACGCATACGCCCTTTTTGGCCAACCAAGCAAGCATGTTAAAGAAATCTGCACTACAATGAAGTCTCACTGCCCCCCGGTCAAAAGGGCCATGTGAAAAAAGTGTAAAATCCAGAAAGGCAGCACAGGCCATGGAGAACAGGGAGCCTTGTTATGCTGATGGGCGGGATGTAAATTGCCAACAGCCACTCTGGAGAAGTGTATGGTGTTTCCAGGAACAGCTAAAAAACAAAGCAACGGAGCCTACAGCACTTCCACTTATGGTCCTATAGCTTAGGGAAATTAAAATCAAAAACACACAGCCACCCCAAAGTTTCGGACGGCTCTGTTTACAAGAACCTCGTCTACGGTACAAGTTAAATATCCCAGAACGTGAAAAATGGATAAAGAAGTTGTGGTACGTACGTACAATGTAATATCACTCAGCAATGAAATCTATGTCATCAGGCCCGTCGCGGCATAATGAGTGGATTCAGGTACGTTGATTCTAAGTGAAATGAGTCACACAGAAAATGAAACATCATAAGATATCACTAATACAAGGAATGTAAACTTGGCTACACATGAACAGAATTACAAAACAGAACAGGGTCTCAAATTTAGAAAACCAACTTATGCTTGCTTAAGGGGAAAGGTGAGTTGGGGTGCTGCATAAAACCAGAGATAGAAATTAGCACAGATACCTTTCCATAAGCCAAATATGTAATTGTCAAGACCTACCCCTTGCTCAACGAAATGGACTAAACACCCCATATTCAACAACTAGGAATACACCTGACTAGTAAGAATCTTCAAACCCATGGATTTATATGTCTCCGTAAGAGAATGAAGCGTGTGTACAGAGGCATGAATGCAGCAGAGAAAATCCGATAAACCCCATTATCAATATGAGTTACAAAAACAAAACACAAGGACAGTGAAATAGAGAGCAATTCTTAAATAATTCATTCAGGGCTTGTGATGCAACCTGGATTTACCACATCTACACCCAGAGCTGAGTGAGACATAAGGTTGGGCACTTCGGGCTGATAGCATTGGTGAGGTTCGATGAGCAAATGCAGACCCTTTGAAGTCATACTGCATGGTACCCATTCCATGGGTCCCATCTCTCCAGGTTTAACGAATTCTTCCTTCAGCTAAAACATGCATGGGAAACCCACAGTATGGTGCACCGAGGGGCCGGCAAACGTTTTCAAATGCATCTCAGTTTTCGTCCCCTTTTACTCGGGTTCACCATTCCAGACCCTTTACTAACACTCTCCCCACTTGGAGAGTCAGTGCCTTTAACCTCTTGTTTGGCACAGTTTGCAATTTCTGCGCAAGATGAACAGGAATAGGGAGAACCAATGAGAGACTAGCTTTAGGTGTCTGCACGGGCAAATGTAACGCTCATTTCCCACCAGGAAGAGGAATTAACCAAAGGCTCAGCATGCCGTGCCGGAACCAGATTAGGGCCTGAAGCAATCCTGCGGGTTTGCGGCCAGCTCACAAGATAGCGAGTTGAAGAAAGGAGCTCAGGGGCACTGTAACTCACAAACCTGCAGAGTTATAAATGACAGCTATCGTCCAAAAATATATTGAAGGAAGGCTGCGAAGAGGACTTGTAAGTGGGGCAGAATTGCAGGATAACGATTTCAGGAGGTAGACGGGAATTGCATTTAAAGCATAGGAAAAGAGGCAGAACGTCGACAATGATGCTCTTGGCCAAAAAGGGCGTATGCGTTTTTTCCTGATTATATTCAGGAAAAAACGCATACGCCCTTTTTGGCCAACCAAGCAAGCATGTTAAAGAAATCTGCACTACAATGAAGTCTCACTGCCCCCCGGTCAAAAGGGCCATGTGAAAAAAGTGTAAAATCCAGAAAGGCAGCACAGGCCATGGAGAACAGGGAGCCTTGTTATGCTGATGGGCGGGATGTAAATTGCCAACAGCCACTCTGGAGAAGTGTATGGTGTTTCCTGGAACAGCTAGAAAACAAAGCAATGGAGCCTACGGCACTTCCACTTATGGTCCTATAGCTTAGGGAAATTAAAAGCAAAAACACACAGCCACCCCAAAGTTTCGGACGGCTCTGTTTACAAGAACCTCGTCTACGGTACAAGTTAAATATCCCAGAACGTGAAAAATGGATAAAGAAGTTGTGGTACGTACGTACAATGGAATATCACTCAGCAATGAAATCTATGTCATCAGGCCCGTCGCGGCATAATGAGTGGACTCAGGTACGATGATTCTAAGTGAAATAAGTCACACAGAAAATGAAACATCATAAGATATCACTAATACAAGGAATGTAAACTTGGCTACACATGAACTGAATTACAAAACAGAACAGGGTCTCAAATTTAGAAAACCAACTTATGCTTGCTTAAGGGGAAAGGTGAGTTGGGGTGCTGCATAAAACCAGAGATAGAAATTAGCACAGATACCTTTCCATAAGCCAAATATGTAATTGTCAAGACCTACCCCTTGCTCAACGAAATGGACTAAACACCCCATATTCAACGACTAGGAATACACCTGACTAGTAAGAATCTTCAAACCCATGGATTTATATGTCTCCGTAAGAGAATGAAGCGTGTGTACAGAGGCATGAATGCAGCAGAGAAAATCCGATAAACCCCATTATCAAAATGCATTACAAAAACAAAACACAAGGACAGTGAAATAGAGAGCAATTCTTAAATAATTCATTCAGGGCTTGTGATGCAACCTGGATTTACCACATCTACACCCAGAGCTGGGTGAGACATAAGGCTGGACACTTCAGGCTGATAGCATTGGTGAGGTTCGGTGAGCAAACGCAGACCATTTGAAGTCATACCGCATGGTACCCATTCCATGGGTCCCAACTCTCCAGGTTTAAGGGATTCTTCCTTCAGCTAAAACATGCATGGGAAACCCAGAGTATGGTCCACCGTGTGATTGGGAAACGTTTTCAAATGCATCTCAGTTTTCGAACCCTGGTACTCGGGTTCACCATTCCAGAAGCTTTACTAACACTCTCCCCACTTGGAGAGTCAGTGCCTTTAACCTCCTGTTTGGCACAGTTTGCAATTTCTGCGCAAGATGGACAGGAATAGGGAGAACCGATGAGAGACTAGCTGTAGGTCTATGCACGGGCAAATAGAACGCTCATTTCCCACCAGGAAGAGGAATTAACCAAAGGCTCAGCGTGCCCTGCTGGAAACAGATTAGGGCCTGAAGGAGTCTTGCTTTTTTGTGACCAACTCACAAGAAAGCGAGTTGAAGAAAGGAGCTCAGGGGCACTGAAATTCACAAACCCGCAGAGTTATGAATGACCGCTATCGTCCAAAAATATATTGAAGTAAGCCTTCGAAGAGGACTTGAAATCGGGGCAGAATTTCAGGAAAACGATTTCAGGGGGTAGACTGGAATTGCACTTAAAGCATAGGAAAAGAGGCAGAATGTCGACAATGATGCACTTGGCCAAAAAGGGCGTATGCGTTTTTTCCTGAATATATTCAGGAAAAAACGCATACGCACTTATTGGCCAACCAAGCAAGCGTGTAAAGGAAATCTGCACTACAATGCAGTCTCACTGCCCCCTGGTCAAAAGGGCGATCTGAAAAAAGTGTAAAATCCAGAAAGGCAGGACAGGTCATGGAGAACAGGGAGCATTGTTATGCTGATGGGCGGGATGTAAATTGCCAACAGCCACTCTGGAGAAGTGTATGGTGTTTTCTGAAACACGTAGGAACCAAAGCAACACAGCCTATGGCATTTCCACTTAGGGTCCTATAGCTTAGGGAAATTAAAATAAAAAACACACAGCCACCCTAAAGTTTGGGACGGCTCTGTTTACAAGAATCTCGTCTACAGTACAAGTTAAATATCCGAGAAAGCAAAAAATGGATAAAGAAATTGTACTTCGCACGTACAATGGAATATCACTCAGCAATGAAATCTACGTCCTCAGGCTCTTAGCGGCATAATGAGTGGATTCAGGTACGATGATTCTACGAGAAATAAGTCACACAGAAAAAGAAACATCATAAGATATCACTAATACACGGAATGTAAACTTGGCTACACATGAACTGAATTACAAAACAGAACAGGGTCCCAAATTTAGAAAACCAACTTATGCTTGCATATGGGGAAAGGTGAGTTGGGGTGCTGCATAAAACCAGAGATTGAAATTAGCACAGATACCGTTCCATAAGCCAAATATATAATAGACAAGTCCTACTCCTTGCTCAACGAAAGGGACTCAACACCCCATATTCAATGCCTGGGAAGATACCTGACAAGGAACAATCTTAAAACCCATGGATTTATATGTCTCCATAAGGAAATCAAGCGTGTGTACAGCGGCCTAAACGCAGCAGTGAAAATCCAATAACTACGATTATCAAAATAAATTTCAAAAACAAAACACAATGACAGTGAAATAGAGAGCAATTCTTAAATAATTCATTCAGCGCTTGTGAGGCAACCTGGATTTACCACATCCACACGCAGAGCTGGGTGAGACATAAGGCTGGACACTTCGGGCTGATAGCATTGGTGAAGTTCGGTGAGCAAACGCAGACCCTTTGAAGTCATACTGCATGGTAGCCATTCCATGGGTCCCAACTCTCCAAGTTTAAGGGATTCTTCCATCAGCTAAAACATGCATGGGAAACCCAGAGTACGGTCCACTGTGTGATTGGGAAACGTTTTCAAATGCATCTCAGTTTTCTTCCCCTGGTACTCGGGTTCACAATTCCAGACGCTTTACTAACACTCTCCCCACTTGGAGAGTCAGTGCCTTTAACCTCCTGTTTGGCTCAGTTTGCAATTTCTGCGCAAGATGAAAAGGAATAGGGAGAACCAATGAGAGACTAGCTGTAGGTGTCTGCACGGGCAAATGGAACGCTCATTTCCCACCAGTAAGAGGAAATAACCAAAGGCTCAGCGTGCCCTGCCGGAAACAGATTAGGGCCTGAAGCAATCCTGCGGTTTTGTGGCCAGCTCACAAGAAAGCGAGTTGAAGAAAGGAGCTCAGGGGCACTGTAATTCACAAACCTGCAGAATTATGAATGACAGCTCTCGTCCAAAAATGTACTGAAGTAAGACTTCGAAGAGGACTTGAACGTGGGGCAGAATTTCAGGAAAACGATTTCAGGGGCAGACTGGAATTGTACTTAAAGCATAGGAAAAGAGACAGAATGTCGACAATGATGCACTTGGCGAAAAAGGGCGTATTCGTTTTTACCTGAATATATGCAGGAAAAAACGCATACGTGATTTTTGGCCAATCAAGCAAGCGTGTAAAGGAAATCTGCACTACAATGAAGTCTCACTGCCCCCCGGTCAAAAGGGACATCTGAAAAAAGTGTAAAATCCAGAAAGGCAGGACAGGTCATGGAAAAGAGGGAGCCTTGTTACGGTGATTGGCGCAATGTAAATTGCCAACAGCAACTCTGGAGAAGTGTATGGTGTATCCTGAAACACGTAGGAAACAAAGCAACACAGCCTATTGCACTTCCACTTATGATCCTATAGGTTAGTGAAATTAAAATCAAAAACACACAGCCACCCTAAAATTTGGGACGGCTCTGTTTACAAAAACCTCGTCTACGGTACAAGTTAAATATCCGAGAAAGCAAAAAATGGATAAAGAAGTTGTACTACGCACGTACAATGGAATATCACTCAGCAATGAAATCTACGTCCTCAGGCACGTAGCGGCATAATGACTCGATTCAGGTACGATGATTCTACGAGAAATAAGTCACACAGAAAAAGAAACATCATAAGATATCACTAATACACGGAATGTAAACTTGGCTACACATGAACTGAATTACAAAACAGTACAGGGTCCCAAATTTAGAAAACCAACTTATGCTTGCATATGGGGAAAGGTGAGTTGGGGTGCTGCATAAAACCAGAGATTGAAATTAGCACAGATACCGTTCCATAAGCCAAATATATAATAGACAAGACCTACACCTTGCTCAACGGAATGGACTCAACACCCCATATTCAACGCCTGGCAAGATACCTGACAAGTAATAATCTTAAAACCCATGGATTTATATGTCTCCGTAAGGAAATCAAGCGTGTGTACAGCTGTCTAAACGCAGCAGTGAAAATCCGATAAATCCCATTACCAACATTAATTTCAAAAACAAAACACAATGACAGTGAAATAGAGAGCAATTCTTAAATAATTCATTCAGGGCTTGTGATGCAACCTGGATTTACCACATCTACACCCAAAGCTGGGTGAGACATAAGGCTGGACACTTCGGGCTGATAGCATTAGTGAGGTTCAGTGAGCAAACGCAGACCCTTTGAAGTCATACTGCATGGTACCCATTCCATGGGTCCCAACTCTCCAGGTTTAAGGGATTCTTCCTTCAGCTAAAACATGCATGGGAAACCCAGAGTATGGTCCACCGTGTGATTGGGAAACGTTTTCAAATGCATCTCAGTTTTCGAGCCCTGGTACTCGGGTTCACCATTCCAGACGCTTTACTAACACTCTCCCCACTTGGAGAGTCAGTGCCTTTAACCTGCTGTTTGGCACAGTTTGCAATTTCTGCGCAAGATGTTCAGGAATAGGGAGAACTAATGATAGACTAGCTGCAGGTTTCTCCACGGGCAAATGGAACGCTCATTTCCCACCAGGAAGAGGAATTAACCAAAGGCTCAGGGTGCCCTGCCGGAAACAGATTAGGGCCTGAAGCAATTCTGCGGTTTTGCGGCCAGCTCACAAGAAAGCGAGTTGAAGAAAGGAGCTCAGGGGCACTGTAATTCACAAACCTGCAGAGTTATGAATGACAGCTATCGTCCAAAAATGTACTGTAGTAAGAATTCGAAGAGGACTTGAAAGCGGGGCAGAATTTCAGGAAAACAATTTCAGGGGGTAGACTGGAATTGCACTTAAAGCATAGGAAAAGAGGCAGAATGTCGACAATGATGCACTTGGCCAAAATGGGCGTATGCGTTTTTTCCTGAATATATTCAGGAAAAAACGCATACGCACTTTTTGGCCAACCAAGCAAGCATGTAAAGGAAATCTGCACTACAATGAAGTCTCACTGCCCCCCGGTCAAAAGGGCCATCTGAAAAAAGTGTAAAATCCAGAAAGGCAGGACAGGTCATGGAGAACAGGGAGCCTTGTTATGCTGATGGGCGGGATGTAAATTGCCAACAGCCACTGTGGAGAACTGTATGGTGTTTCCTCAAACACCTAAAAAACTAAGCAACGGAGCCTACAGCCCTTCAACTTATGCTTCTATAGCTTAGGGAAATTAAAATCAAAAAGACACAGCCACCCATAAATTTTGGACGGCTCTGCTTACAAGAACCTTGTTTACGGTACAAGTGAAATATTCCAGAAAGCGAAAAATGGATAAAGAAGTTGTTGTATGTACGTACAATGGAATATCACTCAGCAATGAAATCTATGTCATGAGGCCCGTCGTGGCATAATGAGTGGATTCAGGTACGATGATTCTAAGTTAACTAAGTCACACAGAAAAAGAAACACCTTAAGATATCTCAAATACACGGAATGTAAACATGGCTGCACATGAACTCAATTACAAAACAGCAAAGGGTCCCAAATTTAGAAAACCAACTTATGCTTGCTTAAGGGGAAAGGTGAGTTGTGGTGCTGCATAAAACCAGAGATTGAAAATAGAACAGATATCTTTCCATAAGCAAATATGTAATAGTCAGGACCTCTCCTTGCTCCACGAAATGGACTCAACACCCCATATTCAATGCCTAGGAATATACCTGACTAGTAAGAATCTGAACACCCATGGATTTATATGTCTCCATAAAAGAATCAATCATGTGTACAGCGGCATATACGCAGCAGTGAAAATCCGATAAATCCCATTATCAAAATAAATTACAAAAACAAAACACAATGACAGTGAAATAGAGAGCAATTCTTAAATCATTCATTCAAGGCTTGTGATGCAACGTGGATTTACCACATCTACACCCCGAGCTGAGTGAGACATAAGGCTGGACACTTCGGGCTGAAAGCATTGGTGACGTTCGGTGAGCAAAGGTAACCCTTTGAAGTCATACTGCACGGTACCCATTCCATGGGTCCCAACTCTGCAGGTTTAAGGGATTCTTCCTTCAGCTAAAACATGCATGGGCAACCCAGAATATGGTCCACCGTGTGACCGGGAAACCTTTTTAAATGCATGTCAGTTTTCGTCCCCTCGTACTCGGTTTTACCATTCCAGACGCTTTACTAAAACTCTCCCCACTTGGAGAGTCAGTGCCTTAAACCTCCTGTTTGGCACAGTTTGGAATTTCTGCGCAAGATGAACAGGAATAGGGAGAACCAATGAGAGATTAGCTGTAGGTGTCTGCACGAACAAATTTAACGCTCATTTCCCACCAGAAAGAGGAATTAGCCAAAGGCTCAGCATGCCGTGCCGGAACCAGATTAGGGGCTGAAGCAATCCTGCGGTTTTTTGGCCAGCTCACAAGAAAGCGAGTTGAAGAAAGGAGCTCAGGGGCACTGTAATTCACAAACCTGCAGAGTTATAAATGACAGCTATCGTCCAAAAATATATTGAAGTAAGGCTGCAAAGAGGACTTGAACGCGGGGCAGAATTCCAGGAATACGATTTCAGGAGGTAGACGGGAAGTCCTCTGAAAGTATAGGAGAAGAGGCAGAACCTCGACAATGATGCACTTGGTCAAAAAGGGCATATGCGTTTCTTCCAGGGCCCTTATTAAAGAGGGTAGGAGGCTCCCAGCATGCTTCAGTGGCCAACAGAGGGCCTACGTCACCAAGGCGACATGAGCCATCCAGGCAGGAGTGACCTCACATCAGAGGGCCCACCTCACAGAAGCGTAAGGAACCCAGTCAGGATCAGACTCTCACCAGAGTGCCCACATAAGCAAGGGGCTGGGAACCAGGCAGGAGTGTCCTCACACCCGTGGGGCCACATCATCGAAAGTTGAGGTACCCAGCACATGTGGCCTCAAACCAGAGGACCCACATCACCATGGGTCTCGGAGCGAGGCAGGCAGGATTAACCTCAAAACACATGGCCCATTGTATAAAAAAGGTGAGGAATCCAGCAGTTGGAACATCCCAGCAGGCGGCTCAGAGCACCGAGGCTATGGGATCCAGGCAGTGATGAACTCACAACAGAGGGCTCTCATCATGATACTGTAAGCAACCCAGCCGTTGTGACCTCAGAGCACAAGGCCCACATCCCCATGGGGAAGGGAACCAAGCAGGAGTGTCATCGCACCAGTGGGCACACATCAGAAAATGTGGGGAGCCCAGCAGTTAGGGCCGGACGCCAGAGGGCCCTCATCACTGAGGAGAGGAGGCTCCCAGCAAGCTCCAACTGCTACCAGAAGGCCGACGTCGCCAATGCGGGGTGTGCCAGCAAGGCAGGAGTGACCTCAGAGCAGAGGGCCAACCACACAAAAGTGTGAGGAACCCAAAGAGGATCAGACTCTCACCAGAGGGCCCACATCACCAAGGGAATGGAAACCAGGCAGGAGTGTCCTCACACCAGTGGGGCCACATCACCGAAATGTGACGGACCCAGCACACGTGGCCTCAAACTACAGGACACACATCACCAAGGGGCTGGGAGTGAGGCAGGCAGGAGGAGCCTCCAAACAGAGGGCCCATAGCGTAAAAAAGGTGAGGAGTCCCGCAGTTGGAACCTCCCAGCAGGTGGCCAGGAGCAGCGAGGCTATGGGATCCAGGCCTGACTGAACTCAAAACAGAGGGCCCTCATCATGAAACTGTGAGCAACCCAGCCGTTGGGACCTTAGAGCAGAAGGCCCACATTCCCATGTGGTTGGGAACCTGGCAGAAGTGTACTCGCACCACAGGGCGCACATCAGAGAATTTTGGGAGCCCAGAAGTTAGGGCCTGACGCCAGAGAGCCCTCATTACCAAGGGGAGGAGACCCCAAGCAGGCACCATCTCCCAACTGAGGGCCAATGTCGCCAAGGTGACGTGCAACAGCCAGGCAGGAGTGACCTCACAGCTGAGGGCCTACCTCACAGAATGGTGAGGAACTCAGCCAGGTTAAGACTCTCACCAGAGGGCCCACATCACCAAGGGCATCAGAACCAGGCAGGACTGTCTTCACACCACGGTGGCCACATCATAGAAAGGTGAGGAACCCAGCACATGTGGCCTAAACCAGAGGATCCAGATCTCTAAGGGGCTCGGAGTGAGGCAGGCAGGAGTAGCCTCACAACACAGGGCCCATAGAATAAAAAAGCTGAGGAATCCTGCAGTGGGAACCTCCCAGCAGGCGGCCCAGAGCACCGAGTCTATGCGATCCAGGCCACAGTGAACTCACAGCAGAGGGCCCACATCATGAAACTGTGAGCAACCCAGCCGTTGGGACCTCAGAGCAGAAGGCCCACATCCCCATGGGGTTGGGAACATGGCACGAGTGTCCTCGCACCACTTAGCACGTATCAGAAAATGTGGGTACCCAGCAGTTAGGGCCTGACGCCAGAGGGCCCTCATCACCGAGGGGAGGAGGCTCCCAGCAGGCTCCAACTGCCACAAGAGGACCGACATTGCCAAGGCGGGGTGTGCCAGCCAGGCAGGAGTGACCTCACAGCAGAGGGCCCACCTCACAGAAGTGGGAGGAACCCAGCCAGGATCAGACTCTCACCAGAGGGCCCACATCACCAAGGGGATAGGAACCAGGCAGGAGTGTCCTTACACCAGTGGGGCCACATCATCGAAAGGTGAGGGACCCAGCACACGTGGCCTCAAACCAGAGGACACACATCACCAAGGGGCTGGGAGTGAGGCAGGCAGGAGGAGTCTCAAAACAGAGGGCCCATAGAACGAAAAAGGTGAGGAATCCTGCAGTTGGAACCTCCCCGCAGGTGGCCAGGAGTAGCGAGGCTATGGGGTCCATTCCGGAGTGAACTCACACCAGAGGGCCCTCATCATGAAACAGAGCAACGTACCATTGGGACCTCAGAGCAGAAGGCCCACATTCCCATGGGGTTGGGAACCTGGCAGGAGTGTACTCGCACCACAGGGCGCACATCAGAAAATTTTGGGAGCCCAGGAGTTAGGGTCTGATGCCAGAGGGCCCTCATTACCGAGGGGAGGAGACTCCCAGCAGGCACCAACTCCCAACTGAGGGCCCACGTCGCCAAGTTGACGTGTGCCAGCCAGGCAGGAGTGACCTCACCGCAGAGGGCCTACCTCACAGAAGGGTGAGGAACCCAGCCAGGATAAGACTCTCACCAGAGGGCCCACATCACCAAGGGGATTGGAACAAGGCAGGAGTGTCCTCACACCAGTGTGGCCACATTATAGAAAGGTGAGGAACCCAGCACATGTGGCCTAAACCAGAGGACCCACATTTCCAAGGTGCTCCAAGTGAGGCAGGCAGGAGTAGCCTAACAACACAGGGCCCAGAGAATAAAAAATGTGAGGAATCCAGCAGTTTGAACCTCCCAGCAGGTGGCCCAGAGCATGGAGTCTATGGGATCCAGACCACAGTGAACTCACAGCAGAGGGCCCACATCATGAAACTGTGAGCAACCCAGCCAGTGGGACCTCAGAGCAGAAGGCCCACATCCCCATGGGGATGGGAACCTCGCAGGAGTGTCCTCGCACAACTTAGCACGTATCAGAAAATGTGGGAACCCAGCAGTTATGGCCTGACGCCAGAGGGCCCTCATCACGGAGGAGAGGAGGCTACCAGCAGGCTCCAAATGCCACCAGAGGGCCGACGTCACCAATGGAACGGGAGCAAGCCAGGCAGGAGTTACCTCACAGCAGAGGGCCCACCTCACAGAAGTGTGAGGAGCCCAAACAGGATCAGACTCTAACCAGAGCGCCCACATCACCAAGGGGATGGAAACCAGGCAGGAGTGTCCTCACACCAGTGGGGCCACATCAGCGAAAGGTGAGGAACACAGCACATGTGGCCTCAAACAAAGGGACACACATCACGAAAGGGCTGGGAGTGAGGCATGCAGGAGGAGACTCACAACAGAGCGCCCATAGAATAAAAAAGGTGAGGAACCCCGCAGTTGGAAGCTCCAAGCAGGTGGCCCAGAGCACCGAGGCTATGGGATGCATGCCGGAGTGAACTCACAGCAGAGGGCCCACATTCTGACACTGTGAGCAACCCAGCCGTTGGGACCTCAGAGCAGAAAGCCCACATCCCCATGGGGATGGGACCCTGGCTGGAGTGTACTCGCACGACAGGGCACACATCAGAAAATTTTGGGAGCCCATGAGTTAGGGCCTGACGCCAGAGGGCCCTCATTACCGAGGGGAGGAGACTCCCAGCAGGCACCAACTCCCAACTGAGGGCCCACATTGCCAAGGTGACGTGTGCCAGCCAGGCAGGAGTGACCTCACAGCAGAGGGCCCACCTCCCAGAAGTGTGAGCAATCCAGACAGGATCAGACTCTCACCAGAGGGCCCCCATCACAAAGGGGATGGGAACCAGGCAGGAGTGTCCTCACACCAGTGGGGCCACATCAATAAAGGTGAGGAAACCGGTACATGTGGCCTTAAACCAGAGGACCTCCATCACAAAGGGGCTGGGAGTGAGTCAGGAAGTAGGAGCATGAAAACACAGGACCCAAAGAATAAAAATGGTAAGGAATCCAGCAGTAGGAACCTCCCAGCAGGCCTCTCAGAGCACAGAGTCTATGGGATCTAGGCCTGAGTGAACTAACACCAGAGAGCCAACATCATGAAACGGTGAACAACACAGGTGTTGGGACCTTAGAGCAGAAGGCCCACATGCCCATGGGGATGGGAACCTCGCAGGAGTGTCCTCGCACCACTAAGCACGTATCAGAAAATGTGGGTACCCAGCAGTTAGGGCCTGATGCAAGAGGGCCACCATCACCGAGGGGAGGTTCCCAGCAGGCTCCAACTGCCACAAGAGGGCCGACATTGCCAAGGCGGGGTGTGCCAGCCAGGCAGGAGTGACGTCACAGCAGAGCGCCCACCTCACAGAAGGGTGAGGAACCCAGCCAGGATCAGACTCTCAACAGAGGGCCCACATCATCAAGGGGATAGGAACCAGGCAGGAGTGTCCTCACACCAGTGGGGCCACATCATCGAAAGGCGAGGGACCCAGCATACGTGGCCTCAAACCAGAGGACACACATCACCAAGGGGCTGGGAGTGAGGCAGGCAGGAGGAGTCTCAAAACAGAGGGCCCATAGAAGAAAAAAGGTGAGGAACCCCGCAGTTGTAACCTCCCCGCAGGTGGCCAGGAGCAGCGAGGCTATGGGATCCAGGCCGGAGAGAACTCACGCCAGAGGGCCCTCATCATGAAACTGAGCAACCCACGGTTGAGACCTCAGAGCAGAAGGCCCACATTCCCATGGGGTTGGGAACCTGGCAGGAGTGTACTCGAACCACAGGGCACATATCAGAAAATATTGGGAGCCCAGGAGTTAGGGCCTGATGCCAGAGGGCCTCATCACCGAGGGGAGGAGGCTCCCAGCAGGCTCCAACTGCCACCAGAGGTCTGACGTCGCCAAGGCGGGGTGTGCTAGCCAGGCAGGAGTGACCTCAGAGAAGAGGGCCCACCTCACAGAAGTGTGAGGAACCCAACCAGGATCAGACTGTCGCCGGAGGGACCACATCACCAAGGGGATGGGAAGCAGGCAGGAGTGTCCTCACACCAGTGGGGCCACATCATCAAAAGATGAGGAACCCATCACATGTGGCCTCAAACCAGAGGACACACATCACCAAGGGGCTGGGAGTGAGGCAGGTGTCTGGAGGGGCACATTTAACTCTAATTTCCCACCAGGAAGAGGAATTAACCAAAGGCTCAGAGTGCCGTGCCACACCCTGATTACGGCCTGAAGCAAACCTGCGGTTTTGTGGCCAGCTTTCAAGGAAGCGAGTTAAGAAAGGAAATCACGGGCACTGTAATTCACAAACCTGCAGAGTTATAAATGACAGCTATTGGCAAAAATATATTGAAGTAAGTCTGCAAAGAGGACTTGAAAACGAGGCAAAATTGAGGAATCATATTTCAGGAGGTAGATTGGAATTGCATTTAAAACATGTGAAAAGTGGCAGATCTTTGACAGTGATGCACTTGGACGAACAGTGCGTATACATTTTTTCCTGAATATATTCAGGAAAAAACGCATATGCCCTTTCTGGCCAACCAAGCACTCGAGCAATGGAAATCCGTACTACAATGAAGTCTCATTTCCCATTCGTCAAAAGGGCCATCTGAAAAAAGTGTAAAAACCAGAAACACAGGACAGGCCATGGAGAACAGGGAGCCTTGTTATGCTGATGGGCGGGATGTAAATTGCCAACAGACACTCTGGAGATGTTTATGGTGTATCCTGAAACATCTGAAAAACAAAGCTACAGAGACTAGGGCACTTCCACTTTTGGCCCTATAGCTTAGGAAAATTAAAATCAACAAGACACAGCCAACACAAAATTTAGGGCTGCTGTGTTTACAAGAACCTCGAGTCCAGTACAAATTAAATATCCCAGAAAGAAAAAAATGGATAAAGGAGTTGTGCTACTTACGTACAACGGAATATCACTCAGCAATGAAATCAATGTCATCAGGCCTGTAGCAGCAAATTGAGTGGATTTAAGTATGATGATTCTAAGAGAAATAGGTCACACAGAGAAAGATAATTATCATAAGATATCACTAATAGAGGGAGTGTAAACTTGGCTACACATAAACTGAATTACAAAACCGAACAGTCTCAAATTTAGATAAAAACTTATGCTAGCTTAAGGGGAAAGTTGAGTTGGGGTGCTGTATAAAACCAGAGATTGAAATTAGCACACATACCATTCCATAAGCCAAATATGTAATAGACAAGACCTACTCTTTGCTCAACGAAATAGACTCATCCATGGTGTATCACCTCACACCTGTTAGAATGGGCATCATCAGAAAATCTACAAACAACAAATGCTGGAAAGGGTGTGGAGATAAGGAACCCTCTTCCACTATTGTTGGGAATGTAAATTGATACAGTCACTGTGGAGAACATTATGGAGTTTCTTATAAAACTAAGAATAGAATTACCATATGATACAGCAATCCCACTACTGGGCATATACCCAGACAAAACCATAAATCAAAAAGAGACATTCACCTCAATGTTCATTGCATCACTATTTACAATATCCAGGTAATGGAAGCAACCTAAATGCCCACAGACAGATGAATGCATAAAGATGTGGTACAAATATAAAATGGAATATTACTAAGCCATAAAAAGGAATGAAATTGGGTCATTTGTAGAGACGTTGATGGATCTAGAGACTGTCATACAGAGTGAAGTAAGTCAGAAATAGAAAAACAAATCTTGTATATTAATGCATATATGTGGAACCTAGAAAAATTATACAGATGAACCGTTTTTTAAGGCAGAAATAGAGCAACAGATGTAGACAACAAACGTATGGACACCAAGGGGGGAAAGCTGTTGGGGGGTGGTGGTGGGAGGATTGAGAGATTGGGATTGGCATGTATACATTTATATGTATAAAATAGATAACCAAAAAGAACCTGCTGTATAAAAAAATAAAATAAAATTCAAAATTACAAAAAGTAAAACAGAAAAAATATTCTTCCCTTCACATACATGTATTTATATGAATAAATTATTTCCATGCTTATATCTGTAAATACAAAAAAGAGGAATAAAATCTACCTTGAACCAAAAATGAAAAAAAGAAAAAAAAAACAGAACCCACCAGTTACACAGAGGAAAACCGTATCAGGGCACTTGCTCCAGTTGTAAACAATTCTGTAGTTGGCCAGTGGTGGGGAATCATCTCCCATTCAGCCAGCAGGCCCCACGCAACAAGCGTCCTCATTGCAAAGCTGGGGGACCGTGCCAAGGCATCTGTGAGTAAATGTGGGCCGAGCCCCAGGCCAGCTGCTGCTGAAATGTTCCCACCCTTCCCAGGTAAAACACCTGAATATGTACAAGGACTTGAAAGCCTAGAGGAAGGGCCATGGAGCCACATGAGCGACAGCATGCCAGCCGATTTGGTGCCTGCAGGCCAGCCAGGATGGTCCTGGCCCTGGGTACTCTTCTGGAAGCTTTCCATTTCCCTGCCTGAGATACCCCTGCTGTCCGGGCCCCCACTGCTTTCTTCCTCACTCACCTCTGCCCAGGGAGAAATTCCAGAGGCAGGTATGGGTGACACATCCTCTTCTTTAGCAGGTGGCATCTTGGTAACTGCTGCAGAAAGTCCAGCAGAGCCCCACTCACACTGGGCCACCCACAAAGCCGTGGCCTCTCACTCCCTCCCACCAGTCCAGCCCCGAGACTGCTGACAGGGCAGAGAAAATGGCGTCAGGCACAGCTGCAGGGGCTCTTGCTGCCTGGAGTGGTGTTTATATTGATCTCAAACAGGCACACCTGGGGAGGGCTGGCCGGCACGGTCAGGCTTCCCAGGCCAGCCAATAATCACCCTTCAGGCACTCACAGTTGCAGAAACTGGAACTTGCTGAATCGGCCAGGTCCAAGGAACAGGTGTGGGCTCCTGAGAGTCAGGATAGACAAGGGGTTGCAGCTCTGGCTTGTTTTCTAATTATATTATCTGGCCCATGAGTGGGAGACAACTTCAAGAAAACCCTCTCCTAATGAGAGGAACCCAGGAGTCAGGGAGAGGAGGGGTGGGTGGTGGGTGGAGACAGAGGCCTGGTGCCCCGGGTGCAGTGGAAGTCTCTGGAAGACCAGGTGGAGGGAGGCCACACAGAGTGATGCCCAGGGTCACAGACCTGTTGGAGCTGCTGTTTCTTAGTTCAAGTCCTGCTCTGAGGTGCTCTGTGTCAGATCTGAGTGACAGGTGAGCTGGAAGTGCTCTGCAATGAGGGCAATGTGCACGGTACCTGTGTGCCCAGCCCTGCCAGGGTAACTGCAAGGGTAGCTCTGTATCCTGGGAGGGGCCTGACCATGAGAGCCCCATGGGCTGCAGGGGAACCTGCCCAGGGAACCCCATATCCTGGGAGGGGCCTGAACAGGAGAGCACCGTGGGCTGCGGTGGGGGTGGGGTACCTGCCCAGGTGAGCTCCATATCCTGGGATTGGCCTGACCTCGAGAGCCCCATGGGCTGCTGGAGTCCTGGTAAAGGATGTCAGGACAGTCAGTGAAGCCACCGAGGATATACCTCCAGTAGTTCCTAAATCCTACACCCTGCTGGTCATTCTACCAACCACCGGGACATGGTATTCTGTATTAGTCTTCAATGATGCCTTCTTTTGTATTCTATTAGTCCCAGAGTCACAAGAAATTTTGGCTTGTGAGTGGCAGGACTCAACATACAACTAAAACAATACTTCTGGGCCGTGTTGCCCCAAGGGTTCAAAAATTCCCACACCATCTTTGGGGAAAGCTCAGTTAAAGACCTAAAAGTTCTACCTCTGGAAAAGGAAACACTCCTTCAATATGCAGACGACATTCTGATCGCCAGCCCTACTAAGGAGACCTCTGAACTACTAAGCCAATAAAGGATAGAAGTTGTCCAAGAAAAAGCTCAAATATCACAGACTACGGTGACCTGCCTGGGCTTCATTCTCACAGAAGGTCGGAGAAGCCCATCTCAGGAAAGGGAAGAAACAATTTACAGCCTTACCCATTTCTAAAACTAGAAGACAGCTTAGGGGTTCCTGGGGAGGCCAGGGTTGGTGCTTCTGGATCCCTAACTACAGTCTACTAGCTGGGCCTCTATATGAAACACTGAAAGGAAAAGATGATGATCCTTTTGAATAGAATCCAGAAGTGGCCTTTCAAGAATGGAAAGAGCAGTCAATTCAGACCCTTGCCCTGGAACTCCCTAATTTAGCTAAACCCTTTGACCTTTACATTCCTGGTGAATGGTGAATCGCTATTGGAGTATTAGTGCAAAAACTGGGACCACTTGAAATGGAACAATGCAAGAATGCCATCCCGGTAGGATAAACTACGGTCACCAATGGGCTTGGCCAACCGCCACATCTGGCCAAGATACTGGCGGTATCTGAAAACCTGGAAATCAGCAGCACAAAAGGCCACCTCCCTCCTAAGGGAAAAGGACCCCACGTGGTGATCCTAAGCCCCAACCATGCCCTGAAGTTGCAGGGTTTGCTCCGTGGGCACACTGACCTCGAGTGAGGAGGCCCTCCAACTCCAACCTCCAGAGAGATAACCGGGGTAAAGGGGCACCATGACGACTCATGTGACCATCACTTGACCTGGAGTTTCTCTCATAAAACAACAAGAGTGTGTCCCAAAAGAGTAGACTACTGCTTGCAGGACTTACTGCACCCAGAGCGGACCTAATAATCTTGGCGGGGGAAGCGTATATCACGCTGTCACCATAGAAGAGCCTACAGACACTGTGATGATGGTGGCCAATAAGACCGGCTGGACTCCTGTTTACTTCAAAAGGCTGTTGACTCAGTGGCCATCATGGTCCTTCATCACCACTGACCCTGGACTGTCTGGGAGTTGAGCAGGCAGGGTCCTGACACCTGGTGCTCTTTTTACGTTAATTCAGGGGCCTAATTGAAGAAAGTGCAGACTACTGGTCAGAGCATCTAGGCTGGCAGAAAGGGTCAGCCTAAGGTGGCCGAACAAATGCAGGGCGGGGTGAAACTGGACCTCACAGCGTCACTGCACATCTCCTTCCTGGACCCTTAAAGGTCATTAGAATCTATAACGCTTCCAATACTGGTGCTCAGGTGGACGAGCGGGGAGGCAGGAGGCCTGGGGACAATCAACGTCACCTGGAGGCTGCTGGGGAGAAGTTCTGACCCTCGCCCACGGGTATGAGGGCTCCTAACTCAGCACTCAGCAGTTACAGAAGAAGGGTCTGCACCCTCAGCACTCTAAGAATGAGGAAGGGGAAAAAAGGCAGAAGAGGGCTTTTTCCCAGGCAAAGCCCCTTAAAAATCCCTGGGAGATAAAAATAGAATCTGGGCAATAAAATAAAGTCTAACCTTTTTTATCCTTTGTGCTTTGTCTAATTTCACGTGCTCCTAGGGTCCCGCATACAGAGGTTCAACAGCCGGCACTTCAGACCAGATTTCCTAGTGCGGAATGGCTGGGTCGACACCTCAGCTCCTGGGACACAGTGCACACTCCGCGATATAGAGCCTGAGCTGCAGCCAACCGGGCCCTCGAGAGCTCCGCCCCCTCCCTCCCACTGACTCTGACAGGATCTCTACACAGCAGCCCAGCCCACAGCCCACGGGGTAGCACATGCTCTCACCTCTCCATTCTCTGATCAAAATATAAAGTTTCCTTTGCTTCTGAACCAAACTCAGTCTCAATCTGTTGGCTCCAATGACACTGGGCAGGGGGACACTTGTTGGGGTCCACTCTGGAGGATCAGTAACAGAAATTGAGAACATTGTAACTTCAATGAACAGATGTTTGAGCCAAACTGTAATTAACATAGAACAGTGTATAAGGCTCGGGTAAAATAAGATGTTTCTAACACTCCCATTTGATATTTCCATCACTTTATTATAAGCAAGTTCAGTGAAAAGGTTTGTCTTATTTGTCAGGTCAATATTAGAGAAACGAAGTGATTTCTTTCCAAGGATGTACATCTAAAAATCTTGGTTAAAGCTTCAATCTTGTTTTAAATGCTTTTCCATTGAAAATGATACCTCTCTTTCAGTTCCCCCAATTCTGAGAAGTATAAAATCTTATAATTTATTATTACCAAAGGGGAAAGGTGGGAGGAGGGATAAATTAACAGTTTGGGATTAACACATACACACTGCTATGTATAAAATCGATCATCAACAAGGAACTACTGTATAGCCCCGGGAACTACACTCAATATTTTACAATAACCTATAAGGGGAAATAATCTGAAAAAGAATAGATATTTTTATTGACATCATCTATTAATGACAGTTAAAATGGAACCTAAGGGAAGCCGGTGGTGAGTGCTTCTGACCCTGAAGACTTCAATCATCTAAAGTTTGGACTCTGCCTACTTCCCAAGGCCCTTAATGAACATATGTGTAGCCGTAGCTTAAAAAATTCCCCAGTTTGGGTTGTGGAGAGACACTGATTTTGTAAAAGCCCTGGTGTTCTCCTCACATGAATGGGACCCTTCCTACAGCTAAAACATGCCTGTCACACCCAGAGGATGGTATACCGTCTGATCGGGAAGAGTTTGGAAAAGGCATCTCATCTCCTCATCTCCTGGTGCTCGGGTTCACCCCTCCAGCGTCTTTACGAACAGTCTCCCCACTTGGAGATGTCAGCACTGTCAACATCCTGTTGCAGACAGTTTGGAATTTGTCCAGAGGATGAAGCAGAAGGAGGAGGAACAATGAGAGACAAGTCCTAGGTGTTCGGACAGGCACATGTCACTCTTATTTCCAATCAGGAAGACGAATTGACCAAAGGCTAGGGTTGCCCATGGAAACAGAATAGGGCTTGAGGAAATTCCGCTGCTTTGTGGCCAGTTCCCATAAACACAAGTTGAAAAATGGAACTCAGGGACACTAAAGTTCACGAAACTGCAGAGTTGAAAATATCTATCACTGAAAAATGTCTTGAGGAAAGTCAGAGGAAAGGACTTGTAAGCAACGGAGAATGGCAGGAAAGGGATTGGAAGAGGTAGAAAGGACTCGCCATTAAGCACAAGAAAAGGGGCTGAACATTGCCAACATTGCAATTGGCCAAAAAGGGTGTATGCGTCTTTTTCTGTATGTATTCAAGAAAAGGGCATACACTTTTTTAGCCAACCAAACAGGTGGGCACTGGAAATCAATACTACAAAACATATCACTTCGCATCAGTCAGAAGAGCCTTCCTCATAAAGTGTAAACACCAGAAATGCAGGACAGGGCAAGGAGAAAAGGGAGCCCTCTGAGGCTTATACTGGAAATGTATATTGCCAACGGTCACTCTGGAGAAGTGTATTGTGTTTACTAAAGCATCTAAAAAATGAGCTACAGAGCACAGGGCACTTGCACTCATGGATGTATATCTTGGGAAAAACAAAAATCGAGAGGACACAGGCACCCCAATATTTACCGCCTCTATGTTTAAAAGATCCTCGACTAGGATATAATTTATAAGTCTCTGGAGGGAAAAAATGGATAGAGATGTGGCACTTATGTAGAGTGGAATATTACTCAGCCTGGAAATCAATGAAATATGGCCAGTTGTAACAACCACAGAGGAGTTACGTATGATCATTCGAAGTCACATAATTCAAAAAGAAAAAGACACACGATATTACTAATACATGGAATGTAAACGTGGCTACAAATGAACTGAATTACAAAACAGAACGGGGTCTCAAATTTAGAAAACCAACATATGTTTGCTTAAGGATAAAGGAGAGTTGGGGTGCTGCATAAAACCAGAGATAGAAATTAGCACAGATACCTTTCCATAAGCCAAATATGTAAAAGTCAAGACCTACCAGTTGCTCAACGAAATGGACTAAACACCCCATATTCAACGCCTAGGAATACACCTGACTAGTAAGAATCTTCAAACCCATGGATTTATATGTCTCTGTAAGAGAATCAAGCGTGTGTATAGATTTATGAACGCAGCAGAGAAAATCCGATAAATCCAATTATCAAAATGAATTACAAAAACAAAACACAATGACAGTGAAATAGAGAGCTATTCTTAAATAATTCATTCAGAGCTTGTGATGCAACCTGGATTAACCACATCTGCACCAAGAGCTGAGTGAGACATAAGGTTGGACACTTCGGGCGGATAGCACTGGTGAGGTACGATGAGCAAACGCAGACCCTTTGAAGTCATACTGCATGGTACCCATTCCATGGGTCCCAACTCTCCAGGTTTAAGGGATTCTTCCTTCAGCTAAAACATGCATGGGAAACCCAGAGTATGGTCCACCGTGTGATTGGGAAACGTTTTCAAATGCATCTCAGGTTTCGTCCCCTGGTACTCGGGTGAACCGTTCCAGACGCTTTACTAACAGTATCCCCACATGGAGAGTCAGTGCCTTTAACCTCCTGTTTGTCACAGTTTGCAATTTCTGCGCAAGATGCACAGGAATAGGGCGAACCAATGAGAGACTAGCTGTAGGTGTCTGCACGGGCAAATGATACGCTCATTTCCCACCAGGAAGAGGAATTAACCAAAGGCTCAGCGTGCCCTGCCGGAACCAGATTAGGGCCTGAAGCAATCCAGCGGTTTTGCGGCCAGCTCACAAGATAGCGAGTTAAAGAAAGGAGCCCAGGGGCACTGTAATTCACAAACCTGCAGAGTTATGAATGACAGCTATCATCCAAAATTGTATTGAAGTAAGTCTTCGAAGAGGACATGAAAGCGGGGTAGAATTTCAGGAAAACGATTTCATGGGGTAGACTGGAATTGCACTTAAAGCATAGGAAAAGAGGCAGAATGTCCACAATGATGCACTTGGCCAAAAAGGGCGTATGTGTTTTTTCCTGAATATATTCAGGAATAAACGCATACGCCCTTTTTGGCCAACCAAGCAAGCGTGTAAAGGAAATCTGCACTACAATGAAGTCTCACTGCCCCCCGGTCAATAGGGCCATATGAAACAAGTGTAAAATCCAGAAAGGCAGGACAGGTCATGGAGAACAGGGAGCCTTGTTATGCAGATGGGCGGGACGTAAATTGCCAACAGCCACTCTGGAGAAGTGTATGGTGTTTCCTGAAACACGTAGGAAACAAAGCAACACAGCCTATGGCACTTCCACTTATGGTCCTATAACTTAGGGAAATTAAAATCAAAAACACACAGCCACCCGAAAGCTTGGGACGGCTCTGTTTACAAGAACCTCGTCTACGGTACAAATTAAATATCCGAGAAAGCAAAAAATGGATAAAGATGTTGTGGTACGTACGTACAATGGAATATCACTCAGCAATGACATCTACGTCTTCAGGCCCGTAGTGGCATAATGAGTGGATTCAGGTAATACGATGCTACGAGAAATAAGTCACACAGAAAAAGAAAGATCATAAGATATCTCTAATACACGGAACGTAAACTTGGCTACACATGAACTGAATTAGAAAACAGAACAGGGTCTCAAATTTAGAAAACCAACTTATGCTTGCTTATGGGGAAAGGTGAGTTGGGGTGCTGCATCAAACCAGAGATTGAAATTAGCACAGATACAGTTCCATAAGCCAAATATATAATAGACAAGACCTACTCCTTGCTCAACGAAATGGACTCAACACCCCATATTCAACGCCTGGGAATATACCTGACAAGTAAGAAACTTAAGACCCATGGATTTATATGTCTCCATAAGGAAGTCAAGCATGTGTACAGTGGCCTAAACGCAGCAGTGAAAATCCGATAAATCCCATTAACAAAATAAATTTCAAAAACAAAACACAATGACAGTGAAATAGAGAGCAATTCTTAAATAATTCATTCAGGGCTTGTGATGCAACCTGGATTTACCACATCTACACCCAGAGCTTGTGGAGACATAAGGCTGGACACATCGGGCTGATAGCATTGGTGAGGTTTGGTGAGCAAATGCAGACCCTTTGAAGTCATACTGCATGGTACACATTCCATGGGTCCCAACTCTCCAGGTTTAAGGGATTCTTCCTTCAGCTAAAACATGCATGGGAAACCCAGAGTATGGTCCACCGTGTGATTGGGAAACGTTTTCAAATGGATCTCAGGTTTCGACCCCT
This sequence comes from Delphinapterus leucas, assembly GCF_059928025.1. Classification (NCBI taxonomy): domain Eukaryota; kingdom Metazoa; phylum Chordata; class Mammalia; order Artiodactyla; family Monodontidae; genus Delphinapterus; species Delphinapterus leucas. The sequence continues at coordinate 11,066,941 of NW_028322232.1, read as the reverse complement.
GGTACTCGGGTGCACCGTTCCAGACGCTTTACTAGCACTCTCCCCACTTGGAGAGTCAGTGCCTTTAAACTCCTGTTTGGCACAGTTTGCAATTTCTGCGCAAGATGAACAGGAATAGGGAGAACCAATGAGAGACTAGCTGTAGGTGTCTGCACGGGCAAATGGAACGCTTATTTCCCACCAGGAAGAGGAATTAACCAAAGGCTCAGTGTGCCCTGCCGGAACCAGATTAGGGCTTGAAGCAATCCTGCCGTTTTGCGGCCAGCTCACAATAAAGCGAATTGTAGAAAGGAGCTCAGGGGCACAGTAATTCACAAACCTGCAGAGTTATGAATGACAGCTATCGTCCAAAAATGTACTGAAGTAAGTCTTCGAAGAGGACTTGAAAGCGGGGCAGAATTTCAGGAAAACGATTTCATGGGGTAGACTGGAATTGCACTTAAAGCATAGGAAAAGAGGCAGAATGTCCACAATGATGCACTTGACCAAAAAGGGCGTATGCGTTTTTTCCTGAATATATTCAGGAAAAAACGCATATGCGCTTTTTGGCCAACCAAGCAAGCGTGTAAAGGAAATCTGCACTACAATGAAGTCTCACTGCCCCCCGGTCAATAGGGCCATCTGAAACAAGTGTAAAATCCAGAAAGGCAGGACAGGTCATGGAGAACAGGGAGCCTTGTTATGCTGATGGGCGGGATGTAAATTGCCAACAGCCACTCTGGAGAAGTGTATGGTGTTTCCTGAAACACGTAGGAAACAAAGCATCACAGCCTATGGCACTTCCACTTATGGTCCTATAGCTTAGGGAAATTAAAATCAAAAACACACAGCCACCCGAAAGCTTGGGACGGCTCTGTTTACAAGAACCTCGTCTACGGTACAAATTAAATATCCGAGAAAGCAAAAAATGGATAAAGAAGTTGTGGTACGTACGTACAATGGAATATCACTCAGCAATGAGATCTACGTCATCAGGCCCGTAGCGGCATAATGAGTGGATTCAGGTACGACGATTCTACGAGAAATACGTCACACAAAAAAAAAGATCATAAGATATCACTAATACACGGAACGTAAACTTGGCTACACATGAACTGAATTACAAAACAGAACAGGGTCTCAAATTTAGAAAACCAACTTATGCTTGCTTATGGGGAAAGGTGAGTTGGGGTGCTGCATAAAACCAGAGATTGAAATTAGCACAGATACCGTTCCATAAGCCAAATATATAAGAGACAAGTCCTACTCCTTGCTCAACGAAATGGACTCAACACCCCATATTCAACGTCTGGGAATATACCTGACAAGTAAGAATCTTAAGACCCATGGATTTATATGTCTCCATAAGGAAGTCAAGCGTGTGTACAGTGGCCTAAACGCAGCAGTGAAAATCCGATAAATCCCATTAACAAAATAAATTTCAAAAACAAAACACAATGACAGTGAAATAGAGAGCAATTCTTACATAATTCATTCAGGCCTTGTGATGCAACCTGGATTTACCACATCTACACCCAGAGCTGGTTGAGACATAAGGCTGGACACTTCGGGCTGATAGCATTGGTGAGGTTCGGTGAGCAAAGGCAGACCCTTTGAAGTAATCCTGCATGGTATCCATTCCATGGGTCCCAACTCTCCAGGTTTAAGGGATTCTTCCTTCAGCTAAAACATGCATGGGAAACCCAGAGTATGGTCCACCATGTGATTGGGAAACGTTTTCAAATGGATCTCAGGTTTCGACCCCTGGTACTCGGGTGCACCGTTCCAGACGCTTTACTAGCACTCTCCCCACTTGGAGAGTCAGTGCCTTTAACCTCCTGTTTGGCACAGTTTGCAATTTCTGCGCAAGATGAACAGGAATAGGGAGAACCAATGAGAGACTAGCTGTAGGTGTCTGCACGGGCAAATGGAACGCTCATTTCCCACCAGGAAGAGGAATTAACCAAAGGCTCAGTGTGCCCTGCCGGAACCAGATTAGGGCTTGAAGCAATCCTGCGGTTTTGCGGCCAGCTCACAATAAAGCGAGTTGAAGAAAGGAGCTCAGGGGCACTGTAATTCACAAACCTGCAGAGTTATGAATGACAGCTATCGTCCAAAAATGTATTGAAGTAAGTCTTCGAAGAGGACTTGAAAGCGGGGCAGAATTTCAGGAAAACGATTTCATGGGGTAGACTGGAATTGCACTTAAAGCATAGGAAAAGAGGCAGAATGTCCACAATGATGCACTTGACCAAAAAGGGCGTATGCGTTTTTTCCTGAATATATTCAGGAAAAAACGCATATGCGCTTTTTGGCCAACCAAGCAAGCGTGTAAAGGAAATCTGCACTACAATGAAGTCTCACTGCCCCCCGGTCAATAGGGCCATCTGAAACAAGTGTAAAATCCAGAAAGGCAGGACAGGTCATGGAGAACAGGGAGCCTTGTTATGCTGATGGGCGGGATGTAAATTGCCAACAGCCACTCTGGAGAAGTGTATGGTGTTTCCTGAAACACGTAGGAAACAAAGCATCACAGCCTATGGCACTTCCACTTATGGTCCTATAGCTTAGGGAAATTAAAATCAAAAACACACAGCCACCCGAAAGCTTGGGACGGCTCTGTTTACAAGAACCTCGTCTACGGTACAAATTAAATATCCGAGAAAGCAAAAAATGGATAAAGAAGTTGTGGTACGTACGTACAATGGAATATCACTCAGCAATGAGATCTACGTCATCAGGCCCGTAGCGGCATAATGAGTGGATTCAGGTACGACGATTCTACGAGAAATACGTCACACAAAAAAAAAGATCATAAGATATCACTAATACACGGAACGTAAACTTGGCTACACATGAACTGAATTACAAAACAGAACAGGGTCTCAAATTTAGAAAACCAACTTATGCTTGCTTATGGGGAAAGGTGAGTTGGGGTGCTCCATAAAACCAGAGATTGAAATTAGCACAGATACCGTTCCATAAGCCAAATATATAAGAGACAAGTCCTACTCCTTGCTCAACGAAATGGACTCAACACCCCATATTCAACGTCTGGGAATATACCTGACAAGTAAGAATCTTAAGACCCATGGATTTATATGTCTCCATAAGGAAGTCAAGCGTGTGTACAGTGGCCTAAACGCAGCAGTGAAAATCCGATAAATCCCATTAACAAAATAAATTTCAAAAACAAAACACAATGACAGTGAAATAGAGAGCAATTCTTACATAATTCATTCAGGCCTTGTGATGCAACCTGGATTTACCACATCTACACCCAGAGCTGGTTGAGACATAAGGCTGGACACTTCGGGCTGATAGCATTGGTGAGGTTCGGTGAGCAAAGGCAGACCCTTTGAAGTAATCCTGCATGGTATCCATTCCATGGGTCCCAACTCTCCAGGTTTAAGGGATTCTTCCTTCAGCTAAAACATGCATGGGAAACCCAGAGTATGGTCCACCATGTGATTGGGAAACGTTTTCAAATGGATCTCAGGTTTCGACCCCTGGTACTCGGGTGCACCGTTCCAGACGCTTTACTAGCACTCTCCCCACTTGGAGAGTCAGTGCCTTTAACCGCCTGTTTGGCACAGTTTGCAATTTCTGCGCAAGATGAACAGGAATAGGGAGAACCAATGAGAGACTAGCTGTAGGTGTCTGCACGGGCAAATGGAACGCTCATTTCCCACCAGGAAGAGGAATTAACCAAAGGCTCAGTGTGCCCTGCCGGAACCAGATTAGGGCTTGAAGCAATCCTGCGGTTTTGCGGCCAGCTCACAATAAAGCGAGTTGAAGAAAGGAGCTCAGGGGCACTGTAATTCACAAACCTGCAGAGTTATGAATGACAGCTATCGTCCAAAAATGTATTGAAGTAAGTCTTCGAAGAGGACTTGAAAGCGGGGCAGAATTTCAGGAAAACGATTTCATGGGGTAGACTGGAATTGCACTTAAAGCATAGGAAAAGAGGCAGAATGTCCACAATGATGCACTTGACCAAAAAGGGCGTATGCGTTTTTTTGAATATATTCAGGAAAAAACGCATACGCCCTTTTTGGCCAACCAAGCAAGCGTGTAAAGGAAATCTGCACTACAATGAAGTCTCACTGCCCCCCGGTCAAAAGGGCCATCTGAAACAAGTGTAAAATCCAGAAAGGCAGGACAGGTCATGGAGAACAGGGAGCCTTGTTATGCTGATGGGCGGGATGTAAATTGCCAACAGCCACTATGGAGAAGTGTATGGTGTTTCTTGAAACACGTAGGAAACAAAGCATCACAGCCTATGGCATTTCCACTTAGGGTCCTGTAGCTTATTGTAATTAAAATCAAAAACACACAGCCACCCCAATGTTCGGGACAGCTCTGTTTACAAGAACCTCGTGTACGGTACAAGTTAAATATCCGAGAATGCAAAAAATGGATAAAGAAGTTGTGGTACGGATGTACAATGGAATATCACTCAGCAATGAAATCTACGTCATCAGGCCCGTAGCGGCATAATGAGTGCATTCAGGTACGACGATTCTATGAGAAATGAGTCACACAGAAAAAGAAACATCATAAGGTATCACTAATACACGGAACGTAAACTTGGCTACACATGAACTGAATTACAAAACAGAACAGGGTCTCAAATTTAGAAAACCAACTTATGCTTGCTTATGGGGAAAGGTGAGTTGGGGTGCTGCATCAAACCAGAGATTGAAATTAGCACAGATACCGTTCCATAAGCCAAATATATAATAGACAAGACCTACTCCTTGCTCAACGAAATGGACTCAACACCGCATATTCAACGCCTGGGAATATACCTGACAAGTAAGAATCTTAAGACCCATGGATTTATATGTCTCCATAAGGAAATCAAGCGTGTGTACAGCGGCCTAAACGCAGCAGTGAAAATCCGATAAATCCCATTAACAAAATAAATTTCAAAAACAAAACACAATGACAGTGAAATAGAGAGCAATTCTTAAATAATTCATTCAGGGCTTGTGATGCAACCTGGATTTACCACATCTACACCCAAAGCTGGTTGACACATAAGGCTGGACATTTCGGGCTGATAGCATTTGTGGTTCGGTGAGCAAACGCAGACCCTTTGAAGTCATACCGCATGGTAGCCATTCCATGGGTCCCAACTCTCCAGGTTTAAGGGATTCTTCCTTCAGCTAAAACATGCATGGGAAACCCAGAGTATGGTCCATCGTGTGATTGGGAAACGTTTTCAAATGCATCTCAGGTTTCGTCCCCTGGTACTCGGGTTCACCGTTCCAGACGCTTTACTAACACTCTCCCCCCTTGGAGAGTCAGTGCCTTTAAACTCCTGTTTGGCACAGTTTGCAATTTCTGCGCAAGATGAACAGGAATAGGGAGAACCAATGAGAGACTAGCTGTAGGTGTCTGCAGGGCAAACGGAACGCTCATTTCCCACCAGGAAGAGGAATTAACCAAAGGCTCAGCGTGCCCTGCCGGAATCAGATTAGGGCCTGAAGCAATCTGGTGGTTTTGCGGCAGGCTCACAAGAAAGCGAGTTGAAGAAAGGAGCTCAGGGGCACTGTAATTCACAAACCTGCAGAGTTATGAATGACAGCTATCATCCAAAAATGTATTGAAGTAAGTCTTCGAAGAGGACTTGAAAGCGGGGCAGAATTTCAGGAAAACGATTTCATGGGGTAGACTGGAATTGCACTTAAAGCATAGGAAAAGAGGCAGAATGTCCACAATGATGCACTTGGCCAAAAAGGGCGTATGCGTTTTTTTGAATATATTCAGGAAAAAACGCATACGCCCTTTTTGGCCAACCAAGCAAGCGTGTAAAGGAAATCTGCACTACAATGAAGTCTCACTGCCCCCCGGTCAAAAGGGCCATCTGAAACAAGTGTAAAATCCAGAAAGGCAGGACAGGTCATGGAGAACAGGGAGCCTTGTTATGCTGATGGGCGGGATGTAAATTGCCAACAGCCACTATGGAGAAGTGTATGGTGTTTCCTGAAACACGTAGGAAACAAAGCATCACAGCCTATGGCATTTCCACTTAGGGTCCTGTAGCTTATTGTAATTAAAATCAAAAACACACAGCCACCCCAATGTTCGGGACAGCTCTGTTTACAAGAACCTCGTCTACGGTACAAGTTAAATATCCGAGAATGCAAAAAATGGATAAAGAAGTTGTGGTACGGATGTACAATGGAATATCACTCAGCAATGAAATCTACGTCATCAGGCCCGTAGCGGCATAATGAGTGCATTCAGGTACGACGATTCTATGAGAAATGTGTCACACAGAAAAAGAAACATCATAAGGTATCACTAATACACGGAACGTAAACTTGGCTACACATGAACTGAATTACAAAACAGAACAGGGTCTCAAATTTAGAAAACCAACTTATGCTTGCTTATGGGGAAAGGTGAGTTGGGGTGCTGCATCAAACCAGAGATTGAAATTAGCACAGATACCGTTCCATAAGCCAAATATATAATAGACAAGACCTACTCCTTGCTCAACGAAATGGACTCAACACCGCATATTCAACGCCTGGGAATATACCTGACAAGTAAGAATCTTAAGACCCATGGATTTATATGTCTCCATAAGGAAATCAAGCGTGTGTACAGCGGCCTACACGCAGCAGTGAAAATCCGATAAATCCCATTATCAAAATAAATTTCAAAAACAAAACACAATGACAGTGAAATAGAGAGCAATTCTTAAATAATTCATTCAGGGCTTGTGATGCAACCTGGATTTACCACATCTACACCAAAAGCTGGTTGACACATAAGGCTGGACACTTCGGGCTGATAGCATTTGTGGTTCGGTGAGCAAACGCAGACCCTTTGAAGTCATACCGCATGGTAGCCATTCCATGGGTCCCAACTCTCCAGGTTTAAGGGATTCTTCTTTCACCTAAAACATGCATGGGAAACCCAGAGTATGGTCCATCGTGTGATTGGGAAACGTTTTCAAATGCATCTCAGGTTTCATCCCCTGGTACTCGGGTTCACCGTTCCAGACGCTTTACTAACACTCTCCCCCCTTGGAGAGTCAGTGCCTTTAAACTCCTGTTTGGCACAGTTTGCAATTTCTGCGCAAGATGAACAGGAATAGGGAGAACCAATGAGAGACTAGCTGTAGGTGTCTGCAGGGCAAACGGAACGCTCATTTCCCACCAGGAAGAGGAATTAACCAAAGGCTCAGCGTGCCCTGCCGGAATCAGATTAGGGCCTGAAGCAATCTGGTGGTTTTGCGGCAGGCTCACAAGAAAGCGAGTTGAAGAAAGGAGCTCAGGGGCACTGTAATTCACAAACCTGCAGAGTTATGAATGACAGCTATCATCCAAAAATGTATTGAAGTAAGTCTTCGAAGAGGACTTGAAAGCGGGGCAGAATTTCAGGAAAACGATTTCATGGGGTAGACTGGAATTGCACTTAAAGCATAGGAAAAGAAGCAGAATGTCCACAATGATGCACTTGGCCAAAAAGGGCGTATGCGTTTTTTTGAATATATTCAGGAAAAAACGCATACGCCCTTTTTGGCCAACCAAGCAAGCGTGTAAAGGAAATCTGCACTACAATGAAGTCTCACTGCCCCCCGGTCAAAAGGGCCATCTGAAACAAGTGTAAAATCCAGAAAGGCAGGACAGGTCATGGAGAACAGGGAGCCTTGTTATGCTGATGGGCGGGATGTAAATTGCCAACAGCCACTATGGAGAAGTGTATGGTGTTTCCTGAAACACGTAGGAAACAAAGCATCACAGCCTATGGCATTTCCACTTAGGGTCCTGTAGCTTATTGTAATTAAAATCAAAAACACACAGCCACCCCAATGTTCGGGACAGCTCTGTTTACAAGAACCTCGTCTACGGTACAAGTTAAATATCCGAGAATGCAAAAAATGGATAAAGAAGTTGTGGTACGGATGTACAATGGAATATCACTCAGCAATGAAATCTACGTCATCAGGCCCGTAGCGGCATAATGAGTGCATTCAGGTACGACGATTCTATGAGAAATGAGTCACACAGAAAAAGAAACATCATAAGGTATCACTAATACACGGAACGTAAACTTGGCTACACATGAACTGAATTACAAAACAGAACAGGGTCTCAAATTTAGAAAACCAACTTATGCTTGCTTATGGGGAAAGGTGAGTTGGGGTGCTGCATCAAACCAGAGATTGAAATTAGCACAGATACCGTTCCATAAGCCAAATATATAATAGACAAGACCTACTCCTTGCTCAACGAAATGGACTCAACACCGCATATTCAACGCCTGGGAATATACCTGACAAGTAAGAATCTTAAGACCCATGGATTTATATGTCTCCATAAGGAAATCAAGCGTGTGTACAGCGGCCTAAACGCAGCAGTGAAAATCCGATAAATCCCATTATCAAAATAAATTTCAAAAACAAAACACAATGACAGTGAAATAGAGAGCAATTCTTAAATAATTCATTCAGGGCTTGTGATGCAACCTGGATTTACCACATCTACACCCAAAGCTGGTTGACACATAAGGCTGGACATTTCGGGCTGATAGCATTTGTGGTTCGGTGAGCAAACGCAGACCCTTTGAAGTCATACCGCATGGTAGCCATTCCATGGGTCCCAACTCTCCAGGTTTAAGGGATTCTTCCTTCAGCTAAAACATGCATGGGAAACCCAGAGTATGGTCCATCGTGTGATTGGGAAACGTTTTCAAATGCATCTCAGGTTTCGTCCCCTGGTACTCGGGTTCACCGTTCCAGACGCTTTACTAACACTCTCCCCCCTTGGAGAGTCAGTGCCTTTAAACTCCTGTTTGGCACAGTTTGCAATTTCTGCGCAAGATGAACAGGAATAGGGAGAACCAATGAGAGACTAGCTGTAGGTGTCTGCAGGGCAAACGGAACGCTCATTTCCCACCAGGAAGAGGAATTAACCAAAGGCTCAGCGTGCCCTGCCGGAATCAGATTAGGGCCTGAAGCAATCTGGTGGTTTTGCGGCAGGCTCACAAGAAAGCGAGTTGAAGAAAGGAGCTCAGGGGCACTGTAATTCACAAACCTGCAGAGTTATGAATGACAGCTATCGTCCAAAAATGTATTGAAGTAAGTCTTCGAAGAGGACTTGAAAGCGGGGCAGAATTTCAGGAAAACGATTTCAGGGGGTAGACTGGAATTGCACTTAAAGCATAGGAAAAGAGGCAGAATGTCGACAATGATGCACTTGGCCAGAAAGGGCGTATGCGTTTTTTCCTGAATATATTCAGGAAAAAACGCATACGCCCTTTTTGACCAACGAAGCAAGCGTGTAAAGGAAATCTTCACTACAATGAAGTCTCACTGCCCCCCGGTGAAAAGGGCCATCTGAAACAAGTGTAAAATCCACAAAGGCAGGACAGGTCATGGAGAACAGGGAGCCTTGTTATGCTGATGGGCGGGATGTAAATTGCCAACAGCCACTCTGGAGAAGTGTATGGTGTTTCCTGAAACACGTAGGAAACAAAGCAACACAGCCTATGGCAGTCCCACGTAGGGTCCTATAGCTTAGGGAAATTAAAATCAAAAACACACAGCCACCCCAAAGTTTGGGACGGCTCTCTTTACTAGAACCTCGTCTACGGTACAAGTTAAATATCCGAGAAAGCAAAAAATGGATAAAGAAGTTGTGGTACGTACGTACAATGGAATATCACTCAGCAATGAGATCTACGTCATCAGGCCCGTAGCGGCATAATGAGTGGATTCAGGTGCGACGATTCTACGAGAAATAAGCACACAGAAAAAGGAACATCATAAGATATCACTAATACACGGAACGTAAACTTGGCTACACATGAACTGAATTACAAAACAGAACAGGGTCTCAAATTTAGAAAACCAACTTATGCTTGCTTAAGGGGAAAGGTGAGTTGTGGTGCTGCATAAAACCAGAGACTGAAATTAGAACAGATATCTTTCCATACGCAAATATGTAATAGTCAGGACCTCTCCTTGCTCCATGAAATGGACTCAACACCCCATATTCAATGCCTAGGAATATACCTGACTAGTAAGAATCTGAACACCCATGGATTTATATGCCTCCATAAAAGAATCAATCATGTGTACAGCGGCATATACGCAGCAGTGAAAATCCGATAAATCCCATTATCAAAATAAATTACAAAAACAAAACACAATGACAGTGAAATAGAGAGCAATTCTTAAATCATTCATTCAAGGCTTGTGATGCAACGTGGATTTACCACATCTACACCCCGAGCTGAGTGAGACATAAGGCTGGACACTTCGGGCTGAAAGCATTGGTGACGTTTGGTGAGCAAAGGCAACCCTTTGAAGTCATACTGCACGGTACCCATTCCATGGGTCCCAACTCTGCAGGTTTAAGGGATTCTTCCTTCAGCTAAAACATGCATGGGCAACCCAGAATATGGTCCACCGTGTGACCGGGAAACCTTTTTAAATGCATGTCAGTTTTCGTCCCCTCGTACTCGGTTTGACCATTCCAGACGCTTTACTAAAACTCTCCCCACTTGGAGAGTCAGTGCCTTAAACCTCCTGTTTGGCACAGTTTGGAATTTCTGCGCAAGATGAACAGGAATAGGGAGAACCAATGAGAGATTAGCTGTAGGTGTCTGCACGAACAAATTTAACGCTCATTTCCCACCAGAAAGAGGAATTAGCCAAAGGCTCAGCATGCCGTGCCGGAACCAGATTAGGGCCTGAAGCAATCCTGCGGTTTTTTGGCCAGCTCACAAGAAAGCGAGTTGAAGAAAGGAGCTCAGGGGCACTGTAATTCACAAACCTGCAGAGTTATAAATGACAGCTATCGTCCAAAAATATATTGAAGTAAGGCTGCAAAGAGGACTTGAACGCGGGGCAGAATTCCAGGAATACGATTTCAGGAGGTAGACGGGAAGTCCTCTGAAAGTATTGGAGAAGAGGCAGAACCTCGACAATGATGCACTTGGTCAAAAAGGGCATATGCGTTTCTTCCAGGGCCCTTATTAAAGAGGGTAGGAGGCTCCCAGCATGCTTCAGTGGCCAACAGAGGGCCTACGTCACCAAGGCGACATGAGCCATCCAGGCAGGAGTGACCTCACATCAGAGGGCCCACCTCACAGAAGCGTAAGGAACCCAGTCAGGATCAGACTCTCACCAGAGTGCCCACATAAGCAAGGGGCTGGGAACCAGGCAGGAGTGTCCTCACACCCGTGGGGCCACATCATCGAAAGTTGAGGTACCCAGCACATGTGGCCTCAAACCAGAGGACCCACATCACCATGGGTCTCGGAGCGAGGCAGGCAGGATTAACCTCAAAACACATGGCCCATTGTATAAAAAAGGTGAGGAATCCAGCAGTTGGAACATCCCAGCAGGCGGCTCAGAGCACCGAGGCTATGGGATCCAGGCAGTGATGAACTCACAACAGAGGGCTCTCATCGTGATACTGTAAGCAACCCAGCCGTTGTGACCTCAGAGCACAAGGCCCACATCCCCATGGGGAAGGGAACCAAGCAGGAGTGTCATCGCACCAGTGGGCACACATCAGAAAATGTGGGGAGCCCAGCAGTTAGGGCCGGACGCCAGAGGGCCCTCATCACTGAGGAGAGGAGGCTCCCAGCAAGCTCCAACTGCTACCAGAAGGCCGACGTCGCCAATGCGGGGTGTGCCAGCAAGGCAGGAGTGACCTCAGAGCAGAGGGCCAACCACACAAAAGTGTGAGGAACCCAAAGAGGATCAGACTCTCACCAGAGGGCCCACATCACCAAGGGAATGGAAACCAGGCAGGAGTGTCCTCACACCAGTGGGGCCACATCACCGAAATGTGACGGACCCAGCACACGTGGCCTCAAACTACAGGACACACATCACCAAGGGGCTGGGAGTGAGGCAGGCAGGAGGAGCCTCCAAACAGAGGGCCCATAGCGTAAAAAAGGTGAGGAGTCCCGCAGTTGGAACCTCCCAGCAGGTGGCCAGGAGCAGCGAGGCTATGGGATCCAGGCCTGACTGAACTCAAAACAGAGGGCCCTCATCATGAAACTGTGAGCAACCCAGCCGTTGGGACCTTAGAGCAGAAGGCCCACATTCCCATGTGGTTGGGAACCTGGCAGAAGTGTACTCGCACCACAGGGCGCACATCAGAGAATTTTGGGAGCCCAGAAGTTAGGGCCTGACGCCAGAGAGCCCTCATTACCAAGGGGAGGAGACCCCAAGCAGGCACCATCTCCCAACTGAGGGCCAATGTCGCCAAGGTGACGTGCAACAGCCAGGCAGGAGTGACCTCACAGCTGAGGGCCTACCTCACAGAATGGTGAGGAACTCAGCCAGGTTAAGACTCTCACCAGAGGGCCCACATCACCAAGGGCATCAGAACCAGGCAGGACTGTCTTCACACCACGGTGGCCACATCATAGAAAGGTGAGGAACCCAGCACATGTGGCCTAAACCAGAGGATCCAGATCTCTAAGGGGCTCGGAGTGAGGCAGGCAGGAGTAGCCTCACAACACAGGGCCCATAGAATAAAAAAGCTGAGGAATCCTGCAGTGGGAACCTCCCAGCAGGCGGCCCAGAGCACCGAGTCTATGCGATCCAGGCCACAGTGAACTCACAGCAGAGGGCCCACATCATGAAACTGTGAGCAACCCAGCCGTTGGGACCTCAGAGCAGAAGGCCCACATCCCCATGGGGTTGGGAACATGGCACGAGTGTCCTCGCACCACTTAGCACGTATCAGAAAATGTGGGTACCCAGCAGTTAGGGCCTGACGCCAGAGGGCCCTCATCACCGAGGGGAGGAGGCTCCCAGCAGGCTCCAACTGCCACAAGAGGACCGACATTGCCAAGGCGGGGTGTGCCAGCCAGGCAGGAGTGACCTCACAGCAGAGGGCCCACCTCACAGAAGTGGGAGGAACCCAGCCAGGATCAGACTCTCACCAGAGGGCCCACATCACCAAGGGGATAGGAACCAGGCAGGAGTGTCCTTACACCAGTGGGGCCACATCATCGAAAGGTGAGGGACCCAGCACACGTGGCCTCAAACCAGAGGACACACATCACCAAGGGGCTGGGAGTGAGGCAGGCAGGAGGAGTCTCAAAACAGAGGGCCCATAGAACGAAAAAGGTGAGGAATCCTGCAGTTGGAACCTCCCCGCAGGTGGCCAGGAGTAGCGAGGCTATGGGGTCCATTCCGGAGTGAACTCACACCAGAGGGCCCTCATCATGAAACAGAGCAACGTACCATTGGGACCTCAGAGCAGAAGGCCCACATTCCCATGGGGTTGGGAACCTGGCAGGAGTGTACTCGCACCACAGGGCGCACATCAGAAAATTTTGGGAGCCCAGGAGTTAGGGTCTGATGCCAGAGGGCCCTCATTACCGAGGGGAGGAGACTCCCAGCAGGCACCAACTCCCAACTGAGGGCCCACGTCGCCAAGTTGACGTGTGCCAGCCAGGCAGGAGTGACCTCACCGCAGAGGGCCTACCTCACAGAAGGGTGAGGAACCCAGCCAGGATAAGACTCTCACCAGAGGGCCCACATCACCAAGGGGATTGGAACAAGGCAGGAGTGTCCTCACACCAGTGTGGCCACATTATAGAAAGGTGAGGAACCCAGCACATGTGGCCTAAACCAGAGGACCCACATTTCCAAGGTGCTCCAAGTGAGGCAGGCAGGAGTAGCCTAACAACACAGGGCCCAGAGAATAAAAAATGTGAGGAATCCAGCAGTTTGAACCTCCCAGCAGGTGGCCCAGAGCATGGAGTCTATGGGATCCAGACCACAGTGAACTCACAGCAGAGGGCCCACATCATGAAACTGTGAGCAACCCAGCCAGTGGGACCTCAGAGCAGAAGGCCCACATCCCCATGGGGATGGGAACCTCGCAGGAGTGTCCTCGCACAACTTAGCACGTATCAGAAAATGTGGGAACCCAGCAGTTATGGCCTGACGCCAGAGGGCCCTCATCACGGAGGAGAGGAGGCTACCAGCAGGCTCCAAATGCCACCAGAGGGCCGACGTCACCAATGGAACGGGAGCAAGCCAGGCAGGAGTTACCTCACAGCAGAGGGCCCACCTCACAGAAGTGTGAGGAGCCCAAACAGGATCAGACTCTAACCAGAGCGCCCACATCACCAAGGGGATGGAAACCAGGCAGGAGTGTCCTCACACCAGTGGGGCCACATCAGCGAAAGGTGAGGAACACAGCACATGTGGCCTCAAACAAAGGGACACACATCACGAAAGGGCTGGGAGTGAGGCATGCAGGAGGAGACTCACAACAGAGCGCCCATAGAATAAAAAAGGTGAGGAACCCCGCAGTTGGAAGCTCCAAGCAGGTGGCCCAGAGCACCGAGGCTATGGGATGCATGCCGGAGTGAACTCACAGCAGAGGGCCCACATTCTGACACTGTGAGCAACCCAGCCGTTGGGACCTCAGAGCAGAAAGCCCACATCCCCATGGGGATGGGACCCTGGCTGGAGTGTACTCGCACGACAGGGCACACATCAGAAAATTTTGGGAGCCCATGAGTTAGGGCCTGACGCCAGAGGGCCCTCATTACCGAGGGGAGGAGACTCCCAGCAGGCACCAACTCCCAACTGAGGGCCCACATTGCCAAGGTGACGTGTGCCAGCCAGGCAGGAGTGACCTCACAGCAGAGGGCCCACCTCCCAGAAGTGTGAGCAATCCAGACAGGATCAGACTCTCACCAGAGGGCCCCCATCACAAAGGGGATGGGAACCAGGCAGGAGTGTCCTCACACCAGTGGGGCCACATCAATAAAGGTGAGGAAACCGGTACATGTGGCCTTAAACCAGAGGACCTCCATCACAAAGGGGCTGGGAGTGAGTCAGGAAGTAGGAGCATGAAAACACAGGACCCAAAGAATAAAAATGGTAAGGAATCCAGCAGTAGGAACCTCCCAGCAGGCCTCTCAGAGCACAGAGTCTATGGGATCTAGGCCTGAGTGAACTAACACCAGAGAGCCAACATCATGAAACGGTGAACAACACAGGTGTTGGGACCTTAGAGCAGAAGGCCCACATGCCCATGGGGATGGGAACCTCGCAGGAGTGTCCTCGCACCACTAAGCACGTATCAGAAAATGTGGGTACCCAGCAGTTAGGGCCTGATGCAAGAGGGCCACCATCACCGAGGGGAGGTTCCCAGCAGGCTCCAACTGCCACAAGAGGGCCGACATTGCCAAGGCGGGGTGTGCCAGCCAGGCAGGAGTGACGTCACAGCAGAGCGCCCACCTCACAGAAGGGTGAGGAACCCAGCCAGGATCAGACTCTCAACAGAGGGCCCACATCATCAAGGGGATAGGAACCAGGCAGGAGTGTCCTCACACCAGTGGGGCCACATCATCGAAAGGCGAGGGACCCAGCATACGTGGCCTCAAACCAGAGGACACACATCACCAAGGGGCTGGGAGTGAGGCAGGCAGGAGGAGTCTCAAAACAGAGGGCCCATAGAAGAAAAAAGGTGAGGAACCCCGCAGTTGTAACCTCCCCGCAGGTGGCCAGGAGCAGCGAGGCTATGGGATCCAGGCCGGAGAGAACTCACGCCAGAGGGCCCTCATCATGAAACTGAGCAACCCACGGTTGAGACCTCAGAGCAGAAGGCCCACATTCCCATGGGGTTGGGAACCTGGCAGGAGTGTACTCGAACCACAGGGCACATATCAGAAAATATTGGGAGCCCAGGAGTTAGGGCCTGATGCCAGAGGGCCTCATCACCGAGGGGAGGAGGCTCCCAGCAGGCTCCAACTGCCACCAGAGGTCTGACGTCGCCAAGGCGGGGTGTGCTAGCCAGGCAGGAGTGACCTCAGAGAAGAGGGCCCACCTCACAGAAGTGTGAGGAACCCAACCAGGATCAGACTCTCGCCGGAGGGACCACATCACCAAGGGGATGGGAAGCAGGCTGGAGTGTCCTCACACCAGTGGGGCCACATCATCAAAAGATGAGGAACCCATCACATGTGGCCTCAAACCAGAGGACACACATCACCAAGGGGCTGGGAGTGAGGCAGGTGTCTGGAGGGGCACATTTAACTCTAATTTCCCACCAGGAAGAGGAATTAACCAAAGGCTCAGAGTGCCGTGCCACACCCTGATTACGGCCTGAAGCAAACCTGCGGTTTTGTGGCCAGCTTTCAAGGAAGCGAGTTAAGAAAGGAAATCACGGGCACTGTAATTCACAAACCTGCAGAGTTATAAATGACAGCTATTGGCAAAAATATATTGAAGTAAGTCTGCAAAGAGGACTTGAAAACGAGGCAAAATTGAGGAATCATATTTCAGGAGGTAGATTGGAATTGCATTTAAAACATGTGAAAAGTGGCAGATCTTTGACAGTGATGCACTTGGACGAACAGTGCGTATACATTTTTTCCTGAATATATTCAGGAAAAAACGCATATGCCCTTTCTGGCCAACCAAGCACTCGAGCAATGGAAATCCGTACTACAATGAAGTCTCATTTCCCATTCGTCAAAAGGGCCATCTGAAAAAAGTGTAAAAACCAGAAACACAGGACAGGCCATGGAGAACAGGGAGCCTTGTTATGCTGATGGGCGGGATGTAAATTGCCAACAGACACTCTGGAGATGTTTATGGTGTATCCTGAAACATCTGAAAAACAAAGCTACAGAGACTAGGGCACTTCCACTTTTGGCCCTATAGCTTAGGAAAATTAAAATCAACAAGACACAGCCAACACAAAATTTAGGGCTGCTGTGTTTACAAGAACCTCGAGTCCAGTACAAATTAAATATCCCAGAAAGAAAAAAATGGATAAAGGAGTTGTGCTACTTACGTACAACGGAATATCACTCAGCAATGAAATCAATGTCATCAGGCCTGTAGCAGCAAATTGAGTGGATTTAAGTATGATGATTCTAAGAGAAATAGGTCACACAGAGAAAGATAATTATCATAAGATATCACTAATAGAGGGAGTGTAAACTTGGCTACACATAAACTGAATTACAAAACCGAACAGTCTCAAATTTAGATAAAAACTTATGCTAGCTTAAGGGGAAAGTTGAGTTGGGGTGCTGTATAAAACCAGAGATTGAAATTAGCACACATACCATTCCATAAGCCAAATATGTAATAGACAAGACCTACTCTTTGCTCAACGAAATAGACTCATCCATGGTGTATCACCTCACACCTGTTAGAATGGGCATCATCAGAAAATCTACAAACAACAAATGCTGGAAAGGGTGTGGAGATAAGGAACCCTCTTCCACTATTGTTGGGAATGTAAATTGATACAGTCACTGTGGAGAACATTATGGAGTTTCTTATAAAACTAAGAATAGAATTACCATATGATACAGCAATCCCACTACTGGGCATATACCCAGACAAAACCATAAATCAAAAAGAGACATTCACCTCAATGTTCATTGCATCACTATTTACAATATCCAGGTAATGGAAGCAACCTAAATGCCCACAGACAGATGAATGCATAAAGATGTGGTACAAATATAAAATGGAATATTACTAAGCCATAAAAAGGAATGAAATTGGGTCATTTGTAGAGACGTTGATGGATCTAGAGACTGTCATACAGAGTGAAGTAAGTCAGAAATAGAAAAACAAATCTTGTATATTAATGCATATATGTGGAACCTAGAAAAATTATACAGATGAACCGTTTTTTAAGGCAGAAATAGAGCAACAGATGTAGACAACAAACGTATGGACACCAAGGGGGGAAAGCTGTTGGGGGGTGGTGGTGGGAGGATTGAGAGATTGGGATTGGCATGTATACATTTATATGTATAAAATAGATAACCAAAAAGAACCTGCTGTATAAAAAAATAAAATAAAATTCAAAATTACAAAAAGTAAAACAGAAAAAATATTCTTCCCTTCACATACATGTATTTATATGAATAAATTATTTCCATGCTTATATCTGTAAATACAAAAAAGAGGAATAAAATCTACCTTGAACCAAAAATGAAAAAAAGAAAAAAAAAACAGAACCCACCAGTTACACAGAGGAAAACCGTATCAGGGCACTTGCTCCAGTTGTAAACAATTCTGTAGTTGGCCAGTGGTGGGGAATCATCTCCCATTCAGCCAGCAGGCCCCACGCAACAAGCGTCCTCATTGCAAAGCTGGGGGACCGTGCCAAGGCATCTGTGAGTAAATGTGGGCCGAGCCCCAGGCCAGCTGCTGCTGAAATGTTCCCACCCTTCCCAGGTAAAACACCTGAATATGTACAAGGACTTGAAAGCCTAGAGGAAGGGCCATGGAGCCACATGAGCGACAGCATGCCAGCCGATTTGGTGCCTGCAGGCCAGCCAGGATGGTCCTGGCCCTGGGTACTCTTCTAGAAGCTTTCCATTTCCCTGCCTGAGATACCCCTGCTGTCCGGGCCCCCACTGCTTTCTTCCTCACTCACCTCTGCCCAGGGAGAAATTCCAGAGGCAGGTATGGGTGACACATCCTCTTCTTTAGCAGGTGGCATCTTGGTAACTGCTGCAGAAAGTCCAGCAGAGCCCCACTCACACTGGGCCACCCACAAAGCCGTGGCCTCTCACTCCCTCCCACCAGTCCAGCCCCGAGACTGCTGACAGGGCAGAGAAAATGGCGTCAGGCACAGCTGCAGGGGCTCTTGCTGCCTGGAGTGGTGTTTATATTGATCTCAAACAGGCACACCTGGGGAGGGCTGGCCGGCACGGTCAGGCTTCCCAGGCCAGCCAATAATCACCCCTCAGGCGCTCACAGTTGCAGAAGCTGGAACTTGCTGAATCGGCCAGGTCCAAGGAACAGGTGTGGGCTCCTGAGAGTCAGGATAGACAAGGGGTTGCAGCTCTGGCTTGTTTTCTAATTATATTATCTGGCCCATGAGTGGGAGACAACTTCAAGAAAACCCTCTCCTAATGAGAGGAACCCAGGAGTCAGGGAGAGGAGGGGTGGGTGGTGGGTGGAGACAGAGGCCTGGTGCCCCGGGTGCAGTGGAAGTCTCTGGAAGACCAGGTGGAGGGAGGCCACACAGAGTGATGCCCAGGGTCACAGACCTGTTGGAGCTGCTGTTTCTTAGTTCAAGTCCTGCTCTGAGGTGCTCTGTGTCAGATCTGAGTGACAGGTGAGCTGGAAGTGCTCTGCAATGAGGGCGATGTGCACGGTACCTGTGTGCCCAGCCCTGCCAGGGTAACTGCAAGGGTAGCTCTGTATCCTGGGAGGGGCCTGACCATGAGAGCCCCATGGGCTGCAGGGGAACCTGCCCAGGGAACCCCATATCCTGGGAGGGGCCTGAACAGGAGAGCACCGTGGGCTGCGGTGGGGGTGGGGTACCTGCCCAGGTGAGCTCCATATCCTGGGATTGGCCTGACCTCGAGAGCCCCATGGGCTGCTGGAGTCCTGGTAAAGGATGTCAGGACAGTCAGTGAAGCCACCGAGGATATACCTCCAGTAGTTCCTAAATCCTACACCCTGCTGGTCATTCTACCAACCACCGGGACATGGTATTCTGTATTAGTCTTCAATGATGCCTTCTTTTGTATTCTATTAGTCCCAGAGTCACAAGAAATTTTGGCTTGTGAGTGGCAGGACTCAACATACAACTAAAACAATACTTCTGGGCCGTGTTGCCCCAAGGGTTCAAAAATTCCCACACCATCTTTGGGGAAAGCTCAGTTAAAGACCTAAAAGTTCTACCTCTGGAAAAGGAAACACTCCTTCAATATGCAGACGACATTCTGATCGCCAGCCCTACTAAGGAGACCTCTGAACTACTAAGCCAATAAAGGATAGAAGTTGTCCAAGAAAAAGCTCAAATATCACAGACTACGGTGACCTGCCTGGGCTTCATTCTCACAGAAGGTCGGAGAAGCCCATCTCAGGAAAGGGAAGAAACAATTTACAGCCTTACCCATTTCTAAAACTAGAAGACAGCTTAGGGGTTCCTGGGGAGGCCAGGGTTGGTGCTTCTGGATCCCTAACTACAGTCTACTAGCTGGGCCTCTATATGAAACACTGAAAGGAAAAGATGATGATCCTTTTGAATAGAATCCAGAAGTGGCCTTTCAAGAATGGAAAGAGCAGTCAATTCAGACCCTTGCCCTGGAACTCCCTAATTTAGCTAAACCCTTTGACCTTTACATTCCTGGTGAATGGTGAATCGCTATTGGAGTATTAGTGCAAAAACTGGGACCACTTGAAATGGAACAATGCAAGAATGCCATCCCGGTAGGATAAACTACGGTCACCAATGGGCTTGGCCAACCGCCACATCTGGCCAAGATACTGGCGGTATCTGAAAACCTGGAAATCAGCAGCACAAAAGGCCACCTCCCTCCTAAGGGAAAAGGACCCCACGTGGTGATCCTAAGCCCCAACCATGCCCTGAAGTTGCAGGGTTTGCTCCGTGGGCACACTGACCTCGAGTGAGGAGGCCCTCCAACTCCAACCTCCAGAGAGATAACCGGGGTAAAGGGGCACCATGACGACTCATGTGACCATCACTTGACCTGGAGTTTCTCTCATAAAACAACAAGAGTGTGTCCCAAAAGAGTAGACTACTGCTTGCAGGACTTACTGCACCCAGAGCGGACCTAATAATCTTGGCGGGGGAAGCGTATATCACGCTGTCAGCATAGAAGAGCCTACAGACACTGTGATGATGGTGGCCAATAAGACCGGCTGGACTCCTGTTTACTTCAAAAGGCTGTTGACTCAGTGGCCATCATGGTCCTTCATCACCACTGACCCTGGACTGTCTGGGAGTTGAGCAGGCAGGGTCCTGACACCTGGTGCTCTTTTTACGTTAATTCAGGGGCCTAATTGAAGAAAGTGCAGACTACTGGTCAGAGCATCTAGGCTGGCAGAAAGGGTCAGCCTAAGGTGGCCGAACAAATGCAGGGCGGGGTGAAACTGGACCTCACAGCGTCACTGCACATCTCCTTCCTGGACCCTTAAAGGTCATTAGAATCTATAACGCTTCCAATACTGGTGCTCAGGTGGACGAGCGGGGAGGCAGGAGGCCTGGGGACAATCAACGTCACCTGGAGGCTGCTGGGGAGAAGTTCTGACCCTCGCCCACGGGTATGAGGGCTCCTAACTCAGCACTCAGCAGTTACAGAAGAAGGGTCTGCACCCTCAGCACTCTAAGAATGAGGAAGGGGAAAAAAGGCAGAAGAGGGCTTTTTCCCAGGCAAAGCCCCTTAAAAATCCCTGGGAGATAAAAATAGAATCTGGGCAATAAAATAAAGTCTAACCTTTTTTATCCTTTGTGCTTTGTCTAATTTCACGTGCTCCTAGGGTCCCGCATACAGAGGTTCAACAGCCGGCACTTCAGACCAGATTTCCTAGTGCGGAATGGCTGGGTCGACACCTCAGCTCCTGGGACACAGTGCACACTCCGCGATATAGAGCCTGAGCTGCAGCCAACCGGGCCCTCGAGAGCTCCGCCCCCTCCCTCCCACTGACTCTGACAGGATCTCTACACAGCAGCCCAGCCCACAGCCCACGGGGTAGCACATGCTCTCACCTCTCCATTCTCTGATCAAAATATAAAGTTTCCTTTGCTTCTGAACCAAACTCAGTCTCAATCTGTTGGCTCCAATGACACTGGGCAGGGGGACACTTGTTGGGGTCCACTCTGGAGGATCAGTAACAGAAATTGAGAACATTGTAACTTCAATGAACAGATGTTTGAGCCAAACTGTAATTAACATAGAACAGTGTATAAGGCTCGGGTAAAATAAGATGTTTCTAACACTCCCATTTGATATTTCCATCACTTTATTATAAGCAAGTTCAGTGAAAAGGTTTGTCTTATTTGTCAGGTCAATATTAGAGAAACGAAGTGATTTCTTTCCAAGGATGTACATCTAAAAATCTTGGTTAAAGCTTCAATCTTGTTTTAAATGCTTTTCCATTGAAAATGATACCTCTCTTTCAGTTCCCCCAATTCTGAGAAGTATAAAATCTTATAATTTATTATTACCAAAGGGGAAAGGTGGGAGGAGGGATAAATTAACAGTTTGGGATTAACACATACACACTGCTATGTATAAAATCGATCATCAACAAGGAACTACTGTATAGCCCCGGGAACTACACTCAATATTTTACAATAACCTATAAGGGGAAATAATCTGAAAAAGAATAGATATTTTTATTGACATCATCTATTAATGACAGTTAAAATGGAACCTAAGGGAAGCCGGTGGTGAGTGCTTCTGACCCTGAAGACTTCAATCATCTAAAGTTTGGACTCTGCCTACTTCCCAAGGCCCTTAATGAACATATGTGTAGCCGTAGCTTAAAAAATTCCCCAGTTTGGGTTGTGGAGAGACACTGATTTTGTAAAAGCCCTGGTGTTCTCCTCACATGAATGGGACCCTTCCTACAGCTAAAACATGCCTGTCACACCCAGAGGATGGTATACCGTCTGATCGGGAAGAGTTTGGAAAAGGCATCTCATCTCCTCATCTCCTGGTGCTCGGGTTCACCCCTCCAGCGTCTTTACGAACAGTCTCCCCACTTGGAGATGTCAGCACTGTCAACATCCTGTTGCAGACAGTTTGGAATTTGTCCAGAGGATGAAGCAGAAGGAGGAGGAACAATGAGAGACAAGTCCTAGGTGTTCGGACAGGCACATGTCACTCTTATTTCCAATCAGGAAGACGAATTGACCAAAGGCTAGGGTTGCCCATGGAAACAGAATAGGGCTTGAGGAAATTCCGCTGCTTTGTGGCCAGTTCCCATAAACACAAGTTGAAAAATGGAACTCAGGGACACTAAAGTTCACGAAACTGCAGAGTTGAAAATATCTATCACTGAAAAATGTCTTGAGGAAAGTCAGAGGAAAGGACTTGTAAGCAACGGAGAATGGCAGGAAAGGGATTGGAAGAGGTAGAAAGGACTCGCCATTAAGCACAAGAAAAGGGGCTGAACATTGCCAACATTGCAATTGGCCAAAAAGGGTGTATGCGTCTTTTTCTGTATGTATTCAAGAAAAGGGCATACACTTTTTTAGCCAACCAAACAGGTGGGCACTGGAAATCAATACTACAAAACATATCACTTCGCATCAGTCAGAAGAGCCTTCCTCATAAAGTGTAAACACCAGAAATGCAGGACAGGGCAAGGAGAAAAGGGAGCCCTCTGAGGCTTATACTGGAAATGTATATTGCCAACGGTCACTCTGGAGAAGTGTATTGTGTTTACTAAAGCATCTAAAAAATGAGCTACAGAGCACAGGGCACTTGCACTCATGGATGTATATCTTGGGAAAAACAAAAATCGAGAGGACACAGGCACCCCAATATTTACCGCCTCTATGTTTAAAAGATCCTCGACTAGGATATAATTTATAAGTCTCTGGAGGGAAAAAATGGATAGAGATGTGGCACTTATGTAGAGTGGAATATTACTCAGCCTGGAAATCAATGAAATATGGCCAGTTGTAACAACCACAGAGGAGTTACGTATGATCATTCGAAGTCACATAATTCAAAAAGAAAAAGACACACGATATTACTAATACATGGAATGTAAACGTGGCTACAAATGAACTGAATTACAAAACAGAACGGGGTCTCAAATTTAGAAAACCAACATATGTTTGCTTAAGGATAAAGGAGAGTTGGGGTGCTGCATAAAACCAGAGATAGAAATTAGCACAGATACCTTTCCATAAGCCAAATATGTAAAAGTCAAGACCTACCAGTTGCTCAACGAAATGGACTAAACACCCCATATTCAACGCCTAGGAATACACCTGACTAGTAAGAATCTTCAAACCCATGGATTTATATGTCTCTGTAAGAGAATCAAGCGTGTGTATAGATTTATGAACGCAGCAGAGAAAATCCGATAAATCCAATTATCAAAATGAATTACAAAAACAAAACACAATGACAGTGAAATAGAGAGCTATTCTTAAATAATTCATTCAGAGCTTGTGATGCAACCTGGATTAACCACATCTGCACCAAGAGCTGAGTGAGACATAAGGTTGGACACTTCGGGCGGATAGCACTGGTGAGGTACGATGAGCAAACGCAGACCCTTTGAAGTCATACTGCATGGTACCCATTCCATGGGTCCCAACTCTCCAGGTTTAAGGGATTCTTCCTTCAGCTAAAACATGCATGGGAAACCCAGAGTATGGTCCACCGTGTGATTGGGAAACGTTTTCAAATGCATCTCAGGTTTCGTCCCCTGGTACTCGGGTGAACCGTTCCAGACGCTTTACTAACAGTATCCCCACATGGAGAGTCAGTGCCTTTAACCTCCTGTTTGTCACAGTTTGCAATTTCTGCGCAAGATGCACAGAAATAGGGCGAACCAATGAGAGACTAGCTGTAGGTGTCTGCACGGGCAAATGATACGCTCATTTCCCACCAGGAAGAGGAATTAACCAAAGGCTCAGCGTGCCCTGCCGGAACCAGATTAGGGCCTGAAGCAATCCAGCGGTTTTGCGGCCAGCTCACAAGATAGCGAGTTAAAGAAAGGAGCCCAGGGGCACTGTAATTCACAAACCTGCAGAGTTATGAATGACAGCTATCATCCAAAATTGTATTGAAGTAAGTCTTCGAAGAGGACATGAAAGCGGGGTAGAATTTCAGGAAAACGATTTCATGGGGTAGACTGGAATTGCACTTAAAGCATAGGAAAAGAGGCAGAATGTCCACAATGATGCACTTGGCCAAAAAGGGCGTATGTGTTTTTTCCTGAATATATTCAGGAATAAACGCATACGCCCTTTTTGGCCAACCAAGCAAGCGTGTAAAGGAAATCTGCACTACAATGAAGTCTCACTGCCCCCCGGTCAATAGGGCCATATGAAACAAGTGTAAAATCCAGAAAGGCAGGACAGGTCATGGAGAACAGGGAGCCTTGTTATGCAGATGGGCGGGACGTAAATTGCCAACAGCCACTCTGGAGAAGTGTATGGTGTTTCCTGAAACACGTAGGAAACAAAGCAACACAGCCTATGGCACTTCCACTTATGGTCCTATAACTTAGGGAAATTAAAATCAAAAACACACAGCCACCCGAAAGCTTGGGACGGCTCTGTTTACAAGAACCTCGTCTACGGTACAAATTAAATATCCGAGAAAGCAAAAAATGGATAAAGATGTTGTGGTACGTACGTACAATGGAATATCACTCAGCAATGACATCTACGTCTTCAGGCCCGTAGTGGCATAATGAGTGGATTCAGGTAATACGATGCTACGAGAAATAAGTCACACAGAAAAAGAAAGATCATAAGATATCTCTAATACACGGAACGTAAACTTGGCTACACATGAACTGAATTAGAAAACAGAACAGGGTCTCAAATTTAGAAAACCAACTTATGCTTGCTTATGGGGAAAGGTGAGTTGGGGTGCTGCATCAAACCAGAGATTGAAATTAGCACAGATACAGTTCCATAAGCCAAATATATAATAGACAAGACCTACTCCTTGCTCAACGAAATGGACTCAACACCCCATATTCAACGCCTGGGAATATACCTGACAAGTAAGAAACTTAAGACCCATGGATTTATATGTCTCCATAAGGAAGTCAAGCATGTGTACAGTGGCCTAAACGCAGCAGTGAAAATCCGATAAATCCCATTAACAAAATAAATTTCAAAAACAAAACACAATGACAGTGAAATAGAGAGCAATTCTTAAATAATTCATTCAGGGCTTGTGATGCAACCTGGATTTACCACATCTACACCCAGAGCTTGTGGAGACATAAGGCTGGACACATCGGGCTGATAGCATTGGTGAGGTTTGGTGAGCAAATGCAGACCCTTTGAAGTCATACTGCATGGTACACATTCCATGGGTCCCAACTCTCCAGGTTTAAGGGATTCTTCCTTCAGCTAAAACATGCATGGGAAACCCAGAGTATGGTCCACCGTGTGATTGGGAAACGTTTTCAAATGGATCTCAGGTTTCGACCCCTGGTACTCGGGTGCACCGTTCCAGACGCTTTACTAGCACTCTCCCCACTTGGAGAGTCAGTGCCTTTAAACTCCTGTTTGGCACAGTTTGCAATTTCTGCGCAAGATGAACAGGAATAGGGAGAACCAATGAGAGACTAGCTGTAGGTGTCTGCACGGGCAAATGGAACGCTTATTTCCCACCAGGAAGAGGAATTAACCAAAGGCTCAGTGTGCCCTGCCGGAACCAGATTAGGGCTTGAAGCAATCCTGCCGTTTTGCGGCCAGCTCACAATAAAGCGAATTGTAGAAAGGAGCTCAGGGGCACAGTAATTCACAAACCTGCAGAGTTATGAATGACAGCTATCGTCCAAAAATGTACTGAAGTAAGTCTTCGAAGAGGACTTGAAAGCGGGGCAGAATTTCAGGAAAACGATTTCATGGGGTAGACTGGAATTGCACTTAAAGCATAGGAAAAGAGGCAGAATGTCCACAATGATGCACTTGACCAAAAAGGGCGTATGCGTTTTTTCCTGAATATATTCAGGAAAAAACGCATATGCGCTTTTTGGCCAACCAAGCAAGCGTGTAAAGGAAATCTGCACTACAATGAAGTCTCACTGCCCCCCGGTCAATAGGGCCATCTGAAACAAGTGTAAAATCCAGAAAGGCAGGACAGGTCATGGAGAACAGGGAGCCTTGTTATGCTGATGGGCGGGATGTAAATTGCCAACAGCCACTCTGGAGAAGTGTATGGTGTTTCCTGAAACACGTAGGAAACAAAGCATCACAGCCTATGGCACTTCCACTTATGGTCCTATAGCTTAGGGAAATTAAAATCAAAAACACACAGCCACCCGAAAGCTTGGGACGGCTCTGTTTACAAGAACCTCGTCTACGGTACAAATTAAATATCCGAGAAAGCAAAAAATGGATAAAGAAGTTGTGGTACGTACGTACAATGGAATATCACTCAGCAATGAGATCTACGTCATCAGGCCCGTAGCGGCATAATGAGTGGATTCAGG
Source organism: Delphinapterus leucas (assembly GCF_059928025.1). NCBI lineage: Eukaryota > Metazoa > Chordata > Mammalia > Artiodactyla > Monodontidae > Delphinapterus > Delphinapterus leucas. Next base: position 11,040,018 of record NW_028322232.1, on the reverse strand, counting down.
TACGACGATTCTACGAGAAATACGTCACACAAAAAAAAAGATCATAAGATATCACTAATACACGGAACGTAAACTTGGCTACACATGAACTGAATTACAAAACAGAACAGGGTCTCAAATTTAGAAAACCAACTTATGCTTGCTTATGGGGAAAGGTGAGTTGGGGTGCTGCATAAAACCAGAGATTGAAATTAGCACAGATACCGTTCCATAAGCCAAATATATAAGAGACAAGTCCTACTCCTTGCTCAACGAAATGGACTCAACACCCCATATTCAACGTCTGGGAATATACCTGACAAGTAAGAATCTTAAGACCCATGGATTTATATGTCTCCATAAGGAAGTCAAGCGTGTGTACAGTGGCCTAAACGCAGCAGTGAAAATCCGATAAATCCCATTAACAAAATAAATTTCAAAAACAAAACACAATGACAGTGAAATAGAGAGCAATTCTTACATAATTCATTCAGGCCTTGTGATGCAACCTGGATTTACCACATCTACACCCAGAGCTGGTTGAGACATAAGGCTGGACACTTCGGGCTGATAGCATTGGTGAGGTTCGGTGAGCAAAGGCAGACCCTTTGAAGTAATCCTGCATGGTATCCATTCCATGGGTCCCAACTCTCCAGGTTTAAGGGATTCTTCCTTCAGCTAAAACATGCATGGGAAACCCAGAGTATGGTCCACCATGTGATTGGGAAACGTTTTCAAATGGATCTCAGGTTTCGACCCCTGGTACTCGGGTGCACCGTTCCAGACGCTTTACTAGCACTCTCCCCACTTGGAGAGTCAGTGCCTTTAACCTCCTGTTTGGCACAGTTTGCAATTTCTGCGCAAGATGAACAGGAATAGGGAGAACCAATGAGAGACTAGCTGTAGGTGTCTGCACGGGCAAATGGAACGCTCATTTCCCACCAGGAAGAGGAATTAACCAAAGGCTCAGTGTGCCCTGCCGGAACCAGATTAGGGCTTGAAGCAATCCTGCGGTTTTGCGGCCAGCTCACAATAAAGCGAGTTGAAGAAAGGAGCTCAGGGGCACTGTAATTCACAAACCTGCAGAGTTATGAATGACAGCTATCGTCCAAAAATGTATTGAAGTAAGTCTTCGAAGAGGACTTGAAAGCGGGGCAGAATTTCAGGAAAACGATTTCATGGGGTAGACTGGAATTGCACTTAAAGCATAGGAAAAGAGGCAGAATGTCCACAATGATGCACTTGACCAAAAAGGGCGTATGCGTTTTTTCCTGAATATATTCAGGAAAAAACGCATATGCGCTTTTTGGCCAACCAAGCAAGCGTGTAAAGGAAATCTGCACTACAATGAAGTCTCACTGCCCCCCGGTCAATAGGGCCATCTGAAACAAGTGTAAAATCCAGAAAGGCAGGACAGGTCATGGAGAACAGGGAGCCTTGTTATGCTGATGGGCGGGATGTAAATTGCCAACAGCCACTCTGGAGAAGTGTATGGTGTTTCCTGAAACACGTAGGAAACAAAGCATCACAGCCTATGGCACTTCCACTTATGGTCCTATAGCTTAGGGAAATTAAAATCAAAAACACACAGCCACCCGAAAGCTTGGGACGGCTCTGTTTACAAGAACCTCGTCTACGGTACAAATTAAATATCCGAGAAAGCAAAAAATGGATAAAGAAGTTGTGGTACGTACGTACAATGGAATATCACTCAGCAATGAGATCTACGTCATCAGGCCCGTAGCGGCATAATGAGTGGATTCAGGTACGACGATTCTACGAGAAATACGTCACACAAAAAAAAAGATCATAAGATATCACTAATACACGGAACGTAAACTTGGCTACACATGAACTGAATTACAAAACAGAACAGGGTCTCAAATTTAGAAAACCAACTTATGCTTGCTTATGGGGAAAGGTGAGTTGGGGTGCTCCATAAAACCAGAGATTGAAATTAGCACAGATACCGTTCCATAAGCCAAATATATAAGAGACAAGTCCTACTCCTTGCTCAACGAAATGGACTCAACACCCCATATTCAACGTCTGGGAATATACCTGACAAGTAAGAATCTTAAGACCCATGGATTTATATGTCTCCATAAGGAAGTCAAGCGTGTGTACAGTGGCCTAAACGCAGCAGTGAAAATCCGATAAATCCCATTAACAAAATAAATTTCAAAAACAAAACACAATGACAGTGAAATAGAGAGCAATTCTTACATAATTCATTCAGGCCTTGTGATGCAACCTGGATTTACCACATCTACACCCAGAGCTGGTTGAGACATAAGGCTGGACACTTCGGGCTGATAGCATTGGTGAGGTTCGGTGAGCAAAGGCAGACCCTTTGAAGTAATCCTGCATGGTATCCATTCCATGGGTCCCAACTCTCCAGGTTTAAGGGATTCTTCCTTCAGCTAAAACATGCATGGGAAACCCAGAGTATGGTCCACCATGTGATTGGGAAACGTTTTCAAATGGATCTCAGGTTTCGACCCCTGGTACTCGGGTGCACCGTTCCAGACGCTTTACTAGCACTCTCCCCACTTGGAGAGTCAGTGCCTTTAACCGCCTGTTTGGCACAGTTTGCAATTTCTGCGCAAGATGAACAGGAATAGGGAGAACCAATGAGAGACTAGCTGTAGGTGTCTGCACGGGCAAATGGAACGCTCATTTCCCACCAGGAAGAGGAATTAACCAAAGGCTCAGTGTGCCCTGCCGGAACCAGATTAGGGCTTGAAGCAATCCTGCGGTTTTGCGGCCAGCTCACAATAAAGCGAGTTGAAGAAAGGAGCTCAGGGGCACTGTAATTCACAAACCTGCAGAGTTATGAATGACAGCTATCGTCCAAAAATGTATTGAAGTAAGTCTTCGAAGAGGACTTGAAAGCGGGGCAGAATTTCAGGAAAACGATTTCATGGGGTAGACTGGAATTGCACTTAAAGCATAGGAAAAGAGGCAGAATGTCCACAATGATGCACTTGACCAAAAAGGGCGTATGCGTTTTTTTGAATATATTCAGGAAAAAACGCATACGCCCTTTTTGGCCAACCAAGCAAGCGTGTAAAGGAAATCTGCACTACAATGAAGTCTCACTGCCCCCCGGTCAAAAGGGCCATCTGAAACAAGTGTAAAATCCAGAAAGGCAGGACAGGTCATGGAGAACAGGGAGCCTTGTTATGCTGATGGGCGGGATGTAAATTGCCAACAGCCACTATGGAGAAGTGTATGGTGTTTCTTGAAACACGTAGGAAACAAAGCATCACAGCCTATGGCATTTCCACTTAGGGTCCTGTAGCTTATTGTAATTAAAATCAAAAACACACAGCCACCCCAATGTTCGGGACAGCTCTGTTTACAAGAACCTCGTGTACGGTACAAGTTAAATATCCGAGAATGCAAAAAATGGATAAAGAAGTTGTGGTACGGATGTACAATGGAATATCACTCAGCAATGAAATCTACGTCATCAGGCCCGTAGCGGCATAATGAGTGCATTCAGGTACGACGATTCTATGAGAAATGAGTCACACAGAAAAAGAAACATCATAAGGTATCACTAATACACGGAACGTAAACTTGGCTACACATGAACTGAATTACAAAACAGAACAGGGTCTCAAATTTAGAAAACCAACTTATGCTTGCTTATGGGGAAAGGTGAGTTGGGGTGCTGCATCAAACCAGAGATTGAAATTAGCACAGATACCGTTCCATAAGCCAAATATATAATAGACAAGACCTACTCCTTGCTCAACGAAATGGACTCAACACCGCATATTCAACGCCTGGGAATATACCTGACAAGTAAGAATCTTAAGACCCATGGATTTATATGTCTCCATAAGGAAATCAAGCGTGTGTACAGCGGCCTAAACGCAGCAGTGAAAATCCGATAAATCCCATTAACAAAATAAATTTCAAAAACAAAACACAATGACAGTGAAATAGAGAGCAATTCTTAAATAATTCATTCAGGGCTTGTGATGCAACCTGGATTTACCACATCTACACCCAAAGCTGGTTGACACATAAGGCTGGACATTTCGGGCTGATAGCATTTGTGGTTCGGTGAGCAAACGCAGACCCTTTGAAGTCATACCGCATGGTAGCCATTCCATGGGTCCCAACTCTCCAGGTTTAAGGGATTCTTCCTTCAGCTAAAACATGCATGGGAAACCCAGAGTATGGTCCATCGTGTGATTGGGAAACGTTTTCAAATGCATCTCAGGTTTCGTCCCCTGGTACTCGGGTTCACCGTTCCAGACGCTTTACTAACACTCTCCCCCCTTGGAGAGTCAGTGCCTTTAAACTCCTGTTTGGCACAGTTTGCAATTTCTGCGCAAGATGAACAGGAATAGGGAGAACCAATGAGAGACTAGCTGTAGGTGTCTGCAGGGCAAACGGAACGCTCATTTCCCACCAGGAAGAGGAATTAACCAAAGGCTCAGCGTGCCCTGCCGGAATCAGATTAGGGCCTGAAGCAATCTGGTGGTTTTGCGGCAGGCTCACAAGAAAGCGAGTTGAAGAAAGGAGCTCAGGGGCACTGTAATTCACAAACCTGCAGAGTTATGAATGACAGCTATCATCCAAAAATGTATTGAAGTAAGTCTTCGAAGAGGACTTGAAAGCGGGGCAGAATTTCAGGAAAACGATTTCATGGGGTAGACTGGAATTGCACTTAAAGCATAGGAAAAGAGGCAGAATGTCCACAATGATGCACTTGGCCAAAAAGGGCGTATGCGTTTTTTTGAATATATTCAGGAAAAAACGCATACGCCCTTTTTGGCCAACCAAGCAAGCGTGTAAAGGAAATCTGCACTACAATGAAGTCTCACTGCCCCCCGGTCAAAAGGGCCATCTGAAACAAGTGTAAAATCCAGAAAGGCAGGACAGGTCATGGAGAACAGGGAGCCTTGTTATGCTGATGGGCGGGATGTAAATTGCCAACAGCCACTATGGAGAAGTGTATGGTGTTTCCTGAAACACGTAGGAAACAAAGCATCACAGCCTATGGCATTTCCACTTAGGGTCCTGTAGCTTATTGTAATTAAAATCAAAAACACACAGCCACCCCAATGTTCGGGACAGCTCTGTTTACAAGAACCTCGTCTACGGTACAAGTTAAATATCCGAGAATGCAAAAAATGGATAAAGAAGTTGTGGTACGGATGTACAATGGAATATCACTCAGCAATGAAATCTACGTCATCAGGCCCGTAGCGGCATAATGAGTGCATTCAGGTACGACGATTCTATGAGAAATGTGTCACACAGAAAAAGAAACATCATAAGGTATCACTAATACACGGAACGTAAACTTGGCTACACATGAACTGAATTACAAAACAGAACAGGGTCTCAAATTTAGAAAACCAACTTATGCTTGCTTATGGGGAAAGGTGAGTTGGGGTGCTGCATCAAACCAGAGATTGAAATTAGCACAGATACCGTTCCATAAGCCAAATATATAATAGACAAGACCTACTCCTTGCTCAACGAAATGGACTCAACACCGCATATTCAACGCCTGGGAATATACCTGACAAGTAAGAATCTTAAGACCCATGGATTTATATGTCTCCATAAGGAAATCAAGCGTGTGTACAGCGGCCTACACGCAGCAGTGAAAATCCGATAAATCCCATTATCAAAATAAATTTCAAAAACAAAACACAATGACAGTGAAATAGAGAGCAATTCTTAAATAATTCATTCAGGGCTTGTGATGCAACCTGGATTTACCACATCTACACCAAAAGCTGGTTGACACATAAGGCTGGACACTTCGGGCTGATAGCATTTGTGGTTCGGTGAGCAAACGCAGACCCTTTGAAGTCATACCGCATGGTAGCCATTCCATGGGTCCCAACTCTCCAGGTTTAAGGGATTCTTCTTTCACCTAAAACATGCATGGGAAACCCAGAGTATGGTCCATCGTGTGATTGGGAAACGTTTTCAAATGCATCTCAGGTTTCATCCCCTGGTACTCGGGTTCACCGTTCCAGACGCTTTACTAACACTCTCCCCCCTTGGAGAGTCAGTGCCTTTAAACTCCTGTTTGGCACAGTTTGCAATTTCTGCGCAAGATGAACAGGAATAGGGAGAACCAATGAGAGACTAGCTGTAGGTGTCTGCAGGGCAAACGGAACGCTCATTTCCCACCAGGAAGAGGAATTAACCAAAGGCTCAGCGTGCCCTGCCGGAATCAGATTAGGGCCTGAAGCAATCTGGTGGTTTTGCGGCAGGCTCACAAGAAAGCGAGTTGAAGAAAGGAGCTCAGGGGCACTGTAATTCACAAACCTGCAGAGTTATGAATGACAGCTATCATCCAAAAATGTATTGAAGTAAGTCTTCGAAGAGGACTTGAAAGCGGGGCAGAATTTCAGGAAAACGATTTCATGGGGTAGACTGGAATTGCACTTAAAGCATAGGAAAAGAAGCAGAATGTCCACAATGATGCACTTGGCCAAAAAGGGCGTATGCGTTTTTTTGAATATATTCAGGAAAAAACGCATACGCCCTTTTTGGCCAACCAAGCAAGCGTGTAAAGGAAATCTGCACTACAATGAAGTCTCACTGCCCCCCGGTCAAAAGGGCCATCTGAAACAAGTGTAAAATCCAGAAAGGCAGGACAGGTCATGGAGAACAGGGAGCCTTGTTATGCTGATGGGCGGGATGTAAATTGCCAACAGCCACTATGGAGAAGTGTATGGTGTTTCCTGAAACACGTAGGAAACAAAGCATCACAGCCTATGGCATTTCCACTTAGGGTCCTGTAGCTTATTGTAATTAAAATCAAAAACACACAGCCACCCCAATGTTCGGGACAGCTCTGTTTACAAGAACCTCGTCTACGGTACAAGTTAAATATCCGAGAATGCAAAAAATGGATAAAGAAGTTGTGGTACGGATGTACAATGGAATATCACTCAGCAATGAAATCTACGTCATCAGGCCCGTAGCGGCATAATGAGTGCATTCAGGTACGACGATTCTATGAGAAATGAGTCACACAGAAAAAGAAACATCATAAGGTATCACTAATACACGGAACGTAAACTTGGCTACACATGAACTGAATTACAAAACAGAACAGGGTCTCAAATTTAGAAAACCAACTTATGCTTGCTTATGGGGAAAGGTGAGTTGGGGTGCTGCATCAAACCAGAGATTGAAATTAGCACAGATACCGTTCCATAAGCCAAATATATAAGAGACAAGACCTACTCCTTGCTCAACGAAATGGACTCAACACCGCATATTCAACGCCTGGGAATATACCTGACAAGTAAGAATCTTAAGACCCATGGATTTATATGTCTCCATAAGGAAATCAAGCGTGTGTACAGCGGCCTAAACGCAGCAGTGAAAATCCGATAAATCCCATTATCAAAATAAATTTCAAAAACAAAACACAATGACAGTGAAATAGAGAGCAATTCTTAAATAATTCATTCAGGGCTTGTGATGCAACCTGGATTTACCACATCTACACCCAAAGCTGGTTGACACATAAGGCTGGACATTTCGGGCTGATAGCATTTGTGGTTCGGTGAGCAAACGCAGACCCTTTGAAGTCATACCGCATGGTAGCCATTCCATGGGTCCCAACTCTCCAGGTTTAAGGGATTCTTCCTTCAGCTAAAACATGCATGGGAAACCCAGAGTATGGTCCATCGTGTGATTGGGAAACGTTTTCAAATGCATCTCAGGTTTCGTCCCCTGGTACTCGGGTTCACCGTTCCAGACGCTTTACTAACACTCTCCCCCCTTGGAGAGTCAGTGCCTTTAAACTCCTGTTTGGCACAGTTTGCAATTTCTGCGCAAGATGAACAGGAATAGGGAGAACCAATGAGAGACTAGCTGTAGGTGTCTGCAGGGCAAACGGAACGCTCATTTCCCACCAGGAAGAGGAATTAACCAAAGGCTCAGCGTGCCCTGCCGGAATCAGATTAGGGCCTGAAGCAATCTGGTGGTTTTGCGGCAGGCTCACAAGAAAGCGAGTTGAAGAAAGGAGCTCAGGGGCACTGTAATTCACAAACCTGCAGAGTTATGAATGACAGCTATCGTCCAAAAATGTATTGAAGTAAGTCTTCGAAGAGGACTTGAAAGCGGGGCAGAATTTCAGGAAAACGATTTCAGGGGGTAGACTGGAATTGCACTTAAAGCATAGGAAAAGAGGCAGAATGTCGACAATGATGCACTTGGCCAGAAAGGGCGTATGCGTTTTTTCCTGAATATATTCAGGAAAAAACGCATACGCCCTTTTTGACCAACGAAGCAAGCGTGTAAAGGAAATCTTCACTACAATGAAGTCTCACTGCCCCCCGGTGAAAAGGGCCATCTGAAACAAGTGTAAAATCCACAAAGGCAGGACAGGTCATGGAGAACAGGGAGCCTTGTTATGCTGATGGGCGGGATGTAAATTGCCAACAGCCACTCTGGAGAAGTGTATGGTGTTTCCTGAAACACGTAGGAAACAAAGCAACACAGCCTATGGCAGTCCCACGTAGGGTCCTATAGCTTAGGGAAATTAAAATCAAAAACACACAGCCACCCCAAAGTTTGGGACGGCTCTCTTTACTAGAACCTCGTCTACGGTACAAGTTAAATATCCGAGAAAGCAAAAAATGGATAAAGAAGTTGTGGTACGTACGTACAATGGAATATCACTCAGCAATGAGATCTACGTCATCAGGCCCGTAGCGGCATAATGAGTGGATTCAGGTGCGACGATTCTACGAGAAATAAGCACACAGAAAAAGGAACATCATAAGATATCACTAATACACGGAACGTAAACTTGGCTACACATGAACTGAATTACAAAACAGAACAGGGTCTCAAATTTAGAAAACCAACTTATGCTTGCTTAAGGGGAAAGGTGAGTTGTGGTGCTGCATAAAACCAGAGACTGAAATTAGAACAGATATCTTTCCATACGCAAATATGTAATAGTCAGGACCTCTCCTTGCTCCATGAAATGGACTCAACACCCCATATTCAATGCCTAGGAATATACCTGACTAGTAAGAATCTGAACACCCATGGATTTATATGCCTCCATAAAAGAATCAATCATGTGTACAGCGGCATATACGCAGCAGTGAAAATCCGATAAATCCCATTATCAAAATAAATTACAAAAACAAAACACAATGACAGTGAAATAGAGAGCAATTCTTAAATCATTCATTCAAGGCTTGTGATGCAACGTGGATTTACCACATCTACACCCCGAGCTGAGTGAGACATAAGGCTGGACACTTCGGGCTGAAAGCATTGGTGACGTTTGGTGAGCAAAGGCAACCCTTTGAAGTCATACTGCACGGTACCCATTCCATGGGTCCCAACTCTGCAGGTTTAAGGGATTCTTCCTTCAGCTAAAACATGCATGGGCAACCCAGAATATGGTCCACCGTGTGACCGGGAAACCTTTTTAAATGCATGTCAGTTTTCGTCCCCTCGTACTCGGTTTGACCATTCCAGACGCTTTACTAAAACTCTCCCCACTTGGAGAGTCAGTGCCTTAAACCTCCTGTTTGGCACAGTTTGGAATTTCTGCGCAAGATGAACAGGAATAGGGAGAACCAATGAGAGATTAGCTGTAGGTGTCTGCACGAACAAATTTAACGCTCATTTCCCACCAGAAAGAGGAATTAGCCAAAGGCTCAGCATGCCGTGCCGGAACCAGATTAGGGCCTGAAGCAATCCTGCGGTTTTTTGGCCAGCTCACAAGAAAGCGAGTTGAAGAAAGGAGCTCAGGGGCACTGTAATTCACAAACCTGCAGAGTTATAAATGACAGCTATCGTCCAAAAATATATTGAAGTAAGGCTGCAAAGAGGACTTGAACGCGGGGCAGAATTCCAGGAATACGATTTCAGGAGGTAGACGGGAAGTCCTCTGAAAGTATTGGAGAAGAGGCAGAACCTCGACAATGATGCACTTGGTCAAAAAGGGCATATGCGTTTCTTCCAGGGCCCTTATTAAAGAGGGTAGGAGGCTCCCAGCATGCTTCAGTGGCCAACAGAGGGCCTACGTCACCAAGGCGACATGAGCCATCCAGGCAGGAGTGACCTCACATCAGAGGGCCCACCTCACAGAAGCGTAAGGAACCCAGTCAGGATCAGACTCTCACCAGAGTGCCCACATAAGCAAGGGGCTGGGAACCAGGCAGGAGTGTCCTCACACCCGTGGGGCCACATCATCGAAAGTTGAGGTACCCAGCACATGTGGCCTCAAACCAGAGGACCCACATCACCATGGGTCTCGGAGCGAGGCAGGCAGGATTAACCTCAAAACACATGGCCCATTGTATAAAAAAGGTGAGGAATCCAGCAGTTGGAACATCCCAGCAGGCGGCTCAGAGCACCGAGGCTATGGGATCCAGGCAGTGATGAACTCACAACAGAGGGCTCTCATCGTGATACTGTAAGCAACCCAGCCGTTGTGACCTCAGAGCACAAGGCCCACATCCCCATGGGGAAGGGAACCAAGCAGGAGTGTCATCGCACCAGTGGGCACACATCAGAAAATGTGGGGAGCCCAGCAGTTAGGGCCGGACGCCAGAGGGCCCTCATCACTGAGGAGAGGAGGCTCCCAGCAAGCTCCAACTGCTACCAGAAGGCCGACGTCGCCAATGCGGGGTGTGCCAGCAAGGCAGGAGTGACCTCAGAGCAGAGGGCCAACCACACAAAAGTGTGAGGAACCCAAAGAGGATCAGACTCTCACCAGAGGGCCCACATCACCAAGGGAATGGAAACCAGGCAGGAGTGTCCTCACACCAGTGGGGCCACATCACCGAAATGTGACGGACCCAGCACACGTGGCCTCAAACTACAGGACACACATCACCAAGGGGCTGGGAGTGAGGCAGGCAGGAGGAGCCTCCAAACAGAGGGCCCATAGCGTAAAAAAGGTGAGGAGTCCCGCAGTTGGAACCTCCCAGCAGGTGGCCAGGAGCAGCGAGGCTATGGGATCCAGGCCTGACTGAACTCAAAACAGAGGGCCCTCATCATGAAACTGTGAGCAACCCAGCCGTTGGGACCTTAGAGCAGAAGGCCCACATTCCCATGTGGTTGGGAACCTGGCAGAAGTGTACTCGCACCACAGGGCGCACATCAGAGAATTTTGGGAGCCCAGAAGTTAGGGCCTGACGCCAGAGAGCCCTCATTACCAAGGGGAGGAGACCCCAAGCAGGCACCATCTCCCAACTGAGGGCCAATGTCGCCAAGGTGACGTGCAACAGCCAGGCAGGAGTGACCTCACAGCTGAGGGCCTACCTCACAGAATGGTGAGGAACTCAGCCAGGTTAAGACTCTCACCAGAGGGCCCACATCACCAAGGGCATCAGAACCAGGCAGGACTGTCTTCACACCACGGTGGCCACATCATAGAAAGGTGAGGAACCCAGCACATGTGGCCTAAACCAGAGGATCCAGATCTCTAAGGGGCTCGGAGTGAGGCAGGCAGGAGTAGCCTCACAACACAGGGCCCATAGAATAAAAAAGCTGAGGAATCCTGCAGTGGGAACCTCCCAGCAGGCGGCCCAGAGCACCGAGTCTATGCGATCCAGGCCACAGTGAACTCACAGCAGAGGGCCCACATCATGAAACTGTGAGCAACCCAGCCGTTGGGACCTCAGAGCAGAAGGCCCACATCCCCATGGGGTTGGGAACATGGCACGAGTGTCCTCGCACCACTTAGCACGTATCAGAAAATGTGGGTACCCAGCAGTTAGGGCCTGACGCCAGAGGGCCCTCATCACCGAGGGGAGGAGGCTCCCAGCAGGCTCCAACTGCCACAAGAGGACCGACATTGCCAAGGCGGGGTGTGCCAGCCAGGCAGGAGTGACCTCACAGCAGAGGGCCCACCTCACAGAAGTGGGAGGAACCCAGCCAGGATCAGACTCTCACCAGAGGGCCCACATCACCAAGGGGATAGGAACCAGGCAGGAGTGTCCTTACACCAGTGGGGCCACATCATCGAAAGGTGAGGGACCCAGCACACGTGGCCTCAAACCAGAGGACACACATCACCAAGGGGCTGGGAGTGAGGCAGGCAGGAGGAGTCTCAAAACAGAGGGCCCATAGAACGAAAAAGGTGAGGAATCCTGCAGTTGGAACCTCCCCGCAGGTGGCCAGGAGTAGCGAGGCTATGGGGTCCATTCCGGAGTGAACTCACACCAGAGGGCCCTCATCATGAAACAGAGCAACGTACCATTGGGACCTCAGAGCAGAAGGCCCACATTCCCATGGGGTTGGGAACCTGGCAGGAGTGTACTCGCACCACAGGGCGCACATCAGAAAATTTTGGGAGCCCAGGAGTTAGGGTCTGATGCCAGAGGGCCCTCATTACCGAGGGGAGGAGACTCCCAGCAGGCACCAACTCCCAACTGAGGGCCCACGTCGCCAAGTTGACGTGTGCCAGCCAGGCAGGAGTGACCTCACCGCAGAGGGCCTACCTCACAGAAGGGTGAGGAACCCAGCCAGGATAAGACTCTCACCAGAGGGCCCACATCACCAAGGGGATTGGAACAAGGCAGGAGTGTCCTCACACCAGTGTGGCCACATTATAGAAAGGTGAGGAACCCAGCACATGTGGCCTAAACCAGAGGACCCACATTTCCAAGGTGCTCCAAGTGAGGCAGGCAGGAGTAGCCTAACAACACAGGGCCCAGAGAATAAAAAATGTGAGGAATCCAGCAGTTTGAACCTCCCAGCAGGTGGCCCAGAGCATGGAGTCTATGGGATCCAGACCACAGTGAACTCACAGCAGAGGGCCCACATCATGAAACTGTGAGCAACCCAGCCAGTGGGACCTCAGAGCAGAAGGCCCACATCCCCATGGGGATGGGAACCTCGCAGGAGTGTCCTCGCACAACTTAGCACGTATCAGAAAATGTGGGAACCCAGCAGTTATGGCCTGACGCCAGAGGGCCCTCATCACGGAGGAGAGGAGGCTACCAGCAGGCTCCAAATGCCACCAGAGGGCCGACGTCACCAATGGAACGGGAGCAAGCCAGGCAGGAGTTACCTCACAGCAGAGGGCCCACCTCACAGAAGTGTGAGGAGCCCAAACAGGATCAGACTCTAACCAGAGCGCCCACATCACCAAGGGGATGGAAACCAGGCAGGAGTGTCCTCACACCAGTGGGGCCACATCAGCGAAAGGTGAGGAACACAGCACATGTGGCCTCAAACAAAGGGACACACATCACGAAAGGGCTGGGAGTGAGGCATGCAGGAGGAGACTCACAACAGAGCGCCCATAGAATAAAAAAGGTGAGGAACCCCGCAGTTGGAAGCTCCAAGCAGGTGGCCCAGAGCACCGAGGCTATGGGATGCATGCCGGAGTGAACTCACAGCAGAGGGCCCACATTCTGACACTGTGAGCAACCCAGCCGTTGGGACCTCAGAGCAGAAAGCCCACATCCCCATGGGGATGGGACCCTGGCTGGAGTGTACTCGCACGACAGGGCACACATCAGAAAATTTTGGGAGCCCATGAGTTAGGGCCTGACGCCAGAGGGCCCTCATTACCGAGGGGAGGAGACTCCCAGCAGGCACCAACTCCCAACTGAGGGCCCACATTGCCAAGGTGACGTGTGCCAGCCAGGCAGGAGTGACCTCACAGCAGAGGGCCCACCTCCCAGAAGTGTGAGCAATCCAGACAGGATCAGACTCTCACCAGAGGGCCCCCATCACAAAGGGGATGGGAACCAGGCAGGAGTGTCCTCACACCAGTGGGGCCACATCAATAAAGGTGAGGAAACCGGTACATGTGGCCTTAAACCAGAGGACCTCCATCACAAATGGGCTGGGAGTGAGTCAGGAAGTAGGAGCATGAAAACACAGGACCCAAAGAATAAAAATGGTAAGGAATCCAGCAGTAGGAACCTCCCAGCAGGCCTCTCAGAGCACAGAGTCTATGGGATCTAGGCCTGAGTGAACTAACACCAGAGAGCCAACATCATGAAACGGTGAACAACACAGGTGTTGGGACCTTAGAGCAGAAGGCCCACATGCCCATGGGGATGGGAACCTCGCAGGAGTGTCCTCGCACCACTAAGCACGTATCAGAAAATGTGGGTACCCAGCAGTTAGGGCCTGATGCAAGAGGGCCACCATCACCGAGGGGAGGTTCCCAGCAGGCTCCAACTGCCACAAGAGGGCCGACATTGCCAAGGCGGGGTGTGCCAGCCAGGCAGGAGTGACGTCACAGCAGAGCGCCCACCTCACAGAAGGGTGAGGAACCCAGCCAGGATCAGACTCTCAACAGAGGGCCCACATCATCAAGGGGATAGGAACCAGGCAGGAGTGTCCTCACACCAGTGGGGCCACATCATCGAAAGGCGAGGGACCCAGCATACGTGGCCTCAAACCAGAGGACACACATCACCAAGGGGCTGGGAGTGAGGCAGGCAGGAGGAGTCTCAAAACAGAGGGCCCATAGAAGAAAAAAGGTGAGGAACCCCGCAGTTGTAACCTCCCCGCAGGTGGCCAGGAGCAGCGAGGCTATGGGATCCAGGCCGGAGAGAACTCACGCCAGAGGGCCCTCATCATGAAACTGAGCAACCCACGGTTGAGACCTCAGAGCAGAAGGCCCACATTCCCATGGGGTTGGGAACCTGGCAGGAGTGTACTCGAACCACAGGGCACATATCAGAAAATATTGGGAGCCCAGGAGTTAGGGCCTGATGCCAGAGGGCCTCATCACCGAGGGGAGGAGGCTCCCAGCAGGCTCCAACTGCCACCAGAGGTCTGACGTCGCCAAGGCGGGGTGTGCTAGCCAGGCAGGAGTGACCTCAGAGAAGAGGGCCCACCTCACAGAAGTGTGAGGAACCCAACCAGGATCAGACTCTCGCCGGAGGGACCACATCACCAAGGGGATGGGAAGCAGGCAGGAGTGTCCTCACACCAGTGGGGCCACATCATCAAAAGATGAGGAACCCATCACATGTGGCCTCAAACCAGAGGACACACATCACCAAGGGGCTGGGAGTGAGGCAGGTGTCTGGAGGGGCACATTTAACTCTAATTTCCCACCAGGAAGAGGAATTAACCAAAGGCTCAGAGTGCCGTGCCACACCCTGATTACGGCCTGAAGCAAACCTGCGGTTTTGTGGCCAGCTTTCAAGGAAGCGAGTTAAGAAAGGAAATCACGGGCACTGTAATTCACAAACCTGCAGAGTTATAAATGACAGCTATTGGCAAAAATATATTGAAGTAAGTCTGCAAAGAGGACTTGAAAACGAGGCAAAATTGAGGAATCATATTTCAGGAGGTAGATTGGAATTGCATTTAAAACATGTGAAAAGTGGCAGATCTTTGACAGTGATGCACTTGGACGAACAGTGCGTATACATTTTTTCCTGAATATATTCAGGAAAAAACGCATATGCCCTTTCTGGCCAACCAAGCACTCGAGCAATGGAAATCCGTACTACAATGAAGTCTCATTTCCCATTCGTCAAAAGGGCCATCTGAAAAAAGTGTAAAAACCAGAAACACAGGACAGGCCATGGAGAACAGGGAGCCTTGTTATGCTGATGGGCGGGATGTAAATTGCCAACAGACACTCTGGAGATGTTTATGGTGTATCCTGAAACATCTGAAAAACAAAGCTACAGAGACTAGGGCACTTCCACTTTTGGCCCTATAGCTTAGGAAAATTAAAATCAACAAGACACAGCCAACACAAAATTTAGGGCTGCTGTGTTTACAAGAACCTCGAGTCCAGTACAAATTAAATATCCCAGAAAGAAAAAAATGGATAAAGGAGTTGTGCTACTTACGTACAACGGAATATCACTCAGCAATGAAATCAATGTCATCAGGCCTGTAGCAGCAAATTGAGTGGATTTAAGTATGATGATTCTAAGAGAAATAGGTCACACAGAGAAAGATAATTATCATAAGATATCACTAATAGAGGGAGTGTAAACTTGGCTACACATAAACTGAATTACAAAACCGAACAGTCTCAAATTTAGATAAAAACTTATGCTAGCTTAAGGGGAAAGTTGAGTTGGGGTGCTGTATAAAACCAGAGATTGAAATTAGCACACATACCATTCCATAAGCCAAATATGTAATAGACAAGACCTACTCTTTGCTCAACGAAATAGACTCATCCATGGTGTATCACCTCACACCTGTTAGAATGGGCATCATCAGAAAATCTACAAACAACAAATGCTGGAAAGGGTGTGGAGATAAGGAACCCTCTTCCACTATTGTTGGGAATGTAAATTGATACAGTCACTGTGGAGAACATTATGGAGTTTCTTATAAAACTAAGAATAGAATTACCATATGATACAGCAATCCCACTACTGGGCATATACCCAGACAAAACCATAAATCAAAAAGAGACATTCACCTCAATGTTCATTGCATCACTATTTACAATATCCAGGTAATGGAAGCAACCTAAATGCCCACAGACAGATGAATGCATAAAGATGTGGTACAAATATAAAATGGAATATTACTAAGCCATAAAAAGGAATGAAATTGGGTCATTTGTAGAGACGTTGATGGATCTAGAGACTGTCATACAGAGTGAAGTAAGTCAGAAATAGAAAAACAAATCTTGTATATTAATGCATATATGTGGAACCTAGAAAAATTATACAGATGAACCGTTTTTTAAGGCAGAAATAGAGCAACAGATGTAGACAACAAACGTATGGACACCAAGGGGGGAAAGCTGTTGGGGGGTGGTGGTGGGAGGATTGAGAGATTGGGATTGGCATGTATACATTTATATGTATAAAATAGATAACCAAAAAGAACCTGCTGTATAAAAAAATAAAATAAAATTCAAAATTACAAAAAGTAAAACAGAAAAAATATTCTTCCCTTCACATACATGTATTTATATGAATAAATTATTTCCATGCTTATATCTGTAAATACAAAAAAGAGGAATAAAATCTACCTTGAACCAAAAATGAAAAAAAGAAAAAAAAAACAGAACCCACCAGTTACACAGAGGAAAACCGTATCAGGGCACTTGCTCCAGTTGTAAACAATTCTGTAGTTGGCCAGTGGTGGGGAATCATCTCCCATTCAGCCAGCAGGCCCCACGCAACAAGCGTCCTCATTGCAAAGCTGGGGGACCGTGCCAAGGCATCTGTGAGTAAATGTGGGCCGAGCCCCAGGCCAGCTGCTGCTGAAATGTTCCCACCCTTCCCAGGTAAAACACCTGAATATGTACAAGGACTTGAAAGCCTAGAGGAAGGGCCATGGAGCCACATGAGCGACAGCATGCCAGCCGATTTGGTGCCTGCAGGCCAGCCAGGATGGTCCTGGCCCTGGGTACTCTTCTAGAAGCTTTCCATTTCCCTGCCTGAGATACCCCTGCTGTCCGGGCCCCCACTGCTTTCTTCCTCACTCACCTCTGCCCAGGGAGAAATTCCAGAGGCAGGTATGGGTGACACATCCTCTTCTTTAGCAGGTGGCATCTTGGTAACTGCTGCAGAAAGTCCAGCAGAGCCCCACTCACACTGGGCCACCCACAAAGCCGTGGCCTCTCACTCCCTCCCACCAGTCCAGCCCCGAGACTGCTGACAGGGCAGAGAAAATGGCGTCAGGCACAGCTGCAGGGGCTCTTGCTGCCTGGAGTGGTGTTTATATTGATCTCAAACAGGCACACCTGGGGAGGGCTGGCCGGCACGGTCAGGCTTCCCAGGCCAGCCAATAATCACCCCTCAGGCGCTCACAGTTGCAGAAGCTGGAACTTGCTGAATCGGCCAGGTCCAAGGAACAGGTGTGGGCTCCTGAGAGTCAGGATAGACAAGGGGTTGCAGCTCTGGCTTGTTTTCTAATTATATTATCTGGCCCATGAGTGGGAGACAACTTCAAGAAAACCCTCTCCTAATGAGAGGAACCCAGGAGTCAGGGAGAGGAGGGGTGGGTGGTGGGTGGAGACAGAGGCCTGGTGCCCCGGGTGCAGTGGAAGTCTCTGGAAGACCAGGTGGAGGGAGGCCACACAGAGTGATGCCCAGGGTCACAGACCTGTTGGAGCTGCTGTTTCTTAGTTCAAGTCCTGCTCTGAGGTGCTCTGTGTCAGATCTGAGTGACAGGTGAGCTGGAAGTGCTCTGCAATGAGGGCGATGTGCACGGTACCTGTGTGCCCAGCCCTGCCAGGGTAACTGCAAGGGTAGCTCTGTATCCTGGGAGGGGCCTGACCATGAGAGCCCCATGGGCTGCAGGGGAACCTGCCCAGGGAACCCCATATCCTGGGAGGGGCCTGAACAGGAGAGCACCGTGGGCTGCGGTGGGGGTGGGGTACCTGCCCAGGTGAGCTCCATATCCTGGGATTGGCCTGACCTCGAGAGCCCCATGGGCTGCTGGAGTCCTGGTAAAGGATGTCAGGACAGTCAGTGAAGCCACCGAGGATATACCTCCAGTAGTTCCTAAATCCTACACCCTGCTGGTCATTCTACCAACCACCGGGACATGGTATTCTGTATTAGTCTTCAATGATGCCTTCTTTTGTATTCTATTAGTCCCAGAGTCACAAGAAATTTTGGCTTGTGAGTGGCAGGACTCAACATACAACTAAAACAATACTTCTGGGCCGTGTTGCCCCAAGGGTTCAAAAATTCCCACACCATCTTTGGGGAAAGCTCAGTTAAAGACCTAAAAGTTCTACCTCTGGAAAAGGAAACACTCCTTCAATATGCAGACGACATTCTGATCGCCAGCCCTACTAAGGAGACCTCTGAACTACTAAGCCAATAAAGGATAGAAGTTGTCCAAGAAAAAGCTCAAATATCACAGACTACGGTGACCTGCCTGGGCTTCATTCTCACAGAAGGTCGGAGAAGCCCATCTCAGGAAAGGGAAGAAACAATTTACAGCCTTACCCATTTCTAAAACTAGAAGACAGCTTAGGGGTTCCTGGGGAGGCCAGGGTTGGTGCTTCTGGATCCCTAACTACAGTCTACTAGCTGGGCCTCTATATGAAACACTGAAAGGAAAAGATGATGATCCTTTTGAATAGAATCCAGAAGTGGCCTTTCAAGAATGGAAAGAGCAGTCAATTCAGACCCTTGCCCTGGAACTCCCTAATTTAGCTAAACCCTTTGACCTTTACATTCCTGGTGAATGGTGAATCGCTATTGGAGTATTAGTGCAAAAACTGGGACCACTTGAAATGGAACAATGCAAGAATGCCATCCCGGTAGGATAAACTACGGTCACCAATGGGCTTGGCCAACCGCCACATCTGGCCAAGATACTGGCGGTATCTGAAAACCTGGAAATCAGCAGCACAAAAGGCCACCTCCCTCCTAAGGGAAAAGGACCCCACGTGGTGATCCTAAGCCCCAACCATGCCCTGAAGTTGCAGGGTTTGCTCCGTGGGCACACTGACCTCGAGTGAGGAGGCCCTCCAACTCCAACCTCCAGAGAGATAACCGGGGTAAAGGGGCACCATGACGACTCATGTGACCATCACTTGACCTGGAGTTTCTCTCATAAAACAACAAGAGTGTGTCCCAAAAGAGTAGACTACTGCTTGCAGGACTTACTGCACCCAGAGCGGACCTAATAATCTTGGCGGGGGAAGCGTATATCACGCTGTCAGCATAGAAGAGCCTACAGACACTGTGATGATGGTGGCCAATAAGACCGGCTGGACTCCTGTTTACTTCAAAAGGCTGTTGACTCAGTGGCCATCATGGTCCTTCATCACCACTGACCCTGGACTGTCTGGGAGTTGAGCAGGCAGGGTCCTGACACCTGGTGCTCTTTTTACGTTAATTCAGGGGCCTAATTGAAGAAAGTGCAGACTACTGGTCAGAGCATCTAGGCTGGCAGAAAGGGTCAGCCTAAGGTGGCCGAACAAATGCAGGGCGGGGTGAAACTGGACCTCACAGCGTCACTGCACATCTCCTTCCTGGACCCTTAAAGGTCATTAGAATCTATAACGCTTCCAATACTGGTGCTCAGGTGGACGAGCGGGGAGGCAGGAGGCCTGGGGACAATCAACGTCACCTGGAGGCTGCTGGGGAGAAGTTCTGACCCTCGCCCACGGGTATGAGGGCTCCTAACTCAGCACTCAGCAGTTACAGAAGAAGGGTCTGCACCCTCAGCACTCTAAGAATGAGGAAGGGGAAAAAAGGCAGAAGAGGGCTTTTTCCCAGGCAAAGCCCCTTAAAAATCCCTGGGAGATAAAAATAGAATCTGGGCAATAAAATAAAGTCTAACCTTTTTTATCCTTTGTGCTTTGTCTAATTTCACGTGCTCCTAGGGTCCCGCATACAGAGGTTCAACAGCCGGCACTTCAGACCAGATTTCCTAGTGCGGAATGGCTGGGTCGACACCTCAGCTCCTGGGACACAGTGCACACTCCGCGATATAGAGCCTGAGCTGCAGCCAACCGGGCCCTCGAGAGCTCCGCCCCCTCCCTCCCACTGACTCTGACAGGATCTCTACACAGCAGCCCAGCCCACAGCCCACGGGGTAGCACATGCTCTCACCTCTCCATTCTCTGATCAAAATATAAAGTTTCCTTTGCTTCTGAACCAAACTCAGTCTCAATCTGTTGGCTCCAATGACACTGGGCAGGGGGACACTTGTTGGGGTCCACTCTGGAGGATCAGTAACAGAAATTGAGAACATTGTAACTTCAATGAACAGATGTTTGAGCCAAACTGTAATTAACATAGAACAGTGTATAAGGCTCGGGTAAAATAAGATGTTTCTAACACTCCCATTTGATATTTCCATCACTTTATTATAAGCAAGTTCAGTGAAAAGGTTTGTCTTATTTGTCAGGTCAATATTAGAGAAACGAAGTGATTTCTTTCCAAGGATGTACATCTAAAAATCTTGGTTAAAACTTCAATCTTGTTTTAAATGCTTTTCCATTGAAAATGATACCTCTCTTTCAGTTCCCCCAATTCTGAGAAGTATAAAATCTTATAATTTATTATTACCAAAGGGGAAAGGTGGGAGGAGGGATAAATTAACAGTTTGGGATTAACACATACACACTGCTATGTATAAAATCGATCATCAACAAGGAACTACTGTATAGCCCCGGGAACTACACTCAATATTTTACAATAACCTATAAGGGGAAATAATCTGAAAAAGAATAGATATTTTTATTGACATCATCTATTAATGACAGTTAAAATGGAACCTAAGGGAAGCCGGTGGTGAGTGCTTCTGACCCTGAAGACTTCAATCATCTAAAGTTTGGACTCTGCCTACTTCCCAAGGCCCTTAATGAACATATGTGTAGCCGTAGCTTAAAAAATTCCCCAGTTTGGGTTGTGGAGAGACACTGATTTTGTAAAAGCCCTGGTGTTCTCCTCACATGAATGGGACACTTCCTACAGCTAAAACATGCCTGTCACACCCAGAGGATGGTATACCATCTGATCGGGAAGAGTTTGGAAAAGGCATCTCATCTCCTCATCTCCTGGTGCTCGGGTTCATCCCTCCAGCGTCTTTACGAACAGTCTCCCCACTTGGAGATGTCAGCACTGTCAACATCCTGTTGCAGACAGTTTGGAATTTGTCCAGAGGATGAAGCAGAAGGAGGAGGAACAATGAGACACAAGTCCTAGGTGTTCGGACAGGCACATGTCACTCTTATTTCCAATCAGGAAGACGAATTGACCAAAGGCTAGGGTTGCCCATGGAAACAGAATAGGGCTTGAGGAAATTCCGCTGCTTTGTGGCCAGTTCCCATAAACAGAAGTTGAAAAATGGAACTCAGGGACACTAAAATTCACGAAACTGCAGAGTTGAAAATATCTATCACTGAAAAATGTCTTGAGGAAAGTCAGAGGAAAGGACTTGTAAGCAACGGAGAATGGCAGGAAAGGGATTGGAAGAGGTAGAAAGGACTCGCCATTAAGCACAAGAAAAGGGGCTGAACATTGCCAACATTGCAATTGGCCAAAAAGGGTGTATGCGTCTTTTTCTGTATGTATTCAAGAAAAGGGCATACACTTTTTTAGCCAACCAAACAGGTGGGCACTGGAAATCAATACTACAAAACATATCACTTCGCATCAGTCAGAAGAGCCTTCCTCATAAAGTGTAAACACCAAAAATGCAGGACAGGGCAAGGAGAAAAGGGAGCTCTCTGAGGCTTATACTGGAAATGTATATTGCCAATGGTCACTCTGGAGAAGTGTATTGTGTTTACTAAAGCATCTAAAAAATGAGCTACAGAGCACAGGGCACTTGCACTCATGGACGTATATCTTGGGAAAAACAAAAATCGAGAGGACACAGGCACCCCAATATTTACCGCCTCTATGTTTAAAAGATCCTCGACTAGGATATAATTTATAAGTCTCTGGAGGGAAAAAATGGATAGAGATGTGGCACTTATGTAGAGTGGAATATTACTCAGCCTGGAAATCAATGAAATATGGCCAGTTGTAACAACCACAGAGGAGTTACGTATGATCATTCGAAGTCACATAATTCAAAAAGAAAAAGACACACGATATTACTAATACATGGAATGTAAACGTGGCTACAAATGAACTGAATTACTAAACAGAACGGGGTCTCAAATTTAGAAAACCAACATATGCTTGCTTAAGGATAAAGGAGAGTTGGGGTGCTGCATAAAACCAGAGATAGAAATTAGACCAGATACATTTCCATAAGCCAAATATGTAATAGTCAAGACCTACCAGTTGCTCAACGAAATGGACTAAACACCCCATATTCAACGCCTAGGAATACACCTGACTAGTAAGAATCTTCAAACCCATGGATTTATATGTCTCTGTAAGAGAATCAAGGGTGTGAATAGATTTAGGAACGCAGCAGAGAAAATCCGATAAATCCAATTATCAAAATGAATTACAAAAACAAAACACAATGACAGTGAAATAGAGAGCTATACTTAAATAATTCATTCAGAGCTTGTGATGCAACCGGGATTAACCACATCTGCACCAAGAGCTGAGTGAGACATAAGGTTGGACACTTCGGGCGGATAGCACTGGTGAGGTACGATGAGCAAATGCAGACCCTTTGAAGTCATACTGCATGGTACCCATTCCATGGGTCCCAACTCTCCAGGTTTAAGAGATTCTTCCTTCAGCTAAAACATGCATGGGAAACACAAAGTATGGTACACCGTGTGAGTGGGAAGCGTTTTCAAATGCATCTCAGTTTTCGTCCCCTTTTACACGGGTTCACCATTCCAGACCCTTTACTAACACTCTCTCCACATGGAGAGTCAGTGCCTTTAACCTCCTGTTTGGCACAGTTTGGAAATTCTGCGGAAGGTGAACAGGAATAGGGAGAACCAATCAGGGACTAGCTGTAGGTGTCTGCACGTGCAAATTTAATGCTCATTTCCCACCAGTAAGAGGAAATAACCAAAGGCTCAGCATGACGTGCCGGAACCAGATTAGGGCCTGAAGCAATCATGTGGGTTTGCGGCCAGCTCACAAGATAGCGAGTTGAAGAAAGGAGCTCAGGGGCACTGTAATTCACAAAACTGCAGAGTTATGAATGACAGCTATCGTCCAAAAATGTATTGAAGTAAGTCTTCGAAGAGGACTTGAAAGCGGGGCAGAATTTCAGGAAAACAATTTCACGGGGTGGACTGGAATTGAACTTAAAGCATAGGAAAAGAGGCAGAATGTCAAAAATGATGCACTTGGTCAAAAAGGGCGTATGCGTTTTTTCCTGAATATATTCAGGAAAAAACGCATACGCCCTTTATGGCCAACCAAGCAAGCGTGTAAAGGAAATCTGCACTACAATGAAGGCTCACTGCCCCCCAATCAAAAGGGCCATCTGAAATAAGTGTAAAATTCAGAAAGGTAGCACAGGTCCTGGAGAACAGGGAACCTTATTATGCTGATGGGCGTGATGTAAATTGCCAACAGCCACTCTGGAGAAGTGTATGGTGTTTCCTGAAACACGTAGGAAACAAAGCAACACAGCCTATGGCACTTCCACTTATGGTCCTATAGCTTAGGGAAATTAAAATCAAAAACACACAGCCACCCCAAAGTTTGGGACAGCTCTGTTTACAAGAACCTCGTCTACGGTACAAATTAAATATCCGAGAAAGCAAAAAATGGATAAAGAAGTTGTGGTACGTACGTACAATGGAATATCACTCAGCAATGAGATCTACGTCATCAGGCCCGTAGCAGCATAATGAGTGGATTCAGGTACGACGATTCTACGAGAAATAAGTCACACAGAAAAAGAAAGATCATAAGATATCACTAATACAGGGAACGTAAACTTGGCTACACATGAACTGAATTAGAAAACAGAACAGGGTCTCAAATTTAGAAAACCAACTTATGCTTGCTTATGGGGAAAGGTGAGTTGGGGTGCTGCATCAAACCAGAGATTGAAATTAGCACAGATACCGTTCCATAAGCCAAATATATAATAGACAAGACCTACTCCTTGCTCAACGAAATGGACTCAACACCCCATATTCAACGCCTGGGAATATACCTGACAAGTAAGAAACTTAAGACCCATGGATTTATATGTCTCCATAAGGAAGTCAAGCGTGTGTACAGGGGCCTAAACGCAGCAGTGAAAATCCGATAAATCCCATTAACAAAATAAATTTCAAAAACAAAACACAATGACAGTGAAATAGAGAGCAATTCTTACATAATTCATTCAGGCCTTGTGATGCAACCTGGATTTACCACATCTACACCCAGAGCTGGGTGAGACATAAGGCTGGACACTTCGGGCTGATAGCATTGGTGAGGTTCGGTGAGCAAAGGCAGACCCTTTGAAGTCATACTGCATGGTACCCATTCCATGGGTCCCAACTCTCCAGGTTTAAGGGATTCTTCCTTCAGCTAAAACATGCATGGGAAACCCAGAGTATGGTCCACCATGTGATTGGGAAACGTTTTCAAATGCATCTCAGGTTTCGTCCCCTGGTACTCGGGTAAAACGTTCCAGATGCTTTACTAACAGTATCCCCACATGGAGAGTCAGTGCCTTTAACCTCCTGTTTGTCACAGTTTGCAATTTCTGCGCAAGATGCACAGGAATAGGGAGAACCAATGCGAGACTAGCTGTAGGTGTCTGCACGGGCAAATGAAACGCTCATTTCCCACCAGGAGGAGGAAATAACCAAAGGCTCAGCGTGCCCTGCGGGTACCAGATTAGGGCCTGAAGCAATCCTGCGGTTTTGCGGCCATCTCACAGGAAAGCGAGTTGAAGAAAGGAGCTCAGGGGCACTGTAATTCACAAACCTGCAGAGTTATGAATGACAGCTGTTGTCCAAAAATGTATTGAAGTAAGTCTTCGAAGAGGACTTGAAAGCGGGGCAGAATTTCAGGAAAACGATTTCAGGGGGTAGACTGGAATTGCACTTAAAGCATAGGAAAGAAGGCAGAATGTCGACAATGATGCACTTGGCCAAAAAGGGCGTATGCGTTTTTTCCTGAATATATTCAGGAAGAAACGCATACGCACTTTTTGGCCAACCAAGCAAGCGTGTGAAGGAAATCTGCACTACAATGAAGTCTCACTGCCCCCTGGTCAAAAGGGCCATCTGAAACAAGCGTAAAATCCAGAAAGGCAGGACAGGTCATGGAGAACAGGGAGCCTTGTTATGCTGATGGGCGGGATGTAAATTGCCAACAGCCACTCTGGAGAAGTGTATGGTGTTTCCTGAAACACGTAGGAAACAAAGCAACACAGCCTATGGCACTTCCGCTCATGGTCCTATAGCTTAGGGAAATTAAATTCAAAAACACACAGCCACCCCAAAGTTTGGGACGGCTCTGTTTACAAGAACCTCGTCTACGGTACAAGTTAAATATCCGAGAAAGCAAAAAATGGATAAAGAAGATGTGGTACGTACGTACAATGGAATATCACACAGCAATGAGATCTACGTCATCAGGCCCGTAGCGGCATAATGAGTGGATTCAGGTACGACGATTCTACGAGAAATAAGTCACTCAGAAAAAGAAACATCATAAGATATCACAAATACACGGAACATAAACTTGGCTACACATGAACTGAATTACAAAACAGAAGAGGGTCTCAAATTTAGAAAACCAACTTATGCTTGCTAAGGGGAACGGTGAGTTGGGGTGCAGCATCAAACCAGAGATTGAAATTAGCACAGATACTGTTCCATAAGCCAAATATATAATAGACATGATCTACTCCTTGCTCAACGAAATTGACTCAACACCCCATATTCAACGTCTGGGAATATACCTGTCTAGTAATAATCTTAAGACCCATGGATTTATATGTCTCCATAAGGAAGTCAAGCATGTGTACAGTGGCCTAAACGCAGCATTGAAAATCCGATAAATCCCATTAAAAAAATAAATTTCAAAAACAAAACACAATGACAGTGAAATAGAGAGCAATTCTTAAATAATTCATTCAGGCCTTGTGATGCAACCTGGATTTACCACATCTACACCCAGAACTGGTTGAGACATAAGGCTGGACACTTCGGGCTGATAGCATTGGTGAGGTTCGGTGAGCAAAGGCAGACCCTTTGAAGTCATACTGCATGGTAGACATTCCATGGGTACCAACTCTCCAGGTTTAAGGGATTCTTCCTTCACCTAAAACATGCATGGGAAACCCAGAGTATGGTCCACCATGTGATTGGGAAACGTTTTCAAATGCATCTCAGTTTTCGTCCCCTGGTACTCGGGTGAACCATTCCAGACGCTTTACTAACAGTATCCCCACATGGAGAGTCAGTGCCGTTAACCTCCTGTTTGTCACAGTTTGCAATTTCTGCGCAAGATGCACAGGAATAGGGAGAACCAATGAGAGACTAGCTGTAGGTTTCTGCACGGGCAAATGAAATGCTCATTTCCCACCAGGAAGAGGAAATAACCAAAGGCTCAGCGTGCCCGGCCGGAACCAGATTAGGGCCTGAAGCAATCCTGCGGTTTTGCGGCCAGTTCACAAGAAAGCGAGTTCAAGAAAGGAGTTCAGGGGCACTGTAATTCACAAACCTGCAGAGTTATGAATGACAGCTATCGTCCAAAAATGTATTGAAGTAAGTCTTCGAAGAGGACTTGAAAGCGGGGCAGAATTTCAGGAAAACGATTTCAGGGGGTAGACTGGAATTGCACTTAAAGCATAGGAAAGAAGGCAGAATGTCGACAATGATGCACTTGGCCAAAAATGGCGTATGCGTTTTTTCCTGAATATATTCAGGAAAAAATGTATACGCACTTTTTGGCCAACCAAGCAAGCGTGTAAAGGAAATCTGCACTACAATGAAGTCTCACTGCACCCCGGTCAAAAGGGCCATCTGAAACAAGTGTAAAATCCAGAAAGGCAGGACAGGTCATGGAGAACAGGGAGCCTTGTTATGCTGATGGGCGGGATGTAAATTGCCAACAGCCACTCTGGAGAAGTGTATGGTGTTTCCTGAAACACGTAGGAAACAAAGCAACACAGCCTATGGCACTTCCACTTAGGGTCCTATAGCTTTGGGAAATTAAAATCAAAAACACACAGCCATCCCAAAGTTTGGGACAGCTCTGTTTACAAGAACCTCGTCTACGGTACAAATTAAATATCCGAGAAAGCAAAAAATGGATAAAGAAGTTGTGGTACGTACGTACAATGGAATATCACTCAGCAATGAGATCTACGTCATCAGGCCCGTAGCGGCATAATGAGTGGATTCAGGTACGACGATTCTACGAGAAATAAGTCACACAGAAAAAGAAAGTTCATAAGATATCACTAATACAGGAAACGTAAACTTGGCTACACATGAACTGAATTAGAAAACAGAACAGGGTCTCAAATTTAGAAAACCAACTTATGCTTGCTTATGGGGAAAGTTGAGTTGAGGTGCTGCATCAAACCAGAGATTGAAATTAGCACAGATACCATTCCATAAGCCAAATATATAATAGACAAGACCTACTCCTTGCTCAACGAAATGGACTCAACACCCCATATTCAACGCCTGGGAATATACCTGACAAGTAAGAAACTTAAGACCCATGGATTTATATGTCTCCATAAGGAAGTCAAGCGTGTGTACAGTGGCCTAAACGCAGCAGTGAAAATCCGATAAATCCCATTAACAAAATAAATTTCAAAAACAAAACACAATGACAGTGAAATAGAGAGCAATTCTTACATAATTCATTCAGGCCTTGTGATGCAACCTGGATTTACCACATCTACACCCAGAGCTGGTTGAGACATAAGGCTGGACACTTCGGGCTGATAGCATTGGAGAGGTTCGGTGAGCAAAGGCAGACCCTTTGAAGTCATACTGCATGGTACCCATTCCATGGGTCCCAAGTCTCCAGGTTTAAGGAATTCTTCCTTCAGCTAAAACATGCATGGGAAACCCAGAGTATGGTGCACCGTGTGATTGGGAAACGTTTTCAAATGCATCTCAGGGTTCGTCCCCTGGTACTCGGGTGCACCGTTCCAGACGCTTTACTAACACTATCCCCACTTGGAGAGTCAGTGCCTTTAACCTCCTGTTTGGCACAGTTTGCAATTTCTGCGCAAGATGAACAGGAATAGGGAGAACCAATGAGAGACTAGCTGTAGGTGTCTGCACGGGCATATGGAACGCTCATTTCCCACCAGGAAGAGGAATTAACCAAAGGCTCAGCGTGCCCTGCCGGAACCAGATTAGGGCCTGAAGCAATCCTGCTGTTTTGCGGCCAGCTCACAAGATAGCGAGTTGAAGAAAGGAGCCCAGGGGCACTGTAATTCACAAACCTGCAGAGTTATGAATGACAGCTATCATCCAAAAATGTATTGAAGTAAGTCTTCGAAGAGGACATGAAAGCGGGGCAGAATTTCAGGAAAACGATTTCAGGGGGTAGACTGGAATTACACTTAAAGCATAGGAAAAGAGGCAGAATGTCCACAATGATGCACTTGGCCAAAAAGGGCGTATGCGTTTTTTCCTGAATATATTCAGGAAAAAACTCATACGCCCTTTTTGGCCAACCAAGCAAGCGTGTAAAGGAAATCTGCACTACAATGAAGTCTCACTGCTCCCCCGTCAAAAGGGCCATCTGAAACAAGTGTAAAATCCAGAAAGGCAGGACAGTTCATGGAGAACAGGGAGCCTTGTTATGCTGATGGGCGGGATGTAAATTGCCAACAGCCACTCTGGAGAAGTGTATGGTGTTTCCTGAAACACGTAGGGAACAAAGCAACACAGCGTATGGCACTTCCACTCATGGTCCTATAGCTTAGGGAAATTAAATTCAAAAACACACAGCCACCCCAAAGTTTGGGACGGCTCGGTTTACAAGAACCTCGTCTACGGTACAAGTTAAATATCCGAGAAAGCAAAAAATGGATAAAGAAGTTGTGGTACGTACGTACAATGGAATATCACACAGCAATGAGATCTACGTCATCAGGCCCGTAGCTGCATAATGAGTGGATTCAGGTACGACGATTCTACGAGAAATAAGTCACTCAGAAAAAGAAACATCATAAGATATCACAAATACACGGAACGTAAACTTGGCTACACATGAACTGAATTACAAAACAGAACAGGGTCTCAAATTTAGAAAACCAACTTATGCTTGCTTATGGGGAAAGGTGAGTTGGGGTGCAGCATCAAACCAGAGATTGAAATTAGCACAGATACCGTTCCATAAGCCAAATATATAATAGACAAGACCTACTCCTTGCTCAACGAAATGGACTCAACACATCATATTCAACGCCTGGGAATATACCTGACAAGTAAGAATCTTAAGACCCATGGATTTATATGTCTCCATAAGGAAATCAAGCGTGTGTACAGCGGCTGAAACGCAGCAGTGAAAATCCGATAAATCCAATTATCAAAATAAATTTCACAAACAAAACACAATGACAGTGAAATAGAGAGCAATTCTTAAATAATTCATTCAGGGCTTGTGATGCAACCTGGATTTACCACATCTACACCCAGAGCTGGTTGAGACCTAAGGCTGGACACTTCGGGCTGATAGCATTGGTGAGGTTCGGTGAGCAAAGGCAGACCCTTTGCAGTCATACTGCATGGTAGCCATTCCATGGGTCCCAACTCTCCAGGTTTCAGAGATTCTTCCTTCAGCTAAAACAAGCAAGGGAAACCCAGAGTATGGTCCACCGTGTGATTGGGAAACGTTTTCAAATGCATCTCAGGTTTCGTCCCCTGGTACTCGGGTTCACCATTCCAGACGCTTTACTAACACTCTCCCCACTTGGAGAGTCAGTGCCTTTAACCTCCTGTTTGGCACAGTTTGCAATTTCTGCGCAAGATGAACAGGAATAGGGAGAACCAATGAGAGACTAGCTGTAGGTGTCTGCACGTGCAAATGGAACGCTCATTTCCCACCAGGAAGAGGGATTAACCAAAGGCTCAGCGTGCCCTGCGGGAACCAGATTAGGGCCTGAAGCAATCCTGTGGTTTTGCGGCCAGCTCACAAGAACGCGAGTTGAAGAAAGGAGCTCAGGGGCACTGTAATTCACAAACCTGCAGAGTTATGAATGACAGCTATCGTCCAAAAATGTATTGAAGTAAGTCTTCGAAGAGGACTTGAAAGCGGCGCAGAATTTCAGGAAAACGATTTCAGGGGGTAGACTGGAATTGCACTTAAAGCATACGAAAAGAGGCAGAATGTCGACAATGATGCACTTGGCCAGAAAGGGCGTATGCGTTTTTTCCTGAATATATTCAGGAAAAAACGCATACGCCATTTTTGGCCAACCAAGCAAGCGTGTAAAGGAAATCTGCACTCCAATGAAGTCTCACGGCCCCCCGGTCCAAACGGCCATCTGAAACAAGTGTAAAATCCAGAAAGGCAGGACAGGTCATGGAGAACAGGGAGCCTTGTTATGCTGATGGGCGGGATGTAAATTGCCAACAGCCACTCTGGAGAAGTGTATGGTGTTTCCTGAAACACGTAGGAAACAAAGCAACACAGCCTATGGCACTTCCACTTAGGGTCCTATAGCTTAGGGAAATTAAAATCAAAAACACACAGCCACCCCAAAGTTTGGGACTGCTCTAATTACAAGAACCTCGTCTACGGTACAAGTTAAATATGCGAGAAAGCAAAAAATGGATAAAGAAGTTGTGGTACGTACGTACAATGGAATATCACTCAGCAATGAGATCTACGTCATCAGGCCCGTAGCGGCATAATGAGTGGATTCAGGTACGACGATTCTACGAGAAATAAGTCACACAGAAAAAGAAAGATCATAAGATATCACTAATACACGGAACGTAAACTTGGCTACACATGAACTGAATTACAAAACAGAACAGGGTCTCAAATTTAGAAAACCAACTTATGCTTGCTTATGGGGAAAGGTGAGTTGGGGTGCTGCATAAAACCAGAGATTGAAATTAGCACAGATACCGTTCCATAAGCCAAATATATAATAGACAAGACCTACTCCTTGCTCAACGAAATGGACTCAACACCCCATATTCAACGCCTGGGAATATACCTGACAAGTAAGAATCTTAAGACCCATGGATTTATATGTCTCCATAAGGAAGTCAAGCGTGTGTACAGGGGCCTAAACGCAGCAGTGAAAATCCGATAAATCCCATTAACAAAATAAATTTCAAAAACAAAACACAATGACAGTGAAATAGAGAGCAATTCTTACATAATTCATTCAGGCCTTGTGATGCAACCTGGATTTACCACATCTACACCCAGAGCTGGGTGAGACATAAGGCTGGACACTTCAGGCTGATAGCATTGGTGAGGTTCGGTGAGCAAAGGCAGACCCTTTGAAGTCATACTGCATGGTACCCATTCCATGGGTCCCAACTCTCCAGGTTTAAGGGATTCTTCCTTCAGCTAAAACATGCATGGGAAACCCAGAGTATGGTCCACCATGTGATTGGGAAACGTTTTCAAATGCATCTCAGGTTTCGTCCCCTGGTACTCGGGTGAACCGTTCCAGATGCTTTACTAACAGTATCCCCACATGGAGAGTCAGTGCCTTTAACCTCCTGTTTGTCACAGTTTGCAATTTCTGCGCAAGATGAACAGGAATAGGGAGAACCAATGCGAGACTAGCTGTAGGTGTCTGCACGGGCAAATGAAACGCTCATTTCCCACCAGGAAGAGGAAATAACCAAAGGCTCAGCGTGCCCTGCGGGTACAAGATTATGGCCTGAAGCAATCCTGCGGTTTTGCGGCCAGTTCACAGGAAAGCGAGTTGAAGAAAGGAGCTCAGGGGCACTGTAATTCACAAACCTGCAGAGTTATGAATGACAGCTATCGTCCAAAAATGTATTGAAGTAAGTCTTCGAAGAGGACTTGAAAGCGGGGCAGAATTTCAGGAAAACTATTTCAGGGGGTAGACTGGAATTGCACTTAAAGCATAGGAAAGGAGGCAGAATGTCGACAATGATGCACTTGGCCAAAAAGGGCGTATGCGTCTTTTCCTGAATATATTCAGGAAAAGACGCATACGCACTTTTTGGCCAACCAAGCAAGCGTGTAAAGGAAATCTGCACTACAATGAAGTCTCACTGCCCCCCGGTCAAAAGGGCCATCTGAAACAAGTGTAAAATCCAGAAAGGCAGGACAGGTCATGGAGAACAGGGAGCCTTGTTATGCTGATGGGCGGGATGTAAATTGCCAACAGCCACTCTGGAGAAGTGTATGGTGTTTCCTGAAACACCTAGGAAACAAAGCAACACAGCCTATGTCACTTCCACTCATGGTCCTATAGCTTAGGGAAATTAAATTCAAAAACACACTGCCACCCCAAAGTTTGGGACGGCTCTGTTTACAAGAACCTCGTCTACGGTACAAGTTAAATATCCGAGAAAGCAAAAAATGGATAAAGAAGATGTGGTACGTACGTACAATGGAATATCACTCAGCAATGAGATCTACGTCATCAGGCCCGTGGCGGCATAATGAGTGGATTCAGCTACGACGATTCTACGAGAAATAAGTCACACAGAAAAAGAAAGATCATAAGATATCACTAATACACGAAACATAAACTTGGCTACACGTGAACTGAATTACAAATCAGAACAGGGTCTCAAATTTAGAAAACCAACTTATGCTTGCTTATGGGGAACGGTGAGTTGGGGTGCTGCATCAAACCAGAGATTGAAATTAGCACAGATACCGTTCCATAAGCCAAATATATAATAGACAAAACCTACTCCTTGCTCAACGAAATGGACTCAACACCCCATATTCAACGTCTGGGAATATACCTGACAAGTAAGAATCTTAAGAACCATGGATTTATATGTCTCCATAAGGAAGTCAAGCGTGTGTACAGTGGCCTAAACACAGCAGTGAAAATCCGATAAATCCCATTAACAAAATTAATTTCACAAACAAAACACAATGACATAGAAATAGAGAGCAATTCTTAAATAATTCATTCAGGCCTTGTGATGAAACCTGGATTTACAACATCTACACCCAGAGCTGGTTGAGACATAAGGCTGGACACTTCGGGCTGATAGCATTGGTGAGGTTCGGTGAGCAAAGGCAGACCCTTTGAAGTCATACTGCATGGCAGCCATTCCATGGGTCCCAACTCACCAGGTTTAAGGGATTCTTCCTTCAGCTAAAACATGCATGGGAAACCCAGAGTATGGTCCACCGTGTGATTGGGAAACGTTTTCAAATGCATCTCAGGTTTCTTCCCCTGGTACTCGGGTGAACCGTTCCAGACGCTTTACTACACTATCCCCACTTGGAGAGTCAGTGCCTTTAACCTCCTGTTTGGTACAGTTTGCAATTTCTGCGCAATATGAACAGGAATAGGGACAACCAATGAGAGACTAGCTGTAGGTGTCTGCACGGGCAAATGGAACGCTCATTTCCCACCAGGAAGAGGGACTAACCAAAGGCTCAGCGTGCCCTGCAGGAACCAGATTAGGGCCTGAAGCAATCCTGCGGTTTTGCGGCCAGCTCACAAGAAAGCGAGTTGAAGAAAGGAGCTCAGGGGCACTGTAATTCACAAACCTGCAGAGTTATGAGTGACAGCTATCGTCCAAAAATGTATTGAAGTAAGTCTTCGAAGAGGACTTGAAAGCGGGGCAGAATTTCAGGAAAACGATTTCAGGGGGTAGACTGGAATTGCACTTAACGCATAGGAAAAGAGGCAGAATATCCACAATGATGCACTTGGCCAAAAAGGGCGTATGCGTTTTCTCCTGAATATATTCAGGAAAAAACGCATACGCCCTTTTTGGCCAACCAAGCAAGCGTGTAAAAGAAATCTGCACTACAATGAAGTCTCACGGCCCCCAGTCAAAATGGCCATCTAAAAAAGTGTAAAATCCAGAAAGGCAGGACAGGTCATGGAGAACAGGGAGCCTTGTTATGCTGATGGGCGGGATGTAAATTGCCAACAGCCAATCTGGAGAAGTGTATGGTGTTTCCTGAAACACGTAGGAAACAAAGCAACACAGGCTATGGCACTTCCACTTATGGTCCTATAGCTTAGGGAAATTAAAATCAAAAACACACAGCCACCCCAAAGTTTGGGACGGCTCTGTTTATAAGAACCTCGTCTACGGTACAAGTTAAATATCCGAGAAAGCAAAAATGGATAAAGAAGTTGTGGTACGTACGTACAATGGAATATCACTCAGCAATGAGATCTACGTCATCAGGCCCGTAGCGGCATAATGAGTGGATTCAGGAACGATGATTCTACGAGAAATAAGTCACACAGAAAAAGAAACATCATGAGATATCACTAATACACCGAACGTAAACTTGTCTACACATGAACTGAATTACAAAACAGAACAGGGTCTCAATTTTAGAAAAACAACTTATGCTTGCTTATGGGGAAAGGTGAGTTGGGGTGCTGCATCAAACCAGAGATTGATATTAGCACAGATACCGTTCCATAAGCCAAATATATAATAGACAAGACCTACTCCTTGCTCAACGAAATGGATTCAACACCCCATATTCAACGCCTGGGAATATACCTGACAAGTAAGAATCTTAAGACCCATGGATTTATATGTCTCCATAAGGAAGTCAAGCGTGTGTACAGTGGCGTAAACACAGCAGTGAAAATCCGATAAATCCCATTATCAAAATATATTTCAAAAACACAGAACAATGACAGTGAAATAGAGAGCAATTCTTAAATAATTCATTCAGGTTTTGTGATGCAACCTGGATTTACCACATCTACACCCAGAGCTGGGTGAGACATAAGGCTGGACACTTCGGGCAGATAGCATTGGTGAGGTTCGGTGAGCAAACGCAGACCCTTTGAAGTCATACTGCATGGTACACATTCCATAGGTCCCAACTCTCCAGGTTTAAGGGATTCTTCCTTCAGCTAAAACATGCATTGGAAACCCAGAGTATGGTCCACCGTGTGATTTTGAAACGTTTTGAAATGCATCTCAGGTTTCGTCCCCTGGTACTCGGGTTCACCGTTCCAGACGCTTTACTAACACTCTCCCCACTTGGAGAGTCAGTGCCTTTAACCTCCTGTTTGGCACAGTTTGCAATTTCTGCGCAAGATGAACAGGAATAGGGAGAACCAATGAGAGACTAGCTGTAGGTGTCTGCACGGGCAAATGGAACGCTCATTTCCCACCAGGAAGACGGATTAACCAAAGGCTCAGCGTGCCCTGCCGGAACCAGATTAGGGCCTGAGGCAACCCTGCGGTTTTGTGGCCAGCTCATAAGAAAGCGAGTTGAAGAAAGGAACTCAGGGGCACTGTAATTCACAAACCTGCAGAGTTATGAATGACAGCTAACGTCCAAAAATGTACTGAAGTAAGTCTTCGAAGACGACTTGAAAGCAGGGCAGGATTTCAGGAAAACGATTTCAGGGGGTAGACTGGAATTGCACTTAAAGCATAGGAAAAGGGGCAGAATGTCGACAACGATGCACTTGGCCAACAAGGGCGTATGCGTTTTTTCCTGAATATATTCAGGAAAGAACGCATACGCCCTTTTTGGCCAACCAAGCAAGCGTGTAAAGGAAATCTGCACTACAATGAAGTCTCACTGCCCCCCGGTCAAACGGGCCATCTGAAAAATGTGTAATATCCAGGAAGGCAGGACAGGTCATGGAGAACAGGGAGCCTTGTTATGCTGATGGGTGGGATGTAAATTGCCAACAGCCACTCTGGAGAAGTGTATGGTGTTTCCTGAAACACGTAGGAAACAAAGCAACACAGCCTATGGCACTTCCACTTAGGGTCCTATAGCTTAGTGAAATTAAAATCAAAAACACACTGCCACCCCAAAATTTGGGACGGCTCTGTTTACAAGAACCTCGTCTACGGTACAAGTTAAATATCCGAGAAAGCAAAAAATGGATAAAGAAGTTGTGGTACGTATGTACAATGGATTATCACTCAGCAATGAGATCTACGTCATCAGGCCCGTAGCCGAATAATGAGTGGATTCAGGTACGAAGATTCTATGAGAAATACGTCACTCAGAAAAAGAAACTTCATAAGATATCACTAATACACGGAACGTATACTTGGCTACACATGAACTGAATTAGAAAACAGAACAGGGTGTCAAATTTAGAAAACCAACTTACGCTTTCTTATGGGGAAAGGTGAGTTGGGGTGCTGCATAAAACCAGAGATTGAAATTAGCACAGATACCGTTCCATAAGCCAAATATATAAGAGACAAGACCTACTCCTTGCTCAACGTAATGGACTTAACACCCCATATTCAACGCCTGGAAATATACCTGACAAGTAAGAATCTTATGACCCATGGATTTATATGTCTCCATAAGGAAATCCAGCGTGTGTACAGCGGCCTAAACGCAGCAGTGAAAATCCGATAAATCCCATTATCAAAATAAATTTCAAAAACACAACAGAATGACAGTGAAATAGAGAGCAATTCTTAAATAA
This sequence comes from Delphinapterus leucas, assembly GCF_059928025.1. Lineage (NCBI taxonomy): Eukaryota > Metazoa > Chordata > Mammalia > Artiodactyla > Monodontidae > Delphinapterus > Delphinapterus leucas. Next base: position 11,003,157 of record NW_028322232.1, on the reverse strand, counting down.
TTCATTCAGGGTTTGTGATGCAACCTGGATTTACCACATCTACACCCAGAGCTGGGTGAGACATAAGGCTGGACACTTCGGGCTGATAGCATTGGTGAGGTTCGGTGAGCAAACGCAGACCGTTTGAAGTCATACTGCATGGTACCCATTCCATGGATCCCAACTCTCCAGGTTTAAGGGATTCTTCCTTCAGCTAAAACATGCATGGGAAACCCAGAGTATGGTCCATCGTGTGCTTGGGAAACGCTTTCAAATGCATCTCAGGTTTCGTCCAATGATTCTCGGGTTCACCGTTCTAGACGCTTTACTAACACTCTCCCCACTTGGAGAGTCAGTGCCTTTAACCTCCTGTTTGGCACAGTATGCAATTTCTGCGCAAGATGAACAGGAATAGGGAGAACCAATGAGAGACTAGCTGTAGGTGTCTGCACGGGCAAATGGAACGCTCATTTCCCACCAGGAAGAGGGATTAACCAAATGCTCAGCGTTCCTTACCGCAACCAGATTAGGGCCTGAAGCAATCCTGCGGGTTTGCGGCCAGCTCACAAGAAAGCGAGTTGAGGAAAGGATCTCAGGGTCACTGTAACTCACAAACCTGCAGAGTTATGAATGACAGCTATCGTCCAAAAATGTATTGAAGTAAGTCTTCGAAGAGGACTTGAAAGCGGGGCAGAATTGCAGGAAAACCATTTCAGGGGGAAGACTGGAATTGCACTTAAAGCATAGGAAAAGAGGCAGAATGTCGACAATGATGCACTTGGCCAAAAAAGGCGTATGCGTTTTTTCCTGAATATATTCAGGAAAAAACGCATACGCACTTTTTGGCCAACCAAGCAAGCGTGTAAAGGAAATCTGCACTACAATGAAGTCTCACTTCCCCCCGGTCAAAAGGGCCATCTGAAAAAAGTGTAAAATCCAGAAAGGCAGGACAGGTCATGGAGAACAGGGAGCCTTGTTATGCTGATGGGCGGGATGTACATTGCCAACAGCCACTCTGGAGAAGTGTATGGTGTTTCCTGAAACACGTAGGAAACAAAGCAACACAGCCTATGGCACTTCCACTTAGGGTCCTATAGCTTAGGGAAATTAAAATCAAAAACACACAGCCACCCCAATGTTATGGATGGCTCTTTTTACAAGAAGCTCGTCTACGGTACAAGCTAAATATCCCAGAATGCGAAAAATGGATAAAGAATTTGTGGTACATACGTACAGTGGAATATCACTCAACAATGAAATCTATATCATCAGGCCCGTCGCGGCATAATGAGTGGATTCAGATACGATGATTCTAAGGGAAATAAGTCACACAGAAAAAGAAACATTAAGATATCACTAATACACCGAATGTGAACTTGGCTACACATGAACTGAATTACAAAACAGAACAGGGTCTCAAATTTAGAAAACCAACTTATGCTTGCTTAAGGGGAATGGTGAGTTGGGGTGCTGCATAAAACCAGAGATTGAAATTAGAACAGATACCGTTCCATAAGCCAAATATTTAATAGTCAAGACCTACTCCTTGCTCAACGAAATGGACTCAACACCCCATATTCAATGCATAGGAATACACCTGCCAATTAAGAATCTTAATACCCATGGATTTATGTGTCTCCGTAAGAGAATCAGGCATGTGTACAGCGCCATAAATGCAGCCGTGAAAATCCGATAAATCCCATTATCAAAATAAATTACAAAAACAAAACACAATGACAGTGAAATAGAGAGCAATTCTTAAATCATTCATTCAGGGCTTGTGATGCAACCTGGAGTTACCACATCTACACCTATGGCTGGGTGAGACATAAGGCTGGACACTTCAGGCGGATACCATTGGTGAGGTTCAGTGAGCAAATGCAGACCCTTTGAAGTCATACTGCATGGTACACATTCCATGAGTCCCAACTCTCCAGGTTTAAGGGATTCTTACTTCAGCTAAAACATGCATGGGAAACCAAGAGTATGGTCCACCGTGTGACCGGGAAACGTTTTTAAATGCGTCTCAGTTTTCGTCCCCTGGTACTCGGGTTCACCATTCCAGACGCTTTACTTACACTGTCCCTACCTGGAGAGTCAGTGCCTTTAACCTCCTGTTTGGCACAGTTTGCAATTTCTGCGCAAGATGAACAGGAATAGGGAGAACCAATGAGAGACTAGCTGTAGGTGTCTGCACGGGCAAATGGAACGCTCATTTCCCACCAGGAAGACGGATTAACCAAAGGCTCAGCGTGCCCTGCCGGAACCAGATTAGGGCCTGAGGCAACCCTGCGGTTTTTTGGCCAGCTCATAAGAAAGCGAGTTGAAGAAAGGAACTCAGGGGCACTGTAATTCACAAACCTGCAGAGTTATGAATGACAGCAATCGTGCAAAAATGTATTGAAGTAAGTCTTCGAAGACGACTTGAAAGCAGGGCAGGATTTCAGGAAAACGATTTCAGGGGGTAGACTGGAATTGCACTTAAAGCATAGGAAAAGGGGCAGAATGTCGACAACGATGCACTTGGCCAACAAGGGCGTATGCGTTTTTTCCTGAATATATTCAGGAAAAAACGCATACGCCCTTTTTGGCCAACCAAGCAAGCGTGTAAAGGAAATCTGCACTACAATGAAGTCTCACTGCCCCCCGGTCAAACGGGCCATCTGAAAAATGTGTAATATCCAGGAAAGCAGGACAGGTCATGGAGAACAGGGAGCCTTGTTATGCTGATGGGTGGGATGTAAATTGCCAACAGCCACTCTGGAGAAGTTTATGGTGTTTCCTGAAACACGTAGGAAACAAAGCAACACAGCCTATGGCACTTCCACTTAGGGTCCTATAGCTTAGGGAAATTAAAATCAAAAACACACTGCCACCCCAAAATTTGGGACGGCTCTGTTTACAAGAACCTCGTCTACGGTACAAGTTAAATATCCGAGAAAGCAAAAAATGGATAAAGAAGTTGTGGTACGTATGTACAATGGAATATCACTCAGCAATGAGATCTACGTCATCAGGCCCGTAGCGGCATAATGAGTGGATTCAGGTACGAAGATTCTATGAGAAATACGTCACTCAGAAAAAGAATCTTCATAAGATATCACTAATACACGGAACGTATACTTGGCTACACATGAACTGAATTAGAAAACAGAACAGGGTCTCAAATTTAGAAAACCAACTTATGTTTTCTTATGGGGAAAGGTGAGTTGGGGTGCTGCATAAAACCAGAGATTGAAATTAGCACAGATACCGTTCCATAAGCCAAATATATAAGAGACAAGACCTACTCCTTGCTCAACGAAATGGACTTAACACCCCATATTCAACGCCTGGAAATATACCTGACAAGTAAGAATCTTAAGACCCATGGATTTATATGTCTCCATAAGGAAATCCAGCGTGTGTACAGCGGCCTAAACGCAGCAGTGAAAATCCGATAAATCCCATTATCAAAATAAATTTCAAAAACACAACAGAATGACAGTGAAATAGAGAGCAATTCTTAAATAATTCATTCAGGGTTTGTGATGCAACATGGATTTACCACATCTACACCCAGAGCTGGGTGAGACATAAGGCTGGACACTTCGGGCTGATAGCATTGGTGAGGTTCGGTGAGCAAACGCAGACCGTTTGAAGTCATACTGCATGGTACCCATTCCATGGGTCCCAACTCTCCAGGTTTAAGGGATTCTTCCTTCAGCTAAAACATGCATGGGAAACCCAGAGTATGGTCCATCGTGTGCTTGGGAAACGCTTTCAAATGCATCTCAGGTTTCGTCCAATGATACTCGGGTTCACCGTTCCAGACGCTTTACTAACACTCTCCCCACTTGGAGAGTCAGTGCCTTTAACCTCCTGTTTGGCACAGTATGCAATTTCTGCGCAAGATGAACAGGAATAGGGAGAACCAATGAGAGACTAGCTGTAGGTGTCTGCACGGGCAAATGGAACGCTCATTTCCCACCAGGAAGAGGGATTAACCAAATGCTCAGCGTGCCCTGCTGCAACCAGATTAGGGCCTGAAGCAATCCTGCGGGTTTGCGGCCAGCTCACAAGAAAGCGAGTTGAGGAAAGGAGTTCAGGGTCACTGTAATTCACAAACCTGCAGACTTATGAATGACAGCTATCGTCCAAAATGTATTGAAGTAAGTCTTCAAAGGGGACTTGAAAGCGGGGCAGAATTTCAGGAAAACGATTTCAGGGGGAAGACTGGAATTGCACATAAAGCATAGGAAAAGAGGCAGAATGTCGACAATGATGCACTTGGCCAAAAAAGGCGTATGCGTTTTTTCCTGAATATATTCAGGAAAATACGCATACGCACTTTTTGGCCAACCAAGCAAGCATGTAAAGGAAATCTGCACTACAATGAAGTCTCACTTCCCCCCGGTCAAAAGGGCCATCTGAAAAAAGTGTAAAATCCAGAAAGGCAGGACAGGTCATGTAGAACAGGGAGCCTTGTTATGCTGATGGGCGGGATGTACATTGCCAACAGCCACTCTGGAGAAGTGTATGGTGTTTCCTGAAACACGTAGGAAACAAAGCAACACAGCCTATGGCACTTCCACTTAGGGTCCTATAGCTTAGGGAAATTAAAAACAAAAACACACAGCCACCCCAAAATTTGGGATGGCTCTGTTTACAAGAACCACGTCTATGGTACAAGTTAAATATCTGAGAAAGCAAAATATGGATAAAGAAGTTGTGGTACGTACGTACAATGGAATATCACTCAGCGATGAGATCTACGTCATCAGGCCTGTAGCGGCATAATGAGGTGATTCAGGTACCCCGATTCTACGCGAAATAAGGCACACAGAAAAAGAAACATCATAAGATATCACTAATACACGGAACGTAAACTTCGCTACACATGAACTGAATTACAAAACAGAACAGGGTCTCAAATTTAGAAAACCAACTTATGCTTGCTTATGGGGAAAGGTGAGTTGGGGTGCTGCATAAAACCAGAGATTGAAATTAGCACAGATACTGTTCCATAAGCCAAATATATAATAGACATGACCTACACCTTGCTCAACGAAATTGACTCAACACCCCATATTCAACGTCTGGGAATATACCTGTCTAGTAAGAATCTTAAGACCCATGGATTTATATGTCTCCATAAGGAAGTCAAGCATGTGTACAGTGGCCTAAACGCAGCATTGAAAATCCGATAAATCCCATTAAAAAAATAAATTTCAAAAACAAAACACAATGACAGTGAAATAGAGAGCAATTCTTAAATAATTCATTCAGGCCTTGTGATGCAACCTGGATTTACCACATCTACACCCAGAGCTGGTTGAGACATAAGGCTGGACACTTCGGGCTGATAGCATTGGTGAGGTTCGGTGAGCAAAGGCAGACCCTTTGAAGTCATACTGCATGGTACCCATTCCATGGGTCCCAACTCTCCAGGTTTAAGGGATTCTTCCTTCAGCTAAAACATGCATGGGAAACCCAGAGTATGGTCCACCATGTGATTGGGAAACGTTTTCAAATGCATCTCAGATTTCGTCCCCTGGTACTCGGGTGAAACGTTCCAGACGCTTTACTAACAGTATCCCCACATGGAGAGTCAGTGCCGTTAACCTCCTGTTTGTCACAGTTTGCAATTTCTGCGCAAGATGCACAGGAATAGGGAGAACCAATGAGAGACTAGCTGTAGGTGTCTGCACGGGCAAATGAAACGCTCATTTCCCACCAGGAAGAGGAAATAACCAAAGGCTCAGCGTGCCCTGCCGGAACCAGATTAGGGCCTGAAGCAATCCTGCGGTTTTGCGGCCAGTTCACAAGAAAGCGAGTTGAAAAAAGGAGCTCAGGGGCAGTGTAATTCACAAACCTGCAGAGTTATGAATGACAGCTATCGTCCAAAAATGTATTGAAGTAAGTCTTCGAAGAGGACTTGAAAGCGGGGCAGAATTTCAGGAAAACGATTTCAGGGGGTAGACTGGAATTGCACTTAAACATAGGAAAGAAGGCAGAATGTCGACAATGATGCACTTGGCCAAAAAGTGCGTATGCGTTTTTTCCTGAATATATTCAGGAAGAAACGCATACGCCCTTTTTGGCCAACCAAGCAAGCGTGTAAAGGAAATCTGCACTACAATGAAGTCTCACTGCCCCCCGGTCAAAAGGGCCATCTGAAACAAGCTTAAAATCCAGAAAGGCAGGACAGGTCATGGAGAACAGGGAGCCTTGTTATGCTGATGGGCGGGATGTAAATTGCCAACAGCCACTCTGGAGAAGTGTATGGTGTTTCCTGAAACACGTAGGAAACAAAGCAACACAGCCTATGGCACTTCCACTCATGGTCCTATAGCTTAGGGAAATTAAATTCAAAAACACACAGCCACCCCAAAGTTTGAGACGGCTCTGTTTACAAGAACCTCGTCTACGGTAAAAGTTAATATCCGAGAAAGCAAAAAATGGATAAAGAAGATGTGGTACGTACGTACAATGGAATATCACACAGCAATGAGATCTACGTCATCAGGCCCGTAGCGGCATAATGAGTGGATTCAGGTACGACGATTCTACGAGAAATAAGTCACTCAGAAAAAGAAACATCATAAGATATCACAAATACACGGAACGTAAATTTGGCTACACATGAACTGAATTACAAAACAGAACAGGGTCTCAAATTTAGAAAACCAACTTATGCTTGCTTATGGGGAAAGGTGAGTTGGGGTGCAGCATCAAACCAGAGATTGAAATTAGCACAGATACCGTTCCATAAGCCAAATATATAATAGACAAGACCTACTCCTTGCTCAACGAAATGGACTCAACACCCCATATTCAACGCCTGGGAATATACCTGACAAGTAAGAATCTTAAGACCCATGGATTTATATGTCTCCATAAGGAAATCAAGCGTGTGTACAGCGGCTGAAACGCAGCAGTGAAAATCCGATAAATCCAATTATCAAAATAAATTTCACAAACAAAACACAATGACAGTGAAATAGAGAGCAATTCTTAAATAATTCATTCAGGGCTTGTGATGCAACCTGGATTTACCACATCTACACCCAGAGCTGGTTGAGACATAAGGCTGGACACTTCGGGCTGATAGCATTGGTGAGGTTCGTTGAGCAAAGGCAGACCCTTTGCAGTCATACTGCATGGTAGCCATTCCATGGGTCCCAACTCTCCAGGTTTCAGAGATTCTTCCTTCAGCTAAAACAAGCAAGGGAAACCCAGAGTATGGTCCACCGTGTGACTGGGAAACGTTTTCAAATGCATCTCAGGTTTCGTCCCCTGGTACTCGGGTTCACCATTCCAGACGCTTTACTAACACTCTCCCCACTTGGAGAGTCAGTGCCTTTAACCTCCTGTTTGTCACAGTTTGCAATTTCTGCGCAAGATGAACAGGAATAGGGAGAACCAATGAGAGACTAGCTGTAGGTGTCTGCACGTGCAAATGGAACGCTCATTTCCCACCAGGAAGAGGGATTAACCAAAGGCTCAGCGTGCCCTGCGGGAACCAGATTAGAGCCTGAAGCAATCCTGCGGTTTTGCGGACAGCTCACAAGAAAGCGAGTTGAAGAAAGGAGCTCAGGGGCACTGTAATTCACAAACCTGCAGAGTTATGAATGACAGCTATCATCCAAAAATGTATTGAAGTAAGTCTTCGAAGAGGACTTGAAAGCGGGGCATTATTGCAGGAAAACGATTTCAGGAGGTAGACTGGAATTGCACTTAAAGCATAGGAAAAGAGGCAGAATGTCGACAATGATGCACTTGGCCAAAAAGGGCGTATGCGTTTTTTCCTGAATATATTCAGGAAAAAACGCATACGCCCTTTTTGGCCAACCAAGCAAGCGTGTAAAGGAAATCTGCACTCCAATGAAGTCTCACGGCCCCCCGGTCCAAACGGCCATCTGAAACAAGTGTAAAATCCAGAAAGGCAGGACAGGTCATGGAGAACAGGGAGCCTTGTTATGCTGATGGGCGGGATGTAAATTGCCAACAGCCACTCTGGAGAAGTGTATGGTGTTTCCTGAAACACGTAGGAAACAAAGCAACACAGCCTATGGCACTTCCACTTAGGGTCCTATAGCTTAGGGAAATTAAAATCAAAAACACACAGCCACCCCAAAGTTTGGGACTGCTCTAATTACAAGAACCTCGTCTACGATACAAGTTAAATATGCGAGAAAGCAAAAAATGGATAAAGAAGTTGTGGTACGTACGTACAATGGAATATCACTCAGCAATGAGATCTACGTCATCAGGCCCATAGCGGCATAATGAGTGGATTCAGGTACGACGATTCTACGAGAAATATGTCACACAGAAAAAGAAAGATCATAAGATATCACTAATACATGGAACGTAAACTTGGCTACGCATGAACTGAATTACAAAACAGAACAGGGTCTCAAATTTAGAAAACCAACTTATGCTTGCTTATGGGGAACGGTGAGTTGGGGTGCTGCATCAAACCAGAGATTGAAATTAGCACAGATACCGTTCCATAAGCCAAATATATAATAGACAAGACCTACTCCTTGCTCAACGAAATGGACTCAACACCCCATATTCAACGCCTGGGAATATACCTGACAAGTAAGAAACTTAAGACCCATGGATTTATATGTCTCCATAAGGAAGTCAAGCGTGTGTACAGGGGCCTAAACGCAGCAGTGAAAATCCGATAAATCCCATTAACAAAATAAATTTCAAAAACAAAACACAATGACAGTGAAATAGAGAGCAATTCTTAGATAATTCATTCAGGCCTTGTGATGCAACCTGGATTTACCACATCTACACCCAGAGCTGGGTGAGACATAAGGCTGGACACTTCGGGCTGATAGCATTGGTGAGGTTCGGTGAGCAAAGGCAGACCCTTTGAAGTCATACTGCATGGCAGCCATTCCATGGGTCCCAACTCACCAGGTTTAAGGGATTCTTCCTTCAGCTAAAACATGCATGGGAAACCCAGAGTATGGTCCACCGTGTGATTGGGAAACGTTTTCAAATGCATCTCAGGTTTCGTCCCCTGGTACTCGGGTTCACCGTTCCAGACGCTTTACTACACTATCCCCACTTGGAGAGTCACTGCCTTTAACCTCCTGTTTGGCACAGTTTGCAATTTCTGCGCAAGATGAACAGGAATAGGGAGAACCAATGAGAGACTAGCTGTAGGTGTCTGCACGTGCAAATGGAACGCTCATTTCCCACCAGGAAGAGGAATTAACCAAAGGCTCAGCGTGCCCTGCCGGAACCAGATTAGGGCCTGAAGCAATCCTGCAATTTTGCGGCCAGCTCACAAGATAGCGAGTTGAAGAAAGGAGCCCAGGGGCACTGTAATTCACAAACCTGCAGAGTTATGAATGACAGCTATCATCCAAAAATGTATTGAAGTAAGTCTTCGAAGAGGACTTGAAAGCGGGGCAGAATTTCAGGAAAACGATTTCAGGGGGTAGACTGGAATTGCACTTAAAGCATAGGAAAAGAGGCAGAATGTCCACAATGATGCACTTGGCCAAAAAGGGCGTATGCGTTTTTTCCTGAATATATTCAGGAAAAAACACATACGCCCTTTTTGGCCAACCAAGCAAGCGTGTAAAGGAAATCTGCACTACAATGAAGTCTCACTGCCCCCCGGTCAAAGGGGCCATCTGAAACAAGTGTAAAATCCAGAAAGGCAGGACAGGTCATGGAGAACAGGGAGCCTTGTTATGCTGATGGGCGGGATGTAAATTGCCAACAGCCACTCTGGAGAAGTGTATGGTGTTTCCTGAAACACATAGGAAACAAAGCAACACAGCCTATGGCACTTCCACTTAGGGTCCTATAGATTAGGGAAATTAAAATCAAAAACACACAGCCACCCCAAAGTTTGGGACGGCTCTGTTTACAAGAACCTTGTCTACGGTACAAGTTAAATATCCGAGAAAGCAAAAAATGGATAAAGTTGTGGTACGTACGTACAATGGAATATCACTCAGCAATGAGATCTACGTCATCAGGCCCGTAGCGGCATAATGAGTGGATTCAGCTACGACGATTCTACGAGGAATAAGTCACACAGAAAAAGAAAGATCATAAGATATCACTAATACACGGAACGTAAACTTGGCTAAACATGAACTGAATTACAAATCAGAACAGGATCTCAAATTTAGAAAACCAACTTATGCTTGCTTATGGGGAAAGGTGAGTTGGGGTGCTGCATAAAACCAGAGATTGAAATTAGCACAGATACTGTTCCATAAGCCAAATATATAATAGACATGACCTACTCCTTGCTCAACGAAATTGACTCAACACCCCATATTCAACGACTGGGAATATACCTCACAAGTAAGAATCTTAAGACCCATGGATTTATATGTCTCCATAAGGAAGTCAAGCATGTGTACAGCGGCCTAAACGCAGCAGTGAAAATCCGATAAATCCCATATCAAAATAAATTTCAAAAACACAACACAATGACAGTGAAATAGAGAGCAATTCTTAAATAATTCATTCAGGGCTTGTGATGTAACCTGGATTTACCACATCTACACCCAGAGCTGGGTGAGACATAAGGCTGGACACTTCGGGCTGATAGCATTGGTGAGGTTCGGTGAGCAAACGCAGACCCTTTGAAGTCATACTGCATGGTAGCCATTCCATGGGTCCCAACTCTCCAGGTTTAAGGGATTCTTCCTTCAGCTAAAACATGCATGGGAACCCCGGAGTATTGTCCACCGTGTGATTGGGAAACGTTTTCAAATGCATCTCAGGTTTCTTGCCCTGGTACTTGGGTTCACCGTTCCAGACTCTTTACTAACACTCTACCCACTTGGAGAGTCAGTGCCTTTAACCTCCTGTTTGGCACAGTTTGCAATTTCTCCGCAAGATGAACTGGAATAGGGCGAACCAATGAGAGACTAGCTGTAGGTGTCTGAACGGGCAAATGGAACGCTCATTTCCCACCAGGAAGAGGGATTAACCAAAGGCTCAGCGTGCCCTTCCCGAACGAGATTGGGGCCTGAAGCAACCCTGCGGTTTTGTGGCCAGCTCACAAGAAAGCGAGTTGAAGAAAGGAGCTCAGGGGCACTGTTATTCACAAACCCACAGAGTTATGAATGACAGCTATCGTCCAAAAATGTATTGAAGTAAGTCTTCGAAGAGGACTTGAAAGTGGGGCAGGATTTCAGGAAAACGATTTCAGGGGGTAGACTGGAATTGCACTTAAAGCATAGGAAAAGAGGCAGGATGTCGACAATGATGCACTTGGCCAAAAAGGGCGTATGCGTTTTTTCCTGAATATATTCAGGAAGAAACGCATACGCCCTTTTTGGCCAATCAAGCAAGCTTGTAAAGGAAATCTGCACAACAATGAAGTCTCACTGCCCCCCAGTCAAACGGGTCATCTGAAAAATGTGTAAAATCCAGAAAGGCAGGACCGGTCATGGAGAACAGGGAGCCTTGTTATGCTGATGGGCGGGATGTAAATTGCCAACAGCCAGTCTGGAGAAGTGTATGGTGTTTCCTGAAACACCTAGGAAACAAAGCAACACAGCCTATGGCACTTCCATTAACGGTACTATAGCTTAGGGAAATTAAAATCAAAAACACACAGCCACCCGAAAGTTTGGGACGGCTCTGTTTACAAGAACCTCGTCTAAGGTACAAGTTAAATATCCGAGAAAGCAAAAAATGGATAAAGAAGTTGTGGTACGTACGTACAATGGAATATCACTCAGCAATGAAATCTACGTCATCAGGCCCGAAGCTGCATAATGAGTGGATTCAGGTACGAAGATTCTACGAGAAATAAGTCACACAGAAATAGAAACATCATAAGATATCACTAATACACGGAACGTAAACTTGGCTACACATGAACTGAATTACAAAACAGAACAGGGTCTCAAATTTAGAAAACCAACTTATGCTTGCTTATGGGGAAAGGTGAGTTGGGGTGCAGCATCAAACCAGAGATTGAAATTAGCACAGATACCGTTCCATAAGCCAAATATATAATAGACAAGACCTACTCCTTGCTCAACGAAATGGACTCAACACCCCATATTCAACCCCTGGGAATATACCTGACAAGTAAGAATCTTAAGACCCATGGATTTATATGTCTCCATAAGGAAATCAAGCGTGTGTACAGGGGTCTAAACGCAGCAGTGAAAATCTGATAAATCCCATTATCAAAATAAATTTCACAAACACAACACAATGACAGTGAAATAGAGAGCAATTCTTACATAATTCATTCAGGGCTTGTGATGCAACCTGGATTTACCACATCTATACCCAGAGCTGGGTGAGACATAAGGCTGGACACTTCGGGCTGATAGCATTGGTGAGGTTCGGTGAGCAAACGCAGACCCTTTGAAGTCATACTGCATGGTAGACATTCCATGGGTACCAACTCTCCAGGTTTAAGGGATTCTTCCTTCAGCTAAAACATGCATGGGAAACCCAGAGTATGGTCCACCGTGTGATTGGGAAACGTTTTCAAATGCATCTCAGCTTTTGTCCCCTGGTACTTGGTTTCACCGTTCCAGACGCTTTACTAACACTCTACCCACTTGGAGAGTCAGTGCCTTTAAACTCCTGTTTGGCACATTTTGCAATTTCTGCGCAAGATGAACAGGAATAGGGAGAACCAATGAGAGACTAGCTGTAGGTGTCTGCACGTTCAAATGGAACGCTCATTTCCCACCAGGAAGAGGGATTTACCAAAGGCTCAGCGTGCCCTGCCGGAACCAGATTAGGGCCTGAAGCAATCCTGTGGTTTTGCGGCCAGCTCACAAGAAAGCGAGTTGAAGAAAGGAGCTCAGGGGCACTGTAATTCACAAACCTGCAGAGTTATGAATGACAGCTATCGTCCAAAAATGTATTGAAGTAAGTCTTCGAAGAGGACTTGAAAGCGGGGCAGAATTTCAGGAAAACGATTTCAGGGGGTAGACTGGAATTGCACTTAAAGCATAGGAAAAGAGGCAGAATGTCCACAATGATGCACTTGTCCAAAAAGGGCGTATGCGTTTTTTCCTGAATATATTCAGGAAAAAACGCATACGCACTTTTTGGCCAACCAAGCAAGCGTGTAAAGGAAATCTGCACTACAATGAAGTCTCACTGCCCCCCGGTCAAAAGGGCCATCTGAAACAAGTGTAAAATCCAGAAAGGCAGGACAGGTCATGGAGAACAGGGAGCCTTGTTATGCTGATGGGCGGGATGTAAACTGCCAACAGCCACTCTGGAGAAGTGTATGGTGTTTCCTGAAACACGTAGGAAACAAAGCAACACAGCCTATGGCACTTCCACTTACGGTCCTATAGCTTAGGGAAATTAAATTCAAAAACACACTGCCACCCCAAAGTTTGGGACGGCTCTGTTTACAAGAACCTTGTCTACGGTACAAGTTAAATATCCGAAAAAGCAAAAAATGGATAAAGAAGTTGTGGTACGTACGTACAATGGAATATCACTCAGCAATGAGATCCACGTCATCAGGCCCGTAGCGGCATAATGAGTGGATTCAGGTACGACGATTCTACGAGAAATAAGTCACACAGAAAAAGAAACATCATAAGATATCACTAATACACGGAACGTAAACTTGGCTACACATGAACTGAATTACAAAACAGAACATGGTCTAAAACTTAGAAAACCAACTTATGCTTGCTTATGGGGAAAGGTGAGTTGGGGTGCTGCATAAAACCAGAGATTGAAATTAGCACAGATACCGTTCCACAAGCCAAATATATAATAGACACGACCTACACCTTGCTCAACGAAATGGACTCAACACCCCATATTCAACGCCTGGGAATATACCTGACAAGTAAGAAACTTAAGACCCATGGATATATATGTCTCCATAAGGATATCAAGCGTGTGTACAGCGGCCTAAACGCAGCAGTGAAAATCCGATAAATCCCATTATCAAAATATATTTCAAAAACAAAACACAATGACAGTGAAATAGAGAAAAATTCTTAAATAATTCATTCAGGGCTTGTGATGCAACCTGGATTTACCACATCTACACCCAGAGCTGGGTGAGACATAAGGCTGGACACTTCGGGCTGATAGCATTGGTGAGGTTCGGTGAGCAAACGCAGACCCTTTGAAGTCATACTGCATGGTACCCATTCCATGGGTCCCAACTCTCAAGGTTTAAGGGATTCTTCCTTCAGCTAAAATATGAATGGGAAACACAGAGTAATGTCCACCATGTGATTGGGAAACGGTTTCAAATGCGTCTCAGGTTTCGACCCCTGGTACTCGGGTTCACCTTTCCAGACGCTTTACTAACACTCTCCCCACTTGGAGAGTCAGTGCCTTTAACCTCCTGTTTGGCACAATTTGCAATTTCTGCGCAAGATGAACAGGAATAGGGAGAACCAATGAGAGACTAGCTGTAGGTGTCTGCACGGGCAAATGGAACGCTCTTTTCCCACCAGGAAGAGGGATTAACCAAAGGCTCAGCGTGCTCTGCCGGAACCAGATTAGGGCCTGAAGCAATCCTGCGGTTTTGCGGCCAGCTCACAAGAAAGCGAGTTGAAGAAAGGAGCTCAGGGGCACTGTAATTCACAAACCTGCAGAGTTATGAATGACAGCTATCGTCCAAAAATGTATTGAAGTAAGTGTTCGAAGAGGACTTGAAAGCGGAGCAGAATTTCAGGAAAACGATTTCAGGGGGTAGACTGGAATTGCACTTAAAGCATAGGAAAAAAGGCAGAATGTCCACAATGATGCACTTGGCCAAAAAGGGCGTATGCGTTTTTTCTTGAATATATTCAGGAAAAAACGCATACGCACTTCTTGGCCAACCAAGCAAGCGTGTAAAGGAAATCTGCACTACAAGGAAGTCTCACTGCCCCCCGGTCAAACGGGCCATCTGACAAAAGTGTAAAATCCAGAAAGGCAGGACAGGTCATGGAGAACAGGGAGCCTTGTTATGCTGATGGGCGGGATGTAAATTGCCAACAGCCACTCTGGAGAAGTGTATGGTGTTTCCTGAAACACCTAGGAAACAAAGCAACACAGCCTATGGCACTTCCACTTATGGTCCTATAGCTTAGGGAAATTAAAATCAAAAACACACAGCCACCCCAAAGTTTGGGACGGCTCTGTTTACAAGAACCTCGTCTACGGTACAAGTTTAATATCCGAGAAAGCAAAAAATGGATAAAGAAGTTGTGGTACGTACGTACAATGGAATATCTCTCAGCAATGAAATCTATGTCATCAGGCCCGTAGCGGCATAATGAGTGGATTCAGGTACGACGATTCTACGAGAAATAAGTCACACAGAAAAAGAAACATCATAAGATATCACTAATGCACGGAACGTAAACTTGTCTACACATGAACTTAATTACAAAACAGAACAGGGTCTAAATTTAGAAAACCAACTTATGCTTGCTTATGGGGAAAGGTGAGTTGGGTTGCTGCATCAAACCAGAGATTGAAATTAGCACAGATACCGTTCCATAAGCCAAATATATAATAGACAAGACCTACTCCTTGCTCAACGAAATGGACTCACACCCCATATACAACGCCTGGGAATATATCTGACAAGTAAGAATCTTAAGACCCATGGATTTATATGTCTCCATAAGGAAATCAAGTGTGTGTACAGCGGCCTAAACGCAGCAGTGAAAATCCGATAAATCCCATTATCAAAATATATTTCAAAAACAAAACACAATGACAGTGAAATAGAGAGCAATTCTTAAATAATTCATTCAGGGCTTGTGAATCAACCTGGATTTACCACATCTACACCCCCAGCTCGGTGAGACATAAGGCTGGACACTTCGGGCTGATAGCATTGGTGAGGTTCGGTGAGCAAACGCAGACACTTTGAAGTCATACTGCATGGTAGCCTATCCATGGGTCCCAACTCTCCAGGTTTAAGGGATTCTTCCTTCAGCTAAAACATGCATGGGAAACCCAGAGTATGGTCCACCGTGTGATTGGGAAACGTTTTCAAATGCATCTCAGGTTTCGTCCCCTGGTACTCGGGTTCATCATTCCAGACGCTCTACTAACACTCTCCCCACTTGGAGAGTCAGTGCCTTTAACCTCCTGTTTGGCACAGCTTGCAATTTCTGCGCAAGATGAACAGGAATAGGGAGAACCAATGAGAGACTAGCTGTAGGTGTCTGCACGGGAAAATGGAACGCTCATTTCCCACCAGGAAGAGGAATTAACCAAAGGCTCAGCGTGCCCTGCCGGAAACAGATTAGGGCCTGAAGCAATCCTGCGGTTTTGCGGCCAGCTCACAAGAAAGCGAGTTGAAGAAATGAGTTCAGGGGCACTCTAATTCACAAACCTGCAGAGTTATGAATGACAGCTATCTTCCAAAAATGTATTGAAGTAAGTTTTGGAAGAGGACTTGAAAGCGGGGCAGAATTTCAGAAAAACGATTTCAGGGGGTAGACTGGAATTGCACTTAAAGCATAGGAAAAGAGGCAGAATGTCGACAATGATGCACTTGGCCAAAAAGGGCTTATGCGTTTATTCCTGAATATATTCAGGAAAAAACGCATACGCACTTTTTGGTCAACGAAGCAAGCGTGTAAAGGAAATCTGCACTACAATGAAGTCTCACTGTCCCCCGGTCCAAAGGGCCATCTGAAACAAGTGTAAAATCCAGAAAGACAGGACACGTCATGGAGAACAGGGAGCCTTGTTATGCTGATGGGCGGGATGTAAATGGCCAACAGCCACTCTGGAGAAGTGTATGGTGTTTCCTGAAACACGTAGGAAACAAAGCAACACAGCGTATGGCACTTCCACTTAGGTTCCTATAGCTTAGGTAAATTAAAATCAATAACACACAGCCACCCCAAAGTTTGGGACGGCTCTGTTTACAAGAACCTCGTCTACAGTACAAGTTAAATATCCGAGAAAGCAAAAAATGGATAAAGAAGTTGTGGTACGTACGTACAATGGAATATCACTCAGCAATGAGATCTACGTCATCAGGCCCGTAGCGGCATAATGAGTGGATTCAGGTACGACGAGTCTACGAGAAATAATTAACACAGAAAAAGAAACATCAAAAGATGTCACTAATAGACGGAACGTAAACTTGGCTACACATGTACTGAATTACAAAACAGAACAGGGTCTCAAATTTAGAAAACCAACTTATGCTTGCTTATGGGGAAATGTGAGTTGGGGTGCTGCATCAAACCAGAGATTGAAATTAGCACAGATATCGTTCCATAAGCCAACTATATAATAGACAAGACCTACTCCTTGCTCAACGAAATGGACTCAACACCCCATATTCAACGACTGGGAATATACCTCACAAGTAAGAATCTTAAGACCCATGGATTTATATGTCTCCATAAGGAAATCAAGCGTGTGTACAGCGGCCTAAACGCAGCAGTGAAAATCCGATAAATCCCATTATCAAAATAAATTTCAAAAACAAAACACAATGACAGTGAAATAGAGAGCAATTCTTAAATAATTCATTCAGGGCTTGTGATGCAACCTGGATTTACCACATCTACACCCAAAGCTGGTTGAGACTTAAGGCTGGACACTTCGGGCTGATAGCATTGGTGAGGTTCGGTGAGCAAACGCAGACCCTTTGAAGTCATACCGCATGGTAGCCATTCCATGGGTCCCAACTCTCCAGGTTTAAGGGATTCTTCCTTCAGCTAAAACATGCATAGGAAACCCAGAGTATGGTCCACCGTGTGATTGGGAAACGTTTTCAAATGCATCTCAGGTTTCATCCCCTGGTACTTTGGTTCACCGTTCCAGACGCTTTACTAACACTCTCCCCCCTTGGAGAGTCAGTGCCTTTAACCTCCTGTTTGGCACAGTTTGCAATTTCTGCGCAAGATGAACAGGAATAGGGAGAACCAATGAGAGACTAGCTGTAGGTGTCTGCAGGGCAAATGGAACGCTCATTTCCCACCAGGAAGAGGAATTAACCAAAGGCTCAGCGTGCCCTGCTGGAAGCAGATTAGGGCCTGAAGCAATCCTGTTGTTTTGCGGCCAGCTCACAAGAAAGCGAGTTGAAGAAAGGAGCTCAGGGGCACTGTAATTCACAAACCTGCAGAGTTATGAATGACAGCTATCGTCCAAAAATGTATTGAAGTAAGTCTTCGAAGAGGATTTGAAAGCGGGTCAGAATTTCAGGAAAACGATTTCAGGGGGTAGACGGAAATTACACTTAAAGCATAGGCAAAGAGGCAGAATGTCGACAATGATACACTTGGCCAAAAAGGTCGTATGCGTTTTTTCCTGAATATATTCACGAAAAAACGCATACGCAATTTTTGGCCAACCAAGCAAGCGTGTAAAGGAAATCTGCACTACAATGAAGTCTCACTGCCCCACGGTCCAAACGGCCATCTGAAACAAGTGTAAAATCCAGAAAGGCAGGACAGGTCATGGAGAACAGGGAGCCTTGTTATGCTGATGGGCGGGATGTAAATGGCCAACAGCCACTCTGGAGAAGTGTATGGTGTTTCCTGAAACACGTAGGAAAAAAAGCAACACAGCCTATGGCACTTCCACTTAGGGTCCTATAGCTTATTGAAATTAAAATCAAAAACACACAGCCACCCCAATGTTCGGGACTGCTCTGTTTACAAGAACCTCGTCTACGGTACAAGTTAAATATCCGAGAAAGCAAAAAATGGATAAAGAAATTGTGGTACGTACGTATAATGGAATATCACTCAGCAATGAAATCTATGTCATCAGGCCCGTAGCGGCATAATGAGTGGATTCAGGTACGACGATTCTACGAGAAATAAGTCACACAGAAAAAGAAACATCATAAGCTATCACTACTACACGGAACGTAAACTTGTCTACACATGAACTGAATTACAAAACAGAACAGGGTCTCAAATTCAGAAAACGAACTTATGCTTGCTTATGGGGAAAGGTGAGTTGGGGTGCTGCATCAAACCAGAGATTGAAATTAGCACAGATACCGTTCCATAAGCCAAATATATAATAGACAAGACCTACTCCTTGCTCAACGAAATGGCCTCAACACCCATATTCAACGCCTTGGAATATACCTGAGAAGTAAGAATCTTAAGACCCATGGATTTATATGTCTCCATAAGGAAATCAAGCGTGTGTACAGTGGCCTAAACGCAGCAGTGAAAATCCGATAAATCCCATTATCAAAATAAATTTCACAAACACAACACAATGACAGTGAAATAGAGAGCAATTCTTAAATAATTCATTCAGGGCTTGTGATGCAACCTGGATTTACCACATCTACACCCAGAGCTGGGTGAGACATAAGGCTGGACACTTCGGGCTGATAGCATTGGTGAGGTTCGGTGAGCAAACGCAGACCCTTTGAAGTCATACTTCATGGTAGCCATTCCATGAGTCCCAACTCTCCAGGTTTAAGGGATTCTTCTTTCAGCTATAACATGCATGGGAAACCCAGAGTATGGTCCACCGTGTGATTGGGAAACGTTTTCAAATGCATCTCAGGTTTCGTCCCCTGGTACTCGGGTTCACCGTTCCAGACCCTTTACTAACACTCTCCCCACTTGGAGAGTCAGTGCCTTTAAACTCCTGTTTGGCACAGTTTGCAATTTCTGAGCAAGATGAACAGGAATAGGGAGAACCAATGAGAGACTAGCTGTAGGTGTCTGCACGGGCAAATGGAACGCTCATTTCCCACCAGGAAGAGGAATTAACCAAAGGCTCAGCGTGCCCTGTCGGAACCAGATTATGGCCTGAAGCAATCCTGCTGTTTTGAAGCCAGCTCATAAGAAAGCGAGCTGAAGAAAGGAGCTCAGGGGCACTGTAATTCACAAACCTGCAGAGTTATGAATGACAGCTATCGTCCAAAAATGTATTGAAGTAAGTTTTGGAAGACGACTTGAAAGCGGGGCAGAATTTCAGGAAAACGATTTCAGGGGGTAGACTGGAATTGCACTTAAAGCATAGGCAAAGAGGCAGAATGTCGACAATGATGCACTTGGCCAAAAAGGGCGTATGCGTTTATTCCTGAATATATTCAGGAAAAAACGCATACGCCCTTTTTGGTCAACGAAGCAAGCGTGTAAAGGAAATCTGCACTACAATGAAGTCTCAGTGCCCCCCGGTAAAAAGGGCCATCTGAAACAAGTGTAAAATCCAGAAAGACAGGACACGTCATGGAGAACAGGGAGCCTTGTTATGCTGATGGGCGGGATGTAAATTGCCAACAGCCACTCTGGAGAAGTGTATGGTGTTTCCTGAAACACGTAGGAAACAAAGCAACACAGCTTATGGCACTTCCACTTAGGGTCCTATAGCTTAGGGAAATTAAAATCAATAACACACAGCCACCCCAAAGTTTGGGACGGATCTGTTTACAAGAACCTCGTCTACGGTACATGTTAAACATCCGAGAAAGCAAAAAATGGATAAAGAAGTTGTGGTACGTACGTACAATGGAATATCACTCAGCAATGAGATCTACGTCATCAGGCCCGTAGTGGCATAATGAGTGGATTCAGATACGACGATTCTACGAGAAATAAGTCACACAGAAAAAGAAACATCATAAGATATCACTAATAGACGGAACGTAAACTTGGCTACACATGTACTGAATTACAAAACAGAACAGGGTCTCAAATTTAGAAAACCAACTTATGCTTGCTTATGGGGAAAGGTGAGTTGGGGTGCTGCATCAAACCAGAGATTGAAATTAGCACAGATATCGTTCCATAAGCCAAATATATAATAGACAAGACCTACTCCTTGCTCAACGAAATGGACTCAACACCCCATATTCAACGCCTGGGAATATACCTGACAAGTAAGAATCTTAAGACCCATGGATTTATATGTCTCCATAAGGAAATCAAGCGTGTGTACAGTGGCCTAAACGCAGCAGTGAAAATCTGATAAATCCCATTATCAAAATAAATTTCAAAAACAAAACACAATGACAGTGAAATAGAGAGCAATTCTTAAATAATTCATTCAGGGCTTGTGATGCAACCTGGATTTACCACATCTACACCCAAAGCTGGTTGAGACTTAAGGCTGGACACTTCGGGCTGATAGCATTGGTGAGGTCCGGTGAGCAAACGCAGACCCTTTGAAGTCATACCGCATGGTAGCCATTCCATGGGTCCCAACTCTCCAGGTTTAAGAGATTCTTCCTTCAGCTAAACCATGCATGGGAATCCCAGAGTATGGTGCATCGTGTGATTGGGAAACGTTTTCAAATGCATCTCAGGTTTCATCCCCTGGTACTTGGGTTCACCGTTCCAGACGCTTTACTAACACTCTCCCCCCTTGGAGAGTCAGTGCCTTTAACCTCCTGTTTGGCACAGTTTGCAATTTCTGCGCAAGATGAACAGGAATAGGGAGAACCAATGAGAGACTAGCTGTAGGTGTCTGCAAGGCAAATGGAACGCTCATTTCCCACCAGGAAGAGGAATTAACCAAAGGCTCAACGGGCCCTGCCGGAAGCAGATTAGGGCCTGAAGCTATCCTGTGGTTTTGCGGCCAGCTCACAAGAAAGCGAGTTGAAGAAAGGAGCTCAGGGGCACTGTAATTCACAAACCTGCAGAGTTATGAATGACAGCTGTCGTCCAAAAATGTATTGAAGTAAGTCTTCGAAGAGGATTTGAAAGCGGGTCAGAATTTCAGGAAAACGATTTCAGGGGGTAGATGGAAATTGCACTTAAAGCATAGGCAAAGAGGCAGAATGTCGACAATGATGCACTTGGCCAAAAAGGTCGTATGCGTTTTTTCCTGAATATATTCAGGAAAAAACGCATACGCCATTTTTGGCCAACCAAGCAAGTGTGTAAAGGTAATCTGCACTACAATGAAGTCTCACTGCCCCCCGGTCCAAACGGCCATCTGAAACAAGTGTAAAATCCAGAAAGGCAGGACAGGTCATGGAGAACAGGGAGCCCTGTTATGCTGATGGGCGGGATGTAAATGGCCAACAGCCACTCTGGAGAAGTGTATGGTGTTTCCTGAAACACGTAGGAAAAAAAGCAACACAGCCTATGGCACTTCCACTTAGGGTCCTATAGCTTATTGAAATTAAAATTAAAAACACACAGCCACCCCAATGTTCGGGACGGCTCTGTTTACAAGAACCTCGTCTACGGTACAAGTTAAATATCCGAGAAAGCAAAAAATGGATAAAGAAATTGTGGTACGTACGTATAATGGAATATCACTCAGCAATGAAATCTATGTCATCAGGCCCGTAGCGGCATAATGAGTGGATTCAGGTACGACGATTCTACGAGAAATACGTCACACAGAAAAAGAAACATCATAAGCTATCACTAATACACGGAACGTAAACTTGTCTACACATGAACTGAATTACAAAACAGAACAGGGTCTCAAATTCAGAAAACCAACTTATGCTTGCTTATGGGGAAAGGTGAGTTGGGGTGCTGCATCAAACCAGAGATTGAAATTAGCACAGATACCGTTCCATAAGCCAAATATATAATAGACAAACCTACTCCTTGCTCAACGAAATGGACTCAACACCCCATATTCAACGCCTTGGAATATACCTGAGAAGTAAGAATCTTAAGACCCATGGATTTATATGTCTCCATAAGGAAATCAAGCGTGTGTACAGTGGCCTAAACGCAGCAGTGAAAATCCGATAAATCCCATTATCAAAATAAATTTCACAAACACAACACAATGACAGTGAAATTGAGAGCAATACTTAAATAATTCATTCAGGGCTTGTGATGCAACCTGGATTTATCACATCTACACCCAGAGCTGGGTGAGACATAAGGCTGGACACTTCGGGCTGATAGCATTGGTGAGGTTCGGTGAGCAAACGCAGACCCTTTGAAGTCATACTGCATGGTAGCCATTCCATGAGTCCCAACTCTCCAGGTTTAAGGGATTCTTCCTTCAGCTATAACATGCATGGGAAACCCAGAGTATGGTCCACCGTGTGATTGGGAAACGTTTTCAAATGCATCTCAGGTTTCGTCCCCTGGTACTCGGGTTCACCGTTCCAGACCCTTTACTAACACTCTCCCCACTTGGAGAGTCAGTGCCTTTAAACTCCTGTTTGGCACTGTTTGCAATTTCTGAGCAAGATGAACAGGAATAGGGAGAACCAATGAGAGACTAGCTGTAGGTGTCTGCACGGGCAAATGAAACGCTCATTTCCCACCAGGAAGAGGAATTAACCAAAGGCTCAGCGTGCCCTGCCGGAACCATATTATGGCCTGAAGCAATCCTGCGGTTTTGAAGCTAGCTCATAAGAAAGCGAGTTGAAGAAAGGAGCTCAGGGGCACTGTAATTCACAAACCTGCAGAGTTATGAATGACAGCTATCGTCCAAAAATGTATTGAAGTAAGTCTTCGAAGAGGACTTGAAAGCGGGGCAGAATTTCAGGAAAACGATTTCAGGGGGTAGACTGGAATTGCACTTAAAGCATAGGAAAAGAGGCAGAATGTCGACAATGATGCACTTGGCCAAAAAGGGCGTATGCGTTTTTTCCTGAATATATTCATGAAAAAAGGCATACGCCCTTTTTGGCCAAACAAGCAAGCATGTAAAGAAATCTGCACTACAATGAAGTCTCACTGCCCCCCGGTGAAAAGGGCCATCTGAAACAAGTGTAAAATCCAGAAAGGCAGGACAGGTCATGGAGAACAGGGAGCCTTGTTATGCTGATGGGCGGGATGTAAATTGCCAACAGCCACTCTGGAGAAGTGTATGGTGTTTCCTGAAACACGTAGGAAACAAAGCAACACAGCTTATGGCACTTCCACTTAGGGTCCTATAGCTTAGGGAAATTAAAATCAAAAACACACAGCCACCCCAAAGTTTGGGACGGCTCTCTTTACAAGAACCTCGTCTACGGTACAAGTTAAATATCCGAGAAAGCAAAAAATGGATAAAGAAGTTGTGATACGTACGTACAATGGAATATCACTCAGCAATGAGATCTACGTCATCAGGCCCGTAGTGGCATAATGAGTGGATTCAGGTACGACGATTCTACGAGACATAAGTCACACAGAAAAAGAAACATCATAAGATATCACTAATACACGAAACGTAAACTTGGCTACACATGAACTGAATTACAAAACAGAACAGGGTCTCAAATTTAGAAAACCAACTTATGCTTGCTTATGTGGAAAGGTGAGTTGGGGTGCTGCATCAAACCAGAGATTGAAATTAGCACAGATACCGTTCCATAAGCCAAATATATAATAGACAGGACCTACTCCTTGCTCAACAAAACGGACTCAACACCCCATATTCAACGCCTGGAAATATACCTGACAAGTAAGAATCGTAAGACCCATGGATTTATATGTCTCCATAAGGAAAGCAAGCATGTGTACAGCGGCCTAAACGCAGCAGTGAAAATCCGATAAATCCCATTATCAAAATAAATTTCACAAACACAACACAATGACAGTGAAATAGAGAGCAATTCTTAAATAATTCATTCAGGGCTTGTGATGCAACCTGGATTTACCACATCTACACCCAAAGCTGGTTGAGACTTAAGGCTGGACACTTCGGGCTGATAGCATTGTTGAGGTCCGGTGAGCAAACGCAGACCCTTTGAAGTCATACCGCATGGTAGCCATTCCATGGGTCCCAACTCTCCAGGTTTAAGAGATTCTTCCTTCAGCTAAACCATGCATGGGAATCCCAGATTATGGTGCATCGTGTGATTGGGAAACGTTTTCAAATGCATCTCAGGTTTCATCCCCTGGTACTTGGGTTCACCGTTCCAGACGCTTTACTAACACTCTCCCCCCTTGGAGAGTCAGTGCCTTTAACCTCCTGTTTGGCACAGTTTGCAATTTCTGCGGAAGATGAACAGGAATAGGGAGAACCAATGAGAGACTAGCTGTAGGTGTCTGCAAGGCAAATGGAACGCTCATTTCCCACCAGGAAGAGGAATTAACCAAAGGATCAACGTGCCCTGCCGGAAGCAGATTAGGGCCTGAAGCAATCCTGTGGTTTTGCGGCCAGCTCACAAGAAAGCGAGTTGAAGAAAGGAGCTCAGGGGCACTGTAATTCACAAACCTGCAGAGTTATGAATGACAGCTATCGTCCAAAAATGTATTGAAGTAAGTCTTCGAAGAGGACTTGAAAGCGGGGCAGAATTTCAGGAAAACGATTTCAGGGGGTAGACTGGAATTGCACTTAAAGCATAGGAAAAGAGGCAGAATGTCGACAATGATGCACTTGGCCAAAAAGGGCGTATGCGTTTTTTCCTGAATATATTCATGAAAAAAGGCATACGCCCTTTTTGGCCAAACAAGCAAGCATGTAAAGAAATCTGCACTACAATGAAGTCTCACTGCCCCCCGGTGAAAAGGGCCATCTGAAACAAGTGTAAAATCCAGAAAGGCAGGACAGGTCATGGAGAACAGGGAGCCTTGTTATGCTGATGGGCGGGATGTAAATTGCCAACAGCCACTCTGGAGAAGTGTATGGTGTTTCCTGAAACACGTAGGAAACAAAGCAACACAGCTTATGGCACTTCCACTTAGGGTCCTATAGCTTAGGGAAATTAAAATCAAAAACACACAGCCACCCCAAAGTTTGGGACGGCTCTCTTTACAAGAACCTCGTCTACGGTACAAGTTAAATATCCGAGAAAGCAAAAAATGGATAAAGAAGTTGTGATACGTACGTACAATGGAATATCACTCAGCAATGAGATCTACGTCATCAGGCCCGTAGTGGCATAATGAGTGGATTCAGGTACGACGATTCTACGAGAAATAAGTCACACAGAAAAAGAAACATCATAAGATATCACTAATACACGAAACGTAAACTTGGCTACACATGAACTGAATTACAAAACAGAACAGGGTCTCAAATTTAGAAAACCAACTTATGCTTGCTTATGGGGAAAGGTGAGTTGGGGTGCTGCATCAAACCAGAGATTGAAATTAGCACAGATACCGTTCCATAAGCCAAATATATAATAGACAGGACCTAATCCTTGCTCAACAAAACGGACTCAACACCCCATATTCAACGCCTGGAAATATACCTGACAAGTAAGAATCGTAAGACCCATGGATTTATATGTCTCCATAAGGAAAGCAAGCATGTGTACAGCGGCCTAAACGCAGCAGTGAAAATCCGATAAATCCCATTATCAAAATAAATTTCACAAACACAACACAATGACAGTGAAATAGAGAGCAATTCTTAAATAATTCATTCAGGGCTTGTGATGCAACCTGGATTTACCCATCTACACCCAGAGCTGGGTGAGACATAAGGCTGGACACTTCGGGCTGATAGCATTGGTGAGGTTCGGTGAGCAAACGCAGACCCTTTGAAGTCATACTGCATGGTACCCATTCCATGGGTCCCAACTCTCCAGGTTTAAGGGATTCTTACTTCAGCTAAAACATGCATGGGAATCCCAGAGTATGGTCCACCATGTGATTGGGAAACGTTTTCAAATGCATCTCAGTTTTCGACCCCTGGTACTCGGGTGCACCGTTCCAGACGGTTTACTAACACTCTCCCCCCTTGGAGAGTCAGTGCCTTTAACCTCCTGTTTGGCACAGTTTGCAATTTCTGCGCAAGATGAACAGGAATAGGGAGAACCAATGAGAGACTAGCTGTAGGTGTCTGCACGGGCAAATGGCACGCTCATTTCCCACCAGGAAGAGGAATTAACCAACGGCTCAGCATGACCTGCCGGAACCAGATTAGATCCTGAAGCAATCCTGCGGTTTTGCGGCCAGCTCACAAGATAGCGAGTTGAAGAAAGGAGCCCAGGGGCACTGTAATTCACAAACCTGCAGGGTTATGAATGACAGCTATCGTCCAAAAATGTATTGAAGTAAGTCTTCGAAGAGGACTTGAAAGTGGGGCAGAATTTCAGGAAAACGATTTCATGGATTAGACTGGAATTGCACTTAAAACATAGGAAAAGAGGCATAATGTCCACAATGATGCACTTGGCCAAAAAGGGCATATGCTTTTTTTCCTGAATATATTCAGGAAAAAATGCATACGCCCTTTTTGGCCAACCAAGCAAGCGTGTAAAGGAAATCTGCACTACATTGAAGTCTCACTGCCCCCCGGTCAAAAGGGCCATCTGAAAAAAGTGTAAAATCCAGAAAGGCAGGACAGGTCATGGAGAACAGGGAGCCTTGTTATGCTGATGGGCGGGATTTAAATTGCCAACAGCCACTCTGGAGAAGTGTATGGTGTTTCCTGAAACACACAGGAAACAAAGCAACACAGCCTATGGCACTTCCTCTTATGGTCCTATAGCTTAGGGAAATTAAAATCAAAAACACACAGCCACCCCAAAGTTTTGGACGGCTCTGTTTACAAGAACCTCGTCTACGGTACAAGTTAAATATCAGAGAAAGCAAAAAATGGATAAAGAAGTTGTGGTACGTACGTACAATGGAATATCACTCAGCAGTGAGATCTACGTCATCAGGCCCGTAGCGGCATAATGAGTGGATTCAGGTAAGACGATTCTACGAGAAATAAGTCACACAGAAAAAGAAACATCATAAGATATCACTAATACACGGAACGTAAACTTGGCTACACATGAACTGAATTACAAAACAGAACAGGGTCTCAAATTTAGAAAACCAACTTATGCTTGCTTATGGCAAAAAGTGAGTTGGGGTGCTGCATAAAACCAGAGATTAAAATTAGCACAGATACCGTTCCATAAGCCAAATATATAATAGACAAGACCTACACCTTGCTCAACGAAATGGACTCAACACCCCATATTCAACGCCTGCGAATATACCTGACCAGTAAGAATCTTAAGACCCATGGATTTATATGTCTCCATAAGGAAATCAAGCGTGTGTACAGCGGCCTAAACGCAGCAGTGAAAATCCTATAAATCCCATTATCAAAATATATTTCAAAAACAAAACACAATGACAGTGAAATAGAGAGCAATGCTTAAATAATTCATTCAGGGCTTGTGATGCAACCTGGATTCACCCCATCTACACCCAGTGCTGGGTGAGACATAAGGCTGGACACTTCGGGCTGATAGCATTGTTGAGGTTCGGTGAGCAAACGCAGACCCTTTGTAGTCATACTGCATGGTACCCATACCATGGGTCCCAACTCTTCAGGTTTAAGGGATTCTTCCTTCAGCTAAAACATGCATGGGAAACCCAGAGTATGGTCCACCATGTGATTGGGAAACGTTTTCAAATGCATCTCAGGTTTCGTCCCCTGGTACTCGGGTTCACCTTTCCAGACGCTTTACTAACACTCTCCCCACTTGGAGAGTCAGTGCCTTTAACCTTCTGTTTGGCACAGTTTGCAATTTCTGCGCAAGATGAACAGGAATAGGGAGAACCAATGAGAGACTGGCTGCAGGTGTCTGCACGGGCAAATGGAACGCTCATTTCCCACCAGGAAGAGGAATTAACCAAAGGCTCAGCATGCCGTGCCAGAACCAGATGAGGGCCTGAAACAATCCTGCGGTTCTGCGGCCAGCTCACAAGAAAGCGAGTTGAAGAAAGGAGCTCAGGGGCACTGTAATTCACAAAACTGCAGAGTTATGAATGACAGCTATCGTCCAAAAATGTATTGAAGTAAGTCTTCAAAGAGGACTTGAAAGCGGGGCAGAATTTCAGGAAAACGATTTCAGGGGGTAGACTGGAATTACACTTAAAGCATAGGAAAAGAGGCAGAATGTGCACAATGATGCACTTGGCCAAAAAGGGCGTATGCGTTTTTTCCTGAATATATTCAGGAAAAAACGCATACGCCCTTTTTGGCCAACCAAGCAAGCCTGTAAAGGAAATCTGCACTACAATGAAGTCTCACTGCCCCCGGGTCAAAAGGGCCATCTGAAAAAAGTGTAAAATCCAGAAAGGCAGGACAGGTCATGGAGAACAGGGAGCCTTGTTATGCTGATGGGCGGGATGTAAATTGCCAACAGCCACTCTGGAGAAGTGTATGGTGTTTCCTGAAACACGTAGGAAACAAAGCAACACGGCCTATGGCACTTCCACTTATGGTCCTATAGCTTAGGGAAATTAAAATCAAAAACACACAGCCACCTCAAAGTTTGGGAAGTCTCTGTTTACAGGAACCTCGTCTACGGTAAAAGTTACATATCCGAGAAAGCAAAAAATGGATAAAGAAGTTGAGGTACGTACGTACAATGGAATATCATTCAGCAATGAAATCTACGTCATCAGGCCCATTGCGGCATAATGAGTGGATTCTGGTACGACGATTCTACGAGAAATAAGTCACACAGAAAAAGAAACTTCATAAGATATCACTAATACACGGAACGTAATCTTGGCTACACATGAACTGAATTAGAAAACAGAACAGGGTCTCAAATTTAGAAAACCAACTTATGCTTGCTTATGGGGAAAGGTGAGTTGGGGTGCTGCATAAAACCAGAGATTGAAATTAGCACAGATACCGTTCCATAAGCCAAATATATAATAGACAAGACCTACTCCTTGCTCAACGAAATGGACTCAACACCGCATATTCAACGCCTGGGAATATACCTGACAAGTAAGAATCTTAAGACCCATGGATTTATATGTCTCCATAAGGAAATCAAGCGTGTGTATAGCGGCCTAAACTCAGCAGTGAAAATCCGATAAATCCCATTATCAAAATAAATTGCAAAAACAAAACACAATGACAGTGAAATAGAGAGCAATTCTTAAATAATTCATTCAGGGCTTGTGATGCAACCTGGATTTACCACATCTACACCCAGAGCTGCGTGAGACATAAGGCTGGACACTTCGGGCTGATAGCATTGGTGAGGTTCGGTGAGCAAACGCAGACCCTTTCAAGTCATACTGCATGTTACCCATACCATGGGTCCCAACTCTCCAGGTCTAAGGGATTCTTCCTTCAGCTAAAACATGAATGGGAAACCCAGAGTATGGTCCACCGTGTGATTGGGAAACGTTTTCAAATGAATCTCAGATTTCGTCCCCTGGTACTCGGGTTCACAATTCCAGACGCTTTACTAACACTCTCCCCACTTGGAGAGTCAGTGCCTTTAACCTCCTGTTTGGCACAGTTTGCAATTTCTGCGCACGATGAACAGGAATAGGGAGAACCAATGAGAGACTAGCTGTAGGTGTCTGCACGGGCAAATGGAACACTCATTTCCCACCAGGAAGAGGAATTAAGCAAAGGCTCAACATGCCCTGCCTGAACCAGATTAGGGCCTGAAGCAATCCTGCTGTTTTGCGGCCAGGTCACAAGAAAGCGAGTTGAAGAAAGGAGCTCAGGGGCACTGTAATTCACAAACCTGCAGAGTTTGGAATGAGAGCTATCGTCCAAAAATGTATTGAAGTAAGTCTTCGAAGAGGACTTGAAAGCGGGGCAGAATTTCAGGAAAACGATTTCAGGGGGTAGACTGGAATTGCACTTAAAGCATAGGAAAAGAGGCAGAATGTCGACAATGATGCACTTGGTCAAAAAGGGCATATGCGTTTTTCCAGGACCCTCATTAAAGAGGGTAGGAGGCTCCCAGTATGCTTCAGTGGCCAACAGAAGACCCACGTCGCCAAGGCGATGTGAGCCAGCCATGCAGGAGTGACCTCACATCAGAGGGCCCACCTCACAGAAGGGTAAGGAACCCAGGAAGGATCAGACCCTCACCAGAGTGCCCACAACAGCAAGGGGCTGGGAACAAGGCAGGAGTGTCCTCACACCCGTGGGACCACATCATCGAAAGTTGAGGTACTCAGCACATGTGGCCTCAAACCAGAGGACCCACATCACCATGGGTCTCGGAGCAAGGCAGGCAGGATTATCCTCCCAACACATGGCCCATTGTATAAAAAAGGTGAGGAATCCAGCCGTTGGAACATCCCAGCAGGCGGCCCAGTTCACCGAGGCTATGGGATCCAGGCAGTGATGAACTCACAACAGAGGGCCCTCATCGTGATACTGTAAGCAACCCAGCCGTTGTGACCTCAGAGCACAAGGCCCACATCCCCATGGGGGAGGGAACCAAGCAGGAGTGTCATCGCACCGGTGGGCACACATCAGAAAATGTGGGGAGCCCAGCAGTTAGGGCCAGACGCCAGAGGGCCCTCATCACTGAGGAGAGGAGGCTCCCAGCAAGCTCCAACTGCTACCAGAGGGCTGACGTCGCCAATGCGGTGTGTGCCAGCCAGGCAGGAGTGACCTCAGAGCAGAGGGCCAACCACACAAAAGTGTGAGGAACCCAAAGAGGATCAGACTCTCACCAGAGGGCCCACATCACCAAGGGAATGGAAACCAGGCAGGAGTGTCCTCACGCCAGTGGGGTCACATCACCGAAATGTGATGGACCCAGCACACGTGGCCTCAAACTAGAGGACACACATCACCAAGGGGCTGGGAGTGAGGCAGGCAGGAGGAGCCTCAAAACAGAGGGCCCATAGAATAAAAAAGGTGAGGAATCCCGCAGTTGGAACCTCCCAGCAGGCGGCCAGGAGCAGCGAGGATATGGAATCCAGGCCTGACTGAACACAAAACAGAAGGCCCTCATCATGAAACTGTGAGCAACCCAGCCGTTGGGACCTCAGAGCAGAAGGCCCACATTCCCATGTGTTTGGGAACCTGGCAGGAGTGTACTCGCACCACAGGGCGCACATTAGAGAATTTTGGGAGCCCAGAAGTTAGGGCCTGATGCCACAGGGCCCTCATCACCGAGGAGAGGAAGCTCCCAGCAGGCTCCAACTGCCACAAGAGGGCCGACGTTGCCAAGGTGGGGTGTGCCAGCCAGGCAGGAGTGATCTCACAGCAGAGGGTCCACCTCACAGAAGGGTGAGGAACCCAGCCAGGATCAGACTCTCACCAGAGGGCCCACATCACCAAGGGGATAGGAACCAGGCAGGAGTGTCCTCACACCAGTGGGGCCACATAATCGAAAGGTGAGGGACCCAGCACACGTAGCCTCAAACCAGAGGACACACATCGCCAAGGGGCTGGGAGTCAGGCAGGCAGGAGAAGTCTCAAAACAGAGGGCCCATAGAAGAAAAAAGGTGAGGAATCCCGCAGTTGGAACCTCCCCGCAGGCAGCCAGGAGCAGCGAGGCTATTGGATCCAGGGCGGAGTGAACTCACACCAGAGGACCCTCATCATGAAACAGAGCAACGTACCATTGGGACCTCAGATCAGAAGGCCCACATTCCCATGGGGTTGGGAACCTGGCAGGAGTGTAGTTGCACCACAGGGCGCACATCAGAAAATTTTGGGAGCCCAGGAGTTAGGGTCTGACGCCAGAGGGCCCTCATTACCGAGGGGTGGAGACCCCCAGCAGGCACCAACTCCCAACTGAGGGCCCACGTCGCCAAGGTGATGTGTGCCAGCCAGGCAGGAATGACCTCACAGCAGAGGGTCTACCTCACAGAAGGGTGAGGAAACCAGCCAGGATAAGACTCTCACCAGAGAGCCCACATCACCAAGGGGATCGGAAAAAGGCAGCAGTGTCCTCACACCAGTGTGGCCACATTATAGAAAGGTGAGGAACCCAGCACATGTGGCCTAAACCAGAGGACCCACATTTCCAAGATGCTCCGAGTGAGGCAAGCAGGAGTAGCCTAACAACACAGGGCCCACAGAATAAAAAATGTGAGGAATCCAGCAGTTTGAACCTCCCAGCAGGTGGCCCAGAGCACGGAGTCTATGGGACCCAGGCCACAGTGAACTCACAGCAGAGGGCCCACATCATGAAACTGTGAGCAACCCAGCCGGTGGAACCTCAGAGCAGAAGACCCACATCCCCATGGGGATAGGAACCTCGCAGGAGTGTCCTCGCACAACTTAACACGTATCAGAAAATGTGGGAACCCAGCAGTTAGGGCCTGACGCCAGAGGGCCCTCATCACCGAGGAGAGGAGGCTACCAGCAGGCTCCAAATGCCACCAGAGGGCCGACGTCACCAAGGCAATGGGAGCAAGCCAGGCAGGAGTTACCTCACAGCAGAGGGCCCACCTCACAGAAGTGTGAGGGACCCAACCAGGATCAGACTCTAACCAGAGGGCCCACATCACCAAGGGGATGGAAACCAGGCAGGAGTGTCCTCACACCAGTGGGGCCACATCAGCCAAAGGTGAGGAACACAGCACATGTGGCCTCAAATAAGGGGACACACATCACGAAAGGGCTGGGAGTGAGGCATGCAGGAGGAGACTCACAACAGAGGGCCCATAGAATAAAAAGGTGAGGAACCCCGCCGTTGGAAGCTCCAAGCAGGTGGCCCAGAGCACCGAGGCTATGGGATCCACGCCGGAGTGAACTCACAGCAGAGGGCCCACATTCTGACACTGTGAGCAACCCAGCCGTTGGGACCTCAGAGCAGAAAGCCAACATCCCCATGGGGATGGGACCCTGGCAGGAGTGTACTCGCACGACAGGGCGCACATCAGAAAATTTTGGGAGCCCATGAGTTAGGGCCTGACGCCAGAGGGCCCTCATTACCGAGGGGAGGAGACTCCCAGCAGGCACCAACTCCCAACTGAGGGCCCACATCGCCAAGGTGACGTGTGCCAGCCAGGCAGGAGTGACCTCACAGCAGAGGGTCTACCTCACAGAAGGGTGAGGAATCCAGCCAGGATCAGGCTCTCACCAGAGGGCCCCCATCACCAAGTGGATGGGAACCAGGCAGGAGTGTCCTCACACCAGTGGGGCCACATCAATAAAGGTGAGGAAACCGGCACATGTGGCCTCAAACCAGAGGACCTACATCACAAAGGGGCTGGGAGTGAGTCAGGAAGGAGGAGCATGAAAACACAGAACCCAAAGAATAGAAAAGGTAAGGAATTCAGCAGTAGGAACCTCCCAGCAGGCGGCTCAGAGCACAGAGTCTATGGGATCTAGGCCTGAGTGAACTAACACCAGAGAGCCAACATCATGAAACGGTGAACAACACAGGTGTTGGGACCTTAGAGCAGAAGGCCCACATGCCCATGGGGATGGGAACCTGGCAGGAGTGCCCTCGCACCACTTAGGACGTATCAGAAAATGTGGGAACCCAGCAGTTAGGGCCTGATGCCAGAGGGCCTCATCACCGAGGGGAGGAGGCTCCCAGCAGGCTCCAACTGCCACCAGAGGTCTGACGTCGCCAAGGCGGGGTGTGCTAGCCAGGCAGGAGTGACCTCAGAGAAGAGGGCCCACCTCACAGAAGTGTGAGGAACCCAACCAGGATCAGACTCTCGCCGGAGGGACCACATCACCAAGGGGATGGGAAGCAGGCTGGAGTGTCCTCACACCAGTGGGGCCACATCATCAAAAGATGAGGAACCCATCACATGTGGCCTCAAACCAGAGGACACACATCACCAAGGGGCTGGGAGTGAGGCAGGTGTCTGGAGGGGCACATTTAACTCTAATTTCCCACCAGGAAGAGGAATTAACCAAAGGCTCAGAGTGCCGTGCCACACCCTGATTACGGCCTGAAGCAAACCTGCGGTTTTGTGGCCAGCTTTCAAGGAAGCGAGTTAAGAAAGGAAATCACGGGCACTGTAATTCACAAACCTGCAGAGTTATAAATGACAGCTATTGGCAAAAATATATTGAAGTAAGTCTGCAAAGAGGACTTGAAAACGAGGCAAAATTGAGGAATCATATTTCAGGAGGTAGATTGGAATTGCATTTAAAACATGTGAAAAGTGGCAGATCTTTGACAGTGATGCACTTGGACGAACAGTGCGTATACATTTTTTCCTGAATATATTCAGGAAAAAACGCATATGCCCTTTCTGGCCAACCAAGCACTCGAGCAATGGAAATCCGTACTACAATGAAGTCTCATTTCCCATTCGTCAAAAGGGCCATCTGAAAAAAGTGTAAAAACCAGAAACACAGGACAGGCCATGGAGAACAGGGAGCCTTGTTATGCTGATGGGCGGGATGTAAATTGCCAACAGACACTCTGGAGATGTTTATGGTGTATCCTGAAACATCTGAAAAACAAAGCTACAGAGACTAGGGCACTTCCACTTTTGGCCCTATAGCTTAGGAAAATTAAAATCAACAAGACACAGCCAACACAAAATTTAGGGCTGCTGTGCTTACAAGAACCTCGAGTCCAGTACAAATTAAATATCCCAGAAAGAAAAAAATGGATAAAGGAGTTGTGCTACTTACGTACAATGGAATATCACTCAGCAATGAAATCAATGTCATCAGGCCTGTAGCAGCAAATTGAGTGGATTTAAGTATGATGATTCTAAGAGAAATAGGTCACACAGAGAAAGATAATTATCATAAGATATCACTAATAGAGGGAGTGTAAACTTGGCTACACATAAACTGAATTACAAAACCGAACAGTCTCAAATTTAGATAAAAAATTATGCTTGCTTAAGGGGAAAGTTGAGTTGGGGTGCTGTATAAAACCAGAGATTGAAATTAGCACACATACCATTCCATAAGCCAAATATGTAATAGACAAGACCTACTCTTTGCTCAACGAAATAGACTCATCCATGGTGTATCACCTCACACCTGTTAGAATGGGCATCATCAGAAAATCTACAAACAACAAATGCTGGAAAGGGTGTGGAGATAAGGAACCCTCTTCCACTATTGTTGGGAATGTAAATTGATACAGTCACTGTGGAGAACATTATGGAGTTTCTTATAAAACTAAGAATAGAATTACCATATGATACAGCAATCCCACTACTGGGCATATACCCAGACAAAACCATAAATCAAAAAGAGACATTCACCTCAATGTTCATTGCATCACTATTTACAATATCCAGGTAATGGAAGCAACCTAAATGCCCACAGACAGACGAATGCATAAAGATGTGGTACAAATATAAAATGGAATATTACTAAGCCATAAAAAGGAATGAAATTGGGTCATTTGTAGAGACGTTGATGGATCTAGAGACTGTCATACAGAGTGAAGTAAGTCAGAAATAGAAAAACAAATCTTGTATATTAATGCATATATGTGGAACCTAGAAAAATTATACAGATGAACCGTTTTTTAAGGCAGAAATAGAGCAACAGATGTAGACAACAAACGTATGGACACCAAGGGGGGAAAGCTGTTGGGGGGTGGTGGTGGGAGGATTGAGAGATTGGGATTGGCATGTATACATTTATATGTATAAAATAGATAACCAAAAAGAACCTGCTGTATAAAAAAATAAAATAAAATTCAAAATTACAAAAAGTAAAACAGAAAAAATATTCTTCCCTTCACATACATGTATTTATATGAATAAATTATTTCCATGCTTATATCTGTAAATACAAAAAAGAGGAATAAAATCTACCTTGAACCAAAAATGAAAAAAAGAAAAAAAAAACAGAACCCACCAGTTACACAGAGGAAAACCGTATCAGGGCACTTGCTCCAGTTGTAAACAATTCTGTAGTTGGCCAGTGGTGGGGAATGATCTCCCATTCAGCCAGCAGGCCCCACGCAACAAGCGTCCTCATTGCAAAGCTGGGGGACCGTGCCAAGGCATCTGTGAGTAAATGTGGGCTGAGCCCCAGGCCAGCTGCTGCTGAAATGTTCCCACCCTTCCCAGGTAAAACACCTGAATATGTACAAGGACTTGAAAGCCTAGAGGAAGGGCCATGGAGCCACATGAGCGACAGCATGCCAGCCGATTTGGTGCCTGCAGGCCAGCCAGGATGGTCCTGGCCCTGGGTACTCTTCTGGAAGCTTTCCATTTCCCTGCCTGAGATACCCCTGCTGTCCGGGCCCCCACTGCTTTCTTCCTCACTCACCTCTGCCCAGGGAGAAATTCCAGAGGCAGGTATGGGTGACACATCCTCTTCTTTAGCAGGTGGCATCTTGGTAACTGCTGCAGAAAGTCCAGCAGAGCCCCACTCACACTGGGCCACCCACAAAGCCGTGGCCTCTCACTCCCTCCCACCAGTCCAGCCCCGAGACTGCTGACAGGGCAGAGAAAATGGCGTCAGGCACAGCTGCAGGGGCTCTTGCTGCCTGGAGTGGTGTTTATATTGATCTCAAACAGGCACACCTGGGGAGGGCTGGCCGGCACGGTCAGGCTTCCCAGGCCAGCCAATAATCACCCCTCAGGCGCTCACAGTTGCAGAAGCTGGAACTTGCTGAATCGGCCAGGTCCAAGGAACAGGTGTGGGCTCCTGAGAGTCAGGATAGACAAGGGGTTGCAGCTCTGGCTTGTTTTCTAATTATATTATCTGGCCCATGAGTGGGAGACAACTTCAAGAAAACCCTCTCCTAATGAGAGGAACCCAGGAGTCAGGGAGAGGAGGGGTGGGGGGTGGGTGGTGGGTGGAGACAGAGGCCTGGTGCCCCGGGTGCAGTGGAAGTCTCTGGAAGACCAGGTGGAGGGAGGCCACACAGAGTGATGCCCAGGGTCACAGACCTGTTGGAGCTGCTGTTTCTTAGTTCAAGTCCTGCTCTGAGGTGCTCTGTGTC
Organism: Delphinapterus leucas; assembly: GCF_059928025.1. NCBI lineage: Eukaryota > Metazoa > Chordata > Mammalia > Artiodactyla > Monodontidae > Delphinapterus > Delphinapterus leucas. Next base: position 10,965,764 of record NW_028322232.1, on the reverse strand, counting down.
AGATCTGAGTGACAGGTGAGCTGGAAGTGCTCTGCAATGAGGGCAATGTGCACGGTACCTGTGTGCCCAGCCCTGCCAGGGTAACTGCAAGGGTAGCTCTGTATCCTGGGAGGGGCCTGACCATGAGAGCCCCATGGGCTGCAGGGGAACCTGCCCAGGGAACCCCATATCCTGGGAGGGGCCTGAACAGGAGAGCACCGTGGGCTGCGGTGGGGGTGGGGTACTTGCCCAGGTGAGCTCCATATCCTGGGATTGCCCTGACCTCGAGAGCCCCATGGGCTGCTGGAGTCCTGGTAAAGGATGTCAGGACAGTCAGTGAAGCCACCGAGGATATACCTCCAGTAGTTCCTAAATCCTACACCCTGCTGGTCATTCTACCAACCACCGGGACATGGTATTCTGTATTAGTCTTCAATGATGCCTTCTTTTGTATTCTATTAGTCCCAGAGTCACAAGAAATTTTGGCTTGTGAGTGGCAGGACTCAACATACAACTAAAACAATACTTCTGGGCCGTGTTGCCCCAAGGGTTCAAAAATTCCCACACCATCTTTGGGGAAAGCTCAGTTGAAGACCTAAAAGTTCTACCTCTGGAAAAGGAAACACTCCTTCAATATGCAGATGACATTCTGATCGCCAGCCCTACTAAGGAGACCTCTGAACTACCAAGCCAATAAAGGATAGAAGTTGTCCAATAAAAAGCTCAAATATCACAGACTACGGTGACCTGCCTGGGCTTCATTCTCACAGAAGGTCGGAGAAGCCCATCTCAGGAAAGGGAAGAAACAATTTACAGCCTTACCCATTTCTAAAACTAGAAGACAGCTTAGGGGTTCCTGGGGAGGCCAGGGTTGGTGCTTCTGGATCCCTAACTACAGTCTACTAGCTGGGCCTCTATATGAAACACTGAAAGGAAAAGATGATGATCCTTTTGAATAGAATCCAGAAGTGGCCTTTCAAGAATGGAAAGAGCAGTCAATTCAGACCCTTGCCCTGGAACTCCCTAATTTAGCTAAACCCTTTGACCTTTACATTCCTGGTGAATGGTGAATCGCTATTGGAGTATTAGTGCAAAAACTGGGACCACTTGAAATGGAACAATGCAAGAATGCCATCCCGGTAGGATAAACTACGGTCACCAATGGGCTTGGCCCACCGCCACATCTGGCCAAGATACTGGCGGTATCTGAAAACCTGGAAATCAGCAGCACAAAAGGCCACCTCCCTCCTAAGGGAAAAGGACCCCACGTGGTGATCCTAAGCCCCAACCATGCCCTGAAGTTGCAGGGTTTGCTCCGTGGGCACACTGACCTCGAGTGAGGAGGCCCTCCAACTCCAACCTCCAGAGAGATAACCGGGGTAAAGGGGCACCATGACGACTCATGTGACCATCACTTGACCTGGAGTTTCTCTCATAAAACAACAAGAGTGTGTCCCAAAAGAGTAGACTACTGCTTGCAGGACTTACTGCACCCAGAGCGGACCTAATAATCTTGGCGGGGGAAGCGTATATCACGCTGTCAGCATAGAAGAGCCTACAGACACTGTGATGATGGTGGCCAATAAGACCGGCTGGACTCCTGTTTACTTCAAAAGGCTGTTGACTCAGTGGCCATCATGGTCCTTCATCACCACTGACCCTGGACTGTCTGGGAGTTGAGCAGGCAGGGTCCTGACACCTGGTGCTCTTTTTACGTTAATTCAGGGGCCTAATTGAAGAAAGTGCAGACTACTGGTCAGAGCATCTAGGCTGGCAGAAAGGGTCAGCCTAAGGTGGCCGAACAAATGCAGGGCGGGGTGAAACTGGACCTCACAGCGTCACTGCACATCTCCTTCCTGGACCCTTAAAGGTCATTAGAATCTATAACGCTTCCAATACTGGTGCTCAGGTGGACGAGCGGGGAGGCAGGAGGCCTGGGGACAATCAACGTCACCTGGAGGCTGCTGGGGAGAAGTTCTGACCCTCGCCCACGGGTATGAGGGCTCCTAACTCAGCACTCAGCAGTTACAGAAGAAGGGTCTGCACCCTCAGCACTCTAAGAATGAGGAAGGGGAAAAAAGGCAGAAGAGGGCTTTTTCCCAGGCAAATCCCCTTAAAAATCCCTGGGAGATAAAAATAGAATCTGGGCAATAAAATAAAGTCTAACCTTTTTTATCCTTTGTGCTTTGTCTAATTTCACGTGCTCCTAGGGTCCCGCATACAGCGGTTCAACAGCCGGCACTTCAGACCAGATTTCCTAGTGCGGAATGGCTGGGTCGACACCTCAGCTCCTGGGACACAGTGCACACTCCGCGATATAGAGCCTGAGCTGCAGCCAACCGGGCCCTCGAGAGCTCCGCCCCCTCCCTCCCACTGACTCTGACAGGACCTCTACACAGCAGCCCAGCCCACAGCCCACGGGGTAGCACATGCTCTCACCTCTCCATTCTCTGATCAAAATATAAAGTTTCCTTTGCTTCTGAACCAAACTCAGTCTCGATCTGTTGGCTCCAATGACACTGGGCAGGGGGACACTTGTTGGGGTCCACTCTGGAGGATCAGTAACAGAAATTGAGAACATTGTAACTTCAATGAACAGATGTTTGAGCCAAACTGTAATTAACATAGAACAGTGTATAAGGCTCGGGTAAAATAAGATGTTTCTAACACTCCCATTTGATATTTCCATCACTTTATTATAAGCAAGTTCAGTGAAAAGGTTTGTCTTATTTGTCAGGTCAATATTAGAGAAACGAAGTGATTTCTTTCCAAGGATGTACATCTAAAAATCTTGGTTAAAGCTTCAATCTTGTTTTAAATGCTTTTCCATTGAAAATGATACCTCTCTTTCAGTTCCCCCAATTCTGAGAAGTATAAAATCTTATAATTTATTATTACCAAAGGGGAAAGGTGGGAGGAGGGATAAATTAACAGTTTGGGATTAACACATACACACTGCTATGTATAAAATCGATCATCAACAAGGAACTACTGTATAGCCCCGGGAACTACACTCAATATTTTACAATAACCTATAAGGGGAAATAATCTGAAAAAGAATAGATATTTTTATTGACATCATCTATTAATGACAGTTAAAATGGAACCTAAGGGAAGCCGGTGGTGAGTGCTTCTGACCCTGAAGACTTCAATCATCTAAAGTTTGGACTCTGCCTACTTCCCAAGGCCCTTAATGAACATATGTGTAGCCGTAGCTTAAAAAATTCCCCAGTTTGGGTTGTGGAGAGACACTGATTTTGTAAAAGCCCTGGTGTTCTCCTCACATGAATGGGACACTTCCTACAGCTAAAACATGCCTGTCACACCCAGAGGATGGTATACCGTCTGATCGGGAAGAGTTTGGAAAAGGCATCTCATCTCCTCATCTCCTGGTGCTCGGGTTCACCCCTCCAGCGTCTTTACGAACAGTCTCCCCACTTGGAGATGTCAGCACTGTCAACACCCTGTTGCAGACAGTTTGGAATTTGTCCAGAGGATGAAGCAGAAAGAGGAGGAACAATGAGAGACAAGTCCTAGGTGTTCGGACAGGCACATGTCACTCTTATTTCCAATCAGGAAGACGAATTGACCAAAGGCTAGGGTTGCCCATGGAAACAGAATAGGGCTTGAGGAAATTCCGCTGCTTTGTGGCCAGTTCCCATAAACACAAGTTGAAAAATGGAACTCAGGGACACTAAAATTCACGAAACTGCAGAGTTGAAAATATCTATCACTGAAAAATGTCTTGAGGAAAGTCAGAGGAAAGGACTTGTAAGCAACGGAGAATGGCAGGAAAGGGATTGGAAGAGGTAGAAAGGACTCGCCATTAAGCACAAGAAAAGGGGCTGAACATTGCCAACATTGCAATTGGCCAAAAAGGGTGTATGCGTCTTTTTCTGTATGTATTCAAGAAAAGGGCATACACTTTTTAGCCAACCAAACAGGTGGGCACTGGAAATCAATACTACAAAACATATCACTTCGCATCAGTCAGAAGAGCCTTCCTCATAAAGTGTAAACACCAGAAATGCAGGACAGGGCAAGGAGAAAAGGGAGCCCTCTGAGGCTTATACTGGAAATGTATATTGCCAACGGTCACTCTGGAGAAGTGTATTGTGTTTACTAAAGCATCTAAAAAATGAGCTACAGAGCACAGGGCACTTGCACTCATGGACGTATATCTTGGGAAAAACAAAAATCGAGAGGACACAGGCACCCCAATATTTACCGCCTCTATGTTTAAAAGATCCTCGAATAGGATATAATTTATAAGTCTCTGGAGGGAAAAATTGGATAGAGATATGGCACTTATGTAGAGTGGAATATTACTCAGCCTGGAAATCAATGAAATATGGCCAGTTGTAACAACCACAGAGGAGTTACGTATGATCATTCGAAGTCACATAATTCAAAAAGAAAAAGACACACGATATTACTAATACATGGAATGTAAACGTGGCTACAAATGAACTGAATTACAAAACAGAACGGGGTCTCAAATTTAGAAAACCAACATATGCTTTCTTAAGGATAAAGGAGAGTTGGGGTGCTGCATAAAACCAGAGATAGAAATTAGCACAGATACCTTTCCATAAGCCAAATATGTAATAGTCAAGACCTACCAGTTGCTCAACGAAATGGACTAAACACTTCATATTCAACGCCTAGGAATACACCTGACTAGTAAGAATCTTCAAACCCATGGATTTATATGTCTCTGTAAGAGAATCAAACGTGTGTATAGATTTATGAACGCAGCAGAGAAAATCCGATAAATCCAATTATCAAAATGAATTACAAAAACAAAACACAATGACAGTGAAATAGAGAGCTATTCTTAAACAATTCATTCAGAGCTTGTGATGCAACCTGGATTAACCACATCTGCACCAAGAGCTGAGTGAGACATAAGGTTGGACACTTCGGGCGGATAGCACTGGTGAGGTACGATGAGCAAATGCAGACCCTTTGAAGTCATACTGCATGGTAACCATTCCATGGGTCCCAACTCTCCAGGTTTAAGAGATTCTTCCTTCAGCTAAAACATGCATGGGAAACACAAAGTATGGTACACCATGTGGCTGGGAAGCGTTTTCAAATGCATCTCAGTTTTCGTCCCCTTTTACACGGGTTCACCATTCCAGACCCTTTACTAACACTCTCTCCACTTGGAGAGTCAGTGCCTTTAACCTCCTGTTTGGCACAGTTTGGAAATTCTGCGGAAGGTGAACAGGAACAGGGAGAACCAATGAGAGACTAGCTGTAGGTGTCTGCATGGGCAAATGGAACGCTCATTTCCCACCAGGAAGAGGAATTAACCAAAGTCTCAGCATGCGCTGCCAGAACCAGATGAGGGCCTGAAGCAATCCTGCGGTTTTGCGGCCAGCTCACAAGAAAGCGAGTTGAAGAAAGGAGCTCAGGGACACTGTAATTCACAAACCTGCAGAGTTATGAATGACAGCTATCGTCCAAAAATGTATTGAAGTAAGTCTTCGAAGAGGACTTGAAAGTGGGGCAGAATTTCAGGAAAACGATTTCAGGGGGTAGACTGGAATTGCACTTAAAGCATAGGAAAAGAGGCAGAATGTCGACAATGATGCACTTGGCCAAAAAGGGTGTATGCGTGTTTTCCTGAATATATTCAGGAAAAAACGCATACGCTCTTTTTGGCCAACCAAGCAAGCGTGTAAAGGAAATCTGCACTACAATGAAGTCTCACTGCCCCCCGGTCCAAAGGGCCATCTGAAACAAGTGTAAAATCCAGAAAGGCAGGACAGGTCATGGAGAACAGGGAGCCTGGTTATGCTGATGGGCGGGATGTAAATTGCCAACAGCCACTATGGAGAAGTGTATGGTGTTTCCTGAAACACGTAGGAAACAAAGCAACACAGCCTATGGCACTTCCACTTAGGGTCCTATAGCTTAGGGAAATTAAAATCAAAAACACACAGCCACCCCAAAGTTTGGGACGGCTCTGTTTAAAAGAACCTCGTCTACGGTAGAAGTTCAATATCCGAGAAAGCAAAAAATGGATAAAGAAGTTGTGGTATGTACGTATAATGGAATATCACTCAGCAATGAGATCTACGTCATCAGGCCCGTAGCGGCATAATGAGTGGATTCAGATATGACGATCCTACGAGACATAAGTCACACAGAAAAAGAAACATCATAAGATATCACTAATACACGGAACGTAAACTTGTCTACACATGAACTGAATTACAAAACAGAACAGGGTCTCAAATTTAGAAAACCAACTTATGCTTGCTTATGGGGAAAGGTGAGTTGGGGTGCTGCATCAAACCAGAGATTGAAATTAGCACAGATACCGTTCCATAAGCCAAATATATAATAGACAAGACCTACTCCTTGCTCAACGAAATGGACTCAACACACCATATTCAACGCCTGGGAATATACCTGACAAGTAAGAATCTTAAGACCCATGGATTTATATGTCTCCATAAGGAAATCAAGCGTGTGTACAGCGGCCTTAACGCAGCAGTGAAAATCCGATAAATCCCATTATCAAAATAAATTTCACAAACAAAACACAGTGACAGTGAAATAGAGAGCAATTCTTAAATAATTCATTCAGGGCTTGTGATGCAACCTGGATTTACCACATCTACACCCAGAGCTGGGTGAGACATAAGGCTGGACACTTCGGGCTGATAGCATTGGTGAGGTTCGTGAGCAAACGCAGACCATTTGAAGTCATACTGCATGGTAGCCATTCCATGGGTCCCAACTCTCCAGGTTTAAGGGATTCTTCCTTCAGCTAAAACATGCATGGGAAACCCGGAGTATGGTCCACCGTGTTATTGGGAAACGTTTTCAAATGCATCTCAGGGTTCATCCCCTGGTACTTGGGTTCACCGTTACAGACGCTTTACTAAAACTCTCCCCACTTGGAGAGTCAGTGCATTTAACCTCCTGTTTGGCACAGTTTGCAATTTCTGCGCAAGATGAACAGGAATAGGGAGAACCAATGAGAGACTAGCTGTAGGTGTCTGCACGTGAAAATGGAACGCTCATTTCCCACCAGGAAGAGGGATTAACCAAAGGCTCAGCGTGCCGAGCAGGAAACAGATTAGGGCCTGAAGCAATCCTGCGGTTTTGCGGCCAGCTCACAAGAAAGCGAGTTGAAGAAAGGAGCTCAGGGGCACTGTAATTCTCAAACCTGCAGAGTTATGAATGACAGCTATCGTCCACAAATGTATTGAAGTAAGTATTCGAAGAGGACTTGAAAGCGGGGCAGAATTTCAGGAAAACGATTTCAGGGGGTAGACTGGAATTGCACTTAAAGCATAGGAAAAGAGGCAGAATGTCGACAATGATGCCCTTGGCCAAAAAGGGAGTATGCGTTTTTTCCTGAATATATTCAGGAAAAGACGCATACGCACTTTTTGGTCAACCAAGCAAGCGTGTAAAGGAAATCTGCACTACAATGAAGTCTCAATGCCCCCCAGTCCAAAGGGCCATCTGAAACAAGTTTAAAATCCAGAAAGGCAGGACAGGTCATGGAGAACAGGGAGCCTTGTTATGCTGATGGGCGGGATGTAAATTGCCAACAGCCACTCTGGAGAAATGTATGGTGTTTCCTGAAACACATAGGAAACAAAGCAACACAGCCTATGGCACTTCCACTTAGGGTCCTATAGCTTAGGGAAATTAAAATCAAAAACACACAGCCACCCCAAAGTTTGGGACGGTTCTGTTTACAAGGACCTCCTCTACGGTACAAGTTAAAAATCCGAGAAAGCAAAAAATGGATAAAGAAGTTGTGGTACGTACGTACAATGGAATATCACTCAGCAATGAGATCTACGTCATCAGGCCCGTAGCGGCATAATGAGTGGATTCAGGTTCGAAGATTCTACGAGAAATACATCACTCAGAAAAAGAAACATCATAAGATATCACTAATACACGGAACGTATACTTGGCTACACATGAACTGAATTAGAAAACAGAACAGGGTCTCAAATTTAGAAAACCAACTTATGCTTGCTTATGGGGAAAGGTGAGTTGGGGTGCTGCATCAAACCAGAGATTGAAATTAGCACAGATACCGTTCCATAAGCCAAATATATAATAGACAAGACCTACTCCTTGCTCAACGAAATGGACTCAACACCCCATATTCAATGCCTGGGAATATACTTGACAAATAAGAATCTTAAGACCCATGGATTTATATGTCCCCATAAGTAAATCAAGCGTGTGTACAGCGGCCTAAACGCAGCAGTGAAAATCCGATAAATCCCATTATCAAAATAAATTTCACAAACAAAACACAATGACAGTGAAATAGAGGGCAATTCTTAAATAATTCATTCAGGGCTTGTGATGCAACCTGGATTTACCACATCTACACCCAGAGCTGGGTGAGACATAAGGCCGGACACTTCGGGCTGATAGCATTGGTGAGGTTCGGTGAGCAAACGCAGACCCTTTGAAGTCATACTGCATGGTAGCCATTCCATGGGTCCCAACTCTCCAGGTTTAAGGGATTCTTCCTTCAGCTAATACATGCATGGGAAACCCAGAGTATGGTCCACCGTGTGATTGGGAAACGTTTTCAAATGCATCTCAGGTTTCGTCCCCTGGTACTCGGGTTCACTGTTCCAGACGCTTTACTAACACTCTCCCCACTTGGAGAGTCAGTGCCTTTTACCTCCTGTTTGGCACAGTTTGCAATTTCGGCGCAAGATGAACAGGAATAGGGAGAGCCAATGAGAGACTAGCTGTAGGTGTCTGCACGGGCCAATGGAATGCTCATTTCCCACCAGGAAGAAGAATTTACCAGAGGCTCAGCATGGCCTGCCGCAACCAGATTAGGGCCTGAAGCAATCCTGTGGTTTTGCGGCCAGCTCACAAGAAAGCGAGTTGAAGAAAGGAGCTCAGGGGCACTGTAATTGACAAACCTGCAGAGTTATGAATGACAGCTTTCGTCCAAAAATGTATTGAAGTAAGTCTTCGAAGTGGACTTGAAAACGGGGCGGAATTTCAGGAAAACGATTTTAGGGGGTAGACTGGAATTGCACTTAAAGCATAGGAAAAGAGGCAGAATGTCGACAACGATTCACTTGGCCAAGAAGGGCGTCTGCGTTTTTTCCTGAATATATTCAGGAAAAAACGCATACGCAGTTTTTGGCCAACCAAGCAAGCGTGTAAAGGAAATCTGCCCTACAATGAAGTCTCACTACCTCCCGGTCAAAAGGGCCATCTGAAAAATGTGTAAAATCCAGAAAGGCAGGACAGGTCATGGAGAACAGGGACCCTCGTTATGCTGATGGGCGGGATGTAAATTGCCAACAGCCACTCTGGAGAAGTGTATGGTGTTTCCTGAAACACGTAGGAAACAAAGCAACACAGCCTATGGCACTTCCACTTAGGATCCTATAGCTTAGGGAAATTAAAATCAAAAACACACAGCCACCCCAAAGTTTGGGACGGCTCTGTTTACAAGAACCTCGTCTACGGTACAAGTTAAATATCCGAGAAAGCAAAAAATGGATAAAGAATTTGTGGTACGTACGTACAACGGAATATCACTCAGCAATGAAATCTACGTCATCAGGCCCATAGCGGCATAATGAGTGGATTCAGGTACGACGATTCTACGAGAAATAAGTCACACATAAATAGAAACATCATAAGATATCACTAATACACGGAACGTAAACTTGTCTACACATGAACTGAATTACAAAACAGAACAGGGTCTCAAATTTAGAAAACCAACTTATGCTTGCTTATGGGGAAAGGTGAGTTGGGGTGCTGCATCAAACCAGAGATTGAAATTAGCACCGATACCGTTCCATAAGCCAAATATATAATAGACAAGACTACTCCTTGCTCAACGAAATGGACTCAACACCCCATATTCAATGCCTGGGAATATACCTGACAAGTAAGAATCTTAAGACCCATGGATTTATATGTCCCCATAAGAAAATCAAGCGTGTGTACAGCGGCCTAAACGCAGCAGTGAAAATCCGATAAATCCCATTATCAAAATAAATTTCACAAACAAAACACAATGACAGTGAAATAGAGAGCAATTCTTAAATAATTCATTCAGGGCTTGTGATGCAACCTGGATTTACCACATCTACACCCAGAGCTGGGTGAGACATAAGGCTGGACACTTCGGGCTGATAGCATTGGTGAGGTTCGGTGAGCAAACGCAGACCCTTTGAAGTCATACTGCATGGTAGCCATTCCATGGGTCCCAACTCTCCAGGTTTAAGGGATTCTTCCTTCAGCTAATACATGCATGGGAAACCCAGAGTATGGTTCCCCGTGTGATTGGGAAACGTTTTCAAATGCATCTCAGGTTTCGTCCCCTGGTACTCGGATTCACCGTTCCAGACGCTTTACTAACACCCTCCCCACTTGGAGAGTCAGTGCCTTTAACCTCCTGTTTGGCACAGTTTGCAATTTCGGCGCAAGATAAACAGGAATAGGGAGAGCCAATGAGAGACTAGCTGTAGGTGTCTGCACGGGCAAATGGAACGCTCATTTCCCACCAGGAAGAGGAATTAACCAAAGGCTCAGCGTGCCCTGCCGGAACCGGATTAGGGCCTGAAGCAATCCTGCGGTTTTGCGGCCAGCTCACAAGAAAGCGAGATGAAGAAAGGAGCTCAGGGGCACTGTAATTCACAAACCTGCAGAATTATGAATGACAGCTATCGTCCAAAAATGTATTGAAGTAAGTCTTCGAAGAGGACTTGAAAGCGGGGCAGGATTTCAGGAAAACGATTTCAGGGGGTAGACTGGAATTGCACTTAAAGCATAGGAAAAGAGGCAGAATGTCGAGAGTGATGCCCTTGGCCAAAAATGGTGTATGCGTTTTTTCCTGAATATATTCAGGAAAAAACGCATACGCACTTTTTGGTCAACCAAGCAAGCGTGTAAAGGAAATCTGCACTACAATGAAGTCTCAATGCCCCCTGGTCCAAAGGGCCATCTGAAACAAGTGTAAAATCCAGAAAGGCAGGACAGGTCATGGAGAACAGGGAGCCTTGTTATGCTGATGGGCGGGATGTAAATTGCCAACAGCCACTCTGGAGAAATGTATGGTGTTTCCTGAAACACGTAGGAAACAAAGCAACACAGCCTATGGCACTTCCACTTAGGGTCCTATAGCTTAGGGAAATTAAAATCAAAAACACACAGCCACCCAAAAGTTTGGGACGGCTCTGTTTACAAGGACCTCCTCTACGGTACAAGTTAAAAATCCGAGAAAGCAAAAAATGGATAAAGAAGTTGTGGTACGTACGTACAATGGAATATCACTCAGCAATGAGATCTACGTCATCAGGCCCGTAGCGGCATAATGAGTGGATTCAGGTTCGAAGATTCTACGAGAAATATGTCACTCAGAAAAAGAAACATCATAAGATATCACTAATACACGGAACGTAAACTTGGCTACACATGAACTGAATTAGAAAACAGAACAGGGTCTCAAATATAGAAAACCAACTTATGCTTGCTTATGGGGAAAGGTGAGTTGGGGTGCTGCATCAAACCAGAGATTGAAATTAGCACAGATACCGTTCCATAAGCCAAATATATAATAGACAAGACCTACTCCTTGCTCAACTAAATGGACTCAACACCCCATATTCAATGCCTGGGAATATACCTGACAAGTAAGAATCTTAAGACCCATGGATTTATATGTCCCCATAAGAAAATCAAGCGTGTGTACAGCGGCCTAAATGCAGCAGTGAAAATCCGATAAATCCCATTATCAAAATAAATTTCACAAACAAAACACAATGACAGTGAAATAGAGAGCAATTCTTAAATAATTCATTCAGGGCTTGTGATGCAACCTGGATTTACCACATCTACACCCAGAGCTGGGTGAGACATAAGGCTGGACACTTCGGGCTGATAGCATTGGTGAGGTTCGGTGAGCAAACGCAGACCCTTTGAAGTCATACTGCATGGTAGCCATTCCATGGGTCCCAACTCTCCAGGTTTAAGGGATTCTTCCTTCAGCTAATACATGCATGGGAAACCCAGAGTATGGTCCACCGTGTGATTGGGAAACGTTTTCAAATGCATCTCAGGTTTCGTTCCCTGGTACTCGGGTTCACCGTTCCAGACGCTTTACTAACACTCTCCCCACTTGGAGAGTCAGTGCCTTTAACCTCCTGTTTGGCACAGTTTGCAATTTCGGCGCAAGATGAACAGGAATAGGGAGAGCCAATGAGAGACTAGCTGTAGGTGTCTGCACGGGCAAATGGAACGCTCATTTCCCACCAGGAAGAGGAATTAACCAAAGGCTCAGCGTGCCCTGCCGGAACCGGATTAGGGCCTGAAGCAATCCTGCGGTTTTGCGGCCAGCTCACAAGAAAGCGAGTTGAAGAAAGGAGCTCAGGGGCACTGTAATTCACAAACCTGCAGAATTATGAATGACAGCTATCGTCCAAAAATGTATTGAAGTAAGTCTTCGAAGAGGACTTGAAAGCGGGGCTGGGTTTCAGGAAAACGATTTCAGGGGGTAGACTGGAATTGCACTTAAAGCATAGGAAAAGAGGCAGAATGTCGAGAGTGATGCCCTTGGCCAAAAAGGGCGTATGCGTTTTTTCCTGAATATATTCAGGAAAAAACGCATACGCACTTTTTGGTCAACCAAGCAAGCGTGTAAAGGAAATCTGCACTACAATGAAGTCTCAATGCCCCCCGGTCCAAAGGGCCATCTGAAACAAGTGTAAAATCCAGAAAGGCAGGACAGGTCATGGAGAACAGGGAGCCTTGTTATGCTGATGGGCGGGATGTAAATTGCCAACAGCCACTCTGGAGAAGTGTATGGTGTTTCCTGAAACATGTAGGAAACAAAGCAACACAGCCTATGGCACTTCCACTTAGGGTCCTATAGCTTAGGGAAATTAAAATCAAAACCACACAGCCACCCCAAAGTTTGGGACGGCTCTGTTTACAAGGACCTCCTCTACGGTACAAGTTAAAAATCCGAGAAAGCAAAAAATGGATAAAGAAGTTGTGGTACGTACGTACAATGGAATATCACTCAGCAATGAGATCTACGTCATCAGGCCCGTAGCGGCATAATGAGTGGATTCAGGTTCGAAGATTCTACGAGAAATACGTCACTCAGAAAAAGAAACATCATAAGATATCACTAATACACGGAACGTATACTTGGCTACACATGAACTGAATTAGAAAACAGAACAGGGTCTCAAATTTAGAAAACCAACTTATGCTTGCTTATGGGGAAAGGTGAGTTGGGGTGCTGCATCAAACCAGAGATTGAAATTAGCACAGATACTGTTCCATAAGCCAAATATATAATAGACAAGACCTACTCCTTGCTCAACTAAATGGACTCAACACCCCATATTCAATGCCTGGGAATATACCTGACAAGTAAGAATCGTAAGACCCATGGATTTATATGTCCCCATAAGTAAATCAAGCGTGTGTACAGCGGCCTAAACGCAGCAGTGAAAATCCGATAAATCCCATTATCAAAATAAATTTCACAAACAAAACACAATGACAGTGAAATAGAGAGCAATTCTTAAATAATTCATTCAGGGCTTGTGATGCAACCTGGATTTACCACATCTACACCCAGAGCTGGGTGAGACATAAGGCTGGACACTTCGTGCTGATAGCATTGGTGAGGTTCGGTGAGCAAACGCAGACCCTTTGAAGTCATACTGCATGGTAGCCATTCCATGGGTCCCAACTCTCCAGGTTTAAGGGATTGTTCCTTCAGCTAAATCATGCACGGGAAACCCAGAGTATGGTCCACCGTGTGATTGGGAAACGTTTTCAAATGCATCTCAGGTTTCGTCCCCTGGTACTCAGGTTCACCGTTCCAGACGCTTTACTAACACTCTCCCCACTTGGAGAGTCAGTGCCTTTAACCTCCTCTTTGGCACAGTTTGCAATTTCTGCGCAAGATGAACAGGAATAGGGAGAACCAATGAGAGACTAGATGTAGGTGTCTGCACGGGCAAATGCAACGCTCATTTCTCACCAGGAAGAGGGATTAACCAAAGGCCCAGCATGCCCTGCCAGAACCAGATTAGGGCCTGAAGCAATCCTGCGATTTTGCGGCCAGCTCACAAGAAAGCGAGTTGAAGAAAGGAGCTCAGGGGCTCTGTAATTCACAAACCTGCAGAGTTATGAATGACAGCTATCATCCAAAAATGTATTGAAGTAAGTCTTCGAAGAGGATTGGAAGCGGGGCAGAATTTCAGGAAAACGATTTCAGGGGGTAGACTGGAATTGCACTTAAAGCATAGGAAAAGAGGCAGAATGTCGAGAGTGATGCACTTGGCCAAAAAGTGCATATGCCTTTTTTCCTGAATATATTCAGGAAAAAACGCATTCGCCCTTTTTGGCCAACCAAGCAAGCGTGTAAAGGAAATCTGCACTACAATGAAGTCTCACTGCCCCCCGGTCCAAACAGCCATCTGAAACAAGTGTAATATCCAGAAAGGCAGGACAGGTCATGGAGAACAGGAAGCCTTGTTATGCTCATGGGCGGGATGTAAATTGCCAACAGCCACTCTGGAGAAGTGTATGGTGTTTCCTGAAACACGTAGGAAACAAAGCAACACAGCCTATGGCACTTCCTCTTAGGGTCCTATAGCTTAGGGAAATTAAAATCAAAAACACACAGCCACCCCAAAATTTGGGACGGCTCTGTTTACAAGAACCTAGTCTACGGTACAAGTTAAATATCCGAGAAAGCAAAAAATGGATAAAGAAGTTGTGGTACGTACGTACAATGGAATATCACTCAGCAATGAAATCTACGTCATCAGGCCCATAGCGGCATAATGAGTGGATTCAGGTACGACGATTCTACGAGAAATAAGTCACACAGAAAAAGAAAGATCATAAGAGATCACTAATACACGGAACGTAAACTTGGCTACACATGAACTGAATTACAAAACAGAACAGGGTCTCAAATTTAGAAAACCAACTTATGCTTGCTTATGGGGAAAGGTGAGTTGGGGTGCTGCATCAAACCAGAGATTGAAATTAGCACAGATACCGTTCCATAAGCCAAATATATAATAGACAAGACCTACTCCTTGCTCAACGAAATGGACTCAACACACCATATTCAACGCCTGGGAATATACCTGACAAGTAAGAATCTTAAGACCCATGGATTTATATGTCTCCATAAGGAAATCAAGCGTGTGTACAGCGGCCTTAACGCAGCAGTGAAAATCCGATAAATCCCATTATCAAAATAAATTTCACAAACAAAACACAGTGACAGTGAAATAGAGAGCAATTCTTAAATAATTCATTCAGGGCTTGTGATGCAACCTGGATTTACCACATCTACACCCAGAGCTGGGTGAGACATAAGGCTGGACACTTCGGGCTGATAGCATTGGTGAGGTTCGTGAGCAAACGCAGACCCTTTGAAGTCATACTGCATGGTAGCCATTCCATGGGTCCCAACTCTCCAGGTTTAAGGGATTCTTCCTTCAGCTAAAACATGCATGGGAAACCCGGAGTATGGTCCACCGTGTTATTGGGAAACGTTTTCAAATGCATCTCAGGGTTCATCCCCTGGTACTTGGGTTCACCGTTACAGACGCTTTACTAAAACTCTCCCCACTTGGAGAGTCAGTGCATTTAACCTCCTGTTTGGCACAGTTTGCAATTTCTGCGCAAGATGAACAGGAATAGGGAGAACCAATGAGAGACTAGCTGTAGGTGTCTGCACGTGAAAATGGAACGCTCATTTCCCACCAGGAAGAGGGATTAACCAAAGGCTCAGCGTGCCGAGCAGGAAACAGATTAGGGCCTGAAGCAATCCTGCGGTTTTGCGGCCAGCTCACAAGAAAGCGAGTTGAAGAAAGGAGCTCAGGGGCACTGTAATTCTCAAACCTGCAGAGTTATGAATGACAGCTATCGTCCACAAATGTATTGAAGTAAGTATTCGAAGAGGACTTGAAAGCGGGGCAGAATTTCAGGAAAACGATTTCAGGGGGTAGACTGGAATTGCACTTAAAGCATAGGAAAAGAGGCAGAATGTCGACAATGATGCCCTTGGCCAAAAAGGGAGTATGCGTTTTTTCCTGAATATATTCAGGAAAAGACGCATACGCACTTTTTGGTCAACCAAGCAAGCGTGTAAAGGAAATCTGCACTACAATGAAGTCTCAATGCCCCCCAGTCCAAAGGGCCATCTGAAACAAGTTTAAAATCCAGAAAGGCAGGACAGGTCATGGAGAACAGGGAGCCTTGTTATGCTGATGGGCGGGATGTAAATTGCCAACAGCCACTCTGGAGAAATGTATGGTGTTTCCTGAAACACATAGGAAACAAAGCAACACAGCCTATGGCACTTCCACTTAGGGTCCTATAGCTTAGGGAAATTAAAATCAAAAACACACAGCCACCCCAAAGTTTGGGACGGTTCTGTTTACAAGGACCTCCTCTACGGTACAAGTTAAAAATCCGAGAAAGCAAAAAATGGATAAAGAAGTTGTGGTACGTACGTACAATGGAATATCACTCAGCAATGAGATCTACGTCATCAGGCCCGTAGCGGCATAATGAGTGGATTCAGGTTCGAAGATTCTACGAGAAATACATCACTCAGAAAAAGAAACATCATAAGATATCAGTAATACACGGAACGTATACTTGGCTACACATGAACTGAATTAGAAAACAGAACAGGGTCTCAAATTTAGAAAACCAACTTATGCTTGCTTATGGGGAAAGGTGAGTTGGGGTGCTGCATCAAACCAGAGATTGAAATTAGCACAGATACCGTTCCATAAGCCAAATATATAATAGACAAGACCTACTCCTTGCTCAACGAAATGGACTCAACACCCCATATTCAATGCCTGGGAATATACTTGACAAATAAGAATCTTAAGACCCATGGATTTATATGTCCCCATAAGTAAATCAAGCGTGTGTACAGCGGCCTAAACGCAGCAGTGAAAATCCGATAAATCCCATTATCAAAATAAATTTCACAAACAAAACACAATGACAGTGAAATAGAGGGCAATTCTTAAATAATTCATTCAGGGCTTGTGATGCAACCTGGATTTACCACATCTACACCCAGAGCTGGGTGAGACATAAGGCCGGACACTTCGGGCTGATAGCATTGGTGAGGTTCGGTGAGCAAACGCAGACCCTTTGAAGTCATACTGCATGGTAGCCATTCCATGGGTCCCAACTCTCCAGGTTTAAGGGATTCTTCCTTCAGCTAATACATGCATGGGAAACCCAGAGTATGGTCCACCGTGTGATTGGGAAACGTTTTCAAATGCATCTCAGGTTTCGTCCCCTGGTACTCGGGTTCACTGTTCCAGACGCTTTACTAACACTCTCCCCACTTGGAGAGTCAGTGCCTTTTACCTCCTGTTTGGCACAGTTTGCAATTTCGGCGCAAGATGAACAGGAATAGGGAGAGCCAATGAGAGACTAGCTGTAGTTGTCTGCACGGGCCAATGGAATGCTCATTTCCCACCAGGAAGAAGAATTTACCAGAGGCTCAGCATGGCCTGCCGCAACCAGATTAGGGCCTGAAGCAATCCTGTGGTTTTGCGGCCAGCTCACAAGAAAGCGAGTTGAAGAAAGGAGCTCAGGGGCACTGTAATTCACAAACCTGCAGAGTTAGGAATGACAGCTATCGTCCAAAAATGTATTGAAGTAAGTTTTCGAAGAGGACTTGAAAGCTTGGCAGAATTTCAGGAAAATGATTTCAGGGGGTAGACTGGAATGGCACTTAAAGCATAGGATAAGAGGCAGAATATCGAGAGTGATGCACTTGGCCAAAAACGGCGTATGCGTGTTTTACTGAATATATTCAGGAAAAAACGCATACGCCCTTTTTGTCCAACCAAGCAAGCGTGTAAAGGAAATCTGCACTACAATGTAGTCTCAGTGCCCCCTGGTCCAAACGGCCATCTGAAACAAGTATAAAATGCAGAAAGGCAGGACAGGTCATGGAGAACAGGGAGCCTTGTTATGCTGATGGGCGGGATGTAAATAGCCTACAGCCACACTGGAGATGTGTATGGTGTTTCCTGAAACACGTAGGAAACAAAGCAACACAGCCTATGGCACTTCCACTTAGGGTCCTATAGCTTAGGGAAATTAAAATCAAAAACACACAGCCACCCCAAAGTTTGGGACGGCTCTGTTTACAAGAACCTCGTCTACGGTGCAAGTTAAATATCCGAGAAAGCAAAAAATGGATAAAGAAGTTGTGGTACGTACGTACAATGGAATAACACTCAGCAATGAGATCTACGTCATCAGGCCCGTAGCGGCATAATGAGTGGATTCAGGTACGACGATTCTACGAGAAATAAGTCACTCAGTAAAAGAAACATCATAAGATATCACTAATACACAGAACGTAAACTTGGCTACACATGAACTGAATTACAAAACAGAACAGGGTCTCAAATTTAGAAAACCAACGTATGCTTGCTTATGGGGAAAGGTGAATTGGTTTGCTGCATCAAACCAGAGATTGAAATTAGCACAGATACCGTTCCATAAGCCAAATACATAATAGACAAGACCTACTCCTTGCTCAACGAAATGGACTCAACACCCCATATTCAACTCCTGGGAATATACCTGACAAGTAAGAATCTTAATACCCATCGATTTATATGTCTCCATAAGGAAATCAAGCGTGTGTACAGCGGCCGAAACGCAGCAGTGAAAATCCGATAAATCCCATTATCACAATAAATTTCACAAACAAAACACAATGACAGTGAAATAGAGAGCAATTCTTAAATAATTCATTCAGGGCTTGTGATGCAACCTGGATTTACCACATCTACACCCAGAGCTGGGTGAGACATAAGGCTGGACACTTCGGGCTGATAGCATTGGTGAGGTTCGGTGAGCAAATGCAGACCGTTTGAAGTCATACTGCATGGCAGCCATTCCATTGGTCCCAACTCTCCAGGTTTAAGGGATTCTTCCTTCAGCTAATACATGCATGGGAAACCCAGAGTATGGTCCACCGTGTGATTGGGAAACGTTTTCAAATGCATCTCAGGTTTCGTCCAGTGGTACTCGGGTTTACCGTTCCAGGCACTTTACTAACACTCTCCCCACTTGGAGAGTCAGTGCCTTTAACCTCCTGTTTGGCACAGTTTGTAATTTCTGCACAAGATGTACAGGAATAGGGAGAACCAATGAGAGACTAGCTGTAGGTGTCTGCACGGGCAAATGGAACGCTCATTTCCCACCAGGAAGAGGAATTAACCAAAGGCTCAGCATCACCTGCCGGAACCAGATGAGGGCCTGAAGCAATCCTGCGGTTTTGGGGCAGCTCACAAGAAAGCTAGTTGAAGAAAGGAGCTCAGAGGCACTGTAATTCACAAACCTGCAGAGTTATGAATGACAGCTATCGTCCAAAAATGTATTGAGGTAAGTCTTCGAAGAGGACTTGAAAGCGGCGCAGAATTTCAGGAAAACGAATTCAGGGTGTAGACTGGAATTGCACTTAAAACATAGGAAAAGAGGCAGAAGGTCGAGAGTGATGCACTTGGCCAAAAAGTGCGTATGCGTTTTTTCCTGAATTTATTCAGGAAAAAACGCATACGCCCTTTCTGGCCAACCAAGCAAGCGTGTAAAGGAAATATGAACTACAATGAAGTCTCTCTTCCCCCCGGTCCAAAGGGCCATCTGAAAAAATTGTAAAATCCAGAAAGGCAGGACAGGTCATGGAGAACAGAGAGCCTTGTTATGCTGATTGGCGGGATTTAAATTGCCAAGAACCACTCTGGAAAATGTATGGTGTTTCCAGAAATACGTAGGAAACAAAGCATCACAGCCTATGGCACTTCCAATTATGGTCCTATAGCTTAGGGAAATTAAAATCAAAAACACACAGCCACCCCAAAGTTTGCGACGGTTCTGTTTACAAGAACCTCGTCTACGGTACAAGTTAAATATCCGAGAAAGCAAAAAATAGATAAAGAAGTTGTGGTATGTACGTACAATGGAATATCACTCAGCAATGAGATCTACGTCATCAGGCCCGTAGCGGCATAATGAGTGGATTCAGGTATGACGATCCTACGAGACATAAGTCACACAGAAAAAGAAACATCATAAGAGATCACTAATACACGGAACATAAACTTGGCTACACATGAACTGAATTACAAAACAGAACAGGGTCTCAAATTTAGAAAACCAACTTATGCTTGCTTATGGGGAAAGGTGAGTTGGGGTGCTGCATAAACCCAGAGATTGAAATTAGCACAGATACCGTTCCATAAGCCAAATATATAATAGACAAACCTACTCCTTGCTCAACGATATGGACTCAACACCCCATATTCAACGCCTGGGAATATACCTGACAAGTAAGAATCTTAAGACCCATGGATTTATATGTCTCCATAAGGAAATCAAGCGTGTGTACAGCGGCCTAATCACAGCAGTGAAAATCCGATAAATCCCATTATCATAATAAATTTCACAAACAAAACACAATGACAGTGAAATAGAGAGCAATTCTTAAATAATTCTTTCAGGCCTTGTGATGCAACCTGGATTTACCACATCTACACCCAGAGCTGGGTGAGTCATAAGGCCGGACACTTCGGGCTGATAGCATTGGTGAGGTTCGGTGAGCAAACGCAGACCCTTTGAAGTCATACTGCATGGTAGCCATTCCATGGGTCCCAACTCTCCAGGTTTAAGGGATTCTTCCTTCAGCTAATACATGCATGGGAAACCCAGAGTATGGTCCACCGTGTGATTGGGAAACGTTTTCAAATGCATCTCAGGTTTTGTCCCCTGGTACTCGGATTCACCGTTCCAGACGCTTTACTAACACTCTCCCCACATGGAGAGTCAGTGCCTTTAACCTCCTGTTTGGCACAGTTTGCAATTTCGGCGCAAGATGAACAGGAATAGGGAGAGCCAATGAGAGACTAGCTGTAGGTGTCTGCACGGGCAAATGGAACGCTCATTTCCCACCAGGAAGAGGAATTAACCAAAGGCTCAGCGTGCCCTGCCGGAACCAGATTAGGGCCTGAAGCAATCCTGCGGTTTTGCGGCCAGCTCACAAGAAAGCGAGTTGAAGAAAGGAGCTCGGGGCAATGTAATTCACAAACCTGCAGAATTATGAATGACAGCTATCGTCCAAAAATGTATTGAAGTAAGTCTTCGAAGAGGACTTGAAAGCGGGGCAGGATTTCAGGAAAACGATTTCAGGGGGTAGACTGGAATTGCACTTAAAGCATAGGAAAAGAGGCAGAATGTCGACAATGATGCACTTGGCCAAAAAGTGCGTATGCGTTTTTTCCTGAATATATTCAGGAAAAAACGGATACGCCCTTTTTGGCCAACCAAGCAAGCGTGTAAAGGAAATCTGCCCTACAATGAAGTCTCACTGCCCCCCGGTCCAAACGGCCATCTGAAACAAGTGTAAAATCCAGAAAGGCAGAACAGGTCATGGAGAACAGGGAGCCTTGTTATGCTGATGGCCGGGATGTAAACTGCTAACACCCACTCTGGAGAAATGTATGCTGTTTCCTGAAAGACGTAGGAAACAAAGCAACACAGCCTATGGCACTTCCACTTAGGGTCCTATAGCTTAGGGAAATTAAAATTAAAAACACAGAGCCACCCCAAAGTTTAGGACGGCTCTGTTTACAAGGACCTCCTCTACGGTACAAGTTAAATATCCGAGAAAGCAAAAAATGGATGAAGAAGTTGTGGTACGTACGTACAATGGAATATCACTCAGCAATGAGATCTACGTCATCAGGCCCGTAGCGGCATAATGAGTGGATTCAGGTACGACGATTCTACGAGAAATAAGTCACACAGAAAAAGAAAGATCATAAGATATCTCTAATACACGGAACATAAACTTGGCTACACATGAACTGAATTACAAAACAGAACAGTGTCTCAAATTTAGAAAACCAACTTATGCTTGCTTATGGGGAAAGGTGAGTTGGGGTGCTGCATCAAACCAGAGATTGATATTAGCACAGATACCATTCCATAAGCCAAATATATAATAGACAATTCCTACTCCGTGCTCAACGAAATGGACTCAACACCCCATATTCAACGCCTGGGAATATACCTGACAAGTAAGAATCTTAAGACCCATGGATTTATATGTCTCCATAAGGAAATCAAGCGTGTGTACAGCGGCCTAAACGCAGCAGTGAAAATCCGATAAATCCCATTATCAAAATAAATTTCACAAACAAAACACAATGACAGTGAAATAGAGAGCAATTCTTAAATAATTCATTCAGGGCTTGTGATGCAACCTGGATTTACCACATCTACACCCAGAGCTGGTGAGACATAAGGCTGGACACTTCGGGCTGATAGCATTGGTGAGGTTCGGTGAGCAAACGCAGACCCTTTGAAGTCATACTGCATGGTAGCCATTCCATGGGTCCCAACTCTCCAGGTTTAAGGGATTCTTCCTTCAGCTAAAACATGCACGGAAAACCCAGAGTATGGTCCACCGTATGATTGGGAAACGTTTTCAAATGCATCTCAGGTTTCGTCCCCTGGTACTCGGGTTCACCGTTCCAGACGGTTTACTAACACTCACCCCACTTGGAGAGTCAGTGCCTTTAACCTCCTCTTTGGCACAGTTTGCAATTTCTGCGCAAGATGAACAGGAATAGGGAGAACCAATGAGAGACTAGATGTAGGTGTCTGCACGTGCAAATGCAACGCTCATTTCCCACCAGGAAGAGGGATTAACCAAAGGCTCAGCGTGCTGTGCCGGAACCAGATTAGGGCCTGAAGCAATCCTGCGGTTTTGCGGCCAGCTCACAAGAAAGCGAGTTGAAGAATGGAGCTCAGGTGCTCTGTATTCACAAACCTGCAGATTTATGAATGACAGCTATCGTCCAAAAATGTATTGAAGTAAGTCTTCGAAGAGGACTTGAAAGCGGGGCAGAATTTCAGGAAAACGATTTCATGGGGTAGACTGGAATTGCACTTACAGCATAGGAAAATAGGCAGAATGTCGACAATGATGCACTTGGCCAAAAAGGACGTATGTGTTTTATCCTGAATATATTCAGGAAAAAACGCATACGCCCTTTTTGGCCTACCAAGCAAGCGTGTAAAGGAAATCTGCACTACAATGAAGTCTCACTGACCCCCGGTCACAAGGGCCATCTGAAAAAAGAGTAAGATCCAGAAAGGCAGGACAGGTCATGGAGAACAGGGAGCCTTGTTATGCTGATGGGCGGGATGTAAATTGCCAACAGCCACTCTGGAGAAGTGTATGGTGTTTCCTGAAACACGTAGGAAACAAAGCAACACAGCCTCTGGCACTTCCACTTATGGTCCTACAGCTTCGGGAAATTAAAATCAAAAACACACAGCCACCCCAAAGTTTGGGACGGCTCTGTTTACAAGAACCTCGTCTACGGTACAAGTTAAATATCCGAGAAAGCAAAACATGGATAAAGAAGTTGTGGTACGCACGTACAATGGAATATCACTCAGCAATGAAATCTACGTCATCAGGCCCATAGCGGCATAATGAGTGGATTCAGGTACGATGATTCTACGCAAAATAAGTCACACAGGAAAAGAAACATCATAAGATATCACTAATACACGGAATGTAAACTGGACTACACATGAACTGAATTACAAAACAGAACAGGGTCTCAAATTTAGAAAACCAACATATGCTTGCTTATGGGGAAAGGTGAGTTGGGGTGCTACATAAAACCAGAGATTGAAATTAGCACAGATACCTTTCCATAAGCCAAATATATAACAGACAAGACCTAATCCTTGCTCAACGAAATGGACTCAACACCCCATATTCAACGCCTGGGAATATACCTGACAAGTAAGAATCTTAAGACCCATGGATTTATATGTCTCCATAAGGAAATCAAGCATGTGTACAGTGGCCTAAACGTACCAGTGAAAATCCGATAAATCCCATTATCAAAATAAATTTCAAAAACAAAACACAATGCCAGTGAAATAGCGAGCAATTCTTAAATAATTCATTCAGCGCTTGTGATGCAACCTGGATTTACCACATCTACACCCAGAGCTGGGTGAGACATAAGGCTGGACACTTCGGGCTGATAGCATTGGTGAGGTTCGGTGAGCAAACGCAGACCCTTTGAAGTCATACTGCATGGTACCCATTCCATGGGTCCCAACTCTCCAGGTTTATGGGATTCTTAGTTCAGCTAAAACATGCATGGGAAACCCAGAGTATGGTCCACCGTGTGATTGGGAAACGTTTTCAAATGCATCTCAGGTTTCGAACCCTGGTACTCGGGTTCACCATTCCAGACACTTTACTAACACTCTCCCCACTTGGAGAGTCAGTGCCTTTAACCTCCTGTTTGGCACAGTCTGCAATTTCTGCGCAAGATGAAAAGGAATAGGGAGAACCAATGAGAGACTAGCTGTAGGTGTCTGCACGGGCAAATGGAACGCTCATTTCCCACCAGGAAGAGCAATTAACCAAAGGCTCAGCGTGCCCTGCCGGAAACAGATTAGGGCCTGAAGCAATCCTGTGGTTTTGCGGCCAGCTCACAAGAAAACGAGTTGAAGAAACGAGCTCAGGGGCACTCTAATTCACAAACCTGCAGAGTTATGAATGACAGCTATCGTCCAAAAATATATTGAAGTAAGTCTTCGAAGAGGATTTGAAATCGGGGCAGAATTTCAGTAAAACGATTTCAGGGGGTAGACTGGAATTGCACTTAAAGCATAGGAAAAGAGGCAGAATGTCCACAATGATGCGCTTGGCCAAAAAGGGCGTATGCGTTTTTTCCTGAATATATTCAGGAAAAAACGCATACGCCCTTTTTGGCCAACCAAGCAAGCGTGTAAAGGAAATCTGCACTACAATGAAGTCTCACTGCCCCCCGGTCCAATGGGCCATCTGAAACAAGTGTAAAATCCTGAAAGGCAGGACAGATCATGGAGAACAGTGAGCCTTGTTATGCTGATGGGCGGGATGTAAATTGCCAACAGCCACTCTGGAGAAGTGTATGGTGTTTCCTGAAACACTTAGGAAACAAAGCAACACAGCATATGGCACTTCCACTTATGGTCCTATAACTTAGGGAAATTAAAATCAAAAACACACAGCCACCCCAAAGTTTGGGACGGCTCTGTTTACAAGAACCTCGTCTACGGTACAAGTTAAATATCCGAGAAAGCAAAAAATGGATAAAGAAGTTGTGGTACGCACGTACAATGGAATATCACTCAGCAATGAAATATACGTCATCAGGCCCATAGCGGCATAATGAGTGGACTCAGGTACGATGATTCTACGAGAAATAAGTCACACAGAAAAAGAAATATCATAAGTTATGACTAATACACGGAATGTAAACTTGACTACACATGAACTGAATTACAAAACAGAACAGGGTCTCAAATTTAGAAAACCAACTTATGCTTGCTGATGGGGAAAGGTGAGTTGGGGTGCTGCATAAAACCAGAGATTGAAATTATCACAGATACCTTTCCATGAACCAAATATATAATAGACAAGACCTACTCCTTG
Source organism: Delphinapterus leucas (assembly GCF_059928025.1). Classification (NCBI taxonomy): domain Eukaryota; kingdom Metazoa; phylum Chordata; class Mammalia; order Artiodactyla; family Monodontidae; genus Delphinapterus; species Delphinapterus leucas. The sequence continues at coordinate 10,940,203 of NW_028322232.1, read as the reverse complement.
CTCAACGAAATGGACTCAACACCCCATATTCAACGCCTGGGAATATACCTGACAAGTAAGAATCTTAAAACCCATGGATTTATATGTCTCCATAAGGAAATCAAGCGTGTGTACAGCGGCCTAAACGCAGCAGTGAAAATCCGATTAATCCCATTATCAAAATAAATTTCAAAAACAAAACACAATGCCAGTGAAATAGAGAGCAATTCTTAAATAATTCATTCAGGGCTTTTGATGCAACCTGGATTTACCACATCTACACCCAGAGCTGGGTGAGACATAAGGCTGGACACTTCGCGCTGATAGCATTGATGAGGTTCGGTGAGCAAACGCAGACCATTTGAAGTCACACTGCATGGTACCCATTCCATGGGCCCCAACTCTCCAGGTTTAAGGGATTCTTCCTTCAGCTAAAACATGCATGGGAAACCCAGAGTATGGTCCACCGTGTGATTGGGGAACGTTTTCAAATGCATCTCAGGTTTCGAACCCTGGTACTCGGGTTCACCATTCCAGACGCTTTACTAACACTCTCCACACTTGGAGAGTCAGTGCCTTTAACCTCCTGTTTGGCACAGTTTGCAATTACTGTGCAAGATGAACAGGAATAGGGAGAACCAATGAGAGACTAGCTGTAGGTGTCTGCATGGGCAAATGGAACGCTCATTTCCCACCAGGAAGAGGAATTAACCAAAGGCTCAGCGTGCCCTGCCGGAAACAGATTAGGGCCTGAAGCAATCCTGCGGTTTTGCGGCCAGCTCACAAGAAAGCGAGTTGAAGAAATGAGTTCAGGGGCACTCTAATTCACAAACCTGCAGAGTTATGAATGACAGCTATCGTCCAAAAATGTATTGAAGTAAGTCTTCGAAGAGGACTTGAAAGCGGGGCAGAATATCCAGAAAAAGATTTCAGGGGGTAGACTGGAATTGCACTTAAAGCATAGGAAAAGAGGCAGAATGTCGACAATGATGCACTTGGCCAAAAATGACGTATGCGTTTTTTCCTGAATATATTCAGGAAAAAACGCATACGCCCTTTTTGACCAAACAAGCAAGCGTGTAAAGGAAATCTGCACTACAATGAAGTCTCACTGCCCCCGGTCAAAAGGCCATCTGAAAAAAGTGTAAAATCCAGAAAGGCAGGACAGGTCATGGAGAACAGGGAGCCTTGTTATGCTGATGGGCGGGATGTAAATTGCCAACAGCCATTCTGGAAAAGTGTATGGTGTTTCCTGAAATACGTAGGAAACAAAGCAACACAGCCTATGGCACTTCCAGTTATGGTCCTATAGCTTCGGGAAATTAAAATCAAAATCACACAGCCACCCCAATGTTTGGGATGGCTCTGTTTACAAGAACCTCGTCTACGGCACAAGTTAAATATCCGAGAAATCAAAAAATGGATAAAGAAATTGTGGTACGCACGTACAATGGAATATAACTCAGCAATGAAATCTACGTCATCAGGCCCGTAGCGGCATAATGAGTGGATTCAGTTACGATGATTCTCCGAGAAATAAGTCACACAGGAAAAGAAACATCATAAGATATCTCTAATACACGGAATATAAACTTGACTACACATGAATTGAAATACAAAACAGAACTGGGTCTCAAATTTAGAAAACCAACTTATGCTTGCTTATTGGGAAAGGTGAGTTGGGGTGCTGCATCAAACCAGAGATTGAAATTAGCACAGATACCATTCCATAAGCCAAATATATAATAGACAAGACCTACTCCTTGCTCAACGAAATGGACTCAACACCCCATATTCAACGCCTGGGAATATACCTGACAAGTAAGAATCTTAAGACCCATGGATTTATATGTCTCCATAAGGAAATCAAGCGTGTGTACAGCGGCCTAAACGCAGCAGTGAAAATCCGATAAATCCCATTATCAAAATAAATTTCAAAAACAAAACACAATGCCAGTGAAATAGAGAGCAATTCTTAAATCATTCATTCAGGGCTTGTGATGCAACCTGGATTTACCACATCTATACCCAGAGCTGGGTGAGACATAAGGCTGAACACTTCGGGCTGATAACACTGGTGAGGTTCGGTGAGCAAACGCAGACCCTTTGAAGTCATACTGCATGGTACCCATTCCATGGGTCCCAACTCTCCAGGTTTAAGGGATTCTTCCTTCAGCTAAAACATGCATGGGAAACCCAGAGTATGGTCCACCATGTGATTGGGAAACGTTTTCAAATGCATCTCAGTTTTCGAACCCTGGTACTTGGGTTCACCATTCCAGACGCTTTACAAACACTCTCCCCACTTGGAGAGTCAGTGCCTTTAACCTCCTGTTTGGCACAGTTTGCAATTTCTGCGCAAGATGAACAGGAATAGGGAGAACCAATGAGAGACTAGCTGTAGGTGTCTGCACGGGCAAATGGAACGCTCATTTCCCAACAGGAAGTGGAATTAACCAAAGGCTCAGCGTGCCCTGCCAGAAACAGATTAGGGCCTTAAGCAATCCTGCGGTTTTGCGGCCAGCTCAAAGAAAGTGAGTTGAAGAAAGGAGCTCAGGGGCACTGTAATTCACAAACCTGCAGAGTTATGAATGACAGCTACCGTCCAAAATTGTACTGAAGTAAGTCTTCGAAGAGGACTTGAAAGCGGGGCAGAATTACAGGAAAACGATTTCAGGGGTAGACTGGAATTGCACTTAAAGCATAGGAAAAGAGGCAGAATGTCGACAATGATGCACTTGGCCAAAAAGGGCGTATGCGTTTTTTCCTGAATATATTCAGGAAAAAACGCATACGCCCTTTTTGGCCAACCAAGCAAGCGTGTAAAGGAAATCTGCACTACAATGAAGTCTCACTGCCCCCCGGTCAAAAGGGCCATCTGAAATAAGTGTAAAATCCAGAAAGGCAGGACAGCTCATGGAGAACAGGGAGCCTTGTTATGCTGATGGGCGGGATGTAAATTGCCAACTGCCACTCTGGAGAAGTGTATGGTGTTTCCTGAAACAGGTAGGAAACAAAGCAATACAGCCTATGGCACTTCCACTTTTGGTCCTATAGCTTAGGGAAATTAAAATCAAAATCACACAGCCACCCAATGTTTGGGTTGGCTCTGTTTACAAGAACCTCGTCTACGGTACTAGTTAAATATCCGAGAAAGCAAAAAATGGATAAAGAAGTTGTGGTATGCACGTACAATGGAATATCACTCAGCAATGAACTCTACGTCATCAGGCCCGTAGCGGCATAATGAGTGTATTCAGGCACGATGATTCTACGAGAAATAAGTCACACAGATAAAGAAACATCATAAGATATCATTAATACACGGAATGTAAACTTGGCTACACATTAACTGAATTACCAAACAGAACAGGGCCTCAAATTGAGAAAAACAACTTATGATTGCTTAAGGGGAAAGGTGAGTTGGGGTGCTGCATAAAACCAGAGGTTGAAATTAGCACAGATACCATTCCATAAACCAAATATATAATAGACCAGACCTACTCCTTGCTCAACGAAATGGACTCAACACCCCATATTCAACGCCTGGGAATATACCTGACAAGTAAGAATCTTAAAACCCATGGATTTATATGTCTCCATAAGGAAATCAAGCGTGTGTACAGCGGCCTAAACGCAGCAGTGAAAATCCGATAAATCCCATTATCAATATAAATTTCAAAAACAAAACACATTGCCAGTGAAATAGAGAGCAATTCTTAAATCATTCATTCAGGGCTTGTGATGCAACCTGGATTTACCACATCTACACCCAGAGCTGGGTGAGACATAAGGCTGGACACTTCGGGCTGATAGCATTGGTGAGGTTCGGTGAGCAAACGCAGACCCTTTGAAGTCACACTGCATGGTAGCCATTCCATGGGTCCCAACTCTCCAGGTTTAAGGGATTCTTCCATCAGCTAAAACATGCATGGGTAACCCAGATTATGGTCCACCGTGTGATTGGGAAACCTTTTAAAATGCATCTCAATTTTCGAAACCTGGTACTCGGGTTCACCATTCCAGACGCTTTACTAACACTCTCCCCACTTGGAGAGTCAGTGCCTTTAACCTCCTGTTTGGCACAGTTTGCAATTTCTGCGCAAGATGAACAGGAATAGGGAGAACCAATGAAAGACTAGCTGTAGGTGTCTGCACGGGCAAATGGAACGCACATTTCCCACGAGGAAGAGGAATTAATCAAAGGCTCAGTGTACCCTGCTGGAAAGAGATTAGGGCCTGAAGCAATCCTGCGGTTTTGCGGCCAGCTCAAAGAAAGTGAGTTGAAGAAAGGAGCTCAGGGGCACTGTAATTCACAAACCTGCAGAGTTATGAATGACAGCTATCGTCCAAAAATATATTGAAGTAAGTCTTCGAAGAGGACTTGAAAGCGGGGCAGAATTTCAGGAAAACGATTTCATGGGGTAGACTGGAATTGCACTTAAAGCATAGGAAATGAGGCAGAATGTCGACAATGATGCACTTGGCCAAAAAGGGCGTATGCGTTTTTTCCTGAATATATTCAGGGAAAAACGCATACGCACTTATTGGCCAACCAAGCAAGCGTGTAAAGGAAATCTGCACTACAATGAAGTCTCACTGCCCCCCGGTCAAAAGGGCCATCTGAAAAAAGTGTAAAATCCAGAAAGGCAGGACAGGTCATGGAGAACAGGGAGCCTTGTTATGCTAATGGGCGGGATGTAAATTGCCAACAGCCACTCTGGAAAAGCAAATGGTGTTTCCTGAAACACGTAGGAAACAAAGCAACGCAGCCTATGGCACTACCACTTATGGTCCTATAGCTTAGGGAAATTAAAATCAAAAACACACATCCACCCCAATGTTGGGGATGGCTCTGTTCACAAGAACCTCGTCTATGGTACAAGTTAAATAACCGAAAAAGCAAAAAATGGATAAAGAAGTTGTGGTACGCACGTACAATGGAATATCACTCAGCAATGAAATCTACGTCATCAGGTCCGTAGCGGCATAATGAGTGGATTCAGGTACGATGGTTCTACGAGAAATAAGTCACACAGAAAAAGAAACATCATAAGATATCACTAATACACGGAATGTAATCTTGGCTACACATGAAGTGAATTACAAAACAGAACAGGGTCTCAAATTGAGAAAACCTACTTATGCTTGCTTAAGGAGAAAGGTGAGTTGGGGTGCTGCATAAAAGGAGAGATTGAAATTAGCACAGATACCGTTCCATAAGCCAAATATATAATAGACAAGACCTACTCCTTGCTCAACGAAATGGACTCAACACCATATATTCAACGCCTGGGAAGATACCTGACAAGTAAGAATCTTAAAACCCATGGATTTATATGTCTCCATAAGGAAATCAAGCGTGTGTACTGCAGCCTAAACGCAGCACTGAAAATCCGATAAATCCCATTATCAAAATAAATTTCAAAAACAAAACACAATGACAGTGAAATAGAGAGCAATTCTTAAATAATTCATTCAGGGCTTGTGATGCAACCTGGATTTAACACATCTACACCCAGAGCTGGGTGAGACATAAGGCTGGACACGTCGGGCTGATAGCATTGGTGAGGTTCGATGAGCAAACGCAGACCCTTTGAAGTCATACTGCATGGTACCCATTCCATGGGTCCCAAATCTCCAGGTTTAAGGGATTCTTCCTTCAGCTAAAACATGCATGGGAAACCCAGAGTATGGTCCACCGTGTGATTGGGAAACGTTTCCAAATGCATCTCAGTTTTCGAACCCTGGGACTCGGGTTCACCATTCCAGACGCATTACTAACACTCTCCGCACTTGGAGAGTCAGTGCCTTTAACCTCCTGTTTGGCACAGTTAGCAATTTCTGCGCAAGATGAACAGGAATAGGGAGAACCAATGAGAGACTAGCTCTAGGTGTCTGCACGGGCAAATGGAACGCTCATTTCCCACCAGGAAGAGGAATTAACCAAAGGCTCAGCGTACCCTGCCGGAAACAGATTAGGGCCTGAAGCAATCCTGCGGTTTTGCGGCCAGCTCACAAGAAAGCGAGTTGAAGAAAGGAGCTCAGGGGCACTGTACTTCACAAACCTGCAGAGTTATGAATGACAGCTATCGTCCAAAAATGTATTGAAGTAAGTTTTGGAAGAGGACTTGAAAGCGTGGCAGAATTTCAGGAAAACGATTTCAGGGGGTAGACTGGAATTGCACTTAAAGCATAGGAAAAGAGGCAGAATGTCGACAATGATGCATTTGGCCAAAAAGTGCGTATGCGTTTTTTCCTGAATATATTCAGGAAAAAACGCATACGCCCTTTTTGGTCAACGAAGCAAGCGTGTAAAGGAAATCTGCACTACAATGAAGTCTCACTGCCCCCCGGTCCAAAGGGCCATCTGAAACAAGTGTAAAATCCAGAAAGACAGGACAGGTCATGGAGAACAGGGAGCCTTGTTATGCTGATGGGCGGGATGTAAATTGCCAACAGCCACTCTGGAGAAGTGTATGGTGTTTCCTGAAACACGTAGGAAACAAAGCAACACAGCCTATGGCACTTCCACTTAGGTTCCTATAGCTTAGGTAAATTAAAATCAATAACACACAGCCACCCCAAAATTTGGGACGGATCTGTTTACAAGAACCTCGTCTACAGTACAAGTTAAATATCCGAGAAAGCAAAAAATGGATAAAGAAGTTGTGGTACGTACGTACAATGGAATATCACTCAGCAATGAGATCTACGTCATCAGGCCCGTAGTGGCATAATGAGTGGATTCAGGTACGACGATTCTACGAGAAATAAGTAACACAGAAAAAGAAACATCATAAGATATCACTAATAGACGGAACGTAAACTTGGCTACACATGTACTGAATTACAAAACAGAACAGGGTCTCAAATTTAGAAAACCAACTTATGCTTGCTTATGGGGAAAGGTGAGTTGGGGTGCTGCATCAAACCAGAGATTGAAATTAGCACAGATATCATTCCATAAGCCAAATATATAATAGACAAGACCTACTCCTTGCTCAACGAAATGGACTCAACACCCCATATTCAACGACTGGGAATATACCTCACAAGTAAGAATCTTAAGACCCATGGATTTATATGTCTCCATAAGGAAATCAAGCGTGTGTACAGCGGCCTAAACGCAGCAGTGAAAATCCGATAAATCCCATTATCAAAATAAATTTCAAAAACAAAACACAATGACAGTGAAATAGAGAGCAATTCTTAAATAATTCATTCAGGGCTTGTGATGCAACCTGGATTTACCACATCTACACCCAAAGCTGGTTGAGACTTAAGGCTGGACACTTCGGGCTGATAGCATTGGTGAGGTTCGGTGAGCAAACGCAGACCCTTTGAAGTCATACCGCATGGTAGCCATTCCATGGGTCCCAACTCTCCAGGTTTAAGGGATTCTTCCTTCAGCTAAACCATGCATGGGAAACCCAGAGTATGGTCCATCGTGTGATTGGGAAACGTTTTCAAATGCATCTCAGGTTTCATCCCCTGGTACTTGGGTTCACCGTTCCAGACGCTTTACTAACACTCTCCCCCCTTGGAGAGTCAGTGCCTTTAACCTCCTGGTTGGCACAGTTTGCAATTTCTGCGCAAGATGAACAGGAATAGGGAGAACCAATGAGAGACTAGCTGTAGGTGTCTGCAGGGCAAATGGAACGCTCATTTCCCACCAGGAAGAGGAATTAACCAAAGGCTCAGCGTGCCCTGCTGGAAGCAGATTAGGGCCTGAAGCAATCCTGTTGTTTTGCGGCCAGCTCACAAGAAAGCGAGTTGAAGAAAGGAGCTCAGGGGCACTGTAATTCACAAACCTGCAGAGTTATGAATGACAGCTATCGTCCAAAAATGTATTGAAGTAAGTCTTCGAAGAGGATTTGAATGCGGGTCAGAATTTCAGGAAAACGATTTCAGGGGGTAGACGGAAATTGCACTTAAAGCATAGGCAAAGAGGCAGAAAGTCGACAATGATGCACTTGGCCAAAAAGGTCGTATGCGTTTTTTCCTGAATATATTCAGGAAAAAACGCATACGCCATTTTTGGCCAACCAAGCAAGCGTGTAAAGGAAATCTGCACTACAATGAAGTCTCACTGCCCCCCGGTCCAAACGGCCATCTGAAACAAGTGTAAAATCCAGAAAGGCAGGACAGGTCATGGAGAACAGGGAGCCTTGTTATGCTGATGGGCGGGATGTAAATGGCCAACAGCCACTCTGGAGAAGTGTATGGTGTTTCCTGAAACACGTAGGAAAAAAAGCAACACAGCCTATGGCACTTCCACTTAGGGTCCTATAGCTTATTGAAATTAAAATCAAAAACACACAGCCACCCCAATGTTCGGGACGGCTCTGTTTACAAGAACCTCGTCTACGGTACAAGTTAAATATCCGAGAAAGCAAAAAATGGATAAAGAAATTGTGGTACGTACGTATAATGGAATATCACTCAGCAATGAAATCTATGTCATCAGGCCCGTAGCGGCATAATGAGTGGATTCAGGTACGACGATTCTACGAGAAATAAGTCACACAGAAAAAGAAACATCATAAGCTATCACTAATACACGGAACGTAAACTTGTCTACACATGAACTGAATTACAAAACAGAACAGGGTCTCAAATTCAGAAAACCAACTTATGCTTGCTTATGGGGAAAGGTGAGTTGGGGTGCTGCATCAAACCAGAGATTGAAATTAGCACAGATACCGTTCCATAAGCCAAATATATAATAGACAAGACCTACTCCTTGCTCAACGAAATGGACTCAACACCCCATATTCAACGCCTTGGAATATACCTGAGAAGTAAGAATCTTAAGACCCATGGATTTATATGTCTCCATAAGGAAATCAAGCGTGTGTACAGTGGCCTAAACGCAGCAGTGAAAATCCGATAAATCCCATTATCAAAATAAATTTCACAAACAAAACACAATGACAGTGAAATAGAGAGCAATTCTTAAATAATTCATTCAGGGCTTGTGATGCAACCTGGATTTACCACATCTACACCCAGAGCTGGGTGAGACATAAGGCTGGATACTTCGGGCTGATAGCATTGGTGATGTTCGGTGAGCAAACGCAGACCCTTTGAAGTCATACTGCATGGTAGCCATTCCATGAGTCCCGACTCTCCAGGTTTAAGGGATTCTTCCTTCAGCTATAACATGCATGGGAAACCCAGAGTATGGTCCACCGTGTGATTGGGAATCGTTTTCAAATGCATCTCAGGTTTCGTCCCCTGGTACTCGGGTTCACCGTTCCAGACCCTTTACTAACACTCTCCCCACTTGGAAAGTCAGTGCCTTTAAACTCCTGTTTGGCACAGTTTGCAATTTCTGAGCAAGATGAAGAGGAATAGGGAGAACCAATGAGAGACTAGCTGTATGTGTCTGCACGGGCAAATGGAACGCTCATTTCCCACCAGGAAGAGGAATTAACCAAAGGCTCAGCGTGCCCTGTCGGAACCAGGTTATGGCCTGAAGCAATCCTGCGGTTTTGAAGCCAGCTCATAAGAAAGCGAGCTGAAGATAGGAGCTCAGGGGCACTGTAATTCACAAACCTGCAGAGTTATGAATGACAGCTATCGTCCAAAAATGTATTGAAGTAAGTTTTGGAAGACGACTTGAAAGCGGGGCAGAATTTCAGGAAAACGATTTCAGGGGGTAGACTGGAATTGCACTTAAAGCATAGGAAAAGAGGCAGAATGTCGACAATGATGCACTTGGCCAAAAAGGGCGTATGCGTTTATTCCTGAATATATTCAGGAAAAAACGCATACGCCCTTTTTGGTCAACGAAGCAAGCGTGTAAAGGAAATCTGCACTACAATGAAGTCTCACTGCCCCCCGGTCCAAAGGGCCATCTGAAACAAGTGTAAAATCCAGAAAGACAGGACAGGTCATGGAGAACAGGGAGCCTTGTTATGCTGATGGGCGGGATGTAAATTGCCAACAGACACTCTGGAGAAGTGTATGGTGTTTCCTGAAACACGTAGGAAACAAAGCAACACAGCGTATGGCACTTCCACTTAGGTTCCTATAGCTTAGGTAAATTAAAATCAATAACACACAGCCACCCCAAAGTTTGGGACGGCTCTGTTTACAAGAACCTCGTCTACAGTACAAGTTAAATATCCGAGAAAGCAAAAAATGGATAAAGAATTTGTGGTACGTACGTACAATGGAATATCACTCAGCAATGAGATCTACGTCATCAGGCCCGTAGCGGCATAATGAGTGGATTCAGGTACGACGATTCTACGAGAAATAAGTAACACAGAAAAAGAAACATCATAAGATGTCACTAATAGACGGAACGTAAACTTGGCTACACATGTACTGAATTACAAAACAGAACAGGGTCTCAAATTTATAAAACCAACTTATGCTTGCTTATGGGGAAAGGTGAGTTGGGGTGCTGCATCAAACCAGAGATTGAAATTAGCACAGATATCGTTCCATAAGCCAAATATATAATAGACAAGACCTACTCCTTGCTCAACGAAATGGACTCAACACCCCATATTCAACGACTGGGAATATACCTCACAAGTAAGAATCTTAAGACCCATGGATTTATATGTCTCCATAAGGAAATCAAGCGTGTGTACAGCGGCCTAAACGCAGCAGTGAAAATCCGATAAATCCCATTATCAAAATAAATTTCAAAAACAAAACACAATGACAGTGAAATAGAGAGCAATTCTTAAATAATTCATTCAGGGCTTGTGATGCAACCTGGATTTACCACATCTACACCCAAAGCTGGTTGAGACTTAAGGCTGGACACTTCGGGCTGATAGCATTGGTGAGGTTCGGTGAGCAAACGCAGACCCTTTGAAGTCATACCGCATGGTAGCCATTCCATGGGTCCCAACTCTCCAGGTTTAAGGGATTCTTCCTTCAGCTAAACCATGCATGGGAAACCCAGAGTATGGTCCATCATGTGATTGGGAAACATTTTCAAATGCATCTCAGGTTTCATCCCCTGGTACTTGGGTTCACCATTCCAGACGCTTTACTAACACTCTCCCCCCTTGGAGAGTCAGTGCCTTTAACCTCCTGGTTGGCACAGTTTGCAATTTCTGCGCAAGATGAACAGGAATAGGGAGAACCAATGAGAGACTAGCTGTAGGTGTCTGCAGGGCAAATGGAACGCTCATTTCCCACCAGGAAGAGGAATTAACCAAAGGCTCAGCGTGCCCTGCTGGAAGCAGATTAGGGCCTGAAGCAATCCTGTTGTTTTGCGGCCAGCTCACAAGAAAGCGAGTTGAAGAAAGGAGCTCAGGGGCACTGTAATTCACAAACCTGCAGAGTTATGAATGACAGCTATCGTCCAAAAATGTATTGAAGTAAGTCTTCGAAGAGGATTTGAAAGCGGGTCAGAATTTCAGGAAAACGATTTCAGGGGGTAGACGGAAATTGCACTTAAAGCATAGGCAAAGAGGCAGAATGTCGACAATGATGCACTTGGCCAAAAAGGTCGTATGCGTTTTTTCCTGAATATATTCAGGAAAAAACGCATACGCCATTTTTGGCCAACCAAGCAAGCGTGTAAAGGAAATCTGCACTACAATGAAGTCTCACTGCCCCCCGGTCCAAACGGCCATCTGAAACAAGTGTAAAATCCAGAAAGGCAGGACAGGTCATGGAGAACAGGGAGCCTTGTTATGCTGATGGGCGGGATGTAAATGGCCAACAGCCACTCTGGAGAAGTGTATGGTGTTTCCTGAAACACGTAGGAAAAAAAGCAACACAGCCTATGGCACTTCCACTTAGGGTCCTATAGCTTATTGAAATTAAAATCAAAAACACACAGCCACCCCAATGTTCGGGACGGCTCTGTTTACAAGAACCTCGTCTACAGTACAAGTTAAATATCCGAGAAAGCAAAAAATGGATAAAGAAATTGTGGTACGTACGTATAATGGAATATCACTCAGCAATGAAATCTATGTCATCAGGACCGTAGCGGCATAATGAGTGGATTCAGGTACGACGATTCTACGAGAAATAAGTCACACAGAAAAAGAAACATCATAAGCTATCACTAATACACGGAACGTAAACTTGTCTACACATGAACTGAATTACAAAACAGAACAGGGTCTCAAATTCAGAAAACCAACTTATGCTTGCTTATGGGGAAAGGTGAGTTGGGGTGCTGCATCAAACCAGAGATTGAAATTAGCACAGATACCGTTCCATAAGCCAAATATATAATAGACAAGACCTACTCCTTGCTCAACGAAATGGACTCAACACCCCATATTCAACGCCTTGGAATATACCTGAGAAGTAAGAATCTTAAGACCCATGGATTTATATGTCTCCATAAGGAAATCAAGCGTGTGTACAGTGGCCTAAACGCAGCAGTGAAAATCCGATAAATCCCATTATCAAAATAAATTTCACAAACAAAACACAATGACAGTGAAATAGAGAGCAATTCTTAAATAATTCATTCAGGGCTTGTGATGCAACCTGGATTTACCACATCTACACCCAGAGCTGGGTGAGACATAAGGCTGGACACTTCGGGCTGATAGCATTGGTGAGGTTCGGTGAGCAAACGCAGACCCTTTGAAGTCATACTGCATGGTAGCCATTCCATGAGTCCCAACTGTCCAGGTTTAAGGGATTCTTCCTTAAGCTATAACATGCATGGGAAACCCAGAGTATGGTCCACCGTGTGATTGGGAAACGTTTTCAAATGCATCTCAGGTTTCGTCCCCTGGTACTCGGGTTCACCGTTCCAGACGCTTTACTAACACTCTCCCCACTTGGAGAGTCATTGCCTTTAAACTCCTGTTTGGCACAGTTTGCAATTTCTGAGCAAGATGAACAGGAATAGGGAGAACCAATGAGAGACTAGCTGTAGGTGTCTGCACGGGCAAATGGAACGCTCATTTCCCACCAGGAAGAGGAATTAACCAAAGGCTCAGCGTGCCCTGTCGGAACCAGGTTATGGCCTGAAGCAATCCTGCGGTTTTGAAGCCAGCTCATAAGAAAGCGAGCTGAAGAAAGGAGCTCAGGGGCACTGTAATTCACAAACCTGCAGAGTTATGAATGACAGCTATCGTCCAAAAATGTATTGAAGTAAGTTTTGGAAGAGGACTTGAAAGCGGGGCAGAATTTCATGAAAACGATTTCAGGGGGTAGACTGGAATTGCACTTAAAGCATAGGAAAAGAGGCAGAATGTCGACAATGATGCACTTGGCCAAAAAGGGCGTATGCGTTTATTCCTGAATATATTCAGGAAAAAACGCATACGCCCTTTTTGGTCAACGAAGCAAGCGTGTAAAGGAAATCTGCACTACAATGAAGTCTCACTGCCCCCCGGTCCAAAGGACCATCTGAAACAAGTGTAAAATCCAGAAAGACAGGACAGGTCATGGAGAACAGGGAGCCTTGTTATGCTGATGGGCGGGATGTAAATTGCCAACAGCCACTCTGGAGAAGTGTATGGTGTTTCCTGAAACACGTAGGAAACAAAGCAACACAGCTTATGGCACTTCCACTTAGGGTCCTATAGCTTAGGTAAATTAAAATCAATAACACACAGCCACCCCAAAGTTTGGGACGGATCTGTTTACAAGAACCTCGTCTACGGTACATGTTAAACACCCGAGAAAGCAAAAAATGGATAAAGAAGTTGTGGTACGTACGTACAATGGAATATCACTCAGCAATGAGATCTACGTCATCAGGCCCGTAGTGGCATAATGAGTGGATTCAGGTACGACGATTCTACGAGAAATAAGTCACACAGAAAAAGACACATCATAAGATATCACTAATAGACGGAACGTAAACTTGGCTACACATGTACTGAATTACAAAACAGAACAGGGTCTCAAATTTAGAAAACCAACCTATGCTTGCTTATGGGGAAAGGTGAGTTGGGGTGCTGCATCAAACCAGAGATTGAAATTAGCACAGATATCGTTCCATAAGCCAAATATATAATAGACAAGACCTACTCCTTGCTCAACGAAATGGACTCAACACCCCATATTCAACGACTGGGAATATACCTCACAAGTAAGAATCTTAAGACCCATGGATTTATATGTCTCCATAAGGAAATCAAGCGTGTGTACAGCGGCGTAAACGCAGCAGTGAAAATCTGATAAATCCCATTATCAAAATAAATTTCAAAAACAAAACACAATGACAGTGAAATAGAGAGCAATTCTTAAATAATTCATTCAGGGCTTGTGATGCAACCTGGATTTACCACATCTACACCCAAAGCTGGTTGAGACTTAAGGCTGGACACTTCGGGCTGATAGCATTGGTGAGGTTCGGTGAGCAAACGCAGACCCTTTGAAGTCATACCGCATGGTAGCCATTCCATGGGTCCCAACTCTCCAGGTTTAAGAGATTCTTCCTTCAGCCAAACCATGCATGGGAATCCCAGAGTATGGTGCATCGTGTGATTGGGAAACGTTTTCAAATGCATCTCAGGTTTCATCCCCTGGTACTTGGGTTCACCGTTCCAGACGCTTTACTAACACTCTCCCCCCTTGGAGAGTCAGTGCCTTTAACCTCCTGTTTGGCACAGTTTGCAATTTCTGCGCAAGATGAACAGGAATAGGGAGAACCAATGAGAGACTAGCTGTAGGTGTCTGCAAGGCAAATGGAACGCTCATTTCCCACCAGGAAGAGGAATTAACCAAAGGCTCAACAGGCCCTGCCTGAAGCAGATTAGGGCCTGAAGCTATCCTGTGGTTTTGCGGCCAGCTCACAAGAAAGCGAGTTGAAGAAAGGAGCTCAGGGGCACTGTAATTCACAAAACTGCAGAGTTATGAATGACAGCTGTCGTCCAAAAATGTATTGAAGTAAGTCTTCGAAGAGGATTTGAAAGTGGGTCAGAATTTCAAGAAAACGATTTCAGGGGGTAGACGGAAATTGCACTTAAAGCATAGGCAAAGAGGCAGAATGTCGACAATGATGCACTTGGCCAAAAAGGTCGTATGCGTTTTTTCCTGAATATATTCAGGAAAAAACGCATACGCCATTTTTGGCCAACCAAGCAAGCATGTAAAGGAAATCTGCACTACAATGAAGTCTCACTGCCCCCCGGTCCAAACGGCCATCTGAAACAAGTGTAAAATCCAGAAAGGCAGGACAGGTCATGGAGAACAGGGAGCCTTGTTATGCTGATGGGCGGGATGTAAATGGCCAACAGCCACTCTGGAGAAGTGTATGGTGTTTCCTGAAACACGTAGGAAAAAAAGCAACACAGCCTATGGCACTTCCACTTAGGGTCCTATAGCTTATTGAAATTAAAATTAAAAACACACAGCCACCCCAATGTTCGGGACGGCTCTGTTTACAAGAACCTCGTCTACGGTACAAGTTAAATATCCGAGAAAGCAAAAAATGGATAAAGAAATTGTGGTACGTACGTATAATGGAATATCACTCAGCAATGAAATCTATGTCATCAGGCCCTTAGCGGCATAATGAGTGGATTCAGGTACGACGATTCTACGAGAAATAAGTCACACAGAAAAAGAAACATCATAAGCTATCACTAATACACGGAACGTAAACTTGTCTACACATGAACTGAATTACAAAACAGAACAGGGTCTCAAATTCAGAAAACCAACTTATGCTTGCTTATGGGGAAAGGTGAGTTGGGGTGCTGCATCAAACCAGAGATTGAAATTAGCACAGATACCGTTCCATAAGCCAAATATATAATAGACAAGACCTACTCCTTGCTCAACGAAATGGACTCAACACCCCATATTCAACGCCTTGGAATATACCTGAGAAGTAAGAATCTTAAGACCCATGGATTTATATGTCTCCATAAGGAAATCAAGCGTGTGTACAGTGGCCTAAACGCAGCAGTGAAAATCCGATAAATCCCATTATCAAAATAAATTTCACAAACACAACACAATGACAGTGAAATAGAGAGCAATTCTTAAATAATTCATTCAGGGCTTGTGATGCAACCTGGATTTACCACATCTACACCCAGAGCTGGGTGAGACATAAGGCTGGACACTTCGGGCTGATAGCATTGGTGAGGTTCGGTGAGCAAACGCAGACCCTTTGAAGTCATACTGCATGGTAGCCATTCCATGAGTCCCAACTCTCCAGGTTTAAGGGATTCTTCCTTCAGCTATAACATGCATGGGAAACCCAGAGTATGGTCCACCGTGTGATTGGGAAACGTTTTCAAATGCATCTCAGGTTTCGTCCCCAGGTACTCGGGTTCACCGTTCCAGACGCTTTACTAACACTCTCCCCACTTGGAGAGTCAGTGCCTTTAAACTCCTGTTTGGCACAGTTTGCAATTTCTGAGCAAGATGAACAGGAATAGGGAGAACCAATGAGAGACTAGCTGTAGGTGTCTGCACGGGCAAATGGAACGCTCATTTCCCACCAGGAAGAGGAATTAACCAAAGGCTCAGCGTGCCCTGTCGGAACCAGGTTATGGCCTGAAGCAATCCTGCGGTTTTGAAGCCAGCTCATAAGAAAGCGAGCTGAAGAAAGGAGCTCAGGGGCACTGTAATTCACAAACCTGCAGAGTTATGAATGACAGCTATCGTCCAAAAATGTATTGAAGTAAGTTTTGGAAGAGGACTTGAAAGCGGGGCAGAATTTCATGAAAACGATTTCAGGGGGTAGACTGGAATTGCACTTAAAGCATAGGAAAAGAGGCAGAATGTCGACAATGATGCACTTGGCCAAAAAGGGCGTATGTGTTTATTCCTGAATATATTCAGGAAAAAACGCATACGCCCTTTTTGGTCAACGAAGCAAGCGTGTAAAGGAAATCTGCACTACAATGAAGTCTCACTGCCCCCCGGTCCAAAGGGCCATCTGAAACAAGTGTAAAATCCAGAAAGACAGGACAGGTCATGGAGAACAGGGAGCCTTGTTATGCTGATGGGCGGGATGTAAATTGCCAACAGCCACTCTGGAGAAGTGTATGGTGTTTCCTGAAACACGTAGGAAACAAAGCAACACAGCTTATGGCACTTCCACTTAGGGTCCTATAGCTTAGGTAAATTAAAATCAATAACACACAGCCACCCCAAAGTTTGGGACGGATCTGTTTACAAGAACCTCGTCTACGGTACATGTTAAACATCCGAGAAAGCAAAAAATGGATAAAGAAGTTGTGGTACGTACGTACAATGGAATATCACTCAGCAATGAGATCTACGTCATCAGGCCCGTAGTGGCATAATGAGTGGATTCAGGTACGACGATTCTACGAGAAATAAGTCACACAGAAAAAGAAACATCATAAGATATCACTAATAGACGGAACGTAAACTTGGCTACACATGTACTGAATTACAAAACAGAACAGGGTCTCAAATTTAGAAAACCAACTTATGCTTGCTTATGGGGAAAGGTGAGTTGGGGTGCTGCATCAAACCAGAGATTGAAATTAGCACAGATATCGTTCCATAAGCCAAATATATAATAGACAAGACCTACTCCTTGCTCAACGAAATGGACTCAACACCCCATATTCAACGCCTGGGAATATACCTGACAAGTAAGAATCTTAAGACCCATGGATTTATATGTCTCCATAAGGAAATCAAGCGTGTGTACAGCAGCCTAAACGCAGCAGTGAAAATCTGATAAATCCCATTATCAAAATAAATTTCAAAAACAAAACACAATGACAGTGAAATAGCGAGCAATTCTTAAATAATTCATTCAGGGCTTGTGATGCAACCTGGATTTACCACATCTACACCCAAAGCTGGTTGAGACTTAAGGCTGGACACTTCGGGCTGATAGCATTGGTGAGGTTCGGTGAGCAAACGCAGACCCTTTGAAGTCATACCGCATGGTAGCCATTCCATGGGTCCCAACTCTCCAGGTTTAGGAGATTCTTCCTTCAGCTAAACCATGCATGGGAATCCCAGAGTATGGTGCATCGTGTGATTGGGAAACGTTTTCAAATGCATCTCAGGTTTCATCCCCTGGTACTTGGGTTCACCGTTCCAGACGCTTTACTAACACTCTCCCCCCTTGGAGAGTCAGTGCCTTTAACCTCCTGTTTGGCACAGTTTGCAGTTTCTGCGCAAGATGAACAGGAATAGGGAGAACCAATGAGAGACTAGCTGTAGGTGTCTGCAAGGCAAATGGAACGATCATTTCCCACCAGGAAGAGGAATTAACCAAAGGCTCAACGTGCCCTGCCGGAAGCAGATTAGGGCCTGAAGCAATCCTGTGGTTTTGCGGCAAGCTCACAAGAAAGCGAGTTGAAGAAAGGAGCTCAGGGGCACTGTAATTCACAAACCTGCAGAGTTATGAATGACAGCTATCGTCCAAAAATGTATTGAAGTAAGTCTTCGAAGAGGACTTGAAAGCGGGGCAGAATTTCAGGAAAACGATTTCAGGGGGTAGACTGGAATTGCACTTAAAGCATAGGAAAAGAGGCAGAATGTCGACAATGATGCACTTGGCCAAAAAGGGCGTATGCGTTTTTTCCTGAATATATTCATGAAAAAAGGCATACGCCCTTTTTGGCCAAACAAGCAAGCATGTAAAGAAATCTGCACTACAATGAAGTCTCACTGCCCCCCGGTGAAAAGGGCAATCTGAAACAAGTGTAAAATCCAGAAAGGCAGGACAGGTCATGGAGAACAGGGAGCCTTGTTATGCTGATGGGCGGGATGTAAATTACAAACAGCCACTCTGGAGAAGTGTATGGTGTTTCCTGAAACACGTAGGAAACAAAGCAACACAGCCTATGGCACTTCCACTTAGGGTCCTATAGCTTAGGGAAATTAAAATCAAAAACACACAGCCACCCCAAAGTTTGGGACGGCTCTCTTTACAAGAACCTCGTCTACGGTACAAGTTAAATATCCGAGAAAGCAAAAAATGGATAAAGAAGTTGTGATATGTACGTACAATGGAATATCACTCAGCAATGAGATCTACGTCATCAGGCCCGTAGTGGCATAATGAGTGGATTCAGGTACGACGATTCTACGAGAAATAAGTCACACAGAAAAAGAAACATCATAAGATATCACTAATACACGGAACGTAAACTTGGCTACACATGAACTGAATTACAAAACAGAACAGGGTCTCAAATTTAGAAAACCAACTTATGCTTGCTTATGGGGAAAGGTGAGTTGGGGTGCTGCATCAAACCAGAGATTGAAATTAGCACAGATACCGTTCCATAAGCCAAATATATAATAGACAGGACCTACTCCTTGCTCAACAAAACGGACTCAACACCCCATATTCAACGCCTGGAAATATACCTGACAAGTAAGAATCGTAAGACCCATGGATTTATATGTCTCCATAAGGAAAGCAAGCATGTGTACAGCGGCCTAAACGCAGCAGTGAAAATCCGATAAATCCCATTATCAAAATAAATTTCACAAACAAAACACAATGACAGTGAAATAGAGAGCAATTCTTAAATAATTCATTCAGGGCTTGTGATGCAACCTGGATTTACCACATCTACACCCAGAGCTGGGTGAGACATAAGGCTGGACACTTCGGGCTGATAGCATTGGTGAGGTTCGGTGAGCAAACGCAGACCCTTTGAAGTCATACTGCATGGTACCCATTCCATGGGTCCCAACTCTCCAGGTTTAAGGGATTCTTACTTCAGCTAAAACATGCATGGGAAACCCAGAATATGGTCCACCATGTGATTGGGAAACGTTTTCAAATGCATCTCTGTTTCGTCCCCTGGTGCTCGAGTTCACTGTTCCAGACGCTTTACTAACACTCTCCCCACTTGGAGAGTCAGTGCCTTTAACGTCCTGTTTGGCACAGTTTGCAATTTCTGCGCAAGATGAACAGGAATAGGGAGAACCAATGAGAGACCAACTGTAGGTGTCTGCACGTGAAAATGGAACGCTCATTTCCTACCAGGAAAAGGAATTAACCAAACGCTCAGCATGCCCTGCCGGAACCAGATGAGGGTCTGAAGCAATCCTGCGGTTTTGCGGCCAGCGCACAAGAAATAGAGTCGAAGAAAGGAGCTCAGGGGCACTGTAATTCAAAAACCTGCAGAGTTATGAATGACAGCTCTCGTCCAAAAATGTATTGAAGTAAGTATTCGAAGAGGACTTGAAAAAGGGGCAGAATTTCAGAAAAACGATTTCAGGGGGTAGACTCGAATTGCACTTAAAGCATAGGAAATGAGGCAGAATGTCAACAATGATGCACTTGGCCATAAAGGGCGTACGCGTTTTTTCCTGAATATATTCATGAAAAAAGGCATACGCCCTTTTTGGCCAAACAAGCAAGCATGTATAGGAAATCTGCACTACAATGAAGTCTCAGCGCCCCCCGGTCAAAAGGGCCATCTGAAAAAAGTGTAAAATCCAGAAAGGCAGGACAGGTCATGGAGAACAGGGAGCCTGGTTATGCTGATGGGCGGTATGTAAATTGCCAACAGCCACTCTGGAGAAGTGTATGGTGTTTCCTGAATCACATAGGAAACAAAGCAACACAGCCTATGGCACTTCCACTTATGGTCCTATAGCTTAGGGAAATTAAAATCAAAAACACACAGCCACCCCAAAGTTTGGGACGGCTCTGTTTACAAGAACCTCGTCTACGGTACAAGTTAAATATCCGAGAAAGCAAAAAATGGATGAAGAAGTTGTGGTACGTACGTACAATGGAATATCACTCAGCAATGAGATCTACGTCATCAGGCCCGTAGCGGCATAATGACTGGATTCAGGTGCGACGATTCTACGAGAAATAATTCACACAGGAAAAGAAAGATCATAAGATATCACTAATACACGGAACGTAAACTTGGCTACACATGAACTGAATTACAAAACAGAACTGGGTCTCAAATTGAGAAAACCAACTTATGCTTGCTTATGGGGAAAGGTGAGTTGGGGTGCTGCATCAAACCAGAGATTGAAATTAGCACAGATACCGTTCCATAAGCCAAATATATAACAGACAAGACCTACTCCTTGCTCAACGAAATGGACTCAACACCCCATATTCAACGCCTGGGAATATACCTGACAAGTAAGAATCTTAAGACCCATGGATTTATATGTCTCCATAAGGAAATCAAGCGTGTGTACATCGGCCTAAACGCAGCAGTGAAAATCCGATAAATCCCATTATCAAAATAAATTTCAAAAACAAAACACAATGACAGTGAAATAGAGAGCAATTCTTAAATAATTCATTCAGGGCTTGTGAATCAACCTGGATTTACCACATCTACACCCACAGCTCAGTGAGACATAAGGCTTGGCACTTCGGGCTGATAGCGTTGGTGAGGTTTGGTGAGCAAACACAGACCCTTTGAAGTCATACTGCATGGTACCCATTCCATGATCCCAACTCTCCAGGTTTAAGGGATTCTTCCTTCAGCTAAAACATGCATGGGAAACCCAGAGTATGGACCACCGTGTGATTGGGAAACGTTTTCAAATGCATCTCAGTTTTCGAACCCTGGTACTCGGGTTCACCATTCCAGACGCTTTACTAACACTCTACCCACTTGGAGAGTCAGTGCCTTTAACCTCCTGTTTGGCACAGTTTGCAATTTCTGCGCAAGATGAACAGGAATAGGGAGAACCAATGACAGACTAGCTGTAGGTGTCTGCACGGGCAAATGGAACGTTCATTTCCCACCAGTAAGAGGAATTAACCAAAGGCTCAGTGTGCCCTGCCGGAAAAAGATTAGGGCCTGAAGCAATCCTGCGGGTTTGCGGCCAGCTCACAAGAAAGCGAGTTGAAGAAAGGAGCTCAGGGGCACTATAATTCACAAACCTGCAGAGTTATGAATGACAGGTATCGTCCAAAAATGTACTGAAGTAAGTCTTCGAAGAGGACTTGAAAGCGGGGTAGAATTTCAGGAAAACGATTTCAGGGGGTAGACTGGAATTGCACTTAAAGCATAGGAAAAGAGGCAGGATGTCGACAATGATGCACTTGGCCAAAAACGGCGTATGCGTTTTTTCTTGAATATATTCAGGAAAAAACTCATACGCACTTTTTGGCCAACCAAGTAAGCGTTTAAAGGAAATCTGCACTACAATGAACTCTCACTGCCCCGTGGTCAAAAGGGCCATCTGAAAAAAGTGTAAAATCCAGAAAGGCAGGACAGGTCATGGAGAACAGGGAGACTTGTTATGTCGATGGGCGGGATGTAAATTGCCAACAGCCACTCTGGAGAAGTGTATGGGGTTTCCTGAAACACGTAGGAAACAAAGCAACACAGCCTATGGCACTTCCACTTATGGTCCTATAGCTTAGGGTAATTAAAATCAAAAACACACAGCCACACCAAAGTTTGGGACGGCTCTGTTTACAAGAACCTTGTCTACGGTCCAAGTTAAATATCCGAGAAAGCAAAAAATTTATAAAGAAGTTGTGGTACGCACGTACAATGGAATATCACACAGGAATGAAATCTACGTAATCAGGCCCGTAGCGGCATAATGAGTGGATTCAGGTACGACGATTCTACGAGAAATAAGTCACACAGAAAAAGAAACATCATAATATATCACTAATACACGCAATGTAAACTTGGCTACACATGAACTGAATTACAAAACAGAACAGGGTCTCAAATTTAGAAAACCAACTTATTCTTGCTTATGGGGAATGTTGAGTTGGGGTGCTGCATAACACCAGAGATTGAAATTAGCACAGATACCGTTCCATAAGCCAAATATATTATAGAGAAGACCCACTCCTTGCTCAACGAAATGGACTCAACACCCCATATTCAACGCCTGGGAACATACCTGACAAGTAAGAATCTTAAAACCCATGGATTTTTATGTCTCCATAAGGAAATAAAGCGTGTGTACAGTGGCCTAAAGGCAGCAGTGAAAATCCGATAAATCCCATTATCAACATAAATTTCTAAAACAAAACACAATGACAGTGAAATAGAGAGCGATTCTTAAATAATTCATTCAGGGCTTGTGATGCAACCTGGATTTACCACCTCTACACCCAGAGCTGGGTGAGCCATAAGGCTGGACACTTCGGGCTGATATCATTGGTGAGGTTCGATGAGCAAATGCAGACCGTTTGAAGTCATACTTCATGGTACCCATTCCATGGGTCCCAACTCTCCAGGTTTAAGGGATTCTTCCTTCATCTAAAACATGCATGGGAAACCCACAGTATGCTGCACCATGTGACCGGGAAACGTTTTCAAATGCATCTCAGTTTACGTCCCCTTTTACTCGGGTTCAACATTACAGAGCCTTTAATAACACTCTCCCCACTTGGAGAGTCAGTGCCTTTAACCTCCTGTTTGGCACAGTTTGCAATTTCTGCGCAAGACGAACAGGAATAGGGAGAACCAATGAGAGACTACCTGTAGGTTTCTGCACGGGCAAATGGAACGTTCATTTCCCACCAGGAAGAGGAATTAACCAAAGGCTCAGCGTGCCCTGCCGGAAAAAGATTAGGGCCTGAAGCAATCCTGCGGTTTTGCGGCCAGCTCACAGGAAAGCGAGTTGAAGAAAGGAGCTCAGGGGCACTGTAATTCACAAACCTGCACAGTTATAAATGACAGTTATCGTCTAAAAATATATTGAAGGAAGGCTGCAAAGAAGACTTTTAAGTGGGGCAGAATTGCAAGAAAATGCTTTCAGGGGGTAGACTGGAATTGCATTTAAAGCATAGGAAAAGAGGCAGAACGTCGACAATGATGCACTTGGCCAAAAAGTGCGTATGCGTCTTTTCCAGAATATATTCAGGAAAAATCGCATACGCCCTTTTTGGCCAACCAAGGAAGCATGTTAAAGAAATATGCATTACAATGAAGTCTCACTGCCCCCCTGTCAAAAGGGATATCTGAAAAAAGTGAAAAATCCAGAAAGGCAGGACAGGCCATGGAGAACAGGGAGCCTTGTTATGCTGATGGGCGGGATGTAAATTGCCAACAGCCACTCTGGAGAAGTGTATGGTGTTTCCTCAAACACCTAAAAAACTAAGCAACGGAGCCTACGGCACTTCAATTTATGGTTCTATAGCTTAGGGAAATTAAAATCAAAAAGACACAGCCACCCATAAATTTTGGACGGCTCTGCTTACAAGAACCTCATTTACGGTACAAGTGAAATATCCTAGAAAGCAATAAATGGATAAAGAAGTTTTTGTACGTACGTACAATGGAATATCACTCAGCAATGAAATCTATGTCATGAGGCCCATCGCGGCATAATGAGTGCATTCAGGTACGATCATTCTAAGTTAACTAAGTCACACAGAAAAAGAAACACCATAAGATATCTCAAATACACGGAATGCAAACATGGCTGCACATGAACTCAATTACAAAACAGAAAAGGGTCTCAAATTTAGAAAACCAACTTATGCTTGCTTATGGGGAAAGGTGAGTTGTGGTGCTGCATAAAACCAGAGATTGAAATTAGCACAGATAACTTTCCATAAGCAAATATGTAATAGTCAGGACCTGCTCCTTGCTCCACGAAATGGACTCAACACCCCATATTCAATGCCTAGGAATATACCTGACTAGTAAGAATCTGAAAACCCATGGATTTATATGTCTCCATAAGAGAATCAAGCATGTGTACAGCGGCATAAACGCAGCAGTGAAAATCCGATAAATCCCATTATCAAAATAAATTACAAAAACAAAACACAATGACAGTGAAATAGAGAGCAATTCTTATAGAATTCATTCAGGGCTTGTGATGCAACGTGGATTTACCACATCTACACCCCGAGCTGAGTGAGACATAAGGCTGGACACTTCGGGCTGATAGCATTGGTGACGTTCGGTGAGCAAAGGCAACCCTTTGAAGTCATACTGCATGGTACCCATTCCATGGGTCCCAACTCTCCAGGTTGAAGGGATTCTTCCTTCAGCTAAAACATGCATGGGCAACCCAGAATATGGTCCACCGTGTGACCGGGAAACCTTTTTAAATGCATCTCAGTTATCGTCCCCTCATACTCGGTTTTACCATTCCAGACGCTTTACTAACACTCTCCCCACTTGGAGAGTCAGTGCCTTTAACCTCCTGTTTGGCACAGTTTGCAATTTCTGCGCAAGATGAACAGGAATAGGGAGAACCAATGAGAGATTAGCTGTAGGTGTCTGCACGAACAAATTTAACGCTCATTTCCCACCAGGAAGAGGAATTAGCCAAAGGCTCAGCATGCCGTGCCGGAACCAGATTAGGGCCTGAAGCAATCCTGCGGTTTTGCGGCCAGCTCACAAGAAAGCGAGTTGAAGAAAGGAGCTCAGGGGCACTGTAATTCACAAACATGCAGAGTTATAAATGACAGCTATCGTCCAAAAATATATTGAAGTAAGGCTGCAAAGAGGACTTGAATGCGGGGCAGAATTCCAGCAATACGATTTCAGGAGGTAGACGGGAAGTCCTCTGAAAGTATAGGAGAAGAGGCAGAACCTCGACAATGATGCACTTGGTCAAAAAGGGCATATGCGTTTCTTCCAGGGCCCTTATTAAAGAGGGTAGGAGGCTCCCAGCATGCTTCAGTGGCCAACAGAGGGCCTACGTCGCCAAGGCGACATGAGCCATCCAGGCAGGAGTGACCTCACATGAGAGGGCCCACCTCACAGAAGGGTTAGGAAACCAGTCAGGATCAGACTCTCACCAGAGTGCCCACATAAGCAAGGGGCTGGGAACCAGGCAGGAGTGTCCTCACACCCGTGGGGCCACATCATCGAAAGTTGAGGTACCCAGCACATGTGGCCTCAAACCAGAGGACCCAAATCACCATGGGTCTCGGAGCGAGGCAGGCAGGATTAACCTCAAAACACATGGCCCATTGTATAAAAAAGGTGAGGAATCCAGGAGGTGGAACATCCCAGCAGGCGGCCCAGAGCACCAAGGCTATGGGATCCAGGCAGTGATGAACTCACAACAGAGGGCCCTCATCGTGATACTGTAAGCAACCCAGCCGTTGTAACCTCAGAGCACAAGGCCCACATCCCCATGGGGAAGGGAACCAAGCAGGAGTGTCATCGCACCAGTGGGCACACATCAGAAAATATGGGGAGCCCAGCAGTTAGGGCCGGACGCCAGAGGGCCCTCATCACTGAGGAGAGGAGGCTCCCAGGAAGCTCCAACTGCTACCAGAAGGCCGACGTCGCCAATGCAGGGTGTGCCAGCCAGGCAGGAGTGACCTCAGAGCAGAGGGCCAACCACACAAAAGTGTGAGGAACCCAAAGAGGATCAGACTCTCACCAGAGGGCCCACATCACCAAGGGAATGGAAACCAGGCAGGAGTGTCCTCACACCAGTGGGGCCACATCACCGAAATGTGACGGACCCAGCACACGTGGCCTCAAACTACAGGACACACATCACCAAGGGGCTGGGAGTGAGGCAGGCAGGAGGAGCCTCCAAACAGAGGGCCCATAGCGTAAAAAAGTTGAGGAATCCCGCAGTTGGAACTTCCCAGCAGGTGGCCAGGAGCAGCGAGGCTATGGGATCCAGGCCTGACTGAACTCAAAACAGAGGGCCCTCATCATGAAACTGTGAGCAACCCAGCCGTTGGGACCTTAGAGCAGAAGGCCCACATTCCCATGTGGTTGGGAACCTGGCAGAAGTGTACTCGCACCACAGGGCGCACATCAGAGAATTTTGGGAGCCCAGACGTTAGGGCCTGACACCAGAGGGCCCTCATTACCAAGGGGAGGAGACCCCAAGCAGGCACCAACTCCCAACTGAGGGCCCATGTCGCCAAGGTGACGTGCAACAGCCAGGCAGGAGTGACCTCACAGCTGAGGGCCTACCTCACAGAATGGTGAGGAACCCAGCCAGGGTAAGACTCTCACCAGAGGGCCCACATCACCAAGGGCATCAGAACCAGGCAGGACTGTCTTCATTCCCAGGGTGGCCACATCATATAAAGGTGAGGAACCCAGCACATGTGGCCTAAACCAGAGGATCCAGATCTCCAAGGGGCTCTGAGTGAGGCAGGCAGGAGTAGCCTCACAACACAGGGCCAATAGAATAAAAAAGCTGAGGAATCCTGCAGTGGGAACCTCCCAGCAGGCCGCCCAGAGCACCGAGTCTATGCGATCCAGGCCGCAGTGAACTCACAGCAGAGGGCCCACATCATGAAACTGTGAGCAACCCAGCCGTTGGGACCTCAGAGCAGAAGGCCCACATCCCCATGGGGTTGGGAACATAGCACGAGTGTCCTCGCACCACTTAGCACGTATCAGAAAATGTGGGTACCCAGCAGTTAGGGCCTGACGCCAGAGGGCCCTCATCACCGAGGGGAGGAGGCTCCCAGCAGGCTCCAACTGCCACAAGAGGACCGACATTGCCAAGGCGGGGTGTGCCAGCCAGGCAGGAGTGACCTCACAGCAGAGGGCCCACCTCACAGAAGTGGGAGGAACCCAGCCAGGATCAGACTCTCACCAGAGGGCCCACATCACCAAGGGGATAGGAACCAGGCAGGAGTGTCCTCACACCAGTGGGGCCACATCATCGAAAGGTGAGGGACCCAGCACACGTGACCTCAAACCAGAGGACACACATCACCAAGGGGCTGGGAGTGAGGCAGGCAGGAGGAGTCTCAAAACAGAGGGCCCATAGAACGAAAAAGGTGAGGAATCCCGCAGTTGGAACCTCCCCGCAGGTGGCCAGGAGCAGCGAGGCTATGGGGTTCATGCCGGAGTGAACTCACACCAGAGGGCCCTCATCATGAAACTGAGCAATGTACCATTGGGATCTCAGAGCAGAAGGCCCACATTCCCATGGGGTTGGGAACCTGGCAGGAGTGTACTCGCACCACAGGGCGCACATCAGAAAATTTTGGGAGCCCAGGAGTTAGGGTCTGACGCCAGAGGGCCCTCATTACCGAGGGGAGGAGACTCCCAGCAGGCACCAACTCCCAGTTGAGGGCCCACGTCGCCAAGTTGACGTGTGCCAGCCAGGCAGGAGTGACCTCATAGCAGAGGGCCTACCTCACAGAAGGGTGAGGAACCCAGCCAGGATAAGACTCTCACCAGAGGGCCCACATCACCAAGGGGATCGGAACAAGGCAGGAGTGTCCTCACACCAGTGTGGCCACATTATAGAAAGGTGAGGAACCCAGCACATGTGGCCTAAACCAGAGGACCCACATTTCCAAGGTGCTCCGAGTGAGGCAGGCAGGAGTAGCCTAACAACACAGGGCCCACAGTATAAAAAATGTGAGGAATCCAGCAGTTTGAACCTCCCAGCAGGTGGCCCAGAGCATGGAGTCTATGGGATCCAGGCCACAGTGAACTCACAGCAGAGGGCCCACATCATGAAACTGTGAGCAACCCAGCCAGTGGGACCACAGAGCAGAAGGCCCACATCCCCATGGGGATGGGAACCTCGCAGGAGTGTCCTCGCACAACTTAGCACGTATCAGAAAATGTGGGAACCCAGCAGTTAGGGCCTGACGCCAGAGGGCCCTCATCACAGAGGAGAGGAGGCTACCAGCAGGCTCCAAATGCCACCAGAGTGCCGACGTCACCAAGGCAATGGGAGCAAGCCAGGCAGGAGTTACCTCACAGCAGAGGGCCCACCTCACAGAAGTGTGAGGAGCCCAAACAGGATCAGACTCTAACCAGAGCGCCCACATCACCAAGGGGATGGAAACCAGGCAGGAGTGTCCTCACACCAGTGGGGCCACATCAGCGAAAGGTGAGGAACACAGCACATGTGGCCTCAAACAAGGGGACACACATCACGAAAGGGCTGGGAGTGAGGCATGCAGGAGGAGACTCACAACAGAGCGCCCATAGAATAAAAAAGGTGAGGAACCCCGCAGCTGGAAGCTCCAAGCGGTGGCCCAGAGCACCGAGGCTATGGGATCCATGCCGCAGTGAACTCACAGCAGAGGGCCCACATTCTGACACTGTGAGCAACCCATTCGTTGGGACCTCAGAGCAGAAAGCCCACATCCCCATGGGGATGGGA
Source organism: Delphinapterus leucas (assembly GCF_059928025.1). Classification (NCBI taxonomy): domain Eukaryota; kingdom Metazoa; phylum Chordata; class Mammalia; order Artiodactyla; family Monodontidae; genus Delphinapterus; species Delphinapterus leucas. The sequence goes on along the minus strand of NW_028322232.1, from coordinate 10,911,283 downwards.
CCCTGGCTGAAGTGTACTCGCACGACAGGGCGCACATCAGAAAATATTGGGAGCCCATGACTTAGGGCCTGACGCCAGAGGGCCCTCATTACCGAGGGGAGGAGACACCCAGCAGGCACCAAATCCCACCAGAGGGCCGACGTCGCCAAGGCGGGTTGTGCCAGCCAGGCAGGAGTGACCTCAGAGAAGAGGACCCACCTCACAGAAGTGTGAGGAACCCTACCAGGATCAGACTCTCACCGGAGGGCCCACATCACCAAGGGGATGGGAACCAGACAGTAGTGTCCTCACACCAGTGGGGCCACATCAGCCAAAGGTGAGGAACCCAGCACATGTGGCCTCAAACCAGAGGACACACATCACCAAGGGGCTAGGAGTGAGGCAGGTGTCTGGAGGGGCACATTTAACTCTAATTTCCCACCAGAAAGTGGAATGAACCAAAGTCTCAGAGTGCTGTGCCGGACCCTGATTACGGCCTGAAGGAAACCTGCGGTTCTGTGGCCAGTTTTCAAGGAAATGAGTTAAGAAAGGAAATCACGGGCACTGTAATTCACAAACCTGCAGAGTTATAAATGACAGCTATTGGCAAAAATATATGGAAGTAAGTCTGCAAAGAGGACTTGAAAACGAGGCAGAATTGCAGGAATCATATTTCAGGAGGTAGATTGGAATTGCATTTAAAGCATGTGAAAAGCGGCAGATCTTTGACAGTGATGCACTTGGACAAAAGTGCGTAAACATTTTTTCCTGAATATATTCAGGAAAAAATGCATATGCCCTTTTTGGCCAACCAAGCACTCGAGAAATGGAAATCCACACTACAATGAAGTCTCATTTCCCATTCGTCAAAAGGGCCATCTGAAAAAAGTGTAAAAACCAGAAACACAGGACAGGCCATGGAGAACAGGGAGCCTTGTTATGCTGATGGGCGGGATGTAAATTGCCAACAGACACTCTGGAGATGTTTATGGTGTATCCTGAAACATCTGAAAAACAAAGCTACAGACCCTAGGGCACTTCCACTTTTGGCCCTATAGCTTAGGAGAATTAAAATCAACAAGACACAGCCAACACCAAATTTAGGGCTGCTGTGTTTACAAGAACCTTGAGTCCAGTACAAATTAAATATCCCAGAAAGAAGAAAATGGATAAAGGAGTTGTGCTACTTACGTACAACGGAATATCACTCAGCAATGAAATCAATGTCATCAGGCCTGTAGCAGCAAATTGAGTGGATTTAAGTATGATGATTCTATGAGAAATAGGTCACACAGAGAAAGATAATTATCATAAGATATCACTAATAGAGAGAGTGTAAACTTGGCTACACATAAACTGAATTCCAAAACCGAACAGAGTCTCACGTTTAGATAAAAACTTATGCTTGCTTAAGGGGAAAGTTGAGTTGGGGTGTTGTATAAAACCAGAGATTGAAATTAGCACACATACCGTTCCATAAGCCAAATATGTAATAGACAAGACCTACTCTTTGCTCAACGAAATAGACTCATCCATGGTGTATCACCTCACACCTTTTAGAATGGGCATCATCAGAAAATCTACAAACAACAAATGCTGGAAAGGGTGTGGAGATAAGGAACCCTCTTCCACTATTGTTGGGAATGTAAATTGATACAGTCACTGTGGAGAACATTATGGAGTTTCTTATAAAACTAAGAATAGAATTACCATATGATACAGCAATCCCACTACTGGGCATATACCCAGACAAAACCATAAATCAAAAAGAGACATTCACCGCAATGTTCATTGCATCACTATTTACAATATCCAGGTAATGGAAGCAACCTAAATGCCCACAGACAGACGAGTGCATAAAGATGTGGTACATATGTAAAATGGAATATTACTAAGCCATAAAAAGGAATGAAATTGGGTCATTTGTAGAGACGTTGATGGATCTAGAGACTGTCATACAGAGTGAAGTCAGAAAGAGAAAAACAAATCTTGTCTATTAATGCATATATGTGGAACCTAGAAAAATTGTACAGATGAACCGTTTTGCAAGGCAGAAATAGAGCAACAGATGTAGACAACAAACGTATGGACACCAAGGGGGGAAAGCTGTTGGGGGGTGGTGGTGGGAGGAGTTGAGAGATTGGGATTGGCATGTATACATTTATATGTATAAAATAGATAACCAAAAAGAACCTGCTGTATAAAAAAATAAAATAAAATTCAAATTACAAAAAGTAAAACAGAAAAAATATTCTTCCCTTCACATACATGTATTTATATGAATAAATTATTTCCATGCTTATATCTGTAAATACAAAAAAGAGGAATAAAATATACCTTGAACCAAAAACGAAAAAAAGAAAAAAAAACAGAACCCACCAGTTACACAGAGGAAAACCGTATCAGGGCACTTGCTCCAGTTGTAAACAATTCTGAAGTTGGCCAGTGGTGGGGAATCATCTCCCATTCAGCCAGCAGGCCCCACGCAACAAGCGTCCTCATTGCAAAGCTGGGGGACCGTGCCGAGGCATCTGTGAGTAAACGTGGGCTGAGCCCCAGGCCAGCTGCTGCTGAAATGTTCCCACCCTTCCCAGGTAAAACACCTGAATATGTACAAGGACTTGAAAGCCTAGAGGAAGGGCCATGGAGCCACATGAGTGACAGCATGCCAGCCGACTTGGTGCCTGCAGGCCAGCCAGGATGGTCCTGGCCCTGGGTGCTCTTCTGGAAGCTTTCCATTTCCCTGCCTGAGATACCCCTGCTGTCCCGGCCCCCACTGCTTTCTTCCTCACTCACCTCTGCCCAGGGAGAAATTCCAGCGGCAGGTATGGGTGACACATCCTCTTCTTTAGCAGGTGGCATCTTGGCAACTGCTGCAGAAAGTCCAGCAGAGCCCCACTCACACTGGGCCACCCACAAAGCCGTGGCCTCTCACTCCCTCCCACCAGTCCAGCCCCAAGACTGCTGACAGGGCAGAGAAAATGGCGTCAGGCACAGCTGCAGGGGCTCTTGCTGCCTGGAGCGGTGTTTATATTGATCTGAACCCAGGCACACCTGGGGAGGTCTGGCCGGCACGGTCGGGCTTACCAGGCCAGCCAATAATCACCCCTCAGGGGCTCACAGTTGCAGAAACTGGAACTTGCTGAATCGGCCAGGTCCAAGGAACAGGTGTGGGCTCCTGAGAGTCAGGATAGACAAGGGGCTGCAGCTCTGGCTTGTTTTCTAATTATATTATCTGGCCCATGAGTGGGAGACAACTTCAAGAAAACCCTCTCCTAATGAGAGGAACCCAGGAGCCAGGGAGAGGAGGGGTGGCTGGTGGGTGGAGACAGAGGCCTGGTGCCCCGGGTGCAGTGGAAGTCTCTGGAAGACCAGGTGGAGGGAGGCCACACAGAGAGATGCCCAGGGTCACAGACCTGTCGGAGCTGCTGTTTGTTAGTTCAAGTCCTGCTCTGAAGTGCTCTGTGTCAGATCTGAGTGACAGGTGAGCTGGGAGTGCTCTGCAATGAGGGCGATATGCACGGTTCCTGTGTTCCCAGCCCTGCCATGGTACCTGCAAGGGTAGCTCTGTATCCTGGGAGGGACCTGACCACGAGAGCCCCATGGGCTGCAGGGGAACCTGTCCAGGGATCACTATATCCTGGGAGGGGCCTGAACACGAGAGCCCCGTGGGCTGGGGTGGGGGTGGGGTACCTGCCCAGGTGAGCTCCATATCCTGGGATTGGCCTGACCTCGAGAGCCCCATGGGCTGCTGGAGTCCTGGTAAAGGATGTCAGGACTGTCAGTGAAGCCACCGAGGATATACCTCCAGTAGTTCCTAAATCCTACACCCTGCTGGTCATTCTACCAACCACCAGGACATGGTATTCTGTATTAGTCTTCAATGATGCCTTCTTTTGTATTCTATTAGACCCAGAGTCACAAGAAATTTTGGCTTGTGAGTGGCAGGACTCAACATACAACTAAAACAATACTTCCGGGCCGTGTTGCCCCAAGGGTTCAAAAATTCCCACACCATCTTTGGGGAAAGCTCAGCTAAAGAACTAAAAGTTCTACCTCTGGAAAAGGAAACACTCCTTCAATATGCAGATGACATTCTGATCGTCAGCCCTACTAAGGAGACCTCTGAACTACCAAGCCAATAAAGGATACAAGTTGTCCAAGAAAAATCTCAAATATCACAGACTACGGTGACCTGCCTGGGCTTCATTCTCACAGAAGGTCGGAGAAGCCCATCCCAGGAAAGGGAAGAAACAATTTACAGCCTTACCCATTTCTGAAACTAGAAGACAGCTTAGGGGTTCCTGGGGAGGCCAGGGTTTGCTGCTTCTGGATCCCTAACTACAGTCTACTAGCTGGGCCTCTTTATGAAACACTGAAAGGAAAAGATGATGATCCTTTTGAATAGAATGCAGAAGTGGCCTTTCAAGAATGGAAAGAGCAGTCAATTCAGACCCTTGCCCTGGAACTCCCTAATTTAGCTAAACCCTTTGACCTTTACATTCCTGGTGAACGGTGAATCGCCATTGGAGTATTAGTGCAAAACCTGGGACCACTTGAAATGGAACAATGCAAGAATGCGATCCAGGTAGGATAAACTACGGTCACCAAGGGGCTTGGCCCACCGCCACATCTGGCCAAGATACTGGCAGTATCTGAAAACCTGGAAATTAGCAGCCCAAAAGGCCACCTCCCTCCTAAGGGAAAAGGACCCCACGTGGTGATCCTAACACCCAGCCATGCCCTGAAGTTGCAGGGTTGGCTCCGTGGGCACACTGACCTTGAGTGAGGAGGCCCTCCAACTCCAACCTCCATAGAGATAACCGGGGCAAAGAGGTACCATGACGACTCGTGTGAAGGTGTCTGCACGGGCAAATTTAACGCTCATTTCCCACCAGGAAGAGGAATTAACCAAAGGCTCAGCATGCCGTGCCAGAACCAGATTAGGGCCTGAAGCAATCCTGCGGGTTTGCGGCCAGCTCACAAGAAAGCGAGTTGAAGAAAGGAGCTCAGGGACACTGTAATTCACAAACCTGAAGAGTTATAAATGACAGCTATCACCCAAAAATATATTGAAGGAAGGCTGCGAAGAGGACTTGAAAGCGGAGCAGAATTGCAAGAAAACGATTTCAGGGGGTAGACTGGAATTGCATTTAAAGCATAGGAAAAGAGGCAGAACGTCGACAATGATGCACTTGGCCAAAAACGGCGTATGCGTTTTTTCCTGAATATATTCAGGAAAAAACGCATACGCCCTTTTTGGCCAACCAAGCAAGCATGTTAAAGAAATCTGCACTACAATGAAGTCTCACTGCCCCCAGTCAAAAGGGCCATCTGAAAAAAGTGTAAAATCCAGAAAGGAAGCACAGGCCATGGAGAACAGGGAGCCTTGTTATGCTGATGGGCGGGATGTAAATTGCCAACAGCCACTCTGGAGAATTGTATGGTGTTTCCTCAAAAACCTAAAAAACAAAGCAACGGAGCCTATGGCATTACCACTTATGGTCCTATAGTTTAGGGAAATTAAAATCAAAAACACACAGCCACCCCATAGATTCGGACGGCTCTGTTTACAAGAACTTCGTCTACGGTACAAGTTAAATATCCCAGAAAGCGAAAACTGGATAAAGAAGTGTGGTACATACGTACAAAGGAATATCACTCACCAATGAAATCTATTTCATCAGGTCCGTCGCGGCATAATGAGTGGATTCAGGTACGATGATTCTAAGTGAAATAAGTCACACAGAAAATGAAACATCATAAGTTATCACTAATACACGGAATGTAAACTTGGCTACACATGAATTGAATTACAAAACAGAACAGGGTCTCAAATTTAGAAAAGCAACTTATGCTTGATTAAGGGGAAAAGTGAGTTGGGGTGCTGCATAAAAGCAGAGTTAGAAATTAGCACAGATAACTTTCCATAAGCCAAATATGTAATAGTCAAGACCTACCCCTTGCTCAACGAAATGGACTAAACACCTCATATTCAACGCCTAGGAATACACCTGACTAGTAAGAATCTTCAAACCCATGGATTTATATGTCTCCGTAAGACAATCAAGCGTGTGTACAGCTGCATGAAGGCAGCAGAGAAAATCCAATAAATCCCATTATCAAAATGAATTACAAAAACAAAACACAATGACAGTGAAATAGAGAGCAATTCTTAAATAATTCATTCAGGGCTTGTGATGCAACCTGGATTTACCACATCTACACCCAGAGCTGAGTGAGACATAAGGTTGGACACTTCGGGCTGATAGCATTGGTGAGGTTCAATGAGCAAATGCAGACCCTTTGAAGTCATACTGCATGGTACCCATTCCATGGGCCCCAACTTTCCAGTTTTAAGGGATTCTTCCTTCAGCTAAAACGTGCATGGGAAAACCACAGTATGGTGCACCGTGTGACCAGGAGACGTTTTCAAATGCATCTCAGTTTTCGTCCCCTTTTACTCGGGTTCACCATTCCAGACCTTTACTAACACTCTCCCCAATTGGAGAGTCAGTGCCTTTAACCTCCTGTTTGGCACAGTTTGCAATTTCTGCGCAAGATGAACAGGAATAGGGAGAACCAATGAGAGACTAGCTGTAGGTGTCTGCACTGGAAATTTAACGCTCATTTCCCACCAGAAAGAAGAATGAACCAAAGGCTCAGCATGCCGTGCCGGAACCTGATTAGGGCCTGAAGCAATCCTGCGGGTTTGCGGCCAGCTCACAAGAAAGCAAGTTGAGAAAGGAGCTCAGGGGCACTGTAATTCACAAACTTGCAGAGTTATAAATGACAGCTATCGTCCAAAAATATATTGAAGGAAGGCTGTGAAGAGGACTTGAAAGTGGGGCAGAATTGCAGGAAAACGATTTCAGGGGGTAGACTGGAATTGCATTTAAAGCATAGGAAAAGAGACAGAACGTCGACAAAGATTCAGTTGGCCAAAAAGGGCATATGCGTTTTTTCCTGAATATATTCAGGAAAAAACACATACGCCCTTTTTGGCCAACCAAGCAAGCATGTTAAAACAATCTGCACTACAATGAAGTCTCAATGCCCCCCGGTCAAAAGCGCAATCTGAAAAAAGTGTAAAATCCAGAAAGACAGCACAGGCCATGGAGAACATGGAGCCTTGTTATGCTGATGGGCGAGATGTAAATTGCCAACAGCCACTCTGGAGAAGTGTATTGTGTTTCCTGAAACACCTAAAAAACAAAGCAACGGAGCCTATAGCACTTCCACTTATGATCCTATAGCTTAGGGAAATTAAAATCAAAAACACACAGCCACCCCAAAGTTTCTGTTTACGGCTCTGTTTACAAGAACCTCGTCTACGGTACAAGTTAAATATCCCAGAAAGCCAAAAATGGATAAAGAAGTGTGGTACGTATGTACAATGGAATATCACTCACCAATGAAATCTATTTCATCAGGTCCGTCGCGGCATAATGAGTGGATTCAGGTACGATGATTCTAAGTGAAATAAGTCACACAGAAAATGAAACATCATAAGTTATCACTAATACACGGAATGTAAACTTGGCTACACATGAACTGAATTACAAAACAGAACAGGGTCTCAAATTTAGAAAACCAACTTATGCTTGCTTAAGGGGAAAAGTGAGTTGGGGTGCTGCATAAAAGCAGACAGAAAAATTAGCACAGATACCTTTCCATAAGCCAAATATGTAATAGTCAAGACCTACCCCTTGCCTAACGAAATGGACTAAACACCTCATATTCAACGCCTAGAAATACACCTGACTAGTAAGAATCTTCAAACCCATGGATTTATATGTCTCCGTAAGACAATCAAGCGTGTGTACAGCTGCATGAAGGCAGCAGAGAAAATCCAATAAATCCCATTATCAAAATGAATTACAAAAACAAAACACAATGACAGTGAAATAGAGAGCAATTCTTAAATAATTCATTCAGGGAATGTGATGCAACCTGGATTGACCACATCTACACCCAGAGCTGAGTGAGACATAAGATTGGACACTTCGGGCTGATAGCATTGGTGAGGTTCGATGAGCAAATGCAGACCCTTTGAAGTCATACTGCATGGTACCCATTCCATGGGTCCCAACTCTCCAGTTTTAAGGGATTCTTCCTTCAGCTAAAACGTGCATGGGAAACCCAGGGTATGGTGCACCGTGTGACCAGGAAACGTTTTCAAATGCATCTCAGTTTTCGTCCCCGGGTACTCGGGTTCACCATTCCAGACGCTTTACTAACACTCTCCCCACTTGGAGAGTCAGTGCCTTTAACTTCCTGTTTGGCACAGTTTGCAATTTCTGCGCAAGATGAACAGGAATAGGGAGAACCAATGAGAGACTAGCTGTAGGTGTCTGCACGGGCAAATGGAACGCTCATTTACCACCAGGGAGAGGAATTAACCAAAGGGTCAGCGTGCCCTGCCGGAACCAGATTAGGGCCTGAAGCAATCCTGCGGTTTTGCGGCCAGCTCACAAGAAAGCGAGTTGAAGAAAGGAGCTCAGGGGCACTGTAATTCACAAACCTGCAGAGTTATGAATGACAGCTATCGTCCAAAAATGTATTGAAGTAAGTCTTCGAAGAGGACTTGAAAGCGGGGCAGAATTTCAGGAAAACGATTTCAGGGGGTAGACTGGAATTGCATTTGAAGCATAGGAAAAGAGGCAGAATGTCGACAATGATGCACTTGGCGAAAAAGTGCGTATGCGTTTTTTCCTGAATATATTCAGGAAAAAACGCATAGCCCATTTTGGCCAACCAAGCAAGCATGTAAGTGAAATCTGCACTGCAATGAAGTCTCACTGCCCCCGGTCAAAAGGGCCATCTGAAACAAGTGTAAAATCCAGAAAGGCAGGACAGGTCATGGAGAACAGGGAGCCTTGTTATGCTGATGTGCTGGATGTAAATTGCCAACAGCCACTCTGGAGAAGTGTATGGTGTTTCCTGAAACACGTAGGAAACAAAGCAACACAGCCTATGGCACTTCCACTTATGGTCCTTTGGCTTAGGGAAATTAAAATCAAAAACACACAGCCACCCCAAAGTTTGGGACGGCTCTGTTTACAAGAACCTCATCTACGGTTCAAGTTAAATATCTGAGAAAGCAAAAAATGGATAAAAAAGTTGTGGTACGTATGTACAATGGAATATCACTCAGCAATGAGATCTACGTCATCAGGCCCGTAGCGGCATAATGAGTGGATTCAGGTACGACGATTCTACGAGAAATAAGTCACTCAGAAAAAGAAACATCATAAGATATCACTAATACACGGAACGTAAACTTGGCTACACATGAACTGAATTACAAAACAGAACAGGGTCTCAAATTTAGAAAACCAACTTATGCTTGCTTATGGGGAAAGGTGAGTTGGGGTGCTGCATCAAACCAGAGATTGAAATTAGCACAGATACCGTTCCATAAGCCAAATATATAATAGACAAGACCTACTCCTTCCTCAACGAAATGGACTCAACACACCATATTCAACGCCTGGGAATATACCTGACAAGTAAGAATCTTAAGACCCATGGATTTATATGTCTCCATAAGGAAATCAATCGTGTGTACAGCGGCTGAAACGCAGCAGTGAAAATCCGATAAATCCCATTATCAAAATAAATTTCACAAACACAACACAGTGACAGTGAAATAGAGAGCAATTCTTAAATAATTCATTCAGGGCTTGTGATGCAACCTGGATTTACCACATCTACACCCAGAGCTGGTTGAGACATAAGGCTGGACACTTCGGGCTGATAGCATTGGTGAGGTTCGGTGAGCAAAGGCAGACCCTTTGAAGTCATACTGCATGGTAGCCATTCCATGGGTCCCAACTCTCCAGGTTTCAGAGATTCTTCCTTCAGCTAAAACAAGCATGGGAAACCCAGAGTATGGTCCACCGTGTGATTGGGAAACGTTTTCAAATGCATCTCAGGTTTCGTCCCCTGGTACTCGGGTTCACCATTCCAGACGCTTTACTAACACTCTCCCCACTTGGAGAGTCAGTGCCTTTAACCTCCTTTTGTCACAGTTTGCAAATTCTGCGCAAGATGAACAGGAATAGGGAGAACCAATGAGAGACTAGCTGTAGGTGTCTGCACGTGAAAATGGAACGCTCATTTCCCACCAGGAAGAGGGATTAACCAAAGGCTCAGCATGCGCTGCGGGAACCAGATTAGGGCCTGAAGCAATCCTGTGGTTTTGCGGCCAGCTCACAAGAAAGCGAGTTGAAGAAAGGAGCTCAGGGGCACTGTAATTCACAAACCTGCATAGTTATGAATGACAGCTATCGTCCAAAAATGTATTGAAGTAAGACTTCGAAGAGGACTTGAAAGCGGGGCAGAATTGCAGGAAAACGATTTCAGGGCGTAGACTGGAATTGCACTTAAAGCATAGGAAAAGAGGCAGAATGTCGAAAATGATGCACTTGGCCAAAAAGGGCGTATGCGTTTTTTCCTGAATATATTCAGGAAAAAACGCATACGCCCTTTTTGGCCAACAAAGCAAGCGTGTAAAGGAAATCTGCACTCCAATGAAGTCTCACGGCCCCCCGGTCCAAACGGCCATCTGAAACAAGTGTAAAATCCAGAAAGGCAGGACAGGTCATGGAGAACAGGGAGCCTTGTTATGCTGATGGGCGGGATGTAAATTGCCAACAGCCACTCTGGAGAAGTGTATGGTGTTTCCTGGAACACGTAGGAAACAAAGCAACACAGCCTATGGCACTTCCACTTAAGGTCCTATAGCTTAGGGAAATTAAAATCAAAAACACACAGCCACCCCAAAGTTTGGGACTGCTCTGATTACAAGAACCTCGTCTACGGTACAAGTTAAATATGCGAGAAAGCAAAAAATGGATAAAGAAGTTGTGGTACGTACGTACAATGGAATATCACTCAGCAATGAGATCTACGTCATCAGGCCCGTAGCGGCATAATGAGTGGATTCAGGTACGACGATTCTACGAGAAATAAGTCACACAGCAAAAGAAACATCATAAGATATCACTAATACACGGAACGTAAACTTGGCTACACATGAACTGAATTACAAAACAGAACAGGGTCTCAAATTTAGAAAACCAACTTATGCTTGCTTATGGGGAAAGGTGAGTTGGGGTGCTGCATCAAACCAGAGATTGAAATTAGCACAGATACCGTTCCATAAGCCAAATATATAATAGACAAGACCTACTCCTTGCTCAACGAAATGGACTCAACACCCCATATTCAACGCCTGGGAATATACCTGACAAGTTAGAATCTTAAGACCCACGGATTTATATGTCTCCATAAGGAAATCAAGCGTGTGTACAGCGGCCTAAACGCAGCAGTGAAAATCCGATAAATCCCATTATCAAAATAAATTTCACAAACAAATCACAATGACAGTGAAATAGAGAGCAATTCTTAAATAATTCATTCAGGGCTTGTGATGCAACCTGGATTTACCACATCTACACCCAGAGCTGGGTGAGACATAAGGCTGGACACTTCGGGCTGATAGCATTGGTGAGGTTGGGTGAGCAAACGCAGACCCTTTGAAGTCATACTGCATGGTTCCCTTTACATGGGTCCCAACTCTCCAGGTTTAAGGGATTCTTCCTTCAGCTAAAACATGCATGGGAAACCCAGAGTATGGTCCACCGTGTGATTGGGAAACGTTTTCAAATACATCTCAGTTTGCGTCCCCGGGTACTCGGGTTCACCATTCCAGACGCTTTTCTAACACTCTCCCCACTTGGACAGTCAGTGTCTTTAACCTCCTGTTTGGCACAGTTGGCAAAATCTGCACTAGATGTACAGGAATAGGAAGAACCAATGAGAGACTAGCTGTAGGTGTCTGCACGGGCAAATGGAACGCTCATTTCCCACCAGGAAGAGGAATTAACCAAAGTCTCAGCCTGCGCTGCCACAACCAGATGAGGGCCTGAAGCAAACCTGCGGTTTTGCGACCAGCTCACAAGAAAGCGAGTTGAAGAAAGGAGCTCAGGGGCACTGTAATTCACAAACCTGCAGAGTTATGAATGACAGCTATCGTCCAAAAATGTATTGAAGTAAGTCTTCGAAGAGGACTTGAAAGTGGGGCAGAATTTCAGGAAAACGATTTCAGGGGGTAGACTGGAATTGCACTTAAAGCATAGGAAAAGAGGCAGAATATCGACAATGATGCACTTGGCCAAAAAGGGCGTATGCGTTTTTTCCTGAATATATTCAGAAAAAAACGCATACGCCCTTTTTGGCCAACCAAGCAAGCGTGTAAAGGAAATCTGCACTACAATGAAGTCTCACTGCCCCCCGGTCAAAAGGGCCATCTGAAAAAAGTGTAAAATCCAGAAAGGCAGGACAGGTCATGGAGAACAGGGAGCCTTGTTATGCTGATGGGCGGGATGTAAATTGCCAACAGCCACTCTGGAGAAGTGTATGGTGTTTCCTGAAACACGTAGGAAACAAAGCAACACAGCCTATGGCACTTCCACTTATGGTCCTATAGATTAGGGAAATTAAATTCAAAAACACACTGCCACGCCAAAATTTGGGACGGCTCTGTTTACAAGAACCTCGTCTACGGTACAAGATAAATATCCGAAAAAGCAAAAAATGGATAAAGAATTTGTGGTACGTACGTACAATGGAATATCACTCAGCAACGAGATCCACGTCATCAGGCCCCTAGCGGCATAATGAGTGGATTCAGGTACGACGATTCTACGAAAAATAAGTCACACAGAAAAAGAAACATCATAAGATATCACTAATACACAGAACGTAAACTTGTCTACACATGAACTGAATTACAAAATAGAACAGGGTCTCAAAAATAGAAAACCAACTTATGCTTGCTTCTGGGGAAAGGTGAGTTGGGGTGCTGCATCAAACCAGAGATTGAAATTAGCACAGATACCGTTCCATAAGCCAAATATATAATAGACAAGACCTACTCCTTCCTCAACGAAATGGACTCAACACCCCATATTCAACGTCTGGTAATATACCTGACAAGTAAGAATCTTAAGACCCATGGATTTATATGTCTCCATAAGGAAGTCAAGCGTGTGTACAGTGGCCTAAACGCAGCAGTGAAAATCCGATAAATCCCATTAACAAAATAAATTTCAAAAACAAATCACAATGACAGTGAAATAGAGAGCAATTCTTAAATAATTCATTCAGGGCTTGTGATGCAACCTGGATTTACCACATCTACACCCAGAGCTGGGTGAGACATAAGGCTGGACACTTCGGGCTGATAGCATTGGTGAGGTTCGGTGAGCAAACGCAGACCCTTTGAAGTCATACTGCATGGTACCCATTCCATGGGTCCCAACTCTCCAGGTTTAATGGATTCTTCCTTCAGCTAAAACATGCATGGGAAACCCAGAGTATGGTCCACCGTGTGATTGGGAAACGTTTTCAAATGCATCTCAGGTTTCGTCCCCTGGTACTCGGGTCCACCGTTCCAGACGCTTTACTAAATCTCTCCCTACTTGGGGAGTCAGTGCCTTTAACCTCCTCTTTGTCACAGTTTGGAATTTCTGCGCAAGATGCACAGGAATAGGGAGAACCAATGAGAGACTAGCTGTAGGTGTCTGCACGGACAAATGAAACGCTCATTTCCTACCAGGAAGAGGAATTAACCAAAGGCTCTGCGTGCCCTGCCGGAACCAAATTAGGGCCTGAAGCAATCCTGCGGTTTTGCGGCCAGTTCACAAGAAATCGAGTTGAAGAAAGGAGCTCAGGGGCACTGTAATTCACAAACCTGCAGAGTTATGAATGACAGCTATCGTCCAAAAATGTATTGAAGTAAGTCTTCGAAGAGGACTTGAAAGCGGGGCAGAATTGCAGGAAAACGATTTCAGGGCGTAGACTGGAATTGCACTTAAAGCATAGGAAAGGAGGCAGAATGTCGACAATGATGCACTTGGCCAAAAAGGGCGTATGCGTTTTTTCCTGAATATATTCAGGAAAAAACGCATACGCCGTTTTTGGCCAACCAAGCAAGCGTGTAAAGGAAATCTGCACTACAATGAAGTCTCACTGCCCCACGGTCAAAAGGGCCATCTGAAAAAAGTGTAAAATCCAGAAAGGCAGGACAGGTCATGGAGAACAGGGAGCCTTGTTATGCTGAAGGGCGGGATGTAAATTGCCAACAGCCACTGTGGAGAATTGTATGGTGTTTCCTGAAACACGTAGGAAACAAAGCAACACAGCCTATGGCACTTCCACTTAGGGCCCTATAGCTTAGGGAAATAAAAATCAAAAACACACAGCCACCCCAAAGTTTGGGACGGCTCTGTTTACAAGAACCTCGTCTACAGTACAAGTTAAATATCCGAGAAAGCAAAAAATGGATAAAGAAGTTGTGGTACGTACAATGGAATATCACTCAGCAATGAGATCTACGTCATCAGGCCCGTAGCGGCATAATGAGTGGATTCAGGTACGACGATTCTACGAGAAATAAGTCACACAGAAAAAGAAAGATCATAAGATATCACTAATACACGGAACGTAACCTTGGCTACACATGAACTGAATTACAAAACAGAACAGGGTCTCAAATTTAGAAAACCAACTTATGCTTGCTTATGGGGAAAGGTGAGTTGGGGTGCTGCATCAAACCAGAGATTGAAATTAGCACAGATACCGTTCCATAAGCCAAATATATAATAGACAAAACCTACTCCTTGCTCAACGAAATGGACTCAACACCCCATATTCAACGTCTGGGAATATACCTGACAAGTAAGAATCTTAAGACCCATGGATTTATATGTCTCCATAAGGAAGTCAAGCGTGTGTACAGTGGCCTAAATGCAGCAGTGAAAATCCGATAAATCTCATTAACAAAATAAATTTCACAAACAAACCACAATGACAGAGAAACAGAGAGCAATTCTTAAATAATTCATTCAGGGCTTGTGATGCAACCTGGATTTAACACAGCTACACCCAGAGCTGGTTGAGACATAAGGCTGGACACTTCGGGCTGATAGCATTGGTGAGGTTCGGTGAGCAAAGGCAGACCCTTTGAAGTAATCCTGCATGGTACCCATTCCATGTGTCCCAACTCACCAGGTTTAAGGAATTCTTCCTTCAGCTAAAACATGCATGGGAATCACAGAGTATGGTCCACCGTGTGATTGGGAAACGTTTTCAAATGCATCTCAGGTTTCGTCCCCTGGTACTCGGGTTCACCGTTCCAGACGCTTTACTACACTATCCCCATTTGGAGAGTCAGTGCCTTTAACCTCCTGTTTGGCACAGTTTGCAATTTCTGCGCAAGATGAACAGGAATAGGGAGAACCAATGAGAGACTAGCTGTAGGTGTCTGCACGGGCAAATGGAACGCTCATTTCCCACCAGGAAGAGGATTTAACCAAAGGCTCAGCGTGCCCTGCCGGAATCAGATTAGGCCCTGAAGCAATCCTGCGGGTTTGCGGCCAGCTCACAAGATAGCGAGTTGAAGAAAGGAGCTCAGGGGCACTGTAACTCACAAACCTGCAGAGTTATGAATGACAGCTATCGTCCAAAAATATATTGAAGGAAGGCTGCGAAAAGGACTTGTAAGTGGGCAGAATTGCAGGATAACGATTTCAGGAGGTAGACGGGAATTGCATTTAAAGCATAGGAAAAGAGGCAGAACGTCGACAATGATGCTCTTGGCCAAAAAGGGCGTATGCGTTTTTTCCTGAATATATTCAGGAAAAAACGCATACGCAGTTTTTGGCCAACCAAGCAAGCATGTTAAAGAAATCTGCACTACAATGAAGTCTCACTGCCCCCCGGTCAAAAGGGCCATGTGAAAAAAGTGTAAAATCCAGAAAGGCAGCACAGGCCATGGAGAACAGGGAGCCTTGTTCTGCTGATGGGCGGGATGTAAATTGCCAACAGCCACTCTGGAGAAGTGTATGGTGTTTCCTGGAACAGCTAAAAAACAAAGCAACGGAGCCTACGGCACTTCCACTTATGGTCCTATAGCTTAGGGAAATTAAAATCAAAAACACACAGCCACCCCAAAGTTTCGGACGGCTCTGTTTACAAGAACCTCGTCTACGGTACAAGTTAAATATCCCAGAACGTGAAAAATGGATAAAGAAGTTGTAGTACGTACGTACAATGGAATATCACTCAGCAATGAAATTTATGTCATCAGGCCCATCGCGGCATAATGAGTGGATTCAGGTACGATGATTCTAAGTGAAATGAGTCACACAGAAAATGAAACATCACAAGATATCACTAATATAAGGAATGTAAACTTGGCTACACATGAACTGAATTACAAAACAGAACAGGGTCTCAAATTTAGTAAACCAACTTATGCTTGCTTAAGGGGAAAGGTGAGTTGGGGTGCTGCATAAAACCAGAGATAGAAATTAGCACAGATACCTTTCCATAAGCCAAATATGTAATTGTCAAGACCTACCCCTTGCTCAAAGAAATGGACTAAACACCCCATATTCAACGACTAGGAATACACCTGACTAGTAAGAATCTTCAAACCCATGGATTTATATGTCTCCGTAAGAGAATGAAGCGTGTGTACAGAGGCATGAATGCAGCAGAGAAAATCCGATAAATCCCATTATCAAAATGAATTACAAAAACAAAACACAAGGACAGTGAAATAGAGAGCAATTCTTAAATAATTCATTCAGGGCTTGTGATGCAACCTGGATTTACCACATCTACACCCAGAGCTGAGTGAGACATAAGGTTGGGCACTTCGAGCTGATAGCATTGGTGAGGTTCGATGAGCAAATGCAGACCCTTTGAAGTCATACTGCATGGTACCCATTCCATGGGTCCCATCTCCCCAGGTTTAACGAATTCTTCCTTCAGCTAAAACATGCGTGGGAAACCCACAGTATGGTGCACCGAGGGACCGGCAAACCTTTTCAAATGCATCTCAGTTTTCGTCCCCTTTTACTCGGGTTCACCATTCCAGACGCTTTACTAACACTCTCCCCACTTGGAGAGTCAGTGCCTTTAACCTCCTGTTTGGCACAGTTTGCAAATTCTGCGCAAGATGAACAGGAATAGGGAGAACCAATGAGAGACTAGCTTTAGGTGTCTGCACGGGCAAAGGTAACGCTCATTTCCCACCAGGAAGAGGAATTAACCAAAGGCTCAGCATGCCGTGCCGGAACCAGATTAGGGCCTGAATCAATCCTGCGGGTTTGCGGCCAGCTCACAAGATAGCGAGTTGAAGAAAGGAGCTCAGGGGCACTGTAACTCACAAACCTGCAGAGTTATAAATGACAGCTATCATCCAAAAATATATTGAAGGAAGGCTGCGAAGAGGACTTGTAAGTGGGGCAGAATTGCAGGATAACGATTACAGGAAGTAGACGGGAATTGCATTTAAAGGATAGGAAAAGAGGCAGAACGTCAACAATGATGCTCTTGTCCAAAAAGGGTGTATGCGTTTTTTCCTGAATATATTCAGGAAAAAACGCATACGCCCTTTTTGGCCAACCAAGCAAGCATGTTAAAGAAATCTGCACTACAATGAAGTCTCACTGCCCCCCGGTCAAAAGGGCCATGTGAAAAAAGTGTAAAATCCAGAAAGGCAGCACAGGCCATGGAGAACAGGGAGCCTTGTTCTGCTGATGGGCGGGATGTAAATTGCCAACAGCCACTCTGGAGAAGTGTATGGTGTTTCCTGGAACAGCTAAAAAACAAAGCAACGGAGCCTACGGCACTTCCACTTATGGTCCTATAGCTTAGGGAAATTAAAATCAAAAACACACAGCCACCCCAAAGTTTCGGACGGCTCTGTTTACAAGAACCTCGTCTACGGTACAAGTTAAATATCCCAGAACGTGTAAAATGGATAAAGAAGTTGTGGTACGTACGTACAATGGAATATCACTCAGCAATGAAATCTATGTCATCAGGCCCGTAGCGGCATAATGAGTGGATTCAGGTACGATGATTCTAAGTGAAATGAGTCACACAGAAAATGAAACATCATAAGATATCACTAATACAAGGAATGTAAACTTGGCTACACATGAACTGAATTACAAAACAGAACAGGGTCTCAAATTTAGAAAACCAACTTATGCTTGCTTAAGGGGAAAGGTGAGTTGGGGTGCTGCATAAAACCAGAGATAGAAATTAGCACAGATACCTTTCCATAAGCCAAATATGTAATTGTCAAGACCTACCCCTTGCTCAACGAAATGGACTAAACACCCCATATTCAACGACTAGGAATACACCTGACTAGTAAGAATGTTCAAACCCATGGATTTATATGTCTCCGTAAGAGAATGAAGCGTGTGTACAGAGGCATGAATGCAGCAGAGAAAATCCGATAAATCCCATTATCAAAATAAATTTCACAAACAAATCACAATGACAGTGAAATAGAGAGCAATTCTTAAATAATTCATTCAGGGCTTGTGATGCAACCTGGATTTACCACATCTACA
Source organism: Delphinapterus leucas (assembly GCF_059928025.1). Lineage (NCBI taxonomy): Eukaryota > Metazoa > Chordata > Mammalia > Artiodactyla > Monodontidae > Delphinapterus > Delphinapterus leucas. Next base: position 10,892,858 of record NW_028322232.1, on the reverse strand, counting down.
CCCAGAGCTGGGTGAGACATAAGGCTGGACACTTCGGGCTGATAGCATAGGTGAGGTTGGGTGAGCAAACGCAGACCCTTTGAAGTCATACTGCATGGTTCCCTTTACATGGGTCCCAACTCTCCAGGTTTAAGGGATTCTTCCTTCAGCTAAAAGATGCATGGGAAACCCAGAGTATGGTCCACCGTGTGATTGGGAAACGTTTTCAAATACATCTCAGTTTGCGTCCCCGGGTACTCGGGTTCACCATTCCAGACACTTTACTAAAACTCTCCCCACTTGGAGAGTCAGTGCCTTTAACCTCTTGTTTGGCACAGTTTGCAATTTCTGCTCAAGATGAACAGGAATAGGGAGAACCAATGAGAGACTAGCTTTAGGTGTCTGCACGGGCAAATGTAACGCTCATTTCCCACCAGGAAGAGGAATTAACCAAAGGCTCAGCATGCCGTGCCAGAACGAGATTAGGGCCTGAAGCAATCCTGCGGGTTTACGGCCAACTCACAAGATAGCGAGTTGAAGAAAGGAGCTCAGGGGCACTGTAACTCACAAACATGCAGAGTTATAAATGACAGCTATCGTCCAAAAATACATTGAAGGAAGGCTGCGAAGAGGACTTGTAAGTGGGGCAGAATTGCAGGATAACGATTTCAGGAGGTAGACGGGAATTGCATTTAAAGCATAGGAAAAGAGGCAGAACGTCGATAATGATGCTCTTGGCCAAAAGGGGCGTATGCGTTTTTTCCTGAATATATTCAGGAAAATACGCATACGCCCTTTTTGGCCAACCAAGCAAGCATGTTAAAGAAATCTGCACTACAATGAAGTCTCACTGCCCCCCGGTCAAAAGGGCCATGTGAAAAAAGTGTAAAATCCAGAAAGGCATTACAGGCCATGGAGAACAGGGAGCCTTGTTATGCTGATGGGCGGGATGTAAATTGCCAACAGCCACTCTGGAGAGTGTATGGTGTTTCCTGGAACAGCTAAAAAACAAAGCAACGGAGCCTACGGCACTTCCACTTATGGTCCTATAGCTTAGGGAAATTAAAATCAAAAACACACAGCCACCCCAAAGTTTCGGCCGGCTCTGTTTACAAGAACCTCGTCTACGGTACAAGTTAAATATCCCAGAACGTGAAAAATGGATAAAGAAGTTGTGGTACGTACGTACAATGGAATATCACTCAGCAATGAATTCTATGTCATCAGGCCCTCGCGGCATAATGAGTGGATTCAGGTACGATGATTCTAAGTGAAATGAGTCACACAGAAAATGAAACATCATAAGATATCACTAATACAAGGAATGTAAACTTGGCTACACATGAACTGAATTACAAAACAGAACAGGGTCTCAAATTTAGAAAACCAACTTATGCTTGCTTAAGGGGAAAGTTGAGTTGGGGTGCTGCATAAAACCAGAGATAGAAATTAGCACAGATACCTTTCCATAAGCCAACTATGTAATTGTCAAGACCTACCCCTTGCTCAACGAAATGGACTAAACACCCCATATTCAACGACTAGGAATACACCTGACTAGTAAGAATCTTCAAACCCATGGATTTATATGTCTCCGTAAGAGAATGAAGCATGTGTACAGAGGCATGAATGCAGCAGAGAAAATCCGATAAATCCCATTATCAAAATGAATTACAAAAACAAAACACAAGGACAGTGAAATAGAGAGCAATTCTTAAATAATTCATTCAGGGCTTGTGATGCAACCTGGATTTACCACATCTACACCCAGAGCTGAGTGAGACATAAGGTTGGGCACTTCGGGCTGATAGAATTGGTGAGGTTCGATGAGCAAATGCAGACCCTTTGAAGTCATACTGCATGGTACCCATTCCATGGGTCCCATCTCTCCAGGTTTAACGAATTCTTCCTTCAGCTAAAACATGCGTAGGAAACCCACAGTATGGTGCACCGAGGGACCGGCAAACGTTTTTAAATGCATCTCAGTTTTCGTCCCCTTTTACTCGGGTTCACCATTCCAGAACCTTTACTAACACTCTCCCCACTTGGAGAGTCATTGCCTTTAACCTCCTGTTTGGCACAGTTTGCAATTTCTGCGCAAGATGAACAGGAATAGGGAGAACCAATGAGAGACTAGCTTTAGGTGTCTGCACGGGCAAATGTAACGCTCATTTCCCACCAGGAAGAGGAATTAACCACAGGCTCAGCATGCCGTGCCGGAACCAGATTAGGGCCTGAAGCAATCCTGCGGGTTTGCGGCCAGCTCACAAGATAGCGAGTTGAAGAAAGGAGCTCAGGGGCACTGTAACTCACAAACCTGCAGAGTTATAAATGACAGCTATCGTCCAAAAATATATTGAAGGAAGGCTGCGAAGAGGACTTGTAAGTGGGGCAGAATTGCAGGATAACGATTTCAGGAGGTAGACGGGAATTGCATTTAAAGCATAGGAAAAGAGGCAGAACGTCGACAATGATGCTCTTGGCCAAAAAGTGCGTATGCGTTTTTTCCTGAATATATTCAGGAAAAAACGCATACGCCCTTTTTGGCCAACCAAGCAAGCATGTTAAAGAAATCTGCACTACAATGAAGTCTCAGTGCCCCCCGGTCAAAAGGGCCATGTGAAAAAAGTGTAAAATCCAGAAAGGCAGCACAGGCCATGGAGAACAGGGAGCCTTGTTATGCTGATGGGCGGGATGTAAATTGCCAACAGCCACTCTGGAGAAGTGTATGGTGTTTTTTGGAACAGCTAAAAAACAAAGCAACGGAGCCTACGGCACTTCCACTTATGGTCCTATAGCTTAGGGAAATTAAAATCAAAAACACACAGCCACCCCAAAGTTTCGGCCGGCTCTGTTTACAAGAACCTTGTCTACGGTACAAGTTAAATATCCCAGAACGTGAAAAATGGATAAAGAAGTTGTGGTACGTACGTACAATGGAATATCACTCAGCAATGAAATCTATGTCATCAGGCCCTCGCGGCATAATGAGTGGATTCAGGTACGATGATTCTAAGTGAAATGAGTCACACAGAAAATGAAACATCATAAGATATCACTAATACAAGGAATGTAAACTTGGCTACACATGAACTGAATTACAAAACAGAACAGGGTCTCAAATTTAGAAAACCAACTTATGCTTGCTTAAGGGGAAAGGTGAGTTGGGGTGCTGCATAAAACCAGAGATAGAAATTAGCACAGATACCTTTCCATAAGCCAAATATGTAATTGTCAAGACCTACCCCTTGCTCAACGAAATGGACTAAACACCCCATATTCAACGACTAGGAATACACCTGACTAGTAAGAATCTTCAAACCCATGGATTTATATGTCTCCGTAAGAGAATGAAGTGTGTGTACAGAGGCATGAATGCAGCAGAGAAAATCCGATAAATCCCATTATCAAAATGAATTACAAAAACAAAACACAAGGACAGTGAAATAGAGAGCAATTCTTAAATAATTCATTCAGGGCTTGTGATGCAACCTGTATTTACCACATCTACACCCAGAGCTGAGTGAGACATAAGGTTGGGCACTTCGGGCTGATAGCATTGGTGAGGTTCGATGAGCAAATGCAGACCATTTGAAGTCATACTACATGGTACCCATTCCATGGGTCCCATCTCTCCAGATTTAACGAATTCTTCCTTCAGCTAAAACATGCGTGGGAAACCCACAGTATGGTGCACCGAGGGACCGGCAAACGTTTTCAAATGCATCTCAGTTTTCGTCCCCTTTTACTCGGGTTCACCATTCCAGACCCTTTACTAACACTCTCCCCACTTGGAGAGTCAGTGCCTTTAACCTCCTGTTTGGCACAGTTTGCAATTTCTGCGCAAGATGAACAGGAATAGGGAGAACCAATGAGAGACTAGCTTTAGGTGTCTGCACGGGCAAATGTAACGCTCATTTCCCACCAGGAAGAGGAATTAACCACAGGCTCAGCATGCCGTGCCGGAACCAGATTAGGGCCTGAAGCAATCCTGCGGGTTTGAGGCCAGCTCACAAGATAAGGACTTGAAGAAAGGAGCTCAGGGGCACTGTAACTCACAAACCTGCAGAGTTATAAATGACAGCTATCGTCCAAAAATATATTGAAGGAAGGCTGCGAAGAGGACTTGTAAGTGGGGCAGAATTGCAGGATAACGATTTCAGGAGGTAGACGGGAATTGCATTTAAAGCATAGGAAAAGAGGCAGAACGTCGACAATGATGCTCTTGGCCAAAAAGGGCGTATGCGTTTTTTCCTGAATATATTCAGGAAAAAACGCATACGCCCTTTTTGGCCAACTAAGCAAGCATGTTAAAGAAATCTGCACTACAATGAAGTCTCACTGCCCCCCGGTCAAAAGGGCCATGTGAAAAAAGTGTAAAATCCAGAAAGGCAGCACAGGCCATGGAGAACAGGGAGCCTTGTTATGCTGATGGGCGGGATGTAAATTGCCAACAGCCACTCTGGAGAAGTGTATGGTGTTTCCTGGAACAGCTAAAAAACAAAGCAACAGAGCCTACGGCACTTCCACTTATGGTCCTATAGCTTAGGGAAATTAAAATCAAAAACACACAGCCACCCCAAAATTTCGGACGGCTCTGTTTACAAGAACCTCGTCTACGGTACAAGTTAAATATCCCACAACGTGAAAAATGGATAAAGAAGTTGTGGTACGTACGTACAATGGAATATCACTCAGCAATGAAATCTATGTCATCAGGCCCGTCGCGGCATAATGAGTGGATTCAGGTACGATGATTCTAAGTGAAATGAGTCACACAGAAAATGAAACATCATAAGATATCACTAATACAAGGAATGTAAACTTGGCTACACATGAACTGAATTACAAAACAGAACAGGGTCTCAAATTTAGAAAACCAACTTATGCTTGCTTAAGGGGAAAGGTGAGTTGGGGTGCTGCATAAAACCAGAGATAGAAATTAGCACAGATACCTTTCCATAAGCCAAATATGTAATTGTCAAGACCTACCCCTTGCTCAACGAAATGGACAAAACACCCCATATTCAACGACTAGGAATACACCTGACTAGTAAGAATCTTCAAACCCATGGATTTATATGTCTCCGTAAGAGAATGAAGCGTGTGTACAGAGGCATGAATGCAGCAGAAAAAATCCGATAAATCCCATTATCAAAATGAATTACAAAAACAAAACACAAGGACAGTGAAATAGAGAGCAATTCTTAAATAATTCATTCAGGGCTTGTGATGCAACCTGGATTTACCACATCTACACCCAGAGCTGAGTGAGACATAAGGTTGGGCACTTCGGGCTGATAGCATTGGTGAGGTTCGATGAGCAAATGCAGACCCTTTGAAGTCATACTGCATGGTACCCATTCCATGGGTCCCATCTCTCCAGGTTTAACGAATTCTTCCTTCAGCTAAAACATGCGTGGGAAACCCACAGTATGGTGCACCGAGGGACCGGCAAACGTTTTCAAATGCATCTCAGTTTTCGTCCCCTTTTACTCGGGTTCACCATTCCAGACCCTTTACTAACACTCTCCCCACTTGGAGAGTCAGTGCCTTTAACCTCCTGTTTGGCACAGTTTGCAATTTCTGCGCAAGATGAACAGGAATAGGGAGAACCAATGAGAGACTAGCTTTAGGTGTCTGCACGGGCAAATGTAACGCTCATTTCCCACCAGGAAGAGGAATTAACCACAGGCTCAGCATGCCGTGCCGGAACCAGTTTAGGGCCTGAAGCAATCCTGCGGGTTTGCGGCCAGCTCACAAGATAGCGAGTTGAAGAAAGGAGCTCAGGGGCACTGTAACTCACAAACCTGCAGAGTTATAAATGACAGCTATCGTCCAAAAATATATTGAAGGAAGGCTGCGAAGAGGACTTGTAAGTGGGGCAGAATTGCAGGATAACGATTTCACGAGGTAGACGGGAATTGCATTTAAAGCATAGGAAAAGAGGCAGAACGTCGACAATGATGCTCTTGGCCAAAAAGGGCGTATGCGTTTTTTCCTGAATATATTCAGGAAAAAACGCATACGCCCTTTTTGGCCAACCAAGCAAGCATGTTAAAGAAATCTGCACTACAATGAAGTCTCACTGCCCCCCGGTCAAAAGGGCCATGTAAAAAAAGTGTAAAATCCAGAAAGGCAGCACAGGCCATGGAGAACAGGGAGCCTTGTTATGCTGATGGGCGGGATGTAAATTGCCAACAGCCACTCTGGAGAAGTGTATGGTGTTTCCTGGAACAGCTAAAAAACAAAGCAACGGAGCCTACGGCACTTCCACTTATGGTCCTATAGATTAGGGAAATTAAAATCAAAAACACACACCCACCCCAAAGTTTCGGACGGCTCGATGTACAAGAACCTCGTCTACGGTACCAGTTAAATATCCCAGAACGTGAAAACTGGATAAAGAAGTTGTGGTACGTACGTACAATGGAATATCACTCAGCAATGAAATCTATGTCATCAGGCCCGTCGCGGCATAATGAGTGGATTCAGGTACGATGATTCTAAGTGAAATGAGTCACACAGAAAATGAAACATCATAAGATATCACTAATACAAGGAATGTAAACTTGGCTACACATGAACTGAATTACAAAACAGAACAGGGTCTCAAATTTAGAAAACCAACTTATGCTTGCTTAAGGGGAAAGGTGAGTTGGGGTGCTGCATAAAACCAGAGATAGAAATTAGCACAGATACCTTTCCATAAGCCAACTATGTAATTGTCAAGACCTACCCCTTGCTCAACGAAATGGACTAAACACCCCATATTCAACGACTAGGAATACACCTGACTAGTAAGAATCTTCAAACCCATGGATTTATATGTCTCCGTAAGAGAATGAAGCGTGTGTACAGAGGCATGAATGCAGCAGAGAAAATCCGATAAATCCCATTATCAAAATGAATTACAAAAACAAAACACAAGGACAGTGAAATAGAGAGCAATTCTTAAATAATTCATTCAGGGCTTGTGATGCAACCTGGATTTACCACATCTACACCCAGAGCTGAGTGAGACATAAGGTTGGGCACTTCGGGCTGATAGCATTGGTGAGGTTCGATGAGCAAATGCAGACCCTTTGAAGTCATACTGCATGGTACCCATTCCATGGGTCCCATCTCTCCAGGTTTAACGAATTCTTCCTTCAGCTAAAACATGCGTGGGAAACCCACAGTATGGTGCACCGAGGGACCGGCAAACCTTTTCAAATGCATCTCAGTTTTCGTCCCCTTTTACTCGGGTTCACCCTTCCAGACCCTTTACTAACACTCTCCCCACTTGGAGAGTCAGTGCCTTTAACCTCCTGTTTGGCACAGTTTGCAATTTCTGCGCAAGATGAACAGGAATAGGGAGAACCAATGAGAGACTAGCTTTAGGTGTCTGCACGGGCAAAGGTAACGCTCATTTCCCACCAGGAAGAGGAATTAACCAAAGGCTCAGCATGCCGTGCCGGAACCAGATTAGGGCCTGAAGCAATCCTGCGGGATTGTGGCCAGCTCACAAGATAGCGAGTTGAAAAAAGGAGCTCAGGGGCACTGTAACTCACAAACCTGCAGAGTAATAAATGACAGCTATCGTCCAAAAATATATTGAAGGAAGGCTGCGAAGAGGACTTGTAAGTGGGGCAGAATTGCAGGATAACGATTTCAGGAGGTAGACGGGAATTGCATTTAAAGCATAGGAAAAGAGGCAGAACGTCGACAATGATGCTCTTGGCCAAAAAGGGCGTATGCGTTTTTTCCTGAATATATTCAGGAAAAAACGCATACGCCCTTTTTGGCCAACCAAGCAAGCATGTTAAAGAAATCTGCACTACAATGAAGTCTCACTGCCCCCCGGTCAAAAGGGCCATGTGAAAAAAGTGTAAAATCCAGAAAGGCAGCACAGGCCATGGAGAACAGGGAGCCTTGTTATGCTGATGGGCGGGATGTAAATTGCCAACAGCCACTCTGGAGAAGTGTATGGTGTTTCCTGGAACAGCTAAAAAACAAAGCAACGGAGCCTACGGCACTTCCACTTATGGTCCTATAGCTTAGGGAAATTAAAATCAAAAACACACAGCCACCCCAAAGTTTAGGACGGCTCTGTTTACAAGAACCTCGTCTACGGTACAAGTTAAATATCCCAGAACGTGAAAAATGGATAAAGAAGTTGTGGTACGTACGTACAATGGAATATCACTCAGCAATGAAACCTATGTCATCAGGCCCTCGCGGCATAATGAGTGGATTCAGGTACGTTGATTCTAAGTGAAATGAGTCACACAGAAAATGAAACATCATAAGATATCACTAATACAAGGAATGTAAACTTGGCTACACATGAACTGAATTACAAAACAGAACAGGGTCTCAAATTTAGAAAACCAACTTATGCTTGCTTAAGGGGAAAGGTGAGTTGGGGTGCTGCATAAAACCAGAGATAGAAATTAGCACAGATACCTTTCCATAAGCCAAATATGTAATTGTCAAGACCTACCCGTTGCTCAACGAAATGGACTAAACACCCCATATTCAACGACTAGGAATACACCTGACTAGTAAGAATCTTCAAACCCATGGATTTATATGTCTCCGTAAGAGAATGAAGCGTGTGTACAGAGGCATGAATGCAGCAGAGAAAATCCGATAAATCCCATTATCAAAATGAATTACAAAAACAAAACACAAGGACAGTGAAATAGAGAGCAATTCTTAAATAATTCATTCAGGGCTTGTGATGCAACCTGGATTTACCACATCTACACCCAGAGCTGATTGAGACATAAGGTTGGGCACTTCGGGCTGATAGCATTGGTGAGGTTCGATGAGCAAATACAGACCCTTTGAAGTCATACTGCATGGTACCCATTTCATGGGTCCCATCTCTCCAGGTCTAACGAATTCTTCCTTCAGCTAAAACATGCGTGGGAAACCCACAGTATGGTGCACCGAGGGACCGGCAAACGTTTTCAAATGCATCTCAGTTTTCGTCCCCTTTTACTCGGGTTCACCATTCCAGACCCTTTACTAACACTCTCCCCACTTGGAGAGTCATTGCCTTTAACTTCCTGTTTGGCACAGTTTGCAATTTCTGCGCAAGATGAACAGGAATAGGGAGAACCAATGAGAGACTAGCTTTAGGTGTCTGCACGGGCAAATGTAACGCTCATTTCCCACCAGGAAGAGGAATTAACCAAAGGCTCAGCATGCCATGCCGGAACCAGATTAGGGCCTGAAGCAATCCTGGGGGTTTGTGGCCAGCTCACAAGATAGCGAGTTGAAGAAAGGAGCTCAGGGGCACTGTAACTCACGACCTGCAGAGTTATAAATGACAGCTATCGTCCAAAAATATATTGAAGGAAGGCTGCGAAGAGGACTTGTAAGTGGGGCAGAATTGCAGGATAACGATTTCAGGAGGTAGACGGGAATTGCATTTAAAGCATAGGAAAAGAGGCAGAACGTCGACAATGATGCTCTTGGCCAAAAAGGGCGTATGCGTTTTTTCCTGAATATATTCAGGAAAAAACGCATACGCCCTTTTTGGCCAACCAAGCAAGCATGTTAAAGAAATCTGCACTACAATGAAGTCTCACTGCCCCCCGGTCAAAAGGGCCATGTGAAAAAAGTGTAAAATCCAGAAAGGCAGCACAGGCCATGGAGAACAGGGAGCCTTGTTATGCTGATGGGCGGGATGTAAATTGCCAACAGCCACTCTGGAGAAGTGTATGGTGTTTCCTGGAACAGCTAAAAAACAAAGCAACAGAGCCTACGGCACTTCCACTTATGGTCCTATAGCTTAGGGAAATTAAAATCAAAAACACACAGCCACCCCAAAGTTTAGGACGGCTCTGTTTACAAGAACCTCGTCTACGGTACAAGTTAAATATCCCAGAACGTGAAAAATGGATAAAGAAGTTGTGGTACGTACGTACAATGGAATATCACTCAGCAATGAAATCTATATCATCAGGCCCGTCGCGGCATAATGAGTGGATTCAGGTAGGATGATTCTAAGTGAAATGAGTCACACAGAAAATGAAACATCATAAGATATCACTAATACAAGGAATGTAAACTTGGCTACACATGAACTGAATTACAAAACAGAACAGGGTCTCAAATTTAGGAAACCAACTTATGCTTGCTTAAGGGGAAAGGTGAGTTGGGGTGCTGCATAAAACCAGAGATAGAAATTAGCACAGATACCTTTCCATAAGCCAAATATGTAATTGTCAAGACCTACCCCTTGCTCAACGAAATGGACTAAACACCTCATATTCAACGACTAGGAATCCACCTGACTAGTAAGTATCTTCAAACCCATGGATTTATATTTCTCCGTAAGAGAATGAAGCGTGTGTACAGAGGCATGAATGCAGCAGAGAAAATCCGATAAATCCCATTATCAAAATGAATTACAAAAACAAAACACAAGGACAGTGAAATAGAGAGCAATTCTTAAATAATTCATTCAGGGCTTGTGATGCAACCTGGATTTACCACATCTACACCCAGAGCTGAGTGAGACATAAGGTTGGGCACTTCGGGCTGATAGCATTGGTGAGGTTCGATGAGCAAATGCAGACCCTTTGAAGTCATACTGCATGGTACCCATTCCATGGGTCCCATCTCTCCAGGTTTAACGAATTCTTCCTTCAGCTAAAACATGCGTGGGAAACCCACAGTATGGTGTACCGAGGGACCGGCAAACGTTTTAAAATGCATCTCAGTTTTCGTCCCCTTTTACTCGGGTTCACCATTCCAGACACTTTACTAACACTCTCCCCACTTGGAGAGTCAGTGCCTTTAACCTCCTGTTTGGCACAGTTTGCAATTTCTGAGCAAGATGAACAGGAATAGGGAGAACCAATGAGAGACTAGCTGTAGGTGTCTGCACGGGCAAATGGAACGCTCATTTCCCACCAGGAAGAGGAATTAACCAAAGGCTCAGCGTGCCCTGTCGGAACCAGATTATGGCCTGAAGCAATCCTGCTGTTTTGAAGCCAGCTCATAAGAAAGCGAGCTGAAGAAAGGAGCTCAGGGGCACTGTAATTCACAAACCTGCAGAGTTATGAATGACAGCTATCGTCCAAAAATGTATTGAAGTAAGTTTTGGAAGACGACTTGAAAGCGGGGCAGAATTTCAGGAAAACGATTTCAGGGGGTAGACTGGAATTGCACTTAAAGCATAGGCAAAGAGGCAGAATGTCGACAATGATGCACTTGGCCAAAAAGGGCGTATGCGTTTATTCCTGAATATATTCAGGAAAAAACGCATACGCCCTTTTTGGTCAACGAAGCAAGCGTGTAAAGGAAATCTGCACTACAATGAAGTCTCAGTGCCCCCCGGTAAAAAGGGCCATCTGAAACAAGTGTAAAATCCAGAAAGACAGGACACGTCATGGAGAACAGGGAGCCTTGTTATGCTGATGGGCGGGATGTAAATTGCCAACAGCCACTCTGGAGAAGTGTATGGTGTTTCCTGAAACACGTAGGAAACAAAGCAACACAGCTTATGGCACTTCCACTTAGGGTCCTATAGCTTAGGGAAATTAAAATCAATAACACACAGCCACCCCAAAGTTTGGGACGGATCTGTTTACAAGAACCTCGTCTACGGTACATGTTAAACATCCGAGAAAGCAAAAAATGGATAAAGAAGTTGTGGTACGTACGTACAATGGAATATCACTCAGCAATGAGATCTACGTCATCAGGCCCGTAGTGGCATAATGAGTGGATTCAGATACGACGATTCTACGAGAAATAAGTCACACAGAAAAAGAAACATCATAAGATATCACTAATAGACGGAACGTAAACTTGGCTACACATGTACTGAATTACAAAACAGAACAGGGTCTCAAATTTAGAAAACCAACTTATGCTTGCTTATGGGGAAAGGTGAGTTGGGGTGCTGCATCAAACCAGAGATTGAAATTAGCACAGATATCGTTCCATAAGCCAAATATATAATAGACAAGACCTACTCCTTGCTCAACGAAATGGACTCAACACCCCATATTCAACGCCTGGGAATATACCTGACAAGTAAGAATCTTAAGACCCATGGATTTATATGTCTCCATAAGGAAATCAAGCGTGTGTACAGTGGCCTAAACGCAGCAGTGAAAATCTGATAAATCCCATTATCAAAATAAATTTCAAAAACAAAACACAATGACAGTGAAATAGAGAGCAATTCTTAAATAATTCATTCAGGGCTTGTGATGCAACCTGGATTTACCACATCTACACCCAAAGCTGGTTGAGACTTAAGGCTGGACACTTCGGGCTGATAGCATTGGTGAGGTCCGGTGAGCAAACGCAGACCCTTTGAAGTCATACCGCATGGTAGCCATTCCATGGGTCCCAACTCTCCAGGTTTAAGAGATTCTTCCTTCAGCTAAACCATGCATGGGAATCCCAGAGTATGGTGCATCGTGTGATTGGGAAACGTTTTCAAATGCATCTCAGGTTTCATCCCCTGGTACTTGGGTTCACCGTTCCAGACGCTTTACTAACACTCTCCCCCCTTGGAGAGTCAGTGCCTTTAACCTCCTGTTTGGCACAGTTTGCAATTTCTGCGCAAGATGAACAGGAATAGGGAGAACCAATGAGAGACTAGCTGTAGGTGTCTGCAAGGCAAATGGAACGCTCATTTCCCACCAGGAAGAGGAATTAACCAAAGGCTCAACGGGCCCTGCCGGAAGCAGATTAGGGCCTGAAGCTATCCTGTGGTTTTGCGGCCAGCTCACAAGAAAGCGAGTTGAAGAAAGGAGCTCAGGGGCACTGTAATTCACAAACCTGCAGAGTTATGAATGACAGCTGTCGTCCAAAAATGTATTGAAGTAAGTCTTCGAAGAGGATTTGAAAGCGGGTCAGAATTTCAGGAAAACGATTTCAGGGGGTAGATGGAAATTGCACTTAAAGCATAGGCAAAGAGGCAGAATGTCGACAATGATGCACTTGGCCAAAAAGGTCGTATGCGTTTTTTCCTGAATATATTCAGGAAAAAACGCATACGCCCTTTTTGGCCAACCAAGCAAGCGTGTAAAGGTAATCTGCACTACAATGAAGTCTCACTGCCCCCCGGTCCAAACGGCCATCTGAAACAAGTGTAAAATCCAGAAAGGCAGGACAGGTCATGGAGAACAGGGAGCCCTGTTATGCTGATGGGCGGGATGTAAATGGCCAACAGCCACTCTGGAGAAGTGTATGGTGTTTCCTGAAACACGTAGGAAAAAAAGCAACACAGCCTATGGCACTTCCACTTAGGGTCCTATAGCTTATTGAAATTAAAATTAAAAACACACAGCCACCCCAATGTTCGGGACGGCTCTGTTTACAAGAACCTCGTCTACGGTACAAGTTAAATATCCGAGAAAGCAAAAAATGGATAAAGAAATTGTGGTACGTACGTATAATGGAATATCACTCAGCAATGAAATCTATGTCATCAGGCCCGTAGCGGCATAATGAGTGGATTCAGGTACGACGATTCTACGAGAAATACGTCACACAGAAAAAGAAACATCATAAGCTATCACTAATACACGGAACGTAAACTTGTCTACACATGAACTGAATTACAAAACAGAACAGGGTCTCAAATTCAGAAAACCAACTTATGCTTGCTTATGGGGAAAGGTGAGTTGGGGTGCTGCATCAAACCAGAGATTGAAATTAGCACAGATACCGTTCCATAAGCCAAATATATAATAGACAAACCTACTCCTTGCTCAACGAAATGGACTCAACACCCCATATTCAACGCCTTGGAATATACCTGAGAAGTAAGAATCTTAAGACCCATGGATTTATATGTCTCCATAAGGAAATCAAGCGTGTGTACAGTGGCCTAAACGCAGCAGTGAAAATCCGATAAATCCCATTATCAAAATAAATTTCACAAACACAACACAATGACAGTGAAATTGAGAGCAATACTTAAATAATTCATTCAGGGCTTGTGATGCAACCTGGATTTATCACATCTACACCCAGAGCTGGGTGAGACATAAGGCTGGACACTTCGGGCTGATAGCATTGGTGAGGTTCGGTGAGCAAACGCAGACCCTTTGAAGTCATACTGCATGGTAGCCATTCCATGAGTCCCAACTCTCCAGGTTTAAGGGATTCTTCCTTCAGCTATAACATGCATGGGAAACCCAGAGTATGGTCCACCGTGTGATTGGGAAACGTTTTCAAATGCATCTCAGGTTTCGTCCCCTGGTACTCGGGTTCACCGTTCCAGACCCTTTACTAACACTCTCCTCACTTGGAGAGTCAGTGCCTTTAAACTCCTGTTTGGCACTGTTTGCAATTTCTGAGCAAGATGAACAGGAATAGGGAGAACCAATGAGAGACTAGCTGTAGGTGTCTGCACGGGCAAATGAAACGCTCATTTCCCACCAGGAAGAGGAATTAACCAAAGGCTCAGCGTGCCCTGCCGGAACCATATTATGGCCTGAAGCAATCCTGCGGTTTTGAAGCTAGCTCATAAGAAAGCGAGTTGAAGAAAGGAGCTCAGGGGCACTGTAATTCACAAACCTGCAGAGTTATGAATGACAGCTATCATCCAAAAATGTATTGAAGTAAGTCTTCGAAGAGGACTTGAAAGCGGGGCAGAATTTCAGGAAAACGATTTCAGGGGGTAGACTGGAATTGCACTTAAAGCATAGGAAAAGAGGCAGAATGTCGACAATGATGCACTTGGCCAAAAAGGGCGTATGCGTTTTTTCCTGAATATATTCATGAAAAAAGGCATACGCCCTTTTTGGCCAAACAAGCAAGCATGTAAAGAAATCTGCACTACAATGAAGTCTCACTGCCCCCCGGTGAAAAGGGCCATCTGAAACAAGTGTAAAATCCAGAAAGGCAGGACAGGTCATGGAGAACAGGGAGCCTTGTTATGCTGATGGGCGGGATGTAAATTGCCAACAGCCACTCTGGAGAAGTGTATGGTGTTTCCTGAAACACGTAGGAAACAAAGCAACACAGCTTATGGCACTTCCACTTAGGGTCCTATAGCTTAGGGAAATTAAAATCAAAAACACACAGCCACCCCAAAGTTTGGGACGGCTCTCTTTACAAGAACCTCGTCTACGGTACAAGTTAAATATCCGAGAAAGCAAAAAATGGATAAAGAAGTTGTGATACGTACGTACAATGGAATATCACTCAGCAATGAGATCTACGTCATCAGGCCCGTAGTGGCATAATGAGTGGATTCAGGTACGACGATTCTACGAGACATAAGTCACACAGAAAAAGAAACATCATAAGATATCACTAATACACGAAACGTAAACTTGGCTACACATGAACTGAATTACAAAACAGAACAGGGTCTCAAATTTAGAAAACCAACTTATGCTTGCTTATGGGGAAAGGTGAGTTGGGGTGCTGCATCAAACCAGAGATTGAAATTAGCACAGATACCGTTCCATAAGCCAAATATATAATAGACAGGACCTACTCCTTGCTCAACAAAACGGACTCAACACCCCATATTCAACGCCTGGAAATATACCTGACAAGTAAGAATCGTAAGACCCATGGATTTATATGTCTCCATAAGGAAAGCAAGCATGTGTACAGCGGCCTAAACGCAGCAGTGAAAATCCGATAAATCCCATTATCAAAATAAATTTCACAAACACAACACAATGACAGTGAAATAGAGAGCAATTCTTAAATAATTCATTCAGGGCTTGTGATGCAACCTGGATTTACCACATCTACACCCAAAGCTGGTTGAGACTTAAGGCTGGACACTTCGGGCTGATAGCATTGTTGAGGTCCGGTGAGCAAACGCAGACCCTTTGAAGTCATACCGCATGGTAGCCATTCCATGGGTCCCAACTCTCCAGGTTTAAGAGATTCTTCCTTCAGCTAAACCATGCATGGGAATCCCAGATTATGGTGCATCGTGTGATTGGGAAACGTTTTCAAATGCATCTCAGGTTTCATCCCCTGGTACTTGGGTTCACCGTTCCAGACGCTTTACTAACACTCTCCCCCCTTGGAGAGTCAGTGCCTTTAACCTCCTGTTTGGCACAGTTTGCAATTTCTGCGGAAGATGAACAGGAATAGGGAGAACCAATGAGAGACTAGCTGTAGGTGTCTGCAAGGCAAATGGAACGCTCATTTCCCACCAGGAAGAGGAATTAACCAAAGGATCAACGTGCCCTGCCGGAAGCAGATTAGGGCCTGAAGCAATCCTGTGGTTTTGCGGCCAGCTCACAAGAAAGCGAGTTGAAGAAAGGAGCTCAGGGGCACTGTAATTCACAAACCTGCAGAGTTATGAATGACAGCTATCGTCCAAAAATGTATTGAAGTAAGTCTTCGAAGAGGACTTGAAAGCGGGGCAGAATTTCAGGAAAACGATTTCAGGGGGTAGACTGGAATTGCACTTAAAGCATAGGAAAAGAGGCAGAATGTCGACAATGATGCACTTGGCCAAAAAGGGCGTATGCGTTTTTTCCTGAATATATTCATGAAAAAAGGCATACGCCCTTTTTGGCCAAACAAGCAAGCATGTAAAGAAATCTGCACTACAATGAAGTCTCACTGCCCCCCGGTGAAAAGGGCCATCTGAAACAAGTGTAAAATCCAGAAAGGCAGGACAGGTCATGGAGAACAGGGAGCCTTGTTATGCTGATGGGCGGGATGTAAATTGCCAACAGCCACTCTGGAGAAGTGTATGGTGTTTCCTGAAACACGTAGGAAACAAAGCAACACAGCTTATGGCACTTCCACTTAGGGTCCTATAGCTTAGGGAAATTAAAATCAAAAACACACAGCCACCCCAAAGTTTGGGACGGCTCTCTTTACAAGAACCTCGTCTACGGTACAAGTTAAATATCCGAGAAAGCAAAAAATGGATAAAGAAGTTGTGATACGTACGTACAATGGAATATCACTCAGCAATGAGATCTACGTCATCAGGCCCGTAGTGGCATAATGAGTGGATTCAGGTACGACGATTCTACGAGAAATAAGTCACACAGAAAAAGAAACATCATAAGATATCACTAATACACGAAACGTAAACTTGGCTACACATGAACTGAATTACAAAACAGAACAGGGTCTCAAATTTAGAAAACCAACTTATGCTTGCTTATGGGGAAAGGTGAGTTGGGGTGCTGCATCAAACCAGAGATTGAAATTAGCACAGATACCGTTCCATAAGCCAAATATATAATAGACAGGACCTACTCCTTGCTCAACAAAACGGACTCAACACCCCATATTCAACGCCTGGAAATATACCTGACAAGTAAGAATCGTAAGACCCATGGATTTATATGTCTCCATAAGGAAAGCAAGCATGTGTACAGCGGCCTAAACGCAGCAGTGAAAATCCGATAAATCCCATTATCAAAATAAATTTCACAAACACAACACAATGACAGTGAAATAGAGAGCAATTCTTAAATAATTCATTCAGGGCTTGTGATGCAACCTGGATTTACCCATCTACACCCAGAGCTGGGTGAGACATAAGGCTGGACACTTCGGGCTGATAGCATTGGTGAGGTTCGGTGAGCAAACGCAGACCCTTTGAAGTCATACTGCATGGTACCCATTCCATGGGTCCCAACTCTCCAGGTTTAAGGGATTCTTACTTCAGCTAAAACATGCATGGGAATCCCAGAGTATGGTCCACCATGTGATTGGGAAACGTTTTCAAATGCATCTCAGTTTTCGACCCCTGGTACTCGGGTGCACCGTTCCAGACGGTTTACTAACACTCTCCCCCCTTGGAGAGTCAGTGCCTTTAACCTCCTGTTTGGCACAGTTTGCAATTTCTGCGCAAGATGAACAGGAATAGGGAGAACCAATGAGAGACTAGCTGTAGGTGTCTGCACGGGCAAATGGCACGCTCATTTCCCACCAGGAAGAGGAATTAACCAACGGCTCAGCATGACCTGCCGGAACCAGATTAGATCCTGAAGCAATCCTGCGGTTTTGCGGCCAGCTCACAAGATAGCGAGTTGAAGAAAGGAGCCCAGGGGCACTGTAATTCACAAACCTGCAGGGTTATGAATGACAGCTATCGTCCAAAAATGTATTGAAGTAAGTCTTCGAAGAGGACTTGAAAGTGGGGCAGAATTTCAGGAAAACGATTTCATGGATTAGACTGGAATTGCACTTAAAACATAGGAAAAGAGGCATAATGTCCACAATGATGCACTTGGCCAAAAAGGGCATATGCTTTTTTTCCTGAATATATTCAGGAAAAAATGCATACGCCCTTTTTGGCCAACCAAGCAAGCGTGTAAAGGAAATCTGCACTACATTGAAGTCTCACTGCCCCCCGGTCAAAAGGGCCATCTGAAAAAAGTGTAAAATCCAGAAAGGCAGGACAGGTCATGGAGAACAGGGAGCCTTGTTATGCTGATGGGCGGGATTTAAATTGCCAACAGCCACTCTGGAGAAGTGTATGGTGTTTCCTGAAACACACAGGAAACAAAGCAACACAGCCTATGGCACTTCCTCTTATGGTCCTATAGCTTAGGGAAATTAAAATCAAAAACACACAGCCACCCCAAAGTTTTGGACGGCTCTGTTTACAAGAACCTCGTCTACGGTACAAGTTAAATATCAGAGAAAGCAAAAAATGGATAAAGAAGTTGTGGTACGTACGTACAATGGAATATCACTCAGCAGTGAGATCTACGTCATCAGGCCCGTAGCGGCATAATGAGTGGATTCAGGTAAGACGATTCTACGAGAAATAAGTCACACAGAAAAAGAAACATCATAAGATATCACTAATACACGGAACGTAAACTTGGCTACACATGAACTGAATTACAAAACAGAACAGGGTCTCAAATTTAGAAAACCAACTTATGCTTGCTTATGGCAAAAAGTGAGTTGGGGTGCTGCATAAAACCAGAGATTAAAATTAGCACAGATACCGTTCCATAAGCCAAATATATAATAGACAAGACCTACACCTTGCTCAACGAAATGGACTCAACACCCCATATTCAACGCCTGCGAATATACCTGACCAGTAAGAATCTTAAGACCCATGGATTTATATGTCTCCATAAGGAAATCAAGCGTGTGTACAGCGGCCTAAACGCAGCAGTGAAAATCCTATAAATCCCATTATCAAAATATATTTCAAAAACAAAACACAATGACAGTGAAATAGAGAGCAATGCTTAAATAATTCATTCAGGGCTTGTGATGCAACCTGGATTCACCCCATCTACACCCAGTGCTGGGTGAGACATAAGGCTGGACACTTCGGGCTGATAGCATTGTTGAGGTTCGGTGAGCAAACGCAGACCCTTTGTAGTCATACTGCATGGTACCCATACCATGGGTCCCAACTCTTCAGGTTTAAGGGATTCTTCCTTCAGCTAAAACATGCATGGGAAACCCAGAGTATGGTCCACCATGTGATTGGGAAACGTTTTCAAATGCATCTCAGGTTTCGTCCCCTGGTACTCGGGTTCACCTTTCCAGACGCTTTACTAACACTCTCCCCACTTGGAGAGTCAGTGCCTTTAACCTTCTGTTTGGCACAGTTTGCAATTTCTGCGCAAGATGAACAGGAATAGGGAGAACCAATGAGAGACTGGCTGCAGGTGTCTGCACGGGCAAATGGAACGCTCATTTCCCACCAGGAAGAGGAATTAACCAAAGGCTCAGCATGCCGTGCCAGAACCAGATGAGGGCCTGAAACAATCCTGCGGTTCTGCGGCCAGCTCACAAGAAAGCGAGTTGAAGAAAGGAGCTCAGGGGCACTGTAATTCACAAAACTGCAGAGTTATGAATGACAGCTATCGTCCAAAAATGTATTGAAGTAAGTCTTCAAAGAGGACTTGAAAGCGGGGCAGAATTTCAGGAAAACGATTTCAGGGGGTAGACTGGAATTACACTTAAAGCATAGGAAAAGAGGCAGAATGTGCACAATGATGCACTTGGCCAAAAAGGGCGTATGCGTTTTTTCCTGAATATATTCAGGAAAAAACGCATACGCCCTTTTTGGCCAACCAAGCAAGCCTGTAAAGGAAATCTGCACTACAATGAAGTCTCACTGCCCCCGGGTCAAAAGGGCCATCTGAAAAAAGTGTAAAATCCAGAAAGGCAGGACAGGTCATGGAGAACAGGGAGCCTTGTTATGCTGATGGGCGGGATGTAAATTGCCAACAGCCACTCTGGAGAAGTGTATGGTGTTTCCTGAAACACGTAGGAAACAAAGCAACACGGCCTATGGCACTTCCACTTATGGTCCTATAGCTTAGGGAAATTAAAATCAAAAACACACAGCCACCTCAAAGTTTGGGAAGTCTCTGTTTACAGGAACCTCGTCTACGGTAAAAGTTACATATCCGAGAAAGCAAAAAATGGATAAAGAAGTTGAGGTACGTACGTACAATGGAATATCATTCAGCAATGAAATCTACGTCATCAGGCCCATTGCGGCATAATGAGTGGATTCTGGTACGACGATTCTACGAGAAATAAGTCACACAGAAAAAGAAACTTCATAAGATATCACTAATACACGGAACGTAATCTTGGCTACACATGAACTGAATTAGAAAACAGAACAGGGTCTCAAATTTAGAAAACCAACTTATGCTTGCTTATGGGGAAAGGTGAGTTGGGGTGCTGCATAAAACCAGAGATTGAAATTAGCACAGATACCGTTCCATAAGCCAAATATATAATAGACAAGACCTACTCCTTGCTCAACGAAATGGACTCAACACCGCATATTCAACGCCTGGGAATATACCTGACAAGTAAGAATCTTAAGACCCATGGATTTATATGTCTCCATAAGGAAATCAAGCGTGTGTATAGCGGCCTAAACTCAGCAGTGAAAATCCGATAAATCCCATTATCAAAATAAATTGCAAAAACAAAACACAATGACAGTGAAATAGAGAGCAATTCTTAAATAATTCATTCAGGGCTTGTGATGCAACCTGGATTTACCACATCTACACCCAGAGCTGCGTGAGACATAAGGCTGGACACTTCGGGCTGATAGCATTGGTGAGGTTCGGTGAGCAAACGCAGACCCTTTCAAGTCATACTGCATGTTACCCATACCATGGGTCCCAACTCTCCAGGTCTAAGGGATTCTTCCTTCAGCTAAAACATGAATGGGAAACCCAGAGTATGGTCCACCGTGTGATTGGGAAACGTTTTCAAATGAATCTCAGATTTCGTCCCCTGGTACTCGGGTTCACAATTCCAGACGCTTTACTAACACTCTCCCCACTTGGAGAGTCAGTGCCTTTAACCTCCTGTTTGGCACAGTTTGCAATTTCTGCGCACGATGAACAGGAATAGGGAGAACCAATGAGAGACTAGCTGTAGGTGTCTGCACGGGCAAATGGAACACTCATTTCCCACCAGGAAGAGGAATTAAGCAAAGGCTCAACATGCCCTGCCTGAACCAGATTAGGGCCTGAAGCAATCCTGCTGTTTTGCGGCCAGGTCACAAGAAAGCGAGTTGAAGAAAGGAGCTCAGGGGCACTGTAATTCACAAACCTGCAGAGTTTGGAATGAGAGCTATCGTCCAAAAATGTATTGAAGTAAGTCTTCGAAGTGGACTTGAAAGCGGGGCAGAATTTCAGGAAAACGATTTCAGGGGGTAGACTGGAATTGCACTTAAAGCATAGGAAAAGAGGCAGAATGTCGACAATGATGCACTTGGTCAAAAAGGGCATATGCGTTTTTCCAGGACCCTCATTAAAGAGGGTAGGAGGCTCCCAGTATGCTTCAGTGGCCAACAGAAGACCCACGTCGCCAAGGCGATGTGAGCCAGCCATGCAGGAGTGACCTCACATCAGAGGGCCCACCTCACAGAAGGGTAAGGAACCCAGGAAGGATCAGACCCTCACCAGAGTGCCCACAACAGCAAGGGGCTGGGAACAAGGCAGGAGTGTCCTCACACCCGTGGGACCACATCATCGAAAGTTGAGGTACTCAGCACATGTGGCCTCAAACCAGAGGACCCACATCACCATGGGTCTCGGAGCAAGGCAGGCAGGATTATCCTCCCAACACATGGCCCATTGTATAAAAAAGGTGAGGAATCCAGCCGTTGGAACATCCCAGCAGGCGGCCCAGTTCACCGAGGCTATGGGATCCAGGCAGTGATGAACTCACAACAGAGGGCCCTCATCGTGATACTGTAAGCAACCCAGCCGTTGTGACCTCAGAGCACAAGGCCCACATCCCCATGGGGGAGGGAACCAAGCAGGAGTGTCATCGCACCGGTGGGCACACATCAGAAAATGTGGGGAGCCCAGCAGTTAGGGCCAGACGCCAGAGGGCCCTCATCACTGAGGAGAGGAGGCTCCCAGCAAGCTCCAACTGCTACCAGAGGGCTGACGTCGCCAATGCGGTGTGTGCCAGCCAGGCAGGAGTGACCTCAGAGCAGAGGGCCAACCACACAAAAGTGTGAGGAACCCAAAGAGGATCAGACTCTCACCAGAGGGCCCACATCACCAAGGGAATGGAAACCAGGCAGGAGTGTCCTCACGCCAGTGGGGTCACATCACCGAAATGTGATGGACCCAGCACACGTGGCCTCAAACTAGAGGACACACATCACCAAGGGGCTGGGAGTGAGGCAGGCAGGAGGAGCCTCAAAACAGAGGGCCCATAGAATAAAAAAGGTGAGGAATCCCGCAGTTGGAACCTCCCAGCAGGCGGCCAGGAGCAGCGAGGATATGGAATCCAGGCCTGACTGAACACAAAACAGAAGGCCCTCATCATGAAACTGTGAGCAACCCAGCCGTTGGGACCTCAGAGCAGAAGGCCCACATTCCCATGTGTTTGGGAACCTGGCAGGAGTGTACTCGCACCACAGGGCGCACATTAGAGAATTTTGGGAGCCCAGAAGTTAGGGCCTGATGCCACAGGGCCCTCATCACCGAGGAGAGGAAGCTCCCAGCAGGCTCCAACTGCCACAAGAGGGCCGACGTTGCCAAGGTGGGGTGTGCCAGCCAGGCAGGAGTGATCTCACAGCAGAGGGTCCACCTCACAGAAGGGTGAGGAACCCAGCCAGGATCAGACTCTCACCAGAGGGCCCACATCACCAAGGGGATAGGAACCAGGCAGGAGTGTCCTCACACCAGTGGGGCCACATAATCGAAAGGTGAGGGACCCAGCACACGTAGCCTCAAACCAGAGGACACACATCGCCAAGGGGCTGGGAGTCAGGCAGGCAGGAGAAGTCTCAAAACAGAGGGCCCATAGAAGAAAAAAGGTGAGGAATCCCGCAGTTGGAACCTCCCCGCAGGCAGCCAGGAGCAGCGAGGCTATTGGATCCAGGGCGGAGTGAACTCACACCAGAGGACCCTCATCATGAAACAGAGCAACGTACCATTGGGACCTCAGATCAGAAGGCCCACATTCCCATGGGGTTGGGAACCTGGCAGGAGTGTAGTTGCACCACAGGGCGCACATCAGAAAATTTTGGGAGCCCAGGAGTTAGGGTCTGACGCCAGAGGGCCCTCATTACCGAGGGGTGGAGACCCCCAGCAGGCACCAACTCCCAACTGAGGGCCCACGTCGCCAAGGTGATGTGTGCCAGCCAGGCAGGAATGACCTCACAGCAGAGGGTCTACCTCACAGAAGGGTGAGGAAACCAGCCAGGATAAGACTCTCACCAGAGAGCCCACATCACCAAGGGGATCGGAAAAAGGCAGCAGTGTCCTCACACCAGTGTGGCCACATTATAGAAAGGTGAGGAACCCAGCACATGTGGCCTAAACCAGAGGACCCACATTTCCAAGATGCTCCGAGTGAGGCAAGCAGGAGTAGCCTAACAACACAGGGCCCACAGAATAAAAAATGTGAGGAATCCAGCAGTTTGAACCTCCCAGCAGGTGGCCCAGAGCACGGAGTCTATGGGACCCAGGCCACAGTGAACTCACAGCAGAGGGCCCACATCATGAAACTGTGAGCAACCCAGCCGGTGGAACCTCAGAGCAGAAGACCCACATCCCCATGGGGATAGGAACCTCGCAGGAGTGTCCTCGCACAACTTAACACGTATCAGAAAATGTGGGAACCCAGCAGTTAGGGCCTGACGCCAGAGGGCCCTCATCACCGAGGAGAGGAGGCTACCAGCAGGCTCCAAATGCCACCAGAGGGCCGACGTCACCAAGGCAATGGGAGCAAGCCAGGCAGGAGTTACCTCACAGCAGAGGGCCCACCTCACAGAAGTGTGAGGGACCCAACCAGGATCAGACTCTAACCAGAGGGCCCACATCACCAAGGGGATGGAAACCAGGCAGGAGTGTCCTCACACGAGTGGGGCCACATCAGCCAAAGGTGAGGAACACAGCACATGTGGCCTCAAATAAGGGGACACACATCACGAAAGGGCTGGGAGTGAGGCATGCAGGAGGAGACTCACAACAGAGGGCCCATAGAATAAAAAGGTGAGGAACCCCGCCGTTGGAAGCTCCAAGCAGGTGGCCCAGAGCACCGAGGCTATGGGATCCACGCCGGAGTGAACTCACAGCAGAGGGCCCACATTCTGACACTGTGAGCAACCCAGCCGTTGGGACCTCAGAGCAGAAAGCCAACATCCCCATGGGGATGGGACCCTGGCAGGAGTGTACTCGCACGACAGGGCGCACATCAGAAAATTTTGGGAGCCCATGAGTTAGGGCCTGACGCCAGAGGGCCCTCATTACCGAGGGGAGGAGACTCCCAGCAGGCACCAACTCCCAACTGAGGGCCCACATCGCCAAGGTGACGTGTGCCAGCCAGGCAGGAGTGACCTCACAGCAGAGGGTCTACCTCACAGAAGGGTGAGGAATCCAGCCAGGATCAGGCTCTCACCAGAGGGCCCCCATCACCAAGTGGATGGGAACCAGGCAGGAGTGTCCTCACACCAGTGGGGCCACATCAATAAAGGTGAGGAAACCGGCACATGTGGCCTCAAACCAGAGGACCTACATCACAAAGGGGCTGGGAGTGAGTCAGGAAGGAGGAGCATGAAAACACAGAACCCAAAGAATAGAAAAGGTAAGGAATTCAGCAGTAGGAACCTCCCAGCAGGCGGCTCAGAGCACAGAGTCTATGGGATCTAGGCCTGAGTGAACTAACACCAGAGAGCCAACATCATGAAACGGTGAACAACACAGGTGTTGGGACCTTAGAGCAGAAGGCCCACATGCCCATGGGGATGGGAACCTGGCAGGAGTGCCCTCGCACCACTTAGGACGTATCAGAAAATGTGGGAACCCAGCAGTTAGGGCCTGATGCCAGAGGGCCTCATCACCGAGGGGAGGAGGCTCCCAGCAGGCTCCAACTGCCACCAGAGGTCTGACGTCGCCAAGGCGGGGTGTGCTAGCCAGGCAGGAGTGACCTCAGAGAAGAGGGCCCACCTCACAGAAGTGTGAGGAACCCAACCAGGATCAGACTCTCGCCGGAGGGACCACATCACCAAGGGGATGGGAAGCAGGCTGGAGTGTCCTCACACCAGTGGGGCCACATCATCAAAAGATGAGGAACCCATCACATGTGGCCTCAAACCAGAGGACACACATCACCAAGGGGCTGGGAGTGAGGCAGGTGTCTGGAGGGGCACATTTAACTCTAATTTCCCACCAGGAAGAGGAATTAACCAAAGGCTCAGAGTGCCGTGCCACACCCTGATTACGGCCTGAAGCAAACCTGCGGTTTTGTGGCCAGCTTTCAAGGAAGCGAGTTAAGAAAGGAAATCACGGGCACTGTAATTCACAAACCTGCAGAGTTATAAATGACAGCTATTGGCAAAAATATATTGAAGTAAGTCTGCAAAGAGGACTTGAAAACGAGGCAAAATTGAGGAATCATATTTCAGGAGGTAGATTGGAATTGCATTTAAAACATGTGAAAAGTGGCAGATCTTTGACAGTGATGCACTTGGACGAACAGTGCGTATACATTTTTTCCTGAATATATTCAGGAAAAAACGCATATGCCCTTTCTGGCCAACCAAGCACTCGAGCAATGGAAATCCGTACTACAATGAAGTCTCATTTCCCATTCGTCAAAAGGGCCATCTGAAAAAAGTGTAAAAACCAGAAACACAGGACAGGCCATGGAGAACAGGGAGCCTTGTTATGCTGATGGGCGGGATGTAAATTGCCAACAGACACTCTGGAGATGTTTATGGTGTATCCTGAAACATCTGAAAAACAAAGCTACAGAGACTAGGGCACTTCCACTTTTGGCCCTATAGCTTAGGAAAATTAAAATCAACAAGACACAGCCAACACAAAATTTAGGGCTGCTGTGCTTACAAGAACCTCGAGTCCAGTACAAATTAAATATCCCAGAAAGAAAAAAATGGATAAAGGAGTTGTGCTACTTACGTACAATGGAATATCACTCAGCAATGAAATCAATGTCATCAGGCCTGTAGCAGCAAATTGAGTGGATTTAAGTATGATGATTCTAAGAGAAATAGGTCACACAGAGAAAGATAATTATCATAAGATATCACTAATAGAGGGAGTGTAAACTTGGCTACACATAAACTGAATTACAAAACCGAACAGTCTCAAATTTAGATAAAAAATTATGCTTGCTTAAGGGGAAAGTTGAGTTGGGGTGCTGTATAAAACCAGAGATTGAAATTAGCACACATACCATTCCATAAGCCAAATATGTAATAGACAAGACCTACTCTTTGCTCAACGAAATAGACTCATCCATGGTGTATCACCTCACACCTGTTAGAATGGGCATCATCAGAAAATCTACAAACAACAAATGCTGGAAAGGGTGTGGAGATAAGGAACCCTCTTCCACTATTGTTGGGAATGTAAATTGATACAGTCACTGTGGAGAACATTATGGAGTTTCTTATAAAACTAAGAATAGAATTACCATATGATACAGCAATCCCACTACTGGGCATATACCCAGACAAAACCATAAATCAAAAAGAGACATTCACCTCAATGTTCATTGCATCACTATTTACAATATCCAGGTAATGGAAGCAACCTAAATGCCCACAGACAGACGAATGCATAAAGATGTGGTACAAATATAAAATGGAATATTACTAAGCCATAAAAAGGAATGAAATTGGGTCATTTGTAGAGACGTTGATGGATCTAGAGACTGTCATACAGAGTGAAGTAAGTCAGAAATAGAAAAACAAATCTTGTATATTAATGCATATATGTGGAACCTAGAAAAATTATACAGATGAACCGTTTTTTAAGGCAGAAATAGAGCAACAGATGTAGACAACAAACGTATGGACACCAAGGGGGGAAAGCTGTTGGGGGGTGGTGGTGGGAGGATTGAGAGATTGGGATTGGCATGTATACATTTATATGTATAAAATAGATAACCAAAAAGAACCTGCTGTATAAAAAAATAAAATAAAATTCAAAATTACAAAAAGTAAAACAGAAAAAATATTCTTCCCTTCACATACATGTATTTATATGAATAAATTATTTCCATGCTTATATCTGTAAATACAAAAAAGAGGAATAAAATCTACCTTGAACCAAAAATGAAAAAAAGAAAAAAAAAACAGAACCCACCAGTTACACAGAGGAAAACCGTATCAGGGCACTTGCTCCAGTTGTAAACAATTCTGTAGTTGGCCAGTGGTGGGGAATGATCTCCCATTCAGCCAGCAGGCCCCACGCAACAAGCGTCCTCATTGCAAAGCTGGGGGACCGTGCCAAGGCATCTGTGAGTAAATGTGGGCTGAGCCCCAGGCCAGCTGCTGCTGAAATGTTCCCACCCTTCCCAGGTAAAACACCTGAATATGTACAAGGACTTGAAAGCCTAGAGGAAGGGCCATGGAGCCACATGAGCGACAGCATGCCAGCCGATTTGGTGCCTGCAGGCCAGCCAGGATGGTCCTGGCCCTGGGTACTCTTCTGGAAGCTTTCCATTTCCCTGCCTGAGATACCCCTGCTGTCCGGGCCCCCACTGCTTTCTTCCTCACTCACCTCTGCCCAGGGAGAAATTCCAGAGGCAGGTATGGGTGACACATCCTCTTCTTTAGCAGGTGGCATCTTGGTAACTGCTGCAGAAAGTCCAGCAGAGCCCCACTCACACTGGGCCACCCACAAAGCCGTGGCCTCTCACTCCCTCCCACCAGTCCAGCCCCGAGACTGCTGACAGGGCAGAGAAAATGGCGTCAGGCACAGCTGCAGGGGCTCTTGCTGCCTGGAGTGGTGTTTATATTGATCTCAAACAGGCACACCTGGGGAGGGCTGGCCGGCACGGTCAGGCTTCCCAGGCCAGCCAATAATCACCCCTCAGGCGCTCACAGTTGCAGAAGCTGGAACTTGCTGAATCGGCCAGGTCCAAGGAACAGGTGTGGGCTCCTGAGAGTCAGGATAGACAAGGGGTTGCAGCTCTGGCTTGTTTTCTAATTATATTATCTGGCCCATGAGTGGGAGACAACTTCAAGAAAACCCTCTCCTAATGAGAGGAACCCAGGAGTCAGGGAGAGGAGGGGTGGGGGGTGGGTGGTGGGTGGAGACAGAGGCCTGGTGCCCCGGGTGCAGTGGAAGTCTCTGGAAGACCAGGTGGAGGGAGGCCACACAGAGTGATGCCCAGGGTCACAGACCTGTTGGAGCTGCTGTTTCTTAGTTCAAGTCCTGCTCTGAGGTGCTCTGTGTCAGATCTGAGTGACAGGTGAGCTGGAAGTGCTCTGCAATGAGGGCAATGTGCACGGTACCTGTGTGCCCAGCCCTGCCAGGGTAACTGCAAGGGTAGCTCTGTATCCTGGGAGGGGCCTGACCATGAGAGCCCCATGGGCTGCAGGGGAACCTGCCCAGGGAACCCCATATCCTGGGAGGGGCCTGAACAGGAGAGCACCGTGGGCTGCGGTGGGGGTGGGGTACTTGCCCAGGTGAGCTCCATATCCTGGGATTGCCCTGACCTCGAGAGCCCCATGGGCTGCTGGAGTCCTGGTAAAGGATGTCAGGACAGTCAGTGAAGCCACCGAGGATATACCTCCAGTAGTTCCTAAATCCTACACCCTGCTGGTCATTCTACCAACCACCGGGACATGGTATTCTGTATTAGTCTTCAATGATGCCTTCTTTTGTATTCTATTAGTCCCAGAGTCACAAGAAATTTTGGCTTGTGAGTGGCAGGACTCAACATACAACTAAAACAATACTTCTGGGCCGTGTTGCCCCAAGGGTTCAAAAATTCCCACACCATCTTTGGGGAAAGCTCAGTTGAAGACCTAAAAGTTCTACCTCTGGAAAAGGAAACACTCCTTCAATATGCAGATGACATTCTGATCGCCAGCCCTACTAAGGAGACCTCTGAACTACCAAGCCAATAAAGGATAGAAGTTGTCCAATAAAAAGCTCAAATATCACAGACTACGGTGACCTGCCTGGGCTTCATTCTCACAGAAGGTCGGAGAAGCCCATCTCAGGAAAGGGAAGAAACAATTTACAGCCTTACCCATTTCTAAAACTAGAAGACAGCTTAGGGGTTCCTGGGGAGGCCAGGGTTGGTGCTTCTGGATCCCTAACTACAGTCTACTAGCTGGGCCTCTATATGAAACACTGAAAGGAAAAGATGATGATCCTTTTGAATAGAATCCAGAAGTGGCCTTTCAAGAATGGAAAGAGCAGTCAATTCAGACCCTTGCCCTGGAACTCCCTAATTTAGCTAAACCCTTTGACCTTTACATTCCTGGTGAATGGTGAATCGCTATTGGAGTATTAGTGCAAAAACTGGGACCACTTGAAATGGAACAATGCAAGAATGCCATCCCGGTAGGATAAACTACGGTCACCAATGGGCTTGGCCCACCGCCACATCTGGCCAAGATACTGGCGGTATCTGAAAACCTGGAAATCAGCAGCACAAAAGGCCACCTCCCTCCTAAGGGAAAAGGACCCCACGTGGTGATCCTAAGCCCCAACCATGCCCTGAAGTTGCAGGGTTTGCTCCGTGGGCACACTGACCTCGAGTGAGGAGGCCCTCCAACTCCAACCTCCAGAGAGATAACCGGGGTAAAGGGGCACCATGACGACTCATGTGACCATCACTTGACCTGGAGTTTCTCTCATAAAACAACAAGAGTGTGTCCCAAAAGAGTAGACTACTGCTTGCAGGACTTACTGCACCCAGAGCGGACCTAATAATCTTGGCGGGGGAAGCGTATATCACGCTGTCAGCATAGAAGAGCCTACAGACACTGTGATGATGGTGGCCAATAAGACCGGCTGGACTCCTGTTTACTTCAAAAGGCTGTTGACTCAGTGGCCATCATGGTCCTTCATCACCACTGACCCTGGACTGTCTGGGAGTTGAGCAGGCAGGGTCCTGACACCTGGTGCTCTTTTTACGTTAATTCAGGGGCCTAATTGAAGAAAGTGCAGACTACTGGTCAGAGCATCTAGGCTGGCAGAAAGGGTCAGCCTAAGGTGGCCGAACAAATGCAGGGCGGGGTGAAACTGGACCTCACAGCGTCACTGCACATCTCCTTCCTGGACCCTTAAAGGTCATTAGAATCTATAACGCTTCCAATACTGGTGCTCAGGTGGACGAGCGGGGAGGCAGGAGGCCTGGGGACAATCAACGTCACCTGGAGGCTGCTGGGGAGAAGTTCTGACCCTCGCCCACGGGTATGAGGGCTCCTAACTCAGCACTCAGCAGTTACAGAAGAAGGGTCTGCACCCTCAGCACTCTAAGAATGAGGAAGGGGAAAAAAGGCAGAAGAGGGCTTTTTCCCAGGCAAATCCCCTTAAAAATCCCTGGGAGATAAAAATAGAATCTGGGCAATAAAATAAAGTCTAACCTTTTTTATCCTTTGTGCTTTGTCTAATTTCACGTGCTCCTAGGGTCCCGCATACAGCGGTTCAACAGCCGGCACTTCAGACCAGATTTCCTAGTGCGGAATGGCTGGGTCGACACCTCAGCTCCTGGGACACAGTGCACACTCCGCGATATAGAGCCTGAGCTGCAGCCAACCGGGCCCTCGAGAGCTCCGCCCCCTCCCTCCCACTGACTCTGACAGGACCTCTACACAGCAGCCCAGCCCACAGCCCACGGGGTAGCACATGCTCTCACCTCTCCATTCTCTGATCAAAATATAAAGTTTCCTTTGCTTCTGAACCAAACTCAGTCTCGATCTGTTGGCTCCAATGACACTGGGCAGGGGGACACTTGTTGGGGTCCACTCTGGAGGATCAGTAACAGAAATTGAGAACATTGTAACTTCAATGAACAGATGTTTGAGCCAAACTGTAATTAACATAGAACAGTGTATAAGGCTCGGGTAAAATAAGATGTTTCTAACACTCCCATTTGATATTTCCATCACTTTATTATAAGCAAGTTCAGTGAAAAGGTTTGTCTTATTTGTCAGGTCAATATTAGAGAAACGAAGTGATTTCTTTCCAAGGATGTACATCTAAAAATCTTGGTTAAAGCTTCAATCTTGTTTTAAATGCTTTTCCATTGAAAATGATACCTCTCTTTCAGTTCCCCCAATTCTGAGAAGTATAAAATCTTATAATTTATTATTACCAAAGGGGAAAGGTGGGAGGAGGGATAAATTAACAGTTTGGGATTAACACATACACACTGCTATGTATAAAATCGATCATCAACAAGGAACTACTGTATAGCCCCGGGAACTACACTCAATATTTTACAATAACCTATAAGGGGAAATAATCTGAAAAAGAATAGATATTTTTATTGACATCATCTATTAATGACAGTTAAAATGGAACCTAAGGGAAGCCGGTGGTGAGTGCTTCTGACCCTGAAGACTTCAATCATCTAAAGTTTGGACTCTGCCTACTTCCCAAGGCCCTTAATGAACATATGTGTAGCCGTAGCTTAAAAAATTCCCCAGTTTGGGTTGTGGAGAGACACTGATTTTGTAAAAGCCCTGGTGTTCTCCTCACATGAATGGGACACTTCCTACAGCTAAAACATGCCTGTCACACCCAGAGGATGGTATACCGTCTGATCGGGAAGAGTTTGGAAAAGGCATCTCATCTCCTCATCTCCTGGTGCTCGGGTTCACCCCTCCAGCGTCTTTACGAACAGTCTCCCCACTTGGAGATGTCAGCACTGTCAACACCCTGTTGCAGACAGTTTGGAATTTGTCCAGAGGATGAAGCAGAAAGAGGAGGAACAATGAGAGACAAGTCCTAGGTGTTCGGACAGGCACATGTCACTCTTATTTCCAATCAGGAAGACGAATTGACCAAAGGCTAGGGTTGCCCATGGAAACAGAATAGGGCTTGAGGAAATTCCGCTGCTTTGTGGCCAGTTCCCATAAACACAAGTTGAAAAATGGAACTCAGGGACACTAAAATTCACGAAACTGCAGAGTTGAAAATATCTATCACTGAAAAATGTCTTGAGGAAAGTCAGAGGAAAGGACTTGTAAGCAACGGAGAATGGCAGGAAAGGGATTGGAAGAGGTAGAAAGGACTCGCCATTAAGCACAAGAAAAGGGGCTGAACATTGCCAACATTGCAATTGGCCAAAAAGGGTGTATGCGTCTTTTTCTGTATGTATTCAAGAAAAGGGCATACACTTTTTAGCCAACCAAACAGGTGGGCACTGGAAATCAATACTACAAAACATATCACTTCGCATCAGTCAGAAGAGCCTTCCTCATAAAGTGTAAACACCAGAAATGCAGGACAGGGCAAGGAGAAAAGGGAGCCCTCTGAGGCTTATACTGGAAATGTATATTGCCAACGGTCACTCTGGAGAAGTGTATTGTGTTTACTAAAGCATCTAAAAAATGAGCTACAGAGCACAGGGCACTTGCACTCATGGACGTATATCTTGGGAAAAACAAAAATCGAGAGGACACAGGCACCCCAATATTTACCGCCTCTATGTTTAAAAGATCCTCGAATAGGATATAATTTATAAGTCTCTGGAGGGAAAAATTGGATAGAGATATGGCACTTATGTAGAGTGGAATATTACTCAGCCTGGAAATCAATGAAATATGGCCAGTTGTAACAACCACAGAGGAGTTACGTATGATCATTCGAAGTCACATAATTCAAAAAGAAAAAGACACACGATATTACTAATACATGGAATGTAAACGTGGCTACAAATGAACTGAATTACAAAACAGAACGGGGTCTCAAATTTAGAAAACCAACATATGCTTTCTTAAGGATAAAGGAGAGTTGGGGTGCTGCATAAAACCAGAGATAGAAATTAGCACAGATACCTTTCCATAAGCCAAATATGTAATAGTCAAGACCTACCAGTTGCTCAACGAAATGGACTAAACACTTCATATTCAACGCCTAGGAATACACCTGACTAGTAAGAATCTTCAAACCCATGGATTTATATGTCTCTGTAAGAGAATCAAACGTGTGTATAGATTTATGAACGCAGCAGAGAAAATCCGATAAATCCAATTATCAAAATGAATTACAAAAACAAAACACAATGACAGTGAAATAGAGAGCTATTCTTAAACAATTCATTCAGAGCTTGTGATGCAACCTGGATTAACCACATCTGCACCAAGAGCTGAGTGAGACATAAGGTTGGACACTTCGGGCGGATAGCACTGGTGAGGTACGATGAGCAAATGCAGACCCTTTGAAGTCATACTGCATGGTAACCATTCCATGGGTCCCAACTCTCCAGGTTTAAGAGATTCTTCCTTCAGCTAAAACATGCATGGGAAACACAAAGTATGGTACACCATGTGGCTGGGAAGCGTTTTCAAATGCATCTCAGTTTTCGTCCCCTTTTACACGGGTTCACCATTCCAGACCCTTTACTAACACTCTCTCCACTTGGAGAGTCAGTGCCTTTAACCTCCTGTTTGGCACAGTTTGGAAATTCTGCGGAAGGTGAACAGGAACAGGGAGAACCAATGAGAGACTAGCTGTAGGTGTCTGCATGGGCAAATGGAACGCTCATTTCCCACCAGGAAGAGGAATTAACCAAAGTCTCAGCATGCGCTGCCAGAACCAGATGAGGGCCTGAAGCAATCCTGCGGTTTTGCGGCCAGCTCACAAGAAAGCGAGTTGAAGAAAGGAGCTCAGGGACACTGTAATTCACAAACCTGCAGAGTTATGAATGACAGCTATCGTCCAAAAATGTATTGAAGTAAGTCTTCGAAGAGGACTTGAAAGTGGGGCAGAATTTCAGGAAAACGATTTCAGGGGGTAGACTGGAATTGCACTTAAAGCATAGGAAAAGAGGCAGAATGTCGACAATGATGCACTTGGCCAAAAAGGGTGTATGCGTGTTTTCCTGAATATATTCAGGAAAAAACGCATACGCTCTTTTTGGCCAACCAAGCAAGCGTGTAAAGGAAATCTGCACTACAATGAAGTCTCACTGCCCCCCGGTCCAAAGGGCCATCTGAAACAAGTGTAAAATCCAGAAAGGCAGGACAGGTCATGGAGAACAGGGAGCCTGGTTATGCTGATGGGCGGGATGTAAATTGCCAACAGCCACTATGGAGAAGTGTATGGTGTTTCCTGAAACACGTAGGAAACAAAGCAACACAGCCTATGGCACTTCCACTTAGGGTCCTATAGCTTAGGGAAATTAAAATCAAAAACACACAGCCACCCCAAAGTTTGGGACGGCTCTGTTTAAAAGAACCTCGTCTACGGTAGAAGTTCAATATCCGAGAAAGCAAAAAATGGATAAAGAAGTTGTGGTATGTACGTATAATGGAATATCACTCAGCAATGAGATCTACGTCATCAGGCCCGTAGCGGCATAATGAGTGGATTCAGATATGACGATCCTACGAGACATAAGTCACACAGAAAAAGAAACATCATAAGATATCACTAATACACGGAACGTAAACTTGTCTACACATGAACTGAATTACAAAACAGAACAGGGTCTCAAATTTAGAAAACCAACTTATGCTTGCTTATGGGGAAAGGTGAGTTGGGGTGCTGCATCAAACCAGAGATTGAAATTAGCACAGATACCGTTCCATAAGCCAAATATATAATAGACAAGACCTACTCCTTGCTCAACGAAATGGACTCAACACACCATATTCAACGCCTGGGAATATACCTGACAAGTAAGAATCTTAAGACCCATGGATTTATATGTCTCCATAAGGAAATCAAGCGTGTGTACAGCGGCCTTAACGCAGCAGTGAAAATCCGATAAATCCCATTATCAAAATAAATTTCACAAACAAAACACAGTGACAGTGAAATAGAGAGCAATTCTTAAATAATTCATTCAGGGCTTGTGATGCAACCTGGATTTACCACATCTACACCCAGAGCTGGGTGAGACATAAGGCTGGACACTTCGGGCTGATAGCATTGGTGAGGTTCGTGAGCAAACGCAGACCATTTGAAGTCATACTGCATGGTAGCCATTCCATGGGTCCCAACTCTCCAGGTTTAAGGGATTCTTCCTTCAGCTAAAACATGCATGGGAAACCCGGAGTATGGTCCACCGTGTTATTGGGAAACGTTTTCAAATGCATCTCAGGGTTCATCCCCTGGTACTTGGGTTCACCGTTACAGACGCTTTACTAAAACTCTCCCCACTTGGAGAGTCAGTGCATTTAACCTCCTGTTTGGCACAGTTTGCAATTTCTGCGCAAGATGAACAGGAATAGGGAGAACCAATGAGAGACTAGCTGTAGGTGTCTGCACGTGAAAATGGAACGCTCATTTCCCACCAGGAAGAGGGATTAACCAAAGGCTCAGCGTGCCGAGCAGGAAACAGATTAGGGCCTGAAGCAATCCTGCGGTTTTGCGGCCAGCTCACAAGAAAGCGAGTTGAAGAAAGGAGCTCAGGGGCACTGTAATTCTCAAACCTGCAGAGTTATGAATGACAGCTATCGTCCACAAATGTATTGAAGTAAGTATTCGAAGAGGACTTGAAAGCGGGGCAGAATTTCAGGAAAACGATTTCAGGGGGTAGACTGGAATTGCACTTAAAGCATAGGAAAAGAGGCAGAATGTCGACAATGATGCCCTTGGCCAAAAAGGGAGTATGCGTTTTTTCCTGAATATATTCAGGAAAAGACGCATACGCACTTTTTGGTCAACCAAGCAAGCGTGTAAAGGAAATCTGCACTACAATGAAGTCTCAATGCCCCCCAGTCCAAAGGGCCATCTGAAACAAGTTTAAAATCCAGAAAGGCAGGACAGGTCATGGAGAACAGGGAGCCTTGTTATGCTGATGGGCGGGATGTAAATTGCCAACAGCCACTCTGGAGAAATGTATGGTGTTTCCTGAAACACATAGGAAACAAAGCAACACAGCCTATGGCACTTCCACTTAGGGTCCTATAGCTTAGGGAAATTAAAATCAAAAACACACAGCCACCCCAAAGTTTGGGACGGTTCTGTTTACAAGGACCTCCTCTACGGTACAAGTTAAAAATCCGAGAAAGCAAAAAATGGATAAAGAAGTTGTGGTACGTACGTACAATGGAATATCACTCAGCAATGAGATCTACGTCATCAGGCCCGTAGCGGCATAATGAGTGGATTCAGGTTCGAAGATTCTACGAGAAATACATCACTCAGAAAAAGAAACATCATAAGATATCACTAATACACGGAACGTATACTTGGCTACACATGAACTGAATTAGAAAACAGAACAGGGTCTCAAATTTAGAAAACCAACTTATGCTTGCTTATGGGGAAAGGTGAGTTGGGGTGCTGCATCAAACCAGAGATTGAAATTAGCACAGATACCGTTCCATAAGCCAAATATATAATAGACAAGACCTACTCCTTGCTCAACGAAATGGACTCAACACCCCATATTCAATGCCTGGGAATATACTTGACAAATAAGAATCTTAAGACCCATGGATTTATATGTCCCCATAAGTAAATCAAGCGTGTGTACAGCGGCCTAAACGCAGCAGTGAAAATCCGATAAATCCCATTATCAAAATAAATTTCACAAACAAAACACAATGACAGTGAAATAGAGGGCAATTCTTAAATAATTCATTCAGGGCTTGTGATGCAACCTGGATTTACCACATCTACACCCAGAGCTGGGTGAGACATAAGGCCGGACACTTCGGGCTGATAGCATTGGTGAGGTTCGGTGAGCAAACGCAGACCCTTTGAAGTCATACTGCATGGTAGCCATTCCATGGGTCCCAACTCTCCAGGTTTAAGGGATTCTTCCTTCAGCTAATACATGCATGGGAAACCCAGAGTATGGTCCACCGTGTGATTGGGAAACGTTTTCAAATGCATCTCAGGTTTCGTCCCCTGGTACTCGGGTTCACTGTTCCAGACGCTTTACTAACACTCTCCCCACTTGGAGAGTCAGTGCCTTTTACCTCCTGTTTGGCACAGTTTGCAATTTCGGCGCAAGATGAACAGGAATAGGGAGAGCCAATGAGAGACTAGCTGTAGGTGTCTGCACGGGCCAATGGAATGCTCATTTCCCACCAGGAAGAAGAATTTACCAGAGGCTCAGCATGGCCTGCCGCAACCAGATTAGGGCCTGAAGCAATCCTGTGGTTTTGCGGCCAGCTCACAAGAAAGCGAGTTGAAGAAAGGAGCTCAGGGGCACTGTAATTGACAAACCTGCAGAGTTATGAATGACAGCTTTCGTCCAAAAATGTATTGAAGTAAGTCTTCGAAGTGGACTTGAAAACGGGGCGGAATTTCAGGAAAACGATTTTAGGGGGTAGACTGGAATTGCACTTAAAGCATAGGAAAAGAGGCAGAATGTCGACAACGATTCACTTGGCCAAGAAGGGCGTCTGCGTTTTTTCCTGAATATATTCAGGAAAAAACGCATACGCAGTTTTTGGCCAACCAAGCAAGCGTGTAAAGGAAATCTGCCCTACAATGAAGTCTCACTACCTCCCGGTCAAAAGGGCCATCTGAAAAATGTGTAAAATCCAGAAAGGCAGGACAGGTCATGGAGAACAGGGACCCTCGTTATGCTGATGGGCGGGATGTAAATTGCCAACAGCCACTCTGGAGAAGTGTATGGTGTTTCCTGAAACACGTAGGAAACAAAGCAACACAGCCTATGGCACTTCCACTTAGGATCCTATAGCTTAGGGAAATTAAAATCAAAAACACACAGCCACCCCAAAGTTTGGGACGGCTCTGTTTACAAGAACCTCGTCTACGGTACAAGTTAAATATCCGAGAAAGCAAAAAATGGATAAAGAATTTGTGGTACGTACGTACAACGGAATATCACTCAGCAATGAAATCTACGTCATCAGGCCCATAGCGGCATAATGAGTGGATTCAGGTACGACGATTCTACGAGAAATAAGTCACACATAAATAGAAACATCATAAGATATCACTAATACACGGAACGTAAACTTGTCTACACATGAACTGAATTACAAAACAGAACAGGGTCTCAAATTTAGAAAACCAACTTATGCTTGCTTATGGGGAAAGGTGAGTTGGGGTGCTGCATCAAACCAGAGATTGAAATTAGCACCGATACCGTTCCATAAGCCAAATATATAATAGACAAGACTACTCCTTGCTCAACGAAATGGACTCAACACCCCATATTCAATGCCTGGGAATATACCTGACAAGTAAGAATCTTAAGACCCATGGATTTATATGTCCCCATAAGAAAATCAAGCGTGTGTACAGCGGCCTAAACGCAGCAGTGAAAATCCGATAAATCCCATTATCAAAATAAATTTCACAAACAAAACACAATGACAGTGAAATAGAGAGCAATTCTTAAATAATTCATTCAGGGCTTGTGATGCAACCTGGATTTACCACATCTACACCCAGAGCTGGGTGAGACATAAGGCTGGACACTTCGGGCTGATAGCATTGGTGAGGTTCGGTGAGCAAACGCAGACCCTTTGAAGTCATACTGCATGGTAGCCATTCCATGGGTCCCAACTCTCCAGGTTTAAGGGATTCTTCCTTCAGCTAATACATGCATGGGAAACCCAGAGTATGGTTCCCCGTGTGATTGGGAAACGTTTTCAAATGCATCTCAGGTTTCGTCCCCTGGTACTCGGATTCACCGTTCCAGACGCTTTACTAACACCCTCCCCACTTGGAGAGTCAGTGCCTTTAACCTCCTGTTTGGCACAGTTTGCAATTTCGGCGCAAGATAAACAGGAATAGGGAGAGCCAATGAGAGACTAGCTGTAGGTGTCTGCACGGGCAAATGGAACGCTCATTTCCCACCAGGAAGAGGAATTAACCAAAGGCTCAGCGTGCCCTGCCGGAACCGGATTAGGGCCTGAAGCAATCCTGCGGTTTTGCGGCCAGCTCACAAGAAAGCGAGATGAAGAAAGGAGCTCAGGGGCACTGTAATTCACAAACCTGCAGAATTATGAATGACAGCTATCGTCCAAAAATGTATTGAAGTAAGTCTTCGAAGAGGACTTGAAAGCGGGGCAGGATTTCAGGAAAACGATTTCAGGGGGTAGACTGGAATTGCACTTAAAGCATAGGAAAAGAGGCAGAATGTCGAGAGTGATGCCCTTGGCCAAAAATGGTGTATGCGTTTTTTCCTGAATATATTCAGGAAAAAACGCATACGCACTTTTTGGTCAACCAAGCAAGCGTGTAAAGGAAATCTGCACTACAATGAAGTCTCAATGCCCCCTGGTCCAAAGGGCCATCTGAAACAAGTGTAAAATCCAGAAAGGCAGGACAGGTCATGGAGAACAGGGAGCCTTGTTATGCTGATGGGCGGGATGTAAATTGCCAACAGCCACTCTGGAGAAATGTATGGTGTTTCCTGAAACACGTAGGAAACAAAGCAACACAGCCTATGGCACTTCCACTTAGGGTCCTATAGCTTAGGGAAATTAAAATCAAAAACACACAGCCACCCAAAAGTTTGGGACGGCTCTGTTTACAAGGACCTCCTCTACGGTACAAGTTAAAAATCCGAGAAAGCAAAAAATGGATAAAGAAGTTGTGGTACGTACGTACAATGGAATATCACTCAGCAATGAGATCTACGTCATCAGGCCCGTAGCGGCATAATGAGTGGATTCAGGTTCGAAGATTCTACGAGAAATATGTCACTCAGAAAAAGAAACATCATAAGATATCACTAATACACGGAACGTAAACTTGGCTACACATGAACTGAATTAGAAAACAGAACAGGGTCTCAAATATAGAAAACCAACTTATGCTTGCTTATGGGGAAAGGTGAGTTGGGGTGCTGCATCAAACCAGAGATTGAAATTAGCACAGATACCGTTCCATAAGCCAAATATATAATAGACAAGACCTACTCCTTGCTCAACTAAATGGACTCAACACCCCATATTCAATGCCTGGGAATATACCTGACAAGTAAGAATCTTAAGACCCATGGATTTATATGTCCCCATAAGAAAATCAAGCGTGTGTACAGCGGCCTAAATGCAGCAGTGAAAATCCGATAAATCCCATTATCAAAATAAATTTCACAAACAAAACACAATGACAGTGAAATAGAGAGCAATTCTTAAATAATTCATTCAGGGCTTGTGATGCAACCTGGATTTACCACATCTACACCCAGAGCTGGGTGAGACATAAGGCTGGACACTTCGGGCTGATAGCATTGGTGAGGTTCGGTGAGCAAACGCAGACCCTTTGAAGTCATACTGCATGGTAGCCATTCCATGGGTCCCAACTCTCCAGGTTTAAGGGATTCTTCCTTCAGCTAATACATGCATGGGAAACCCAGAGTATGGTCCACCGTGTGATTGGGAAACGTTTTCAAATGCATCTCAGGTTTCGTTCCCTGGTACTCGGGTTCACCGTTCCAGACGCTTTACTAACACTCTCCCCACTTGGAGAGTCAGTGCCTTTAACCTCCTGTTTGGCACAGTTTGCAATTTCGGCGCAAGATGAACAGGAATAGGGAGAGCCAATGAGAGACTAGCTGTAGGTGTCTGCACGGGCAAATGGAACGCTCATTTCCCACCAGGAAGAGGAATTAACCAAAGGCTCAGCGTGCCCTGCCGGAACCGGATTAGGGCCTGAAGCAATCCTGCGGTTTTGCGGCCAGCTCACAAGAAAGCGAGTTGAAGAAAGGAGCTCAGGGGCACTGTAATTCACAAACCTGCAGAATTATGAATGACAGCTATCGTCCAAAAATGTATTGAAGTAAGTCTTCGAAGAGGACTTGAAAGCGGGGCTGGGTTTCAGGAAAACGATTTCAGGGGGTAGACTGGAATTGCACTTAAAGCATAGGAAAAGAGGCAGAATGTCGAGAGTGATGCCCTTGGCCAAAAAGGGCGTATGCGTTTTTTCCTGAATATATTCAGGAAAAAACGCATACGCACTTTTTGGTCAACCAAGCAAGCGTGTAAAGGAAATCTGCACTACAATGAAGTCTCAATGCCCCCCGGTCCAAAGGGCCATCTGAAACAAGTGTAAAATCCAGAAAGGCAGGACAGGTCATGGAGAACAGGGAGCCTTGTTATGCTGATGGGCGGGATGTAAATTGCCAACAGCCACTCTGGAGAAGTGTATGGTGTTTCCTGAAACATGTAGGAAACAAAGCAACACAGCCTATGGCACTTCCACTTAGGGTCCTATAGCTTAGGGAAATTAAAATCAAAACCACACAGCCACCCCAAAGTTTGGGACGGCTCTGTTTACAAGGACCTCCTCTACGGTACAAGTTAAAAATCCGAGAAAGCAAAAAATGGATAAAGAAGTTGTGGTACGTACGTACAATGGAATATCACTCAGCAATGAGATCTACGTCATCAGGCCCGTAGCGGCATAATGAGTGGATTCAGGTTCGAAGATTCTACGAGAAATACGTCACTCAGAAAAAGAAACATCATAAGATATCACTAATACACGGAACGTATACTTGGCTACACATGAACTGAATTAGAAAACAGAACAGGGTCTCAAATTTAGAAAACCAACTTATGCTTGCTTATGGGGAAAGGTGAGTTGGGGTGCTGCATCAAACCAGAGATTGAAATTAGCACAGATACTGTTCCATAAGCCAAATATATAATAGACAAGACCTACTCCTTGCTCAACTAAATGGACTCAACACCCCATATTCAATGCCTGGGAATATACCTGACAAGTAAGAATCGTAAGACCCATGGATTTATATGTCCCCATAAGTAAATCAAGCGTGTGTACAGCGGCCTAAACGCAGCAGTGAAAATCCGATAAATCCCATTATCAAAATAAATTTCACAAACAAAACACAATGACAGTGAAATAGAGAGCAATTCTTAAATAATTCATTCAGGGCTTGTGATGCAACCTGGATTTACCACATCTACACCCAGAGCTGGGTGAGACATAAGGCTGGACACTTCGTGCTGATAGCATTGGTGAGGTTCGGTGAGCAAACGCAGACCCTTTGAAGTCATACTGCATGGTAGCCATTCCATGGGTCCCAACTCTCCAGGTTTAAGGGATTGTTCCTTCAGCTAAATCATGCACGGGAAACCCAGAGTATGGTCCACCGTGTGATTGGGAAACGTTTTCAAATGCATCTCAGGTTTCGTCCCCTGGTACTCAGGTTCACCGTTCCAGACGCTTTACTAACACTCTCCCCACTTGGAGAGTCAGTGCCTTTAACCTCCTCTTTGGCACAGTTTGCAATTTCTGCGCAAGATGAACAGGAATAGGGAGAACCAATGAGAGACTAGATGTAGGTGTCTGCACGGGCAAATGCAACGCTCATTTCTCACCAGGAAGAGGGATTAACCAAAGGCCCAGCATGCCCTGCCAGAACCAGATTAGGGCCTGAAGCAATCCTGCGATTTTGCGGCCAGCTCACAAGAAAGCGAGTTGAAGAAAGGAGCTCAGGGGCTCTGTAATTCACAAACCTGCAGAGTTATGAATGACAGCTATCATCCAAAAATGTATTGAAGTAAGTCTTCGAAGAGGATTGGAAGCGG
This sequence comes from Delphinapterus leucas, assembly GCF_059928025.1. NCBI lineage: Eukaryota > Metazoa > Chordata > Mammalia > Artiodactyla > Monodontidae > Delphinapterus > Delphinapterus leucas. Next base: position 10,850,011 of record NW_028322232.1, on the reverse strand, counting down.
GGCAGAATTTCAGGAAAACGATTTCAGGGGGTAGACTGGAATTGCACTTAAAGCATAGGAAAAGAGGCAGAATATCGAGAGTGATGCACTTGGCCAAAAAGTGCATATGCCTTTTTTCCTGAATATATTCAGGAAAAAACGCATTCGCCCTTTTTGGCCAACCAAGCAAGCGTGTAAAGGAAATCTGCACTACAATGAAGTCTCACTGCCCCCCGGTCCAAACAGCCATCTGAAACAAGTGTAATATCCAGAAAGGCAGGACAGGTCATGGAGAACAGGAAGCCTTGTTATGCTCATGGGCGGGATGTAAATTGCCAACAGCCACTCTGGAGAAGTGTATGGTGTTTCCTGAAACACGTAAGAAACAAAGCAACACAGCCTATGGCACTTCCTCTTAGGGTCCTATAGCTTAGGGAAATTAAAATCAAAAACACACAGCCACCCCAAAATTTGGGACGGCTCTGTTTACAAGAACCTCGTCTACGGTACAAGTTAAATATCCGAGAAAGCAAAAAATGGATAAAGAAGTTGTGGTACGTACGTACAATGGAATATCACTCAGCAATGAAATCTACGTCATCAGGCCCATAGCGGCATAATGAGTGGATTCAGGTACGACGATTCTACGAGAAATAAGTCACACAGAAAAAGAAAGATCATAAGAGATCACTAATACACGGAACGTAAACTTGGCTACACATGAACTGAATTACAAAACAGAACAGGGTCTCAAATTTAGAAAACCAACTTATGCTTGCTTATGGGGAAAGGTGAGTTGGGGTGCTGCATCAAACCAGAGATTGAAATTAGCACAGATACCGTTCCATAAGCCAAATATATAATAGACAAGACCTACTCCTTGCTCAACGAAATGGACTCAACACACCATATTCAACGCCTGGGAATATACCTGACAAGTAAGAATCTTAAGACCCATGGATTTATATGTCTCCATAAGGAAATCAAGCGTGTGTACAGCGGCCTTAACGCAGCAGTGAAAATCCGATAAATCCCATTATCAAAATAAATTTCACAAACAAAACACAGTGACAGTGAAATAGAGAGCAATTCTTAAATAATTCATTCAGGGCTTGTGATGCAACCTGGATTTACCACATCTACACCCAGAGCTGGGTGAGACATAAGGCTGGACACTTCGGGCTGATAGCATTGGTGAGGTTCGTGAGCAAACGCAGACCCTTTGAAGTCATACTGCATGGTAGCCATTCCATGGGTCCCAACTCTCCAGGTTTAAGGGATTCTTCCTTCAGCTAAAACATGCATGGGAAACCCGGAGTATGGTCCACCGTGTTATTGGGAAACGTTTTCAAATGCATCTCAGGGTTCATCCCCTGGTACTTGGGTTCACCGTTACAGACGCTTTACTAAAACTCTCCCCACTTGGAGAGTCAGTGCATTTAACCTCCTGTTTGGCACAGTTTGCAATTTCTGCGCAAGATGAACAGGAATAGGGAGAACCAATGAGAGACTAGCTGTAGGTGTCTGCACGTGAAAATGGAACGCTCATTTCCCACCAGGAAGAGGGATTAACCAAAGGCTCAGCGTGCCGAGCAGGAAACAGATTAGGGCCTGAAGCAATCCTGCGGTTTTGCGGCCAGCTCACAAGAAAGCGAGTTGAAGAAAGGAGCTCAGGGGCACTGTAATTCTCAAACCTGCAGAGTTATGAATGACAGCTATCGTCCACAAATGTATTGAAGTAAGTATTCGAAGAGGACTTGAAAGCGGGGCAGAATTTCAGGAAAACGATTTCAGGGGGTAGACTGGAATTGCACTTAAAGCATAGGAAAAGAGGCAGAATGTCGACAATGATGCCCTTGGCCAAAAAGGGAGTATGCGTTTTTTCCTGAATATATTCAGGAAAAGACGCATACGCACTTTTTGGTCAACCAAGCAAGCGTGTAAAGGAAATCTGCACTACAATGAAGTCTCAATGCCCCCCAGTCCAAAGGGCCATCTGAAACAAGTTTAAAATCCAGAAAGGCAGGACAGGTCATGGAGAACAGGGAGCCTTGTTATGCTGATGGGCGGGATGTAAATTGCCAACAGCCACTCTGGAGAAATGTATGGTGTTTCCTGAAACACATAGGAAACAAAGCAACACAGCCTATGGCACTTCCACTTAGGGTCCTATAGCTTAGGGAAATTAAAATCAAAAACACACAGCCACCCCAAAGTTTGGGACGGTTCTGTTTACAAGGACCTCCTCTACGGTACAAGTTAAAAATCCGAGAAAGCAAAAAATGGATAAAGAAGTTGTGGTACGTACGTACAATGGAATATCACTCAGCAATGAGATCTACGTCATCAGGCCCGTAGCGGCATAATGAGTGGATTCAGGTTCGAAGATTCTACGAGAAATACATCACTCAGAAAAAGAAACATCATAAGATATCAGTAATACACGGAACGTATACTTGGCTACACATGAACTGAATTAGAAAACAGAACAGGGTCTCAAATTTAGAAAACCAACTTATGCTTGCTTATGGGGAAAGGTGAGTTGGGGTGCTGCATCAAACCAGAGATTGAAATTAGCACAGATACCGTTCCATAAGCCAAATATATAATAGACAAGACCTACTCCTTGCTCAACGAAATGGACTCAACACCCCATATTCAATGCCTGGGAATATACTTGACAAATAAGAATCTTAAGACCCATGGATTTATATGTCCCCATAAGTAAATCAAGCGTGTGTACAGCGGCCTAAACGCAGCAGTGAAAATCCGATAAATCCCATTATCAAAATAAATTTCACAAACAAAACACAATGACAGTGAAATAGAGGGCAATTCTTAAATAATTCATTCAGGGCTTGTGATGCAACCTGGATTTACCACATCTACACCCAGAGCTGGGTGAGACATAAGGCCGGACACTTCGGGCTGATAGCATTGGTGAGGTTCGGTGAGCAAACGCAGACCCTTTGAAGTCATACTGCATGGTAGCCATTCCATGGGTCCCAACTCTCCAGGTTTAAGGGATTCTTCCTTCAGCTAATACATGCATGGGAAACCCAGAGTATGGTCCACCGTGTGATTGGGAAACGTTTTCAAATGCATCTCAGGTTTCGTCCCCTGGTACTCGGGTTCACTGTTCCAGACGCTTTACTAACACTCTCCCCACTTGGAGAGTCAGTGCCTTTTACCTCCTGTTTGGCACAGTTTGCAATTTCGGCGCAAGATGAACAGGAATAGGGAGAGCCAATGAGAGACTAGCTGTAGTTGTCTGCACGGGCCAATGGAATGCTCATTTCCCACCAGGAAGAAGAATTTACCAGAGGCTCAGCATGGCCTGCCGCAACCAGATTAGGGCCTGAAGCAATCCTGTGGTTTTGCGGCCAGCTCACAAGAAAGCGAGTTGAAGAAAGGAGCTCAGGGGCACTGTAATTGACAAACCTGCAGAGTTATGAATGACAGCTTTCGTCCAAAAATGTATTGAAGTAAGTCTTCGAAGTGGACTTGAAAGCGGGGCGGAATTTCAGGAAAACGATTTTAGGGGGTAGACTGGAATTGCACTTAAAGCATAGGAAAAGAGGCAGAATGTCGACAACGATTCACTTGGCCAAGAAGGGCGTCTGCGTTTTTTCCTGAATATATTCAGGAAAAAACGCATACGCAGTTTTTGGCCAACCAAGCAAGCGTGTAAAGGAAATCTGCCCTACAATGAAGTCTCACTACCTCCCGGTCAAAAGGGCCATCTGAAACAAGTGTAAAATCCAGAAAGGCAGGACAGGTCATGGAGAACAGGGACCCTCGTTATGCTGATGGGCGGGATGTAAATTGCCAACAGCCACTCTGGAGAAGTGTATGGTGTTTCCTGAAACACGTAGGAAACAAAGCAACACAGCCTATGGCACTTCCACTTAGGATCCTATAGCTTAGGGAAATTAAAATCAAAAACACACAGCCACCCCAAAGTTTGGGACGGCTCTGTTTACAAGAACCTCGTCTACGGTACAAGTTAAATATCCGAGAAAGCAAAAAATGGATAAAGAATTTGTGGTACGTACGTACAACGGAATATCACTCAGCAATGAAATCTACGTCATCAGGCCCGTAGTGGCATAATGAGTGGATTCAGGTACGACGATTCTACGAGAAATAAGTCACACATAAATAGAAACATCATAAGATATCACTAATACACGGAACGTAAACTTGTCTACACATGAACTGAATTACAAAACAGAACAGGGTCTCAAATTTAGAAAACCAACTTATGCTTGCTTATGGGGAAAGGTGAGTTGGGGTGCTGCATCAAACCAGAGATTGAAATTAGCACCGATACCGTTCCATAAGCCAAATATATAATAGACAAGACTACTCCTTGCTCAACGAAATGGACTCAACACCCCATATTCAATGCCTGGGAATATACCTGACAAGTAAGAATCTTAAGACCCATGGATTTATATGTCCCCATAAGAAAATCAAGCGTGTGTACAGCGGCCTAAACGCAGCAGTGAAAATCCGATAAATCCCATTATCAAAATAAATTTCACAAACAAAACACAATGACAGTGAAATAGAGAGCAATTCTTAAATAATTCATTCAGGGCTTGTGATGCAACCTGGATTTACCACATCTACACCCAGAGCTGGGTGAGACATAAGGCTGGACACTTCGGGCTGATAGCATTGGTGAGGTTCGGTGAGCAAACGCAGACCCTTTGAAGTCATACTGCATGGTAGCCATTCCATGGGTCCCAACTCTCCAGGTTTAAGGGATTCTTCCTTCAGCTAATACATGCATGGGAAACCCAGAGTATGGTTCCCCGTGTGATTGGGAAACGTTTTCAAATGCATCTCAGGTTTCGTCCCCTGGTACTCGGATTCACCGTTCCAGACGCTTTACTAACACCCTCCCCACTTGGAGAGTCAGTGCCTTTAACCTCCTGTTTGGCACAGTTTGCAATTTCGGCGCAAGATAAACAGGAATAGGGAGAGCCAATGAGAGACTAGCTGTAGGTGTCTGCACGGGCAAATGGAACGCTCATTTCCCACCAGGAAGAGGAATTAACCAAAGGCTCAGCGTGCCCTGCCGGAACCGGATTAGGGCCTGAAGCAATCCTGCGGTTTTGCGGCCAGCTCACAAGAAAGCGAGTTGAAGAAAGGAGCTCAGGGGCACTGTAATTCACAAACCTGCAGAATTATGAATGACAGCTATCGTCCAAAAATGTATTGAAGTAAGTCTTCGAAGAGGACTTGAAAGCGGGGCAGGATTTCAGGAAAACGATTTCAGGGGGTAGACTGGAATTGCACTTAAAGCATAGGAAAAGAGGCAGAATGTCGAGAGTGATGCCCTTGGCCAAAAATGGTGTATGCGTTTTTTCCTGAATATATTCAGGAAAAAACGCATACGCACTTTTTGGTCAACCAAGCAAGCGTGTAAAGGAAATCTGCACTACAATGAAGTCTCAATGCCCCCTGGTCCAAAGGGCCATCTGAAACAAGTGTAAAATCCAGAAAGGCAGGACAGGTCATGGAGAACAGGGAGCCTTGTTATGCTGATGGGCGGGATGTAAATTGCCAACAGCCACTCTGGAGAAATGTATGGTGTTTCCTGAAACACGTAGGAAACAAAGCAACACAGCCTATGGCACTTCCACTTAGGGTCCTATAGCTTAGGGAAATTAAAATCAAAAACACACAGCCACCCAAAAGTTTGGGACGGCTCTGTTTACAAGGACCTCCTCTACGGTACAAGTTAAAAATCCGAGAAAGCAAAAAATGGATAAAGAAGTTGTGGTACGTACGTACAATGGAATATCACTCAGCAATGAGATCTACGTCATCAGGCCCGTAGCGGCATAATGAGTGGATTCAGGTTCGAAGATTCTACGAGAAATATGTCACTCAGAAAAAGAAACATCATAAGATATCACTAATACACGGAACGTAAACTTGGCTACACATGAACTGAATTAGAAAACAGAACAGGGTCTCAAATTTAGAAAACCAACTTATGCTTGCTTATGGGGAAAGGTGAGTTGGGGTGCTGCATCAAACCAGAGATTGAAATTAGCACAGATACCGTTCCATAAGCCAAATATATAATAGACAAGACCTACTCCTTGCTCAACTAAATGGACTCAACACCCCATATTCAATGCCTGGGAATATACCTGACAAGTAAGAATCTTAAGACCCATGGATTTATATGTCCCCATAAGAAAATCAAGCGTGTGTACAGCGGCCTAAATGCAGCAGTGAAAATCCGATAAATCCCATTATCAAAATAAATTTCACAAACAAAACACAATGACAGTGAAATAGAGAGCAATTCTTAAATAATTCATTCAGGGCTTGTGATGCAACCTGGATTTACCACATCTACACCCAGAGCTGGGTGAGACATAAGGCTGGACACTTCGGGCTGATAGCATTGGTGAGGTTCGGTGAGCAAACGCAGACCCTTTGAAGTCATACTGCATGGTAGCCATTCCATGGGTCCCAACTCTCCAGGTTTAAGGGATTCTTCCTTCAGCTAATACATGCATGGGAAACCCAGAGTATGGTCCACCGTGTGATTGGGAAACGTTTTCAAATGCATCTCAGGTTTCGTCCCCTGGTACTCGGGTTCACCGTTCCAGACGCTTTACTAACACTCTCCCCACTTGGAGAGTCAGTGCCTTTAACCTCCTGTTTGGCACAGTTTGCAATTTCGGCGCAAGATGAACAGGAATAGGGAGAGCCAATGAGAGACTAGCTGTAGGTGTCTGCACGGGCAAATGGAACGCTCATTTCCCACCAGGAAGAGGAATTAACCAAAGGCTCAGCGTGCCCTGCCGGAACCGGATTAGGGCCTGAAGCAATCCTGCGGTTTTGCGGCCAGCTCACAAGAAAGCGAGTTGAAGAAAGGAGCTCAGGGGCACTGTAATTCACAAACCTGCAGAATTATGAATGACAGCTATCGTCCAAAAATGTATTGAAGTAAGTCTTCGAAGAGGACTTGAAAGCGGGGCTGGGTTTCAGGAAAACGATTTCAGGGGGTAGACTGGAATTGCACTTAAAGCATAGGAAAAGAGGCAGAATGTCGAGAGTGATGCCCTTGGCCAAAAAGGGCGTATGCGTTTTTTCCTGAATATATTCAGGAAAAAACGCATACGCACTTTTTGGTCAACCAAGCAAGCGTGTAAAGGAAATCTGCACTACAATGAAGTCTCAATGCCCCCCGGTCCAAAGGGCCATCTGAAACAAGTGTAAAATCCAGAAAGGCAGGACAGGTCATGGAGAACAGGGAGCCTTGTTATGCTGATGGGCGGGATGTAAATTGCCAACAGCCACTCTGGAGAAGTGTATGGTGTTTCCTGAAACATGTAGGAAACAAAGCAACACAGCCTATGGCACTTCCACTTAGGGTCCTATAGCTTAGGGAAATTAAAATCAAAACCACACAGCCACCCCAAAGTTTGGGACGGCTCTGTTTACAAGGACCTCCTCTACGGTACAAGTTAAAAATCCGAGAAAGCAAAAAATGGATAAAGAAGTTGTGGTACGTACGTACAATGGAATATCACTCAGCAATGAGATCTACGTCATCAGGCCCGTAGCGGCATAATGAGTGGATTCAGGTTCGAAGATTCTACGAGAAATACGTCACTCAGAAAAAGAAACATCATAAGATATCACTAATACACGGAACGTATACTTGGCTATCCATGAACTGAATTAGAAAACAGAACAGGGTCTCAAATTTAGAAAACCAACTTATGCTTGCTTATGGGGAAAGGTGAGTTGGGGTGCTGCATCAAACCAGAGATTGAAATTAGCACAGATACTGTTCCATAAGCCAAATATATAATAGACAAGACCTACTCCTTGCTCAACTAAATGGACTCAACACCCCATATTCAATGCCTGGGAATATACCTGACAAGTAAGAATCGTAAGACCCATGGATTTATATGTCCCCATAAGTAAATCAAGCGTGTGTACAGCGGCCTAAACGCAGCAGTGAAAATCCGATAAATCCCATTATCAAAATAAATTTCACAAACAAAACACAATGACAGTGAAATAGAGAGCAATTCTTAAATAATTCATTCAGGGCTTGTGATGCAACCTGGATTTACCACATCTACACCCAGAGCTGGGTGAGACATAAGGCTGGACACTTCGTGCTGATAGCATTGGTGAGGTTCGGTGAGCAAACGCAGACCCTTTGAAGTCATACTGCATGGTAGCCATTCCATGGGTCCCAACTCTCCAGGTTTAAGGGATTGTTCCTTCAGCTAAATCATGCACGGGAAACCCAGAGTATGGTCCACCGTGTGATTGGGAAACGTTTTCAAATGCATCTCAGGTTTCGTCCCCTGGTACTCAGGTTCACCGTTCCAGACGCTTTACTAACACTCTCCCCACTTGGAGAGTCAGTGCCTTTAACCTCCTCTTTGGCACAGTTTGCAATTTCTGCGCAAGATGAACAGGAATAGGGAGAACCAATGAGAGACTAGATGTAGGTGTCTGCACGGGCAAATGCAACGCTCATTTCTCACCAGGAAGAGGGATTAACCAAAGGCCCAGCATGCCCTGCCAGAACCAGATTAGGGCCTGAAGCAATCCTGCGATTTTGCGGCCAGCTCACAAGAAAGCGAGTTGAAGAAAGGAGCTCAGGGGCTCTGTAATTCACAAACCTGCAGAGTTATGAATGACAGCTATCATCCAAAAATGTATTGAAGTAAGTCTTCGAAGAGGATTGGAAGCGGGGCAGAATTTCAGGAAAACGATTTCAGGGGGTAGACTGGAATTGCACTTAAAGCATAGGAAAAGAGGCAGAATGTCGAGAGTGATGCACTTGGCCAAAAAGTGCATATGCCTTTTTTCCTGAATATATTCAGGAAAAAACGCATACGCCCTTTTTGGCCAACCAAGCAAGCGTGTAAAGGAAATCTGCACTACAATGAAGTCTCACTGCCCCCCGGTCCAAACAGCCATCTGAAACAAGTGTAATATCCAGAAAGGCAGGACAGGTCATGGAGAACAGGAAGCCTTGTTATGCTGATGGGCGGGATGTAAATTGCCAACAGCCACTCTGGAGAAGTGTATGGTGTTTCCTGAAACACGTAGGAAACAAAGCAACACAGCCTATGGCACTTCCTCTTAGGGTCCTATAGCTTAGGGAAATTAAAATCAAAAACACACAGCCACCCCAAAATTTGGGACGGCTCTGTTTACAAGAACCTCGTCTACGGTACAAGTTAAATATCCGAGAAAGCAAAAAATGGATAAAGAAGTTGTGGTACGTACGTACAATGGAATATCACTCAGCAATGAAATCTACGTCATCAGGCCCATAGCGGCATAATGAGTGGATTCAGGTACGACGATTCTACGAGAAATAAGTCACACAGAAAAAGAAAGATCATAAGAGATCACTAATACACGGAACGTAAACTTGGCTACACATGAACTGAATTACAAAACAGAACAGGGTCTCAAATTTAGAAAACCAACTTATGCTTGCTTATGGGGAAAGGTGAGTTGGGGTGCTGCATCAAACCAGAGATTGAAATTAGCACAGATACCGTTCCATAAGCCAAATATATAATAGACAAGACCTACTCCTTGCTCAACGAAATGGACTCAACACTCCATATTCAACGCCTGGGAATATACCTGACAAGTAAGAATCTTAAGACCCATGGATTTATATGTCTCCATAAGGAAATCAATCGTGTGTACAGCGGCCTAAACGCAGCAGTGAAAATCCGATAAATCCCATTATCAAAATAAATTTCACAAACAAAACACAATGACAGTGAAATAGAGAGCAATTCTTAAATAATTCATTCAGGGCTTGTGATGCAACCTGGATTTACCACATCTACACCCAGAGCTGGGTGAGACATAAGGCTGGACACTTCGGGCTGATAGCATTGGTGAGGTTCGGTGAGCAAACGCAGACCCTTTGAAGTCATACTGCATGGTAGACATTCCATGGGTCCCAACTCTCCAGGTTTAAGGGATTCTTCCTTCAGCTAAAACATGCACGGGAAACCCAGAGTATGGTCCACCGTGTGATTGGGAAACCTTTTCAAATGCATCTCAGGTTTCGTCCAATGATACTCGGGTTAACCGTTCCAGACGCTTTACTAACTCTCTCCCCACTTGGAGAGTCAGTGCCTTTAACCTCCTGTTTGGCACAGTATGCAATTTCTGTGCAAGATGAACAGGAATAGGGAGAACCAATGAGAGACTAGCTGTAGGTGTCTGCACGGGCAAATGGAACGCTCATTTCCCACCAGGAAGAGGGATTAACCAAAGGCTCAGCGTGCCCTGCCGGAACCAGATTAGGGCCTGAAGCAATCCTGTGGTTTTGCGGCCAGCTCACAAGAAAGCGAGTTGAAGAAAGGAGCTCAGGGGCACTGTAATTCACAAACCTGCAGAGTTAGGAATGACAGCTATCGTCCAAAAATGTATTGAAGTAAGTTTTCGAAGAGGACTTGAAAGCTTGGCAGAATTTCAGGAAAATGATTTCAGGGGGTAGACTGGAATGGCACTTAAAGCATAGGATAAGAGGCAGAATATCGAGAGTGATGCACTTGGCCAAAAACGGCGTATGCGTGTTTTACTGAATATATTCAGGAAAAAACGCATACGCCCTTTTTGTCCAACCAAGCAAGCGTGTAAAGGAAATCTGCACTACAATGTAGTCTCAGTGCCCCCTGGTCCAAACGGCCATCTGAAACAAGTATAAAATGCAGAAAGGCAGGACAGGTCATGGAGAACAGGGAGCCTTGTTATGCTGATGGGCGGGATGTAAATAGCCTACAGCCACACTGGAGATGTGTATGGTGTTTCCTGAAACACGTAGGAAACAAAGCAACACAGCCTATGGCACTTCCACTTAGGGTCCTATAGCTTAGGGAAATTAAAATCAAAAACACACAGCCACCCCAAAGTTTGGGACGGCTCTGTTTACAAGAACCTCGTCTACGGTGCAAGTTAAATATCCGAGAAAGCAAAAAATGGATAAAGAAGTTGTGGTACGTACGTACAATGGAATAACACTCAGCAATGAGATCTACGTCATCAGGCCCGTAGCGGCATAATGAGTGGATTCAGGTACGACGATTCTACGAGAAATAAGTCACTCAGTAAAAGAAACATCATAAGATATCACTAATACACAGAACGTAAACTTGGCTACACATGAACTGAATTACAAAACAGAACAGGGTCTCAAATTTAGAAAACCAACGTATGCTTGCTTATGGGGAAAGGTGAATTGGTTTGCTGCATCAAACCAGAGATTGAAATTAGCACAGATACCGTTCCATAAGCCAAATACATAATAGACAAGACCTACTCCTTGCTCAACGAAATGGACTCAACACCCCATATTCAACTCCTGGGAATATACCTGACAAGTAAGAATCTTAATACCCATCGATTTATATGTCTCCATAAGGAAATCAAGCGTGTGTACAGCGGCCGAAACGCAGCAGTGAAAATCCGATAAATCCCATTATCACAATAAATTTCACAAACAAAACACAATGACAGTGAAATAGAGAGCAATTCTTAAATAATTCATTCAGGGCTTGTGATGCAACCTGGATTTACCACATCTACACCCAGAGCTGGGTGAGACATAAGGCTGGACACTTCGGGCTGATAGCATTGGTGAGGTTCGGTGAGCAAATGCAGACCGTTTGAAGTCATACTGCATGGCAGCCATTCCATTGGTCCCAACTCTCCAGGTTTAAGGGATTCTTCCTTCAGCTAATACATGCATGGGAAACCCAGAGTATGGTCCACCGTGTGATTGGGAAACGTTTTCAAATGCATCTCAGGTTTCGTCCAGTGGTACTCGGGTTTACCGTTCCAGGCACTTTACTAACACTCTCCCCACTTGGAGAGTCAGTGCCTTTAACCTCCTGTTTGGCACAGTTTGTAATTTCTGCACAAGATGTACAGGAATAGGGAGAACCAATGAGAGACTAGCTGTAGGTGTCTGCACGGGCAAATGGAACGCTCATTTCCCACCAGGAAGAGGAATTAACCAAAGGCTCAGCATCACCTGCCGGAACCAGATGAGGGCCTGAAGCAATCCTGCGGTTTTGGGGCAGCTCACAAGAAAGCTAGTTGAAGAAAGGAGCTCAGAGGCACTGTAATTCACAAACCTGCAGAGTTATGAATGACAGCTATCGTCCAAAAATGTATTGAGGTAAGTCTTCGAAGAGGACTTGAAAGCGGCGCAGAATTTCAGGAAAACGAATTCAGGGTGTAGACTGGAATTGCACTTAAAACATAGGAAAAGAGGCAGAAGGTCGAGAGTGATGCACTTGGCCAAAAAGTGCGTATGCGTTTTTTCCTGAATTTATTCAGGAAAAAACGCATACGCCCTTTCTGGCCAACCAAGCAAGCGTGTAAAGGAAATATGAACTACAATGAAGTCTCTCTTCCCCCCGGTCCAAAGGGCCATCTGAAAAAATTGTAAAATCCAGAAAGGCAGGACAGGTCATGGAGAACAGAGAGCCTTGTTATGCTGATTGGCGGGATTTAAATTGCCAAGAACCACTCTGGAAAATGTATGGTGTTTCCAGAAATACGTAGGAAACAAAGCATCACAGCCTATGGCACTTCCAATTATGGTCCTATAGCTTAGGGAAATTAAAATCAAAAACACACAGCCACCCCAAAGTTTGCGACGGTTCTGTTTACAAGAACCTCGTCTACGGTACAAGTTAAATATCCGAGAAAGCAAAAAATAGATAAAGAAGTTGTGGTATGTACGTACAATGGAATATCACTCAGCAATGAGATCTACGTCATCAGGCCCGTAGCGGCATAATGAGTGGATTCAGGTATGACGATCCTACGAGACATAAGTCACACAGAAAAAGAAACATCATAAGAGATCACTAATACACGGAACATAAACTTGGCTACACATGAACTGAATTACAAAACAGAACAGGGTCTCAAATTTAGAAAACCAACTTATGCTTGCTTATGGGGAAAGGTGAGTTGGGGTGCTGCATAAACCCAGAGATTGAAATTAGCACAGATACCGTTCCATAAGCCAAATATATAATAGACAAACCTACTCCTTGCTCAACGATATGGACTCAACACCCCATATTCAACGCCTGGGAATATACCTGACAAGTAAGAATCTTAAGACCCATGGATTTATATGTCTCCATAAGGAAATCAAGCGTGTGTACAGCGGCCTAATCACAGCAGTGAAAATCCGATAAATCCCATTATCATAATAAATTTCACAAACAAAACACAATGACAGTGAAATAGAGAGCAATTCTTAAATAATTCTTTCAGGCCTTGTGATGCAACCTGGATTTACCACATCTACACCCAGAGCTGGGTGAGTCATAAGGCCGGACACTTCGGGCTGATAGCATTGGTGAGGTTCGGTGAGCAAACGCAGACCCTTTGAAGTCATACTGCATGGTAGCCATTCCATGGGTCCCAACTCTCCAGGTTTAAGGGATTCTTCCTTCAGCTAATACATGCATGGGAAACCCAGAGTATGGTCCACCGTGTGATTGGGAAACGTTTTCAAATGCATCTCAGGTTTTGTCCCCTGGTACTCGGATTCACCGTTCCAGACGCTTTACTAACACTCTCCCCACATGGAGAGTCAGTGCCTTTAACCTCCTGTTTGGCACAGTTTGCAATTTCGGCGCAAGATGAACAGGAATAGGGAGAGCCAATGAGAGACTAGCTGTAGGTGTCTGCACGGGCAAATGGAACGCTCATTTCCCACCAGGAAGAGGAATTAACCAAAGGCTCAGCGTGCCCTGCCGGAACCAGATTAGGGCCTGAAGCAATCCTGCGGTTTTGCGGCCAGCTCACAAGAAAGCGAGTTGAAGAAAGGAGCTCGGGGCAATGTAATTCACAAACCTGCAGAATTATGAATGACAGCTATCGTCCAAAAATGTATTGAAGTAAGTCTTCGAAGAGGACTTGAAAGCGGGGCAGGATTTCAGGAAAACGATTTCAGGGGGTAGACTGGAATTGCACTTAAAGCATAGGAAAAGAGGCAGAATGTCGACAATGATGCACTTGGCCAAAAAGTGCGTATGCGTTTTTTCCTGAATATATTCAGGAAAAAACGGATACGCCCTTTTTGGCCAACCAAGCAAGCGTGTAAAGGAAATCTGCCCTACAATGAAGTCTCACTGCCCCCCGGTCCAAAGGGCCATCTGAAACAAGTGTAAAATCCAGAAAGGCAGGACAGGTCATGGAGAACAGGGAGCCTTGTTATGCTGATGGCCGGGATGTAAACTGCTAACACCCACTCTGGAGAAATGTATGCTGTTTCCTGAAAGACGTAGGAAACAAAGCAACACAGCCTATGGCACTTCCACTTAGGGTCCTATAGCTTAGGGAAATTAAAATTAAAAACACAGAGCCACCCCAAAGTTTAGGACGGCTCTGTTTACAAGGACCTCCTCTACGGTACAAGTTAAATATCCGAGAAAGCAAAAAATGGATGAAGAAGTTGTGGTACGTACGTACAATGGAATATCACTCAGCAATGAGATCTACGTCATCAGGCCCGTAGCGGCATAATGAGTGGATTCAGGTACGACGATTCTACGAGAAATAAGTCACACAGAAAAAGAAAGATCATAAGATATCTCTAATACACGGAACATAAACTTGGCTACACATGAACTGAATTACAAAACAGAACAGGGTCTCAAATTTAGAAAACCAACTTATGCTTGCTTATGGGGAAAGGTGAGTTGGGGTGCTGCATCAAACCAGAGATTGATATTAGCACAGATACCATTCCATAAGCCAAATATATAATAGACAATTCCTACTCCGTGCTCAACGAAATGGACTCAACACCCCATATTCAACGCCTGGGAATATACCTGACAAGTAAGAATCTTAAGACCCATGGATTTATATGTCTCCATAAGGAAATCAAGCGTGTGTACAGCGGCCTAAACGCAGCAGTGAAAATCCGATAAATCCCATTATCAAAATAAATTTCACAAACAAAACACAATGACAGTGAAATAGAGAGCAATTCTTAAATAATTCATTCAGGGCTTGTGATGCAACCTGGATTTACCACATCTACACCCAGAGCTGGTGAGACATAAGGCTGGACACTTCGGGCTGATAGCATTGGTGAGGTTCGGTGAGCAAACGCAGACCCTTTGAAGTCATACTGCATGGTAGCCATTCCATGGGTCCCAACTCTCCAGGTTTAAGGGATTCTTCCTTCAGCTAAAACATGCACGGAAAACCCAGAGTATGGTCCACCGTATGATTGGGAAACGTTTTCAAATGCATCTCAGGTTTCGTCCCCTGGTACTCGGGTTCACCGTTCCAGACGGTTTACTAACACTCACCCCACTTGGAGAGTCAGTGCCTTTAACCTCCTCTTTGGCACAGTTTGCAATTTCTGCGCAAGATGAACAGGAATAGGGAGAACCAATGAGAGACTAGATGTAGGTGTCTGCACGTGCAAATGCAACGCTCATTTCCCACCAGGAAGAGGGATTAACCAAAGGCTCAGCGTGCTGTGCCGGAACCAGATTAGGGCCTGAAGCAATCCTGCGGTTTTGCGGCCAGCTCACAAGAAAGCGAGTTGAAGAATGGAGCTCAGGTGCTCTGTATTCACAAACCTGCAGATTTATGAATGACAGCTATCGTCCAAAAATGTATTGAAGTAAGTCTTCGAAGAGGACTTGAAAGCGGGGCAGAATTTCAGGAAAACGATTTCATGGGGTAGACTGGAATTGCACTTACAGCATAGGAAAATAGGCAGAATGTCGACAATGATGCACTTGGCCAAAAAGGACGTATGTGTTTTATCCTGAATATATTCAGGAAAAAACGCATACGCCCTTTTTGGCCTACCAAGCAAGCGTGTAAAGGAAATCTGCACTACAATGAAGTCTCACTGACCCCCGGTCACAAGGGCCATCTGAAAAAAGAGTAAGATCCAGAAAGGCAGGACAGGTCATGGAGAACAGGGAGCCTTGTTATGCTGATGGGCGGGATGTAAATTGCCAACAGCCACTCTGGAGAAGTGTATGGTGTTTCCTGAAACACGTAGGAAACAAAGCAACACAGCCTCTGGCACTTCCACTTATGGTCCTACAGCTTCGGGAAATTAAAATCAAAAACACACAGCCACCCCAAAGTTTGGGACGGCTCTGTTTACAAGAACCTCGTCTACGGTACAAGTTAAATATCCGAGAAAGCAAAACATGGATAAAGAAGTTGTGGTACGCACGTACAATGGAATATCACTCAGCAATGAAATCTACGTCATCAGGCCCATAGCGGCATAATGAGTGGATTCAGGTACGATGATTCTACGCAAAATAAGTCACACAGGAAAAGAAACATCATAAGATATCACTAATACACGGAATGTAAACTGGACTACACATGAACTGAATTACAAAACAGAACAGGGTCTCAAATTTAGAAAACCAACATATGCTTGCTTATGGGGAAAGGTGAGTTGGGGTGCTACATAAAACCAGAGATTGAAATTAGCACAGATACCTTTCCATAAGCCAAATATATAACAGACAAGACCTAATCCTTGCTCAACGAAATGGACTCAACACCCCATATTCAACGCCTGGGAATATACCTGACAAGTAAGAATCTTAAGACCCATGGATTTATATGTCTCCATAAGGAAATCAAGCATGTGTACAGTGGCCTAAACGTACCAGTGAAAATCCGATAAATCCCATTATCAAAATAAATTTCAAAAACAAAACACAATGCCAGTGAAATAGCGAGCAATTCTTAAATAATTCATTCAGCGCTTGTGATGCAACCTGGATTTACCACATCTACACCCAGAGCTGGGTGAGACATAAGGCTGGACACTTCGGGCTGATAGCATTGGTGAGGTTCGGTGAGCAAACGCAGACCCTTTGAAGTCATACTGCATGGTACCCATTCCATGGGTCCCAACTCTCCAGGTTTATGGGATTCTTAGTTCAGCTAAAACATGCATGGGAAACCCAGAGTATGGTCCACCGTGTGATTGGGAAACGTTTTCAAATGCATCTCAGGTTTCGAACCCTGGTACTCGGGTTCACCATTCCAGACACTTTACTAACACTCTCCCCACTTGGAGAGTCAGTGCCTTTAACCTCCTGTTTGGCACAGTCTGCAATTTCTGCGCAAGATGAAAAGGAATAGGGAGAACCAATGAGAGACTAGCTGTAGGTGTCTGCACGGGCAAATGGAACGCTCATTTCCCACCAGGAAGAGCAATTAACCAAAGGCTCAGCGTGCCCTGCCGGAAACAGATTAGGGCCTGAAGCAATCCTGTGGTTTTGCGGCCAGCTCACAAGAAAACGAGTTGAAGAAACGAGCTCAGGGGCACTCTAATTCACAAACCTGCAGAGTTATGAATGACAGCTATCGTCCAAAAATATATTGAAGTAAGTCTTCGAAGAGGATTTGAAATCGGGGCAGAATTTCAGTAAAACGATTTCAGGGGGTAGACTGGAATTGCACTTAAAGCATAGGAAAAGAGGCAGAATGTCCACAATGATGCGCTTGGCCAAAAAGGGCGTATGCGTTTTTTCCTGAATATATTCAGGAAAAAACGCATACGCCCTTTTTGGCCAACCAAGCAAGCGTGTAAAGGAAATCTGCACTACAATGAAGTCTCACTGCCCCCCGGTCCAATGGGCCATCTGAAACAAGTGTAAAATCCTGAAAGGCAGGACAGATCATGGAGAACAGTGAGCCTTGTTATGCTGATGGGCGGGATGTAAATTGCCAACAGCCACTCTGGAGAAGTGTATGGTGTTTCCTGAAACACTTAGGAAACAAAGCAACACAGCATATGGCACTTCCACTTATGGTCCTATAACTTAGGGAAATTAAAATCAAAAACACACAGCCACCCCAAAGTTTGGGACGGCTCTGTTTACAAGAACCTCGTCTACGGTACAAGTTAAATATCCGAGAAAGCAAAAAATGGATAAAGAAGTTGTGGTACGCACGTACAATGGAATATCACTCAGCAATGAAATATACGTCATCAGGCCCATAGCGGCATAATGAGTGGACTCAGGTACGATGATTCTACGAGAAATAAGTCACACAGAAAAAGAAATATCATAAGTTATGACTAATACACGGAATGTAAACTTGACTACACATGAACTGAATTACAAAACAGAACAGGGTCTCAAATTTAGAAAACCAACTTATGCTTGCTGATGGGGAAAGGTGAGTTGGGGTGCTGCATAAAACCAGAGATTGAAATTATCACAGATACCTTTCCATGAACCAAATATATAATAGACAAGACCTACTCCTTGCTCAACGAAATGGACTCAACACCCCATATTCAACGCCTGGGAATATACCTGACAAGTAAGAATCTTAAAACCCATGGATTTATATGTCTCCATAAGGAAATCAAGCGTGTGTACAGCGGCCTAAACGCAGCAGTGAAAATCCGATTAATCCCATTATCAAAATAAATTTCAAAAACAAAACACAATGCCAGTGAAATAGAGAGCAATTCTTAAATAATTCATTCAGGGCTTTTGATGCAACCTGGATTTACCACATCTACACCCAGAGCTGGGTGAGACATAAGGCTGGACACTTCGCGCTGATAGCATTGATGAGGTTCGGTGAGCAAACGCAGACCATTTGAAGTCACACTGCATGGTACCCATTCCATGGGCCCCAACTGTCCAGGTTTAAGGGATTCTTCCTTCAGCTAAAACATGCATGGGAAACCCAGAGTATGGTCCACCGTGTGATTGGGGAACGTTTTCAAATGCATCTCAGGTTTCGAACCCTGGTACTCGGGTTCACCATTCCAGACGCTTTACTAACACTCTCCACACTTGGAGAGTCAGTGCCTTTAACCTCCTGTTTGGCACAGTTTGCAATTACTGTGCAAGATGAACAGGAATAGGGAGAACCAATGAGAGACTAGCTGTAGGTGTCTGCATGGGCAAATGGAACGCTCATTTCCCACCAGGAAGAGGAATTAACCAAAGGCTCAGCGTGCCCTGCCGGAAACAGATTAGGGCCTGAAGCAATCCTGCGGTTTTGCGGCCAGCTCACAAGAAAGCGAGTTGAAGAAATGAGTTCAGGGGCACTCTAATTCACAAACCTGCAGAGTTATGAATGACAGCTATCGTCCAAAAATGTATTGAAGTAAGTCTTCGAAGAGGACTTGAAAGCGGGGCAGAATATCCAGAAAAAGATTTCAGGGGGTAGACTGGAATTGCACTTAAAGCATAGGAAAAGAGGCAGAATGTCGACAATGATGCACTTGGCCAAAAATGACGTATGCGTTTTTTCCTGAATATATTCAGGAAAAAACGCATACGCCCTTTTTGACCAAACAAGCAAGCGTGTAAAGGAAATCTGCACTACAATGAAGTCTCACTGCCCCCGGTCAAAAGGCCATCTGAAAAAAGTGTAAAATCCAGAAAGGCAGGACAGGTCATGGAGAACAGGGAGCCTTGTTATGCTGATGGGCGGGATGTAAATTGCCAACAGCCATTCTGGAAAAGTGTATGGTGTTTCCTGAAATACGTAGGAAACAAAGCAACACAGCCTATGGCACTTCCAGTTATGGTCCTATAGCTTCGGGAAATTAAAATCAAAATCACACAGCCACCCCAATGTTTGGGATGGCTCTGTTTACAAGAACCTCGTCTACGGCACAAGTTAAATATCCGAGAAATCAAAAAATGGATAAAGAAATTGTGGTACGCACGTACAATGGAATATAACTCAGCAATGAAATCTACGTCATCAGGCCCGTAGCGGCATAATGAGTGGATTCAGTTACGATGATTCTCCGAGAAATAAGTCACACAGGAAAAGAAACATCATAAGATATCTCTAATACACGGAATATAAACTTGACTACACATGAATTGAAATACAAAACAGAACTGGGTCTCAAATTTAGAAAACCAACTTATGCTTGCTTATTGGGAAAGGTGAGTTGGGGTGCTGCATCAAACCAGAGATTGAAATTAGCACAGATACCATTCCATAAGCCAAATATATAATAGACAAGACCTACTCCTTGCTCAACGAAATGGACTCAACACCCCATATTCAACGCCTGGGAATATACCTGACAAGTAAGAATCTTAAGA
Organism: Delphinapterus leucas; assembly: GCF_059928025.1. NCBI lineage: Eukaryota > Metazoa > Chordata > Mammalia > Artiodactyla > Monodontidae > Delphinapterus > Delphinapterus leucas. The sequence continues at coordinate 10,829,873 of NW_028322232.1, read as the reverse complement.
CCCATGGATTTATATGTCTCCATAAGGAAATCAAGCGTGTGTACAGCGGCCTAAACGCAGCAGTGAAAATCCGATAAATCCCATTATCAAAATAAATTTCAAAAACAAAACACAATGCCAGTGAAATAGAGAGCAATTCTTAAATCATTCATTCAGGGCTTGTGATGCAACCTGGATTTACCACATCTATACCCAGAGCTGGGTGAGACATAAGGCTGAACACTTCGGGCTGATAACACTGGTGAGGTTCGGTGAGCAAACGCAGACCCTTTGAAGTCATACTGCATGGTACCCATTCCATGGGTCCCAACTCTCCAGGTTTAAGGGATTCTTCCTTCAGCTAAAACATGCATGGGAAACCCAGAGTATGGTCCACCATGTGATTGGGAAACGTTTTCAAATGCATCTCAGTTTTCGAACCCTGGTACTTGGGTTCACCATTCCAGACGCTTTACAAACACTCTCCCCACTTGGAGAGTCAGTGCCTTTAACCTCCTGTTTGGCACAGTTTGCAATTTCTGCGCAAGATGAACAGGAATAGGGAGAACCAATGAGAGACTAGCTGTAGGTGTCTGCACGGGCAAATGGAACGCTCATTTCCCAACAGGAAGTGGAATTAACCAAAGGCTCAGCGTGCCCTGCCAGAAACAGATTAGGGCCTTAAGCAATCCTGCGGTTTTGCGGCCAGCTCAAAGAAAGTGAGTTGAAGAAAGGAGCTCAGGGGCACTGTAATTCACAAACCTGCAGAGTTATGAATGACAGCTACCGTCCAAAATTGTACTGAAGTAAGTCTTCGAAGAGGACTTGAAAGCGGGGCAGAATTACAGGAAAACGATTTCAGGGGTAGACTGGAATTGCACTTAAAGCATAGGAAAAGAGGCAGAATGTCGACAATGATGCACTTGGCCAAAAAGGGCGTATGCGTTTTTTCCTGAATATATTCAGGAAAAAACGCATACGCCCTTTTTGGCCAACCAAGCAAGCGTGTAAAGGAAATCTGCACTACAATGAAGTCTCACTGCCCCCCGGTCAAAAGGGCCATCTGAAATAAGTGTAAAATCCAGAAAGGCAGGACAGCTCATGGAGAACAGGGAGCCTTGTTATGCTGATGGGCGGGATGTAAATTGCCAACTGCCACTCTGGAGAAGTGTATGGTGTTTCCTGAAACAGGTAGGAAACAAAGCAATACAGCCTATGGCACTTCCACTTTTGGTCCTATAGCTTAGGGAAATTAAAATCAAAATCACACAGCCACCCAATGTTTGGGTTGGCTCTGTTTACAAGAACCTCGTCTACGGTACTAGTTAAATATCCGAGAAAGCAAAAAATGGATAAAGAAGTTGTGGTATGCACGTACAATGGAATATCACTCAGCAATGAACTCTACGTCATCAGGCCCGTAGCGGCATAATGAGTGTATTCAGGCACGATGATTCTACGAGAAATAAGTCACACAGATAAAGAAACATCATAAGATATCATTAATACACGGAATGTAAACTTGGCTACACATTAACTGAATTACCAAACAGAACAGGGCCTCAAATTGAGAAAAACAACTTATGATTGCTTAAGGGGAAAGGTGAGTTGGGGTGCTGCATAAAACCAGAGGTTGAAATTAGCACAGATACCATTCCATAAACCAAATATATAATAGACCAGACCTACTCCTTGCTCAACGAAATGGACTCAACACCCCATATTCAACGCCTGGGAATATACCTGACAAGTAAGAATCTTAAAACCCATGGATTTATATGTCTCCATAAGGAAATCAAGCGTGTGTACAGCGGCCTAAACGCAGCAGTGAAAATCCGATAAATCCCATTATCAATATAAATTTCAAAAACAAAACACATTGCCAGTGAAATAGAGAGCAATTCTTAAATCATTCATTCAGGGCTTGTGATGCAACCTGGATTTACCACATCTACACCCAGAGCTGGGTGAGACATAAGGCTGGACACTTCGGGCTGATAGCATTGGTGAGGTTCGGTGAGCAAACGCAGACCCTTTGAAGTCACACTGCATGGTAGCCATTCCATGGGTCCCAACTCTCCAGGTTTAAGGGATTCTTCCATCAGCTAAAACATGCATGGGTAACCCAGATTATGGTCCACCGTGTGATTGGGAAACCTTTTAAAATGCATCTCAATTTTCGAAACCTGGTACTCGGGTTCACCATTCCAGACGCTTTACTAACACTCTCCCCACTTGGAGAGTCAGTGCCTTTAACCTCCTGTTTGGCACAGTTTGCAATTTCTGCGCAAGATGAACAGGAATAGGGAGAACCAATGAAAGACTAGCTGTAGGTGTCTGCACGGGCAAATGGAACGCACATTTCCCACGAGGAAGAGGAATTAATCAAAGGCTCAGTGTACCCTGCTGGAAAGAGATTAGGGCCTGAAGCAATCCTGCGGTTTTGCGGCCAGCTCAAAGAAAGTGAGTTGAAGAAAGGAGCTCAGGGGCACTGTAATTCACAAACCTGCAGAGTTATGAATGACAGCTATCGTCCAAAAATATATTGAAGTAAGTCTTCGAAGAGGACTTGAAAGCGGGGCAGAATTTCAGGAAAACGATTTCATGGGGTAGACTGGAATTGCACTTAAAGCATAGGAAATGAGGCAGAATGTCGACAATGATGCACTTGGCCAAAAAGGGCGTATGCGTTTTTTCCTGAATATATTCAGGGAAAAACGCATACGCACTTATTGGCCAACCAAGCAAGCGTGTAAAGGAAATCTGCACTACAATGAAGTCTCACTGCCCCCCGGTCAAAAGGGCCATCTGAAAAAAGTGTAAAATCCAGAAAGGCAGGACAGGTCATGGAGAACAGGGAGCCTTGTTATGCTAATGGGCGGGATGTAAATTGCCAACAGCCACTCTGGAAAAGCAAATGGTGTTTCCTGAAACACGTAGGAAACAAAGCAACGCAGCCTATGGCACTACCACTTATGGTCCTATAGCTTAGGGAAATTAAAATCAAAAACACACATCCACCCCAATGTTGGGGATGGCTCTGTTCACAAGAACCTCGTCTATGGTACAAGTTAAATAACCGAAAAAGCAAAAAATGGATAAAGAAGTTGTGGTACGCACGTACAATGGAATATCACTCAGCAATGAAATCTACGTCATCAGGTCCGTAGCGGCATAATGAGTGGATTCAGGTACGATGGTTCTACGAGAAATAAGTCACACAGAAAAAGAAACATCATAAGATATCACTAATACACGGAATGTAATCTTGGCTACACATGAAGTGAATTACAAAACAGAACAGGGTCTCAAATTGAGAAAACCTACTTATGCTTGCTTAAGGAGAAAGGTGAGTTGGGGTGCTGCATAAAAGGAGAGATTGAAATTAGCACAGATACCGTTCCATAAGCCAAATATATAATAGACAAGACCTACTCCTTGCTCAACGAAATGGACTCAACACCATATATTCAACGCCTGGGAAGATACCTGACAAGTAAGAATCTTAAAACCCATGGATTTATATGTCTCCATAAGGAAATCAAGCGTGTGTACTGCAGCCTAAACGCAGCACTGAAAATCCGATAAATCCCATTATCAAAATAAATTTCAAAAACAAAACACAATGACAGTGAAATAGAGAGCAATTCTTAAATAATTCATTCAGGGCTTGTGATGCAACCTGGATTTAACACATCTACACCCAGAGCTGGGTGAGACATAAGGCTGGACACGTCGGGCTGATAGCATTGGTGAGGTTCGATGAGCAAACGCAGACCCTTTGAAGTCATACTGCATGGTACCCATTCCATGGGTCCCAAATCTCCAGGTTTAAGGGATTCTTCCTTCAGCTAAAACATGCATGGGAAACCCAGAGTATGGTCCACCGTGTGATTGGGAAACGTTTCCAAATGCATCTCAGTTTTCGAACCCTGGGACTCGGGTTCACCATTCCAGACGCATTACTAACACTCTCCGCACTTGGAGAGTCAGTGCCTTTAACCTCCTGTTTGGCACAGTTAGCAATTTCTGCGCAAGATGAACAGGAATAGGGAGAACCAATGAGAGACTAGCTCTAGGTGTCTGCACGGGCAAATGGAACGCTCATTTCCCACCAGGAAGAGGAATTAACCAAAGGCTCAGCGTACCCTGCCGGAAACAGATTAGGGCCTGAAGCAATCCTGCGGTTTTGCGGCCAGCTCACAAGAAAGCGAGTTGAAGAAAGGAGCTCAGGGGCACTGTACTTCACAAACCTGCAGAGTTATGAATGACAGCTATCGTCCAAAAATGTATTGAAGTAAGTTTTGGAAGAGGACTTGAAAGCGTGGCAGAATTTCAGGAAAACGATTTCAGGGGGTAGACTGGAATTGCACTTAAAGCATAGGAAAAGAGGCAGAATGTCGACAATGATGCATTTGGCCAAAAAGTGCGTATGCGTTTTTTCCTGAATATATTCAGGAAAAAACGCATACGCCCTTTTTGGTCAACGAAGCAAGCGTGTAAAGGAAATCTGCACTACAATGAAGTCTCACTGCCCCCCGGTCCAAAGGGCCATCTGAAACAAGTGTAAAATCCAGAAAGACAGGACAGGTCATGGAGAACAGGGAGCCTTGTTATGCTGATGGGCGGGATGTAAATTGCCAACAGCCACTCTGGAGAAGTGTATGGTGTTTCCTGAAACACGTAGGAAACAAAGCAACACAGCCTATGGCACTTCCACTTAGGTTCCTATAGCTTAGGTAAATTAAAATCAATAACACACAGCCACCCCAAAATTTGGGACGGATCTGTTTACAAGAACCTCGTCTACAGTACAAGTTAAATATCCGAGAAAGCAAAAAATGGATAAAGAAGTTGTGGTACGTACGTACAATGGAATATCACTCAGCAATGAGATCTACGTCATCAGGCCCGTAGTGGCATAATGAGTGGATTCAGGTACGACGATTCTACGAGAAATAAGTAACACAGAAAAAGAAACATCATAAGATATCACTAATAGACGGAACGTAAACTTGGCTACACATGTACTGAATTACAAAACAGAACAGGGTCTCAAATTTAGAAAACCAACTTATGCTTGCTTATGGGGAAAGGTGAGTTGGGGTGCTGCATCAAACCAGAGATTGAAATTAGCACAGATATCATTCCATAAGCCAAATATATAATAGACAAGACCTACTCCTTGCTCAACGAAATGGACTCAACACCCCATATTCAACGACTGGGAATATACCTCACAAGTAAGAATCTTAAGACCCATGGATTTATATGTCTCCATAAGGAAATCAAGCGTGTGTACAGCGGCCTAAACGCAGCAGTGAAAATCCGATAAATCCCATTATCAAAATAAATTTCAAAAACAAAACACAATGACAGTGAAATAGAGAGCAATTCTTAAATCATTCATTCAGGGCTTGTGATGCAACCTGGATTTACCACATCTACACCCAAAGCTGGTTGAGACTTAAGGCTGGACACTTCGGGCTGATAGCATTGGTGAGGTTCGGTGAGCAAACGCAGACCCTTTGAAGTCATACCGCATGGTAGCCATTCCATGGGTCCCAACTCTCCAGGTTTAAGGGATTCTTCCTTCAGCTAAACCATGCATGGGAAACCCAGAGTATGGTCCATCGTGTGATTGGGAAACGTTTTCAAATGCATCTCAGGTTTCATCCCCTGGTACTTGGGTTCACCGTTCCAGACGCTTTACTAACACTCTCCCCCCTTGGAGAGTCAGTGCCTTTAACCTCCTGGTTGGCACAGTTTGCAATTTCTGCGCAAGATGAACAGGAATAGGGAGAACCAATGAGAGACTAGCTGTAGGTGTCTGCAGGGCAAATGGAACGCTCATTTCCCACCAGGAAGAGGAATTAACCAAAGGCTCAGCGTGCCCTGCTGGAAGCAGATTAGGGCCTGAAGCAATCCTGTTGTTTTGCGGCCAGCTCACAAGAAAGCGAGTTGAAGAAAGGAGCTCAGGGGCACTGTAATTCACAAACCTGCAGAGTTATGAATGACAGCTATCGTCCAAAAATGTATTGAAGTAAGTCTTCGAAGAGGATTTGAATGCGGGTCAGAATTTCAGGAAAACGATTTCAGGGGGTAGACGGAAATTGCACTTAAAGCATAGGCAAAGAGGCAGAAAGTCGACAATGATGCACTTGGCCAAAAAGGTCGTATGCGTTTTTTCCTGAATATATTCAGGAAAAAACGCATACGCCATTTTTGGCCAACCAAGCAAGCGTGTAAAGGAAATCTGCACTACAATGAAGTCTCACTGCCCCCCGGTCCAAACGGCCATCTGAAACAAGTGTAAAATCCAGAAAGGCAGGACAGGTCATGGAGAACAGGGAGCCTTGTTATGCTGATGGGCGGGATGTAAATGGCCAACAGCCACTCTGGAGAAGTGTATGGTGTTTCCTGAAACACGTAGGAAAAAAAGCAACACAGCCTATGGCACTTCCACTTAGGGTCCTATAGCTTATTGAAATTAAAATCAAAAACACACAGCCACCCCAATGTTCGGGACGGCTCTGTTTACAAGAACCTCGTCTACGGTACAAGTTAAATATCCGAGAAAGCAAAAAATGGATAAAGAAATTGTGGTACGTACGTATAATGGAATATCACTCAGCAATGAAATCTATGTCATCAGGCCCGTAGCGGCATAATGAGTGGATTCAGGTACGACGATTCTACGAGAAATAAGTCACACAGAAAAAGAAACATCATAAGCTATCACTAATACACGGAACGTAAACTTGTCTACACATGAACTGAATTACAAAACAGAACAGGGTCTCAAATTCAGAAAACCAACTTATGCTTGCTTATGGGGAAAGGTGAGTTGGGGTGCTGCATCAAACCAGAGATTGAAATTAGCACAGATACCGTTCCATAAGCCAAATATATAATAGACAAGACCTACTCCTTGCTCAACGAAATGGACTCAACACCCCATATTCAACGCCTTGGAATATACCTGAGAAGTAAGAATCTTAAGACCCATGGATTTATATGTCTCCATAAGGAAATCAAGCGTGTGTACAGTGGCCTAAACGCAGCAGTGAAAATCCGATAAATCCCATTATCAAAATAAATTTCACAAACAAAACACAATGACAGTGAAATAGAGAGCAATTCTTAAATAATTCATTCAGGGCTTGTGATGCAACCTGGATTTACCACATCTACACCCAGAGCTGGGTGAGACATAAGGCTGGATACTTCGGGCTGATAGCATTGGTGATGTTCGGTGAGCAAACGCAGACCCTTTGAAGTCATACTGCATGGTAGCCATTCCATGAGTCCCGACTCTCCAGGTTTAAGGGATTCTTCCTTCAGCTATAACATGCATGGGAAACCCAGAGTATGGTCCACCGTGTGATTGGGAATCGTTTTCAAATGCATCTCAGGTTTCGTCCCCTGGTACTCGGGTTCACCGTTCCAGACCCTTTACTAACACTCTCCCCACTTGGAAAGTCAGTGCCTTTAAACTCCTGTTTGGCACAGTTTGCAATTTCTGAGCAAGATGAAGAGGAATAGGGAGAACCAATGAGAGACTAGCTGTATGTGTCTGCACGGGCAAATGGAACGCTCATTTCCCACCAGGAAGAGGAATTAACCAAAGGCTCAGCGTGCCCTGTCGGAACCAGGTTATGGCCTGAAGCAATCCTGCGGTTTTGAAGCCAGCTCATAAGAAAGCGAGCTGAAGATAGGAGCTCAGGGGCACTGTAATTCACAAACCTGCAGAGTTATGAATGACAGCTATCGTCCAAAAATGTATTGAAGTAAGTTTTGGAAGACGACTTGAAAGCGGGGCAGAATTTCAGGAAAACGATTTCAGGGGGTAGACTGGAATTGCACTTAAAGCATAGGAAAAGAGGCAGAATGTCGACAATGATGCACTTGGCCAAAAAGGGCGTATGCGTTTATTCCTGAATATATTCAGGAAAAAACGCATACGCCCTTTTTGGTCAACGAAGCAAGCGTGTAAAGGAAATCTGCACTACAATGAAGTCTCACTGCCCCCCGGTCCAAAGGGCCATCTGAAACAAGTGTAAAATCCAGAAAGACAGGACAGGTCATGGAGAACAGGGAGCCTTGTTATGCTGATGGGCGGGATGTAAATTGCCAACAGACACTCTGGAGAAGTGTATGGTGTTTCCTGAAACACGTAGGAAACAAAGCAACACAGCGTATGGCACTTCCACTTAGGTTCCTATAGCTTAGGTAAATTAAAATCAATAACACACAGCCACCCCAAAGTTTGGGACGGCTCTGTTTACAAGAACCTCGTCTACAGTACAAGTTAAATATCCGAGAAAGCAAAAAATGGATAAAGAATTTGTGGTACGTACGTACAATGGAATATCACTCAGCAATGAGATCTACGTCATCAGGCCCGTAGCGGCATAATGAGTGGATTCAGGTACGACGATTCTACGAGAAATAAGTAACACAGAAAAAGAAACATCATAAGATGTCACTAATAGACGGAACGTAAACTTGGCTACACATGTACTGAATTACAAAACAGAACAGGGTCTCAAATTTATAAAACCAACTTATGCTTGCTTATGGGGAAAGGTGAGTTGGGGTGCTGCATCAAACCAGAGATTGAAATTAGCACAGATATCGTTCCATAAGCCAAATATATAATAGACAAGACCTACTCCTTGCTCAACGAAATGGACTCAACACCCCATATTCAACGACTGGGAATATACCTCACAAGTAAGAATCTTAAGACCCATGGATTTATATGTCTCCATAAGGAAATCAAGCGTGTGTACAGCGGCCTAAACGCAGCAGTGAAAATCCGATAAATCCCATTATCAAAATAAATTTCAAAAACAAAACACAATGACAGTGAAATAGAGAGCAATTCTTAAATAATTCATTCAGGGCTTGTGATGCAACCTGGATTTACCACATCTACACCCAAAGCTGGTTGAGACTTAAGGCTGGACACTTCGGGCTGATAGCATTGGTGAGGTTCGGTGAGCAAACGCAGACCCTTTGAAGTCATACCGCATGGTAGCCATTCCATGGGTCCCAACTCTCCAGGTTTAAGGGATTCTTCCTTCAGCTAAACCATGCATGGGAAACCCAGAGTATGGTCCATCATGTGATTGGGAAACATTTTCAAATGCATCTCAGGTTTCATCCCCTGGTACTTGGGTTCACCATTCCAGACGCTTTACTAACACTCTCCCCCCTTGGAGAGTCAGTGCCTTTAACCTCCTGGTTGGCACAGTTTGCAATTTCTGCGCAAGATGAACAGGAATAGGGAGAACCAATGAGAGACTAGCTGTAGGTGTCTGCAGGGCAAATGGAACGCTCATTTCCCACCAGGAAGAGGAATTAACCAAAGGCTCAGCGTGCCCTGCTGGAAGCAGATTAGGGCCTGAAGCAATCCTGTTGTTTTGCGGCCAGCTCACAAGAAAGCGAGTTGAAGAAAGGAGCTCAGGGGCACTGTAATTCACAAACCTGCAGAGTTATGAATGACAGCTATCGTCCAAAAATGTATTGAAGTAAGTCTTCGAAGAGGATTTGAAAGCGGGTCAGAATTTCAGGAAAACGATTTCAGGGGGTAGACGGAAATTGCACTTAAAGCATAGGCAAAGAGGCAGAATGTCGACAATGATGCACTTGGCCAAAAAGGTCGTATGCGTTTTTTCCTGAATATATTCAGGAAAAAACGCATACGCCATTTTTGGCCAACCAAGCAAGCGTGTAAAGGAAATCTGCACTACAATGAAGTCTCACTGCCCCCCGGTCCAAACGGCCATCTGAAACAAGTGTAAAATCCAGAAAGGCAGGACAGGTCATGGAGAACAGGGAGCCTTGTTATGCTGATGGGCGGGATGTAAATGGCCAACAGCCACTCTGGAGAAGTGTATGGTGTTTCCTGAAACACGTAGGAAAAAAAGCAACACAGCCTATGGCACTTCCACTTAGGGTCCTATAGCTTATTGAAATTAAAATCAAAAACACACAGCCACCCCAATGTTCGGGACGGCTCTGTTTACAAGAACCTCGTCTACAGTACAAGTTAAATATCCGAGAAAGCAAAAAATGGATAAAGAAATTGTGGTACGTACGTATAATGGAATATCACTCAGCAATGAAATCTATGTCATCAGGACCGTAGCGGCATAATGAGTGGATTCAGGTACGACGATTCTACGAGAAATAAGTCACACAGAAAAAGAAACATCATAAGCTATCACTAATACACGGAACGTAAACTTGTCTACACATGAACTGAATTACAAAACAGAACAGGGTCTCAAATTCAGAAAACCAACTTATGCTTGCTTATGGGGAAAGGTGAGTTGGGGTGCTGCATCAAACCAGAGATTGAAATTAGCACAGATACCGTTCCATAAGCCAAATATATAATAGACAAGACCTACTCCTTGCTCAACGAAATGGACTCAACACCCCATATTCAACGCCTTGGAATATACCTGAGAAGTAAGAATCTTAAGACCCATGGATTTATATGTCTCCATAAGGAAATCAAGCGTGTGTACAGTGGCCTAAACGCAGCAGTGAAAATCCGATAAATCCCATTATCAAAATAAATTTCACAAACAAAACACAATGACAGTGAAATAGAGAGCAATTCTTAAATAATTCATTCAGGGCTTGTGATGCAACCTGGATTTACCACATCTACACCCAGAGCTGGGTGAGACATAAGGCTGGACACTTCGGGCTGATAGCATTGGTGAGGTTCGGTGAGCAAACGCAGACCCTTTGAAGTCATACTGCATGGTAGCCATTCCATGAGTCCCAACTGTCCAGGTTTAAGGGATTCTTCCTTAAGCTATAACATGCATGGGAAACCCAGAGTATGGTCCACCGTGTGATTGGGAAACGTTTTCAAATGCATCTCAGGTTTCGTCCCCTGGTACTCGGGTTCACCGTTCCAGACGCTTTACTAACACTCTCCCCACTTGGAGAGTCATTGCCTTTAAACTCCTGTTTGGCACAGTTTGCAATTTCTGAGCAAGATGAACAGGAATAGGGAGAACCAATGAGAGACTAGCTGTAGGTGTCTGCACGGGCAAATGGAACGCTCATTTCCCACCAGGAAGAGGAATTAACCAAAGGCTCAGCGTGCCCTGTCGGAACCAGGTTATGGCCTGAAGCAATCCTGCGGTTTTGAAGCCAGCTCATAAGAAAGCGAGCTGAAGAAAGGAGCTCAGGGGCACTGTAATTCACAAACCTGCAGAGTTATGAATGACAGCTATCGTCCAAAAATGTATTGAAGTAAGTTTTGGAAGAGGACTTGAAAGCGGGGCAGAATTTCATGAAAACGATTTCAGGGGGTAGACTGGAATTGCACTTAAAGCATAGGAAAAGAGGCAGAATGTCGACAATGATGCACTTGGCCAAAAAGGGCGTATGCGTTTATTCCTGAATATATTCAGGAAAAAACGCATACGCCCTTTTTGGTCAACGAAGCAAGCGTGTAAAGGAAATCTGCACTACAATGAAGTCTCACTGCCCCCCGGTCCAAAGGACCATCTGAAACAAGTGTAAAATCCAGAAAGACAGGACAGGTCATGGAGAACAGGGAGCCTTGTTATGCTGATGGGCGGGATGTAAATTGCCAACAGCCACTCTGGAGAAGTGTATGGTGTTTCCTGAAACACGTAGGAAACAAAGCAACACAGCTTATGGCACTTCCACTTAGGGTCCTATAGCTTAGGTAAATTAAAATCAATAACACACAGCCACCCCAAAGTTTGGGACGGATCTGTTTACAAGAACCTCGTCTACGGTACATGTTAAACACCCGAGAAAGCAAAAAATGGATAAAGAAGTTGTGGTACGTACGTACAATGGAATATCACTCAGCAATGAGATCTACGTCATCAGGCCCGTAGTGGCATAATGAGTGGATTCAGGTACGACGATTCTACGAGAAATAAGTCACACAGAAAAAGACACATCATAAGATATCACTAATAGACGGAACGTAAACTTGGCTACACATGTACTGAATTACAAAACAGAACAGGGTCTCAAATTTAGAAAACCAACCTATGCTTGCTTATGGGGAAAGGTGAGTTGGGGTGCTGCATCAAACCAGAGATTGAAATTAGCACAGATATCGTTCCATAAGCCAAATATATAATAGACAAGACCTACTCCTTGCTCAACGAAATGGACTCAACACCCCATATTCAACGACTGGGAATATACCTCACAAGTAAGAATCTTAAGACCCATGGATTTATATGTCTCCATAAGGAAATCAAGCGTGTGTACAGCGGCGTAAACGCAGCAGTGAAAATCTGATAAATCCCATTATCAAAATAAATTTCAAAAACAAAACACAATGACAGTGAAATAGAGAGCAATTCTTAAATAATTCATTCAGGGCTTGTGATGCAACCTGGATTTACCACATCTACACCCAAAGCTGGTTGAGACTTAAGGCTGGACACTTCGGGCTGATAGCATTGGTGAGGTTCGGTGAGCAAACGCAGACCCTTTGAAGTCATACCGCATGGTAGCCATTCCATGGGTCCCAACTCTCCAGGTTTAAGAGATTCTTCCTTCAGCCAAACCATGCATGGGAATCCCAGAGTATGGTGCATCGTGTGATTGGGAAACGTTTTCAAATGCATCTCAGGTTTCATCCCCTGGTACTTGGGTTCACCGTTCCAGACGCTTTACTAACACTCTCCCCCCTTGGAGAGTCAGTGCCTTTAACCTCCTGTTTGGCACAGTTTGCAATTTCTGCGCAAGATGAACAGGAATAGGGAGAACCAATGAGAGACTAGCTGTAGGTGTCTGCAAGGCAAATGGAACGCTCATTTCCCACCAGGAAGAGGAATTAACCAAAGGCTCAACAGGCCCTGCCTGAAGCAGATTAGGGCCTGAAGCTATCCTGTGGTTTTGCGGCCAGCTCACAAGAAAGCGAGTTGAAGAAAGGAGCTCAGGGGCACTGTAATTCACAAAACTGCAGAGTTATGAATGACAGCTGTCGTCCAAAAATGTATTGAAGTAAGTCTTCGAAGAGGATTTGAAAGTGGGTCAGAATTTCAAGAAAACGATTTCAGGGGGTAGACGGAAATTGCACTTAAAGCATAGGCAAAGAGGCAGAATGTCGACAATGATGCACTTGGCCAAAAAGGTCGTATGCGTTTTTTCCTGAATATATTCAGGAAAAAACGCATACGCCATTTTTGGCCAACCAAGCAAGCATGTAAAGGAAATCTGCACTACAATGAAGTCTCACTGCCCCCCGGTCCAAACGGCCATCTGAAACAAGTGTAAAATCCAGAAAGGCAGGACAGGTCATGGAGAACAGGGAGCCTTGTTATGCTGATGGGCGGGATGTAAATGGCCAACAGCCACTCTGGAGAAGTGTATGGTGTTTCCTGAAACACGTAGGAAAAAAAGCAACACAGCCTATGGCACTTCCACTTAGGGTCCTATAGCTTATTGAAATTAAAATTAAAAACACACAGCCACCCCAATGTTCGGGACGGCTCTGTTTACAAGAACCTCGTCTACGGTACAAGTTAAATATCCGAGAAAGCAAAAAATGGATAAAGAAATTGTGGTACGTACGTATAATGGAATATCACTCAGCAATGAAATCTATGTCATCAGGCCCTTAGCGGCATAATGAGTGGATTCAGGTACGACGATTCTACGAGAAATAAGTCACACAGAAAAAGAAACATCATAAGCTATCACTAATACACGGAACGTAAACTTGTCTACACATGAACTGAATTACAAAACAGAACAGGGTCTCAAATTCAGAAAACCAACTTATGCTTGCTTATGGGGAAAGGTGAGTTGGGGTGCTGCATCAAACCAGAGATTGAAATTAGCACAGATACCGTTCCATAAGCCAAATATATAATAGACAAGACCTACTCCTTGCTCAACGAAATGGACTCAACACCCCATATTCAACGCCTTGGAATATACCTGAGAAGTAAGAATCTTAAGACCCATGGATTTATATGTCTCCATAAGGAAATCAAGCGTGTGTACAGTGGCCTAAACGCAGCAGTGAAAATCCGATAAATCCCATTATCAAAATAAATTTCACAAACACAACACAATGACAGTGAAATAGAGAGCAATTCTTAAATAATTCATTCAGGGCTTGTGATGCAACCTGGATTTACCACATCTACACCCAGAGCTGGGTGAGACATAAGGCTGGACACTTCGGGCTGATAGCATTGGTGAGGTTCGGTGAGCAAACGCAGACCCTTTGAAGTCATACTGCATGGTAGCCATTCCATGAGTCCCAACTCTCCAGGTTTAAGGGATTCTTCCTTCAGCTATAACATGCATGGGAAACCCAGAGTATGGTCCACCGTGTGATTGGGAAACGTTTTCAAATGCATCTCAGGTTTCGTCCCCAGGTACTCGGGTTCACCGTTCCAGACGCTTTACTAACACTCTCCCCACTTGGAGAGTCAGTGCCTTTAAACTCCTGTTTGGCACAGTTTGCAATTTCTGAGCAAGATGAACAGGAATAGGGAGAACCAATGAGAGACTAGCTGTAGGTGTCTGCACGGGCAAATGGAACGCTCATTTCCCACCAGGAAGAGGAATTAACCAAAGGCTCAGCGTGCCCTGTCGGAACCAGGTTATGGCCTGAAGCAATCCTGCGGTTTTGAAGCCAGCTCATAAGAAAGCGAGCTGAAGAAAGGAGCTCAGGGGCACTGTAATTCACAAACCTGCAGAGTTATGAATGACAGCTATCGTCCAAAAATGTATTGAAGTAAGTTTTGGAAGAGGACTTGAAAGCGGGGCAGAATTTCATGAAAACGATTTCAGGGGGTAGACTGGAATTGCACTTAAAGCATAGGAAAAGAGGCAGAATGTCGACAATGATGCACTTGGCCAAAAAGGGCGTATGTGTTTATTCCTGAATATATTCAGGAAAAAACGCATACGCCCTTTTTGGTCAACGAAGCAAGCGTGTAAAGGAAATCTGCACTACAATGAAGTCTCACTGCCCCCCGGTCCAAAGGGCCATCTGAAACAAGTGTAAAATCCAGAAAGACAGGACAGGTCATGGAGAACAGGGAGCCTTGTTATGCTGATGGGCGGGATGTAAATTGCCAACAGCCACTCTGGAGAAGTGTATGGTGTTTCCTGAAACACGTAGGAAACAAAGCAACACAGCTTATGGCACTTCCACTTAGGGTCCTATAGCTTAGGTAAATTAAAATCAATAACACACAGCCACCCCAAAGTTTGGGACGGATCTGTTTACAAGAACCTCGTCTACGGTACATGTTAAACATCCGAGAAAGCAAAAAATGGATAAAGAAGTTGTGGTACGTACGTACAATGGAATATCACTCAGCAATGAGATCTACGTCATCAGGCCCGTAGTGGCATAATGAGTGGATTCAGGTACGACGATTCTACGAGAAATAAGTCACACAGAAAAAGAAACATCATAAGATATCACTAATAGACGGAACGTAAACTTGGCTACACATGTACTGAATTACAAAACAGAACAGGGTCTCAAATTTAGAAAACCAACTTATGCTTGCTTATGGGGAAAGGTGAGTTGGGGTGCTGCATCAAACCAGAGATTGAAATTAGCACAGATATCGTTCCATAAGCCAAATATATAATAGACAAGACCTACTCCTTGCTCAACGAAATGGACTCAACACCCCATATTCAACGCCTGGGAATATACCTGACAAGTAAGAATCTTAAGACCCATGGATTTATATGTCTCCATAAGGAAATCAAGCGTGTGTACAGCAGCCTAAACGCAGCAGTGAAAATCTGATAAATCCCATTATCAAAATAAATTTCAAAAACAAAACACAATGACAGTGAAATAGCGAGCAATTCTTAAATAATTCATTCAGGGCTTGTGATGCAACCTGGATTTACCACATCTACACCCAAAGCTGGTTGAGACTTAAGGCTGGACACTTCGGGCTGATAGCATTGGTGAGGTTCGGTGAGCAAACGCAGACCCTTTGAAGTCATACCGCATGGTAGCCATTCCATGGGTCCCAACTCTCCAGGTTTAGGAGATTCTTCCTTCAGCTAAACCATGCATGGGAATCCCAGAGTATGGTGCATCGTGTGATTGGGAAACGTTTTCAAATGCATCTCAGGTTTCATCCCCTGGTACTTGGGTTCACCGTTCCAGACGCTTTACTAACACTCTCCCCCCTTGGAGAGTCAGTGCCTTTAACCTCCTGTTTGGCACAGTTTGCAGTTTCTGCGCAAGATGAACAGGAATAGGGAGAACCAATGAGAGACTAGCTGTAGGTGTCTGCAAGGCAAATGGAACGATCATTTCCCACCAGGAAGAGGAATTAACCAAAGGCTCAACGTGCCCTGCCGGAAGCAGATTAGGGCCTGAAGCAATCCTGTGGTTTTGCGGCAAGCTCACAAGAAAGCGAGTTGAAGAAAGGAGCTCAGGGGCACTGTAATTCACAAACCTGCAGAGTTATGAATGACAGCTATCGTCCAAAAATGTATTGAAGTAAGTCTTCGAAGAGGACTTGAAAGCGGGGCAGAATTTCAGGAAAACGATTTCAGGGGGTAGACTGGAATTGCACTTAAAGCATAGGAAAAGAGGCAGAATGTCGACAATGATGCACTTGGCCAAAAAGGGCGTATGCGTTTTTTCCTGAATATATTCATGAAAAAAGGCATACGCCCTTTTTGGCCAAACAAGCAAGCATGTAAAGAAATCTGCACTACAATGAAGTCTCACTGCCCCCCGGTGAAAAGGGCAATCTGAAACAAGTGTAAAATCCAGAAAGGCAGGACAGGTCATGGAGAACAGGGAGCCTTGTTATGCTGATGGGCGGGATGTAAATTACAAACAGCCACTCTGGAGAAGTGTATGGTGTTTCCTGAAACACGTAGGAAACAAAGCAACACAGCCTATGGCACTTCCACTTAGGGTCCTATAGCTTAGGGAAATTAAAATCAAAAACACACAGCCACCCCAAAGTTTGGGACGGCTCTCTTTACAAGAACCTCGTCTACGGTACAAGTTAAATATCCGAGAAAGCAAAAAATGGATAAAGAAGTTGTGATATGTACGTACAATGGAATATCACTCAGCAATGAGATCTACGTCATCAGGCCCGTAGTGGCATAATGAGTGGATTCAGGTACGACGATTCTACGAGAAATAAGTCACACAGAAAAAGAAACATCATAAGATATCACTAATACACGGAACGTAAACTTGGCTACACATGAACTGAATTACAAAACAGAACAGGGTCTCAAATTTAGAAAACCAACTTATGCTTGCTTATGGGGAAAGGTGAGTTGGGGTGCTGCATCAAACCAGAGATTGAAATTAGCACAGATACCGTTCCATAAGCCAAATATATAATAGACAGGACCTACTCCTTGCTCAACAAAACGGACTCAACACCCCATATTCAACGCCTGGAAATATACCTGACAAGTAAGAATCGTAAGACCCATGGATTTATATGTCTCCATAAGGAAAGCAAGCATGTGTACAGCGGCCTAAACGCAGCAGTGAAAATCCGATAAATCCCATTATCAAAATAAATTTCACAAACAAAACACAATGACAGTGAAATAGAGAGCAATTCTTAAATAATTCATTCAGGGCTTGTGATGCAACCTGGATTTACCACATCTACACCCAGAGCTGGGTGAGACATAAGGCTGGACACTTCGGGCTGATAGCATTGGTGAGGTTCGGTGAGCAAACGCAGACCCTTTGAAGTCATACTGCATGGTACCCATTCCATGGGTCCCAACTCTCCAGGTTTAAGGGATTCTTACTTCAGCTAAAACATGCATGGGAAACCCAGAATATGGTCCACCATGTGATTGGGAAACGTTTTCAAATGCATCTCTGTTTCGTCCCCTGGTGCTCGAGTTCACTGTTCCAGACGCTTTACTAACACTCTCCCCACTTGGAGAGTCAGTGCCTTTAACGTCCTGTTTGGCACAGTTTGCAATTTCTGCGCAAGATGAACAGGAATAGGGAGAACCAATGAGAGACCAACTGTAGGTGTCTGCACGTGAAAATGGAACGCTCATTTCCTACCAGGAAAAGGAATTAACCAAACGCTCAGCATGCCCTGCCGGAACCAGATGAGGGTCTGAAGCAATCCTGCGGTTTTGCGGCCAGCGCACAAGAAATAGAGTCGAAGAAAGGAGCTCAGGGGCACTGTAATTCAAAAACCTGCAGAGTTATGAATGACAGCTCTCGTCCAAAAATGTATTGAAGTAAGTATTCGAAGAGGACTTGAAAAAGGGGCAGAATTTCAGAAAAACGATTTCAGGGGGTAGACTCGAATTGCACTTAAAGCATAGGAAATGAGGCAGAATGTCAACAATGATGCACTTGGCCATAAAGGGCGTACGCGTTTTTTCCTGAATATATTCATGAAAAAAGGCATACGCCCTTTTTGGCCAAACAAGCAAGCATGTATAGGAAATCTGCACTACAATGAAGTCTCAGCGCCCCCCGGTCAAAAGGGCCATCTGAAAAAAGTGTAAAATCCAGAAAGGCAGGACAGGTCATGGAGAACAGGGAGCCTGGTTATGCTGATGGGCGGTATGTAAATTGCCAACAGCCACTCTGGAGAAGTGTATGGTGTTTCCTGAATCACATAGGAAACAAAGCAACACAGCCTATGGCACTTCCACTTATGGTCCTATAGCTTAGGGAAATTAAAATCAAAAACACACAGCCACCCCAAAGTTTGGGACGGCTCTGTTTACAAGAACCTCGTCTACGGTACAAGTTAAATATCCGAGAAAGCAAAAAATGGATGAAGAAGTTGTGGTACGTACGTACAATGGAATATCACTCAGCAATGAGATCTACGTCATCAGGCCCGTAGCGGCATAATGACTGGATTCAGGTGCGACGATTCTACGAGAAATAATTCACACAGGAAAAGAAAGATCATAAGATATCACTAATACACGGAACGTAAACTTGGCTACACATGAACTGAATTACAAAACAGAACTGGGTCTCAAATTGAGAAAACCAACTTATGCTTGCTTATGGGGAAAGGTGAGTTGGGGTGCTGCATCAAACCAGAGATTGAAATTAGCACAGATACCGTTCCATAAGCCAAATATATAACAGACAAGACCTACTCCTTGCTCAACGAAATGGACTCAACACCCCATATTCAACGCCTGGGAATATACCTGACAAGTAAGAATCTTAAGACCCATGGATTTATATGTCTCCATAAGGAAATCAAGCGTGTGTACATCGGCCTAAACGCAGCAGTGAAAATCCGATAAATCCCATTATCAAAATAAATTTCAAAAACAAAACACAATGACAGTGAAATAGAGAGCAATTCTTAAATAATTCATTCAGGGCTTGTGAATCAACCTGGATTTACCACATCTACACCCACAGCTCAGTGAGACATAAGGCTTGGCACTTCGGGCTGATAGCGTTGGTGAGGTTTGGTGAGCAAACACAGACCCTTTGAAGTCATACTGCATGGTACCCATTCCATGATCCCAACTCTCCAGGTTTAAGGGATTCTTCCTTCAGCTAAAACATGCATGGGAAACCCAGAGTATGGACCACCGTGTGATTGGGAAACGTTTTCAAATGCATCTCAGTTTTCGAACCCTGGTACTCGGGTTCACCATTCCAGACGCTTTACTAACACTCTACCCACTTGGAGAGTCAGTGCCTTTAACCTCCTGTTTGGCACAGTTTGCAATTTCTGCGCAAGATGAACAGGAATAGGGAGAACCAATGACAGACTAGCTGTAGGTGTCTGCACGGGCAAATGGAACGTTCATTTCCCACCAGTAAGAGGAATTAACCAAAGGCTCAGTGTGCCCTGCCGGAAAAAGATTAGGGCCTGAAGCAATCCTGCGGGTTTGCGGCCAGCTCACAAGAAAGCGAGTTGAAGAAAGGAGCTCAGGGGCACTATAATTCACAAACCTGCAGAGTTATGAATGACAGGTATCGTCCAAAAATGTACTGAAGTAAGTCTTCGAAGAGGACTTGAAAGCGGGGTAGAATTTCAGGAAAACGATTTCAGGGGGTAGACTGGAATTGCACTTAAAGCATAGGAAAAGAGGCAGGATGTCGACAATGATGCACTTGGCCAAAAACGGCGTATGCGTTTTTTCTTGAATATATTCAGGAAAAAACTCATACGCACTTTTTGGCCAACCAAGTAAGCGTTTAAAGGAAATCTGCACTACAATGAACTCTCACTGCCCCGTGGTCAAAAGGGCCATCTGAAAAAAGTGTAAAATCCAGAAAGGCAGGACAGGTCATGGAGAACAGGGAGACTTGTTATGTCGATGGGCGGGATGTAAATTGCCAACAGCCACTCTGGAGAAGTGTATGGGGTTTCCTGAAACACGTAGGAAACAAAGCAACACAGCCTATGGCACTTCCACTTATGGTCCTATAGCTTAGGGTAATTAAAATCAAAAACACACAGCCACACCAAAGTTTGGGACGGCTCTGTTTACAAGAACCTTGTCTACGGTCCAAGTTAAATATCCGAGAAAGCAAAAAATTTATAAAGAAGTTGTGGTACGCACGTACAATGGAATATCACACAGGAATGAAATCTACGTAATCAGGCCCGTAGCGGCATAATGAGTGGATTCAGGTACGACGATTCTACGAGAAATAAGTCACACAGAAAAAGAAACATCATAATATATCACTAATACACGCAATGTAAACTTGGCTACACATGAACTGAATTACAAAACAGAACAGGGTCTCAAATTTAGAAAACCAACTTATTCTTGCTTATGGGGAATGTTGAGTTGGGGTGCTGCATAACACCAGAGATTGAAATTAGCACAGATACCGTTCCATAAGCCAAATATATTATAGAGAAGACCCACTCCTTGCTCAACGAAATGGACTCAACACCCCATATTCAACGCCTGGGAACATACCTGACAAGTAAGAATCTTAAAACCCATGGATTTTTATGTCTCCATAAGGAAATAAAGCGTGTGTACAGTGGCCTAAAGGCAGCAGTGAAAATCCGATAAATCCCATTATCAACATAAATTTCTAAAACAAAACACAATGACAGTGAAATAGAGAGCGATTCTTAAATAATTCATTCAGGGCTTGTGATGCAACCTGGATTTACCACCTCTACACCCAGAGCTGGGTGAGCCATAAGGCTGGACACTTCGGGCTGATATCATTGGTGAGGTTCGATGAGCAAATGCAGACCGTTTGAAGTCATACTTCATGGTACCCATTCCATGGGTCCCAACTCTCCAGGTTTAAGGGATTCTTCCTTCATCTAAAACATGCATGGGAAACCCACAGTATGCTGCACCATGTGACCGGGAAACGTTTTCAAATGCATCTCAGTTTACGTCCCCTTTTACTCGGGTTCAACATTACAGAGCCTTTAATAACACTCTCCCCACTTGGAGAGTCAGTGCCTTTAACCTCCTGTTTGGCACAGTTTGCAATTTCTGCGCAAGACGAACAGGAATAGGGAGAACCAATGAGAGACTACCTGTAGGTTTCTGCACGGGCAAATGGAACGTTCATTTCCCACCAGGAAGAGGAATTAACCAAAGGCTCAGCGTGCCCTGCCGGAAAAAGATTAGGGCCTGAAGCAATCCTGCGGTTTTGCGGCCAGCTCACAGGAAAGCGAGTTGAAGAAAGGAGCTCAGGGGCACTGTAATTCACAAACCTGCACAGTTATAAATGACAGTTATCGTCTAAAAATATATTGAAGGAAGGCTGCAAAGAAGACTTTTAAGTGGGGCAGAATTGCAAGAAAATGCTTTCAGGGGGTAGACTGGAATTGCATTTAAAGCATAGGAAAAGAGGCAGAACGTCGACAATGATGCACTTGGCCAAAAAGTGCGTATGCGTCTTTTCCAGAATATATTCAGGAAAAATCGCATACGCCCTTTTTGGCCAACCAAGGAAGCATGTTAAAGAAATATGCATTACAATGAAGTCTCACTGCCCCCCTGTCAAAAGGGATATCTGAAAAAAGTGAAAAATCCAGAAAGGCAGGACAGGCCATGGAGAACAGGGAGCCTTGTTATGCTGATGGGCGGGATGTAAATTGCCAACAGCCACTCTGGAGAAGTGTATGGTGTTTCCTCAAACACCTAAAAAACTAAGCAACGGAGCCTACGGCACTTCAATTTATGGTTCTATAGCTTAGGGAAATTAAAATCAAAAAGACACAGCCACCCATAAATTTTGGACGGCTCTGCTTACAAGAACCTCATTTACGGTACAAGTGAAATATCCTAGAAAGCAATAAATGGATAAAGAAGTTTTTGTACGTACGTACAATGGAATATCACTCAGCAATGAAATCTATGTCATGAGGCCCATCGCGGCATAATGAGTGCATTCAGGTACGATCATTCTAAGTTAACTAAGTCACACAGAAAAAGAAACACCATAAGATATCTCAAATACACGGAATGCAAACATGGCTGCACATGAACTCAATTACAAAACAGAAAAGGGTCTCAAATTTAGAAAACCAACTTATGCTTGCTTATGGGGAAAGGTGAGTTGTGGTGCTGCATAAAACCAGAGATTGAAATTAGCACAGATAACTTTCCATAAGCAAATATGTAATAGTCAGGACCTGCTCCTTGCTCCACGAAATGGACTCAACACCCCATATTCAATGCCTAGGAATATACCTGACTAGTAAGAATCTGAAAACCCATGGATTTATATGTCTCCATAAGAGAATCAAGCATGTGTACAGCGGCATAAACGCAGCAGTGAAAATCCGATAAATCCCATTATCAAAATAAATTACAAAAACAAAACACAATGACAGTGAAATAGAGAGCAATTCTTATAGAATTCATTCAGGGCTTGTGATGCAACGTGGATTTACCACATCTACACCCCGAGCTGAGTGAGACATAAGGCTGGACACTTCGGGCTGATAGCATTGGTGACGTTCGGTGAGCAAAGGCAACCCTTTGAAGTCATACTGCATGGTACCCATTCCATGGGTCCCAACTCTCCAGGTTGAAGGGATTCTTCCTTCAGCTAAAACATGCATGGGCAACCCAGAATATGGTCCACCGTGTGACCGGGAAACCTTTTTAAATGCATCTCAGTTATCGTCCCCTCATACTCGGTTTTACCATTCCAGACGCTTTACTAACACTCTCCCCACTTGGAGAGTCAGTGCCTTTAACCTCCTGTTTGGCACAGTTTGCAATTTCTGCGCAAGATGAACAGGAATAGGGAGAACCAATGAGAGATTAGCTGTAGGTGTCTGCACGAACAAATTTAACGCTCATTTCCCACCAGGAAGAGGAATTAGCCAAAGGCTCAGCATGCCGTGCCGGAACCAGATTAGGGCCTGAAGCAATCCTGCGGTTTTGCGGCCAGCTCACAAGAAAGCGAGTTGAAGAAAGGAGCTCAGGGGCACTGTAATTCACAAACATGCAGAGTTATAAATGACAGCTATCGTCCAAAAATATATTGAAGTAAGGCTGCAAAGAGGACTTGAATGCGGGGCAGAATTCCAGCAATACGATTTCAGGAGGTAGACGGGAAGTCCTCTGAAAGTATAGGAGAAGAGGCAGAACCTCGACAATGATGCACTTGGTCAAAAAGGGCATATGCGTTTCTTCCAGGGCCCTTATTAAAGAGGGTAGGAGGCTCCCAGCATGCTTCAGTGGCCAACAGAGGGCCTACGTCGCCAAGGCGACATGAGCCATCCAGGCAGGAGTGACCTCACATGAGAGGGCCCACCTCACAGAAGGGTTAGGAAACCAGTCAGGATCAGACTCTCACCAGAGTGCCCACATAAGCAAGGGGCTGGGAACCAGGCAGGAGTGTCCTCACACCCGTGGGGCCACATCATCGAAAGTTGAGGTACCCAGCACATGTGGCCTCAAACCAGAGGACCCAAATCACCATGGGTCTCGGAGCGAGGCAGGCAGGATTAACCTCAAAACACATGGCCCATTGTATAAAAAAGGTGAGGAATCCAGGAGGTGGAACATCCCAGCAGGCGGCCCAGAGCACCAAGGCTATGGGATCCAGGCAGTGATGAACTCACAACAGAGGGCCCTCATCGTGATACTGTAAGCAACCCAGCCGTTGTAACCTCAGAGCACAAGGCCCACATCCCCATGGGGAAGGGAACCAAGCAGGAGTGTCATCGCACCAGTGGGCACACATCAGAAAATATGGGGAGCCCAGCAGTTAGGGCCGGACGCCAGAGGGCCCTCATCACTGAGGAGAGGAGGCTCCCAGGAAGCTCCAACTGCTACCAGAAGGCCGACGTCGCCAATGCAGGGTGTGCCAGCCAGGCAGGAGTGACCTCAGAGCAGAGGGCCAACCACACAAAAGTGTGAGGAACCCAAAGAGGATCAGACTCTCACCAGAGGGCCCACATCACCAAGGGAATGGAAACCAGGCAGGAGTGTCCTCACACCAGTGGGGCCACATCACCGAAATGTGACGGACCCAGCACACGTGGCCTCAAACTACAGGACACACATCACCAAGGGGCTGGGAGTGAGGCAGGCAGGAGGAGCCTCCAAACAGAGGGCCCATAGCGTAAAAAAGTTGAGGAATCCCGCAGTTGGAACTTCCCAGCAGGTGGCCAGGAGCAGCGAGGCTATGGGATCCAGGCCTGACTGAACTCAAAACAGAGGGCCCTCATCATGAAACTGTGAGCAACCCAGCCGTTGGGACCTTAGAGCAGAAGGCCCACATTCCCATGTGGTTGGGAACCTGGCAGAAGTGTACTCGCACCACAGGGCGCACATCAGAGAATTTTGGGAGCCCAGACGTTAGGGCCTGACACCAGAGGGCCCTCATTACCAAGGGGAGGAGACCCCAAGCAGGCACCAACTCCCAACTGAGGGCCCATGTCGCCAAGGTGACGTGCAACAGCCAGGCAGGAGTGACCTCACAGCTGAGGGCCTACCTCACAGAATGGTGAGGAACCCAGCCAGGGTAAGACTCTCACCAGAGGGCCCACATCACCAAGGGCATCAGAACCAGGCAGGACTGTCTTCATTCCCAGGGTGGCCACATCATATAAAGGTGAGGAACCCAGCACATGTGGCCTAAACCAGAGGATCCAGATCTCCAAGGGGCTCTGAGTGAGGCAGGCAGGAGTAGCCTCACAACACAGGGCCAATAGAATAAAAAAGCTGAGGAATCCTGCAGTGGGAACCTCCCAGCAGGCCGCCCAGAGCACCGAGTCTATGCGATCCAGGCCGCAGTGAACTCACAGCAGAGGGCCCACATCATGAAACTGTGAGCAACCCAGCCGTTGGGACCTCAGAGCAGAAGGCCCACATCCCCATGGGGTTGGGAACATAGCACGAGTGTCCTCGCACCACTTAGCACGTATCAGAAAATGTGGGTACCCAGCAGTTAGGGCCTGACGCCAGAGGGCCCTCATCACCGAGGGGAGGAGGCTCCCAGCAGGCTCCAACTGCCACAAGAGGACCGACATTGCCAAGGCGGGGTGTGCCAGCCAGGCAGGAGTGACCTCACAGCAGAGGGCCCACCTCACAGAAGTGGGAGGAACCCAGCCAGGATCAGACTCTCACCAGAGGGCCCACATCACCAAGGGGATAGGAACCAGGCAGGAGTGTCCTCACACCAGTGGGGCCACATCATCGAAAGGTGAGGGACCCAGCACACGTGACCTCAAACCAGAGGACACACATCACCAAGGGGCTGGGAGTGAGGCAGGCAGGAGGAGTCTCAAAACAGAGGGCCCATAGAACGAAAAAGGTGAGGAATCCCGCAGTTGGAACCTCCCCGCAGGTGGCCAGGAGCAGCGAGGCTATGGGGTTCATGCCGGAGTGAACTCACACCAGAGGGCCCTCATCATGAAACTGAGCAATGTACCATTGGGATCTCAGAGCAGAAGGCCCACATTCCCATGGGGTTGGGAACCTGGCAGGAGTGTACTCGCACCACAGGGCGCACATCAGAAAATTTTGGGAGCCCAGGAGTTAGGGTCTGACGCCAGAGGGCCCTCATTACCGAGGGGAGGAGACTCCCAGCAGGCACCAACTCCCAGTTGAGGGCCCACGTCGCCAAGTTGACGTGTGCCAGCCAGGCAGGAGTGACCTCATAGCAGAGGGCCTACCTCACAGAAGGGTGAGGAACCCAGCCAGGATAAGACTCTCACCAGAGGGCCCACATCACCAAGGGGATCGGAACAAGGCAGGAGTGTCCTCACACCAGTGTGGCCACATTATAGAAAGGTGAGGAACCCAGCACATGTGGCCTAAACCAGAGGACCCACATTTCCAAGGTGCTCCGAGTGAGGCAGGCAGGAGTAGCCTAACAACACAGGGCCCACAGTATAAAAAATGTGAGGAATCCAGCAGTTTGAACCTCCCAGCAGGTGGCCCAGAGCATGGAGTCTATGGGATCCAGGCCACAGTGAACTCACAGCAGAGGGCCCACATCATGAAACTGTGAGCAACCCAGCCAGTGGGACCACAGAGCAGAAGGCCCACATCCCCATGGGGATGGGAACCTCGCAGGAGTGTCCTCGCACAACTTAGCACGTATCAGAAAATGTGGGAACCCAGCAGTTAGGGCCTGACGCCAGAGGGCCCTCATCACAGAGGAGAGGAGGCTACCAGCAGGCTCCAAATGCCACCAGAGTGCCGACGTCACCAAGGCAATGGGAGCAAGCCAGGCAGGAGTTACCTCACAGCAGAGGGCCCACCTCACAGAAGTGTGAGGAGCCCAAACAGGATCAGACTCTAACCAGAGCGCCCACATCACCAAGGGGATGGAAACCAGGCAGGAGTGTCCTCACACCAGTGGGGCCACATCAGCGAAAGGTGAGGAACACAGCACATGTGGCCTCAAACAAGGGGACACACATCACGAAAGGGCTGGGAGTGAGGCATGCAGGAGGAGACTCACAACAGAGCGCCCATAGAATAAAAAAGGTGAGGAACCCCGCAGCTGGAAGCTCCAAGCGGTGGCCCAGAGCACCGAGGCTATGGGATCCATGCCGCAGTGAACTCACAGCAGAGGGCCCACATTCTGACACTGTGAGCAACCCATTCGTTGGGACCTCAGAGCAGAAAGCCCACATCCCCATGGGGATGGGACCCTGGCTGAAGTGTACTCGCACGACAGGGCGCACATCAGAAAATATTGGGAGCCCATGACTTAGGGCCTGACGCCAGAGGGCCCTCATTACCGAGGGGAGGAGACACCCAGCAGGCACCAAATCCCACCAGAGGGCCGACGTCGCCAAGGCGGGTTGTGCCAGCCAGGCAGGAGTGACCTCAGAGAAGAGGACCCACCTCACAGAAGTGTGAGGAACCCTACCAGGATCAGACTCTCACCGGAGGGCCCACATCACCAAGGGGATGGGAACCAGACAGTAGTGTCCTCACACCAGTGGGGCCACATCAGCCAAAGGTGAGGAACCCAGCACATGTGGCCTCAAACCAGAGGACACACATCACCAAGGGGCTAGGAGTGAGGCAGGTGTCTGGAGGGGCACATTTAACTCTAATTTCCCACCAGAAAGTGGAATGAACCAAAGTCTCAGAGTGCTGTGCCGGACCCTGATTACGGCCTGAAGGAAACCTGCGGTTCTGTGGCCAGTTTTCAAGGAAATGAGTTAAGAAAGGAAATCACGGGCACTGTAATTCACAAACCTGCAGAGTTATAAATGACAGCTATTGGCAAAAATATATGGAAGTAAGTCTGCAAAGAGGACTTGAAAACGAGGCAGAATTGCAGGAATCATATTTCAGGAGGTAGATTGGAATTGCATTTAAAGCATGTGAAAAGCGGCAGATCTTTGACAGTGATGCACTTGGACAAAAGTGCGTAAACATTTTTTCCTGAATATATTCAGGAAAAAATGCATATGCCCTTTTTGGCCAACCAAGCACTCGAGAAATGGAAATCCACACTACAATGAAGTCTCATTTCCCATTCGTCAAAAGGGCCATCTGAAAAAAGTGTAAAAACCAGAAACACAGGACAGGCCATGGAGAACAGGGAGCCTTGTTATGCTGATGGGCGGGATGTAAATTGCCAACAGACACTCTGGAGATGTTTATGGTGTATCCTGAAACATCTGAAAAACAAAGCTACAGACCCTAGGGCACTTCCACTTTTGGCCCTATAGCTTAGGAGAATTAAAATCAACAAGACACAGCCAACACCAAATTTAGGGCTGCTGTGTTTACAAGAACCTTGAGTCCAGTACAAATTAAATATCCCAGAAAGAAGAAAATGGATAAAGGAGTTGTGCTACTTACGTACAACGGAATATCACTCAGCAATGAAATCAATGTCATCAGGCCTGTAGCAGCAAATTGAGTGGATTTAAGTATGATGATTCTATGAGAAATAGGTCACACAGAGAAAGATAATTATCATAAGATATCACTAATAGAGAGAGTGTAAACTTGGCTACACATAAACTGAATTCCAAAACCGAACAGAGTCTCACGTTTAGATAAAAACTTATGCTTGCTTAAGGGGAAAGTTGAGTTGGGGTGTTGTATAAAACCAGAGATTGAAATTAGCACACATACCGTTCCATAAGCCAAATATGTAATAGACAAGACCTACTCTTTGCTCAACGAAATAGACTCATCCATGGTGTATCACCTCACACCTTTTAGAATGGGCATCATCAGAAAATCTACAAACAACAAATGCTGGAAAGGGTGTGGAGATAAGGAACCCTCTTCCACTATTGTTGGGAATGTAAATTGATACAGTCACTGTGGAGAACATTATGGAGTTTCTTATAAAACTAAGAATAGAATTACCATATGATACAGCAATCCCACTACTGGGCATATACCCAGACAAAACCATAAATCAAAAAGAGACATTCACCGCAATGTTCATTGCATCACTATTTACAATATCCAGGTAATGGAAGCAACCTAAATGCCCACAGACAGACGAGTGCATAAAGATGTGGTACATATGTAAAATGGAATATTACTAAGCCATAAAAAGGAATGAAATTGGGTCATTTGTAGAGACGTTGATGGATCTAGAGACTGTCATACAGAGTGAAGTCAGAAAGAGAAAAACAAATCTTGTCTATTAATGCATATATGTGGAACCTAGAAAAATTGTACAGATGAACCGTTTTGCAAGGCAGAAATAGAGCAACAGATGTAGACAACAAACGTATGGACACCAAGGGGGGAAAGCTGTTGGGGGGTGGTGGTGGGAGGAGTTGAGAGATTGGGATTGGCATGTATACATTTATATGTATAAAATAGATAACCAAAAAGAACCTGCTGTATAAAAAAATAAAATAAAATTCAAATTACAAAAAGTAAAACAGAAAAAATATTCTTCCCTTCACATACATGTATTTATATGAATAAATTATTTCCATGCTTATATCTGTAAATACAAAAAAGAGGAATAAAATATACCTTGAACCAAAAACGAAAAAAAGAAAAAAAAACAGAACCCACCAGTTACACAGAGGAAAACCGTATCAGGGCACTTGCTCCAGTTGTAAACAATTCTGAAGTTGGCCAGTGGTGGGGAATCATCTCCCATTCAGCCAGCAGGCCCCACGCAACAAGCGTCCTCATTGCAAAGCTGGGGGACCGTGCCGAGGCATCTGTGAGTAAACGTGGGCTGAGCCCCAGGCCAGCTGCTGCTGAAATGTTCCCACCCTTCCCAGGTAAAACACCTGAATATGTACAAGGACTTGAAAGCCTAGAGGAAGGGCCATGGAGCCACATGAGTGACAGCATGCCAGCCGACTTGGTGCCTGCAGGCCAGCCAGGATGGTCCTGGCCCTGGGTGCTCTTCTGGAAGCTTTCCATTTCCCTGCCTGAGATACCCCTGCTGTCCCGGCCCCCACTGCTTTCTTCCTCACTCACCTCTGCCCAGGGAGAAATTCCAGCGGCAGGTATGGGTGACACATCCTCTTCTTTAGCAGGTGGCATCTTGGCAACTGCTGCAGAAAGTCCAGCAGAGCCCCACTCACACTGGGCCACCCACAAAGCCGTGGCCTCTCACTCCCTCCCACCAGTCCAGCCCCAAGACTGCTGACAGGGCAGAGAAAATGGCGTCAGGCACAGCTGCAGGGGCTCTTGCTGCCTGGAGCGGTGTTTATATTGATCTGAACCCAGGCACACCTGGGGAGGTCTGGCCGGCACGGTCGGGCTTACCAGGCCAGCCAATAATCACCCCTCAGGGGCTCACAGTTGCAGAAACTGGAACTTGCTGAATCGGCCAGGTCCAAGGAACAGGTGTGGGCTCCTGAGAGTCAGGATAGACAAGGGGCTGCAGCTCTGGCTTGTTTTCTAATTATATTATCTGGCCCATGAGTGGGAGACAACTTCAAGAAAACCCTCTCCTAATGAGAGGAACCCAGGAGCCAGGGAGAGGAGGGGTGGCTGGTGGGTGGAGACAGAGGCCTGGTGCCCCGGGTGCAGTGGAAGTCTCTGGAAGACCAGGTGGAGGGAGGCCACACAGAGAGATGCCCAGGGTCACAGACCTGTCGGAGCTGCTGTTTGTTAGTTCAAGTCCTGCTCTGAAGTGCTCTGTGTCAGATCTGAGTGACAGGTGAGCTGGGAGTGCTCTGCAATGAGGGCGATATGCACGGTTCCTGTGTTCCCAGCCCTGCCATGGTACCTGCAAGGGTAGCTCTGTATCCTGGGAGGGACCTGACCACGAGAGCCCCATGGGCTGCAGGGGAACCTGTCCAGGGATCACTATATCCTGGGAGGGGCCTGAACACGAGAGCCCCGTGGGCTGGGGTGGGGGTGGGGTACCTGCCCAGGTGAGCTCCATATCCTGGGATTGGCCTGACCTCGAGAGCCCCATGGGCTGCTGGAGTCCTGGTAAAGGATGTCAGGACTGTCAGTGAAGCCACCGAGGATATACCTCCAGTAGTTCCTAAATCCTACACCCTGCTGGTCATTCTACCAACCACCAGGACATGGTATTCTGTATTAGTCTTCAATGATGCCTTCTTTTGTATTCTATTAGACCCAGAGTCACAAGAAATTTTGGCTTGTGAGTGGCAGGACTCAACATACAACTAAAACAATACTTCCGGGCCGTGTTGCCCCAAGGGTTCAAAAATTCCCACACCATCTTTGGGGAAAGCTCAGCTAAAGAACTAAAAGTTCTACCTCTGGAAAAGGAAACACTCCTTCAATATGCAGATGACATTCTGATCGTCAGCCCTACTAAGGAGACCTCTGAACTACCAAGCCAATAAAGGATACAAGTTGTCCAAGAAAAATCTCAAATATCACAGACTACGGTGACCTGCCTGGGCTTCATTCTCACAGAAGGTCGGAGAAGCCCATCCCAGGAAAGGGAAGAAACAATTTACAGCCTTACCCATTTCTGAAACTAGAAGACAGCTTAGGGGTTCCTGGGGAGGCCAGGGTTTGCTGCTTCTGGATCCCTAACTACAGTCTACTAGCTGGGCCTCTTTATGAAACACTGAAAGGAAAAGATGATGATCCTTTTGAATAGAATGCAGAAGTGGCCTTTCAAGAATGGAAAGAGCAGTCAATTCAGACCCTTGCCCTGGAACTCCCTAATTTAGCTAAACCCTTTGACCTTTACATTCCTGGTGAACGGTGAATCGCCATTGGAGTATTAGTGCAAAACCTGGGACCACTTGAAATGGAACAATGCAAGAATGCGATCCAGGTAGGATAAACTACGGTCACCAAGGGGCTTGGCCCACCGCCACATCTGGCCAAGATACTGGCAGTATCTGAAAACCTGGAAATTAGCAGCCCAAAAGGCCACCTCCCTCCTAAGGGAAAAGGACCCCACGTGGTGATCCTAACACCCAGCCATGCCCTGAAGTTGCAGGGTTGGCTCCGTGGGCACACTGACCTTGAGTGAGGAGGCCCTCCAACTCCAACCTCCATAGAGATAACCGGGGCAAAGAGGTACCATGACGACTCGTGTGAAGGTGTCTGCACGGGCAAATTTAACGCTCATTTCCCACCAGGAAGAGGAATTAACCAAAGGCTCAGCATGCCGTGCCAGAACCAGATTAGGGCCTGAAGCAATCCTGCGGGTTTGCGGCCAGCTCACAAGAAAGCGAGTTGAAGAAAGGAGCTCAGGGACACTGTAATTCACAAACCTGAAGAGTTATAAATGACAGCTATCACCCAAAAATATATTGAAGGAAGGCTGCGAAGAGGACTTGAAAGCGGAGCAGAATTGCAAGAAAACGATTTCAGGGGGTAGACTGGAATTGCATTTAAAGCATAGGAAAAGAGGCAGAACGTCGACAATGATGCACTTGGCCAAAAACGGCGTATGCGTTTTTTCCTGAATATATTCAGGAAAAAACGCATACGCCCTTTTTGGCCAACCAAGCAAGCATGTTAAAGAAATCTGCACTACAATGAAGTCTCACTGCCCCCAGTCAAAAGGGCCATCTGAAAAAAGTGTAAAATCCAGAAAGGAAGCACAGGCCATGGAGAACAGGGAGCCTTGTTATGCTGATGGGCGGGATGTAAATTGCCAACAGCCACTCTGGAGAATTGTATGGTGTTTCCTCAAAAACCTAAAAAACAAAGCAACGGAGCCTATGGCATTACCACTTATGGTCCTATAGTTTAGGGAAATTAAAATCAAAAACACACAGCCACCCCATAGATTCGGACGGCTCTGTTTACAAGAACTTCGTCTACGGTACAAGTTAAATATCCCAGAAAGCGAAAACTGGATAAAGAAGTGTGGTACATACGTACAAAGGAATATCACTCACCAATGAAATCTATTTCATCAGGTCCGTCGCGGCATAATGAGTGGATTCAGGTACGATGATTCTAAGTGAAATAAGTCACACAGAAAATGAAACATCATAAGTTATCACTAATACACGGAATGTAAACTTGGCTACACATGAATTGAATTACAAAACAGAACAGGGTCTCAAATTTAGAAAAGCAACTTATGCTTGATTAAGGGGAAAAGTGAGTTGGGGTGCTGCATAAAAGCAGAGTTAGAAATTAGCACAGATAACTTTCCATAAGCCAAATATGTAATAGTCAAGACCTACCCCTTGCTCAACGAAATGGACTAAACACCTCATATTCAACGCCTAGGAATACACCTGACTAGTAAGAATCTTCAAACCCATGGATTTATATGTCTCCGTAAGACAATCAAGCGTGTGTACAGCTGCATGAAGGCAGCAGAGAAAATCCAATAAATCCCATTATCAAAATGAATTACAAAAACAAAACACAATGACAGTGAAATAGAGAGCAATTCTTAAATAATTCATTCAGGGCTTGTGATGCAACCTGGATTTACCACATCTACACCCAGAGCTGAGTGAGACATAAGGTTGGACACTTCGGGCTGATAGCATTGGTGAGGTTCAATGAGCAAATGCAGACCCTTTGAAGTCATACTGCATGGTACCCATTCCATGGGCCCCAACTTTCCAGTTTTAAGGGATTCTTCCTTCAGCTAAAACGTGCATGGGAAAACCACAGTATGGTGCACCGTGTGACCAGGAGACGTTTTCAAATGCATCTCAGTTTTCGTCCCCTTTTACTCGGGTTCACCATTCCAGACCTTTACTAACACTCTCCCCAATTGGAGAGTCAGTGCCTTTAACCTCCTGTTTGGCACAGTTTGCAATTTCTGCGCAAGATGAACAGGAATAGGGAGAACCAATGAGAGACTAGCTGTAGGTGTCTGCACTGGAAATTTAACGCTCATTTCCCACCAGAAAGAAGAATGAACCAAAGGCTCAGCATGCCGTGCCGGAACCTGATTAGGGCCTGAAGCAATCCTGCGGGTTTGCGGCCAGCTCACAAGAAAGCAAGTTGAGAAAGGAGCTCAGGGGCACTGTAATTCACAAACTTGCAGAGTTATAAATGACAGCTATCGTCCAAAAATATATTGAAGGAAGGCTGTGAAGAGGACTTGAAAGTGGGGCAGAATTGCAGGAAAACGATTTCAGGGGGTAGACTGGAATTGCATTTAAAGCATAGGAAAAGAGACAGAACGTCGACAAAGATTCAGTTGGCCAAAAAGGGCATATGCGTTTTTTCCTGAATATATTCAGGAAAAAACACATACGCCCTTTTTGGCCAACCAAGCAAGCATGTTAAAACAATCTGCACTACAATGAAGTCTCAATGCCCCCCGGTCAAAAGCGCAATCTGAAAAAAGTGTAAAATCCAGAAAGACAGCACAGGCCATGGAGAACATGGAGCCTTGTTATGCTGATGGGCGAGATGTAAATTGCCAACAGCCACTCTGGAGAAGTGTATTGTGTTTCCTGAAACACCTAAAAAACAAAGCAACGGAGCCTATAGCACTTCCACTTATGATCCTATAGCTTAGGGAAATTAAAATCAAAAACACACAGCCACCCCAAAGTTTCTGTTTACGGCTCTGTTTACAAGAACCTCGTCTACGGTACAAGTTAAATATCCCAGAAAGCCAAAAATGGATAAAGAAGTGTGGTACGTATGTACAATGGAATATCACTCACCAATGAAATCTATTTCATCAGGTCCGTCGCGGCATAATGAGTGGATTCAGGTACGATGATTCTAAGTGAAATAAGTCACACAGAAAATGAAACATCATAAGTTATCACTAATACACGGAATGTAAACTTGGCTACACATGAACTGAATTACAAAACAGAACAGGGTCTCAAATTTAGAAAACCAACTTATGCTTGCTTAAGGGGAAAAGTGAGTTGGGGTGCTGCATAAAAGCAGACAGAAAAATTAGCACAGATACCTTTCCATAAGCCAAATATGTAATAGTCAAGACCTACCCCTTGCCTAACGAAATGGACTAAACACCTCATATTCAACGCCTAGAAATACACCTGACTAGTAAGAATCTTCAAACCCATGGATTTATATGTCTCCGTAAGACAATCAAGCGTGTGTACAGCTGCATGAAGGCAGCAGAGAAAATCCAATAAATCCCATTATCAAAATGAATTACAAAAACAAAACACAATGACAGTGAAATAGAGAGCAATTCTTAAATAATTCATTCAGGGAATGTGATGCAACCTGGATTGACCACATCTACACCCAGAGCTGAGTGAGACATAAGATTGGACACTTCGGGCTGATAGCATTGGTGAGGTTCGATGAGCAAATGCAGACCCTTTGAAGTCATACTGCATGGTACCCATTCCATGCGTCCCAACTCTCCAGTTTTAAGGGATTCTTCCTTCAGCTAAAACGTGCATGGGAAACCCAGGGTATGGTGCACCGTGTGACCAGGAAACGTTTTCAAATGCATCTCAGTTTTCGTCCCCGGGTACTCGGGTTCACCATTCCAGACGCTTTACTAACACTCTCCCCACTTGGAGAGTCAGTGCCTTTAACTTCCTGTTTGGCACAGTTTGCAATTTCTGCGCAAGATGAACAGGAATAGGGAGAACCAATGAGAGACTAGCTGTAGGTGTCTGCACGGGCAAATGGAACGCTCATTTACCACCAGGGAGAGGAATTAACCAAAGGGTCAGCGTGCCCTGCCGGAACCAGATTAGGGCCTGAAGCAATCCTGCGGTTTTGCGGCCAGCTCACAAGAAAGCGAGTTGAAGAAAGGAGCTCAGGGGCACTGTAATTCACAAACCTGCAGAGTTATGAATGACAGCTATCGTCCAAAAATGTATTGAAGTAAGTCTTCGAAGAGGACTTGAAAGCGGGGCAGAATTTCAGGAAAACGATTTCAGGGGGTAGACTGGAATTGCATTTGAAGCATAGGAAAAGAGGCAGAATGTCGACAATGATGCACTTGGCGAAAAAGTGCGTATGCGTTTTTTCCTGAATATATTCAGGAAAAAACGCATAGCCCATTTTGGCCAACCAAGCAAGCATGTAAGTGAAATCTGCACTGCAATGAAGTCTCACTGCCCCCGGTCAAAAGGGCCATCTGAAACAAGTGTAAAATCCAGAAAGGCAGGACAGGTCATGGAGAACAGGGAGCCTTGTTATGCTGATGTGCTGGATGTAAATTGCCAACAGCCACTCTGGAGAAGTGTATGGTGTTTCCTGAAACACGTAGGAAACAAAGCAACACAGCCTATGGCACTTCCACTTATGGTCCTTTGGCTTAGGGAAATTAAAATCAAAAACACACAGCCACCCCAAAGTTTGGGACGGCTCTGTTTACAAGAACCTCATCTACGGTTCAAGTTAAATATCTGAGAAAGCAAAAAATGGATAAAAAAGTTGTGGTACGTATGTACAATGGAATATCACTCAGCAATGAGATCTACGTCATCAGGCCCGTAGCGGCATAATGAGTGGATTCAGGTACGACGATTCTACGAGAAATAAGTCACTCAGAAAAAGAAACATCATAAGATATCACTAATACACGGAACGTAAACTTGGCTACACATGAACTGAATTACAAAACAGAACAGGGTCTCAAATTTAGAAAACCAACTTATGCTTGCTTATGGGGAAAGGTGAGTTGGGGTGCTGCATCA
The DNA here is from genome assembly GCF_059928025.1 of Delphinapterus leucas. Lineage (NCBI taxonomy): Eukaryota > Metazoa > Chordata > Mammalia > Artiodactyla > Monodontidae > Delphinapterus > Delphinapterus leucas. The sequence continues at coordinate 10,793,403 of NW_028322232.1, read as the reverse complement.
AACCAGAGATTGAAATTAGCACAGATACCGTTCCATAAGCCAAATATATAATAGACAAGACCTACTCCTTCCTCAACGAAATGGACTCAACACACCATATTCAACGCCTGGGAATATACCTGACAAGTAAGAATCTTAAGACCCATGGATTTATATGTCTCCATAAGGAAATCAATCGTGTGTACAGCGGCTGAAACGCAGCAGTGAAAATCCGATAAATCCCATTATCAAAATAAATTTCACAAACACAACACAGTGACAGTGAAATAGAGAGCAATTCTTAAATAATTCATTCAGGGCTTGTGATGCAACCTGGATTTACCACATCTACACCCAGAGCTGGTTGAGACATAAGGCTGGACACTTCGGGCTGATAGCATTGGTGAGGTTCGGTGAGCAAAGGCAGACCCTTTGAAGTCATACTGCATGGTAGCCATTCCATGGGTCCCAACTCTCCAGGTTTCAGAGATTCTTCCTTCAGCTAAAACAAGCATGGGAAACCCAGAGTATGGTCCACCGTGTGATTGGGAAACGTTTTCAAATGCATCTCAGGTTTCGTCCCCTGGTACTCGGGTTCACCATTCCAGACGCTTTACTAACACTCTCCCCACTTGGAGAGTCAGTGCCTTTAACCTCCTTTTGTCACAGTTTGCAAATTCTGCGCAAGATGAACAGGAATAGGGAGAACCAATGAGAGACTAGCTGTAGGTGTCTGCACGTGAAAATGGAACGCTCATTTCCCACCAGGAAGAGGGATTAACCAAAGGCTCAGCATGCGCTGCGGGAACCAGATTAGGGCCTGAAGCAATCCTGTGGTTTTGCGGCCAGCTCACAAGAAAGCGAGTTGAAGAAAGGAGCTCAGGGGCACTGTAATTCACAAACCTGCATAGTTATGAATGACAGCTATCGTCCAAAAATGTATTGAAGTAAGACTTCGAAGAGGACTTGAAAGCGGGGCAGAATTGCAGGAAAACGATTTCAGGGCGTAGACTGGAATTGCACTTAAAGCATAGGAAAAGAGGCAGAATGTCGAAAATGATGCACTTGGCCAAAAAGGGCGTATGCGTTTTTTCCTGAATATATTCAGGAAAAAACGCATACGCCCTTTTTGGCCAACAAAGCAAGCGTGTAAAGGAAATCTGCACTCCAATGAAGTCTCACGGCCCCCCGGTCCAAACGGCCATCTGAAACAAGTGTAAAATCCAGAAAGGCAGGACAGGTCATGGAGAACAGGGAGCCTTGTTATGCTGATGGGCGGGATGTAAATTGCCAACAGCCACTCTGGAGAAGTGTATGGTGTTTCCTGGAACACGTAGGAAACAAAGCAACACAGCCTATGGCACTTCCACTTAAGGTCCTATAGCTTAGGGAAATTAAAATCAAAAACACACAGCCACCCCAAAGTTTGGGACTGCTCTGATTACAAGAACCTCGTCTACGGTACAAGTTAAATATGCGAGAAAGCAAAAAATGGATAAAGAAGTTGTGGTACGTACGTACAATGGAATATCACTCAGCAATGAGATCTACGTCATCAGGCCCGTAGCGGCATAATGAGTGGATTCAGGTACGACGATTCTACGAGAAATAAGTCACACAGCAAAAGAAACATCATAAGATATCACTAATACACGGAACGTAAACTTGGCTACACATGAACTGAATTACAAAACAGAACAGGGTCTCAAATTTAGAAAACCAACTTATGCTTGCTTATGGGGAAAGGTGAGTTGGGGTGCTGCATCAAACCAGAGATTGAAATTAGCACAGATACCGTTCCATAAGCCAAATATATAATAGACAAGACCTACTCCTTGCTCAACGAAATGGACTCAACACCCCATATTCAACGCCTGGGAATATACCTGACAAGTTAGAATCTTAAGACCCACGGATTTATATGTCTCCATAAGGAAATCAAGCGTGTGTACAGCGGCCTAAACGCAGCAGTGAAAATCCGATAAATCCCATTATCAAAATAAATTTCACAAACAAATCACAATGACAGTGAAATAGAGAGCAATTCTTAAATAATTCATTCAGGGCTTGTGATGCAACCTGGATTTACCACATCTACACCCAGAGCTGGGTGAGACATAAGGCTGGACACTTCGGGCTGATAGCATTGGTGAGGTTGGGTGAGCAAACGCAGACCCTTTGAAGTCATACTGCATGGTTCCCTTTACATGGGTCCCAACTCTCCAGGTTTAAGGGATTCTTCCTTCAGCTAAAACATGCATGGGAAACCCAGAGTATGGTCCACCGTGTGATTGGGAAACGTTTTCAAATACATCTCAGTTTGCGTCCCCGGGTACTCGGGTTCACCATTCCAGACGCTTTTCTAACACTCTCCCCACTTGGACAGTCAGTGTCTTTAACCTCCTGTTTGGCACAGTTGGCAAAATCTGCACTAGATGTACAGGAATAGGAAGAACCAATGAGAGACTAGCTGTAGGTGTCTGCACGGGCAAATGGAACGCTCATTTCCCACCAGGAAGAGGAATTAACCAAAGTCTCAGCCTGCGCTGCCACAACCAGATGAGGGCCTGAAGCAAACCTGCGGTTTTGCGACCAGCTCACAAGAAAGCGAGTTGAAGAAAGGAGCTCAGGGGCACTGTAATTCACAAACCTGCAGAGTTATGAATGACAGCTATCGTCCAAAAATGTATTGAAGTAAGTCTTCGAAGAGGACTTGAAAGTGGGGCAGAATTTCAGGAAAACGATTTCAGGGGGTAGACTGGAATTGCACTTAAAGCATAGGAAAAGAGGCAGAATATCGACAATGATGCACTTGGCCAAAAAGGGCGTATGCGTTTTTTCCTGAATATATTCAGAAAAAAACGCATACGCCCTTTTTGGCCAACCAAGCAAGCGTGTAAAGGAAATCTGCACTACAATGAAGTCTCACTGCCCCCCGGTCAAAAGGGCCATCTGAAAAAAGTGTAAAATCCAGAAAGGCAGGACAGGTCATGGAGAACAGGGAGCCTTGTTATGCTGATGGGCGGGATGTAAATTGCCAACAGCCACTCTGGAGAAGTGTATGGTGTTTCCTGAAACACGTAGGAAACAAAGCAACACAGCCTATGGCACTTCCACTTATGGTCCTATAGATTAGGGAAATTAAATTCAAAAACACACTGCCACGCCAAAATTTGGGACGGCTCTGTTTACAAGAACCTCGTCTACGGTACAAGATAAATATCCGAAAAAGCAAAAAATGGATAAAGAATTTGTGGTACGTACGTACAATGGAATATCACTCAGCAACGAGATCCACGTCATCAGGCCCCTAGCGGCATAATGAGTGGATTCAGGTACGACGATTCTACGAAAAATAAGTCACACAGAAAAAGAAACATCATAAGATATCACTAATACACAGAACGTAAACTTGTCTACACATGAACTGAATTACAAAATAGAACAGGGTCTCAAAAATAGAAAACCAACTTATGCTTGCTTCTGGGGAAAGGTGAGTTGGGGTGCTGCATCAAACCAGAGATTGAAATTAGCACAGATACCGTTCCATAAGCCAAATATATAATAGACAAGACCTACTCCTTCCTCAACGAAATGGACTCAACACCCCATATTCAACGTCTGGTAATATACCTGACAAGTAAGAATCTTAAGACCCATGGATTTATATGTCTCCATAAGGAAGTCAAGCGTGTGTACAGTGGCCTAAACGCAGCAGTGAAAATCCGATAAATCCCATTAACAAAATAAATTTCAAAAACAAATCACAATGACAGTGAAATAGAGAGCAATTCTTAAATAATTCATTCAGGGCTTGTGATGCAACCTGGATTTACCACATCTACACCCAGAGCTGGGTGAGACATAAGGCTGGACACTTCGGGCTGATAGCATTGGTGAGGTTCGGTGAGCAAACGCAGACCCTTTGAAGTCATACTGCATGGTACCCATTCCATGGGTCCCAACTCTCCAGGTTTAATGGATTCTTCCTTCAGCTAAAACATGCATGGGAAACCCAGAGTATGGTCCACCGTGTGATTGGGAAACGTTTTCAAATGCATCTCAGGTTTCGTCCCCTGGTACTCGGGTCCACCGTTCCAGACGCTTTACTAAATCTCTCCCTACTTGGGGAGTCAGTGCCTTTAACCTCCTCTTTGTCACAGTTTGGAATTTCTGCGCAAGATGCACAGGAATAGGGAGAACCAATGAGAGACTAGCTGTAGGTGTCTGCACGGACAAATGAAACGCTCATTTCCTACCAGGAAGAGGAATTAACCAAAGGCTCTGCGTGCCCTGCCGGAACCAAATTAGGGCCTGAAGCAATCCTGCGGTTTTGCGGCCAGTTCACAAGAAATCGAGTTGAAGAAAGGAGCTCAGGGGCACTGTAATTCACAAACCTGCAGAGTTATGAATGACAGCTATCGTCCAAAAATGTATTGAAGTAAGTCTTCGAAGAGGACTTGAAAGCGGGGCAGAATTGCAGGAAAACGATTTCAGGGCGTAGACTGGAATTGCACTTAAAGCATAGGAAAGGAGGCAGAATGTCGACAATGATGCACTTGGCCAAAAAGGGCGTATGCGTTTTTTCCTGAATATATTCAGGAAAAAACGCATACGCCGTTTTTGGCCAACCAAGCAAGCGTGTAAAGGAAATCTGCACTACAATGAAGTCTCACTGCCCCACGGTCAAAAGGGCCATCTGAAAAAAGTGTAAAATCCAGAAAGGCAGGACAGGTCATGGAGAACAGGGAGCCTTGTTATGCTGAAGGGCGGGATGTAAATTGCCAACAGCCACTGTGGAGAATTGTATGGTGTTTCCTGAAACACGTAGGAAACAAAGCAACACAGCCTATGGCACTTCCACTTAGGGCCCTATAGCTTAGGGAAATAAAAATCAAAAACACACAGCCACCCCAAAGTTTGGGACGGCTCTGTTTACAAGAACCTCGTCTACAGTACAAGTTAAATATCCGAGAAAGCAAAAAATGGATAAAGAAGTTGTGGTACGTACAATGGAATATCACTCAGCAATGAGATCTACGTCATCAGGCCCGTAGCGGCATAATGAGTGGATTCAGGTACGACGATTCTACGAGAAATAAGTCACACAGAAAAAGAAAGATCATAAGATATCACTAATACACGGAACGTAACCTTGGCTACACATGAACTGAATTACAAAACAGAACAGGGTCTCAAATTTAGAAAACCAACTTATGCTTGCTTATGGGGAAAGGTGAGTTGGGGTGCTGCATCAAACCAGAGATTGAAATTAGCACAGATACCGTTCCATAAGCCAAATATATAATAGACAAAACCTACTCCTTGCTCAACGAAATGGACTCAACACCCCATATTCAACGTCTGGGAATATACCTGACAAGTAAGAATCTTAAGACCCATGGATTTATATGTCTCCATAAGGAAGTCAAGCGTGTGTACAGTGGCCTAAATGCAGCAGTGAAAATCCGATAAATCTCATTAACAAAATAAATTTCACAAACAAACCACAATGACAGAGAAACAGAGAGCAATTCTTAAATAATTCATTCAGGGCTTGTGATGCAACCTGGATTTAACACAGCTACACCCAGAGCTGGTTGAGACATAAGGCTGGACACTTCGGGCTGATAGCATTGGTGAGGTTCGGTGAGCAAAGGCAGACCCTTTGAAGTAATCCTGCATGGTACCCATTCCATGTGTCCCAACTCACCAGGTTTAAGGAATTCTTCCTTCAGCTAAAACATGCATGGGAATCACAGAGTATGGTCCACCGTGTGATTGGGAAACGTTTTCAAATGCATCTCAGGTTTCGTCCCCTGGTACTCGGGTTCACCGTTCCAGACGCTTTACTACACTATCCCCATTTGGAGAGTCAGTGCCTTTAACCTCCTGTTTGGCACAGTTTGCAATTTCTGCGCAAGATGAACAGGAATAGGGAGAACCAATGAGAGACTAGCTGTAGGTGTCTGCACGGGCAAATGGAACGCTCATTTCCCACCAGGAAGAGGATTTAACCAAAGGCTCAGCGTGCCCTGCCGGAATCAGATTAGGCCCTGAAGCAATCCTGCGGGTTTGCGGCCAGCTCACAAGATAGCGAGTTGAAGAAAGGAGCTCAGGGGCACTGTAACTCACAAACCTGCAGAGTTATGAATGACAGCTATCGTCCAAAAATATATTGAAGGAAGGCTGCGAAAAGGACTTGTAAGTGGGCAGAATTGCAGGATAACGATTTCAGGAGGTAGACGGGAATTGCATTTAAAGCATAGGAAAAGAGGCAGAACGTCGACAATGATGCTCTTGGCCAAAAAGGGCGTATGCGTTTTTTCCTGAATATATTCAGGAAAAAACGCATACGCAGTTCTTGGCCAACCAAGCAAGCATGTTAAAGAAATCTGCACTACAATGAAGTCTCACTGCCCCCCGGTCAAAAGGGCCATGTGAAAAAAGTGTAAAATCCAGAAAGGCAGCACAGGCCATGGAGAACAGGGAGCCTTGTTCTGCTGATGGGCGGGATGTAAATTGCCAACAGCCACTCTGGAGAAGTGTATGGTGTTTCCTGGAACAGCTAAAAAACAAAGCAACGGAGCCTACGGCACTTCCACTTATGGTCCTATAGCTTAGGGAAATTAAAATCAAAAACACACAGCCACCCCAAAGTTTCGGACGGCTCTGTTTACAAGAACCTCGTCTACGGTACAAGTTAAATATCCCAGAACGTGAAAAATGGATAAAGAAGTTGTAGTACGTACGTACAATGGAATATCACTCAGCAATGAAATTTATGTCATCAGGCCCATCGCGGCATAATGAGTGGATTCAGGTACGATGATTCTAAGTGAAATGAGTCACACAGAAAATGAAACATCACAAGATATCACTAATATAAGGAATGTAAACTTGGCTACACATGAACTGAATTACAAAACAGAACAGGGTCTCAAATTTAGTAAACCAACTTATGCTTGCTTAAGGGGAAAGGTGAGTTGGGGTGCTGCATAAAACCAGAGATAGAAATTAGCACAGATACCTTTCCATAAGCCAAATATGTAATTGTCAAGACCTACCCCTTGCTCAAAGAAATGGACTAAACACCCCATATTCAACGACTAGGAATACACCTGACTAGTAAGAATCTTCAAACCCATGGATTTATATGTCTCCGTAAGAGAATGAAGCGTGTGTACAGAGGCATGAATGCAGCAGAGAAAATCCGATAAATCCCATTATCAAAATGAATTACAAAAACAAAACACAAGGACAGTGAAATAGAGAGCAATTCTTAAATAATTCATTCAGGGCTTGTGATGCAACCTGGATTTACCACATCTACACCCAGAGCTGAGTGAGACATAAGGTTGGGCACTTCGAGCTGATAGCATTGGTGAGGTTCGATGAGCAAATGCAGACCCTTTGAAGTCATACTGCATGGTACCCATTCCATGGGTCCCATCTCCCCAGGTTTAACGAATTCTTCCTTCAGCTAAAACATGCGTGGGAAACCCACAGTATGGTGCACCGAGGGACCGGCAAACCTTTTCAAATGCATCTCAGTTTTCGTCCCCTTTTACTCGGGTTCACCATTCCAGACGCTTTACTAACACTCTCCCCACTTGGAGAGTCAGTGCCTTTAACCTCCTGTTTGGCACAGTTTGCAAATTCTGCGCAAGATGAACAGGAATAGGGAGAACCAATGAGAGACTAGCTTTAGGTGTCTGCACGGGCAAAGGTAACGCTCATTTCCCACCAGGAAGAGGAATTAACCAAAGGCTCAGCATGCCGTGCCGGAACCAGATTAGGGCCTGAATCAATCCTGCGGGTTTGCGGCCAGCTCACAAGATAGCGAGTTGAAGAAAGGAGCTCAGGGGCACTGTAACTCACAAACCTGCAGAGTTATAAATGACAGCTATCATCCAAAAATATATTGAAGGAAGGCTGCGAAGAGGACTTGTAAGTGGGGCAGAATTGCAGGATAACGATTACAGGAAGTAGACGGGAATTGCATTTAAAGGATAGGAAAAGAGGCAGAACGTCAACAATGATGCTCTTGTCCAAAAAGGGTGTATGCGTTTTTTCCTGAATATATTCAGGAAAAAACGCATACGCCCTTTTTGGCCAACCAAGCAAGCATGTTAAAGAAATCTGCACTACAATGAAGTCTCACTGCCCCCCGGTCAAAAGGGCCATGTGAAAAAAGTGTAAAATCCAGAAAGGCAGCACAGGCCATGGAGAACAGGGAGCCTTGTTCTGCTGATGGGCGGGATGTAAATTGCCAACAGCCACTCTGGAGAAGTGTATGGTGTTTCCTGGAACAGCTAAAAAACAAAGCAACGGAGCCTACGGCACTTCCACTTATGGTCCTATAGCTTAGGGAAATTAAAATCAAAAACACACAGCCACCCCAAAGTTTCGGACGGCTCTGTTTACAAGAACCTCGTCTACGGTACAAGTTAAATATCCCAGAACGTGTAAAATGGATAAAGAAGTTGTGGTACGTACGTACAATGGAATATCACTCAGCAATGAAATCTATGTCATCAGGCCCGTAGCGGCATAATGAGTGGATTCAGGTACGATGATTCTAAGTGAAATGAGTCACACAGAAAATGAAACATCATAAGATATCACTAATACAAGGAATGTAAACTTGGCTACACATGAACTGAATTACAAAACAGAACAGGGTCTCAAATTTAGAAAACCAACTTATGCTTGCTTAAGGGGAAAGGTGAGTTGGGGTGCTGCATAAAACCAGAGATAGAAATTAGCACAGATACCTTTCCATAAGCCAAATATGTAATTGTCAAGACCTACCCCTTGCTCAACGAAATGGACTAAACACCCCATATTCAACGACTAGGAATACACCTGACTAGTAAGAATGTTCAAACCCATGGATTTATATGTCTCCGTAAGAGAATGAAGCGTGTGTACAGAGGCATGAATGCAGCAGAGAAAATCCGATAAATCCCATTATCAAAATAAATTTCACAAACAAATCACAATGACAGTGAAATAGAGAGCAATTCTTAAATAATTCATTCAGGGCTTGTGATGCAACCTGGATTTACCACATCTACACCCAGAGCTGGGTGAGACATAAGGCTGGACACTTCGGGCTGATAGCATAGGTGAGGTTGGGTGAGCAAACGCAGACCCTTTGAAGTCATACTGCATGGTTCCCTTTACATGGGTCCCAACTCTCCAGGTTTAAGGGATTCTTCCTTCAGCTAAAAGATGCATGGGAAACCCAGAGTATGGTCCACCGTGTGATTGGGAAACGTTTTCAAATACATCTCAGTTTGCGTCCCCGGGTACTCGGGTTCACCATTCCAGACACTTTACTAAAACTCTCCCCACTTGGAGAGTCAGTGCCTTTAACCTCTTGTTTGGCACAGTTTGCAATTTCTGCTCAAGATGAACAGGAATAGGGAGAACCAATGAGAGACTAGCTTTAGGTGTCTGCACGGGCAAATGTAACGCTCATTTCCCACCAGGAAGAGGAATTAACCAAAGGCTCAGCATGCCGTGCCAGAACGAGATTAGGGCCTGAAGCAATCCTGCGGGTTTACGGCCAACTCACAAGATAGCGAGTTGAAGAAAGGAGCTCAGGGGCACTGTAACTCACAAACATGCAGAGTTATAAATGACAGCTATCGTCCAAAAATACATTGAAGGAAGGCTGCGAAGAGGACTTGTAAGTGGGGCAGAATTGCAGGATAACGATTTCAGGAGGTAGACGGGAATTGCATTTAAAGCATAGGAAAAGAGGCAGAACGTCGATAATGATGCTCTTGGCCAAAAGGGGCGTATGCGTTTTTTCCTGAATATATTCAGGAAAATACGCATACGCCCTTTTTGGCCAACCAAGCAAGCATGTTAAAGAAATCTGCACTACAATGAAGTCTCACTGCCCCCCGGTCAAAAGGGCCATGTGAAAAAAGTGTAAAATCCAGAAAGGCATTACAGGCCATGGAGAACAGGGAGCCTTGTTATGCTGATGGGCGGGATGTAAATTGCCAACAGCCACTCTGGAGAGTGTATGGTGTTTCCTGGAACAGCTAAAAAACAAAGCAACGGAGCCTACGGCACTTCCACTTATGGTCCTATAGCTTAGGGAAATTAAAATCAAAAACACACAGCCACCCCAAAGTTTCGGCCGGCTCTGTTTACAAGAACCTCGTCTACGGTACAAGTTAAATATCCCAGAACGTGAAAAATGGATAAAGAAGTTGTGGTACGTACGTACAATGGAATATCACTCAGCAATGAATTCTATGTCATCAGGCCCTCGCGGCATAATGAGTGGATTCAGGTACGATGATTCTAAGTGAAATGAGTCACACAGAAAATGAAACATCATAAGATATCACTAATACAAGGAATGTAAACTTGGCTACACATGAACTGAATTACAAAACAGAACAGGGTCTCAAATTTAGAAAACCAACTTATGCTTGCTTAAGGGGAAAGTTGAGTTGGGGTGCTGCATAAAACCAGAGATAGAAATTAGCACAGATACCTTTCCATAAGCCAACTATGTAATTGTCAAGACCTACCCCTTGCTCAACGAAATGGACTAAACACCCCATATTCAACGACTAGGAATACACCTGACTAGTAAGAATCTTCAAACCCATGGATTTATATGTCTCCGTAAGAGAATGAAGCATGTGTACAGAGGCATGAATGCAGCAGAGAAAATCCGATAAATCCCATTATCAAAATGAATTACAAAAACAAAACACAAGGACAGTGAAATAGAGAGCAATTCTTAAATAATTCATTCAGGGCTTGTGATGCAACCTGGATTTACCACATCTACACCCAGAGCTGAGTGAGACATAAGGTTGGGCACTTCGGGCTGATAGAATTGGTGAGGTTCGATGAGCAAATGCAGACCCTTTGAAGTCATACTGCATGGTACCCATTCCATGGGTCCCATCTCTCCAGGTTTAACGAATTCTTCCTTCAGCTAAAACATGCGTAGGAAACCCACAGTATGGTGCACCGAGGGACCGGCAAACGTTTTTAAATGCATCTCAGTTTTCGTCCCCTTTTACTCGGGTTCACCATTCCAGAACCTTTACTAACACTCTCCCCACTTGGAGAGTCATTGCCTTTAACCTCCTGTTTGGCACAGTTTGCAATTTCTGCGCAAGATGAACAGGAATAGGGAGAACCAATGAGAGACTAGCTTTAGGTGTCTGCACGGGCAAATGTAACGCTCATTTCCCACCAGGAAGAGGAATTAACCACAGGCTCAGCATGCCGTGCCGGAACCAGATTAGGGCCTGAAGCAATCCTGCGGGTTTGCGGCCAGCTCACAAGATAGCGAGTTGAAGAAAGGAGCTCAGGGGCACTGTAACTCACAAACCTGCAGAGTTATAAATGACAGCTATCGTCCAAAAATATATTGAAGGAAGGCTGCGAAGAGGACTTGTAAGTGGGGCAGAATTGCAGGATAACGATTTCAGGAGGTAGACGGGAATTGCATTTAAAGCATAGGAAAAGAGGCAGAACGTCGACAATGATGCTCTTGGCCAAAAAGTGCGTATGCGTTTTTTCCTGAATATATTCAGGAAAAAACGCATACGCCCTTTTTGGCCAACCAAGCAAGCATGTTAAAGAAATCTGCACTACAATGAAGTCTCAGTGCCCCCCGGTCAAAAGGGCCATGTGAAAAAAGTGTAAAATCCAGAAAGGCAGCACAGGCCATGGAGAACAGGGAGCCTTGTTATGCTGATGGGCGGGATGTAAATTGCCAACAGCCACTCTGGAGAAGTGTATGGTGTTTTTTGGAACAGCTAAAAAACAAAGCAACGGAGCCTACGGCACTTCCACTTATGGTCCTATAGCTTAGGGAAATTAAAATCAAAAACACACAGCCACCCCAAAGTTTCGGCCGGCTCTGTTTACAAGAACCTTGTCTACGGTACAAGTTAAATATCCCAGAACGTGAAAAATGGATAAAGAAGTTGTGGTACGTACGTACAATGGAATATCACTCAGCAATGAAATCTATGTCATCAGGCCCTCGCGGCATAATGAGTGGATTCAGGTACGATGATTCTAAGTGAAATGAGTCACACAGAAAATGAAACATCATAAGATATCACTAATACAAGGAATGTAAACTTGGCTACACATGAACTGAATTACAAAACAGAACAGGGTCTCAAATTTAGAAAACCAACTTATGCTTGCTTAAGGGGAAAGGTGAGTTGGGGTGCTGCATAAAACCAGAGATAGAAATTAGCACAGATACCTTTCCATAAGCCAAATATGTAATTGTCAAGACCTACCCCTTGCTCAACGAAATGGACTAAACACCCCATATTCAACGACTAGGAATACACCTGACTAGTAAGAATCTTCAAACCCATGGATTTATATGTCTCCGTAAGAGAATGAAGTGTGTGTACAGAGGCATGAATGCAGCAGAGAAAATCCGATAAATCCCATTATCAAAATGAATTACAAAAACAAAACACAAGGACAGTGAAATAGAGAGCAATTCTTAAATAATTCATTCAGGGCTTGTGATGCAACCTGTATTTACCACATCTACACCCAGAGCTGAGTGAGACATAAGGTTGGGCACTTCGGGCTGATAGCATTGGTGAGGTTCGATGAGCAAATGCAGACCATTTGAAGTCATACTACATGGTACCCATTCCATGGGTCCCATCTCTCCAGATTTAACGAATTCTTCCTTCAGCTAAAACATGCGTGGGAAACCCACAGTATGGTGCACCGAGGGACCGGCAAACGTTTTCAAATGCATCTCAGTTTTCGTCCCCTTTTACTCGGGTTCACCATTCCAGACCCTTTACTAACACTCTCCCCACTTGGAGAGTCAGTGCCTTTAACCTCCTGTTTGGCACAGTTTGCAATTTCTGCGCAAGATGAACAGGAATAGGGAGAACCAATGAGAGACTAGCTTTAGGTGTCTGCACGGGCAAATGTAACGCTCATTTCCCACCAGGAAGAGGAATTAACCACAGGCTCAGCATGCCGTGCCGGAACCAGATTAGGGCCTGAAGCAATCCTGCGGGTTTGAGGCCAGCTCACAAGATAAGGACTTGAAGAAAGGAGCTCAGGGGCACTGTAACTCACAAACCTGCAGAGTTATAAATGACAGCTATCGTCCAAAAATATATTGAAGGAAGGCTGCGAAGAGGACTTGTAAGTGGGGCAGAATTGCAGGATAACGATTTCAGGAGGTAGACGGGAATTGCATTTAAAGCATAGGAAAAGAGGCAGAACGTCGACAATGATGCTCTTGGCCAAAAAGGGCGTATGCGTTTTTTCCTGAATATATTCAGGAAAAAACGCATACGCCCTTTTTGGCCAACTAAGCAAGCATGTTAAAGAAATCTGCACTACAATGAAGTCTCACTGCCCCCCGGTCAAAAGGGCCATGTGAAAAAAGTGTAAAATCCAGAAAGGCAGCACAGGCCATGGAGAACAGGGAGCCTTGTTATGCTGATGGGCGGGATGTAAATTGCCAACAGCCACTCTGGAGAAGTGTATGGTGTTTCCTGGAACAGCTAAAAAACAAAGCAACAGAGCCTACGGCACTTCCACTTATGGTCCTATAGCTTAGGGAAATTAAAATCAAAAACACACAGCCACCCCAAAATTTCGGACGGCTCTGTTTACAAGAACCTCGTCTACGGTACAAGTTAAATATCCCACAACGTGAAAAATGGATAAAGAAGTTGTGGTACGTACGTACAATGGAATATCACTCAGCAATGAAATCTATGTCATCAGGCCCGTCGCGGCATAATGAGTGGATTCAGGTACGATGATTCTAAGTGAAATGAGTCACACAGAAAATGAAACATCATAAGATATCACTAATACAAGGAATGTAAACTTGGCTACACATGAACTGAATTACAAAACAGAACAGGGTCTCAAATTTAGAAAACCAACTTATGCTTGCTTAAGGGGAAAGGTGAGTTGGGGTGCTGCATAAAACCAGAGATAGAAATTAGCACAGATACCTTTCCATAAGCCAAATATGTAATTGTCAAGACCTACCCCTTGCTCAACGAAATGGACAAAACACCCCATATTCAACGACTAGGAATACACCTGACTAGTAAGAATCTTCAAACCCATGGATTTATATGTCTCCGTAAGAGAATGAAGCGTGTGTACAGAGGCATGAATGCAGCAGAAAAAATCCGATAAATCCCATTATCAAAATGAATTACAAAAACAAAACACAAGGACAGTGAAATAGAGAGCAATTCTTAAATAATTCATTCAGGGCTTGTGATGCAACCTGGATTTACCACATCTACACCCAGAGCTGAGTGAGACATAAGGTTGGGCACTTCGGGCTGATAGCATTGGTGAGGTTCGATGAGCAAATGCAGACCCTTTGAAGTCATACTGCATGGTACCCATTCCATGGGTCCCATCTCTCCAGGTTTAACGAATTCTTCCTTCAGCTAAAACATGCGTGGGAAACCCACAGTATGGTGCACCGAGGGACCGGCAAACGTTTTCAAATGCATCTCAGTTTTCGTCCCCTTTTACTCGGGTTCACCATTCCAGACCCTTTACTAACACTCTCCCCACTTGGAGAGTCAGTGCCTTTAACCTCCTGTTTGGCACAGTTTGCAATTTCTGCGCAAGATGAACAGGAATAGGGAGAACCAATGAGAGACTAGCTTTAGGTGTCTGCACGGGCAAATGTAACGCTCATTTCCCACCAGGAAGAGGAATTAACCACAGGCTCAGCATGCCGTGCCGGAACCAGTTTAGGGCCTGAAGCAATCCTGCGGGTTTGCGGCCAGCTCACAAGATAGCGAGTTGAAGAAAGGAGCTCAGGGGCACTGTAACTCACAAACCTGCAGAGTTATAAATGACAGCTATCGTCCAAAAATATATTGAAGGAAGGCTGCGAAGAGGACTTGTAAGTGGGGCAGAATTGCAGGATAACGATTTCACGAGGTAGACGGGAATTGCATTTAAAGCATAGGAAAAGAGGCAGAACGTCGACAATGATGCTCTTGGCCAAAAAGGGCGTATGCGTTTTTTCCTGAATATATTCAGGAAAAAACGCATACGCCCTTTTTGGCCAACCAAGCAAGCATGTTAAAGAAATCTGCACTACAATGAAGTCTCACTGCCCCCCGGTCAAAAGGGCCATGTAAAAAAAGTGTAAAATCCAGAAAGGCAGCACAGGCCATGGAGAACAGGGAGCCTTGTTATGCTGATGGGCGGGATGTAAATTGCCAACAGCCACTCTGGAGAAGTGTATGGTGTTTCCTGGAACAGCTAAAAAACAAAGCAACGGAGCCTACGGCACTTCCACTTATGGTCCTATAGATTAGGGAAATTAAAATCAAAAACACACACCCACCCCAAAGTTTCGGACGGCTCGATGTACAAGAACCTCGTCTACGGTACCAGTTAAATATCCCAGAACGTGAAAACTGGATAAAGAAGTTGTGGTACGTACGTACAATGGAATATCACTCAGCAATGAAATCTATGTCATCAGGCCCGTCGCGGCATAATGAGTGGATTCAGGTACGATGATTCTAAGTGAAATGAGTCACACAGAAAATGAAACATCATAAGATATCACTAATACAAGGAATGTAAACTTGGCTACACATGAACTGAATTACAAAACAGAACAGGGTCTCAAATTTAGAAAACCAACTTATGCTTGCTTAAGGGGAAAGGTGAGTTGGGGTGCTGCATAAAACCAGAGATAGAAATTAGCACAGATACCTTTCCATAAGCCAACTATGTAATTGTCAAGACCTACCCCTTGCTCAACGAAATGGACTAAACACCCCATATTCAACGACTAGGAATACACCTGACTAGTAAGAATGTTCAAACCCATGGATTTATATGTCTCCGTAAGAGAATGAAGCGTGTGTACAGAGGCATGAATGCAGCAGAGAAAATCCGATAAATCCCATTATCAAAATGAATTACAAAAACAAAACACAAGGACAGTGAAATAGAGAGCAATTCTTAAATAATTCATTCAGGGCTTGTGATGCAACCTGGATTTACCACATCTACACCCAGAGCTGAGTGAGACATAAGGTTGGGCACTTCGGGCTGATAGCATTGGTGAGGTTCGATGAGCAAATGCAGACCCTTTGAAGTCATACTGCATGGTACCCATTCCATGGGTCCCATCTCTCCAGGTTTAACGAATTCTTCCTTCAGCTAAAACATGCGTGGGAAACCCACAGTATGGTGCACCGAGGGACCGGCAAACCTTTTCAAATGCATCTCAGTTTTCGTCCCCTTTTACTCGGGTTCACCCTTCCAGACCCTTTACTAACACTCTCCCCACTTGGAGAGTCAGTGCCTTTAACCTCCTGTTTGGCACAGTTTGCAATTTCTGCGCAAGATGAACAGGAATAGGGAGAACCAATGAGAGACTAGCTTTAGGTGTCTGCACGGGCAAAGGTAACGCTCATTTCCCACCAGGAAGAGGAATTAACCAAAGGCTCAGCATGCCGTGCCGGAACCAGATTAGGGCCTGAAGCAATCCTGCGGGATTGTGGCCAGCTCACAAGATAGCGAGTTGAAAAAAGGAGCTCAGGGGCACTGTAACTCACAAACCTGCAGAGTAATAAATGACAGCTATCGTCCAAAAATATATTGAAGGAAGGCTGCGAAGAGGACTTGTAAGTGGGGCAGAATTGCAGGATAACGATTTCAGGAGGTAGACGGGAATTGCATTTAAAGCATAGGAAAAGAGGCAGAACGTCGACAATGATGCTCTTGGCCAAAAAGGGCGTATGCGTTTTTTCCTGAATATATTCAGGAAAAAACGCATACGCCCTTTTTGGCCAACCAAGCAAGCATGTTAAAGAAATCTGCACTACAATGAAGTCTCACTGCCCCCCGGTCAAAAGGGCCATGTGAAAAAAGTGTAAAATCCAGAAAGGCAGCACAGGCCATGGAGAACAGGGAGCCTTGTTATGCTGATGGGCGGGATGTAAATTGCCAACAGCCACTCTGGAGAAGTGTATGGTGTTTCCTGGAACAGCTAAAAAACAAAGCAACGGAGCCTACGGCACTTCCACTTATGGTCCTATAGCTTAGGGAAATTAAAATCAAAAACACACAGCCACCCCAAAGTTTAGGACGGCTCTGTTTACAAGAACCTCGTCTACGGTACAAGTTAAATATCCCAGAACGTGAAAAATGGATAAAGAAGTTGTGGTACGTACGTACAATGGAATATCACTCAGCAATGAAACCTATGTCATCAGGCCCTCGCGGCATAATGAGTGGATTCAGGTACGTTGATTCTAAGTGAAATGAGTCACACAGAAAATGAAACATCATAAGATATCACTAATACAAGGAATGTAAACTTGGCTACACATGAACTGAATTACAAAACAGAACAGGGTCTCAAATTTAGAAAACCAACTTATGCTTGCTTAAGGGGAAAGGTGAGTTGGGGTGCTGCATAAAACCAGAGATAGAAATTAGCACAGATACCTTTCCATAAGCCAAATATGTAATTGTCAAGACCTACCCGTTGCTCAACGAAATGGACTAAACACCCCATATTCAACGACTAGGAATACACCTGACTAGTAAGAATCTTCAAACCCATGGATTTATATGTCTCCGTAAGAGAATGAAGCGTGTGTACAGAGGCATGAATGCAGCAGAGAAAATCCGATAAATCCCATTATCAAAATGAATTACAAAAACAAAACACAAGGACAGTGAAATAGAGAGCAATTCTTAAATAATTCATTCAGGGCTTGTGATGCAACCTGGATTTACCACATCTACACCCAGAGCTGATTGAGACATAAGGTTGGGCACTTCGGGCTGATAGCATTGGTGAGGTTCGATGAGCAAATACAGACCCTTTGAAGTCATACTGCATGGTACCCATTTCATGGGTCCCATCTCTCCAGGTCTAACGAATTCTTCCTTCAGCTAAAACATGCGTGGGAAACCCACAGTATGGTGCACCGAGGGACCGGCAAACGTTTTCAAATGCATCTCAGTTTTCGTCCCCTTTTACTCGGGTTCACCATTCCAGACCCTTTACTAACACTCTCCCCACTTGGAGAGTCAGTGCCTTTAACTTCCTGTTTGGCACAGTTTGCAATTTCTGCGCAAGATGAACAGGAATAGGGAGAACCAATGAGAGACTAGCTTTAGGTGTCTGCACGGGCAAATGTAACGCTCATTTCCCACCAGGAAGAGGAATTAACCAAAGGCTCAGCATGCCATGCCGGAACCAGATTAGGGCCTGAAGCAATCCTGGGGGTTTGTGGCCAGCTCACAAGATAGCGAGTTGAAGAAAGGAGCTCAGGGGCACTGTAACTCACGACCTGCAGAGTTATAAATGACAGCTATCGTCCAAAAATATATTGAAGGAAGGCTGCGAAGAGGACTTGTAAGTGGGGCAGAATTGCAGGATAACGATTTCAGGAGGTAGACGGGAATTGCATTTAAAGCATAGGAAAAGAGGCAGAACGTCGACAATGATGCTCTTGGCCAAAAAGGGCGTATGCGTTTTTTCCTGAATATATTCAGGAAAAAACGCATACGCCCTTTTTGGCCAACCAAGCAAGCATGTTAAAGAAATCTGCACTACAATGAAGTCTCACTGCCCCCCGGTCAAAAGGGCCATGTGAAAAAAGTGTAAAATCCAGAAAGGCAGCACAGGCCATGGAGAACAGGGAGCCTTGTTATGCTGATGGGCGGGATGTAAATTGCCAACAGCCACTCTGGAGAAGTGTATGGTGTTTCCTGGAACAGCTAAAAAACAAAGCAACAGAGCCTACGGCACTTCCACTTATGGTCCTATAGCTTAGGGAAATTAAAATCAAAAACACACAGCCACCCCAAAGTTTAGGACGGCTCTGTTTACAAGAACCTCGTCTACGGTACAAGTTAAATATCCCAGAACGTGAAAAATGGATAAAGAAGTTGTGGTACGTACGTACAATGGAATATCACTCAGCAATGAAATCTATATCATCAGGCCCGTCGCGGCATAATGAGTGGATTCAGGTAGGATGATTCTAAGTGAAATGAGTCACACAGAAAATGAAACATCATAAGATATCACTAATACAAGGAATGTAAACTTGGCTACACATGAACTGAATTACAAAACAGAACAGGGTCTCAAATTTAGGAAACCAACTTATGCTTGCTTAAGGGGAAAGGTGAGTTGGGGTGCTGCATAAAACCAGAGATAGAAATTAGCACAGATACCTTTCCATAAGCCAAATATGTAATTGTCAAGACCTACCCCTTGCTCAACGAAATGGACTAAACACCTCATATTCAACGACTAGGAATCCACCTGACTAGTAAGTATCTTCAAACCCATGGATTTATATTTCTCCGTAAGAGAATGAAGCGTGTGTACAGAGGCATGAATGCAGCAGAGAAAATCCGATAAATCCCATTATCAAAATGAATTACAAAAACAAAACACAAGGACAGTGAAATAGAGAGCAATTCTTAAATAATTCATTCAGGGCTTGTGATGCAACCTGGATTTACCACATCTACACCCAGAGCTGAGTGAGACATAAGGTTGGGCACTTCGGGCTGATAGCATTGGTGAGGTTCGATGAGCAAATGCAGACCCTTTGAAGTCATACTGCATGGTACCCATTCCATGGGTCCCATCTCTCCAGGTTTAACGAATTCTTCCTTCAGCTAAAACATGCGTGGGAAACCCACAGTATGGTGTACCGAGGGACCGGCAAACGTTTTAAAATGCATCTCAGTTTTCGTCCCCTTTTACTCGGGTTCACCATTCCAGACACTTTACTAACACTCTCCCCACTTGGAGAGTCAGTGCCTTTAACCTCCTGTTTGGCACAGTTTGCAATTTCTGCGCAAGATGAACAGGAATAGGGAGAACCAATGAGAGACTAGCTTTAGGTGTCTGCACGGGCAAATGTAACGCTCATTTCCCACCAGGAAGAGGAATTAACCAAAGGCTCAGCATGCCGTGCCGGAACCAGATTAGGGCCTGAAGCAATCCTGCGGGTTTGCGGCCAGCTCACAAGATAGCGAGTTGAAGAAAGGAGCTCAGGGGCACTGTAACTCACAAACCTGCAGAGTTATAAATGACAGCTATCGTCCATAAATATATTGAAGGAAGGCTGCAAAGAGGACTTGTAAGTGGGGCAGAATTGCAGGATAACGATTTCAGGAGGTAGAGGGAAATTGCTTTTAAAGCATAGGAAAAGAGGCAGAACGTCGACAATGATGCTCTTGGCCAAAAAGGGCGTATGCGTTTTTTCCTGAATATATTCAGGAAAAAACGCATACGCCCTTTTTGGCCAACCAAGCAAGCATGTTAAAGAAACCTGCACTACAATGAAGTCTCAGTGCCCCCCGGTCAAAAGGGCCATGTGAAAAAAGTGTAAAATCCAGAAGGGCAGCACAGGCCATGGAGAACAGGGAGCCTTGTTCTGCTGATGGGCGGGATGTAAATTGCCAACAGCCACTCTGGAGAAGTGTATGGTGTTTCCTGGAACAGCTAAAAAACAAAGCAACGGAGCCTACGGCACTTCCACTTATGGTCCTATAGCTTAGGGAAATTAAAATCAAAAACACACAGCCACCCCAAAGTTTCGGACGGCTCTGTTTACAAGAACCTCGTCTACGGTACAAGTTAAATATCCCAGAACGTGAAAAATGGATAAAGAAGTTGTGGTACGTACGTACAATGGAATATCACTCAGCAATGAAATCTATGTCATCAGGCCCGTCGCGGCATAATGAGTGGATTCAGGTACGATGATTCTAAGTGAAATGAGTCACACAGAAAATGAAACATCATAAGATATCACTAATACAAGGAATGTAAACTTGGCTACACATGAACTGAATTACAAAACAGAACAGGGTCTCAAATTTAGAAAACAAACTTATGCTTGCTTAAGGGGAAAGGTGAGTTGGGGTGCTGCATAAAACCAGAGATAGAAATTAGCACAGATACCTTTCCATAAGCCAACTATGTAATTGTCAAGACCTACCCCTTGCTCAACGAAATGGACTAAACACCCCATATTCAACGACTAGGAATACACCTGACTAGTAAGAATCTTCAAACCCATGGATTTATATGTCTCCGTAAGAGACTGAAGCGTGTGTACAGAGGCATGAATGCAGCAGAGAAAATCCGATAAATCCCATTATCAAAATGAATTACAAAAACAAAACACAAGGACAGTGAAATAGAGAGCAATTCTTAAATAATTCATTCAGGGCTTGTGATGCAACCTGGATTTACCAAATCTACACCCAGAGCTGAGTGAGACATAAGGTTGGGCACTTCGGGCTGATAGCATTGGTGAGGTTCAATGAGCAAATGCAGACCCTTTGAAGTCATACTGCATGGTACCCATTCCATGGGTCCCATCTCTCCAGGTTTAACGAATTCTTCCTTCAGCTAAAACATGCGTGGGAAACCCACAGTATGGTGCACCGAGGGACCGGCAAACGTTTTCAAATGCATCTCAGTTTTCGTCCCCTTTTACTCGGGTTCACCATTCCAGACCCTTTACTAACACTCTCCCCACTTGGAGAGTCAGTGCCTTTAACCTCCTGTTTGGCACAGTTTGCAATTTCTGCGCAAGATGAACAGGAATAGGGAGAACCAATGAGAGACTAGCTTTAGGTGTCTGCACGGGCAAATGTAACGCTCATTTCCCACCAGGAAGAGGAATTAACCACAGGCTCAGCATGCCGTGCCGGAACCAGATTAGGGCCTGAAGCAATCCTGCGGGTTTGCGACCAGCTCACAAGATAAGGAGTTGAAGAAAGGAGCTCAGGGGCACTGTAACTCACAAACCTGCAGAGTTATAAATGACAGCTATCGTCCATAAATATATTGAAGGAAGGCTGTGAAGAGGACTTGTAAGTGGGGCAGAATTGCAGGATAACGATTTCAGGAGGTAGACGGGAATTGCATTTAAAGCATAGGAAGAGAGGCAGAACGTCGACAATGATGCTCTTGGCCAAAAAGGGCGTATGCGTTTTTTCCTGAATATATTCAGGAAAAAACGCATACGCCCTTCTTGGCCAACCAAGCAAGCATGTTAAAGAAATCTGCACTACAATGAAGTCTCACTGCCCCCCGGTCAAAAGGGCCATGTGAAAAAAGTGTAAAATCCAGAAAGGCAGCACAGGCCATGGAGAGCAGGGAGCCTTGTTCTGCTGATGGGCGGGATGTAAATTCCCAACAGCCACTCTGGAGAAGTGTATGGTGTTTCCTGGAACAGCTAAAAAACAAAGCAACGGAGCCTACGGCACTTCCACTTATGGTCCTATAGCTTAGGGAAATTAAAATCAAAAACACACAGCCACCCCAAAGTTTCGGACGGCTCTGTTTACAAGAACCTCGTCTACGGTACAAGTTAAATATCCCAGAACGTGAAAAATGGATAAAGAAGTTGTGGTACGTACGTACAATGGAATATCACTCAGCAATGAAATCTATGTCATCAGGCCCGTCGCGGCATAATGAGTGGATTCAGGTACGATGATTCTAAGTGAAATGAGTCACACAGAAAATGAAACATCATAAGATATCACTAATACAAGGAATGTAAACTTGGCTACACATGAACTGAATTACAAAACAGAACAGGGTCTCAAATTTAGAAAACCAACTTATGCTTGCTTAAGGGGAAAGGTGAGTTGGGGTGCTGCATAAAACCAGAGATAGAAATTAGCACAGATACCTTTCCATAAGCCAAATATGTAATTGTCAAGACCTACCCCTTGCTCAACGAAATGGACTAAACACCCCATATTCAACGACTAGGAATACACCTGACTAGTAAGAATGTTCAAACCCATGGATTTATATGTCTCCGTAAGAGAATGAAGCGTATGTACAGAGGCATGAATGCAGCAGAGAAAATCCGATAAATCCCATTATCAAAATGAATTACAAAAACAAAACACAAGGACAGTGAAATAGAGAGCAATTCTTAAATAATTCATTCAGGGCTTGTGATGCAACCTGGATTTACAACATCTACACCCAGAGCTGAGTGAGACATAAGGTTGGGCACTTCGGGCTGATAGCATTGGAGAGGTTCGATGAGCAAATGCAGACCCTTTGAAGTCATACTGCATGGTACCCATTCCATGGGTCCCATCTCTCCAGGTTTAACGAATTCTTCCTTCAGCTAAAACATGCGTGGGAAACCCACAGTATGGTGCACCGAGGGACCGGCAAACGTTTTCAAATGCATCTCAGTTTTCGTCCCCTTTTACTCGGGTTCACCATTCCAGACCCTTTACTAACACTCTCCCCACTTGGAGAGTCAGTGCCTTTAACCTCCTGTTTGGCACAGTTTGCAATTTCTGCGCAAGATGAACAGGAATAGGGAGAACCAATGAGAGACTAGCTTTAGGTGTCTGCACGGGCAAATGTAACGCTCATTTCCCACCAGGAAGAGGAATTAACCACAGGCTCAGCATGCCGTGCCGGAACAAGATTAGGGCCTGAAGCAATCCTGCGGGTTTGCGGCCAGCTCACAAGATAGCGAGTTGAAGAAAGGAGATCAGGGGCACTGTAACTCACAAACCTGCAGAGTTATAAATGACAGCTATCGTCCAAAAATATATTGAAGGAAGGCTGTGAAGAGGACTTGTAAGTGGGGCAGAATTGCAGGATAACGATTTCAGGAGGTAGACGGGAATTGCATTTAAAGCATAGGAAAAGAGGCAGAACGTCGACAATGATGCTCTTGGCCAAAAAGGGCGTATGCGTTTTTTCCTGAATATATTCAGGAAAAAACGCATACGCCCTTCTTGGCCAACCAAGCAAGCATGTTAAAGAAATCTGCACTACAATGAAGTCTCACTGCCCCCCGGTCAAAAGGGCCATGTGAAAAAAGTGTAAAATCCAGAAAGGCAGCACAGGCCATGGAGAACAGGGAGCCTTGTTCTGCTGATGGGCGGGATGTAAATTGCCAACAGCCACTCTGGAGAAGTGTATGGTGTTTCCTGGAACAGCTAAAAAACAAAGCAACGGAGCCTACGGCACTTCCACTTATGGTCCTATAGCTTAGGGAAATTAAAATCAAAAACACACAGCCACCCCAAAGTTTCGGACGGCTCTGTTTACAAGAACCTCGTCTACGGTACAAGTTAAATATCCCAGAACGTGAAAAATGGATAAAGAAATTGTGGTACGTACGTACAATGGAATATCACTCAGCAATGAAATCTATGTCATCAGGCCCGTCGCGGCATAATGAGTGGATTCAGGTACGATGATTCTAAGTGAAATGAGTCACACAGAAAATGAAACATCATAAGATATCACTAATACAAGGAATGTAAACTTGGCTACACATGAACTGAATTACAAAACAGAACAGGGTCTCAAATTTAGAAAACCAACTTATGCTTGCTTAAGGGGAAAGGTGAGTTGGGGTGCTGCATAAAACCAGAGATAGAAATTAGCACAGATACCTTTCCATAAGCCAAATATGTAATTGTCAAGACCTACCCCTTGCTCAACGAAATGGACTAAACACCCCATATTCAACGACTAGGAATACACCTGACTAGTAAGTATCTTCAAACCCATGGATTTATATGTCTCCGTAAGAGAATGAAGCGTGTGTACAGAGGCATGAATGCAGCAGACAAAATCCGATAAATCCCATTATCAAAATGAATTACAAAAACAAAACACAAGGACAGTGAAATAGAGAGCAATTCTTAAATAATTCATTCAGGGCTTGTGATGCAACCTGGATTTACAACATCTACACCCAGAGCTGAGTGAGACATAAGGTTGGGCACTTCGGGCTGATAGCATTGGAGAGGTTCGATGAGCAAATGCAGACCCTTTGAAGTCATACTGCATGGTACCCATTCCATGGGTCCCATCTCTCCAGGTTTAACGAATTCTTCCTTCAGCTAAAACATGCGTGGGAAACCCACAGTATGGTGCACCGAGGGACCGGCAAACGTTTTCAAATGCATCTCAGTTTTCGTCCCCTTTTACTCGGGTTCACCATTCCAGACCCTTTACTAACACTCTCCCCACTTGGAGAGTCAGTGCCTTTAACCTCCTGTTTGGCACAGTTTGCAATTTCTGCGCAAGATGAACAGGAATAGGGAGAACCAATGAGAGACTAGCTTTAGGTGTCTGCACGGGCAAATGTAACGCTCATTTCCCACCAGGAAGAGCAATTAACCACAGGCTCAGCATGCCGTGCCGGAACCAGATTAGGGCCTGAAGCAATCCTGCGGGTTTGCGGCCAGCTCACAAGATAGCGAGTTGAAGAAAGGAGCTCAGGGGCACTGTAACTCACAAACCTGCAGAGTTATAAATGACAGCTATCATCCAAAAATATATTGAAGGAAGGCTGCGAAGAGGACTTGTAAGTGGGGCAGAATTGCAGGATAACGATTTCAGGAGGTAGACGGGAATTGCATTTAAAGCATAGGAAAAGAGGCAGAACGTCGACAATGATGCTCTTGGCCAAAAAGGGCGTATGCGGTTTTTTCCTGAATATATTCAGTAAAAAATGCATACGCCCTTTTTGGCCAACCAAGCAAGCATGTTAAAGAAATCTGCACTACAATGAAGTCTCACTGCCCCCCGGTCAAAAGGGCCATGTAAATAAAGTGTAAAATCCAGAAAGGCAGCACAGGCCATGGAGAACAGGGAGCCTTGTTCTGCTGATGGGCGGGATGTAAATTGCCAACAGCCACTCTGGAGAAGTGTATGGTGTATCCTGGAACAGCTAAAAAACAAAGCAACGGAGCCTACGGCACTTCCACTTATGGTCCTATAGCTTAGGGAAATTAAAATCAAAAAACACACAGCCACCCCAAAGTTTCGGACGGCTCTGTTTACAAGAACCTCGTCTACGGTACAAGTTAAATATCCCAGAACGTGAAAAATGGATAAAGAAGTTGTGGTACGTACGTACAATGGAATATCACTCAGCAATGAAATCTATGTCATCAGGCCCGTCGCGGCATAATGAGTGGATTCAGGTACGATGATGCTAAGTGAAATGAGTCACACAGAAAATGAAACATCATAAGATATCACTAATACAAGGAATGTAAACTTGGCTACACATGAACTGAATTACAAAACAGAACAGGGTCTCAAATTTAGAAAACCAACTTATGCTTGCTTAACGGGAAAGGTGAGTTGGGGTGCTGCATAAAACCAGAGATAGAAATTAGCACAGATACCTTTCCATAAGCCAAATATGTAATTGTCAAGACCTACCCCTTGCTCAACGAAATGGACTAAACACCCCATATTCAATGACTAGGAATACACCTGACTAGTAAGAATCTTCAAACCCATGGATTTATATGTCTCCGTAAGAGAATGAAGCGTGTGTACAGAGGCATGAATGCAGCAGAGAAAATCCGATAAATCCCATTATCAAAATGAATTACAAAAACAAAACACAAGGACAGTGAAATAGAGAGCAATTCTTAAATAATTCATTCAGGGCTTGTGATGCAGCCTGGATTTACCACATCTACCCTCAGAGCTGAGTGAGACATAAGGTTGGGCACTTCGGGCTGATAGCATTGGTGAGGTTCGATGAGCAAATGCAGACCCTTTGAAGTCATACTGCATGGTACCCATTCCATGGGTCCCATCTCTCCAGGTTTAACGAATTCTTCTTTCAGCTAAAACATGCGTGGGAAACCCACAGTATGGTGCACCGAGGGACCGGCAAACGTTTTCAAATGCATCTCAGTTTTCGTCCCCTTTTACTCGGGTTCACCATTCCAGACCCTTTACTAACACTCTCCCCACTTGGAGATTCAGTGCCTTTAACCTCCTGTTTGGCACAGTTTGCAAATTCTGCGCAAGATGAACAGGAATAGGGAGAACCAATGAGAGACTAGCTTTAGGTGTCTGCACGGGCAAATGTAACGCTCATTTCCCAACAGGAAGAGGAATTAACCACAGGCTCAGCATGCCGTGCCGGAACCAGTTTAGGGCCTGAAGCAATCCTGCGGGTTTGCGGCCAGATCACAAGATAAGGAGTTGAAGAAAGGAGCTCAGGGGCACTGTAACTCACAAACCTGCAGAGTTATAAATGACAGCTATTGTCCAAAAATATATTGAAGGAAGGCTGCGAAGAGGACTTGTAAGTGAGGCAGAATTGCAGGATAACGATTTCAGGAGGTAGACGGGAATTGCATTTAAAGCATAGGAAGAGAGGCAGAATGTCGACAATGATGCTCTTGGCCAAAAAGGGCGTATGCGTTTTTTCCTGAATATATTCAGGAAAAAACGCATACGCCCTTCTTGGCCAACCAAGCAAGCATGTTAAAGAAATCTGCACTACAATGAAGTCTCAGTGCCCCCCGGTCAAAAGGGCCATGTGAAAAAAGTGTAAAATCCAGAAAGGCAGCACAGGCCATGGAGAACAGGGAGCCTTGTTCTGCTGATGGGCGGGATGTAAATTGCCAACAGCCACTCTGGAGAAGTGTATGGTGTATCCTGGAACAGCTAAAAAACAAAGCAACGGAGCCTACGGCACTTCCACTTATGGTCCTATAGCTTAGGGAAATTAAAATCAAAAACACACAGCTACCCCAAAGTTTCGGACGGCTCTGTTTACAAGAACCTCGTCTACGGTACAAGTTAAATATCCCAGAACGTGAAAAATGGATAAAGAAGTTGTGGTACGTACGTACAATGGAATATCACTCAGCAATGAAATCTATGTCATCAGGCCCGTCGCGGCATAATGAGTGGATTCAGGTACGATGATTCTAAGTGAAATGAGTCACACAGAAAATGAAACATCATAAGATATCACTAATACAAGGAATGTAAACTTGGCTACACATGAACTGAATTACAAAACAGAACAGGGTCTCAAATTTAGAAAACCAACTTATGCTTGCTTAAGGGGAAAGGTGAGTTGGGGTGCTGCATAAAACCAGAGATAGAAATTAGCACAGATACCTTTCCATAAGCCAAATATGTAATTGTCAAGACCTACCCCTTGCTCAACGAAATGGACTAAACACCCCGTATTCAACGACTAGGAATACACCTGATTAGTAAGAATCTTCAAACCCATGGATTTATATGTCTCCGTAAGAGAATGAAGCGTGTGTACAGAAGCATGAATGCAGCAGAGAAAATCCGATAAATCCCATTATCAAAATGAATTACAAAAAACAAAACACAAGGACAGTGAAATAGAGAGCAATTCTTAAATAATTCATTCAGGGCTTGTGATGCAACCTGGATTTACCACATCTACACCCAGAGCTGAGTGAGACATAAGGTTGGGCACTTCGGGCTGATAGCATTGGTGAGGTTCGATGAGCAAATGCAGACCCTTTGAAGTCATACTGCATGGTACCCATTCCATGGGTCCCATCTCTCCAGGTTTAACGAATTCTTCCTTCAGCTAAAACATGCGTGGGAAACCCACAGTATGGTGCACCGAGGGACCGGCAAACGTTTTCAAATGCATCTCAGTTTTCGTCCCCTTTTACTCGGGTTCACCATTCCAGACCCTTTACTAACACTCTCCGCACTTGGAGCGTCAGAGCCTTTAACCTCCTGTTTGGCACAGTTTGCAATTTCTGCGCAAGATGAACAGGAATATGGAGAACAAATGAGAGACTAGCTTTAGGTGTCTGCACGGGCAAATGTAACGCTCATTTCCCACCAGGAAGAGGAATTAACCAAAGGCTCAGCATGCCGTGCCGGAACAAGATTAGGGCCTGAAGCAATCCTGCGGGTTTGCGGCCAGCTCACAAGATAGCGAGTTGAAGAAAGGAGATCAGGGGCACTGTAACTCACAAACCTGCAGAGTTATAAATGACAGCTATCGTCCAAAAATATATTGAAGGAAGGCTGTGAAGAGGACTTGTAAGTGGGGCAGAATTGCAGGATAACGATTTCAGGAGGTAGACGGGAATTGCATTTAAAGCATAGGAAAAGAGGCAGAACGTCGACAATGATGCTCTTGGCCAAAAAGGGCGTATGCGTTTTTTCCTGAATATATTCAGGAAAAAACGCATACGCCCTTCTTGGCCAACCAAGCAAGCATGTTAAAGAAATCTGCACTACAATGAAGTCTCACTGCCCCCCGGTCAAAAGGGCCATGTGAAAAAAGTGTAAAATCCAGAAAGGCAGCACAGGCCATGGAGAACAGGGAGCCTTGTTCTGCTGATGGGCGGGATGTAAATTGCCAACAGCCACTCTGGAGAAGTGTATGGTGTTTCCTGGAACAGCTAAAAAACAAAGCAACGGAGCCTACGGCACTTCCACTTATGGTCCTATAGCTTAGGGAAATTAAAATCAAAAACACACAGCCACCCCAAAGTTTCGGACGGCTCTGTTTACAAGAACCTCGTCTACGGTACAAGTTAAATATCCCAGAACGTGAAAAATGGATAAAGAAATTGTGGTACGTACGTACAATGGAATATCACTCAGCAATGAAATCTATGTCATCAGGCCCGTCGCGGCATAATGAGTGGATTCAGGTACGATGATTCTAAGTGAAATGAGTCACACAGAAAATGAAACATCATAAGATATCACTAATACAAGGAATGTAAACTTGGCTACACATGAACTGAATTACAAAACAGAACAGGGTCTCAAATTTAGAAAACCAACTTATGCTTGCTTAAGGGGAAAGGTGAGTTGGGGTGCTGCATAAAACCAGAGATAGAAATTAGCACAGATACCTTTCCATAAGCCAAATATGTAATTGTCAAGACCTACCCCTTGCTCAACGAAATGGACTAAACACCCCATATTCAACGACTAGGAATACACCTGACTAGTAAGTATCTTCAAACCCATGGATTTATATGTCTCCGTAAGAGAATGAAGCGTGTGTACAGAGGCATGAATGCAGCAGACAAAATCCGATAAATCCCATTATCAAAATGAATTACAAAAACAAAACACAAGGACAGTGAAAT
Organism: Delphinapterus leucas; assembly: GCF_059928025.1. Lineage (NCBI taxonomy): Eukaryota > Metazoa > Chordata > Mammalia > Artiodactyla > Monodontidae > Delphinapterus > Delphinapterus leucas. The sequence goes on along the minus strand of NW_028322232.1, from coordinate 10,763,445 downwards.
AGAGAGCAATTCTTAAATAATTCATTCAGGGCTTGTGATGCAACCTGGATTTACAACATCTACACCCAGAGCTGAGTGAGACATAAGGTTGGGCACTTCGGGCTGATAGCATTGGAGAGGTTCGATGAGCAAATGCAGACCCTTTGAAGTCATACTGCATGGTACCCATTCCATGGGTCCCATCTCTCCAGGTTTAACGAATTCTTCCTTCAGCTAAAACATGCGTGGGAAACCCACAGTATGGTGCACCGAGGGACCGGCAAACGTTTTCAAATGCATCTCAGTTTTCGTCCCCTTTTACTCGGGTTCACCATTCCAGACACTTTACTAACACTCTCCCCACTTGGAGAGTCAGTGCCTTTAACCTCCTGTTTGGCACAGTTTGCAATTTCTGCGCAAGATGAACAGGAATAGGGAGAACCAATGAGAGACTAGCTTTAGGTGTCTGCACGGGCAAATGTAACGCTCATTTCCCACCAGGAAGAGCAATTAACCACAGGCTCAGCATGCCGTGCCGGAACCAGATTAGGGCCTGAAGCAATCCTGCGGGTTTGCGGCCAGCTCACAAGATAGCGAGTTGAAGAAAGGAGCTCAGGGGCACTGTAACTCACAAACCTGCAGAGTTATAAATGACAGCTATCATCCAAAAATATATTGAAGGAAGGCTGCGAAGAGGACTTGTAAGTGGGGCAGAATTGCAGGATAACGATTTCAGGAGGTAGACGGGAATTGCATTTAAAGCATAGGAAAAGAGGCAGAACGTCGACAATGATGCTCTTGGCCAAAAAGGGCGTATGCGGTTTTTTCCTGAATATATTCAGTAAAAAATGCATACGCCCTTTTTGGCCAACCAAGCAAGCATGTTAAAGAAATCTGCACTACAATGAAGTCTCACTGCCCCCCGGTCAAAAGGGCCATGTAAATAAAGTGTAAAATCCAGAAAGGCAGCACAGGCCATGGAGAACAGGGAGCCTTGTTCTGCTGATGGGCGGGATGTAAATTGCCAACAGCCACTCTGGAGAAGTGTATGGTGTATCCTGGAACAGCTAAAAAACAAAGCAACGGAGCCTACGGCACTTCCACTTATGGTCCTATAGCTTAGGGAAATTAAAATAAAAAAACACACAGCCACCCCAAAGTTTCGGACGGCTCTGTTTACAAGAACCTCGTCTACGGTACAAGTTAAATATCCCAGAACGTGAAAAATGGATAAAGAAGTTGTGGTACGTACGTACAATGGAATATCACTCAGCAATGAAATCTATGTCATCAGGCCCGTCGCGGCATAATGAGTGGATTCAGGTACGATGATGCTAAGTGAAATGAGTCACACAGAAAATGAAACATCATAAGATATCACTAATACAAGGAATGTAAACTTGGCTACACATGAACTGAATTACAAAACAGAACAGGGTCTCAAATTTAGAAAACCAACTTATGCTTGCTTAACGGGAAAGGTGAGTTGGGGTGCTGCATAAAACCAGAGATAGAAATTAGCACAGATACCTTTCCATAAGCCAAATATGTAATTGTCAAGACCTACCCCTTGCTCAACGAAATGGACTAAACACCCCATATTCAACGACTAGGAATACACCTGACTAGTAAGAATCTTCAAACCCATGGATTTATATGTCTCCGTAAGAGAATGAAGCGTGTGTACAGAGGCATGAATGCAGCAGAGAAAATCCGATAAATCCCATTAACAAAATGAATTACAAAAACAAAACACAAGGACAGTGAAATAGAGAGCAATTCTTAAATAATTCATTCAGGGCTTGTGATGCAGCCTGGATTTACCACATCTACCCTCAGAGCTGAGTGAGACATAAGGTTGGGCACTTCGGGCTGATAGCATTGGTGAGGTTCGATGAGCAAATGCAGACCCTTTGAAGTCATACTGCATGGTACCCATTCCATGGGTCCCATCTCTCCAGGTTTAACGAATTCTTCTTTCAGCTAAAACATGCGTGGGAAACCCACAGTATGGTGCACCGAGGGACCGGCAAACGTTTTCAAATGCATCTCAGTTTTCGTCCCCTTTTACTCGGGTTCACCATTCCAGACCCTTTACTAACACTCTCCGCACTTGGAGCGTCAGAGCCTTTAACCTCCTGTTTGGCACAGTTTGCAATTTCTGCGCAAGATGAACAGGAATATGGAGAACAAATGAGAGACTAGCTTTAGGTGTCTGCACGGGCAAATGTAACGCTCATTTCCCACCAGGAAGAGGAATTAACCAAAGGCTCAGCATGCCGTGCCGGAACCAGATTAGGGCCTGAAGCAATCCTGCGGGTTTGCGGCCAGCTCACAAGATAGCGAGTTGAAGAAAGGAGCTCAGGGGCACTGTAACTCACAAACCTGCAGAGTTATAAATGACAGCTATCGTCCAAAAATATATTGAAGGAAGGCTGCGAAGAGGACTTGTAAGTGGGGCAGAATTGCAGGATAACGATTTCAGGAGGTAGACGGGAATTGCATTTAAAGCATAGGAAAAGAGGCAGAACGTCGACAATGATGCTCTTGGCCAAAAAGGGCGTATGCGTTTTTTCCTGAATATATTCAGGAAAAAACGCATACGCCCTTTTTGGCCAACCAAGCAAGCATGTAAAAGAAATCTGCACTACAATGAAGACTCACTGCCCCCCGGTCCAAAGGGCCAGGTGAATAAAGTGTAAAATCCAGAAAGGCAGCAAAGGCCATGGAGAACAGGGAGCCTTGTTAGGCTGATGGGCGGGATGTAAATTGCCAACAGCCACTCTGGAGAAGTGTATGGTGTTTCCTGGAACAGCTAAAAAACAAAGCAACGGAGCGTACGGCACTTCCACTTATGGTCCTATAGCTTAGGGAAATTAAAATCAAAAACACACAGCCACCCCAAAGTTTCGGACGGCTCTGTTTACAAGAACCTCGTCTACGGTACAAGTTAAATATCCCAGAATGTGAAAAATGGATAAAGAAGTTCTGGTACGTACGTACAATGGAATATCACTCAGCAATGAAATCTATGTCATCAGGCCCGTCGCGGCATAATGAGTGGATTCAGGTACGATGATTCTAAGTGAAATGAGTCACACAGAAAATGAAACATCATAAGATATCACTAATACAAGGAATGTAAACTTGGCTACACATGAACTGAATTACAAAACAGAACTGGGTCTCAAATTTAGAAAACCAACCTATGCTTGCTTAAGGGGAAAGGTGAGTTGGGGTGCTGCATAAAACCAGAGATAGAAATTAGCACAGATACCTTTCCATAAGCCAAATATGTAATTGTCAAGACCTACCCCTTTCTCAACGAAATGGACTAAACACCCCATATTCAACGACTTGGAATACACCTGACTAGTAAGAATCTTCAAACCCATGGATTTATATGTCTCCGTAAGAGAATGAAGCGTGTGTACAGAGGCATGAATGCAGCAGAGAAAATCCGATAAATCAAATTATCAAAATGAATTACAAAAACAAAACACAAGGACAGTGAAATAGAGAGCAATTCTTAAATAATTCATTCAGGGCTTGTGATGCAACCTGGATTTACCACATCTACACCCAGAGCTGAGTGAGACATAAGGTTGGGCACTTCGGGCTGATAGCATTGGTGAGGTTCGATGAGCAAATGCAGACCCTTTGAAGTCATACTGCATGGTACCCATTCCATGGGTCCCATCTCTCCAGGTTTAACGAATTCTTCCTTCAGCTAAAACATGCGTGGGAAACCCACAGTATGGTGCACCGAGGGACCGGCAAACGTTTTCAAATGCATCTCAGGTTTCGTCCCCTGGTACTTGGGTTCACCATTCCAGACGCTTTACTAACACTCTCCCCACTTGGAGAGTCAGTGCCTTTAAACTCCTGTTTCTCACAGTTTGCAAATTCTGCGCAAGATGAACAGGAATAGGGAGAAGCAATGAGAGACTAGCTGTAGGTGTCTGCACGGGCAAATGGAATCCTCACTTCCCACCAGGAAGAGGAATTAACCAAAGGCTCAGCATGCCCTGCCGGAACCAGATTAGGGCCTGAAGCAATCCTGCGGGTTTGCGGCCAGCTCACAAGAAAGCGAGTTGAAGAAAGGAGCTCAGGGGCACTGTCATTCACAAACCTGCAGAGTTATGATCGACAGCTATCGTCCAAAAATGTATTGAAGTTAGTCTTCGAAGAGGACTTGAAAGCGGGGCAGAATTTCAGGAAAACGATTTCAGGGGGTAGACTGGAATTACACTTAAAGCATAGGAAAAGGGGCAGAATGTCCACAATGATGCACTTGGCCAAAAAGGGCGTATGCTTCTTTTCCTGAATATGTTCAGGAAAAAACGCATACGCACTTTTTGGCCAACCAAGCAAGCGTGTAATGGAAATCTGCACTACAATGAAGTCTCACTGCCCCCCGGTCAAAAGGGCCATCTGAAACAAGTGTAAAATCCAGAAAGGCAGGAAAGGTCATGGAGAACAGGGAGCCTTGTTATGCTGCTTGGCGGGATGTAAATTGCCAACAGCCAATCTGGAGAAGTGTATGGTGTTTCCTGAAACACGTAGGAAACAATGCAACACAGCCTATGGCACTTCCACTTATGGTCCTAAAGCTTAGGGAAATTAAAATCAAAAACACACAGCCACCCCAATGTTTGGGACGGCTCTGTTTACAAGAACCTCGTCTATGGAACAAGTTAAATATCCGAGAAAGCAAAAAATGGATAAAGATGTTGTGGTACGTACGTACAATGGAATAAGACTCAGCAATGGAATCTACGTCATCAGGCCCATAGCGGCATAAGGAGTGGATTCAGGTACGATGATTCTATGAGAAATAAGACACACAGAAAAAGAAACATCATACGATATCACTAATACACGGAACGTAAACTTGACTACACATGAACTGAATTACAAAACAGAAGAGGGTCTCAAATTTAGAAAACCAACTTATGCCTGCTTATGGGGAAAGGTGAGATGGGGTGCTGCATCAAACCAGAGATTGAAATTAGCACAGATACCGTTCCATAAGCCAAATATATAATAGACAAGACCTACTCCTTGCTCAACGAAATGGACTCAACACCCCATATTCAACGCCTGGCAATATACCTGACAAGTAAGAATCTTAAGACCCATGGATTTATATGTCTCCATAAGGAAATCAAGCATGTGTACAGCGGCCAAAACGCAGCAGTGAAAATCCGATAAATCCAATTATCAAAATAAATTTCAAAAACAAAACACTATGACAGTGAAATAGAGAGCAATTCTTAAATAATTCATTCAGGGCTTGTGATGCAACCTGGATTTACCACATCTACACCCAGAGCTGGGTGTGACATAAGGCTGGACACTTCAGGCTGATAGCATTGGTGATGTTCGGTGAGCAAACGCAGACCCTTTGAAGTCATACTGCATGGTAGACATTCCATGGGTCCCAACTCTCCAGGTTTAAGGGAATCTTCCTTCAGCTAAAACATGCATGGGAAACCCAGAGTATGGTCCACCGTTTGATTGGGAAACGTTTTCAAATGCATCTCAGGTTTCGTACCCTTTTACTCGGGTTCACCATTCCAGACGCTTTACTAACACTCTCTCCACTTGGAGAGTCAGTGCCTTTAACCTCCTGTTTGGCACAGTTTGCAATTTCTGCGCAAGATGAACAGGAATAGGGACAAACAATGAGAGACCATCTGTAGGTGTCTGCACGGGCAAATGGAGCGCTCATTTCCCACCAGGAAGAGGAATTAACCAAAGGCTCAGCGTGCCCTGCTGGAACCAGATTAGGGCCTGAAGCAATCCTGCGGTTTTGCGGCCAGCTCACAAGAAAGCGAGTTGAAGAAAGAGCTCAGGGGCACTGTAATTCACAAACCTGTAGAGTTATGAATGTCAGCTATTGTCCAAAAATGTATTGAAGTAAGTCTTCGAAGAGGACTTGAAAGCGGGGCAGAATTTCAGGAAAACGATTTCAGGGGGTAGACTGGAATTGCACTTAAAGCATAGGAAAAGAGGCAGAATGTCGACAATGATGCACTTGGCCAAAACGTGCGTATGCGTTTTTTCCTGAATATATTCAGGAAAAAACGCATACGCACGTTTTGGCCTACCAAGCAAGCGTGTAAAGGAAATCTGCACTACAATGAAGTCTCACTGCCCCTCGGTCAAAGGGGCCATCTGAAAAAAGTGTAAAATCCAGAAAGGCAGGACAGGTCATGGAGAACAGGGAGCCTTGTTATGCTGATGGGCGGGATGTAAATTGCCAACAGCCACTCTGGAGAAGTGTATGGTGTTTCCTGAAACACGTAGGAAACAAAGCAACACAGCCTATGGCACTTCCACTTATGGCCCTATAGCTTAGGGAAATTAAAATCAAAAACACACAGGCACCCCAAATTTTGGGACGGCTGTGTTTACAAGAACCTCGTCTACGGTACAAGTTAAATATCCGAGAAAGCAAAAAATGGATAAAGAAATTGTGGTACGTACGTACAATGGAATATCACTCAGCAATGCAATCTACGTCATCAGAACATAGCGGCATAATGAGTGGATTCAGGTACGACGATTCTATGAGAAATAAGACACACAGAAAAAGAAACATCTTAAGATATCACTAATACACGGAACGTAAACTTGGCTACACATGAACTGAATTACAAAACAGAACAGAGTCTCAAATTTAGATAACCAACTTATGCTTGCTTATGGGGAAAGGTGAGTTTGGGGGCTGCATAAAACCAGAGATTGAAATTAGCACAGATACTGTTCCATAAGCCAAATATATAATAGACCAGACCTACTCCTTGCTCAACGAAAAGGACTCAACACCCCATATTCAACGCCTGGGAATATACCTGACAAGTAAGAATCTTAAGACCCATGGATTTATATGTCTCCATAAGGAAATCAAGCGTGTGTACAGCGGCCTAAACGCAGCAGTGAAAATCCGATAAATCCCATTATCAAAATAAATTTCACAAACACAACACATTGACAGTGAAATACAGAGCAATTCTTAGATAATTCATTCAGGGCTTGTGATGCAACCTGGATTTACCACATCTACACCCAGATCTGGGTGAGACATAAGGCTGGACACTTCGGGCTGATAGCATTGGTGAGGTTCGGTGAGCAAAGGCAGACCCTTTGAAGTCATACTGCATGGTACCCATTCCATGGGTCCCAACTCTCCAGGTTTAAGGGATTCTTCCTTCAGCTAAAACATGCATGGGAAACCCAGAGTATGGTCCACCGTGTGATTGGGAAACGTTTTCAAATGCATTTCAGGTTTCGTCCCCTGGTACTCGGGTTCACCGTTCCAGACGCTTTACTAACACTCTCCCCACTTGGAGAGTCAGTGCCTTTAACCTCCTGTTTGGCACAGTTTGCAATTTCTGCGCAAGATGAACAGGAATAGGGAGAACCAATGAGAGACTAACTGTAGGTGTCTGCACGGGCAAATGGAACGCTCATTTACCACCAGGAAGAGGAATTAACCAAAGGCTTAGAGTGCCCTGCCGGAACCAGATTAGGGCCTGAAGCAATCCTGTGGTGTTGCGGCCAGCTCACAAGATAGCGAGTTGAAGAAAGGAGCTCAGGGGCACTGTAATTAACAAACCTGCAGAGTTATGAATGACAGCTATCGTTCAAAAATGTATTGAAGTAACTCTTCGAAGAGGAATTGAAAGCGGGGCAGAATGTCAGGAAAACGATTTCAGGGGGTAGACTGGAATTACACTTAAAGCATAGGAAAAGAGGCAGAATGTCGACAATGATGCACTTGGCCAAAAAGGGCGTATGCGTTTTTTCCTGAATATATTCAGGAAAAAACGCATACGCCCTTTTTGGCCAACCAAGCAAGCGTGTAAAGGAAATCTGCACTACAATGAAGTCTCACTGCCCCCCGGTCCAAAGGGCCATCTGAAACAAGTGTAAAATCCAGAAAGGCAGGACAGGTCATGGAGAACAGGGAGCCTTGTTATGCTGATGGGCGGGATGTAAATGGCCAACAGCCACTCTGGAGAAGTGTATGGTGTTTCCAGAAACACGTAGGAAACAAAGCAACACAGCCTATGGCACTTCCACTTATGGTCCTATAGCTTAGGTAAATTAAAATCAATAACACACAGCCACCCCAAAGTTTGGGACGGCTCTCTTTACAAGAACCTCGTCTACGGTACAAGTTAAATATCCGAGAATGCAAAAAATGGATAAAGAAGTTGTGGTATGTACGTACAATGGAATATCACTCAGCAATAAGATCTACGTCATCAGGCCCGTAGCGGCATAATGAGTGGATTCAGGTACGACGATTCTACGAGAAATAAGTCACACAGAAAAAGAAACATCATAAGATATCACTAATACACGGAACGTAAACTTGGCTACACATGAACTGAATTACAAAATAGAACAGGGTCTCAAATTTAGAAAACCAACTTATGCTTGCTTATGGGGAAAGGTGTGTTGGGGTGTTGCATAAAACCAGAGATTGAAATTAGCACAGATACCGTTCCATAAGCCAAATATATAATAGACAAGACCTACTCCTTGCTCAACGAAATGGACTCAACACCCCATATTCAACGTCTCGGAATATACCTGACAAGTAAGAATCTTAAGACCCATGGATTTATATGTCTCCATAAGGAAATCAAGCTTGTGTACAGCGGCCTAAACGCAGCAGTGAAAATCCGATAAATCCCATTATCAAAATAAATTTCACAAACAAAACACAATGACAGTGAAATAGAGAGCAATTCTTAAATAATTCATTCAGGGCTTGGGATGCAACCTGGATTTACCACATCTACACCCAGAGCTGGGTGAGACATAAGGCTGGACACTTCGGGCTGATAGCATTGGTGAGGTTCGGTGAGCAAACGCAGACCCTTTGAAGTCATACTGCATGGTACCCATTCCATGGGTCCCAACTCTCCAGGGTTAAGGGATTCTTCCTTCAGCTAAAACATGCATGGGAAACCCAGAGTATGGTCCACCGTGTGATTGGGAAACGTTTTCAAATGCATCTCAGGTTTCGACCCCTGGTACTCGGGTTCACCGTTCCAGACGCTTTACTAACACTCTCCCCCCTTGGAGAGTCAGTGCCTTTAACCTCCTGTTTGTCAGAGTTTGCAATTTCTGCGCAAGATGAACAGGAATAGGGAGAACCAAAGAGACCATCTGTAGGTGTCTGCACGGGGAAATGGAAAGCTCATTTCCCACCAGGAAGAGGAATTAACCAAAGGATCAGCGTGCCCTGCTGGAACCAGATTAGGGCCTGAAGCAATCCTGCGGTTTTGCGGCCAGCTCAGAAGAAAGCGAGTTGAAGAAAGGAGCTCAGGGGCACTGTAATTCACAAACCTGCAGAGTTATGAATGTCAGCTATTGTCCAAAAATATATTGAAGTCAGTCTTCGAAGAGGACTTGAAAGCAGGGCAGAATTTCAGGAAAACGATTTCAGGGAGTAGACTGGAATTGCACTTAAAGCATAGGAAAAGAGGCAGAATGTCGACAATGATGCACTTGGCCAAAACGTGCGTATGCGTTTTTTCCTGAATATATTCAGGAAAAAACGCATACGCCCTTTTTGGCCTACCAAGCAAGCGTGTAAAGGAAATCTGCACTACAATGAAGTCTCACTGCCCCCCGGTCCAAAGGGCCATCTGAAACAAGTGTAAAATCCAGAAAGACAGGACAGGTCATGGAGAACAGGGAGCCTTGTTATGCTGATGGGCGGGATGTAAATTGCCAACAGCCACTCTGGAGAAGTGTATGGTGTTTCCTGAAACACGTAGGAAACCAAGCAACACAGCCTATGGCACTTCCACTTATGGTCCTATAGCTTAGGGAAATTAAAATCAATAACACACAGCCCCCCCAAAGTTTGGGACGGCTCTGTTTACAAGAACCTCGTCTACGGTACAAGTTAAATATCCGAGAAAGCAAAAAATGGATAAAGAAGTTGTGGTACGTACGTACAATGGAATATCACTCAGCAATGAGATCTACGTCATCAGGCCCGTAGCGGCATAATGAGTGGATTCAGGTACGACAATTCTATGAGAAATAATTCACAGAGAAAAAGAAACATCATAAGATATCACTAATACACGTAACGTAAACTTGGCTACACATGTACTGAATTACAAAACAGAACAGGGTCTCAAATTTAGAAAACCAACTTATGCTTGCTTATGGGGAAAGGTGAGTTGGGGTGCTGCATAAAACCAGAGATTGAAATTAGCACAGATACCGTTCCATAAGCCAAATATATAATATACAAGACCTACTCCTTGCTCAACGAAATGGACTCAACACCCCATATTCAACGCCTGGCAATATACCTGACAAGTAAGAATCTTAAGACCCATGGATTTATAAGTCTCCATAAGGAAATCAAGCATGTTTACAGTGGCCTAAACGCAGCAGTGAAAATCCGATAAATCCAATTATCAAAATAAATTTCAAAAACAAAACACAATGACAGTGAAATAGAGTGCAATTCTTAAATAATTCATTCAGGGCTTGTGATGCAACCTGGATTTACCACATCTACAACCAAAGCTGGTTGAGACATAAGGCAGGACACTTCGGCTAATAGCACTGGTGAGGTTCGTTGAGCAAAGGCAGACCCTTTGAAGCCATACTGCATGGCAGCCATTCCTTGGGTCCCAACTCTCCAGGTTTAAGGGATTCTTCCTTCAGCTAAAACATGCATGGGAAACCCAGAGTATGGTCCACCGTGTGATTGGGAAACGTTTTCAAATGCATCTCAGGTTTCGTCCCCTGGTACTCGGGTTCACCGTTCCAGACGCTTTACTAACACTCTCCCCCCTTGGAGAGTCAGTGCCTTTAACCTCGTGTTTGACACAGTTTGCAATTTCTGCGCAAGATGAACAGGAATAGGGAGAACCAATGTGAGACTAGCTGTAGGTGTGTGCACGGGCAAATGGAACCCTCATTTCCCACCAGGAAGAGGAATTAACCAAAGGCTCAGCGTGCCCTGCCGGAACCAGATTAGGGCCTGAAGCAATCCTGCGGTTTTGCGGCCAGCTCACAAGAAAGCGAGTTGAAGAAAGGAGCTCAGGGGTACTGTAATTCACAAACCTGCAGAGATATGAATGACAGCTATCGTCCAAAAATGTATTGATGTAAGTCTTTGAAGAGGACTTGAAAGCGGGGCAGAGTATCAGGAAAATGATTTCAGGGGGTAGACGGGAATTGCACTTAAAGCATAGGAAAAGAGGCATAATGTCCACAATGATGCACTTGGCCACAAAGGGCGTATGCGTTTTTTCCTGAATATATTCAGGAAAAAACGCATACGCCTTTTTTGGCCAACCAAGCAAGCGTGTCAAGGAAATCTGCACTACAATGAAGTCTCACTGCCCCCCGGTCCAAAGGGCCATCTGAAACAAGTGTAAAATCCAGAAAGACAGGACAGGTCATGGAGAACAGGGAGCATTGTTATGCTGATGGGCGGGATTTAAATTGCCAACAGCCAGTCTGGAGAAGTGTATGGTGTTTCCTGAATCATGTAGGAAACAAAGCAACACAGCCTATGGCACTTCCACTTAGGGTCCTATAGCTTAGGAAAATTAAAATCAAAAACACACAGCCACCCCAAAGTTTGGGACGGCTCTGTTTACCAGAAACTCGTCTACGGTACAAGTTAAATATCCGAGAAAGCAAAAAATAGATAAAGAAGTTGTGGTACGTACGTACAATGGAATATCACTCAGCAATGAGATCTACGTCATCAGGCCCGTAGCAGCATAATGAGTGCATTCAGGTACGACGATTCTACGAGAAATAAGTCACACAGAAAAAGAAACATCATAAGATATCACTAATACACGGAACGTAAACTTGGCTACACATGTACTGAATTACAAAACAGAACAGGGTCTCAAATTTAGAAAACCAACTTATGCTTGCTTATGGGGAAAGGTGAGTTGGGGTGCTGCATCAAACCAGAGATTGAAATTAGCACAGATATCGTTCCATAAGCCAAATATATAATAGACAAGACCTACTCCTTGCTCAACGAAATGGACTCAACACCCCATATTCCACGCCTGGGAATATACCTGACAAGTAAGAATCTTAAGTCCCATGATTTATATGTCTCCATAAGGAAATCAAGCGTGTGTACAGCGGCCTAAACGCAGCAGTGAAAATCCGATAAATCCCATTATCAAAATAAATTTCAAAAACAAAACACAATGACAGTGAAATAGAGAACAATTCTTAAATAATTCATTCAGGGCTTGTGATGCAACCTGGATTTACCACATCTACACCCAAAGCTGGTTGACACATAAGGCTGGACACTTCGGGCTGATCGCATTGGTGAGGTTCAGTGAGCAAATGCAGAACTTTGAAGTCATACCGCATGGTAGCCATTCGATGGGTCACAACTCTCCAGGTTTAAGGGATTCTTCCTTCAGCTAAAACATGCATGGGAAACCCAGAGTATGGTCCATCGTGTGATTGGGAAACGTTTTCAAATGCATCTCAGGTTTCGTCCCCTGGTACTCAGGTTCACCATTCCAGACGCTTTACTAACGCTCTCCCCCCTTGGAGAGTCAGTGCCTTTAACCTCCTGTTTGGCACAGTTTGCAATTTCTGCGCAAGATGAACAGGAATAGGGAGAACCAATGAGAGACTAGCTGTAGGTGTCTGCAGGGCAAATGGAATGATCATTTCCCACCAGGAAGAGGAATTAACCAAAGGCTCAGCATGCCCTGCCGGAAACAGATTAGGGCCTGAAGCAATCCTGTGGTTTCGCGGCCAGCTCACAAGAAAGCGAGTTGAAGAATGGAGCTCAGGGGCACTGTAATTCACAAACCTGCAGAGTTATGAATGACAGCTATCGTCCAAAAATGTATTGAAGTAAGTCTTCGAAGAGGACTTGAAAGCGGGCAGAATTTCAGGAAAACGATTTCAGGGGGTAGACTGGAATTGCACTTAAAGCATAGGAAAAGAGGCAGAATGTCGACAATGATGCACTTGGCCAGAAAGGGCGTATGCGTTTTTTCCTGAATATATTCAGGAAAAAACGCATACGCCCTTTTGGACGAACCAAGCAAGCGTGTAATGGAAATCTGCACTACAATGAAGTCTCACTGCCCCCCGGTGAAAAGGGCCATCTGAAACAAGTGTAAAATCCAGAAAGGCAGGACAGGTCATGGAGAACAGGGAGCCTTGTTATGCTGATGGGCGGGATGTAAATTGCCAACAGCCACTCTGGAGAAGTGTATGGTGTTTCCTGAAACACGTAGGAAACAAAGCAACACAGCCTATGGCACTTCCACTTATGGTCCTATAGCTTAGGTAAATTAAAATCAAAAACACACAGCCACCCCAAAGTTTTGGACGGCTCTCTTTACAAGAACTTCGTCTACGGTACAAGTTAAATATCCGAGAAAGCAAAAAATGGATAAAGAAGTTGTGGTACGTACGTACAATGGAATATCACTCAGCAATGAGATCTATGTCATCAGGCCCGTAGCGGCATAATGAGTGGATTCAGGTACGACGATTCTACGAGAAATAAGTCACACAGAAAAAGAAACATCATAAGATATCACTAATACACGGAACGTAAACTTGTCTACACATGAACTGAATTACAAAACAGAACAGGGTCTCAAATTTAGAAAACCAACTTATGCTTGCTTATGGGGAAAGGTGAGTTGGGGTGCTGCATCAAACCAGAGATTGAAATTAGCACAGATACCGTTCCATAAGCCAAATATATAATAGACAAGACCTACTCCTTGCTCAACCAAACGGACTCAACACCCCATATTCAATTCCTGGGAATATACCTGACAAGTAAGAATCTTAAGACCCATGGATTTATATGTCTCCATAAGGAAGTCAAGCGTGTGTTCAGTGGCCTAAACGCAGCAGTGAAAATCCGATAAATCCCATTATCAAAATAAATTTCACAAACAAAACACAATGACAGTGAAATAGAGAGCAATTCTTAAATAATTCATTCAGGGCTTGTGATGCAACCTGGATTTACCACATCTACACCCAGAGCTGGGTGAGACATAAGGCTGGACACTTCGGGCTGATAGCATTGGTGAGGTTCGGTGAGCAAACGCAGACCCTTTGAAGTCATACTGCATGGTAGCCATTCCATGGGTCCCAACTCTCCAGGTTTAAGGGATTCTTCCGTCAGCTATAACATGCATGGGAAACCCAGAGTATGGTCCACCGTGTGCTTGGGAAACGTTTTCAAATGCATCTCAGGTTTCGACCCCTGGTACTCGGGTTCACCGTTCCAGACGCTTTACTAACACTCTCCCTCTTGGAGAGTCAGTGCCTTTAACCTCCTGTTTGGCACAGTGTGCAATTTCTGCGCATGATGAACAGGAATAGGGAGAACCAATGAGAGACTATCTGTAGGTGTCTGCACGGGCAAATGGAACGCTCATTTCCCACCAGGAAGAGGAATTAACCAAAGGCTCAGCGTGCCCTGCTGAAACCAGATTAGGGCCTGAAGCAATCCTGCGGTTTTGCGGCCAGCTCACAAGAAAGCGAGTTGAAGAAACGAGCTCAGGGGCACTGTAATTCACAAACCTGCAGAGTTATGAATGACAGCTATCGTCCAAAAATGTATTGAAGTAAGTCTTCGAAGAGGACTGGAAAGCGGGGCAGAATTTCAGGAAAACGATATCAGGGGGTAGACTGGAATTGCACTTAAAGCATAGGAAAAGAGGCAGAATGTCGACAATGATGCACTTGGCCAAAAAGGGCGTATGCGTTTTTTCCTGAATATATTCAGGAAAAAACGCATACGCCCTTTTTGGCCAACCAAGCAAGCGTGTAAAGGAAATCTGCACTACAATGAAGTCTCAGTGCCCCCCGGTCAAAAGGGCCATCTGAAAAATGTGTAAAATCCAGAAAGGCAGGACAGGTCATGGAGAACAGGGAGCCTTGTTATGCTGATGGGCGTGATGTAAATTGCCAACAGCCACTCTGGAGAAGTGTACAGTGTTTCCTGAAACACGTAGGAAACAAAGCAACACAGCCTATGGCACTTCCACTTATGGTCCTATAGCTTAGGGAAATTAAAATCAAAAACACACAGCCACCCTAACGTTTGGGATGGCTCTGTTTACAAGAACCTCGTCTACGGTACAAGTTAAATATCCGAGAAAGCAAAAAATGGATAAAGAAGTTGTGGTACGTACGTACAATGTAATATCACTCAGCAATGAAATCTACGTCATCAGGCCCGTAGCGGCATAATGAGTGGATTCAGGTACGACGATTCTACGAGAAATAGGTCACACAGAAAAAGAAACATCATAAGATATCACTCATACACGGAACGTAAACTTGTCTACACATGAACTGAATTACAAAACAGAACAGGGTCTCAAATTAAGAAAACCAACTTATGCTTGCTTATGGGGAAAGGTGAGTTGGGGTGCTGCATAAAACCAGAGATTGAAATTAGCACAGATACCGTTCCATAAGCCAAATATATAATAGACAAGACCTACTCCTTGCTCAACGAAATGGACTCAACACCCCATATTCAACGCCTGGGAATATACCTGACAAGTAAGAATCTTAAGACCCATGGATTTATATGTCTCCATAAGGAAATCAAGCGTGTGTACAGCGGCCTAAATGCAGCAGTGAAAATCCGATAAATCCCATTATCAAAATAAATTTCAAAAACCAAACACTATGACAGTGAAATAGAGAGCAATTCTTAAATAATTCATTCAGGGCTTGTGATGCAACCTGGATTTACCACATCTACACCCAGAGCTGGGTGAAACATAAGGCTGGACACTTCGGGCTGATAGCATTGGTGAGGTTCGGTGAGCAAACGCAGACCCGTTGAAGTCATACTGCATGGCAGCCATTCAATGGGTCCCAACACTCCAGGTTTAAGGGATTCTTCCTTCAGCTAAAACATGCATGGGAAACCCAGAGTATGGTCCACCGTGTGATTGGGAAACGTTTTCAAATGCATCTCAGGTTTCGTCCCCTGGTACTCGGGTTCACCGTTCCACACGCTTTACTAACACTCTCCCCACTTGGAGAGTCAGTGCCTTTAACCTCCTGTTTGGCACAGTTTGCAATTTCTGCACAAGATGAACAGGAATAGGGAGAACCAATGAGAGACTAGCTGTAGGTGTCTGCACGGGCAAATGGAACGCTCATTTCCCACCAGGAAGAGGAATTAACCAAAGGCTCAGCGTACCCTGCCGGAACCAGATTAGGGCCTGAAGCAATCCTGCGGTTTTGCGGCCAGCTCACAAGAAAGCGAGTTGAAGAAAGGAGCTCAGGGGCACTGTAATTCACAAACCTGCAGAGATATGAATGACAGCTATCGTCCAAAAATGTATTGAAGTAAGTCATCGAAGAGGACTTGAAAGCGGGGCAGAATTTCAGGAAAACGATTTCAGGGGGTAGACTGGAATTGCAATTAAAGCATAGGAAATGAGGCAGAATGTCGACAATGATGCACTTGGCCAGAAAGGGCGTACGCGTTTTTTCCTGAATATATTCATGAAAAAAGGCATACGCCGTTTTTGGCCAAACAAGCAAGCGTGTAAAGGAAATCTGCACTACAATGAAGTCTCACTGCCCACTGGCACAAACGGCCATCTGAAAGAAGTGTAAAATCCAGAAAGGCAGGACAGGTCATGGAGAACAGGGAGCCTTGTTATGCTGATGGGCGGGATGTAAATTGCCAACAGCCACTCTGGAGAAGTGTATGGTGTTTCCTGAATCATGTAGGAAACAAAGCAACACAGCCTATGGCACTTCCACTTATGGTCCTATAGCTTAGGGAAATTAAAATCAAAAACACACAGCCACCCCAAAGTTTGGGACGGCTCTGTTTACAAGAACCTCGTCTACGGTGCAAGTTAAATATCTGAGAAAGCAAAAAATGGATAAAGAAATTGTGGTACGTACGTACAATGGAATATCACTCAGCAATGAGATCTACGTCATCAGGACCGTAGCGGCATAATGAGTGGATTCAGGTACGACGATTCTACGAGAAATAAGTCACTCAGAAAAAGAAACATCATAAAATATCACTAATACACGGAACGTAAACTTGGCTACACATGAACTGAATTACAAAACAGAACAGGGTCTCAAATTTAGAAAACCAACTTATGCTTGCTTATGGGGAAAGGTGAATTGGTTTGCTGCATCAAACCAGAGATTGAAATTAGCACAGATACCGTTCCATAAGCCAAATATATAATAGACAAGACCTACTCCTTGCTCAACGAAATGGACTCAACACCCCATATTCAACGCCTGGGAATATACCTGACAAGTAAGACTCTTAAGACCCATCGATTTATATGTCTCCATAAGGAAATCAAGCGTGTGTACAGCGGCCGAAACGCAGCAGTGAACATCCGATAAATCCCATTATCAAAATAAATTTCACAAACAAAACACAATGACAGTGAAATAGAGAGCAATTCTTAAATAATTCATTCAGGGCTTGTGATGCAACCTGGATTTACCACATCTACACCCAGAGCTGGGTGAGACATAAGGCTGGACACTTCGGGCTGATAGCATTGGTGAGGTTCGGTGAGAAAACGCAGACCCTTTGAAGTCATACTGCATGGCAGCCATTCCATGGGTCCCAACTCTCCAGGTTTAAGGGATTCTTCCTTCAGCTAAAACATGCATGGGAAACCCAGAGTATGGTCCACCGTGTGATTGGGAAACGTTTTCAAATGCATCTCAGGTTTCGTCCCCTGGTACTCGGGTTCTCCGTTCCCGGCACTTTACTAACACTCTGCCCACTTGGAGAGTCAGTGCCTTTAACCTCCTGTTTGGCACAGTTCGCAATTTCTGCACAAGATGTACAGGAATAGGGAGACCAATGAGAGGCTAGCTGTAGGTGTCTGCACGGGCAAATGAAACGCACATATCCCACCAGCAAGAGGGATTAACCAAAGGTTCAGCGTGCCCTGCCGGAACCAGATTAGGGCCTGAAGCAATCCTGCGGTTTCGCGGCCAGCTCACAAGAAAGCGAGTTGAAGAAAGGAGCTCAGGGGCACTGTAAATCACAAACCTGCAGAGTTATGAATGACAGCTATCGTCCAAAAATGTATTGAAGTAAGTCTTCGAAGAGGACTTGAAAGCGGGGCAGAATTTCAGGAAAACGATTTCAGGGGGTAGACTGGAATTGCACTTAAAGCATAGGAAAAGAGGCAGAATGTCGACAATGATGCACTTGGCCAAAAAGGGCGTATGCGTTTTTTCCTGAATATATTCAGGAAAAAACGCATACGCCCTTTTTGGCCAACCAAGCAAGCGTGTAAAGGAAATATGCACTACAGTGAAGTCTCACTGCCCCCCGGTCCAAACGGACATCTGAAACAAGTGTAAAATCCAGAAAGGCAGGACAGGTCATGGAGAACAGGGAGCTTTTTTATGAGGATGGGCGGGATGTAAATTGCCAACAGCCACTCTGGAGAAGTGTATGGTGTTTCCTGAAACACGTAGGAAACAAAGCAACACAGCCTATGGCACTTCCACTTAGGGTGCTATAGCTTAGGTAAATTAAAATCAAAAACACACAGCCACCCCAAACTTTGGGACGGCTCTGTTTACAAGAACCTCGTATACGGTACAAGTTAAATATCCGAGAAAGCAAAAAATGGATAAAGAAGTTGTGGTACGTACGTACAATGGAATATCACTCAGCAATGAGATCTACGTCATCAGGCCCGTAGCGGCATAATGAGTGCATTCAGGTATGAAGACTCTACGAGAAATACGTCACTCAGAAAAAGAAACATCATAAGATATCACTAATACACGGAACGTATACTTGGCTACACATGAACTGAATTAGAAAACAGAACAGGGTATCAAATTTAGAAAACCAACTTATGCTTGCTTATGGGGAAAGGTGAGTTGGGGTGCTGCATCAAACCAGAGATTGAAATTAGCACAGATACCGTTCCATAAGCCAAATATATAATAGACAAGACCTACTCCTTGCTCAACGAAATGGACTCAACACCCCATATTCAATGCCTGGGAATATACCTGACAAGTAAGAATCTTAAGACCCATGGATTTATATGTCTCCATAAGGAAATCAAGCGTGTGTACAGCGGCCGAAACGCAGCAGTGAAAATCCGATAAATCCCATTATCAAAATAAATTTCACAAACAAAACACAATGACAGAGAAATAGAGAGCAATTCTTAAATAATTCATTCAGGTCTTGTGATGCAACCTGGATTTACCACATCTACACCCAGAGCTGGGTGAGACATAAGGCTGGACACTTCGGGCTGATAGCATTTGTGGTTCGGTAAGCAAACGCAGACCCTTTGAAGTCATACCGCATGGTAGCCATTCCATGGGTCCCAACTCTCCAGGTTTAAGGGATTCTTCCTTCAGCTAAAACATGCATGGGAAACCCAGAGTATGGTCCATCGTGTGATTGGGAAACGTTTTCAAATGCATCTCAGGTTTCGTCCCCTGGTACTCGGGTTCACCGTTCCAGACGCTTTACTAACACTCTCCCCCCTTGGAGAGTCAGTGCCTTTAACCTCCTGTTTGGCACAGTTTGCAATTTCTGCGCAAGATGAACAGGAATAGGGAGAACCAATGAGAGACTAGCTGTAGGTGTCTGCAGGGCAAACGGAACGCTCATTTCCCACCAGGAAGAGCAATTAACCAAAGGCTCAGCGTGCCCTGCCGGAATCAGATTAGGGCCTGAAGCAATCTTGTGGTTTTGCGGCAGGCTCACAAGAACGCGAGTTGAAGAAAGGAGCTCAGGGGCACTGTAATTCACAAACCTGCAGAGTTATGAATGACAGCTATCGTCCAAAAATGTATTGAAGTAAGTCTTCGAAGAGGACTTGAAAGCGAGGCAGAATTTCAGGAAGTCGATTTCAGGGGGTAGACTGGAATTGCACTTAAAGCATAGGAAAAGAGGCAGAATGTCGACAATGATGCACTTGGCCAGAAACGGCGTATGCGTTTTTTCCTGAATATATTCAGGAAAAAACGCATACGCCCTTTTTGACCAAACAAGCAAGCGTGTAAAGGAAATCTGCACTACAATGAAGTCTCACTGCCCCCCGGTGAAAAGGGCCATCTGAAACAAGTGTAAAATCCACAAAGGCAGGACAGGTTATGGAGAACAGGGAGCCTTGTTAGGCTGCTGGGCGGGATGTAAATTGCCAACAGCCACTCTGGAGAAGTGTATGGTGTTTCCTGAAACACGTAGGAAACAAAGCAACACAGCCTATGGCACTTCCACTTAGGGTCCTATAGTTTAGGGAAATTAAAATCAAAAACACACAGCCACCCCAAAGTTTGGGACGGCTCTCTTTACTAGAACCTCGTCTACGGTAAAAGTTAAATATCCGAGAAAGCAAAAAATGGATAAAGTAGTTGTGGTACGTACGTACAATGGACTATCACTCAGCAATGAGATCTACGTCATCAGGCCCGTAGCGGCATAATGAGTCCATTCAGGTTGAAGACTCTACGAGAAATACGTCACTCAGAAAAAGAAACATCATAAGATATCACTAATACACGGAACGTAAACTTGGCTACACATGAACTGAATTACAAAACAGAACAGGGTCTCAAATTTAGAAACCCAACTTATGCTTGCTTATGGGGAAAGGTGAGTTGGGGTGCTGCATCAAACCAGAGATTGAAATTAGCACAGATACCGTTCCATAAGCCAAATATATAATAGAAAAGACCTACTCCTTGCTCAACGAAATGGACTCAACACCCCATATTCAACGCCTGGAAATATACCTGACAAGTAAAAATCGTAAGACCCATGGATTTATATGTCTCCATAAGGAAATCAAGTGTGTGTACAGCGGCCTAAACGCAGCAGTGAAAATCCGATAAATCCCATTATCAAAATAAATTTCAAAAACAAAACACAATGACAGTGAAATAGAGAGCAATTCTTACATAATTCATTCAGGGCTTGTGATGCAACCTGGATTTACCACATCTACACCCAGAGCTGGGTGAGACATAAGGCTGGACACTTCGGGCTGATAGCATTGGTGAGGTTCGGTGAGCAAACGCAGACCCTTTGAAGTCATACTGCATGGTAGCCATTCCATGGGTCCCAACTCTCCAGGTTTAAGGGATTCTTCCTTCAGCTTAAACATGCATGGGAAACCCAGAGTATGATCCACCGTGTGATTGGTAAACGTTTTCAAATGCATCTCAGGTTTCGTCCCCTGGTACTCGGGTTCACCATTCCAGACGCTTTACTAACACTCTCCCCACTTGGAGAGTCAGTGCCTTTAACCTCCTGTTTGGCACAGTTTGCAATTTCTGAGCAAGATGAACAGGAATAGGGAGAACCAATGAGAGACTAGCTGTAGATGTCTGCACGGGCAAATGGAACGCTCATTTCCCACCAGGAAGAGGAATTAACCAAAGGCTCAGCGTGCCCTGCCGGAACCAGATTATGGCCTGAAGCAATCCTGCGGTTTTGAAGCCAGCTCATAAGAAAGCGAGCTGAAGAAAGGAGCTCAGGGGCACTGTAATTCACAAACCTGCAGAGTTATGAATGACAGCTATCGTCCAAAAATGTATTGAAGTAAGTTTTGGAAGAGGACTTGAAAGCGGGGCAGAATTTCAGGAAAACGATTTCAGGGGGTAGACTGGAATTGCACTTAAAGCATAGGAAAAGAGGCAGAATGTCGACAATGATGCACTTGGCCAAAAAGGGCGTATGCGTTTTTTTCTGAATATATTCAGGAAAAAACGCATACGCCCTTTTTGGTCAACCAAGCAAGCTTGTAAAGGAAATCTGCACTACAATGGAGTCTCAATGCCCCCGGTCCAAAGGGCTATCTGAAACAAGTGTAAAATCCAGAAAGACAGGACAGGTCATGGAGAACAGGGAGCCTTGTTATGCTGATGGGCGGGATGTAAATTGCCAACAGCCACTCTGGAGAAGTGTATGGTGTTTCCTGAAACACGTAGGAAACAAAGCAACACAGCCTATGGCACTTCCACTTAGGGTCCTATAGCTTAGGGAAATTAAAATCAATAACACACAGCCACCCCAAAGTTGGGGACGGCTCTGTTTACAAGAAACTTGTCTACGGTACAAGTTAAATATCCGAGAAAGCAAAAAATGGATAAAGAAGTTGTGGTACGTACGTACAATGGAATATCTCTCAGCAATGAGATGTACGTCATCAGGCCCGTAGCGGCATAAGGAGTGCATTCAGGTACGACGATTCTACGAGAAATAAGTCACACAGAAAAAGAAACATCTTAAGATATCACTCATACACGGAACGTAAACTTGGCTTCACATGTACTGAATTACAAAACAGAACAGGGTCTCAAATTGAGAAAACCAACTTATGCTTGCTTATGGGGAAAGGTGAGTTGACGTGCTGCATCAAACCAGAGATTGAAATTAGCACAGATATCGTTCCATAAGCCAAATATATAATAGACAAGACCTACCCCTTGCTCAACGAAATGGACTCAACACCCCATATTCAACTCCTGGGAATATACCTGACAAGTAAGAATCTTAAGACCCATGGATTTATATGTCTCCATAAGGAAATAAAGCGTGTGTACAGCGGCCTAAACGCAGCAGTGTAAATCCGATAAATCCCATTATCAAAATAAATTTCAAAAACAAAACACAATGACAGTGAAATAGAGAGCAATTCTTAAATAATTCATCCAGGGCTTGTGATGCAACCTGGATTTACCACATCTACACCCAGAGCTGGGTGAGACATAAGGCTGGACACTTCGGGCTGATAGCATTGGTGTGGTTCGGTGAGCAAACGCAGACCCTTTGAAGTCAAACCGCATGGTACCCATTCCATGGGTCCCAACTCTCCAGGTTTAAGGGATTCTTCCTTCAGCTAAAACATGCATGGGAAACCCAGAGTATGGTCAATCGTGTGATTGGGAAACGTTTTCAAATGCATCTCAGGTTTCATACCCTGGTACTCGGGTTCACCGTTCCAGACGCTTTACTAACACTCTCCCCCTTTGGAGAGTCAGTGCCTTTAACCTCCTGTTTGGCACAGTTTGCAATTTCTGCGCAAGATGAACAGGAATAGGGAGAACCAATGAGAGACTAGCTGTAGGTGTCTGCAGGGCAAACGGAATGCTCATTTCTCACCAGGAAGAGGAATTAACCAAAGGCTCAGCGTGCCCTTCCGGAACCAGATTAGGGCCTGAAGCAATCTTGTGGTTATGTGGCCAGACACAAGAACGCGAGTTGAAGAAAGGAGCTAAGGGGCACTGTAATTCACAAACCTGCAGAGTTATGAATGACAGCTATCGTCCAAAAATGTATTGAAGTAAGTCTTCGAAGAGGACTTGAAAGCGGGGCAGAATTTCAGGAAAACGATTTCAGGGGGTAGACTGGAATTGCACTTAAAGCATAGGAAAAGAGGCAGAATGTCAACAATGATGCCCTTTGCCAAAAAGGGCATATGCGTTTTATCCTGAATATATTCAGGAAAAAACGCATACGCCCTTTTTGTCCAACCAAGCAAGCGTGTAAAGGAAATCTGCACTACAATGAAGTCTCACAGCCCCCCGGTCAAAAGGGCCATCTGAAACAAGTGTAAAATCCAGAAAGACAGGACAGGTCATGGAGAACAGGGAGCCTTGTTATGCTGATGGGCGGGATGTAAATTGCCAACAGCCACTCTGGAGAAGTGTATGGTGTTTCCTGAAACACGTAGGAAACAAAGCAACACAGCCTATGGCACATTCACTTATGGTCCTATAGCTTAGGGAAATTAAAATCAAAAACACACAGCCACCCCAACGTTTGGGACGGCTCTGTTTACAAGAACCTCGTCTACGGTACAAGTTAAATATCCGAGAAAGCAACAAATGGATAAAGAAATTGTGGTACGTATGTACAATGGAATATCACTCAGCAATGAGATCTACGTCATCAGGCCGGTAGCGGCATAATGAGTGGATTCAGGTATGATGATTCTACAAGAAATAAGTCCCACAGAAAAAGAAACATCATAAGATATCACTAATACACGGAATGTAAACTTGTCTACACATGAACTGAATTACAAAACAGAACAGGGTCTCAAATTTAGAAAACCAACTTATGCTTGCTTATGGGGAAAGGTGAGTTGGGGTGCTGCATAAAACCAGAGATTGAAATTAGCACAGATACCGTTCCTTAAGCCAAATATATAATAGACAAGACCTACTCCTTGCTCAGCGAAATGAACTCAACACCCCATATTCAACGCCTGGGAATATACCTGACACGTAATAATCTTAAGTCCCATGGATTTATATGTCTCCATAAGGAAAACAAGCGTGTGTACAGCGGCCTAAACGCAGCAGTGAAAATCCGATAAATCCGATTATCAAAATAAATTTCAATAACACAACACAATGACAGTGAAATAGAGAGCAATTCTTAAATAATTCATTCAGGGCTTGTGATGCAACCTGGATTTACCACATCTACACCCAGATCTGGGTGAGACATAAGGCTGGACACTTCGGGCTGATAGCATTGGTGAGGTTTGGTGAGCAAACGCAGACCCTTTGAAGTCATACTGCATGTTAGCCATTCCATGGGTCCCAACTCTCCAGGTTTAAGGGATTCTTCCATCAGCTAAAACATGCATGGGAAACCCAGAGTATGGTCCACCGTGTGATTGGGAAACGTTTTCAAATACATCTCAGGTTTCGTCCCCTGGTACTCGGGTTCACCATTCCAGACGCTTTACTAACACTCTCCCCACTTGGAGAGTCAGTGCCTTTAACCTCCTGTTTGGCACAGTTTGCAATTTCTGCGCAAGATGAACAGGAAGAGAGAGAATCAATAAGAGACTAGCTGTACGTGTCTGCACGGGCAAATGGAACGCTCATTTCCCACCAGGAAGAGGAATTAACCAAAGGCTCAGCGTGCCCTGCCGGAACCAGTTTAGGGCCTGAAGGAATCCAGCGCTTGTGCGGCCAGCTCACAAGAAAGCGAGTTGAAGAAAGGAGCTCAGGCGCACTGTAATTCACAAACATGCAGAGTTATGAATGACAGCTATCGTCCAAAAATGTATTGAAGTAAGTCTTCGAAGAGGACATGAAAGCGGGGCAGAATTTCAGGAAAACGATTTCAGGGTGTAGACTGGAATTGCACTTAAAGCATAGGAAAAGAGGCAGAATGTCGAACATGATGCACTTCGTCAAAGAGGGCGTATGCGTTTTTTCCTGAATATATTCAGCAAAAAACCCATACGCCCTTTTTGGCCAACCAAGCCAGCGTGTAAAGGAAATCTGCACTACAATGAAGTCTCACTGCCCCCCGGTCAAAAGGGCCATCTGAAAAAAGTATAAAATCCAGAAAGGCAGGACTGGTCATGGAGAACAGGGAGCCTTGTTATGCTGATGGGCGGGATGTAAATTGCCAACAGCCACTCTGGAGAAGTGTATGGTGTTTCCTGAAACACGTAGGAAACAAAGCAACACAGCCTATGGCACTTCCACTTAGGGTGCTATAGCTTAGGGAAATTAAAATCAAAAACACACAGCCACCCCAAAGTTTGGGACAGCACTGTTTACAAGAACCTCGTCTACGGTACAAGTTAAATATCCGAGAAAGCAAAAAATGGATAAAGAAGTTGTGGTATGTACGTACAATGGAATATCACTCAGCAATGAGATCTACGTCATCAGGCCCGTAGCGGCATAGTGAGTGGATTCAGGTACGACGATTCTACGAGAAATAAGTCACACAGAAACAGAAACATCATAAGATATCACTAATACACGGAACGTAAACTTGGCTACACATGAACTGAATTACAAAACAGAACAGGGTCTCAAATTTAGAAAACCAACTTATGCTTGCTTATGGGGAAAGGTGAGTTGGGGTGCTGCATCAAACCAGAGATTGAAATTAGCACAGATACCGTTCCGTAAGCCAAATATATAATAGACAAGACCTTCTCCTTGCTCTACGAAATGGACTCAACACCCCATATTCAACGCCTGGGAATATACCTGACAAATAAGAATCTTAACACCCTTGGATTTATATGTCTCCATAAGGAAATCAAGCGTGTGTACAGCGGCCTAAACCCAGCAGTGAAAATCCAATAAATCCCATAATCAAAATGAATTTCACAAACAAAACACAATGACAGTGAAATAGAGAGCAATTCTAAAATAATTCATTCAGGGCTTGTGATGCAACCTGGATTTACCACATCTACACCCAGAGCTGGGTGAGACATAAGGCTGGACACTTCGGGCTGATAGCATTGGTGAGGTTTGGTGAGCAAACGCAGACCCTTTGAAGTCATACTGCATGGTAGCCATTCCATGGGTCCCAACTCTCCAGGTTTAAGGGATTCTCCCTTCAGCTAAAACATGCATGGGAAACCCAGAGTATGGTCCACCGTGTGATTGGGAAACGTTTTCAAATACATCTCAGGTTTCGTCCCCTGGTACTCGGGTTCACCATTCCAGACGCTTTACTAACACTCTCCCCACTTGGAGAGTCAGTGCCTTTAACCTCCTGTTTGGCACAGTTTGCAATTTCTGCGCAAGATGAACAGGAATAGAGAGAATCAATAAGAGACTAGCTGTAGGTGTCTGCACGGGCAAATGGAACGCTCATTTCCCACCAGGAAGAGGAATTAACCAAAGGCTCAGCATGCCCTGCCGGAACCAGATTAGGTCCTGAAGCAATCCTGCGGATTTGCGGCCAGCTCACAAGATAGCGAGTTGAAGAATGGAGCCCAGGGGCACTGTAATTCACAGACCTGCAGAGTTATGAATGACAGCTATCGTCCAAAGATTTATTGAAGTAAGTCTTCGAAAAGTACTTGAAAGCGGGGCAGAATTTAAGGAAAACGATTTCAAGGGGTAGACTGGAATTGCACTTAAAGCATAGGAAAAGAGGCAGAATGTCGACAATGGTGCACTTGGCCAGAAAGGGCGTATGCGTTTTTTCCTGAATATATTCAGGAAAAAACGCATACGCCCTTTTTGACCAACCAAGCAAGCGTGTAAAGGAAATCTGCACTACAATGAAGTCTCACTGCCCCCCGGTGAAAAGGGCCATCTGAAACAAGTGTAAAATCCACAAAGGCAGGACAGGTCATGGAGAACAGGGAGCCTTGTTATGCTGCTGGGCGGGAGGTAAATTGCCAACAGCCACTCTGGAGAAGTGTATGGTGTTTCCTGAAACACGTAGGAAACAAAGCAACACAGCCTATGGCACTCCCACTTAGGGTCCTACAGCTTAGGGAAATTAAAATCAAAAACACACAGCCACCCCAAAGTTTCGGACGGCTCTCTTTACTAGAACCTCGTCTACGGTACAAGTTAAATATCCGAGAAAGCAAAAAATGGATAAAGAAGTTGTGGTACGTACGTACAATGGAATATCACTCAGCAATGAGATCTACGTCATCAGGCCCGTAGCGGCATAATGAATGGATTCAGGTGCGACGATTCTACGAGAAATAAGTCACACCGAAAAAGGAACATCATAAGATATCACTAATACACGGAATGTAAACTTGGCTACACATGAACTGAATTACAAAACAGAACAGGGTCTCAAATTGAGAAAACCAACTTATGCTTGCTTATGGGGAAAGGTGAGTTGGGGTGCTGCATCAAACCAGAGATTGAAATTAGCACAGATACCGTTCCATAAGCCAAATATATAATAGACAAGACCTACTCCTTACTCAACCAAATGGAGTCAACACCCCATATTCAACGCCTGGAAATATACCTGACAAGTAAGAATCGTAAGACCCATGGATTTATATGTCTCCATAAGGAAATCAAGGGTGTGTACAGCGGCCTAAACACAGCAGTGAAAATCCGATAAATCCCATTATCAAAATAAATTTCAAAAACAAAACACAATGATAGTGACATAGAGAGCAATTCTTAAATAATTCATTCAGGGCTTGTGATGCAACCTGGATTTACCACATCTACACCCAGAGCTGGGTGAGACATAAGGCTGGACACTTCGGGCTGAGAGCATTGGTGAGGTTCGGTGAGCAAACGCAGACCCTTTGAAGTCATACTGCATGGTAGCCATTCCATGGGTCCCAACTCTCCAGGTTTAAGGGATTCTTCCTTCAGCTAAAACATGCGTGGGAAACCCACAGTATGGTGCACCGAGGGACCGGCAAACGTTTTCAAATGCATCTCAGTTTTCGTCCCCTTTTACTCGGGTTCACCATTCCAGACCCTTTACTAACACTCTCCCCACTTGGAGAGTCAGTGCCTTTAACCTCCTGTTTGGCACAGTTTGCAATTTCTGCGCAAGATGAACAGGATTAGGGAGAACCAATGAGAGACTAGCTTTAGGTGTCTGCACGGGCAAATGGAACGCTCATTTCCCACCAGGAAGAGGAATTAACCAAAGGCTCAGCATGCCGTGCCGGAACCAGATTAGGGCCTGAAGCAATCCTGCGGGTTTGCGGCCAGCTCACAAGATAGCGAGTTGAAGAAAGGAGCTCAGGGGCACTGTAACTCAGAAACCTGCAGAGTTATAAATGACAGCTATCGTCCAAAAATATATTGAAGGAAGGCTGCGAAGAGGACTTGTAAATGGGGCAGAATTGCAGGATAACGATTTCAGGAGGTAGACGGGAATTGCATTTAAAGCATAGGAAAAGAGGCAGAACGTCGACAATGATGC
The DNA here is from genome assembly GCF_059928025.1 of Delphinapterus leucas. Taxonomy (NCBI): domain Eukaryota; kingdom Metazoa; phylum Chordata; class Mammalia; order Artiodactyla; family Monodontidae; genus Delphinapterus; species Delphinapterus leucas. The sequence goes on along the minus strand of NW_028322232.1, from coordinate 10,734,734 downwards.
TCTTGGCCAAAAAGGGCGTATGCGTTTTTTCCTGAATATATTCAGGAAAAAACGCATACGCCCTTTTTGGCCAACCAAGCAAGCATGTTAAAGAAATCTGCACTACAATGAAGGCTCACTGCCCCCCGGTCAAAAGGGCCATGTGAAAAAAGTGTAAAATCCAGAAAGGCAGCACAGGCCATGGAGAACAGGGAGCCTTGTTATGCTGATGGGCGGGATGTAAATTGCCAACAGCCACTCTGGAGAAGTGTATGGTGTTTCCTGGAACAGCTAAAAAACAAAGCAACGGAGCCTACGGCACTTCCACTTATGGTCCTATAGCTTAGGGAAATTAAAATCAAAAACACACAGCCACCCCAAAGTTTCGGACGGCTCTGTTTACAAGAACCTCGTCTACGGTACAAGTTAAATATCCCAGAACGTGAAAAATGGATAAAGAAGTTGTGGTACGTACGTACAATGGAATATCACTCAGCAATGAAATCTATGTCATCAGGCCCGTCGCGGCATAATGAGTGGATTCAGGTACGATGATTCTAAGTGAAATAAGTCACACAGAAAATGAAACATCATAAGATATCACTAATACAAGGAATGTAAACTTGGCTACACATGAACTGAAATACAAAACAGAACAGGGTCTCAAATTTAGAAAACCAACTTATGCTTGCTTAACGGGAAAGGTGAGTTGGGGTGCTGCATAAAACCAGAGATAGAAATTAGCACAGATACCTTTCCATAAGCCAAATATGTAATTGTCAAGACCTACCCCTTGCTCAACGAAATGGACTAAACACCCCATATTCAACGACTAGGAATACACCTGCCTAGTAAGAATCTTCAAACCCATGGATTTATATGTCTCCGTAAGAGAATGAAGTGTGTGTACAGAGGCATGAATGCAGCAGAGAAAATCCGATAAATCCCATTATCAAAATGAATTACAAAAACAAAACACAAGGACAGTGAAATAGAGAGCAATTCTTAAATAATTCATTCAGGGCTTGTGATGCAACCTGGATTTACCAAATCTACACCCAGAGCTGAGTGAGACATAAGGTTGGGCACTTCGGGCTGATAGCATTGGTGAGGTTCGATGAGCAAATGCAGACCCTTTGAAGTCATACTGCATGGTACCCATTCCATGGGTCCCATCTCTCCAGGTTTAACGAATTCTTCCTTCAGCTAAAACATGCGTGGGAAACCCACAGTATGGTGCACCGAGGGACCGGCAAACGTTTTCAAATGCATCTCAGTTTTCGTCCCCTTTTACTCGGGTTCACCATTCCAGACCCTTTACTAACACTCTCCCCACTTGGAGAGTCAGTGCCTTTAACCTCCTGTTTGGCACAGTTTGCAATTTCTGCGCAAGATGTACAGGAATAGGGAGAACCAATGAGAGGCTAGCTTTAGGTGTCTGCACGGGCAAATGGAATGCTCATTTCCCACCAGGAAGAGGAATTAACCACAGGCTAGAATGCCGTGCCGGAACCAGATTAGGGCCTGAAGCAATCCTGCGGGTTTGCGGCCAGCTCACAAGATAGCGAGTTGAAGAAAGGAGCTCAGGGGCACTGTAACTCACAAACCTGCAGAGTTATAAATGACAGCTATCGTCCAAAAATATATTGAAGGAAGGCTGCGAAGAGGACTTGTAAGTGGGGCAGAATTGCAGGATAACGATTTCAGGAGGTAGACGGGAATTGCATTTAAAGCATAGGAAAAGAGGCAGAACGTCGACAATGATGCTCTTGGCCAAAAAGGGCGTATGCGTTTTTTCCTGAATATATTCAGGAAAAAACGCATACGCCCTTTTTGGCCAACCAAGCAAGCATGTTAAAGAAATCTGCACTACAATGAAGTCTCACTGCCCCCCGGTCAAAAGGGCCATGTGAAAAAAGTGTAAATTCAGAAAGGCAGCACAGGCCATGGAGAACAGGGAGCCTTGTTATGCTGAGGGGCGGGATGTAAATTGCCAACAGCCACTCTGGAGAAGTGTATGGTGTTTCCTGGAACAGCTAAAAAACAAAGCAACGGAGCCTACGGCACTTCCACTTATGGTCCTATAGCTTAGGGAATTTAAAATCAAAAACACACAGCCACCCCAAAGTTTCGGACAGCTCTGTTTACAAGAACCTCGTCTACGGTACAAGTTAAATATCCCAGAACGTGAAAAATGGATAAAGAAGTTGTGGTACGTACGTACAATGGAATATCACTCAGCAATGAAATCTATGTCATCAGGCCCGTCGCGGCATAATGAGTGGATTCAGGTACGATGATTCTAAGTGAAATGAGTCACACAGAAAATGAAACATCATAAGATATCACTAATACAAGGAATGTAAACTTGGCTACACATGAACTGAATTACAAAACAGAACAGGGTCTCAAATTTAGAAAACCAACTTATGCTTGCTTAAGGGGAAAGGTGAGTTGGGGTGCTGCATAAAACCAGAGATAGAAATTAGCACAGATACCTTTCCATAAGCCAAATATGTAATTGTCAAGACCTACCCCTTGCTCAACGAAATGGACTAAACACCCCATATTCAACGACTAGGAATACACCTGCCTAGTAAGAATCTTCAAACCCATGGATTTATATGTCTCCGTAAGAGAATGAAGCGTGTGTACAGAGGCATGAATGCAGCAGAGAAAATCCGATAAATCCCATTATCAAAATGAATTACAAAACAAAACACAAGGACAGTGAAATAGAGAGCAATTCTTAAATAATTCATTCAGGGCTTGTGATGCAACCTGGATTTACCAAATCTACACCCAGAGCTGAGTGAGACATAAGGTTGGGCACTTCGGGCTGATAGCATTGGTGAGGTTCGATGAGCAAATGCAGACCCTTTGAAGTCATACTGCATGGTACCCATTCCATGGGTCCCATCTCTCCAGGTTTAACGAATTCTTCCTTCAGCTAAAACATGCGTGGGAAACCCACAGTATGGTGCACCGAGGGACCGGCAAACGTTTTCAAATGCATCTCAGTTTTCGTCCCCTTTTACTCGGGTTCACCATTCCAGACCCTTTACTAACACTCTCCCCACTTGGAGAGTCAGTGCCTTTAACCTCCTGTTTGGCACAGTTTGCAATTTCTGCGCAAGATGAACAGGAATAGGGAGAACCAATGAGAGACTAGCTTTAGGTGTCTGCACGGGCAAATGGAACGCTCATTTCCCACCAGGAAGAGGAATTAACCACAGGCTCAGCATGCCGTGCCGGAACCAGAAGAGTTCCTGAAGCAATCCTGCGGGTTTGCGGCCAGCTCACAAGATAGCGAGTTGAAGAAAGGAGCTCAGAGGCACTGTAATTCATAAACCTGCAGAGTTATAAATGACAGCTATCGTCCAAAAATATATTGAAGGAAGGCTGCGAAGAGGACTTGTAAGTGGGGCAGAATTGCAGGATAACGATTTCAGGAGGTAGACGGGAATTGCATTTAAAGCATAGGAAAAGAGGCAGAACGTCGACAATGATGCTCTTGGCCAAAAAGGGCGTATGCGTTTTTTCCTGAATATATTCAGGAAAAAACGCATACGCCCTTTTTGGCCAACCAAGCAAGCATGTTAAAGAAATCTGCACTACAATGAAGTCTCACTGCCCCCCGGTCAAAAGGGCCATGTGAAAAAAGTGTAAAATCCAGAAAGGCAGCACAGGCCATGGAGAACAGGGAGCCTTGTTATGCTGATGGGCGGGATGTAAATTGCCAACAGCCACTCTGGAGAAGTGTATGGTGTTTCCTGGAACAGCTAAAAAACAAAGCAACGGAGCCTACAGCACTTCCACTTATGGTCCTATAGCTTAGGGAAATTAAAATCAAAAACACACAGCCACCCCAAAGTTTCGGACGGCTCTGTTTACAAGAACCTCGTCTACGGTACAAGTTAAATATCCCAGAACGTGAAAAATGGATAAAGAAGTTGTGGTACGTACGTACAATGGAATATCACTCAGCAATGAAATCTATGTCATCAGGCCCGTCGCGGCATAATGAGTGGATTCAGGTACGATGATTCTAAGTGAAATGAGTCACACAGAAAATGAAACATCATAAGATATCACTAATACAAGGAATGTAAACTTGGCTACACATGAACTGAATTACAAAACAGAACAGGGTCTCAAATTTAGAAAACCAACTTATGCTTGCTTAAGGGGAAAGGTGAGTTGGGGTGCTGCATAAAACCAGAGATAGAAATTAGCACAGATACCTTTCCATAAGCCAAATATGTAATTGTCAAGACCTACCCCTTGCTCAACGAAATGGACTAAACACCCCATATTCAACGACTAGGAATACACCTGCCTAGTAAGAATCTTCAAACCAATGGATTTATATGTCTCCGTAAGAGAATGAAGCGTGTGTACAGAGGCATGAATGCAGCAGAGAAAATCCGATAAATCCCATTATCAAAATGAATTACAAAAACAAAACACCAGGACAGTGAAATAGAGAGCAATTCTTAAATAATTCATTCAGGGCTTGTGATGCAACCTGGATTTACCACATCTACACCCAGAGCTGAGTGAGACATAAGGTTGGGCACTTCGGGCTGATAGCATTGGTGAGGTTCGATGAGCAAATGCAGACCCTTTGAAGTCATACTGCATGGTACCCATTCCATGGGTCCCATCTCTCCAGGTTTAACGAATTCTTCCTTCAGCTAAAACATGCGTGGGAAACCCACAGTATGGTGCACCGAGGGACCGGCAAACGTTTTCAAATGCATCTCAGTTTTCGTCCCCTTTTACTCGGGTTCACCATTCCAGACCCTTTACTAACACTCTCCCCACTTGGAGAGTCAGTGCCTTTAACCTCCTGTTTGGCACAGTTTGCAATTTCTGCGCAAGATGAACAGGAATAGGGAGAACCAATGAGAGACTAGCTTTAGGTGTCTGCACGGGCAAATGGAACGCTCATTTCCCACCAGGAAGAGGAATTAACCACAGGCTCAGCATGCCGTGCCGGAACCAGATGAGTTCCTGAAGCAATCCTGCGGGTTTGCGGCCAGCTCACAAGATAGCGAGTTGAAGAAAGGAGCTCAGGGGCACTGTAACTCAGAAACCTGCAGAGTTATAAATGACAGCTATCGTCCAAAAATATATTGAAGGAAGGCTGCGAAGAGGACTTGTAAGTGGGGCAGAATTGCAGGATAACGATTTCAGGAGGTAGACGGGAATTGCATTTAAAGCATAGGAAAAGAGGCAGAACGTCGACAATGATGCTCTTGGCCAAAAAGGGCGTTTGCGTTTTTTCCTGAATATATTCAGGAAAAAACGCATACGCGCTTTTTGGCCAACCAAGCAAGCATGTTAAAGAAATCTGCACTACAATGAAGTCTCACTGCCCCCCGGTCAAAAGGGCCATGTGAAAAAAGTGTAAAATCCAGAAAGGCAGCACAGGCCATGGAGGACAGGGAGCCTTGTTATGCTGATGGGCGGGATGTAAATTGCCAACAGCCACTCTGGAGAAGTGTATGGTGTTTCCTGGAACAGCTAAAAAACAAAGCAACGGAGCCTAGGGCATTTCCACTTATGGTCCTATAGCTTAGGGAAATTAAAATCAAAAACACACAGCCACCCCAAAGTTTCGGACGGCTCTGTTTACAAGAACCTCATCTACGGTACAAGTTAAATATCCCAGAACGTGAAAAATGGATAAAGAAGTTGTGGTACGTACGTACAATGGAATATCACTCAGCAATGAAATCTATGTCATCAGGCCCGTCGCGGCATAATGAGTGGATTCAGGTACGATGATTCTAAGTGAAATGAGTCACACAGAAAATGAAACATCATAAGATATCACTAATACAAGGAATGTAAACTTGGCTACACATGAACTGAATTACAAAACAGAACAGGGTCTCAAATTTAGAAAACCAACTTATGCTTGCTTAAGGGGAAAGGTGAGTTGGGGTGCTGCATAAAACCAGAGATAGAAATTAGCACAGGTACCTTTCCATAAGCCAAATATGTAATTGTCAAGACCTACCCCTTGCTCAACGAAATGGACTAAACACCCCATATTCAACGACTAGGAATACACCTGACTAGTAAGAATCTTCAAACCCATGGATTTATATGTCTCCGTAAGAGAATGAAGCATGTGTACAGAGGCATGAATGCAGCAGAGAAAATCCGATAAACCCCATTATCAAAATGAATTACAAAAACAAAACACAAGGACAGTGAAATAGAGAGCAATTCTTAAATAATTCATTCAGGGCTTGTGATGCAACCTGGATTTACCACATCTACACCCAGAGCTGAGTGAGACATAAGGTTGGGCACTTCGGGCTGATAGCATTGGTGAGGTTCGATGAGCAAATGCAGACCCTTTGAAGTCATACTGCATGGTACCCATTCCATGGGTCCCATCTCTCCAGGTTTAACGAATTCTTCCTTCAGCTAAAACATGCGTGGGAAACCCACAGTATGGTGCACCGAGGGACCGGCAAACGTTTTCAAATGCATCTCAGTTTTCGTCCCCTTTTACTCGGGTTCACCATTCCAGACCCTTTACTAACACTCTCCCCACTTGGAGAGTCAATGCCTTTAACCTCCTGTTTGGCACAGTTTGCAATTTCTGCGCAAGATGAACAGGATTAGGGAGAACCAATGAGAGACTAGCTTTAGGTGTCTGCACGGGCAAATGGAACGCTCATTTCCCACCAGAAAGAGGAATTAACCACAGGCTCAGCATGCCGTGCCGGAACCAGATTAGGGCCTGAAGCAATCCTGCGGGTTTGCGGCCAGCTCACAAGATAGCGAGTTGAAGAAAGGAGCTCAGGGGCACTGTAACTCAGAAACCTGCAGAGTTATAAATGACAGCTATCGTCCAAAAATATATTGAAGGAAGGCTGCGAAGAGGACTTGTAAGTGGGGCAGAATTGCAGGATAACGATTTCAGGAGGTAGACGGGAATTGCATTTAAAGCATAGGAAAAGAGGCAGAACGTCGACAATGATGCTCTTGGCCAAAAAGGGCGTATGCGTTTTTTCCTGAATATATTCAGGAAAAAACGCATACGCCCTTTTTGGCCAACCAAGCAAGCATGTTAAAGAAATCTGCACTACAATGAAGTCTCACTGCCCCCCGGTCAAAAGGGCCATGTGAAAAAAGTGTAAAATCCAGAAAGGCAGCACAGGCCATGGAGAACAGGGAGCCTTGTTATGCTGATGGGCGGGATGTAAATTGCCAACAGCCACTCTGGAGAAGTGTATGGTGTTTCCTGGAACAGCTAAAAAACAAAGCAACGGAGCCTACAGCACTTCCACTTATGGTCCTATAGCTTAGGGAAATTAAAATCAAAAACACACAGCCACCCCAAAGTTTCGGACGGCTCTGTTTACAAGAACCTCGTCTACGGTACAAGTTAAATATCCCAGAACGTGAAAAATGGATAAAGAAGTTGTGGTACGTACGTACAATGGAATATCACTCAGCAATTAAATCTATGTCATCAGGCCCGTCGCGGCATAATGAGTGGATTCAGGTACGATGATTCTAAGTGAAATGAGTCACACAGAAAATGAAACATCATAAGATATCACTAATACAAGGAATGTAAACTTGGCTACACATGAACTGAATTACAAAACAGAACAGGGTCTCAAATTTAGAAAACCAACTTATGCTTGCTTAAGGGGAAAGGTGAGTTGGGGTGCTGCATAAAACCAGAGATAGAAATTAGCACAGATACCTTTCCATAAGCCAAATATGTAATTGTCAAGACCTACCCCTTGCTCAACGAAATGGACTAAACACCCCATATTCAACGACTAGGAATACACCTGCCTAGTAAGAATCTTCAAACCAATGGATTTATATGTCTCCGTAAGAGAATGAAGCGTGTGTACAGAGGCATGAATGCAGCAGAGAAAATCCGATAAATCCCATTATCAAAATGAATTACAAAAACAAAACACCAGGACAGTGAAATAGAGAGCAATTCTTAAATAATTCATTCAGGGCTTGTGATGCAACCTGGATTTACCACATCTACACCCAGAGCTGAGTGAGACATAAGGTTGGGCACTTCGGGCTGATAGCATTGGTGAGGTTCGATGAGCAAATGCAGACCCTTTGAAGTCATACTGCATGGTACCCATTCCATGGGTCCCATCTCTCCAGGTTTAACGAATTCTTCCTTCAGCTAAAACATGCATGGGAAACCCACAGTATGGTGCACCGAGGGACCGGCAAACGTTTTCAAATGCATCTCAGTTTTCGTCCCCTTTTACTCGGGTTCACCATTCCAGACCCTTTACTAACACTCTCCCCACTTGGAGAGTCAGTGCCTTTAACCTCCTGTTTGGCACAGTTTGCAATTTCTGCGCAAGATGAACAGGAATAGGGAGAACCAATGAGAGACTAGCTTTAGGTGTCTGCACGGGCAAATGTAACGCTCATTTCCCACCAGGAAGAGGAATTAACCACAGGCTCAGCATGCCGTGCCGGAACCAGATTAGGGCCTGAAGCAATCCTGCGGGTTTGCGGCCAGCTCACAAGATAGCGAGTTGAAGAAAGGAGCTCAGAGGCACTGTAATTCATAAACCTGCAGAGTTATAAATGACAGCTATCGTCCAAAAATATATTGAAGGAAGGCTGCGAAGAGGACTTGTAAGTGGGGCAGAATTGCAGGATAACGATTTCAGGAGGTAGACGGGAATTGCATTTAAAGCATAGGAAAAGAGGCAGAACGTCGACAATGATGCTCTTGGCCAAAAAGGGCGTATGCGTTTTTTCCTGAATATATTCAGGAAAAAACGCATACGCCCTTTTTGGCCAACCAAGCAAGCATGTTAAAGAAATCTGCACTACAATGAAGTCTCACTGCCCCCCGGTCAAAAGGGCCATGTGAAAAAAGTGTAAAATCCAGAAAGGCAGCACAGGCCATGGAGGACAGGGAGCCTTGTTATGCTGATGGGCGGGATGTAAATTGCCAACAGCCACTCTGGAGAAGTGTATGGTGTTTCCTGGAACAGCTAAAAAACAAAGCAAAGGAGCCTACGGCACTTCCTCTTATGGTCCTATAGCTTAGGGAAATTAAAATCAAAAACACACAGCCACCCCAAAGTTTCGGATGGCTCTGTTTACAAGAACCTCGTCTACTGTACAAGTTAAATATCCCAGAACGTGAAAAATGGATAAAGAAGTTGTGGTACGTACGTACAATGGTATATCACTCAGCAATGAAATCTAGGTCATCAGGCCCGTCGCGGCATAATGAGTGGATTCAGGTACGATGATTCTAAGTGAAATAAGTCACACAGAAAATGAAACATCATAAGATATCACTAATACAAGCAATGTAAACTTGGCTACACATGAACTGAATTACAAAACAGAACAGGGTCTCAAATTTAGAAAACCAACTTATGCTTGCTTAAGGGGAAATGTGAGTTGGGGTGCTGCATAAAACCAGAGATAGAAAATCGCACAGATACCGTTCCAAAAGCCAAATATGTAATAGACAAGACCTACTCCTTGCTCAACGAAATGGACTCAACACTCCATATTCAACGCCTAGGAATATACCTGCCTAGTAAGAATCTTAAAGCCCATGGATTTATATGTCTCCGTAAGAGAATCAAGCGTGTGTTCAGTGGCCTAAACGCAGCAGTGAAAATCCGATAAATCCCATTATCAAAATAAATTTCAAAAACAAAACACCATGACAGTGAAATAGAGAGCAATTTTTAATAATTCACTCAGGGCTTCTGATGCAACCTGGATTTATCACATTTACACCCAGAGCTGGGGAGACTTAAGGCCGGACACTTCGGCCTGATAGCATTGTTGAGGTTCAGTGTGCAAATGCAGACCCTTTGAAGTCATACTGCATGGTACCCATTCCATGTGTCCCAACTCTCCAGGTTTAAGGGATTCTGCCTTCCGCTAAATCATGTATGGGAAACCCAGAGTATGGTCCACCATGTGATTGGGAAACGTTTTCAAATGCATCTCAGATTTCGTCCCCTGGTACTCGGGTGCACCATTCCACACGGTTTACTAACACTCTCCCCACTTGGAGAGTCAGTGCCTTTAAACTCTTGTTTGGCACAGTTTGCAATTTCTGCGCAAGATGAACAGGAATAGGGAGAACCAATGAGAGACTAGCTGTAGGTGTCTGCACGGGCAAATGGAACGCTCATTTCCCACCAGGAAGAGGAATTAACCAAAGGCTCAGCGAGCCCTGCCAGAAACAGATTAGGGCCTGAAGCAATCCTGCGGTTTTTCGGCCAGCTCACAAGAAAACGAGTTGAAGAAAGGAGCTCAGGGGCACTGTAATTCACAAACCTGCAGAGTTATGAATGACAGCTATCGTCCAAAAATATATTGAAGTAAGTCTTCGAAGAGGACTTGAAAGTGGGGCAGAATTTCAGGAAAACGATTTCAGGGGGTAGACTGTTATTGCACTTAAAGCATAGGAAAAGATGCAGAATGTAGACAATGATGCACTTGGCCAAAAAGGGCGTATGCGTTTCTTCCTGAATATATTCAGGGAAAAACGCATACGCCCTTTTTGGCCAACCAAGCAAGCGTGTAAAGGAAATCTGCACTACAATGAAGTCTCACTGCCCCACGGTCAAAAGGGCCATCTGAAAAAAGTGCAAAATCCAGAAAGGCAGGACAGGTCATGGAGAACAGGGAGCCTTGTTACGCTGATGGGCGGGATGTAAATTGCCAACAGCCACTCTGGAGAAGTGTATGGTGTATCCTGAAACACATAGGAAACAAAGCAACACAGCCTATGGCACTTCCACTTATGGTCCTATAACTTAGGGAAATTAAAATAAAAAACACACAGCCACCCCAAAGTTTCGGACGGCTCTGTTTACAAGAACCTCGTCTACGGTACAAGTTAAATATCCGAGAAAGCATAAAATGGATAAAGAAGCTGTGGTACGCACGTACAATGGAATATCACTCAGCAATGAAATCTACGTCATCAGGCCGATAGCGGCATAATGAGTGGATTCAGGTACGATGATTCTACGAGAAATAAGTCACACAGAAAGAGAAACATCATAAGATATCACTAATACACGGAATGTAAACTTGGCTACACATGAACTGAATTACAAAACAGAACAGGGTCTCAAATTGAGAAAACCAACTTATGCTTGCTTATGGGGAAAGGTGAGTTGGGGTGCTGCATAAAACCAGAGATTGAAATTAGCACAGATACCGTTCCATAAGCCAAATATATAATAGACAAAACCTACTCCCTGCTCAACGAAATGGACTCAACACCCCATATTCAGTGCCTGGCAATATACATGACAAGTAAGAATCTTAAAACCCATGGATGTATATGTCTCCATAAGGAAATCAAGCTTGTGTACAGCGGCCTAAACGCAGCAGTGAACATCCGATAAATCCCATTATCAAAATAAATTTCAAAAAAAAAACACAATGACAGTGAAATAGAGAGCAATTCTTAAATAATTCATTCAGGGCTTGTGATGCAACCTGGATTTACCACATCTACACCCAGAGCTGGGTGAGGCATAAGGCTGGACACTTCAGGCTGATAGCATTGGTGAGGTTCGGTGAGCAAACGCAGACCATTTGAAGTCATACCGCATGGTACCCATTCCATGGGTCCCAACTCTCCAGGTTTAAGGGATTCTTCCTTCAGCTAAAACATGCATGGGAAACCCACATTACAGTGCACTGTGTGACCAGGAAACGTTTCCAAATGCATCTCAGTTTTCCTACCCTGGTACTCGCGTTCACCATTCCAGACGCTTTACTAACACTCTCCCCACTTGGAGAGTCAGTGCCTTTAACCTCCTGTTTGGCACAGTTTGCAATTTCTGCACAAGATGAACAGGAATAGGGAGAACCAATGAGAGACTAGCTGTAGGTGTCTGCACGGGCAAATGGAACGCTCATTTCCCACCAGGAAGAGGAATTAACCAAAGGCTCAGCGTGCCCTGCTGGAAACAGATTATGGCCTGAAGCAATCCTGCGGTTTTGCGGCCAGCTCACAAGAAAGCGAGTTGAAGAAAGGAGCTCAGGGGCACTGTAATTCACAAACCTGCAGAGTTATGAATGACACCTATCGTCCAAAATTGTATTGAAGTAAGTCTTCGAAGAGGACTTGAAAGCGGGGCTGAATTTCAGGAAAACGATTTCAGGGGGTAGACTGGAATTTCACTTAAAGCATAGGAAAAGAGGCAGAATGTCGACAATGATGCACTTGTCCAAAAAGGGCGTATGCGTTTTTTCCTGAATATATTCAGGAAAAAACGCATACGCCCTTTTTGGCCAACCAAGAAAGCGTGTAAAGGAAATCTGCACTACAATGAAGTCTCACTGCCCGCCGGTCAAAAGGGCCATCTGAAAAAAGTGTAAAATCCAGAAAGGCAGGACAGGTAATGGAGAACAGGAGCCTTGTTATGCTGATGAGCGGGATATAAATTGCCAACAGCCACTCTGGAGAAGTGTATGGTGTTTCCTGAAACACGTAGGAAACAAAGCAACACAGCCTATGGCACTTCCACTTACGGTCCTATAGCTTAGGGAAATTAAAATCAAAAAGACACAGCCACCCCAAAGTTTGGGACGGCTCTCTTTACAAGAACCTCGGCTACGGTACAAGTTAAATATCCGAGAAAGCAAAAAATGGATAAAGAAGTTGTCGTACGCACGTAAAATGGAATATCACTCAGCAATGAAATCTACGTCATCAGGTCCCTAGCGGCATAATGAGTGGATTCAGGTACGATGATTCTACGAGAAATAAGTCACACAGAAAAAGAAACATCATAAGATATCACTAATACACGGAATGTAAACTTCGCTACACATGAACTGAATTACGAAACAGAACAGGGTCTCAAATTTAGAAAACCAACTTATGCTTGCTTACGGGGAAAGGTGAGTTGGGGTGCTGCATAAAAGCAGACATTGAAATTAGCACAGATACCGTTCCATAAGCCAAATATATAATACACAAGACCTACTCCTTGCTCAATGAAATGGACTCAACACCCCATATTCAACGCCTGGGAAGATACCTGACAAGTAAGAATCTTAAAACCCATGGATTTATATATCTCCGTAAGGAACTCAAGCATGTGTACAGTGGCCTAAATGCAGCAGTGAAAATCCAATAAATCCCATTATCAAAATAAATTTCAAAAACAAAACACAATGACAGTGAATTAGAGAGCAATGCTTAAATAATTCATTCAGAATTCGTGATGCAACCTGGATTTACCACATCTACACCCAGAGCTGGGTGAGACATAAGGCTGGACACTTCAGGCTGATACAATTGGTGAGGTTCAGTGAGCAAACGCAGACCCTTTGAAGTCATACTGCATGGTACCCATTCCATGGGTCCCTACTCTCCAGGTTTAAGGGATTCTTCCTTCAGCTAAAACATGCATGGGAAACCCAGAGTATGGTCCACCGTGTGATTGGGAAACGTTTTCAGATGCATTTCAGGTTTCGTCCCCTTGTACTCGGGTTCACCATTCCAGACGCTTTACTACCACTCTCCCCACTTGGAGAGTCAGTGCCTTTAACCTCCTGTTTGGCACAGTTTGCAATTTCTGCGCCAGATGAATAGGAATAGGGAGAACGAATGAGAGACTAGATGTAGGTGTTTGCACGGGCAAATGCAACGCTCATTTCACCCCAGGAAGAGGAATTAACCAAAGGCTCCGCGTGCCCTGCCGGAAAGAGATTAGGACCTCAAGCAATCCTGCGGTTTTGCGGCCAGCTCACAAGAAAGCGAGTTGAAGAAAGGAGCTCAGGGGCACTGTAATTCACAAACCTGCAGAGTTATGAATGACAGCTGTCGTCCAAAAATATATTGAAGTAAGTCTTCGAAGAGGACTTGAAAGCGGGGCAGAATTTCAGGAAAACGATTTCAAGGGGTAGACTGGAATTGCACTTAAAGCATAGGAAAAGAGGCAGAATGTCGACAATGATGCACTTGGCCAAAAAGGGTATATGCGTTTTTTCCTGAATATATTCAGGAAAAAACGCATACGCAATTTTTGGCCTACCAAGCAAGCGTGTAAAGGAAATCTGCACTACAATGAAGTCTCACTGCCCCCCGGTCAAAAGGGCCATCTGAAAAAAGTGTAAAATCCAGAAAGGCAGGACAGTTCATGGAGAACAGGGAGCCTTGTTATGCTGATGGGCGGATGTAAATGGCCAACAGCCACTCTGTAGATGTTTATGGTGTTTCCTGAAACACGTAGGAAACAAAGCAACACAGCCTATGACACTTCCACTTATGGTCCTATAGCTTAGGGAAATTAAAATCAAAAACACACAGCCACCCCAAAGTTTGGGACGGCTCTGTTTTCAAGACCCTCATCTACGGTTCTAGTTAAATATCCGAGAAAGCAAAAAATAGATAAAGAAGTTGTGGTACGCACGTACAATGGAATATCACTCAGCAATGAAATCCACGTCATCAGGCCCGTAGCGGCATAATGAGTGGATTCAGATACGATGATTCTACGAGAAATAAGTCACACAGAAAAAGAAACATCATAAGATATCACTAATACACGGAATGTAAAGTTGGCTACACATGAACTGAATTACAAAACAGAACAGGGTCTCAAATTTAGAAAACCAACTTATGCTTGCTTATGGGGAAAGGTGAGTTGGGGTGCTGCATAAAACCAGAGATTGAAATTAGCACAGATGCCATTCCATAAGTCAAATATATAATAGACAAGACCTACTCCTTGCTCAACGAAATGGACTCAACACCACATATTCAACGCCTGGGAAGATACCTGACAAGTAAGAATCATAAAACCCATGGATTTATATGTCTCCATAAGGAAGTCAAGCGTGTGTACAGCGGCCTAAACGCAGCAGTGAAAATCCGATAAATCCCATTATCAAAATAAATTTCAAAAACAAAACACAATGACAGTGAAATAGAGAGCAATTCTTAAATAATTCATTCAGGGCTTGTGATGCAACCGGCATTTACCACATCCACAACCACAGCTGGGTGAGACACAAGGCTGGACACTTCGGGCTGATAGCATTGGTGAGGTTCGGTGAGCAAACGCAGACCCTTTGAAGTCATACTGCATGGTACCCATTCCATGGGTCCCAACTCTCCAGGTTTAAGGGATTCTTCGTTCAGCTAAAACATGCATGGAAAACCCAGAGTATGGTCCACCGTGTGATTGGGAAACGTTTTCAGATACATCTCAGTTTTCGTCCCCTGGTACTCGGGTTCACCATTCCAGACGCTTTACTAACACTCTCCCCACCTGGAGAGTCAGTGCCTTTAACCTCCTGTTTGGCACAGTTTGCAATTTCTGCGCAAGATGAACAGGAATAGGGAGAACCAATGAGAGAGTAGCTGTAGGTGTCTGCACGGGCAAATGGAACGCTCATTTCCCACCAGGAAGAGGAATTAACCAAAGGCTCAGCGTGCCCTGCCGGAAACAGATTAGGGCCTGAAGCAATCCTGTGGTTTTGCGGCCAGCTCACAAGAAAGCGAGTTGAAGAAAGGAGCTCAGGGGCACTGTAATTCACAAACCTGCAGAGTTATGAATGACAGCTATCGTCCAAAAATGTACTGTAGTAAGAATTCGAAGAGGACTTGAAAGCAGGGCAGAATTTCAGGAAAACAATTTCAGGGGGTAGACTGGAATTGCACTTAAAGCATAGGAAAAGAGGCAGAATGTCGACAATGATGCACTTGGCCAAAAAGGACGTATGCGTTTTTTCCTGAATATATTCAGGAAAAAACGCCTACGCACTTTTTGGCCAACCAAGCAAGCGTGTAAAGGAAATCTGCACTACAATGAAGTCTCACTGCCCCCCGGTCAAAAGGGCCATCTGAAAAAGTGTAAAATCCAGAAAGGCAGGACAGGTCATGGAGAACAGGGAGCCTTGTTATGCTAATGGGCGGGATGTAAATTGCCAACAGCCACTGTGGAGAACTGTATGGTGTTTCCTCAAACACCTAAAAAACTAAGCAACGGAGCCTACGGCACTTCAACTTATGGTTCTATAGCTTAGGGAAATTAAAATCAAAAAGACACAGCCACCCATAAATTTTGGACGGCTCTGCTTACAAGAACCTCGTTTACGGTACAAGTGAAATATCCCAGAAAGCAAAAAATGGATAAAGAAGTTGTTGTACGTACGTACAATGGAATATCACTCAGCAATGAAATCTATGTCATGAGGCCCGTCGTGGCATAATGAGTGGATTCAGGTACGATGATTCTAAGTTAACTAAGTCACACAGAAAAAGAAACACCATAAGATATCTCAAATACACGGAATGTAAACATGGCTGCACATGAACTCAATTACAAAACAGCAAAGGGTCCCAAATTTAGAAAACCAACTTATGCTTGCTTAAGGGGAAAGGTGAGTTGTGGTGCTGCATAAAACCAGAGATTGAAATTAGAACAGATATCTTTCCATAAGCAAATATGTAATAGTCAGGGCCTCTCCTTGCTCCACGAAATGGACTCAACACCCCATATTCTATGCCTAGGAATATACTTGACTAGTAAGAATCTGAGCACCATGGATTTATATGTCTCCATAAAAGAATCAATCATGTGTACAGCGGCATAAACGCAGCAGTGAAAATCCGATAAATCTCATTATCAAAATAAATTACAAAAACAAAACACAATGACAGTGAAATAGAGAGCAATTCTTAAATCATTCATTCAAGGCTTGTGATGCAACCTGGATTTACCACATCTACACCCCGAGCTGAGTGAGACATAAGGCTGGACACTTCGGGCTGAAAGCATTGGTGACGTTCGGTGAGCAAAGGCAACCCTTTGAAGTCATACTGCACGGTACCCATTCCATGGGTCCCAACTCTGCAGGTTTAAGGGCTTCTTCCTTCAGCTAAAACATGCATGGGCAACCCAGAATATGGTCCACCGTGTGACCGGGAAACCTTTTTAAATGCATCTCAGTTTTCGTCCCCTCGTACTCGGTTTTACCATTCCAGACGCTTTACTAAAACTCTCCCCACTGGAGAGTCAGTGCCTTAAACCTCCTGTTTGGCACAGTTTGGAATTTCTGCGCAAGATGAACAGGAATAGGGAGAACCAATGAGAGATTAGCTGTAGGTGTCTGCACGAACAAATTTAACGCTCATTTCCCACCAGAAAGAGGAATTAGCCAAAGGCTCAGCATGCCGTGCCGGAACCAGATTAGGGCCTGAAGCAATCCTGCGGTTTTGTGGCCAGCTCACAAGAAAGCGAGTTGAAGAAAGGAGCTCAGGGGCACTGTAATTCACAAACCTGCAGAGTTATAAATGACAGCTATCGTCCAAAAATATATTGAAGTAAGGCTGCAAAGAGGACTTGAACGTGGGGCAGAATTCCAGGAATACGATTTCAGGAGGTAGACGGGAAGTCCTCTGAAAGTATAGGAGAAGAGGCAGAACCTCGACAATGATGCACTTGGTCAAAAAGGGCATATGCGTTTCTTCCAGGGCCCTTATTAAAGAGGGTAGGAGGCTCCCAGCATGCTTCAGTGGCCAACAGAGGGCCTACGTCGCCAAGGCGACATGAGCCATCCAGGCAGGAGTGACCTCACATCAGAGGGCCCACCTCACAGAAGGGTAAGGAACCCAGTCAGGATCAGACTCTCACCAGAGTGCCCACATAAGCAAGGGGCTGGGAACCAGGCAGGAGTGTCCTCACACCCGTGGGACCACATCATCGAAAGTTGAGGTACCCAGCACATGTGGCCTCAAACCAGAGGACCCACATCACCATGGGTCTCGGAGCGAGGCAGGCAGGATTAACCTCAAAACACATGGGCCATTTTATAAAAAAGGTGAGGAATCCAGCAGTTGGAACATCCCAGCAGGCGGCCCAGAGCACCGAGGCTATGGGATCCAGGCAGTGATGAACTCACAACAGAGGGCTCTCATCGTGATACTGTAAGCAACCCAGCCGTTGTGACCTCAGAGCACAAGGCCCACATCCCCATGGGGAAGGGAACCAAGCAGGAGTGTCATCGCACCAGTGGGCACACATCAGAAAATGTGGGGAGCCCAGCAGTTAGGGCCGGACGCCAGAGGGCCCTCATCACTGAGGAGAGGAGGCTCCCAGCAAGCTCCAACTGCTACCAGAAGGCCGACGTCGCCAATGCGGGGTGTGCCAGCAAGGCAGGAGTGACCTCAGAGCAGAGGGCCAACCACACAAAAGTGTGAGGAACCCAAAGAGGATCAGACTCTCACCAGAGGGCCCACATCACCAAGGGAATGGAAACCAGGCAGGAGTGTCCTCACACCAGTGGGGCCACATCACCGAAATGTGACGGACGCAGCACACGTGGCCTCAAACTACAGGACACACATCACCAAGGGGCTGGGAGTGAGGCAGGC
Organism: Delphinapterus leucas; assembly: GCF_059928025.1. Classification (NCBI taxonomy): domain Eukaryota; kingdom Metazoa; phylum Chordata; class Mammalia; order Artiodactyla; family Monodontidae; genus Delphinapterus; species Delphinapterus leucas. The sequence continues at coordinate 10,716,343 of NW_028322232.1, read as the reverse complement.
AGGAGGAGCCTCCAAACAGAGGGCCCATAGCGTAAAAAAGGTGAGGAGTCCCGCAGTTGGAACCTCCCAGCAGGTGGCCAGGAGTAGCGAGGCTATGGGGTCCATTCTGGAGTGAACTCACACCAGAGGGCCCTCATCATGAAACAGAGCAACGTACCATTGGGACCTCAGAGCAGAAGGCCCACATTCCCATGGGGTTGGGAACCTGGCAGGAGTGTACTCGCACCACAGGGCGCACATCAGAAAATTTTGGGAGCCCAGGAGTTAGGGTCTGATGCCAGAGGGCCCTCATTACCGAGGGGAGGAGACTCCCAGCAGGCACCAACTCCCAACTGAGGGCCCACGTCGCCAAGTTGACGTGTGCCAGCCAGGCAGGAGTGACCTCACCGCAGAGGGCCTACCTCACAGAAGGGTGAGGAACCCAGCCAGGATAAGACTCTCACCAGAGGGCCCACATCACCAAGGGGATCGGAACAAGGCAGGAGTGTCCTCACACCAGTGTGGCCACATTATAGAAAGGTGAGGAACCCAGCACATGTGGCCTAAACCAGAGGACCCACATTTCCAAGGTGCTCCAAGTGAGGCAGGCAGGAGTAGCCTAACAACACAGGGCCCACAGAATAAAAAATGTGAGGAATCCAGCAGTTTGAACCTCCCAGCAGGTGGCCCAGAGCATGGAGTCTATGGGATCCAGACCACAGTGAACTCACAGCAGAGGGCCCACATCATGAAACTGTGAGCAACCCAGCCAGTGGGACCTCAGAGCAGAAGGCCCACATCCCCATGGGGATGGGAACCTCGCAGGAGTGTCCTCGCACAACTTAGCACGTATCAGAAAATGTGGGAACCCAGCAGTTATGGCCTGACGCCAGAGGGCCCTCATCACGGAGGAGAGGAGGCTACCAGCAGGCTCCAAATGCCACCAGAGGGCCGACGTCACCAATGGAACGGGAGCAAGCCAGGCAGGAGTTACCTCACAGCAGAGGGCCCACCTCACAGAAGTGTGAGGAGCCCAAACAGGATCAGACTCTAACCAGAGCGCCCACATCACCAAGGGGATGGAAACCAGGCAGGAGTGTCCTCACACCAGTGGGGCCACATCAGCGAAAGGTGAGGAACACAGCACATGTGGCCTCAAACAAGGGGACACACATCACGAAAGGGCTGGGAGTGAGGCATGCAGGAGGAGACTCACAACAGAGCGCCCATAGAATAAAAAAGGTGAGGAACCCCGCAGTTGGAAGCTCCAAGCAGGTGGCCCAGAGCACCGAGGCTATGGGATCCATGCCGGAGTGAACTCACAGCAGAGGGCCCACATTCTGACACTGTGAGCAACCCAGCCGTTGGGACCTCAGAGCAGAAAGCCCACATCCCCATGGGGATGGGACCCTGGCTGGAGTGTACTCGCACGACAGGGCACACATCAGAAAATTTTGGGAGCCCATGAGTTAGGGCCTGACGCCAGAGGGCCCTCATTACCGAGGGGAGGAGACTCCCAGCAGGCACCAACTCCCAACTGAGGGCCCACATCGCCAAGGTGACGTGTGCCAGCCAGGCAGGAGTGACCTCACAGCAGAGGGCCCACCTCCCAGAAGTGTGAGCAATCCAGACAGGATCAGACTCTCACCAGAGGGCCCCCATCACCAAGGGGATAGGAACCAGGCAGGAGTGTCCTCACACCAGTGGGGCCACATCAATAAAGGTGAGGAAACCGGTACATGTGGCCTTAAACCAGAGGACCTCCATCACAAATGGGCTGGGAGTGAGTCAGGAAGTAGGAGCATGAAAACACAGGACCCAAAGAATAAAAAAGGTAAGGAATCCAGCAGTAGGAACCTCCCAGCAGGCCGCTCAGAGCACAGAGTCTATGGGATCTAGGCCTGAGTGAACTAACACCAGAGAGCCAACATCATGAAACGGTGAACAACACAGGTGTTGGGACCTTAGAGCAGAAGGCCCACATGCCCATGGGGATGGGAACCTCGCAGGAGTGTCCTCGCACCACTAAGCACGTATCAGAAAATGTGGGTACCCAGCAGTTAGGGCCTGATGCAAGAGGGCCCCCATCACCGAGGGGAGGTTCCCAGCAGGCTCCAACTGCCACAAGAGGGCCGATGTTGCCCAGGTGGGGTGTGCCAGCCAGGCAGGAGTGACGTCACAGCAGAGCGCCCACCTCACAGAAGGGTGAGGAACCCAGCCAGGATCAGACTCTCACCAGAGGGCCCACATCATCAAGGGGATAGGAACCAGGCAGGAGTGTCCTCACACCAGTGGGGCCACATCATCGAAAGGCGAGGGACCCAGCATACGTGGCCTCAAACCAGAGGACACACATCACCAAGGGGCTGGGAGTGAGGCAGGCAGGAGGAGTCTCAAAACAGAGGGCCCATAGAAGAAAAAAGGTGAGGAACCCCGCAGTTGTAACCTCCCCGCAGGTGGCCAGGAGCAGCGAGGCTATGGGATCCAGGCCGGAGAGAACTCACACCAGAGGGCCCTCATCATGAAACTGAACAACCCACGGTTGAGACCTCAGAGCAGAAGGCCCACATTCCCATGGGGTTGGGAACCTGGCAGGAGTGTACTCGAACCACAGGGCACATATCAGAAAATATTGGGAGCCCAGGAGTTAGGGCCTGACGCCAGAGGGCCCTCATTACCGAGGGGAGGAGATACCCAGCAGGCACCAAATCCCACCAGAGGGCCGACGTCGCCAAGGCGGGGTGTGCCAGCCAGGCAGGAGTGACCTCAGAGAAGAGGGCCCACCTCACAGAAGTGTGAGGAACCCAACCAGGATCAGACTCTCACCGGAGGGCCCACATCACCAAGGGGATGGGAAACAGGCAGGAGTGTCCTCACACCAGTGGAGCCACATCAGCCAAAGGTGAGGAACCCAGCACATGTGGCCTCAAACCAGAGGACACACATCACCAAGGGGCTAGGAGTGAGGCAGGTGTCTGGAGGGGCACATTTCACTCTAATTTCCCACCAGGAAATGGAATGAACCAAAGTCTCAGAGTGCCGTGCCGGACCCTGATTACGGCCTGAAGCAAACCTGCGGTTCTGTGGCCAGTTTTCAAGGAAACGGGTTAAGAAAGGAAATCACGGGCACTGTAATTCACAAACCTGCAGAGTTATAAATGACAGCTATTGGCAAAAATATATGGAAGTAAGTCTGCAAAGAGGACTTGAAAACGAGGCAGAATTGCAGGAATCATATTTCAGGAGGTAGATTGGAATTGCATTTAAAGCATGTGAAAAGCGGCAGATCTTTGACAGTGATGCACTTGGACAAAAGTGCGTAAACATTTTTTCCTGAATATATTCAGGAAAAAACACATATGCCCTTTTTGGCCAACCAAGCACTCGAGCAATGGAAATCCACACTACAATGAAGTCTCATTTCCCATTCGTCAAAAGGGCCATCTGAAAAAAGTGTAAAACCCAGAAACACAGGACAGGCCATGGAGAACAGGGAGCCTTGTTATGCTGACGGGCGGGATGTAAATTGCCAACAGACACTCTGGAGATGTTTATGGTGTATCCTGAAACATCTGAAAAACAAAGCTACAGACCCTAGGGCACTTTTGGCCCTATAGCTTAGGAAAATTAAAATCAACAAGACATAGCCAACACAAAATTTAGGGCTGCTGTGTTTACAAGAACCTTGAGTCCAGTACAAATTAAATATCCCAGAAAGAAAAAAATGGATAAAGGAGTTGTGCTACTTACGTACAACGGAATATAACTCAGCAATGAAATCAATGTCATCAGGCCTGTAGCAGCAAATTGAGTGGATTTAAGTATGATGATTCTAAGAGAAATAGGTCACACAGAGAAAGATAATTATCATAAGATATCACTAATAGAGAGAGTGTAAACTTGGCTACACATAAACTGAATTCCAAAACCGAACAGAGTCTCACATTTAGATAAAAACTTATGCTTGCTTAAGGGGAAAGTTGAGTTGGGGTGCTGTATAAAACCAGAGATTGAAATTAGCACACATACCGTTCCATAAGCCAAATATGTAATAGACAAGACCTACTCTTTGCTCAACGAAATAGACTCATCCATGGTGTATCACCTCACACCTGTTAGAATGGGCATCATCAGAAAATCTACAAACAACAAATGCTGGAAAGGGTGTGGAGATAAGGAACCCTCTTCCACTATTGTTGGGAATGTAAATTGATATAGTCACTGTGGAGAACATTATGGAGTTTCTTATAAAACTAAGAATAGAATTACCATATGATACAGCAATCCCACTACTGGGCATATACCCAGACAAAACCATAAATCAAAAAGAGACATTCACCGCAATGTTCATTGCATCACTATTTACAATATCCAGGTAATGGAAGCAACCTAAATGCCCACAGACAGACGAATGCATAAAGATGTGGTACATATATAAAATGGAATATTACTAAGCCATAAAAAGGAATGAAATTGGGTCATTTGTAGAGACGTTGATGGATCTAGAGACTGTCATACAGAGTGAAGTAAGTCAGAAAGAGAAAAACAAATCTTGTCTATTAATGCATATATGTGGAACCTAGAAAAATTGTACAGATGAACCGTTTTGCAAGGCAGAAATAGAGCAACAGATGTAGACAACAAACGTATGGACACCAAGGGGGGAAAGCTGTTGGGGGGTGGTGGTGGGAGGAGTTGAGAGATTGGGATTGGCATGTATACATTTATATGTATAAAATAGATAACCAAAAAGAAACTGCTGTATAAAAAAATAAAATAAAATTCAAATTACAAAAAGTAAAACAGAAAAAATATTCTTCCCTTCACATATATGTATTTATATGAATAAATTATTTCCATGCTTATATCTGTAAATACAAAAAAGAGGAATAAAATATACCTTGAACCAAAAACGAAAAAAAGAAAAAAAAACAGAACCCACCAGTTACACAGAGGAAAACCGTATCAGGGCACTTGCTCCAGTTGTAAACAATTCTGAAGTTGGTCAGTGGTGGGGAATCATCTCCCATTCAGCCAGCAGGCCCCACGCAACAAGCGTCCTCATTGCAAAGCTGGGGGACTGTGCCGAGGCATCTGTGAGTAAACGTGGGCTGAGCCCCAGGCCAGCTGCTGCTGAAATGTTCCCACCCTTCCCAGGTAAAACACCTGAATATGTACAAGGACTTGAAAGCCTAGAGGAAGGGCCATGGAGCCACATGAGTGACAGCATGCCACCCGACTTGGTGCCTGCAGGCCAGCCAGGATGGTCCTGGCCCTGGGTGCTCTTCTGGAAGCTTTCCATTTCCCTGCCTGAGATACCCCTGCTGTCCCGGCCCCCACTGCTTTCTTCCTCACTCACCTCTGCCCAGGGAGAAATTCCAGCGGCAGTTATGGGTGACACATCCTCTTCTTTAGCAGGTGGCATCTTGGCAACTGCTGCAGAAAGTCCAGCAGAGCCCCACTCACACTGGGCCACCCGCAAAGCCGTGGCCTCTCACTCCCTCCCACCAGTCCAGCCCCGAGACTGCTGACAGGGCAGAGAAAATGGCGTCAGGCACAGCTGCAGGGGCTCTTGCTGCCTGGAGCGGTGTTTATATTGATCTGAACCCAGGCACACCTGGGGAGGTCTGGCCGGCACGGTCGGGCTTCCCAGGCCAGCCAATAATCACCCCTCAGGGGCTCACAGTTGCAGAAACTGGAACTTGCTGAATCGGCCAGTTGCAAGGAACAGGTGTGGGCTCCTGAGAGTCAGGATAGACAAGGGACTGCAGCTCTGGCTTGTTTTCTAATTATATTATCTGGCCCATGAGTGGGAGACAACTTCAAGAAAACCCTCTCCTAATGAGAGGAACCCAGGAGTCAGGGAGAGGAGGGGTGGCTGGTGGGTGGAGACAGAGGCCTGGTGCCCCGGGTGCAGTGGAAGTCTCTGGAAGACCAGGTGGAGGGAGGCCACACAGAGTGATGCCCAGGGTCACAGACCTGTCGGAGCTGCTGTTTGTTAGTTCAAGTCCTGCTCTGAGGTGCTCTGTGTCAGATCTGAGTGACAGGTGAGTTGGGAGTGCTTTGCAATGAGGGCGATATGCACGGTTCCTGTGTTCCCAGCCCTGCCATGGTACCTGCAAGGGTAGCTCTGTATCCTGGGAGGGGCCTGACCACGGGAGCCCCATGGGCTGCAGGGGAACCTGCCCAGGGAACCCCATATCCTGGGAGGGGCCTGAACACGAGAGACCCGTGGGCTGGGATGGGGGTGGGGTACCTGCCCAGGTGAGCTCCATATCCTGGGATTGGCCTGACCTCGATAGCCCCATGGGCTGCTGGAGTCCTGGTAAAGGATGTCAGGACAGTCAGTGAAGCCACCGAGGATATACCTCCAGTAGTTCCTAAATCCTACACCCTGCTGGTCATTCTACCAACCACCAGGACATGGTATTCTGTATTAGTCTTCAATGATGCCTTCTTTTGTATTCTATTAGTCCCAGAGTCACAAGAAATTTTGTCTTGTGAGTGGCAGGACTCAACATACAACTAAAACAATACTTCCGGACCGTGTTGCCCCAAGGGTTCAAAAATTCCCACACCATCTTTGGGGAAAGCTCAGCTAAAGAACTAAAAGTTCTACCTCTGGAAAAGGAAACACTCCTTCAATATGCAGATGACATTCTGATCGCCAGCCCTACTAAGGAGACCTCTGAACTACCAAGCCAATAAAGGATACAAGTTGTCCAAGAAAAAGCTCAAATATCACAGACTACAATGACCTGCCTGGGCTTCATTCTCACAGAAGGTCGGAGAAGCCCATCCCAGGAAAGGGAAGAAACAATTTACAGCCTTACCCATTTCTGAAACTAGAAGACAGCTTAGGGGTTCCTGGGGAGGCCAGGGTTTGCTGCTTCTGGATCCCTAACTACAGCCTACTAGCTGGGCCTCTATATGAAACACTGAAAGGAAAAGATGATGATCCTATTGAATAGAATGCAGAAGTGGCCTTTCACGAATGGAAAGAGCAGTCAATTCAGACCCTTGCCCTGGAACTCCCTAATTTAGCTAAACCCTTTGACCTTTACATTCCTGGTGAACGGTGAATCGCCATTGGAGTATTAGTGCAAAACCTGGGACCACTTGAAATGGAACAATGCAAGAATGCGATCCAGGTAGGATAAACTACGGTCACCAAGGGGCTTGGCCCACCGCCACATCTGGCCAAGATACTGGCAGTATCTGAAAACCTGGAAATCAGCAGCCCAAAAGGCCACCTCCCTCCTAAGGGAAAAGGACCCCACGTGGTGATCCTAACACCCAACCATGCCCTGAAGTTGCAGGGTTGGCTCCGTGGGCACACTGACCTTGAGTGAGCAGGCCCTCCAACTCCAACCTCCATAGAGATAACCGGGGCAAAGGGGCACCATGACGACTCGTGTGAAGGTGTCTGCACGGGCAAATTTAATGCTCATTTCCCACCAGGAAGAGGAATTAACCAAAGGCTCAGCATGCCGTGCCGGAAACAGATTAGGGCCTGAAGCAATCCTGTGGGTTTGCGGCCAGCTCACAAGAAAGCGAGTTGAAGAAAGGAGCTCAGGGGCACTGTAATTCAAAAACCTGCAGAGTTATAAATGACAGCTATCATCCAAAAATATATTGAAGGAAGGCTGTGAAGAGGACTTGAAAGCGGGGCAGAATTGCAGGAAAACGATTTCAGGGGGTAGACTGGAATTGCATTTAAAGCATAGGAAAAGAGGCAGAACGTCGACAATGATTCAGTTGGCCAAAAAGGGCGTATGTGTTTTTTCCTGAATACAGGAAATTTTCCTGAATTCAGGAAAAAACGCATACGCCCTTTTTGGCCAACCAAGCAAGCATGTTAAAGAAATCTGCACTACAATGAAGTCTCAATGCCCCCCGGTCAAAAGCGCAATCTGAAAAAAGTGTAAAATCCAGAAAGAAAGCACAGGCGATGGAGAACATGGAGCCTTGTTATGCTGATGGGCAAGATGTAAATTGCCAATAGCCACTCTGGAGAAGTGTACTGTGTTTCCTGAAACACCTAAAAAACAAAGCAACGGAGCCTATAGCACTTCCACTTATGGTCCTATAGCTTAGGGAAATTAAAATCAAAAACACACAGCCACCCCAAAGTTTTGGACGGCTCTGTTTACAAGAACCTCGTCTACGGTACAAGTTAAATATCCCAGAATGTGAAAAATGGATAAAGAAGTTGTGGTACGTACGTAAAATGGAATCTCACTCAGCAATGAAATCTATGTCATCAGGCCCGTCGCGGCATAATGAGGGGATTCAGGTACGATGATTCTAAGTGAAATAAGTCACACAGAAAATGAAACATCATAAGATATCACTAATACACGGAATGTAGGCTTGGCTACACATGAACTGAATTACTAAACAGAACAGCGTCTCAAATTTAGAAAACCAACTTATGCTTGCTTAAGGGGAAAGGTGAGTTGGGGTGCTGCATAAAACCAGAGATAGAAATTAGCACAGATACCTTTCCACAAGCCAAATATGTAATAGTCAAGACCTAGCCCTTGCTCAACAAAATGGACTAAACACCCCATATTCAATGCCTAGGATTACACATGACTAGTAAGAATATTCAAACCCATGGATTTATATGTCTCCGTAAGAGACTCAAGTGTGTGTACAGAGCCATGAATGCAGCAGAGAAAATCCGATAAAATCCATTATCAAAATTATTTACAAAACAAACACAATGACAGTGAAATAGAGAGCAATTCTTAAATAATTCATTCAGGGCTTGTGATGCAACCTGGATTTACCACATCTGCACCCAGAGCTCAGTGAGACATAAGGCTGGACACTTCGGACTGGTAGCATTGGTGAGGTTCGATGAGCAAATGCAGACCCTTTGAAGTCATACTGCATGGTACCCATTCCATGGGTCCCAACTCTCCAGGTTTAAGGGATTCTTCCTTCAGCTAAAACATGCATGGGAAACCCAGAGTATGGTCCACGGTGTGATTGGGAAAAGTTTTCAAATGCATCTCAGTTTTCGAAACCTGGTACTCGGGTTCACCATTCCAGACGCTTTACTAATACTCTCCCCACTTGGAGAGTCAGTGCCTTTAACGTCCTGTTTGGCACAGTTTGCAATTTCTGCACAAGATGAACAGGAAAGGGAGAACCAATGAGAGGCTAGCTGTAGTTGTGTGCACGGGCAAATGGAACGCTCATTTCCCACCAGGAAGAGGAATTAACCAAAGGCTCAGCGTGCCCTGCTGGAAACAGATAAGGGCCTGAAGAAATCATGAGGTTTTGCGGCCAGCTCACAAGAAAGCGAGTTGAAGAAAGGAGCTCAGGGGCACTGTAATTCACAAACCTGCAGTGTTATGAATGACAGCTATCGTCCAAAAATGTACTGAAGTAAGTATTCGAAGAGGACTTGAAAGTGGGGCAGAATTTCAGGAAAACGATTTCAGGGTGTAGACTGGAATTGCACTTAAAGCATAGGAAAAGAGGCAGAATGTCGACAATGATGCACTTGGCCAAAAAGGGCGTATGCGTTTTTTCCTGAATATGTTCAGGAAAAAACGCATACGCACTTTTTTGCCAACCAAGCAAGCGTGTAAAGGAAATCTGCACTACAATGAAGTCTCACTGCCCCCCAGTCAAAAGGGCCATCTGAAAAAAGTGTAAAATCCAGAAAGGCAGGACAGGTCATGGAGAACAGGGAGCCTTGTTATGCTGATGTGCAGGATGTAAATTCCCAACAGCCACTCTGGAGAAGTGTATGGTGTTTCCTGAAACACGTAGGAAACAAAGCAACACAGCCTATGGCATTTCCACTTATGGTCCTATAGCTTAGGGAAATTAAAATGAAAATCACACAGCCACCCCAATGTTTGGGATGGTTGTGTTTACAAAACCTTGTCTACGGTACAAGTTAAATATCCGAGAAAGCAAAAAATGGATAAAGAAGTTGTGGTACGTACGTACAATGGAATATCACTCAGCGATGAGATCTACGTCATCAGGCCCGTAGCGGCATAATGAGTGCATTCAGGTACGACGATTCTATGAGAAATAAGTCACACAGAAAAAGAAACATCATAAGATATCACTAATACACGTAACGTAAACTTGGCTACACATGTACTGAATTACAAAACAGAACAGGGTCTCAAATTTAGAAAACCAACTTATGCTTGCTTATGGGGAAAGGTGAGTTGGGGTGCTGCATCAAACCAGAGATTGAAATTAGCACAGATACCGTTCCATAAGCCAAATATATAATAGACAAGACCTACTCCTTGCTCAACGAAATGGACTCAACACCCCATATTCAACGCCGGGGAATATACCTGACAAGTAAGAATCGTAAGACCCATGGATTTATATGTCTCCATAAGGAAATCAAGCATGTGTACAGTGGCCTAAACGCAGCAGTGAAAATCCGATAAATCCCATTATCAAAATAAATTTCAAAAACAAAACACAATGACAGTGAAATAGAGTGCAATTCTTAAATAATTCATTCAGGGCTTGTGATGCAACCTGGATTTACCACATCTACAACCAAAGCTGGTTGAGACATAAGGCTGGACACTTCGGGCTGATAGCATTGGTGAGGTTCGGTGAGCAAAGGCAGACCCTTTGAAGTCATACTGCATGGTACCCATTCCATGGGTCCCAACTCTCCAGATTTAAGGGATTCTTCCTTCAGCTAAAACATGAATGGGAAACCCAGAGTATGGTCCACCGTGTGATTGGGAAACCCAGAGTATGGTCCACCGTGTGATTGGGAAACGTTTTCAAATGCATGTCAGGTTTCGTCCCCTGGTACTCGGGTTCACCGTTCTAGACGCTTTACTAACACTCTCCCCACTTGGAGAGTCAGTGCCTTTAATCTCCTGTTTGGCACAGTTTGCAATTTCTGCGCAAGATGAACAGGAATAGGGAGAACAAATGAGAGACTAGCTGTAGGTGTCTGCATGGGCAAATGGAACGCTCATTTACCACCAGGAAGAGGAATTAACCAAAGGCTTAGCGTGCCCTGCCAGAACCAGATTAGGGCCTGAAGCAATCCTGCGGTGTTGCGGCCAGCTCACAAGATAGCGACTTGAAGAAAGGAGCTCAGGGGCACTGTAATTCACAAACCTGCAGAGTTATGAATGACAGCTATCGTTCAAAAATGTATTGAAGTAAGTCTTCGAAGAGGAATTGAAAGCGGGGCAGAATGTCAGGAAAACGATTTCAGGGGTAGACTGGAATTGCACTTAAAGCATAGGAAAAGAAGCAGAATGTCGACAATGATGCACTTGGCCAAAAAGGGCGTATGCGTTTTTTCCTGAATATATTCAAGAAAAAACGCATACGCACTTTTTTGTCAACCAAGCAAGCGTGTAAATGAAATCTGCACTACAATGAAGTCTCACTGCCCCCCGGTCCAAAGGGCCATCTGAAACAAGTGTAAAATCCAGAAAAACAGGACAGGTCATGGAGAACAGTGAGCCTTGTTATGCTGATGGGCGGGATGTAAATTGCCAACAGCCACTCTGGAGAAGTGTATGGTGTTTCCTGAAACATTTAGGAAACAAAGCAACACAGCCTATGGCACTTCCACTTAGGGTCCTATAGCTTAGGGAAATTAAAATCAATAACACACAGCCACCCCAAAATTTGGGACGGCTCTGTTTACAAGAACCTCGACTACGGTACAAGTTAAATATCCGAGAAAGCAAAAAATGGATAAAGAAGTTGTGGTACGTACGTACAATGGAATATCACTCAGCGATGAGATCTACGTCATCAGGCCCGTAGCGGCATAATGAGTGCATTCAGGTACGACGATTCTATGAGAAATAAGTCACACAGAAAAAGAAACATCATAAGATATCACTAATACACGTAACGTAAACTTGGCTACACATGTACTGAATTACAAAACAGAACAGGGTCTCAAATTTAGAAAACCAACTTATGCTTGCTTATGGGGAAAGGTGAGTTGGGGTGCTGCATAAAACCAGAGATTGAAATTAGCACAGATACCGTTCCATAAGCCAAATATATAATAGACAAGACCTACTCCTTGCTCAACGAAATGGACTCAACACCCCATATTCAACGCCTGGGAATATACCTGACAAGTAAGAATCGTAAGACCCATGGATTTATATGTCTCCATAAGGAAATCAAGCATGTGTACAGTGGCCTAAACGCAGCAGTGAAAATCCGATAAATCCCATTATCAAAATAAATTTCACAAACAAAACACAATGACAGTGAAATAGAAAGCAATTCTTAAATAATTCATTCAGGGCTTGTGATGCAACCTGGATTTACCACATCTACACCCAGAGCTGGGTGAGACATAAGGCTGGACACTTCGGGCTGATAGCATTTTTGAGGTACGGTGAGCAAAGGCAGACCCTTTGAAGTCATACTGCATGGTACCCATTCCATGGGTCCCAACTCTCCAGGTTTAAGGGATTCTTCCTTCAGCTAAAACATGCATGGGAAACCCAGAGTATGGTCCACCGTGTGCTTGGGAAACCTTTTCAAATGCATCTCAGGTTTCGACCCCTGGTACTCGGGTGCACCGTTCCAGATGCTTTACTAATACTCTCCCCACTTGGAGAGTCAGTGCCTTTAACCTCCTGTTTGGCACAGTTTGCAATTTCTGCACAACATGAACAGGAATAGGGAGAACCATTGAGAGACTAGCTGTAGGTGTCTGCACGGGCAAATGGAACGCTCATTTCCCACCAGGAAGAGGAATTAACCAAAGTCTCAGCATGCCCTGCCGGAACCAGATTAGGTCCTGAAGCAATCCTGCGGTTTTGCGGCCAGCTCACAAGATAGCGAGTTGAAGAATGGAGCCCAGGGGCACTGTAATTCACAGACCTGCAGAGTTATGAATGACAGCTATCGTCCAAAGATTTATTGAAGTAAGTCTTCGAAAAGTACTTGAAAGTGGGGCAGAATTTCAGGAAAACGATTTCATGGGGTAGACTGTAATTGCACTTAAAGCATAGGAAAAGAGGCATAATGTCCACAATGATGCACTTGGCCAAAAAGGGCGTATGCGTTTTTTCCTGAATATATTCAGGAAAAAATGCATATGCCCTTTTTGGCCAACCAAGCAAGCGTGTAAATGAAATCTGCACTACAATGAAGTCTCACTGCCCCCGGTCAAAAGGGCCATCTGAAACAAGTGTAAAATCCAGAAAGGCAGGACAGGTCATGGGGAACACGGAGCCTTGTTATGCTGATGGGCGGGATGTAAATGGCCAACAGCCACTCTGGAGAAGTGTATGGTGTTTCCTGAAACACATAGGAAAAAAGCAACACAGCCTATGGCACTTCCACTTAGGGTCCTAGAGCTTAGGGAAATTAAAATCCAAAACACATAGCCACCCCAATGTTTCGGACGGCTCTGTTTACAAGAACCTCGTCTACGGTACAAGTTAAATACCCAAGAAGGCAAAAAATGGATAAAGAAGTTGTGGTACGTACATACAATGGAATATCACTCAGCAATGAGATCTACGTCATCAGGCCCGTAGCGGCATAATTAGTGGATTCAGGTACGACGCTTTTACGAGAAATAAGTCACACAGAAAAAGAAACATCATAAGATATCACTAATACACGGAACGTAAACTTCGCTACACATGAACTGAATTACAAAACAGAACAGGGTCTCAAATTTAGAAAACCAACTTATGCTTGCTTATGGGGAATGGTGAGTTGGGGTGCTGCATAAAACCAGAGATTGAAATTAGCACAGATACCGTTCCATAAGCCAAATATATAATAGATAAGACCTACTCCTTGCTCAACGAAATGGACTCAACACCCCATATTCAACGCCTGGGAATATACCTGACAAGTAAGAATCTTAAGACCCATGGATTTATATGTCTCCATAAGGAAATCAAGCGTGTGTACAGCGGCCTAAACGCAGCGGTGAAAATCCGATAAATCCCATTATCAAAATAAATTTCAAAAACAAAAAACACAATGACAGTGAAATAGAGAGCAAATCTTAAATAATTCATTCAGGGCTTGTGATGCAACCTGGATTTACCACATCTACACCCAGAGCTGGTTGAGACATAAGGCTGGACCCTTCGGGCTGATAGCATTGGTGAGGTTCGGTGAGCAAACGCAGACCCTTTGAAGTCATACTGCATGGTAGCCATTCCATGGGTCCCAACTCTCCAGGTTTAAGGGATTCTTTCTTCAGCTAAAACATGCATGGGAAACACAGAGTATGGTCAACCGTGTGATTGGGAAACGTTTTCAAATGCATCTCAGTTCTCGATACCTGGTACTCGGATGCACCGTTCCAGACGCTTTACTAACACTCTCCCCACTTGGAGAGTCAGTGCCTTTAACCTCCTGTTTGGCACAGTTTGCAATTTCTGCACAAGATGAAAAGGAATAGGGAGAACCAATGAGAGACTAGCTGTAGGTGTCTGCACGGGCAAATGGAACGCTCATTTCCCACCAGGAAGAGGGACTAACCGAAAGCTCAGCGTGCCCTGCCGGAACCAGATTAGGGCCTGAAGCAATCCTGCGGCTTTGTGGGCAGCTCACAAGATAGCGAGTTGTAGAAAGGAGCCCAGGGGCACTGTAATTCACAAACATGTAGAGTTATGAATGACAGCTATCGTCCAAAAATGTATTGAAGTAAGTCTTCAAAGAGGACTTGAAATCGGGGCAGAATTTCAGGAAAACGATTTCAGGGGGTAAATTGGAATTGCACTTAAAGCATAGGAAAGAGGCAGAATGTCGACAGTGATGCACTTGGCCAAAAAGGGCGTATGCGTTTTTTCCTGAATACATTCAGGAAAAAACGCATACGCACTTTTTGACCTACCAAGCAAGCGTGTAAAGGAAATCTGCACTACAATGAAGACTCACTGCCCCTCGGTCAAAAGGGCCATCTGAAAAAAGTGTAAAATCCAGAAAGTCAGGACAGGTCATGGAGAACAGGGAGCCTTGTTATGCTGATGGGCGGGATGTAAATTGCCAACAGCCACTCTGGAGAAGTGTATGGTGTTTCCTGAAACACGTAGGAAACAAAGCAACACAGCCTATGGCACTTCCACTTAGGGTCCTATAGCTTAGGGAAATTAAATTCAAAAACACACAGCCACCCCAAAGTTTGGGACGGCTGTGTTTACAAGAACCTTGACTACGGTACAAGTTAAGTATCCGAGAAAGCAAAAAATGGATAAAGAAGTTGTGGTACGTATGTACAATGGAATATCACTCAGCAATGAGATCTACGTCATCAGGCCCGTAGCGGCATAATGAGTGCATTCAGGTACGACGATTCTACGAGAAATAAGTCGAACAGAAAATGAAACATCATAAGGTATCACTAATACACGAAACGTAAACTTGGCTACACATGAACTGAATTACAAAACAGAACAGGGTCTCAAATTTAGAAAACCAACTTATGCTTGCTTATGGGGAAAGGTGAGTTGGGGTGCTGCATGAAACCAGAGATTGAAATTAGCACAGATACCGTTCCATAAGCCAAATATATAATAGACAAGACCTACTCCTTGCTCAACGAAATGGACTCAACACCCCATATTCAACGTCTGGGAATATACCTGAAAAGTAAGAATCTTAAGACCCATGGATTTATATGTCTCCATAAAGAAATCAAGCGTGTGTACTGCGGCCTAAACGCAGCAGTGAAAATCCGATAAATCCAATTATCAAAATAAATTTCACAAACAAAACACAATAACAGTGAAATAGAGAACAATTCTTAAATAATTCATTCAGGGCTTGTGATGCAACCTGGATTTACCACATCTACACCCAGAGCTGGGTGAGACATAAGGCTGGAAACTTCGGGCTGATATCATTGGTGAGGTTCGGTGAGCAAAGACAGACCCTTTGAAGCCATACTGCATGGTAGCCATTCCATGGTTCCCAACTCTCCAGGTTTAAGGGATTCTTCCTTCAGCTAAAACATGCATGGGAAACCCAGAGTATGGTCCACCGTGTGATTGGGAAACGTTTTCAAATGCATCTCAGGTTTCGTTCCCTGGTACTCGGGTTCATCGTTCCAGATGCTTTACTAACACTCTCCCCACTTGGAGAGTCAGTGCCTTTAACCTCCTGTTTGGCACTGTTTGCAATTTCTGCGCAAGATGAACAGGAATAGGGAGAAGAAATGAGAGACTAGCTGTAGGTGTCTGCACGGGCAAATGGAACGCTCATTTCCCACCAGGAAGAGGAATTAACCAAAGGCTCAGCATGCCCTGCCTGAACCAGATTAGGGCCTGAAGCAATCCTGCGGTTTTGCGGCCAGCTCACAAGAAAGCAAGTTGAAGAAAGGAGCTCAGGGGCACTGTAATTCACAAACCTGCAGAGTTATGAATGACAGCTATCGTCCAAAAATGTATTGAAGTAAGTCTTCTAAGAGGATTTGAAAGCGGGGCAGAATTTCAGGAAAACGATTTCAGGGGGTAGACGGGAATTGCACTTAAAGCATAGGAAAAGAGGCAGAATGTCGACAATGATGCACTTGGCCAAAAAGGGCGTATGCGTTTTTTCCT
This sequence comes from Delphinapterus leucas, assembly GCF_059928025.1. Lineage (NCBI taxonomy): Eukaryota > Metazoa > Chordata > Mammalia > Artiodactyla > Monodontidae > Delphinapterus > Delphinapterus leucas. Next base: position 10,699,799 of record NW_028322232.1, on the reverse strand, counting down.
GAATATATTCAGGAAAAAACGCATACGCCGTTTTTGGCCAACCAAGCAAGCGTGTAAAGTAAATCTGCACTACAATGAAGTCTCACTGCCCCCCGGTCAAAAGGGCCATCTGAAAAAAGTGTAAAATCCAGAAAGGCAGGACAGGTCATGGAGAACAGGGAGCCTTGTTATGCTGATGGGCGGGATGTATATTGCCAAAAGCCATTCTGGAGAAGTGTATGGTGTTTCCTGAAACACGTAGGATACAAAGCAACACAGCCTATGGCACTTCCACTTAGGGTCCTGTAGCTTAGGGAAATTAAAATCAAAAGCACACAGCCACCCCAAAGTTTGGGACGGCTCTGTTTACAAGGACCTCCTCTACGGTACAAGTTAAATATCCGAGAAAGCAAAAAATGGATAAAGAAATTGTGGTACGTACGTACAATGGAATATCACTCAGCTATGAAATCTACGTCATCAGGCCCATAGCGGCATAGTGAGTGGATTCAGGTACGTCGATTCTACGAGAAATAAGTCACACAGAAAAAGAAACATCTTAAGATATCACTAATACACGGAACGTAAACTTGTCTACACATGAACTGAATTACAAAACAGAACAGGGTCTCAAATTTAGAAAACCAACTTATGCTTGCTTATGGGGAAAGGTGAGTTAGGGTGCTGCATAAAACCAGAGATTGAAATTAGCACAGATACCGTTCCATAAGCCAAATATATAATAGACAAGACCTACTCCTTGCTCAACGAAATGGACTCAACACCCCATATTCAACGCCTGGGAATATACCTGACAAGTAAGAATCTTAAGACCCATGGATTTATATGTCTCCATAAGGAAATCAAGCGTGTGTACAGCGGCCTAAACGCAGCAGTGAAAATCTGATAAATCCAATTATCAAAATAAATTTCAAAAACACAACACAAGGACAGTGAAATAGAGAGCAATTCTTAAATAATTCATTCAGGGCTTGTGATGCAACCTGGATTTACCACATCTACACCCAAAGCTGGTTGAGACATAAGTCTGGACACTTCGGGCTGATCGCATTGGTGAGGTTCGTTGAGCAAAGGCAGACCCTTTGAAGCCATACTGCATGGTAGCCATTCCTTGGGTCCCAACTCTCCAGGTTTAAGGGATTCTTCCTTCAGCTAAAACATGCATGGGAAACCCAGAGTATGGTCCACCGTGTGATTGGGAAACGTTTTCAAATGCATCTCAGGTTTCGTCCCCTGGTACTCGGGTTCACCGTTCCAGACGCTTTACTAACACTCTCCCCACTTGGAGAGTCAGTGCCTTTAACCTCGTGTTTGGCACAGTTTGCAATTTCTGCGCAAGATGAACAGGAATAGGGAGAACCAATGTGAGACTAGCTGTAGGTGTGTGCACGGGCAAATGGAACCCTCATTTCCCACCAGGAAGAGGAATTAACCAAATGCTCAGCGTGCCCTGCTGGAACCAGATTAGGGCCTGAAGCAATCCTGCGGTTTTGCGGCCAGCTCACAAGAAAGCAAGTTGAAGAAAGGAGCTCAGGGGCACTGTAATTCACAAACCTGCAGAGTTATGAATGACAGCTATCGTCCAAAAATGTATTGAAGTAAGTCTTCTAAGAGGATTTGAAAGCGGGGCAGAATTTCAGGAAAACGATTTCAGGGGGTAGACGGGAATTGCACTTAAAGCATAGGAAAAGAGGCAGAATGTCGACAATGATGCACTTGGCCAAAAAGGGTGTATGCGTTTTTTCCTGAATATATTCAGGAAAAAACGCATACGCCGTTTTTTGCCAACCAAGCAAGCGTGTAAAGGAAATCTGCACTACAATGAAGTCTCACTGCCCCCCGGTCCAAACGGCCATCTGAAACAAGTGTAAAATCCAGAAAGGCAGGACAGGTCATGGAGAACAGGGAGCCTTGTTATGCTGATGGGCGGGATGTAAATGGCCAACAGCCACTCTGTAGAAGTGTATGGTGTTTCCTGAAACACGTAGGAAACAAAGCAACACAGCCTATTGCACTTCCACTTAGGGTCCTGTAGCTTATTGTAATTAAAATCAAAAACACACAGCCACCCCAATGTTCGGGACAGCTCTGTTTACAAGAACCTCGTCTACGGTACAAGTTAAATATCCGAGAATGCAAAAAATGGATAAAGAAGTTGTGGTACGGATGTACAATGGAATATCACTCAGCAATGAAATCTACGTCATCAGGCCCGTAGCGGCATAATGAGTGCATTCAGGTACGACGATTCTATGAGAAATAAGTCACACAGAAAAAGAAACATCATAAGATATCACTAATACACGGAACATAAACTTGGCTACACATGAACTGAATTACAAAACAGAACAGGGTCTCAAACTTAGAAAACCAACTTATGCTTGCTTATGGGGAAAGGTGAGTTGGGGTGCTGCAGAAAACCAGAGATTGAAATTAGCACAGATACCGTTCCATAAGCCAAATATATAATAAACAAGACCTACTCCTTGCTCAACGAAATGGACTCAACACCCCATATTCAACGCCTGGGAATATACCTGACAAGTAAGAATCTTAAGACCCATGGATTTATATGTCTCCATAAGGAAATCAAGCGTGTGTACAGCGGCCAAAACGCAGCAGTGAAAATCCGATAAATCCCATTATCAAAATAAATTTCAAAAACAAAACACAATGACAGTGAAATAGAGAGCAATTCTTAAATATTTCATTCAGGGCTTGTGATGCAACCTGGATTTACCACATCTACACCCAAAGCTGGTTGACACATAAGGCTGGACACTTCGGGCTGATAGCATTTGTGGTTCGGTGAGCAAACGCAGACCCTTTGAAGTCATACCGCATGGTAGCCATTCCATGGGTCCCAACTCTCCAGGTTTAAGGGATTCTTCCTTCAGCTAAAACATGCATGGGAAACCCAGAGTATGGTCCACCGTGTGATTGGGAAACGTTTTCAAATGCATCTCAGGTTTCGTCCCCTGGTACTCGGGTTCACCGTTCCAGACGCTTTACTAACACTCTCCCCACATGGAGAGTCAGTGCCTTTAACCTCCTGTTTGGCACAGTTTGCAATTTCTGCGCAAGATGAACAGGAATAGGGAGAACCAATGAGAGACTAGCTGTAGGTGTCTGCAGGGCAAATGGAACGCTCATTTCCCACCAGGAAGAGGGATTAACCAAAGGCTCAGCGTGCCCTGCCGGAACCAGATTAGGGCCTGAAGCAATCTTGTGGTTCTGCGGCCAGCTCACAAGAAAGCGAGTTGAAGAAAGGAGCTCAGGGGCACTGTAATTCACAAACCTGCAGAGTTATGAATGACAGCTATCGTCCAAAAATGTATTGAAGTAAGTCTTCGAAGAGGACTTGAAAGCGGGGCAGAATTTCAGGAAAACGATTTCAGGGGGTAGACTGGAATTGCACTTAAAGCATAGGAAAAGAGGCAGAATGTCGACAATGATGCACTTGGCCAAAAAGGGCGTATGCGTTTTTTCCTGAATATATTCAGGAAAAAACGCATACGCCCTTTTTGGCCAACCAAGCAAGCGTGTAAAGGAAATCTTCACTACAATGAAGTCTCACTGCCCCCCGGTGAAAAGGGCCATCTGAAACAAGTGTAAAATCCACAAAGGCAGGACAGGTCATGGAGAACAGGGAGCCTTGTTATGCTGATGTGCGGGATGTAAATTGCCAACAGCCACTCTGGAGAAGTGTATGGTGTTTCCTGAAACACGTAGGAAACAAAGCAACACAGCCTATGGCACTCCCACTTAGGGTCTTATAGCTTAGGGAAATTAAAATCAAAAACACACAGCCACCCCAAAGTTTGGGAGGGCTCTCTTTACTAGAACCTCGTCTACGGTACAAGTTAAATATCCGAGAAAGCAAAAAATGGATAAAGAAGTTGTGGTACGTATGTACAATGGAATATCACTCAGCAATGAGATCTACGTCATCAGGCCCGTAGCGGCATAATGAGTGCATTCAGGTACGACGATTCTACGAGAAATAAGTCAAACAGAAAATGAAACATCTTAAGATATCACTCATACACGGAACGTAAACTTGGCTACATATGTACTGAATTACAAAACAGAACAGAGTCTCAAATTGAGAAAACCAACTTATGCTTGCTTATGGGGAAAGGTGAGTTGGCGTGCTGCATCAAACCAGAGATTGAAATTAGCACAGATACCGTTCCATAAGCCAAATATATAATAGACAAGACCTACTCCTTGCTCAACGAAATGGACTCAACACCCCATATTCAACTCCTGGGAATATACCTGACAAGTAAGAATCTTAAGACCCATGGATTTATATGTCTCCATAAGGAAATAAAGCATGTTTACAGCGGCCTAAACGCAGCAGTGAAAATCCGATAAATCCCATTATCAAAATAAATTTCAAAAACAAAACACAATGACAGTGAAATAGAGAGCAATTCTTAAATAATTCATTCAGGGCTTGTGATGCAACCTGGATTTACCACATCTACACCCAGAGCTGGTTGAGACATAAGGCTGGACACTTCGGGCTGATAGCATTGGTGTGGTTCGGTGAGCAAACGCACACCCTTTGAAGTCATACCACATGGTAGCCATTCCATGGGTCCCAACTCTCCAGGTTTAAGGGATTCTTCCTTCAGCTAAAACATGCATGGGAAACCCAGAGTATGGTCCATCGTGTGATTGGGAAACGTTTTCAAATGCATCTCAGGTTTCATACCCTGGTACTCGGGTTCACCGTTCCAGATGCTTTACTAACACTCTCCCCCCTTGGAGAGTCAGTGCCTTTAACCTCCTGTTTGGCACAGTTTGCAATTTCTGCGCAAGATGAACAGGAATAGGGAGAACCAATGAGAGACTAGCTATAGGTGTCTGCAGGGCAAACGGAACGCTCATTTCCAACCAGGAAGAGGAATTAACCAAAGGCTCAGCGTGCCCTGCCAGAACCAGATTAGGACCTGAAGCAATCCTGTGGTTTTGCGGCCAGCTCACAAGAAAGCGAGTTGAAGAAAGGAACTCAGGGGCACTGTAATTCACAAACCTGCAGAATTATGAATGACAGCTATCGTCCAAAAATGTATTGAAGTAAGTCTCCGAAGAGGACTTGAAAGCGGGGCAGAATTTCAGGAAAACGATTTCAGGGGGTAGACTGGAATTGCACTTAAAGCATAGGAAAAGAGGCAGAATGTCGACAATGATGCACTTGGCCAGAAAGGGCGTATGCGTTTTTTCCTGAATATATTCAGGAAAAAACGCATACGCGCTTTTTGACCAACCAAGCAAGCATGTAAAGGAAATCTTCACTACAATGAAGTCTCACTGCCCCCCGGTGAAAAGGGCCATCTGAAACAAGTGTAAAATCCACAAAGGCAGGACAGGTCATGGAGAACAGGGAGCCTTGTTATGCTGCTGTGCGGGATGTAAATTGCCAACAGCCACTCTGGAGAAGTGTATGGAGTTTCCTGAAACACGCAGGAAACAAAGCAACACAGCCTATGGCCCTTCCACTTAGGGTCCTATAGCTTAGGGAAATTAAAATCAAAAAGACACAGCCACCCCAATGTTCGGGACGGCTCTGTTTACAAGAACCTCGTCTACGGTACAAGTTAAATATCCGAGAAAGCAAAAAATGGATAAAGAAGTTGTGGTACGTACGTACAATGGAATATCACTCAGCAATGAGATCTACGTCATCAGGCCCGTAGCGGCATAATGAGTGGATTCAGGTACGACGATTCTACGAGAAATAAGTCACACAGAAAAAGAAACATCATAAGATATCACTAATACACGGAACGTAAACTTGGCTACACATGAACTGAATTACAAAACAGAACAGGGTCTCAAATTTAGAAAACCAACTTATGCTTGCTTATGGGGAAAGGTGAGTTGGGGTGCTGCATCAAACCAGAGATTGAAATTAGCACAGATACCGTTCCATAAGCCAAATATATAATAGACAAGACCTACTCCTTGCTCAACGAAATGGACTCAACACCCCATATTCAACGCCTGGGAATATACCTGACAAGTAAGAATCTTAAGACCCATGGATTTATATGTCTCCATAAGGAAATCAAGCGTGTGTACAGTGGCCTAAACGCAGCAGTGAAAATCCGATAAATCCCATTATCAAAATAAATTTCACAAACAAAACACAATGACAGTGAAATAGAGAGCAATTCTTAAATAATTCATTCAGGGCTTGTGATGCAACCTGGATTTACCACATCTACACCCAGAGCTGGTTGAGACATAAGGCTGGACACTTCGGGCTGATAGCATTGGTGAGGTTCGGTGAGCAAACGCAGACCCTTTGAAGTCATACTGCATGGTACCCATTCCATGGGTCCCAACTCTCCAGGTTTAAGGGATTCTTCCTTCAGCTAAAACATGCATGGGAAACCCAGAGTATGGTCCACCGTGTGATTGGGAAACGTTTTCAAATGCATCTCAGGTTTCGTCCCCTGGTACTCGGGTTCACCGTTCCAGACGCTTTACTAACACTCTCCCCACTTGGAGAGTCAGTGCCTTTAACCTCCTGTTTGGCACAGTTTGCAATTTCTGCGCAAGATGAACAGGAATAGGGAGAACCAATGAGAGACTAGCTGTAGGTGTCTGCACGGGCAAATGGAACGCTCATTTCCCACCAGGAAGAGGAATTAACCAAAGGCTCAGCATGCCCTGCCGGAACCAGATTAGGGCCTGAAGCAATCCTGCGGTTTTGCGGCCAGCTCACAAGAAAGCGAGTTGAAGAAAGGAGCTCAGGGGCACTGTAATTCACAAACCTGCAGAGTTATGAATGACAGCTATCGTCCAAAAATGTATTGAAGTAAGTCTTCGAAGAGGACTTGAAAGCGGGGCAGAATTTCAGGAAAACGATTTCAGGGGGTAGACTGGAATTGCACTTAAAGCATAGGAAAAGAGGCAGAATGTCAACAATGATGCACTTGGCCAAAAAGGGCGTATGCGTTTTTTCCTGAATATATTCAGGAAAAAACGCATACGCCCTTTTTGGCCAACCAAGCAAGCGTGTAAAGGAAATCTGCACTACAATGAAGTCTCACTGCCCCCCGGTCAAAAGGGCCATCTGAAAAAAGTGTAAAATCCAGAAAGGCAGGACAGGTCATGGAGAACAGGGAGCCTTGTTATGCTGATGGGCGGGATGTAAATTGCCAACAGCCACTCTGGAGAAGTGTATGGTGTTTCCTGAAACACTTAGGAAACAAAGCAACACAGCCTATGGCACTTCCACTTAGGGTCCTATAGCTTAGGGAAATTAAAATCAAAAACACACAGCCACCCCAAAGTTTGGGACGGCTCTGTTTACAAGAACCTCGTCTACGGTACAAATTAAATATCCGAGAAAGCAAAAAATGGATAAAGAAGTTGTGGTACGTACGTACAATGGAATATCACTCAGCAATGAGATCTACGTCATCAGGCCCGTAGCGGCATAATGAGTGGATTCAGGTAAGACGATTCTACGAGAAATACGTCACACACAAAAAAAGATCATAAGATATCACTAATACACAGAACGTAAACTTGGCTACACATGAACTGAATTACAAAACAGAACAGGGTCTCAAATTTAGAAAACCAACTTATGCTTGCTTATGGGGAAAGGTGAGTTGGGGTGCTGCATCAAACCAGAGATTGAAATTAGCACAGATACCGTTCCATAAGCCAAATATATAATAGACAAGTCCTACTCCTTGCTCAACGAAATGGACTCAACACCCCATATTCAACGTCTGGGAATATACCTGACAAGTAAGAATCTTAAGACCCATGGATTTATATGTCTCCATAAGGAAGTCAAGCGTGTGTACAGTGCCCTAAACGCAGCAGTGAAAATCCGATAAATCCCATTAACAAAATAAATTTCAAAAACAAAACACATTGACAGTGAAATAGAGAGCAATTCTTAAATAATTCATTCAGGGCTTGTGATGCAACCTGGATTTACCACATCTACTCCCAGAGCTGGTTGAGACATAAGGCTGGACACTTCGGGCTGATAGCATTGGTGAGGTTCGGTGAGCAAAGGCAGACCCTTTGAAGTCATACTGCATGGTACCCATTCCATGTGTCCCAACTCTCCAGGTTTAAGGGATTCTTCCTTCAGCTAAAACATGCATGGGAAACCCAGAGTATGGTCCACCGTGTGATTGGGAAACGTTTTCAAATGCATCTCAGGTTTCGTCCCCTGGTACTCGGGTGCACCGTTCCAGACGCTTTACTAACACTCTCCCCACTTGGAGAGTCAGTGCCTTTAACCTCCTGTTTGGCACAGTTTGCAATTTCTGCGCAAGATGAACAGGAATAGGGAGAACCAATGAGAGACTAGCTGTAGGTGTCTGCACGGGCAAATGGAACGCTCATTTCCCACCAGGAAGAGGAATTAACCAAAGGCTCAGCATGCCGTGCCGGAACCAGATTAGGGCCTGAAGCATTCGTGTGGGTTTGCGGCCAGCTCACAAGAAAGCGAGTTGAAGAAAGGAGCTCAGGGGCACTGTAATTCACAAACCTGCAGAGTTATAAATGACCGCTATCGTCCAAAAATATATTGAAGGAAGGTTGCGAAGAGGAGTGGAAAGCGGGGCAGAATTGCAGGAAAACGATTTCAGGGGCAGACTGGAATTGCATTTAAAGCATAGGGAAAGAGACAGAAAGTCGACAATGATGCACTTGGTCAAAAAGGGCGTATGCGTTTTTTCCTGAATATATTCAAGAAAAAACACATACGCCCTTTTTGGCCAAACAAGCAAGCGTGTAAAGAAATCTGCATTACAATGAAGTCTCACTGCCCCCCTGTCAAAAGGGACATCTGAAAAAAGTGAAAAATCCAGAAAGGCAGGACAGGCCATGGAGAACAGGGAGCCTTGTTATGCTGATGGGCGGGATGTAAATTGCCAACAGCCACTCTGGAGAAGTGTATGGTGTTTTCTGAAACACGTAGGAAACAAAGCAACACAGCCTATGGCACTTCCACTTAGGGTTCTATAGCTTAGGGAAATTAAAATCAAAAATACACAGCCACCCCAAAGTTTGGGACGGCTCTGTTTACAAGAACCTCGTCTACGGTACAAGTTATATATCCCAGAACGTGAAAAATGGATAAAGAAGTTGTGGTACGTACGTACAATGGAATATCACTCAGCAATGAAATCTATGTCATCAGGCCCGTCGCGGCATAATGAGTGGATTCAGGTACGATGATTCTAAGTGAAATGAGTCACACAGAAAATGAAACATCATAAGATATCACTAATACAAGGAATGTAAACTTGGCTACACATGAACTGAATTACAAAACAGAACAGGGTCTCAAATTTAGAAAACCAACTTATGCTTGCTTAAGGGGAAAGGTGAGTTGGGGTGCTGCATAAAACCAGAGATAGAAATTAGCACAGATACCTTTCCATAAGCCAAATATGCAATAGTCAAGACCTACCCCTTGCTCAACGAAATGGACTAAACACGCCATATTCAACCACTAGGAATACACCTGACTAGTAAGAATCTTCAAACCCATGGATTTATATGTCTCTGTAAGAGAATGAAGCGTGTGTACAGAGGCATGAATGCAGCAGAGAAAATCCGATACATCCCATTATCAAAATGAATTACAAAAACAAAACACAAGGACAGTGAAATAGAGAGCAATTCTTAAATAATTCATTCAGGGCTTGTGATGCAACCTGGATTTACCTCATCTACACCCAGAGCTGAGTGATACATAAGGTTGGGCACTTCGGGCTGATAGCATTGGTGAGGTTCGATGAGCAAATGCAGACCCTTTGAAGTCATACTGCATGGTACCCATTCCATGCGTCCCATCTCTCCAGGTTTAACGAATTCTTCCTTCAGCTAAAACATGCGTGGGAAACCCACAGTATGGTGCACCGAGGGACCGGCAAACGTTTTCAAATGCATCTCAGTTTTCGTCCCATTTTACTCGGGTTCACCATTCCAGACCCTTTACTAACACTCTCCCCACTTGGAGAGTCAGTGCCTTTAACCTCCTGTTTGGCACAGTTTGCAATTTCTGCGCAAGATGAACAGGAATAGGGAGAACCAATGAGAGACTAGCTTTAGGTGTCTGCACGGGCAAATGTAACGCTCATTTCCCACCAGGAAGAGGAATTAGCCAAAGGCTCAGCATGCCGTGCCGGAACCAGATTAGGGCCTGAAGCAATCCTGCGGGTTTGCGGCCAGCTCACAAGAAAGCGAGTTGAAGAAAGGATCTCAGGGGCAATGTAACTCACAAACCTGCAGAGTTATAAATGACAGCTATCGTCCAAAAATATATTGAAGGAAGGCTGCGAAGAGGACTTGTAAGTGGGGCAGAATTGCAGGATAACGATTTCAGGAGGTAGACGGGAATTGCATTTAAAGCATAGGAAAAGAGGCAGAACGTCGACAATGATGCTCTTGGCCAAAAAGGGCATATGCGATTTTTCCTAAATATATTCAGAAAAAAACGCATACGCCCTTTTTGGCCCACCAAGCAAGCATGTTAAAGAAATCTGCACTACAATGAAGTCTCACTGCCCCCCGGTCAAAAGGGCCTTCTGAAACAAGTGTAAAATCCAGAAAGGCAGCACAGGCCATGTAGAACAGGGAGCCTTGTTATGCTGATGGGCGGGATGTAAATTGCCAACAGCCACTCTGGAGAAGTGTATGGTGTTTCCTGGAACAGCTATAAAACAAAGCAACGGAGCCTACAGCACTTCCACTTATGGTCCTATAGCTTAGGGACATTAAAATCAAAAACACACAGCCGCCGCAAAGTTTCGGACGGCTCTGTTTACAAGAACCTCGTCTACGGTACATGTTAAATATCCCAGAACGTGAAAAATGGATAAAGAAGTTGTGGTACGTACGTACAATGGAATATCACTCAGCAATGAAATCTATGTCATCAGGCCCGTCGCGGCATAATGAGTGGATTCAGGTACGATGATTCTAAGTGAAATAAGTCACACAGAAAATGAAACATCATAAGATATCACTAATACAAGGAATGTAAACTTGGCTACACATGAACTGAATTACAAAACAGAACAGGGTCTCAAATTTAGAAAACCAACTTATGCTTGCTTAAGGGGAAAGGTGAGTTGGGGTGCTGCATAAAACCAGAGATAGAAATTAGCACAGATACCTTTCCATAAGCCAAATATGTAATTGTCAAGACCTACCCCTTGCTCAACGAAATGGACTAAACACCCCATATTCAACGACTAGGAATACACCTGACTAGTAAGAATCTTCAAACCCATGGATTTATATGTCTCCGTAAGAGAATGAAGCATGTGTACAGAGGCATGAATGCAGCAGAGAAAATCCGATAAATCCCATTATCAAAATGAATTAAAAAAAAAACACAAGGACAGTGAAATAGAGAGCAATTCTTAAATAATTCATTCAGGGCTTGTGATGCAACCTGGATTAACCACATCTACACCCAGAGCTGAGTGAGACATAAGGTTGGGCACTTCAGGCTGATAGCATTGGTAAGGTTCGATGAGCAAATGCAGACCCTTTGAAGTCATACTGCATTGTACCCATTCCATGGGTCGCAACTCTCCAGGTTTAAGGGATTCTGCCTTCCGCTAAATCATGTATGGGAAACCCAGAGTATGGTCCACCATGTGATTGGGAAACGTTTTCAAATGCATCCCAGTTTTCGTCCCTTTATACTCGGGTTCACCATTCCAGATGCTTAACTAAAACTCTCCCAACTTGGAGAGTCAGTGTCTTTAACCTCCTGTTTGGCACAGTTTGCAATTTCTGCGCAACATGAACAGGAATAGGGAGAACTAACGAGAGACTAGCTGTAGATGTCTGCACGTGCAAATGTTACGCTCATTTCCCACCAGGAAGAGGAATTAACCAAAGGCTCAGCATGCCATACCGGAACCAGATTAGGGCCTGAAGCAATCCTGCGTTTTTGCGGCCAGCTCACAAGATAGCGAGTTGAAGAAAGGAGCTCAGGGGCACTGTAACTCACAAACCTGCAGAGTTATAAATGACAGCTATCGTCCAAAATTATATTGAAGGAAGGCTGCGAGGACGACTTGTAAGCGGGGCAGAATTGCAGGAAAATGATTTCAGGGGGTAGACGGGAATTGCATTGAAAGCATAGGAAAAGAGGCAGAACGTCGACAATGATGCTCTTGGCCAAAAAGGGCGTATGCGTTTTTTCCTGAATATATTCAGGAAAAAACGCATACGCCCTTTTTGGCCAACCAAGAAAGCATGTTAAAGAAATCTGCACTACATTGAAGTCTCACTGCCCCCCGGTCAAAAGGGCCATCTGAAAAAAGTGTAAAATCCAGAAAGGCAGCACAGGCCATGGAGAACAGGGAGCATTGTTATGCTGATGGGCGGGATGTAAATTGCCAACAGCCACTCTGGAGAAGTGTATGGTGTTTCCTGGAACAGCTAAAAAACAAAGCAACGGAGCCTACGGCACTTCCACTTATAGTCCTATAGCTTAGGGAAATTAAAATCAAAAACACACAGCCACACCAAAGTTTCGGACGGCTCTGTTTACAAGAACCTCATCTACGGTACAAGTTAAATATCCCAGAACGTGAAAAATGGAGAAAGAAGTTGTGGTACGTATGTACAATGGAATATCACTCAGCAATGAAATCTATGTCATCAGGCCCATCGCGGCATAATGAGTGGATTCAGGTACGATGATTCTAAGTGAAATAAGTCACACAGAAAAAGAAACATCATAAGATATCACTAATACACGGAATGTAAACTTGGCTACACATGAACTGAATTACAAAACAGAACAGGGCCTCAAATTTAGAAAACCAACTTATGCTTCCTTTTTGGGAAAGGTGAGTTGCGGTGCTGCATAAAAACCGAGATAGAAATTCACACAGATACAGTTCCATAAGACAAATATGTAATAGACAAAACCTACACCTTGCTCAACGAAATGGACTCAACACCACATATTCAACGCCTAGGAATATACCTGCCTTGTAAGAATCTTAAAACCCATGGATTTATATGTCTCCATAAGAGAATCAAGCGTGTGTTCAGTGGCCTAAACGCAGGAGTGAAAATCCGATAAATCCCATTATCAAAATAAATTTCAAAAACAAACACAATGACAGTGAAATAGAGAGCAATTCTTAAATAATTCATTCAGGGCTTGTGATGCAACCTGGATTTACCACATCTACACCCAGAGTTGGGGAGACATAAGGCCGGACACTTCGGCCTGATAGCATTGGTGAGGTTCGGTGAGTAAATGCAGACCCTTTGAAGTCATACTTCATGGTACCCATTCCATGGGTCCCAACTCTCCAGGTTTAAGGGATTCTTCCTTCCGCTAAATCATGTATGGGAAACCCAGAGTATGGTCCACCATGTGATTGGGAAACGTTTTCAAATGCATCTCAGTTTTCGTCCCTTTATACTAGGGTTCACCATTCCAGACGCTTAACTAACACTCTCCTCACTTGGAGAGTCAGTGCCTTTAAACTCCTGTTTGGCACAGTTCGCAATTTCTGCGCAAGATGAACAGGAATAGGGAGAAGCAATAAGAGACTAGCTGTAGGTGTCTGCACGGGCAAATGTAACACTCATTTCCCACCAAGAAGAGGAATTAACCAAAGGCTCAGCATGCCGTACCGGAACCAGATTAGGGCCTGAAGCAATCCTGCGGTTTTGCGGCCAGCTCACAAGAAAGCGAGTTGAAGAAAGGAGCTCAGGGGCACTGTAATTCACAAACCTGCAGAGTTATAAATGACAGCTATCGTCCAAAAATATATTGAAGTAAGTCTGCGAAGAGGACTTGAAAGAGGGGCAGAAATTCAGGAAAACGATTTCAGGGGGTGGACTGGAATTGCACTTAAGGCATAGGAAAAGAGGCAGGACGGCAACAATGATGCACTTGGCCAAAAAGGGCGTATGCGTTTTTTCCTGAATATATTCAGGAAAAAACGCATACGCCCTTTTGGTCCAACCAAACAAGCCTGTAAAGGAAATCTGCACTACAATGAAGTCTCACTTCCCCATGGTCAAAAGGGCCATCTGAAAAATGTGTAAAATCCAGAAAGGCAGGACTGGCCATGGAGAACAGGGAGCATTGTTATGCTGCTGGGCGGGATTTGAATTGTCAACAGCCACTCTGGAAAAGTGTATGGTGTTTCCTGAAACACGTATGAAACAAAGCAACACAGCCTATGGCACTTCCACTTACGGTCCTATAGCTTAGGGAAATTAAAATCAAAACCACACAGCCAACCCAAAATTTGGAATAGCTCTGTTTACAAGAACCTCGTCTACGGTACAAGTTAAATATCCCACAGAGTGAAAAATAGATAAAGAAGTTGTGGTACGTACGTACAATGGAATATCACTCAGCAATGAAATCTCTGTCATCAGGCCCGTAGCCACTCTGGAGAAGTGTATGCTGTTTCCTGAAACACCTAAAAAACAAAGCAACAGAGCCTACGGCACTTCCACTTATAGTCCTATAGCTTAGGGAAATTAAAATCAGAAACACACAGCCACCCCAAATGTTTCAGATGGCTCTGTTTACAAGAACCTCACCTACCGTACAAGTTAAATATCCCAGAATGAGAAAAATGGATAAAGAAGTTGTGGTACATACGGACAATGGAATATCACTCAGCAATGAAATCTATGTCATCAGGCCCATCGGGGCATAATGAGTGGATTCAGGTACGATGATTCTAAGTGAAATAATTCACACAGAAAATGAAATATCATAAGATATCACTAATACACGGAAAGAAAACATGGCTACACATGAACTGAATTACAAAACAGAACAGGGTCTCAAATGTAGAAAACCAACTTGTGCTTGTTAAGGGGAAAGGTGAGTTGGGGTGCTGCATAAAACCAGAGATAGAAATTAGCACAGATACCTTTCCATAAGCCAAATATGCAATAGTCAAGACCTACCCCTGGCTCAACTAAATGGACTAAACACCCCATATTCAACGACTAGGAATACACCTGACTAGTAAGAATCTTCAAACCCATGGATTTATATGTCTCCGTAAGAGAATGAAGCGTGTGTACAGAGGCATGAATGCAGCAGAGAAAATCCGATAAACCCCATTATCAAAATGAATTACAAAAACAAAACACAAGGACAGTGAAATAGAGAGCAATTCTTAAATAATTCATTCAGGGCTTGTGATGCAACCTGGATTTACCACATCTACACCCAGAGCTGAGTGAGACATAAGGTTGGGCACTTCGGGCTGATAGCATTGGTGAGGTTCGATGAGCAAATGCAGACCCTTTGAAGTCATACTGCATGGTACCCATTCCATGGGTCCCATCTCTCCAGGTTTAACGAATTCTTCCTTGAGCTAAAACATGCATGGGAAACCCACAGTATGGTGCACCGAGGGACCGGCAAACGTTTTCAAATGCATCTCAGTTTTCGTCCCCTTTTACTCGGGTTCACCATTCCAGACCCTTTACTAACACTCTCCCCATTTGGAGAGTCAGTGCCTTTAACCTCCTGTTTGGCACAGTTTGCAATTTCTGCGCAAGATGAACAGGAATAGGGAGAACCAATGAGAGACTAGCTTTAGGTGTCTGCACGGGCAAATGTAACGCTCATTTCCCACCAGGAAGAGGAATTAACCAAAGGCTCAGCATGCCGTGCCGGAACCAGATTAGGGCCTGAAGCAATCCTGCGGGTTTGCGGCCAGCTCACAAGATAGTGAGTTGAAGAAAGGAGCTCAGGGGCACTGTAACTCACAAACATGCAGAGTTATAAATGACAGCTATCGTCCAAAAATATATTGAAGGAAGGCTGCGAAGAGGACTTGTAAGTGGGGCAGAATTGCAGGATAACGATTTCAGGAGGTAGACGGGAATTGCATTTAAAGCATAGGAAAAGAGGCAGAACGTCGACAATGATGCTCTTGGCCAAAAAGGGCTTATGCGTTTTTTCCTGAATATATTCAGGAAAAAACGCATACGCCCTTTTTGGCCAACCAAGCAAGCATGTTAAAGAAATCTGCACTACAATGAAGTCTCACTGCCCCCCGGTCAAAAGGGCCATGTGAAAAAAGTGTAAAATCCAGAAAGGCAGCACAGGCCATGGAGAACAGGGAGCCTTGTTATGCTGATGGGCGGTATGTAAATTGCCAACAGCCACTCTGGAGAAGTGTATGGTGTTTCCAGGAACAGCGAAAAAACAAAGCAACGGAGCCTACAGCACTTCCACTTAGGGTCCTATAGCTTAGGGAAATTAAAATCAAAAACACACAGCCACCCCAAAGTTTCGGACGGCTCTGTTTACAAGAACCTCGTCTACGGTACAAGTTAAATATCCCAGAACGTGAAAAATGGATAAAGAAGTTGTGGTACGTACGTACAATGGAATATCACTCAGCAATGAAATCTATGTCATCAGGCCCGTCGCGGCATAATGAGTGGATTCAGGTACGATGATTCTAAGTGAAATGAGTCACACAGAAAATGAAACATCATAAGATATCACGAATACAAGGAATGTAAACTTGGCTACACATGAACTGAATTACAAAACAGAACAGGGTCTCAAATTTAGAAAACCAACTTATGCTTGCTTAAGGGGAAAGGTGAGTTGGGGTGCTGCATAAAACCAGAGATAGAAATTAGCACAGATACCTTTCCATAAGCCAAATATGCAATAGTCAAGAGCTACCCCTTGCTCAACGAAATGGACTAAACACCCCATATTCAACGACTAGGAATACACCTGACTAGTAAGAATCTTCAAACCCATGGATTTATATGTCTCCGTAAGAGAATGAAGCGTGTGTACAGAGGCATGAATGCAGCAGAGAAAATCCGATAAACCCCATTATCAATATGAGTTACAAAAACAAAACACAAGGACAGTGAAATAGAGAGCAATTCTTAAATAATTCATTCAGGGCTTGTGATGCAACCTGGATTTACCACATCTACACCCACAGCTGAGTGAGACATAAGGTTGGGCACTTCGGGCTGATAGCATTGGTGAGGTTCGATGAGCAAATGCAGACCCTTTGAAGTCATACTGCATGGTACCCATTCCATGGGTCCCATCTCTCCAGGTTTAACGAATTCTTCCTTCAGCTAAAACATGCATGGGAAACCCACAGTATGGTGCACCGAGGTACCCGCAAACGTTTTCAAATGCATCTCAGTTTTCGTCCCCTTTTACTCGGGTTCACCATTCCAGACCCTTTACTAACACTCTCCCCACTTGGAGAGTCAGTGCCTTTAACCTCCTGTTTGGCACAGTTTGCAATTTCTGCGCAAGATGAACAGGAATAGGGAGAACCAATGAGAGACTAGCTTTAGGTGTCTGCACGGGCAAATGTAACGCTCATTTCCCACCAGGAAGAGGAATTAACCAAAGGCTCAGCATGCCGTGCCGGAACCAGATTAGGGCCTGAAGCAATCCTGCGGGTTTGCGGCCAGCTCACAAGATAGCGAGTTGAAGAAAGGAGCTCAGGGGCACTGTAACTCACAAACATGCAGAGTTATAAATGACAGCTATCGTCCAAAAATATATTGAAGGAAGGCTGCGAAGAGGACTTGTAAGTGGGGCAGAATTGCAGGATAACGATTTCAGGAGGTAGACGGGAATTGCATTTAAAGCATAGGAAAAGAGGCAGAACGTCGACAATGATGCTCTTGGCCAAAAAGGGCGTATGCGTTTTTTCCTGAATATATTCAGGAAAAAACGCATACGCCCTTTTTGGCCAACCAAGCAAGCATGTTAAAGAAATCTGCACTACAATGAAGTCTCACTGCCCCCCGGTCAAAAGGGCCATGTGATAAAAGTGTAAAATCCAGAAAGGCAGCACAGGCCATGGAGAACAGGGAGCCTTGTTATGCTGATGGGCGGGATGTAAATTGCCAACAGCCACTCTGGAGAAGTGTATGGTGTTTCCTGGAACAGCTAGAAAACAAAGCAACGGAGCCTACGGCACTTCCACTTATGGTCCTATAGCTTAGGGAAATTAAAATCAAAAACACACAGCCACCCCAAAGTTTCGGACGGCTCTGTTTACAAGAACCTCGTCTACGGTACAAGTTAAATATCCCAGAACGGGAAAAATGGATAAAGAAGTTGTGGTACGTACGTACAATGGAATATCACTCAGCAATGAAATCCATGTCATCAGGCCCGTCGCGGCATAATGAGTGGATTCAGGTACGATGATTCTAAGTGAAATAAGTCACACAGAAAATGAAACATCATAAGATATCACGAATACAAGGAATGTAAACTTGGCTACACATGAACTGAATTACAAAACAGAACAGGGTCTCAAATTTAGAAAACCAACTTATGCTTGCTTAAGGGGAAAGGTGAGTTGGGGTGCTGCATAAAACCAGAGATAGAAATTAGCACAGATACCTTTCCATAAGCCAAATATGTAATTGTCAAGACCTACCCCTTGCTCAACGAAACGGACTAAACACCCCATATTCAACGACTAGGTATACACCTGACTAGTAAGAATCTTCAAACCCATGGATTTATATGTCTCCGTAAGAGAATGAAGCGTGTGTACAGAGGCATGAATGCAGCAGAGAAAATCCGATAAATCCCATTATCAAAATGAATTACAAAAACAAAACACAAGGACAGTTAAATAGAGAGCAATTCTTAAATAATTCATTCAGGGCCTGTGATGCAACCTGGATTTACCACATCTACACCCACAGCTGTGTGAGACATAAGGTTGGGCACTTCGGGCTGATAGCATTGGTGAGGTTCGATGAGCAAATGCAGACCCTTTGAAGTCATACTGCATGGTACCCATTCCATGGGTCCCATCTCTCCAGGTTTAACGAATTCTTCCTTCAGCTAAAACATGCATGGGAAACCCACAGTATGGTGCACCGAGGGACCGGCAAACGTTTTCAAATGCATCTCAGTTTTCGTCCCCTTTTACTCGGGTTCACCATTCCAGACCCTTTACTAACACTCTCCCCACTTGGAGAGTCAGTGCCTTTAACCTCCTGTTTGGCACAGTTTGCAATTTCTGCGCAAGATGAACAGGAATAGGGAGAACCAATGAGAGACTAGCTGTAGGTGTCTGCACGGGCAAATGTAACGCTCATTTCCCACCAGGAAGAGGAATTAGCCAAAGGCTCAGCATGCCGTGCCGGAACCAGATTAGGGCCTGAAGCAATCCTGCGGGCTTGCGGCCAGCTCACAAGAAAGCGAGTTGAAGAAAGGAGCTCAGGGGCACTGTAACTCACAAACCTGCAGAGTTATAAATGACAGCTATCGTCCAAAAATGTATTGAAGTAAGGCTGCGTAGAGGACTTGAAAGCGGGGCAGAATTGCAGGAAAACGATTTCAGGGGTAGACTGGAATTGCATTTAAAGCATAGGAAAAGAGGCAGTATGTCGACAATGATGCACTTGGCCAAAAAGGGCGTATGCGTTTTTTCCTGAATATATTCAGGAAAAAACGCATACGCCCTTTTTGGCCAACCAAGCAAGCGTGTAAAGGAAATCTGCACTACAATGAAGTCTCACTGCCCCCCGGTCAAAAGGGCGATCTGAAAAAAGTGTAAAATCCAGAAAGGCAGGACAGGTCATGGAGAACAGGGAGCCTTGTTATGCTGATGGGCGGGATGTAAATTGCCAACAGCCACTCTGGAGAAGTGTATGGTGTTTCCTGAAACACTTAGGAAACAAAGCAACACAGCCTATGGCACTTCCACTTATGGTCCTATAGCTTAGGGAAATTAAAATCAAAAACACACAGCCACCCCAAAGTTTGGGACGGCTCTGTTTACAAGAACCTCGTCTACGGTACAAGTTAAATATCCCAGAAAGGAAAAAAATGCATAAAGATGTTGTGGTACGTACGTACAATGGAATATCACTCAGCAATGAGATCTACGTCATCAGGCCCGTAGCGGCATAATGAGTGGATTCAGGTACGACGATTCTACGAGAAATAAGTCACACAGAAAAAGAAACATCATAAGATATCACTAATACACGGAACGTAAACTTGGCTACACATGAACTGAATTACAAAACAGAACAGGGTCTCAAATTTAGAAAACCAACTTATGCTTGCTTATGGGGAAAGGTGAGTTGGGGTGCTGCATAAAACCAGAGATTGAAATTAGCACAGATACCGTTCCATAAGCCAAATATATAATAGACAAGACCTACTCCTTGCTCAACGAAATGGACTCAACACCCCATATTCAACGCCTGGGAATATACCTGACAAGTAAGAATCTTAAAACCCATGGATTTATACGTCTCCATAAGGAAATCAAGCGTGTGTTCAGCGGCCTAAACGCAGCAGTGAAAATCCGATAAATCCCATTATCAAAATAAATTTCAAAAACAAAACACAATGACAGTGAAATAGAGAGCAATTCTTAAATAATTCATTCAGGGCTTGTGATGCAACCTGGATTTACCACATCTACACCCAGAGCTGGGTGAGACATAAGGCTGGACACTTCGGGCTGATAGCATTGGTGAGGTTCGGTGAGCAAACGCAGACCCTTTGAAGTCATACTGCATGGTACCCATTCCATGGGTCCCAACTCTCCAGGTTTAAGGGATTCTTCCTTCAGCTAAAACATGCATGGGAAACCCAGAGTATGGTCCACCATGTGACTGGGAAACGTTTTCAAATGCATCTCAGTTTTCGTCCCCTGGTACTCGGGTTCACCGTTCCAGACGCTTTACTAACACTCTCCCCACTTGGAGAGTCAGTGCCTTTAACCTCCTGTTTGGCACAGTTTGCAATTTCTGCGCAAGATGAACAGGAATAGGGAGAACCAATGAGAGACTAGCTGTAGGTGTCTGCACGGGCAAATGGAACGCTCATTTCCCACCAGGAAGAGGAATTAACCAAAGGCTCAGCGTGCCCTGCCGGAACCAGATTAGGGCCTGAAGCAATCCTGCGGTTTTGCGGCCAGCTCACAAGATAGCGAGTTGAAGAAAGGAGCTCAGGGGCACTGTAATTCACAAACATGCAGAGTTATGAATGACAGCTATCGTCCAAAAATATATTGAAGTAAGTCTTCAAAGAGGACTTGTAAGCGGGGCAGAATTTCAGGAAAACGATTTCAGGGGGAAGACTGGAATTGCACTTAAAGCATAGGAAAAGAGGCAGAATGTCGACAATGATGCACTTGGCCAAAAAAGGCGTATGCGTTTTTTCCTGAATATATTCAGGAAAAAACGCATACGCCCTTTTTGGCCAACCAAGCAAGCGTGTAAAGGAAATCTGCACTACAATGAAGTCTCACTGCCCCCCGGTCAAAAGGGCCATCTTAAAAAAGTGTAAAATCCAGAAAGGCAGGACAGGTCATGGAGAACAGGGAGCCTTGTTATGCTGATGGGCGGGATGTACATTGCCAACAGCCACTCTGGAGAAGTGTATGGTGTTTCCTGAAACACGTAGGAAACAAAGCAACACAGCCTATGGCACTTCCACTTAGGGTCCTATAGCTTAGGGAAATTAAAATCAAAAAAACATAGCCACCCCAATGTTATGGATGGCTCTTTTTACAGGAAGCTCGTCTACAGTACAAGTTAAATATCCCAGAAGGTGAAAAATGGATAAAGAATTTGTGGTACATACGTACAATGGAATATCACTCAGCAATGAAATCTATGTCATCAGGCCCGTCGCGGCATAATGAGTGGATTCAGATACGATGATTCTAAGAGAAATAAGTCACACAGAAAAAGAAAGATTAAGATATCACTAATACACCGAATGTGAACTTGGCTACACATGAACTGAATTACAAAACAGAACAGGGTCTCAAATTTAGAAAACCAACTTATGCTTGCTTAAGGGGAATGGTGAGTTGGGGTGCTGCATAAAACCAGAGATTGAAATTAGAACAGATACCGTTCCATAAGCCAAATATTTAATAGTCAAGACCTACTCCTTGCTCAACGAAATGGACTAAACACCCCATATTCAATGCCTAGGAATACACCTGCCAATTAAGAATCTTAACACCCATGGATTTATGTGTCTCCGTAAGAGAATCAGGCATGTGTACAGTGCCATAAATGCAGCCGTGAAAATCCGATAAATCCCATTATCAAAATAAATTACAAAAACAAAACACAATGACAGTGAAATAGAGAGCAATTCTTAAATCATTCATTCAGGGCTTGTGATGCAACCTGGAGTTACCACATCTACACCTAGAGCTGGGTGAGACATAAGGCTGGACACTTCGGGCGGATACCATTGGTGAGGTTCAGTGAGCAAATGGAGACCCTTTGAAGTCATACTGCATGGTACACATTCCATAGGTCTAAACTCTCCAGGTTTAAGGGATTCTTCCTTCAGGTAAAACATGCATGGGAATCCCAGAGTATGGTCCACCGTGTGACCGGGAAACGTTTTTAAATGCGTCTCAGTTTTCGTCCCCTGGTACTCGGGTTCACCATTCCAGACGCTTTACTTACACTGTCCCTACCTGGAGAGTCAGTGCCTTTAACCTCCTGTTTGGCACAGTTTGCAATTTCTGCGCAAGATGAACAGGAATAGGGAGAACCAATGAGAGACTAGCTGTAGGTGTCTGCACGGGCAAATTTAACGCTCATTACCAACCAGGAAGAGGAATTAGCCAAAGGCTCAGCATGCCGTGCCGGAACCAGATTAGGGCCTGAAGCAATCCTGCGGTTTTGCGGCCAGCTCACAAGAAAGCGAGTTGAAGAAAGGAGCTCAGGGGCACTGTAATTCACAAACCTGCAGAGTTATAAATGACAGCTATCATCCAAAAATATATTGAAGTAAGGCTACAAAGAGGACTTGAACGTGTGGCAGAATTCCAGGACTACGATTTCAGGAGGTAGACGGGAAATCCTCTGAAAGTATAGGAAAAGAGTCAGAATGTCGACAATGATGCACTTGGTCAAAAAGGGCATATGCGTTTTTCCAGGACCCTCATTAAAGATGGTAGGAGGCTCCCAGTATGCTTCAGTGGCCAACAGAAGACCCACGTCGCCAAGGCGATGTGAGCCAGCCATGCAGGAGTGACCTCACATCAGAGGGCCCACCTCACAGAAGGGTAAGGAACCCAGGAAGGATCAGACCCTCACCAGAGTGCCCACAACAGCAAGGGGCTGGGAACAAGGCAGGAGTGTCCTCACACCCGTGGGACCACATCATCGAAAGTTGAGGTACTCAGCACATGTGGCCTCAAACCAGAGGACCCACATCACCATGGGTCTCGGAGCAAGGCAGGCAGGATTATCCTCCCAACACATGGCCCATTGTATAAAAAAGGTGAGGAATCCAGCCGTTGGAACATCCCAGCAGGCGGCCCAGATCACCGAGGCTATGGGATCCAGGCAGTGATGAACTCACAACAGAGGGCCCTCATCGTGATACTGTAAGCAACCCAGCCGTTGTGACCTCAGAGCACAAGGCCCACATCCCCATGGGGGAGGGAACCAAGCAGGAGTGTCATCGCACCGGTGGGCACACATCAGAAAATGTGGGGAGCCCAGCAGTTAGGGCCAGACGCAAGAGGGCCCTCATCACTGAGGAGAGGAGGCT
The DNA here is from genome assembly GCF_059928025.1 of Delphinapterus leucas. NCBI lineage: Eukaryota > Metazoa > Chordata > Mammalia > Artiodactyla > Monodontidae > Delphinapterus > Delphinapterus leucas. Next base: position 10,676,212 of record NW_028322232.1, on the reverse strand, counting down.
CCCAGCAAGCTCCAACTGCTACCAGAGGGCTGACGTCGCCAATGCGGTGTGTGCCAGCCAGGCAGGAGTGACCTCAGAGCAGAGGGCCAACCACACAAAAGTGTGAGGAACCCAAAGAGGATCAGACTCTCACAAGAGGGCCCACATCACCAAGGGAATGGAAACCAGGCAGGAGTGTCCTCACACCAGTGGGGCCACATCACCGAAATGTGATGGACCCAGCACACGTGGCCTCAAACTAGAGGACACACATCACCAAGGGGCTGGGAGTGAGGCAGGCAGGAGGAGCCTCAAAACAGAGGGCCCATAGAATAAAAAAGGTGAGGAATCCCGCAGTTGGAACCTCCCAGCAGGCGGCCAGGAGCAGCGAGGATATGGGATCCAGGCCTGACTGAACACAAAACAGAAGGCCCTCATCATGAAACTGTGAGCAACCCAGCCGTTGGGACCTCAGAGCAGAAGGCCCACATTCCCATGTGGTTGGGAACCTGGCAGGAGTGTACTCGCACCACAGGGCGCACATTAGAGAATTTTGGGAGCCCAGAAGTTAGGGCCTGACGCCACAGGGCCCTCATCACCGAGGAGAGGAAGCTCCCAGCAGGCTCCAACTGCCACAAGAGGGCCGACGTTGCCAAGGTGGGGTGTGCCAGCCAGGCAGGAGTGATCTCACAGCAGACGGTCCACCTCACAGAAGGGTGAGGAACCCAGCAAGGATCAGACTCTCACCAGAGGGCCCACATCACCAAGGGGATAGGAACCAGGCAGGAGTGTCCTCACACCAGTGGGGCCACATAATCGAAAGGTGAGGGACCCAGCACACGTAGCCTCAAACCAGAGGACACACATCGCCAAGGGGCTGGGAGTAAGGCAGGCAGGAGAAGTCTCAAAACAGAGGGCCCATAGAAGAAAAAAGGTGAGGAATCCCGCAGTTGGAACCTCCCCGCAGGCAGCCAGGAGCAGCGAGGCTATTGGATCCAGGGCGGAGTGAACTCACACCAGAGGACCCTCATCATGAAACAGAGCAACGTACCATTGGGACCTCAGAGCAGAAGGCCCACATTCCCATGGGGTTGGGAACCTGGCAGGAGTGTACTCGCACCACAGGGCGCACATCAGAAAATTTTGGGAGCCCAGGAGTTAGGGTCTGACGCCAGAGGGCCCTCATTACCGAGGGGTGGAGACCCCCAGCAGGCACCAACTCCCAACTGAGGGCCCACGTCGCCAAGGTGATGTGTGCCAGCCAGGCAGGAGTGACCTCACAGCAGAGGGTCTACCTCACAGAAGGGTGAGGAAACCAGCCAGGATAAGACTCTCACCAGAGAGCCCACATCACCAAGGGGATCGGAAAAAGGCAGCAGTGTCCTCACACCAGTGTGGCCACATTATAGAAAGGTGAGGAACCCAGCACATGTGGCCTAAACCAGAGGACCCACATTTCCAAGATGCTCCGAGTGAGGCAAGCAGGAGTAGCCTAACAACACAGGGCCCACAGAATAAAAAATGTGAGGAATCCAGCAGTTTGAACCTCCCAGCAGGTGGCCCAGAGCACGGAGTCTATGGGATCCAGGCCACAGTGAACTCACAGCAGAGGGCCCACATCATGAAACTGTGAGCAACCCAGCCGGTGGAACCTCAGAGCAGAAGACCCACATCCCCATGGGGATAGGAACCACGCAGGAGTGTCCTCGCACAACTTAACACGTATCAGAAAATGTGGGAACCCAGCAGTTAGGGCCTGACGCCAGAGGGCCCTCATCACCGAGGAGAGGAGGCTACCAGCAGGCTCCAAATGCCACCAGAGGGCCGACGTCACCAAGGCAATGGGAGCAAGCCAGGCAGGAGTTACCTCACAGCAGAGGGCCCACCTCACAGAAGTGTGAGGAACCCAACCAGGATCAGACTCTAACCAGAGGGCCCACATCACCAAGGGGATGGAAACCAGGCAGCAGTGTCCTCACACCAGTGGGGCCACATCAGCCAAAGGTGAGGAACACAGCACATGTGGCCTCAAATAAGGGGACACACATCACGAAAGGGCTGGGAGTGAGGCATGCAGGAGGAGACTCACAACAGAGGGCCCATAGAATAAAAAGGTGAGGAACCCCGCCGTTGGAAGCTCCAAGCCGGTGGCCCAGAGCACCGAGGCTATGGGATCCATGCCGGAGTGAACTCACAGCAGAGGGCCCACATTCTGACACTGTGAGAAACCCAGCCGTTGGGACCTCAGAGCAGAAAGCCAACATCCCCATGGGGATGGGACCCTGGCAGGAGTGTACTCGCACGACAGGGCGCACATCAGAAAATTTTGGGAGCCCATGAGTTAGAGCCTGACGCCAGAGGGCCCTCATTACCGAGGGGAGGAGACTCCCAGCAGGCACCAACTCCCAACTGAGGGCCCACATCGCCAAGGTGACGTGTGCCAGCCAGGCAGGAGTGACCTCACAGCAGAGGGTCTACCTCACAGAAGGGTGAGGAATCCAGCCAGGATCAGGCTCTCACCAGAGGGCCCCCATCACCAAGTGGATGGGAACCAGGCAGGAGTGTCCTCACACCAGTGGGGCCACATCAATAAAGGTGAGGAAACCAGCACATGTGGCCTCAAACCAGAGGACCTACATCACAAAGGGGCTGGGAGTGAGTCAGGAAGGAGGAGCATGAAAACACAGAACCCAAAGAATAGAAAAGGTAAGGAATTCAGCAGTAGGAACCTCCCAGCAGGCGGCTCAGAGCACAGAGTCTATGGGATCTAGGCCTGAGTGAACTAACACCAGAGAGCCAACATCATGAAACGGTGAACAACACAGGTGTTGGGACCTTAGAGCAGAAGGCCCACATGCCCATGGGGTTGGGAACCTGGCAGGAGTGCCCTCGCACCACTTAGGACGTATCAGAAAATGTGGGAACCCAGCAGTTAGGGCCTGATGCCAGAGGGCCTCATCACCGAGGGGAGGAGGCTCCCAGCAGGCTCCAACTGCCACCAGAGGTCTGACGTCGCCAAGGCGGGGTGTGCTAGCCAGGCAGGAGTGACCTCAGAGAAGAGGGCCCACCTCACAGAAGTGTGAGGAACCCAACCAGGATCAGACTCTCGCTGGAGGGACCATATCACCAAGGGGATGGGAAGCAGGCAGGAGTGTCCTCACACCAGTGGGGCCACATCATCAAAAGATGAGGAACCCATCACATGTGGCCTCAAACCAGAGGACACACATCACCAAGGGGCTGGGAGTGAGGCAGGTGTCTGGAGGGGCACATTTAACTCTAATTTCCCACCAGGAAGAGGAATTAACCAAAGGCTCAGAGTGCCGTGCCACACCCTGATTACGGCCTGAAGCAAACCTGCGGTTTTGTGGCCAGCTTTCAAGGAAGCGAGTTAAGAAAGGAAATCACGGGCACTGTAATTCACAAACCTGCAGAGTTATAAATGACAGCTATTGGCAAAAATATATTGAAGTAAGTCTGCAAAGAGGACTTGAAAACGAGGCAAAATTGAGGAATCATATTTCAGGAGGTAGATTGGAATTGCATTTAAAACATGTGAAAAGTGGCAGATCTTTGACAGTGATGCACTTGGACGAACAGTGCGTATACATTTTTTCCTGAATATATTCAGGAAAAAACGCATATGCCCTTTTTGGCCAACCAAGCACTCGAGCAATGGAAATCCCTACTACAATGAAGTCTCATTTCCCATTCGTCAAAAGGGCCATCTGAAAAAAGTGTAAAAACCAGAAACACAGGACAGGCCATGGAGAACAGGGAGCCTTGTTATGCTGATGGGCGGGATGTAAATTGCCAACAGACACTCTGGAGATGTTTATGGTGTATCCTGAAACATCTGAAAAACAAAGCTACAGACCCTAGGGCACTTCCACTTTTGGCCCTATAGCTTAGGAAAATTAAAATCAACAAGACAGAGCCAACACAAAATTTAGGGCTGCTGTGTTTACAAGAACCTCGAGTCCAGTACAAATTAAATATCCCAGAAAGAAAAAAATGGATAAAGGAGTTGTGCTACTTACGTACAACGGAATATCACTCAGCAATGAAATCAATGTCATCAGGCCTGTAGCAGCAAATTGAGTGGATTTAAGTATGATGATTCTAAGAGAAATATGTCACACAGAGAAAGATAATTATCATAAGATATCACTAATAGAGGGAGTGTAAACTTGGCTACACATAAACTGAATTACAAAACCGAACAGTCTCAAATTTAGATAAAAACTTATGCTTGCTTAAGGGGAAAGTTGAGTTGGGGTGCTGTATAAAACCAGAGATTGAAATTAGCACACATACCATTCCATAAGCCAAATATGTAATAGACAAGACCTACTCTTTGCTCAACGAAATAGACTCATCCATGGTGTATCACCTCACACCTGTTAGAATGGGCATCATCAGAAAATCTACAAACAACAAATGCTGGAAAGGGTGTGGAGATAAGGAACCCTCTTCCACTATTGTTGGGAATGTAAATTGATACAGTCACTGTGGAGAACATTATGGAGTTTCTTATAAAACTAAGAATAGAATTACCATATGATACAGCAATCCCACTACTGGGCATATACCCAGACAAAACCATAAATCAAAAAGAGACATTCACCTCAATGTTCATTGCATCACTATTTAAAATATCCAGGTAATGGAAGCAACCTAAATGCCCACAGACAGATGAATGCATAAAGATGTGGTACAAATATAAAATGGAATATTACTAAGCCATAAAAAGGAATGAAATTGGGTCATTTGTAGAGACGTTGATGGATCTAGAGACTGTCATACAGAGTGAAGTAAGTCAGAAATAGAAAAACAAATCTTGTATATTAATGCATATATGTGGAACATAGAAAAATTATACAGATGAACCGTTTTTTAAGGCAGAAATAGAGCAACAGATGTAGACAACAAACGTATGGACACCAAGGGGGGAAAGCTGTTGGGGGGTGGTGGTGGGAGGATTGAGAGATTGGGATTGGCATGTATACATTTATATGTATAAAATAGATAACCAAAAAGAACCTGCTGTATAAAAAAATAAAATAAAATTCAAAATTACAAAAAGTAAAACAGAAAAAGTATTCTTCCCTTCACATACATGTATTTATATGAATAAATTATTTCCATGCTTATATCTGTAAATACAAAAAAGAGGAATAAAATCTACCTTGAACCAAAAATGAAAAAAAGAAAAAAAAAACAGAACCCACCAGTTACACAGAGGAAAACCGTATCAGGGCACTTGCTCCAGTTGTAAACAATTCTGTAGTTGGCCAGTGGTGGGGAATCATCTCCCATTCAGCCAGCAGGCCCCACGCAACAAGCGTCCTCATTGCAAAGCTGGGGGACCGTGCCAAGGCATCTGTGAGTAAATGTGGGCCGAGCCCCAGGCCAGCTGCTGCTGAAATGTTCCCACCCTTCCCAGGTAAAACACCTGAATATGTACAAGGACTTGAAAGCCTAGAGGAAGGGCCATGGAGCCACATGAGCGACAGCATGCCAGCCGATTTGGTGCCTGCAGGCCAGCCAGGATGGTCCTGGCCCTGGGTACTCTTCTGGAAGCTTTCCATTTCCCTGCCTGAGATACCCCTGCTGTCCGGGCCCCCACTGCTTTCTTCCTCACTCACCTCTGCCCAGGGAGAAATTCCAGAGGCAGGTATGGGTGACACATCCTCTTCTTTAGCAGGTGGCATCTTGGTAACTGCTGCAGAAAGTCCAGCAGAGCCCCACTCACACTGGGCCACCCACAAAGCCGTGGCCTCTCACTCCCTCCCACCAGTCCAGCCCCGAGACTGCTGACAGGGCAGAGAAAATGGCGTCAGGCACAGCTGCAGGGGCTCTTGCTGCCTGGAGTGGTGTTTATATTGATCTCAAACAGGCACACCTGGGGAGGGCTGGCCGGCACGGTCAGGCTTCCCAGGCCAGCCAATAATCACCCCTCAGGCGCTCACAGTTGCAGAAGCTGGAACTTGCTGAATCGGCCAGGTCCAAGGAACAGGTGTGGGCTCCTGAGAGTCAGGATAGACAAGGGGTTGCAGCTCTGGCTTGTTTTCTAATTATATTATCTGGCCCATGAGTGGGAGACAACTTCAAGAAAACCCTCTCCTAATGAGAGGAACCCAGGAGTCAGGGAGAGGAGGGGTGGCTGGTGGGTGGAGACAGAGGCCTGGTGCCCCGGGTGCAGTGGAAGTCTCTGGAAGACCAGGTGGAGGGAGGCCACACAGAGTGATGCCCAGGGTCACAGACCTGTTGGAGCTGCTGTTTCTTAGTTCAAGTCCTGCTCTGAGGTGCTCTGTGTCAGATCTGAGTGACAGGTGAGCTGGAAGTGCTCTGCAATGAGGGCAATGTGCACGGTACCTGTGTGCCCAGCCCTGCCAGGGTAACTGCAAGGCTAGCTCTGTATCCTGGGAGGGGCCTGACCATGAGAGCCCCATGGGCTGCAGGGGAACCTGCCCAGGGAACCCCATATCCTGGGAGGGGCCTGAACAGGAGAGCACCGTGGGCTGCGGTGGGGGTGGGGTACCTGCCCAGGTGAGCTCCATATCCTGGGATTGGCCTGACCTCGAGAGCCCCATGGGCTGCTGGAGTCCTGGTAAAGGATGTCAGGACAGTCAGTGAAGCCACCGAGGATATACCTCCAGTAGTTCCTAAATCCTACACCCTGCTGGTCATTCTACCAACCACCAGGACATGGTATTCTGTATTAGTCTTCAATGATGCCTTCTTTTGTATTCTATTAGCCCCAGAGTCACAAGAAATTTTGGCTTGTGAGTGGCAGGACTCAACATACAACTAAAACAATACTTCTGGGCCGTGTTGCCCCAAGGGTTCAAAAATTCCCACACCATCTTTGGGGAAAGCTCAGTTAAAGACCTAAAAGTTCTACCTCTGGAAAAGGAAACACTCCTTCAATATGCAGACGACATTCTGATCGCCAGCCCTACTAAGGAGACCTCTGAACTACCAAGCCAATAAAGGATAGAAGTTGTCCAAGAAAAAGCTCAAATATCACAGACTACGGTGACCTGCCTGGGCTTCATTCTCACAGAAGGTCGGAGAAGCCCATCTCAGGAAAGGGAAGAAACAATTTACAGCCTTACCCATTTCTAAACCTAGAAGACAGCTTAGGGGTTCCTGGGGAGGCCAGGGTTGGTGCTTCTGGATCCCTAACTACAGTCTACTAGCTGGGCCTCTATATGAAACACTGAAAGGAAAAGATGATGATCCTTTTGAATAGAATCCAGAAGTGGCCTTTCAAGAATGGAAAGAGCAGTCAATTCAGACCCTTGCCCTGGAACTCCCTAATTTAGCTAAACCCTTTGACCTTTACATTCCTGGTGAATGGTGAATCGCTATTGGAGTATTAGTGCAAAAACTGGGACCACTTGAAATGGAACAATGCAAGAATGCCATTCCGGTAGGATAAACTACGGTCACCAATGGGCTTGGCCCACCGCCACATCTGGCCAAGATACTGGCGGTATCTGAAAACCTGGAAATCAGCAGCACAAAAGGCCACCTCCCTCCTAAGGGAAAAGGACCCCACGTGGTGATCCTAAGCCCCAACCATGCCCTGAAGTTGCAGGGTTTGCTCCATGGGCACACTGACCTCGAGTGAGGAGGCCCTCCAACTCCAACCTCCAGAGAGATAACCGGGGTAAAGGGGCACCATGACGACTCATGTGACCATCACTTGACCTGGAGTTTCTCTCATAAAACAACAAGAGTGTGTCCCAAAAGAGTAGACTACTGCTTGCAGGACTTACTGCACCCAGAGCGGACCTAATAATCTTGGCGGGGGAAGCGTATATCACGCTGTCACCATAGAAGAGCCTACAGACACTGTGATGATGGTGGCCAATAAGACCGGCTGGACTCCTGTTTACTTCAAAAGGCTGTTGACTCAGTGGCCATCATGGTCCTTCATCACCACTGACCCTGGACTGTCTGGGAGTTGAGCAGGCAGGGTCCTGACACCTGGTGCTCTTTTTACGTTAATTCAGGGGCCTAATTGAAGAAAGTGCAGACTACTGGTCAGAGCATCTAGGCTGGCAGAAAGGGTCAGCCTAAGGTGGCCGAACAAATGCAGGGCGGGGTGAAACTGGACCTCACAGCGTCACTGCACATCTCCTTCCTGGACCCTTAAAGGTCATTAGAATCTATAACGCTTCCAATACTGGTGCTCAGGTGGACGAGCGGGGAGGCAGGAGGCCTGGGGACAATCAACGTCACCTGGAGGCTGCTGGGGAGAAGTTCTGACCCTCGCCCACCGGTATGAGGGCTCCTAACTCAGCACTCAGCAGTTACAGAAGAAGGGTCTGCACCCTCAGCACTCTAAGAATGAGGAAGGGGAAAAAAGGCAGAAGAGGGCTTTTTCCCAGGCAAAGCCCCTTAAAAATCCCTGGGAGATAAAAATAGAATCTGGGCAATAAAATAAAGTCTAACCTTTTTTATCCTTTGTGCTTTGTCTAATTTCACGTGCTCCTAGGGTCCCGCATACAGAGGTTCAACAGCCGGCACTTCAGACCAGATTTCCTAGTGCGGAATGGCTGGGTCGACACCTCAGCTCCTGGGACACAGTGCACACTCCGCGATATAGAGCCTGAGCTGCAGCCAACCGGGCCCTCGAGAGCTCCGCCCCCTCCCTCCCACTGACTCTGACAGGATCTCTACACAGCAGCCCAGCCCACAGCCCACGGGGTAGCACATGCTCTCACCTCTCCATTCTCTGATCAAAATATAAAGTTTCCTTTGCTTCTGAACCAAACTCAGTCTCAATCTGTTGGCTCCAATGACACTGGGCAGGGGGACACTTGTTGGGGTCCACTCTGGAGGATCAGTAACAGAAATTGAGAACATTGTAACTTCAATGAACAGATGTTTGAGCCAAACTGTAATTAACATAGAACAGTGTATAAGGCTCGGGTAAAATAAGATGTTTCTAACACTCCCATTTGATATTTCCATCACTTTATTATAAGCAAGTTCAGTGAAAAGGTTTGTCTTATTTGTCAGGTCAATATTAGAGAAACGAAGTGATTTCTTTCCAAGGATGTACATCTAAAAATCTTGGTTAAAGCTTCAATCTTGTTTTAAATGCTTTTCCATTGAAAATGATACCTCTCTTTCAGTTCCCCCAATTCTGAGAAGTATAAAATCTTATAATTTATTATTACCAAAGGGGAAAGGTGGGAGGAGGGATAAATTAACAGTTTGGGATTAACACATACACACTGCTATGTATAAAATCGATCATCAACAAGGAACTACTGTATAGCCCCGGGAACTACACTCAATATTTTACAATAACCTATAAGGGGAAATAATCTGAAAAAGAATAGATATTTTTATTGACATCATCTATTAATGACAGTTAAAATGGAACCTAAGGGAAGCCGGTGGTGAGTGCTTCTGACCCTGAAGACTTCAATCATCTAAAGTTTGGACTCTGCCTACTTCCCAAGGCCCTTAATGAACATATGTGTAGCCGTAGCTTAAAAAATTCCCCAGTTTGGGTTGTGGAGAGACACTGATTTTGTAAAAGCCCTGGTGTTCTCCTCACATGAATGGGACCCTTCCTACAGCTAAAACATGCCTGTCACACCCAGAGGATGGTATACCGTCTGATCGGGAAGAGTTTGGAAAAGGCATCTCATCTCCTCATCTCCTGGTGCTCGGGTTCACCCCTCCAGCGTCTTTACGAACAGTCTCCCCACTTGGAGATGTCAGCACTGTCAACATCCTGTTGCAGACAGTTTGGAATTTGTCCAGAGGATGAAGCAGAAGGAGGAGGAACAATGAGAGACAAGTCCTAGGTGTTCGGACAGGCACATGTCACTCTTATTTCCAATCAGGAAGACGAATTGACCAAAGGCTAGGGTTGCCCATGGAAACAGAATAGGGCTTGAGGAAATTCCGCTGCTTTGTGGCCAGTTCCCATAAACACAAGTTGAAAAATGGAACTCAGGGACACTAAAGTTCACGAAACTGCAGAGTTGAAAATATCTATCACTGAAAAATGTCTTGAGGAAAGTCAGAGGAAAGGACTTGTAAGCAACGGAGAATGGCAGGAAAGGGATTGGAAGAGGTAGAGAGGACTCGCCATTAAGCACAAGAAAAGGGGCTGAACATTGCCAACATTGCAATTGGCCAAAAAGGGTGTATGCGTCTTTTTCTGTATGTATTCAAGAAAAGGGCATACACTTTTTTAGCCAACCAAACAGGTGGGCACTGGAAATCAATACTACAAAACATATCACTTCGCATCAGTCAGAAGAGCCTTCCTCATAAAGTGTAAACACCAGAAATGCAGGACAGGGCAAGGAGAAAAGGGAGCCCTCTGAGGCTTATACTGGAAATGTATATTGCCAACGGTCACTCTGGAGAAGTGTATTGTGTTTACTAAAGCATCTAAAAAATGAGCTACAGAGCACAGGGCACTTGCACTCATGGACGTATATCTTGGGAAAAACAAAAATCGAGAGGACACAGGCACCCCAATATTTACCGCCTCTATGTTTAAAAGATCCTCGACTAGGATATAATTTATAAGTCTCTGGAGGGAAAAAATGGATAGAGATGTGGCACTTATGTAGAGTGGAATATTACTCAGCCTGGAAATCAATGAAATATGGCCAGTTGTAACAACCACAGAGGAGTTACGTATGATCATTTGAAGTCACATAATTCAAAAAGAAAAAGACACACGATATTACTAATACATGGAATGTAAACGTGGCTACAAATGAACTGAATTACAAAACAGAACGGGGTCTCAAATTTAGAAAACCAACATATGCTTGCTTAAGGATAAAGGAGAGTTGGGGTGCTGCATAAAACCAGAGATAGAAATTAGCACAGATACCTTTCCATAAGCCAAATATGTAATAGTCAAGACCTACCAGTTGCTCAACGAAATGGACTAAACACCCCATATTCAACGCCTAGGAATACACCTGACTAGTAAGAATCTTCAAACCCATGGATTTATATGTCTCTGTAAGAGAATCAAGCGTGTGTATAGATTTATGAACGCAGCAGAGAAAATCCGATAAATCCAATTATCAAAATGAATTACAAAAACAAAACACAATGACAGTGAAATAGAGAGCTATTCTTAAATAATTCATTCAGAGCATGTGATGCAACCTGGATTAACCACATCTGCACCAAGAGCTGAGTGAGACATAAGGTTGGACACTTCGGGCGGATAGCACTGGTGAGGTACGATGAGCAAATGCAGACCCTTTGAAGTCATACTGCATGGTACCCATTCCATGGGTCCCAACTCTCCAGGTTTAAGAGATTCTTCCTTCAGCTAAAACATGCATGGGAAACACAAAGTATGGTACACCGTGTGACTGGGAAGCGTTTTCAAATGCATCTCAGTTTTCGTCCCCTTTTACACGGGTTCACCATTCCAGACCCTTTACTAACACTCTCTCCACTTGGAGAGTCACTGCCTTTAACCTCCTGTTTGGCACAGTTTGGTAATTCTGCGTAAGGTGAACAGGAATAGGGAGAACCAATCAGAGACAAGCTGTAGGTGTCTGCACGTGCAAATTTAATGCTCATTTCCCACCAGGAAGAGGAATTAACCAAAGGCTCAGCGTGCCCTGCCAGAACCAGATTAGGGCCTGAAACAATCCTGCTGTTTTGCGGCCAGCTCACAAGAAAGCGAGTTGAAGAAAGGAGCTCAGGGGCACTGTAATTCACAAACCTGCAGAGTTATGAATGACAGCTATCGTCCAAAAATGTATTGAAGTAAGTCTTCGAAGGGGACTTGAAAGCAGGGCAGTATTTCAGGAAAACGATTTCAGGGGGTAGACTGGAATTGCACTTAATGCATAGGAAAAGAGGCAGAATGTCGACAATGATGCACTTGGCCAAAAAGGGCGTACGCGTTTTTTCCTGAATATATCATGAAAAAACGCATACGCCCTTTTTGGCCTAACAAGCAAGCGTGTAAATGAAATCTGCACTACAATGAAGTCTCACTGCCCCCCGGTCAAAAGGGCCATCTGAAAAAATTGTAAAATCCAGAAAGGCAGGACAGGTCATGGAGAACAGGGAGCCTTGTTATGCTGATGGGCGGGATGTAAATTGCCAACAGCCACTCTGGAGAAGTGTATGGTGTTTCCTGAAACACGTAGGAAACAAAGCAACACAGCCTATGGCACTTCCACTTAGGGTCCTATAGCTTAGGAAAATTAAAATCAAAAACACACATCCACCCCAAAATTTGGGACGGCTCTGTTTACAAGAACCTCGTCTACGGTACAAGTTCAATATCCGAGAAAGCAAAAAATTTATAAAGAAGTTGTGGTACGTACGTACAATGGAATATCACTCAGCAATGAATTCTACGTCATCAGGACCGTAGTGGCATAATGAGTGGATTCAGGTACGACGATTCTACGAAAAATAAGTCACACAGAAAAAGAAACATCATAAGATATCACTAATACACGGAACGTAAACTTGGCTACACATGAACTGAATTAGAAAACAGAACAGGGTCTCAAATTTAGAAAACCAACTTATGCTTGCTTATGGGGAAAGGTGAGTTGGGGGGCTGCATCAAACCAGAGATTGAAATTAGCACAGATACCGTTCCATAAGCCAAATATATAATAGACAAGACCTACTCCTTGCTCAACGAAATGGACTCAACACACCATATTCAACGCCTGGGAATATACCTGACAAGTAAGAATCTTAAGACCCATGGATTTATATGTCTCCATAAGGAAATCAAGCGTGTGTACAGCGGCCTAAACGCAGCAGTGAAAATCCGATAAATCCCATTATCAAAATAAATTTCACAAACACAACACAATGACAGTGAAATAGAGAGCATTTCTTTAATAATTCATTCAGGGCTTGTGATGCAACCTGGATTTACTACATCTCCACCCAGAGCTGGGTGAGACATAAGGCTGGACACTTCGGGCTGATAGCATTGGTGACGTTCGGTGAGCAAACGCAGACCCTTTGAAGTCATACTGCATGGGACCCATTCCAAGAATCCCAACTCTCCAGGTTTAAGGGATTCTTCCGTCAGATAAAACATGCATGGGAATCCCAGAGTATGGTCCACCGTGTGATTGGGAAACGTTTTCAAATGCATCTCAGTTTTAGTTCCCTGGTACTCGGGTTCACCATTCCAGACGCTTTACTAACACTCTCCCCACTTGGAGAGTCAGTGCCTTTAACCTCCTGTTTAGCACAGTTTGCAATTTCTGCGCAAGATGAACAGGAATAGGGAGAACCAATGAGAGACTAGCTCTAGGTGTCTGCACGGGCAAATGGAAGGCGCATTTCCCACCAGGAAGAGGAATTAACCAAAGGCTCAGTGTGCCCTGCCGGAACCAGATTAGCGCCTGAAGCAATCCTTCGGTTTTGCGGCCAGCTCACAAGAAAGCGAGTTGAAGAAAGGAGCTCAGGGGCACTGTAATTCACAAACCTGCAGAGTTATGAATGACAGCTATCGTCCAAAAATGTATTGAAATAAGTCTTCGAAGAAGACTTGAAAGTGGGGCAGAATTTCAGGAAAACGATTTCAGGGGGGAGACTGGAATTGCACTTAAAGCATAGGAAAAGAGGCAGAATGTCCACAATGATGCACTTGGCCAAAAAGGGCGTATGTGTTTTTTCCTGAATATATTCAGGAATAAACGCATACGCGCTTTTTGGCCAACCAAGCAAGCGTGTAAAGGAAATCTGCACTACAATGAAGTCTCACTGCCCCCCGGTCAATAGGGCCATCTGAAACAAGTGTAAAATCCAGAAAGGCAGGACAGGTCATGGAGAACAGGGAGCCTTGTTATGCTGATGGGCGGGATGTAAATTGCCAACAGCCACTCTGGAGAAGTGTATGGTGTTTCCTGAAACACGTAGGAAAGAAAGCAACACAGCCTATGGCACTTCCACTTATGGTCCTATAACTTAGGGAAATTAAAATCAAAAACACACAGCCACCCCAAAGTTTGGGACGGCTCTCTTTACAAGAACCTCATCTACGGTACTAGTTAAATATCCGAGAAAGCAAAAAATGGATAAAGAAGTTGTGGTACGTACGTACAATGGAATATCACTCAGCAATGAGATGTACGTCATCAGGCCCGTAGCGGCATAATGAGTGGATGCAGGTACGACGATTCTACGAGAAATAAGTCACACAGAAAAAGAAAGATCATAAGATATCACTAATACACGGAACGTAAACTTGGCTACACATGAACTGAATTAGAAAACAGAACAGGGTCTCAAATTTAGAAAACCAACTTATGCTTGCTTATGGGGAAAGGTGAGTTGGGGTGCTGCATCAAACCAGAGATTGAAATTAGCACAGATACCGTTCCATAAGCCAAATATATAATAGACAAGACCTACTCCTTGCTCAACGAAATGGACTCAACACCCCATATTCAACGTCTGGGAATATACCTGAAAAGTAAGAATCTTAAGACCCATGGATTTATATGTCTCCAAAAGGAAGTCAAGCGTGTGTACAGTGGCCTAAACGCAGCAGTGAAAATCCGATAAATCCCATTAACAAAATAAATTTCAAAACCAAAACACAATGACCGTGAAATAGAGAGCAATTCTTAAATAATTCATTCAGGCCTTGTGATGCAACCTGGATTTACCACATCTACTCCCAGAGCTGGTTGAGACATAAGGCTGGACACTTCGGGCTGATAGCATTGGTGAGGTTCGGTGAGCAAAGGCAGACCCTTTGAAGTCATACTGCATGGTACCCATTCCATGGGTCCGAACTCTCCAGGTTTAAGGGATTCTTCTTTCAGCTAAAACATGCATGGGAAACCCAGAGTATGGTCCACCGTGTGATTGGGAAACGTTTTCAAATGCATCTCAGGTTTCGTCCCCTGGTACTCGGGTGCACCGTTGCAGACGCTTTACTAACACTCTCCCCACTTGGAGAGTCAGTGCCTTTAACCTCCTGTTTGGCACAGTTTGCAATTTCTGCGCAAGATGAACAGGAATAGGGAGAACCAATGAGAGACTAGCTGTAGGTGTCTGCACGGGCAAATGGAACGCTCATTTCCCACCAGGAAGAGGAATTAACCAAAGGCTCAGCATGCCGTGCCGGAACCAGATTAGGGCCTGAAGCATTCGTGTGGGTTTGCGGCCAGCTCACAAGAAAGCGAGTTGAAGAAAGGAGCTCAGGGGCACTGTAATTCACAAACCTGCAGAGTTATAAATGACCGCTATCGTCCAAAAATATATTGAAGGAAGGTTGCGAAGAGGAGTGGAAAGCGGGGCAGAATTGCAGGAAAACGACTTCAGGGGCAGACTGGAATTGCATTTAAAGCATAGGGAAAGAGACAGAAAGTCGACAATGATGCACTTGGTCAAAAAGGGCGTATGCGTTTTTTCCTGAATATATTCAAGAAAAAACACATACGCCCTTTTTGGCCAAACAAGCAAGCGTGTAAAGAAATCTGCATTACAATGAAGTCTCACTGCCCCCCTGTCAAAAGGGACATCTGAAAAAAGTGAAAAATCCAGAAAGGCAGGACAGGCCATGGAGAACAGGGAGCCTTGTTATGCTGATGGGCGGGATGTAAATTGCCAACAGCCACTCTGGAGAAGTGTATGGTGTTTCCTGAAACACGTAGGAAACAAAGCAACACAGCCTATGGCACTTCCACTTAGGGTTCTATAGCTTAGGGAAATTAAAATCAAAAATACACAGCCACCCCAAAGTTTGGGATGGCTCTGTTTACAAGAACCTCGTCTACGGTACAAGTTAAATATCCCAGAAAGTGAAAAATGGATAAAGAAGTTGTGGTACGTACGTACAATGGAATATCACTCAGCAATGAAATCTATGTCATCAGGCCCGTCGCGGCATAATGAGTGGATTCAGGTACGATGATTCTATGTGAAATGAGTCACACAGAAAATGAAACATCATAAGATATCACTA
Organism: Delphinapterus leucas; assembly: GCF_059928025.1. Lineage (NCBI taxonomy): Eukaryota > Metazoa > Chordata > Mammalia > Artiodactyla > Monodontidae > Delphinapterus > Delphinapterus leucas. The sequence goes on along the minus strand of NW_028322232.1, from coordinate 10,660,257 downwards.
ATACAAGGAATGTAAACTTGGCTACACATGAACTGAATTACAAAACAGAACAGGGTCTCAAATTTAGAAAACCAACTTATGCTTGCTTAAGGGGAAAGGTGAGTTGGGGTGCTGCATAAAACCACAGATAGAAATTAGCACAGATACCTTTCCATAAGCCAAATATGCAATAGTCAAGACCTACCCCTTGCTCAACGAAATGGACTAAACACGCCATATTCAACCACTAGGAATACACCTGACTAGTAAGAATCTTCAAACCCATGGATTTATATGTCTCTGTAAGAGAATGAAGCGTGTGTACAGAGGCATGAATGCAGCTGAGAAAATCCGATACATCCCATTATCAAAATGAATTACAAAAATAAAACACAAGGACAGTGAAATAGAGAGCAATTCTTAAATAATTCATTCAGGGCTTGTGATGCAACCTGGATTTACCTCATCTACACCCAGAGCTGAGTGATACATAAGGTTGGGCACTTCGGGCTGATAGCATTGGTGAGGTTCGATGAGCAAATGCAGACCCTTTGAAGTCATACTGCATGGTACCCATTCCATGGGTCCCATCTCTCCAGGTTTAACGAATTCTTCCTTCAGCTAAAACATGCGTGGGAAACCCACAGTATGGTGCACCGAGGGACCGGCAAACGTTTTCAAATGCATCTCAGTTTTCGTCCCATTTTACTCGGGTTCACCATTCCAGACCCTTTACTAACACTCTCCCCACATGGAGAGTCAGTGCCTTTAACCTCCTGTTTGGCACAGTTTGCAATTTCTGCGCAAGATGAACAGGAATAGGGAGAAACAATGAGAGACTAGCTTTAGGTGTCTGCACGGGCAAATGTAACGCTCATTTCCCACCAGGAAGAGGAGTTAGCCAAAGGCTCAGCATGCCGTGCCGGAACCAGATTAGGGCCTGAAGCAATCCTGCGGGTTTGCGGCCAGCTCACAAGAAAGCGAGTTGAAGAAAGGATCTCAGGGGCACTGTAACTCACAAACCTGCAGAGTTATAAATGACAGCTATCGTCCAAAAATATATTGAAGGAAGGCTGCGAAGAGGACTTGTAAGTGGGGCAGAATTGCAGGATAACGATTTCAGGAGGTAGACGGGAATTGCATTTAAAGCATAGGAAAAGAGGCAGAACGTCGACAATGATGCTCTTGGCCAAAAAGGGCATATGCGATTTTTCCTAAATATATTCAGAAAAAAACGCATACGCGCTTTTCGGCCAACCAAGCAAGCATGTTAAAGAAATCTGCACTACAATGAAGTCTCACTGCCCCCCGGTCAATAGGGCCACCTGAAACAAGTGTAAAATCCAGAAAGGCAGCACAGGCCATGGAGAACAGGGAGCCTTGTTATGCTGATGGGCGGGATGTAAATTGCCAACAGCCACTCTGGAGAAGTGTATGGTGTTTCCTGGAACAGCTATAAAAGAAAGCAACGGAGCCTACAGCACTTCCACTTATGGTCCTATAGCTTAGGGACATTAAAATCAAAAACACACAGCCACCGCAAAGTTTCGGACGGCTCTGTTTACAAGAACCTCGTCTACGGTACAAGTTAAATATCCCAGAACGTGAAAAATGGATAAAGAAGTTGTGGTACGTACGTACAATGGAATATCACTCAGCAATGAAATCTATGTCATCAGGCCCGTCGCGGCATAATGAGTGGATTCAGGTACGATGATTCTAAGTGAAATAAGTAACACAGAAAATGAAACATCATAAGATATCACTAATACAAGGAATGTAAACTTGGCTACACATGAACTGAATTACAAAACAGAACAGGGTCTCAAATTTAGAAAACCAACTTATGCTTGCTTATGGGGAAAGGTGAGTTGGGGTGCTGCATAAAACCAGAGATAGAAATTAGCACAGATACCTTTCCATAAGCCAAATATGTAATTGTCAAGACCTACCCCTTGCTCAACGAAATGGACTAAACACCCCATATTCAACGACTAGGAATACACCTGACTAGTAAGAATCTTCAAACCCATGTATTTATATGTCTCCGTAAGAGAATGAAGCATGTGTACAGAGGCATGAATGCAGCAGAGAAAATCCGATAAATCCCATTATCAAAATGAATAAAAAAAAAAAACACAAGGACAGTGAAATAGAGAGCAATTCTTAAATAATTCATTCAGGGCTTGTGATGCAACCTGGATTAACCACATCTACACCCAGAGCTGAGTGAGACATAAGTTTGGGCACTTCGGGCTGATAACATTGGTAAGGTTCGATGAGCAAATGCAGACCCTTTGAAGTCATACTGCATTGTACCCATTCCATGGGTCGCAACTCTCCAGGTTTAAGGGATTCTGCCTTCCGCTAAATCATGTATGGGAAACCCAGAGTATGGTCCACCATGTGATTGGGAAACGTTTTCAAATGCATCCCAGTTTTCGTCCCTTTATACTCGGGTTCACCATTCCAGATGCTTAACTAACACTCTCCCAACTTGGAGAGTCAGTGTCTTTAACCTCCTGTTTGGCACAGTTTGCAATTTCTGCGCAACATGAACAGGAATAGGGAGAACTAATGAGAGACTAGCTGTAGGTGTCTGCACGTGCAAATGTTACGCTCATTTCCCACCAGGAAGAGGAATTAACCAAAGGCTCAGCATGCCATACCGGAACCAGATTAGGGCCTGAAGCAATCCTGCGTTTTTGCGGCCAGCTCACAAGATAGCGAGTTGAAGAAAGGAGCTCAGGGGCACTGTAACTCACAAACCTGCAGAGTTATAAATGACAGCTATCGTCCAAAATTATATTGAAGGAAGGCTGCGAGGACGACTTGTAAGCGGGGCAGAATTGCAGGAAAATGATTTCAGGGGGTAGACGGGAATTGCATTGAAAGCATAGGAAAAGAGGCAGAACGTCGACAATGATGCTCTTGGCCAAAAAGGGCGTATGCGTTTTTTCCTGAATATATTCAGGAAAAAACGCATACGCCCTTTTTGGCCAACCAAGAAAGCATGTTAAAGAAATCTGCACTACATTGAAGTCTCACTGCCCCCCGGTCAAAAGGGCCATCTGAAAAAAGTGTAAAATCCAGAAAGGCAGCACAGGCCATGGAGAACAGGGAGCATTGTTATGCTGATGGGCGGGATGTAAATTGCCAACAGCCACTCTGGAGAAGTGTATGGTGTTTCCTGGAACAGCTAAAAAACAAAGCAACGGAGCCTACGGCACTTCCACTTATAGTCCTATAGCTTAGGGAAATTAAAATCAAAAACACACAGCCACACCAAAGTTTCGGACGGCTCTGTTTACAAGAACCTCATCTACGGTACAAGTTAAATATCCCAGAACGTGAAAAATGGAGAAAGAAGTTGTGGTACGTACGTACAATGGAATATCACTCAGCAATGAAATCTATGTCATCAGGCCCATCGCGGCATAATGAGTGGATTCAGGTACGATGATTCTAAGTGAAATAAGTCACACAGAAAAAGAAACATCATAAGATATCACTAATACACGGAATGTAAACTTGGCTACACATGAACTGAATTACAAAACAGAACAGGGCCTCAAATTTAGAAAACCAACTTATGCTTCCTTTTTGGGAAAGGTGAGTTGCGGTGCTGCATAAAAACCGAGATAGAAATTCACACAGATACAGTTCCATAAGACAAATATGTAATAGACAAAACCTACACCTTGCTCAACGAAATGGACTCAACACCACATATTCAACGCCTAGGAATATACCTGCCTTGTAAGAATCTTAAAACCCATGGATTTATATGTCTCCATAAGAGAATCAAGCGTGTGTTCAGTGGCCTAAACGCAGGAGTGAAAATCCGATAAATCCCATTATCAAAATAAAATTCAAAAACAAACACAATGACAGTGAAATAGAGAGCAATTCTTAAATAATTCACTCAGGGCTTCTAATGCAACCTGGATTTACCACATCTACACCCAGAGTTGGGGAGACATAAGGCCGGACACTTCGGCCTGATAGCATTGGTGAGGTTCGGTGAGTAAATGCAGACCCTTTGAAGTCATACTTCATGGTACCCATTCCATGGGTCCCAACTCTCCAGGTTTAAGGGATTCTTCCTTCCGCTAAATCATGTATGGGAAACCCAGAGTATGGTCCACCATGTGATTGGGAAACGTTTTCAAATGTATCTCAGTTTTCGTCCCTTTATACTAGGGTTCACCATTCCAGACGCTTAACTAACACTCTCCTCACTTGGAGAGTCAGTGCCTTTAAACTCCTGTTTGGCACAGTTCGCAATTTCTGCGCAAGATGAACAGGAATAGGGAGAAGCAATAAGAGACTAGCTGTAGGTGTCTGCACGGGCAAATGTAACACTCATTTCCCACCAAGAAGAGGAATTAACCAAAGGCTCAGCATGCCGTACCGGAACCAGATTAGGGCCTGAAGCAATCCTGCGGTTTTGCGGCCAGCTCACAAGAAAGCGAGTTGAAGAAAGGAGCTCAGGGGCACTGTAATTCACAAACCTGCAGAGTTATAAATGACAGCTATCGTCCAAAAATATATTGAAGTAAGTCTGCGAAGAGGACTTGAAAGAGGGGCAGAAATTCAGGAAAACGATTTCACGGGGTGGACTGGAATTGCACTTAAAGCATAGGAAAAGAGGCAGGACGGCAACAATGATGCACTTGGCCAAAAAGGGCGTATGCGTTTTTTCCTGAATATATTCAGGAAAAAACGCATACGCCCTTTTGGTCCAACCAAACAAGCCTGTAAAGGAAATCTGCACTACAATGAAGTCTCACTTCCCCATGGTCAAAAGGGCCATCTGAAAAATGTGTAAAATCCAGAAAGGCAGGACTGGCCATGGAGAACAGGGAGCATTGTTATGCTGCTGGGCGGGATTTGAATTGTCAACAGCCACTCTGGAAAAGTGTATGGTGTTTCCTGAAACACGTATGAAACAAAGCAACACAGCCTATGGCACTTCCACTTACGGTCCTATAGCTTAGGGAAATTAAAATCAAAACCACACAGCCAACCCAAAATTTGGAATAGCTCTGTTTACAAGAACCTCGTCTACGGTACAAGTTAAATATCCCACAGAGTGAAAAATAGATAAAGAAGTTGTGGTACGTACGTACAATGGAATATCACTCAGCAATGAAATCTATGTCATCAGGCCCGTAGCCACTCTGGAGAAGTGTATGCTGTTTCCTGAAACACCTAAAAAACAAAGCAACAGAGCCTACGGCACTTCCACTTATAGTCCTATAGCTTAGGGAAATTAAAATCAGAAACACACAGCCACCCCAAAAGTTTCAGATGGCTCTGTTTACAAGAACCTCACCTACCGTACAAGTTAAATATCCCAGAATGAGAAAAATGGATAAAGAAGTTGTGGTACATACGTACAATGGAATATCACTCAGCAATGAAATCTATGTCATCAGGCCCATCGGGGCATAATGAGTGGATTCAGGTACGATGATTCTAAGTGAAATAATTCACACAGAAAATGAAATATCATAAGATATCACTAATACACGGAAAGAAAACATGGCTACACATGAACTGAATTACAAAACAGAACAGGGTCTCAAATGTAGAAAACCAACTTGTGCTTGCTTAAGGGGAAAGGTGAGTTGGGGTGCTGCATAAAACCAGAGATAGAAATTAGCACAGATACCTTTCCATAAGCCAAATATGCAATAGTCAAGACCTACCCCTGGCTCAACTAAATGGACTAAACACCCCATATTCAACGACTAGGAATACACCTGACTAGTAAGAATCTTCAAACCCATGGATTTATATGTCTCCGTAAGAGAATGAAGCGTGTGTACAGAGGCATGAATGCAGCAGAGAAAATCCGATAAACCCCATTATCAAAATGAATTACAAAAACAAAACACAAGGACAGTGAAATAGAGAGCAATTCTTAAATAATTCATTCAGGGCTTGTGATGCAACCTGGATTTACCACATCTACACCCAGAGCTGAGTGAGACATAAGGTTGGGCACTTCGGGCTGATAGCATTGGTGAGGTTCGATGAGCAAATGCAGACCCTTTGAAGTCATACTGCATGGTACCCATTCCATGGGTCCCATCTCTCCAGGTTTAACGAATTCTTCCTTGAGCTAAAACATGCATGGGAAACCCACAGTATGGTGCACCGAGGGACCGGCAAACGTTTTCAAATGCATCTCAGATTTCGTCCCCTTTTACTCGGGTTCACCATTCCAGAACCTTTACTAACACTCTCCCCACTTGGAGAGTCAGTGCCTTTAACCTCCTGTTTGGCACAGTTTGCAATTTCTGCGCAAGATGAACAGGAATAGGGAGAACCAATGAGAGACTAGCTTTAGGTGTCTGCACGGGCAAATGTAACGCTCATTTCCCACCAGGAAGAGGAATTAACCAAAGGCTCAGCATGCCGTGCCGGAACCAGATTAGGGCCTGAAGCAATCCTGCGGGTTTGCGGCCAGCTCACAAGATAGTGAGTTGAAGAAAGGAGCTCAGGGGCACTGTAACTCACAAACCTGCAGAGTTATAAATGACAGCTATCGTCCAAAAATATATTGAAGGAAGGCTGCGAAGAGGACTTGTAAGTGGGGCAGAATTGCAGGATAACGATTTCAGGAGGTAGACGGGAATTGCATTTAAAGCATAGGAAAAGAGGCAGAACGTCGACAATGATGCTCTTGGCCAAAAAGGGCTTATGCGTTTTTTCCTGAATATATTCAGGAAAAAACGCATACGCCCTTTTTGGCCAACCAAACAAGCATGTTAAAGAAAACTGCACTACAATGAAGTCTCACTGCCCCCCGGTCAAAAGGGCCATGTGAAAAAAGTGTAAAATCCAGAAAGGCAGCACAGGCCATGGAGAACAGGGAGCCTTGTTATGCTGATGGGCGGTATGTAAATTGCCAACAGCCACTCTGGAGAAGTGTATGGTGTTTCCAGGAACAGTGAAAAAACAAAGCAACGGAGCCTACAGCACTTCCACTTATGGTCCTATAGCTTAGGGAAATTAAAATCAAAAACACACAGCCACCCCAAAGTTTGGGACGGCTCTGTTTACAAGAACCTCGTCTACGGTACAAATTAAATATCCGAGAAAGCAAAAAATGGATAAAGAAGCTGTGGTACGTACGTACAATGGAATATCACTCAGCAATGAGATCTACGTCTTCAAGCCCGTAGCGGCATAATGAGTGGATTCAGGTAATACGATGCTACGAGAAATAAGTCACACAGAAAAAGAAAAATCATAAGATATCTCTAATACACGGAACTTAAACTTGGCTACACATGAACTGAATTAGAAAACAGAACAGGGTCTCAAATTTAGAAAACCAACTTATGCTTGCTTATGGGGAAAGGTGAGTTGGGGTTCTGCGTAAAACCAGAGATTGAAATTAGCACAGATACAGTTCCATAAGCCAAATATATAATAGACAAGACCTACTCCTTGCTCAACGAAATGGACTCAACACCCCATATTCAACGCCTGGGAATATACCTGACAAGTAAGAAACTTAAGACCCATGGATTTATATGTCTCCATAAGGAAGTCAAGCATGTGCACAGTGGCCTAAACACAGCAGTGAAAATCTGATAAATCCCATTAACAAAATAAATTTCAAAAACAAATCACAATGACAGTGAAATAGAGAGCAATTCTTAAATAATTCATTCAGGGCTTGTGATGCAACCTGGATTTACCACATCTACACCCAGAGCTTGTGGAGACATAAGGCTGGACACATCGGGCTGATAGCATTGGTGAGGTTTGGTGAGCAAATGCAGACCCTTTGAAGTCATACTGCATGGTACCCATTCCATGGGTCCCAACTCTCCAGGTTTAAGGGATTCTTCCTTCAGCTAAAACATGCATGGGAAACCCAGAGTATGGTCCACCGTGTGATTGGGAAACGTTTTCAAATGGATCTCAGGTTTCGACCCCTGGTACTCGGGTTCACCGTTCCAGACGCTTTACTAGCACTCTCCCCACTTGGAGAGTCAGTGCCTTTAACCTCCTGTTTGGCACAGTTTGCAATTTCTGCGCAAGATGAACAGGAATAGGGAGAACCAATGAGAGACTAGCTGTAGGTGTCTGCACGGGCAAATGGAACGCTCATTTCCCATCAGGAAGAGGAATTAACCAAAGGCTCAGTGTGCCCTGCCGGAACCAGATTAGGGCTTGAAGCAATCCTGCGGTTTTGCGGCCAGCTCACAATAAAGCGAGTTGAAGAAAGGAGCTCAGGGGCACTGTAATTCACAAACCTGCAGAGTTATGAATGACAGCTATCGTCCAAAAATGTATTGAAGTAAGTCTTCGAAGAGGACTTGAAAGCGGGGAAAATTTCAGGAAAACGATTTCATGGGGTAGACTGGAATTGCACTTAAAGCATAGGAAAAGAGGCAGAATGTCCACAATGATGCACTTGGCCAAAAAGGGCGTATGCGTTTTTTCCTGAATATATTCAGGAAAAAACGCATACGCGCTTTTTGGCCAACCAAGCAAGCGTGTAAAGGAAATCTGCACTACAATGAAGTCTCACTGCCCCCCGGTCAAAAGGGCCATCTGAAACAAGTGTAAAATCCAGAAAGGCAGGACAGGTCATGGAGAACAGGGAGACTTGTTATGCTGATGGGCGGTATGTAAATTGCCAACAGCCACTATGGAGAAGTGTATGGTGTTTCCTGAAACACGTAGGGAACAAAGCAACACAGCCTATGGCATCTCCACTTACGGTCCTATAGATTAGGGAAATTAAAATCAAAAACACACAGCCACCCCAAAGTTTGGGACGGCTCTGTTTACAAGAACCTCGTCTACGGTACTAGTTAAATATCCGAGAAAGCAAAAAATGGATAAAGAAGTTGTGGTACGTACGTACAATGGAATATCACTCAGCAATGAGATCTACGTCATCAGGCCCGTAGCGGCATAATGAGTGGATGCAGGTACGACGATTCTAGGAGAAATAAGTCACACAGAAAAAGAAAGATCATAAGATATCACTAATACACGGAACGTAAACTTGGCTACACATGAACTGAATTACAAAACAGAACAGGGTCTCAAATTTAGAAAACCAACTTATGCTTGCTTATGGGGAAAGGTGAGTTGGGGTGCTGCATCAAACCAGAGATTGAAATTAGCACAGATACCGTTCCATAAGCCAAATATATAATAGATAAGACCGCCTCATTGCTCAACGAAATGGACTCAACACCCCATATTCAACGTCTGGGAATATACCTGACAAGTAAGAATCTTAAGACCCATGGATTTATATGTCTCCATAAGGAAGTCAAGCGTGTGTACAGTGACCTAAATGCAGCAGTGAAAATCCGATAAATCCCATTAACAAAATAAATTTCAAAAACAAAACACAATGACAGTGAAATAGAGATCAATTCTTAAATAATTCATTCAGGCCTTGTGATGCAACCTGGATTTACCACATCTACACCCAGAGCTGGTTGAGACATAAGGCTGGACACTTCGGGCTGATAGCATTGGTGAGGTTCGGTGAGCAAAGGCAGACCCTTTGAAGTCATACTGCATGGTACCCATTCCATGGGTCCCAACTCTCCAGGTTTAATGGATTCTTCTTTCAGCTAAAACATGCATGGGAAACCCAGAGTATGGTCCACCGTGTGATTGGGAAACGTTTTCAAATGCATCTCAGGTTTCATCCCCTGGTAATCGGGTGCACCGTTCCAGACGCTTTACTAACACTATCCCCACTTGGAGAGTCAGTGCCTTTAACCTCCTGTGTGTCACAGTTTGCAATTTCTGCGCAAGATGAACAGGAATAGGGAGAACCAATGAGAGACTAGCTGTAGGTGTCTGCACGGGCAAATGGAACGCTCATTTCCCACCAGGAAGAGGAATTAACCAAAGGCTCAGCGTGCCCGGCCGGAACCAGATTAAGGCCTGAAGCAATCCTGCGGTTTTGCGGCCAGCTCAGAAGATAGCGAGTTGAAGAAAGGAGCCCAGGGGCACTGTAATTCACAAACCTGCAGAGTTATGAATGACAGCTATCGTCCAAAAAAGTATTGAAGTAAGTCTTCGAAGAGGACTTGAAAGCGGGGCAGAATTTCAGGAAAACGATTTCATGGGGTAGACTGGAATTGCACTTAAAGCATAGGAAAAGAGGCAGAATGTCGACAATGATGCACTTGGCCAAAAAGGGCGTATGCGTTTTTTCCTGAATATATTCAGGAAAAAACGCATACGCCCTTTTTGGCCAACCAAGCAAGCGTGTAAAGGAAATCTGCACTACAATGAAGTCTCACTGCCCCCCGGTCAAAAGGGCCATCTGAAACAAGTGTAAAATCCAGAAAGGCAGGACAGGTCATGGAGAACAGGGAGCCTTGTTATGCTGATGGGCGGTATGTAAATTGCCAACAGCCACTATGGAGAAGTGTATGGTGTTTCCTGGAACACGTAGGAAACAAAGAAACACAGCGTATGGCATTTCCACTTAGGGTCCTATAGATTAGGGAAATTAACATCAAAAACACACAGCCACCCCAAAGTTTGGGACGGCTCTGTTTACAAGAACCTCGTCTACGGTACAAGTTAAATATCCGAGAAAGCAAAAAATGGAAAAAGAAGTTGTGGTACGTACGTACAATGGAATATCACTCAGCAATGAGATCTACGTCATCAGGCCCGTAGCGGCATAATGAGTGGATGCAGGTACGACGATTCTACGAGAAATAAGTCACACAGAAAAAGAAAGATCATAAGATATCACTAATACACGGAACGTAAACTTGGCTACACATGAACTGAATTACAAAACAGAACAGGGTCTCAAATTTAGAAAACCAACTTATGCTTGCTTATGGGGAAAGGTGAGTTGGGGTGCTGCAACAAACCAGAGATTGAAATTAGCACAGATACCGTTCCATAAGCCAAATATATAATAGACAAGACCTACTCCTTGCTCAACGAAATGGACTCAACACCCCATATTCAACGTCTGGGAATATACCTGACAAGTAAGAATCTTAAGACCCATGGATTTATATGTCTCCATAAGGAAGTCAAGCGTGTGTACAGTGGCCTAAACGCAGCAGTGAAAATCCGATAAATCCCATTAACAAAATAAATTTCAAAAACAAAACACAATGACAGTGAAATAGAGAGCAATTCTTAAATAATTCATTCAGGCCTTGTGATGCAACCTGGATTTACCACATCTACACCCAGAGCTGGTTGAGACATAAGGCTGGACACTTCGGGCTGATAGCATTGGTGAGGTTCGGTGAGCAAAGGCAGACCCTTTGAAGTCATACTGCATGGTACCCATTCCATGGGTCCCAACTCTCCAGGTTTAAGGGATTCTTCCTTCAGCTAAAAAATGCAAGGGGAACCCAGAGTATGGTCCACCGTGTGATTGGGAAACGTTTTCAAATGCATCTCAGGTTTCGTCCCCTGGTACTCGGGTGCACCGTTCCAGACGCTTTACTAACACTATCCCCACTTGGAGAGTCAGTGCCTTTAACCTCCTGTTTGTCACAGTTTGCAATTTCTGCGCAAGATGAACAGGAATAGGGAGAACCAATGAGAGACTAGCTGTAGGTGTCTGCACGGGCAAATGGAACGCTCATTTCCCACCAGGAAGAGGAATTAACCAAAGGCTCAGTGTGCCCTGCCAGAACCAGCTTAGGGCCTGAAGCAATCCTGCGGTATTGCGGCCAGCTCACAAGATAGCGAGTTGAAGAATGGAGCCCAGGGGCACTGTAATTCACAAACCTGCAGAGTTATGAATGACAGCTATCGTCCAAAAAAGTAATGAAGTAAGTCTTCGAAGAGGACTTGAAAGCGGGGCAGAATTTCAGGAAAACGATTTCATGGGGTAGACTGGAATTGCACTTAAAGCATAGGAAAAGAGGCAGAATGTCGACAATGATGCACTTGGCCAAAAAGGGCGTATGCGTTTTTTCCTGAATATATTCAGGAAAAAACGCATACGCACTTTTTGGCCAACCAAGCAAGCGTGTAAAGGAAATCTGCACTACAATGAAGTCTCACTGCCCCCCGGTCAAAAGGGCCATCTGAAACAAGTGTAAAATCCAGAAAGGCAGGACAGGTCATGGAGAACAGGGAGCCTTGTTATGCTGATGGGCGGTATGTAAATTGCCAACAGCCACTATGGAGAAGTGTATGCTGTTTCCTGAAACACGTAGGAAACAAAGCAACACAGCCTATGGCATTTCCACTTAGGGTCCTATAGATTAGGGAAATTAACATCAAAAACACACAGCCACCCCAAAGTTTGGGACGGCTCTGTTTACAAGAACCTCGTCTACGGTACAAGTTAAATATCCGAGAAAGCAAAAAATGGAAAAAGAAGTTGTGGTACGTACGTACAATGGAATATCACTCAGCAATGAGATCTACGTGATCAGGCCCGTAGCGGCATAATGAGTGGATGCAGGTACGACGATTCTACGAGAAATAAGTCACACAGAAAAAGAAAGATCATAAGATATCACTAATACACGGAACGTAAACATGGCTACACATGAACTGAATTACAAAACAGAACAGGGTCTCAAATTTAGAAAACCAACTTATGCTTGCTTATGGGGAAAGGTGAGTTGGGGTGCTGCATCAAACCAGAGATTGAAATTAGCACAGATACCGTTCCATAAGCCAAATATATAATAGATAAGACCGACTCCTTGCTCAACGAAATGGACTCAACACCCCATATCCAACGTCTGGGAATATACCTGACAAGTAAGAATCTTAAGACCCATGGATTTATATGTCTCCATAAGGAAGTCAAGCGTGTGTACAGTGACCTAAATGCAGCAGTGAAAATCCGATAAATCCCATTAACAAAATAAATTTCAAAAACAAAACACAATGACAGTGAAATAGAGATCAATTCTTAAATAATTCATTCAGGCCTTGTGATGCAACCTGGATTTACCACATCTACATTCAGAGCTGGTTGAGACATAAGGCTGGACACTTCGGGCTGATAACATTGGTGAGGTTTGGTGAGCAAAGGCAGACCCTTTGAAGTCATACTGCATGGTACCCATTCCATGGGTCCCAACTCTCCAGGTTTAACGGATTCTTCTTTCAGCTAAAACATGCATGGGAAACCCAGAGTATGGTCCACCGTGTGATTGGGAAACGTTTTCAAATGCATCTCAGGTTTCGTCCCCTGGTACTCGGGTGCACCGTTCCAGACGCTTTACTAACACTATCCCCACTTGGAGAGTCAGTGCCTTTAACCTCCTGTTTGTCACAGTTTGCAATTTCTGCGCAAGATGAACAGGAATAGGGAGAACCAATGAGAGACTAGCTGTAGGTGTCTGCACGGGCAAATGGAACGCTCATTTCCCACCAGGAAGAGGAATTAACCAAAGGCTCAGTGTGCCCTGCCGGAACCAGATTAGGGCCTGAAGCAATCCTGCGGTATTGCGGCCAGCTCACAAGATAGCGAGTTGAAGAATGGAGCCCAGGGGCACTGTAATTCACAAACCTGCAGAGTTATGAATGACAGCTATCATCCAAAAATATATTGAAGTAAGTCTTCGAAGAGGACTTGAAAGCGGGGCAGAATTTCAGGAAAACGATTTCATGGGGTAGACTGAAATTGCACTTAAAGCATAGGAAAAGAGGCAGAATGTCGACAATGATGCACTTGGCCAAAAAGGGCGTATGCGTTTTTTCCTGAATATATTCAGGAAAAAACGCATACGCCCTTTTTGGCCAACCAAGCAAGCGTGTAAAGGAAATCTGCACTACAATGAAGTCTCACTGCCCCCCGGTCAAAAGGGCCATCTGAAACAAGTGTAAAATCCAGAAAGGCAGGACAGGTCATGGAGAACAGGGAGCCTTGTTATGCTGATGGGCGGTATGTAAATTGCCAACAGCCACTATGGAGAAGTGTATGCTGTTTCCTGAAACACGTAGGAAACAAAGCAACACAGCCTATGGCATTTCCACTTAGGGTCCTATAGATTAGGGAAATTAACATCAAAAACACACAGCCACCCCAAAGTTTGGGACGGCTCTGTTTACAAGAACCTCGTCTACGGTACAAGTTAAATATCCGAGAAAGCAAAAAATGGAAAAAGAAGTTGTGGTACGTACGTACAATGGAATATCACTCAGCAATGAGATCTACGTCATCAGGCCCGTAGCGGCATAATGAGTGGATGCAGGTACGACGATTCTACGAGAAATAAGTCACACAGAAAAAGAAAGATCATAAGATATCACTAATACACGGAACGTAAACTTGGCTACACATGAACTGAATTACAAAACAGAACAGGGTCTCAAATTTAGAAAACCAACTTATGCTTGCTTATGGGGAAAGGTGAGTTGGGGTGCTGCATCAAACCAGAGATTGAAATTAGCACAAATACCGTTCCATAAGCCAAATATATAATAGACAAGACCTACTCCTTGCTCAACGAAATGGACTCAACACCCCATATTCAACGTCTGGGAATATACCTGACAAGTAAGAATCTTAAGACCCATGGATTTATATGTCTCCATAAGGAAGTCAAGCGTGTGTACAGTGGCCTAAACGCAGCAGTGAAAATCCGATAAATCCCATTAACAAAATAAATTTCAAAAACAAAACACATTGACAGTGAAATAGAGAGCAATTCTTAAATAATTCATTCAGGCCTTGTGATGCAACCTGGATTTACCACATCTACATTCAGAGCTGGTTGAGACATAAGGCTGGACACTTCGGGCTGATAGCATTGGTGAGGTTCGGTGAGCAAAGTCAGACCCTTTGAAGTCATACTGCATGGTACCCATTCCATGGGTCCCAACTCTCCAGGTTTAAGGGATTCTTCTTTCAGCTAAAACATGCATGGGAAACCCAGAGTATGGTCCACCGTGTGATTGGGAAACGTTTTCAAATGCATCTCAGGTTTCGTCCCCTGGTAATCGGGTGCACCGTTCCAGACGCTTTACTAACACTATCCCCACTTGGAGAGTCAGTGCCTTTAACCTCCTGTTGGGCACAGTTTGCAATTTCTGCGCAAGATGAACAGGAATAGGGAGAACCAATGAGAGACTAGCTGTAGGTGTCTGGACGGGCAAATGGAACGCTCATTTCCCACCAGGAAGAGGAATTAACCAAAGGCTCATCGTGCCCTGCCGGAACCAGATTAAGGCCTGAAGCAATCCTGCGGTTTTGCGGCCAGCTCACAAGATAGCGAGTTGAAGAAAGGAGCCCAGGGGCACTGTAATTCACAAACCTGCAGAGTTATGAATGACAGCTATCATCCAAAAATATATTGAAGTAAGTCTTCGAAGAGGACTTGAAAGCGGGGCAGAATTTCAGGAAAACGATTTCATGGGGTAGACTGGAATTGCACTTAAAGCATAGGAAAAGAGGCAGAATGTCCACAATGATGCACTTGGCCAAAAAGGGCATATGCGTTTTTTCCTGAATCAGGAAAAAACGCATACGCCCTTTTTGGCCAACCAAGCAAGCGTGTAAAGGAAATCTGCACTACAATGAAGTCTCACTGCCCCCCGGTCAAAAGGGCCATCTGAAACAAGTGTAAAATCCAGAAAGGCTGGACAGGTCATGGAGAACAGGGAGCCTTGTTACGCTGATGGGCGGGATGTAAATTGCCAACAGCCACTATGGAGAAGTGTATGCTGTTTCCTGAAACACGTAGGAAACAAAGCAACACAGCCTATGGCATCTCCACTTACGGTCCTATAGATTAGGGAAATTAAAATCAAAAACACACAGCCACCCCAAAGTTTGGGACGGCTCTGTTTACAAGAACCTCGTCTACGGTACTAGTTAAATATCCGAGAAAGCAAAAAATGGATAAAGAAGTTGTGGTACGTACGTACAATGGAATATCACTCAGCAATGAGATCTACGTCATCAGGCCCGTAGCGGCATAATGAGTGGATTCAGGTACGACGATTCTACGAGAAATACGTCACACAAAAAAGAAAGATCATAAGATATCACTAATACACGGAACGTAAACTTGGCTACACATGAACTGAATTACAAAACAGAACAGGGTCTCAAATTTAGAAAACCAACTTATGCTTGCTTATGGGGAAAGGTGAGTTGGGGTGCTGCATCAAACCAGAGATTGAAATTAGCACAGATACCGTTCCATAAGCCAAATATATAAGAGACAAGTCCTACTCCTTGCTCAACGAAATGGACTCAACACCCCATATTCAACGTCTGGGAATATACCTGACAAGTAAGAATCTTAAGACCCATGGATTTATATGTCTCCATAAGGAAGTCAAGCGTGTGTACAGTGGCCTAAACGCAGCAGTGAAAATCCGATAAATCCCATTAACAAAATAAACTTCAAAAACAAAACACAATGACAGTGAAATAGAGAGCAATTCTTACATAATTCATTCAGGCCTTGTGATGCAACCTGGATTTAGCACATCTACACCCAGAGCTGTTTGAGACATAAGGCTGGACACTTCGGGCTGATAGCATTGGTGAGGTTCGGTGAGCAAAAGCAGACCCTTTGAAGTAATACTGCATGGTATCCATTCCATGGGTCCCAACTCTCCAGGTTTAAGGGATTCTTCCTTCAGCTAAAACATGCATGGGAAACCCAGAGTATGGTCCACCGTGTGATTGGGAAACGTTTTCAAATGGATCTCAGGTTTCGACCGCTGGTACTCGGGTGCACCGTTCCAGACGCTTTACTAGCACTCTCCCCACTTGGAGGGTCAGTGCCTTTAACCTCCTGTTTGGCACAGTTTGCAATTTCTGTGCAAGATGAACAGGAATAGGGAGAACCAATGAGAGACTAGCTGTAGGTGTCTGCACGGGCAAATGGAACGCTCATTTCCCACCAGGAAGAGGAATTAACCAAAGGCTCAGTGTGCCCTGCCGGAACCAGATTAGGGGTTGAAGCAATCCTGCGGTTTTGCGGCCAGCTCACAATAAAGCGAGTTGAAGAAAGGAGCTCAGGGGCACTGTAATTCACAAACCTGCAGAGTTATGAATGACAGCTATCATCCAAAAATGTATTGAAGTAAGTCTTCGAAGAGGACTTGAAAGCGGGGCAGAATTTCAGGAAAACGATTTCATGGGGTAGACTGGAATTGCACTTAAAGCATAGGAAAAGAGGCAGAATGTCCACAATGATGCACTTGGCCAAAAAGGGCATATGCGTTTTTTCCTGAATATATTCAGGAAAAAACGCATACGCGCTTTTTGGCCAACCAAGCAAGCGTGTAAAGGAAATCTGCACTACAATGAAGTCTCACTGCCCCCCGGTCAAAAGGGCCATCTGAAACAAGTGTAAAATCCAGAAAGGCAGGACAGGTCATGGAGAACAGGGAGCCTTGTTATGCTGATGGGCGGTATGTAAATTGCCAACAGCCACTATGGAGAAGTGTATGGTGTTTCCTGAAACACGTAGGGAACAAAGCAACACAGCCTATGGCATTTGCACTTAGGGTCCTATAGATTAGGGAAATTAAAATCAAAAACACACAGCCACCCCAAAGTTTGGGACGGCTCTGTTTACAAGAACCTCGTCTACGGTACTAGTTAAATATCCGAGAAAGCAAAAAATGGATAAAGAAGTTGTGGTACGTACGTACAATGGAATATCACTCAGCAATGAGATCTACGTCATCAGGCCCGTAGCGGCATAATGAGTGGATGCAGGTACGACGATTCTAGGAGAAATAAGTCACACAGAAAAAGAAAGATCATAAGATATCACTAATACACGGAACGTAAACTTGGCTACACATGAACTGAATTACAAAACAGAACAGGGTCTCAAATTTAGAAAACCAACTTATGCTTGCTTATGGGGAAAGGTGAGTTGGGGTGCTGCATCAAACCAGAGATTGAAATTAGCACAGATACCGTTCCATAAGCCAAATATATAATAGATAAGACCGCCTCATTGCTCAACGAAATGGACTCAACACCCTATATTCAACGTCTGGGAATATACCTGACAAGTAAGAATCTTAAGACCCATGGATTTATATGTCTCCATAAGGAAGTCAAGCGTGTGTACAGTGACCTAAACGCAGCAGTGAAAATCCGATAAATCCCATTAACAAAATAAATTTCAAAAACAAAACACAATGACAGTGAAATAGAGATCAATTCTTAAATAATTCATTCAGTCCTTGTGATGCAACCTGGATTTACCACATCTACACCCAGAGCTGGTTGAGACATAAGGCTGGACACTTCGGGCTGATAGCATTGGTGAGGTTCGGTGAGCAAAGGCAGACCCTTTGAAGTCATACTGCATGGTACCCATTCCATGGGTCCCAAATCTCCAGGTTTAATGGATTCTTCTTTCAGCTAAAACATGCATGGGAAACCCAGAGTATGGTCCACCGTGTGATTGGGAAACGTTTTCAAATGCATCTCAGGTTTCATCCCCTGGTACTCGGGTGCACCGTTCCAGACGCTTTACTAACACTATCCCCACTTGGAGAGTCAGTGCCTTTAACCTCCTGTGTGTCACAGTTTGCAATTTCTGCGCAAGATGAACAGGAATAGGGAGAACCAATGAGAGACTAGCTGTAGGTGTCTGCACGGGCAAATGGAACGCTCATTTCCCACCAGGAAGAGGAATTAACCAAAGGCTCAGCGTGCCCTGCCGGAACCAGATTAAGGCCTGAAGCAATCCTGCGGTTTTGCGGCCAGCTCAGAAGATAGCGAGTTGAAGAAAGGAGCCCAGGGGCACTGTAATTCACAAAGCTGCAGAGTTATGAATGACAGCTACCGTCCAAAAAAGTATTGAAGTAAGTCTTCGAAGAGGACTTGAAAGCGGGGCAGAATTTCAGGAAAACGATTTCATGGGGTAGACTGGAATTGCACTTAAAGCATAGGAAAAGAGGCAGAATGTCGACAATGATGCACTTGGCCAAAAAGGGCGTATGCGTTTTTTCCTGAATATATTCAGGAAAAAACGCATACGCCCTTTTTGGCCAACCAAGCAAGCGTGTAAAGGAAATCTGCACTACAATGAAGTCTCACTGCCCCCCGGTCAAAAGGGCCATCTGAAACAAGTGTAAAATCCAGAAAGGCAGGACAGGTCATGGAGAACAGGGAGCCTTGTTATGCTGATGGGCGGTATGTAAATTGCCAACAGCCACTATGGAGAAGTGTATGGTGTTTCCTGAAACACGTAGGAAACAAAGCAACACAGCCTATGGCATTTCCACTTAGGGTCCTATAGATTAGGGAAATTAACATCAAAAACACACAGCCACCCCAAAGTTTGGGACGGCTCTGTTTACAAGAACCTCGTCTACGGTACAAGTTAAATATCCGAGAAAGCAAAAAATGGAAAAAGAAGTTGTGGTACGTACGTACAATGGAATATCACTCAGCAATGAGATCTACGTCATCAGGCCCGTAGCGGCATAATGAGTGGATTCAGGTACGACGATTCTACGAGAAATACGTCACACAAAAAAGAAAGATCATAAGATATCACTAATACACGGAACGTAAACTTGGCTACACATGAACTGAATTACAAAACAGAACAGGGTCTCAAATTTAGAAAACCAAGTTATGCTTGCTTATGGGGAAAGGTGAGTTGGGGTGCTGCATCAAACCAGAGATTGAAATTAGCACAGATACCGTTCCATAAGCCAAATATATAAGAGACAAGTCCTACTCCTTGCTCAACGAAATGGACTCAACACCCCATATTCAACGTCTGGGAATATACCTGACAAGTAAGAATCTTAAGACCCATGGATTTATACGTCTCCATAAGGAAATCAAGCGTGTGTACAGTGGCCTAAACGCAGCAGTGAAAATCCGATAAATCCCATTAACAAAATAAATTTCAAAAACAAAACACAATGACAGTGAAATAGAGAGCAATTCTTAAATAATTCATTCAGGCCTTGTGATGCAACCTGGATTTACCACATCTACACCCAGAGCTGGTTGAGACATAAGGCTGGACACTTCGGGCTGATAGCATTGGTGAGGTTCGGTGAGCAAAGGCAGACCCTTTGAAGTCATACTGCATGGTACCCATTCCATGTGTCCCAACTCTCCAGGTTTAAGGGATTCTTCCTTCAGCTAAAACATGCATGGGAAACCCAGAGTATGGTCCACCGTGAGATTGGGAAACGTTTTCAAATGCATCTCAGGTTTCGTTCTCTGGTACTCGGGTGCACCGTTCCAGACGCTTTACTAACACTATCCCCACTTGGAGAGTCAGTGCCTTTAACCTCCTGTTTGGCACAGTTTGCAATTTCTGCGCAAGATGAACAGGAATAGGGAGAACCAATGAGAGACTAGCTGTAGGTGTCTGCACGGGCAAATGGAACGCTCACTTCCCACCAGGAAGAGGAATTAACCAAAGGCTCAACGTGCCCTGCTGGAACCCGATCAGGGCCTGAAGCAATCCTGCAGTTTTGCGGCCAGCTCACAAGATAGCGAGTTGAAGAAAGGAGCCCAGGGGCACTGTAATTCACAAACCTGCAGAGTTATGAATGACAGCTATCATCCAAAAATATATTGAAGTAAGTCTTCGAAGAGGACTTGAAAGCGGGGCAGAATTTCAGGAAAACGATTTCATGGGGTAGACTGGAATTGCACTTAAAGCATAGGAAAAGAGGCAGAATGTCCACAATGATGCACTTGGCCAAAAAGGGCATATGCGTTTTTTCCTGAATATATTCAGGAAAAAACACATAAGCACTTTTTGGCCAACAAAGCAAGCGTGTAAAGGAAATCTGCACTACAATGAAGTCTCACTGCCCCCCGGTCAAAAGGGCCATCTGAAACAAGTGTAAAATCCAGAAAGGCAGGACAGGTCATGGAGAACAGGGAGCCTTGTTATGCTGATGGGCGGGATGTAAATTGCCAACAGCCACTATGGAGAAGTGTATGGTGTTTCCTGAAACACGTAGGGAACAAAGCAACACAGCCTATGGCATTTGCACTTAGGGTCCTATAGATTAGGGAAATTAAAATCAAAAACACACAGCCACCCCAAAGTTTGGGACGGCTCTGTTTACAAGAACCTCGTCTACGGTACTAGTTAAATATCCGAGAAAGCAAAAAATGGATAAAGAAGTTGTGGTACGTACGTACAATGGAATATCACTCAGCAATGAGATCTACGTCATCAGGCCCGTAGCGGCATAATGAGTGGATGCAGGTACGACGATTCTAGGAGAAATAAGTCACACAGAAAAAGAAAGATCATAAGATATCACTAATACACGGAACGTAAACTTGGCTACACATGAACTGAATTACAAAACAGAACAGGGTCTCAAATTTAGAAAACCAACTTATGCTTGCTTATGGGGAAAGGTGAGTTGGGGTGCTGCAACAAACCAGAGATTGAAATTAGCACAGATACCGTTCCATAAGCCAAATATATAATAGACAAGACCTACTCCTTGCTCAACGAAATGGACTCAACACCCCATATTCAACGTCTGGGAATATACCTGACAAGTAAGAATCTTAAGACCCATGGATTTATATGTCTCCATAAGGAAGTCAAGCGTGTGTACAGTGGCCTAAACGCAGCAGTGAAAATCCGATAAATCCCATTAACAAAATAAATTTCAAAAACAAAACACAATGACAGTGAAATAGAGAGCAATTCTTAAATAATTCATTCAGGCCTTGTGATGCAACCTGGATTTACCACATCTACACCCAGAGCTGGTTGAGACATAAGGCTGGACACTTCGGGCTGATAGCATTGGTGAGGTTCGGTGAGCAAAGGCAGACCCTTTGAAGTCATACTGCATGGTACCCATTCCATGGGTCCCAACTCTCCAGGTTTAAGGGATTCTTCCTTCAGCTAAAACATGCAAGGGGAACCCAGAGTATGGTCCACCGTGTGATTGGGAAACGTTTTCAAATGCATCTCAGGTTTCGTCCCCTGGTACTCGGGTGCACCGTTCCAGACGCTTTACTAACACTATCCCCACTTGGAGAGTCAGTGCCTTTAACCTCCTGTTTGTCACAGTTTGCAATTTCTGCGCAAGATGAACAGGAATAGGGAGAACCAATGAGAGACTAGCTGTAGGTGTCTGCACGGGCAAATGGAACGCTCATTTCCCACCAGGAAGAGGAATTAACCAAAGGCTCAGTGTGCCCTGCCGGAACCAGATTAGGGCCTGAAGCAATCCTGCGGTATTGCGGCCAGCTCACAAGATAGCGAGTTGAAGAATGGAGCCCAGGGGCACTGTAATTCACAAACCTGCAGAGTTATGAATGACAGCTATCGTCCAAAAAAGTAATGAAGTAAGTCTTCGAAGAGGACTTGAAAGCGGGGCAGAATTTCAGGAAAACGATTTCATGGGGTAGACTGAAATTGCACTTAAAGCATAGGAAAAGAGGCAGAATGACGACAATGATGCACTTGGCCAGAAAGGGTGTATGCGTTTTTTCCTGAATATATTCAGGAAAAAACGCATACGCCCTTTTTGGCCAACCAAGCAAGCGTGTAAAGGAAATCTGCACTACAATGAAGTCTCACTGCCCCCCGGTCAAAAGGGCCATCTGAAACAAGTGTAAAATCCAGAGAGGCAGGACAGGTCATGGAGAACAGGGAGCCTTGTTATGCTGATGGGCGGTATGTAAATTGCCAACAGCCACTATGGAGAAGTGTATGCTGTTTCCTGAAACACGTAGGAAACAAAGCAACACAGCCTATGGCATTTCCACTTAGGGTCCTATAGATTAGGGAAATTAACATCAAAAACACACAGCCACCCCAAAGTTTGGGACGGCTCTGTTTACAAGAACCTCGTCTACGGTACAAGTTAAATATCCGAGAAAGCAAAAAATGGAAAAAGAAGTTGTGGTACGTACGTACAATGGAATATCACTCAGCAATGAGATCTACGTCATCAGGCCCGTAGCGGCATAATGAGTGGATGCAGGTACGACGATTCTACGAGAAATAAGTCACACAGAAAAAGAAAGATCATAAGATATCACTAATACATGGAACGTAAACTTGGCTACACATGAACTGAATTACAAAACAGAACAGGGTCTCAAATTTAGAAAACCAACTTATGCTTGCTTATGGGGAAAGGTGAGTTGGGGTGCTGCATCAAACCAGAGATTGAAATTAGCACAAATACCGTTCCATAAGCCAAATATATAATAGACAAGACCTACTCCTTGCTCAACGAAATGGACTCAACACCCCATATTCAACGTCTGGGAATATACCTGACAAGTAAGAATCTTAAGACCCATGGATTTATATGTCTCCATAAGGAAGTCAAGCGTGTGTACAGTGGCCTAAACGCAGCAGTGAAAATCCGATAAATCCCATTAACAAAATAAATTTCAAAAACAAAACACATTGACAGTGAAATAGAGAGCAATTCTTAAATAATTCATTCAGGCCTTGTGATGCAACCTGGATTTACCACATCTACATTCAGAGCTGGTTGAGACATAAGGCTGGACACTTCGGGCTGATAGCATTGGTGAGGTTCGGTGAGCAAAGGCAGACCCTTTGAAGTCATACTGCATGGTACCCATTCCATGGGTCCCAACTCTCCAGGTTTAAGGGATTCTTCTTTCAGCTAAAACATGCATGGGAAACCCAGAGTATGGTCCACCGTGTGATTGGGAAACGTTTTCAAATGCATCTCAGGTTTCGTCCCCTGGTACTCGGGTGCACCGTTCCAGACGCTTTACTAACACTATCCCCACTTGGAGAGTCAGTGCCTTTAACCTCCTGTTGGGCACAGTTTGCAATTTCTGCGCAAGATGAACAGGAATAGGGAGAACCAATGAGAGACTAGCTGTAGGTGTCTGGACGGGCAAATGGAACGCTCATTTCCCACCAGGAAGAGGAATTAACCAAAGGCTCATCGTGCCCTGCCGGAACCAGATTAAGGCCTGAAGCATTCCTGCGGTTTTGCGGCCAGCTCACAAGATAGCGAGTTGAAGAAAGGAGCCCAGGGGCACTGTAATTCACAAACCTGCAGAGTTATGAATGACAGCTATCATCCAAAAATATATTGAAGTAAGTCTTCGAAGAGGACTTGAAAGCGGGGCAGAATTTCAGGAAAACGATTTCATGGGGTAGACTGGAATTGCACTTAAAGCATAGGAAAAGAGGCAGAATGTCCACAATGATGCACTTGGCCAAAAAGGGCATATGCGTTTTTTCCTGAATCAGGAAAAAACGCATACGCCCTTTTTGGCCAACCAAGCAAGCGTGTAAAGGAAATCTGCACTACAATGAAGTCTCACTGCCCCCCGGTCAAAAGGGCCATCTGAAACAAGTGTAAAATCCAGAAAGGCTGGACAGGTCATGGAGAACAGGGAGCCTTGTTACGCTGATGGGCGGGATGTAAATTGCCAACAGCCACTATGGAGAAGTGTATGGTGTTTCCTGAAACACGTAGGAAACAAAGCAACACAGCCTATGGCATCTCCACTTACGGTCCTATAGATTAGGGAAATTAAAATCAAAAACACACAGCCACCCCAAAGTTTGGGACGGCTCTGTTTACAAGAACCTCGTCTACGGTACTAGTTAAATATCCGAGAAAGCAAAAAATGGATAAAGAAGTTGTGGTACGTACGTACAATGGAATATCACTCAGCAATGAGATCTACGTCATCAGGCCCGTAGCGGCATAATGAGTGGATTCAGGTACGACGATTCTACGAGAAATACGTCACACAAAAAAGAAAGATCATAAGATATCACTAATACACGGAACGTAAACTTGGCTACACATGAACTGAATTACAAAACAGAACAGGGTCTCAAATTTAGAAAACCAACTTATGCTTGCTTATGGGGAAAGGTGAGTTGGGGTGCTGCATCAAACCAGAGATTGAAATTAGCACAGATACCGTTCCATAAGCCAAATATATAAGAGACAAGTCCTACTCCTTGCTCAACGAAATGGACTCAACACCCCATATTCAACGTCTGGGAATATACCTGACAAGTAAGAATCTTAAGACCCATGGATTTATATGTCTCCATAAGGAAGTCAAGCGTGTGTACAGTGACCTAAATGCAGCAGTGAAAATCCGATAAATCCCATTAACAAAATAAATTTCAAAACCAAAACACAATGACAGTGAAATAGAGATCAATTCTTAAATAATTCATTCAGGCCTTGTGATGCAACCTGGATTTACCACATCTACACCCAGAGCTGGTTGAGACATAAGGCTGGACACTTCGGGCTGATAGCATTGGTGAGGTTCGGTGAGCAAAGGCAGACCCTTTGAAGTCATACTGCATGGTACCCATTCCAAGGATCCCAACTCTCCAGGTTTAATGGATTCTTCTTTCAGCTAAAACATGCATGGGAAACCCAGAGTATGGTCCACCGTGTGATTGGGAAACGTTTTCAAATGCATCTCAGGTTTCATCCTCTGGTACTCGGGTGCACCGTTCCAGACGCTTTACTAACACTATCCCCACTTGGAGGGTCAGTGCCTTTAACCTCCTGTGTGTCACAGTTTGCAATTTCTGCGCAAGATGAACAGGAATAGGGAGAACCAATGAGAGACTAGCTGTAGGTGTCTGCACGGGCAAATGGAACGCTCATTTCCCACCAGGAAGAGGAATTAACCAAAGGCTCAGTGTGCCCTGCCGGAACCAGATTAGGGGTTGAAGCAATCCTGCGGTTTTGCGGCCAGCTCACAATAAAGCGAGTTGAAGAAAGGAGCTCAGGGGCACTGTAATTCACAAACCTGCAGAGTTATGAATGACAGCTATCATCCAAAAATGTATTGAAGTAAGTCTTCGAAGAGGACTTGAAAGCGGGGCAGAATTTCAGGAAAACGATTTCATGGGGTAGACTGGAATTGCACTTAAAGCATAGGAAAAGAGGCAGAATGTCCACAATGATGCACTTGGCCAAAAAGGGCATATGGGTTTTTTCCTGAATATATTCAGGAAAAAACGCATACGCGCTTTTTGGCCAACCAAGCAAGCGTGTAAAGGAAATCTGCACTACAATGAAGTCTCACTGCCCCCCGGTCAAAAGGGCCATCTGAAACAAGTGTAAAATCCAGAAAGGCAGGACAGGTCATGGAGAACAGGGAGCCTTGTTATGCTGATGGGCGGTATGTAAATTGCCAACAGCCACTATGGAGAAGTGTATGGTGTTTCCTGAAACACGTAGGGAACAAAGCAACACAGCCTATGGCATTTGCACTTAGGGTCCTATAGATTAGGGAAATTAAAATCAAAAACACACAGCCACCCCAAAGTTTGGGACGGCTCTGTTTACAAGAACCTCGTCTACGGTACTAGTTAAATATCCGAGAAAGCAAAAAATGGATAAAGAAGTTGTGGTACGTACGTACAATGGAATATCACTCAGCAATGAGATCTACGTCATCAGGCCCGTAGCGGCATAATGAGTGGATGCAGGTACGACGATTCTAGGAGAAATAAGTCACACAGAAAAAGAAAGATCATAAGATATCACTAATACACGGAACGTAAACTTGGCTACACATGAACTGAATTACAAAACAGAACAGGGTCTCAAATTTAGAAAACCAACTTATGCTTGCCTATGGGGAAAGGTGAGTTGGGGTGCTGCATCAAACCAGAGATTGAAATTAGCACAGATACCGTTCCATAAGCCAAATATATAATAGATAAGACCGCCTCATTGCTCAACGAAATGGACTCAACACCCCATATTCAACGTCTGGGAATATACCTGACAAGTAAGAATCTTAAGACCCATGGATTTATATGTCTCCATAAGGAAGTCAAGCGTGTGTACAGTGACCTAAACGCAGCAGTGAAAATCCGATAAATCCCATTAACAAAATAAATTTCAAAAACAAAACACAATGACAGTGAAATAGAGATCAATTCTTAAATAATTCATTCAGGCCTTGTGATGCAACCTGGATTTACCACATCTACACCCAGAGCTGGTTGAGACATAAGGCTGGACACTTCGGGCTGATAGCATTGGTGAGGTTCGGTGAGCAAAGGCAGACCCTTTGAAGTCATACTGCATGGTACCCATTCCATGGATCCCAACTCTCCAGGTTTAATGGATTCTTCTTTCAGCTAAAACATGCATGGGAAACCCAGAGTATGGTCCACCGTGTGATTGGGAAACGTTTTCAAATGCATCTCAGGTTTCATCCCCTGGTACTCGGGTGCACCGTTCCAGACGCTTTACTAACACTATCCCCACTTGGAGAGTCAGTGCCTTTAACCTCCTGTGTGTCACAGTTTGCAATTTCTGCGCAAGATTAACAGGAATATGGAGAACCAATGAGAGACTAGCTGTAGGTGTCTGCACGGGCAAATGGAACGCTCATTTCCCACCAGGAAGAGGAATTAACCAAAGGCTCAGCGTGCCCTGCCGGAACCAGATTAAGGCCTGAAGCAATCCTGCGGTTTTGCGGCCAGCTCAGAAGATAGCGAGTTGAAGAAAGGAGCCCAGGGGCACTGTAATTCACAAACCTGCAGAGTTATGAATGACAGCTATCGTCCAAAAAAGTATTGAAGTAAGTCTTCGAAGAGGACTTGAAAGCGGGGCAGAATTTCAGGAAAACGATTTCATGGGGTAGACTGGAATTGCACTTAAAGCATAGGAAAAGAGGCAGAATGTCGACAATGATGCACTTGGCCAAAAAGGGCGTATGCGTTTTTTCCTGAATATATTCAGGAAAAAACGCATACGCCCTTTTTGGCCAACCAAGCAAGCGTGTAAAGGAAATCTGCACTACAATGAAGTCTCACTGCCCCCCGGTCAAAAGGGCCATCTGAAACAAGTGTAAAATCCAGAAAGGCAGGACAGGTCATGGAGAACAGGGAGCCTTGTTATGCTGATGGGCGGTATGTAAATTGCCAACAGCCACTATGGAGAAGTGTATGGTGTTTCCTGAAACACGTAGGAAACAAAGCAACACAGCCTATGGCATTTCCACTTAGGGTCCTATAGATTAGGGAAATTAACATCAAAAACACACAGCCACCCCAAAGTTTGGGACGGCTCTGTTTACAAGAACCTCGTCTACGGTACAAGTTAAATATCCGAGAAAGCAAAAAATGGAAAAAGAAGTTGTGGTACGTACGTACAATGGAATATCACTCAGCAATGAGATCTACGTCATCAGGCCCGTAGCGACATAATGAGTGGATGCAGGTACGACGATTTTACGAGAAATAAGTCACACAGAAAAAGAAAGATCATAAGATATCACTAATACACGGAACGTAAACTTGGCTACACATGAACTGAATTACAAAACAGAACAGGGTCTCAAATTTAGAAAACCAAGTTATGCTTGCTTATGGGGAAAGGTGAGTTGGGGTGCTGCAACAAACCAGAGATTGAAATTAGCACAGATACCGTTCCATAAGCCAAATATATAATAGACAAGACCTACTCCTTGCTCAACGAAATGGACTCAACACCCGATATTCAACGCCTGGGAATATACCTGACAAGTAAGAATCTTAAGACCCATGGATTTATACGTCTCCATAAGGAAATCAAGCGTGTGTACAGTGGCCTAAACGCAGCAGTGAAAATCCGATAAATCCCATTAACAAAATAAATTTCAAAAACAAAACACAATGACAGTGAAATAGAGAGCAATTCTTAAATAATTCATTCAGGGCTTGTGATGCAACCTGGATTTACCACATCTACACCCAGAGCTGGTTGAGACATAAGGCTGGACACTTCGGGCTGATAGCATTGGTGAGGTTCGGTGAGCAAAGGCAGACCCTTTGAAGTCATACTGCATGGTACCCATTCCATGGGTCCCAACTCTCCAGGTTTAAGGGATTCTTCCTTCAGCTAAAACATGCAAGGGGAACCCAGAGTATGGTCCACCGTGTGATTGGGAAACGTTTTCAAATGCATCTCAGGTTTCGTCCCCTGGTACTCGGGTGCACCGTTCCAGACGCTTTACTAACACTATCCCCACTTGGAGAGTCAGTGCCTTTAACCTCCTGTTTGTCACAGTTTGCAATTTCTGCGCAAGATGAACAGGAATAGGGAGAACCAATGAGAGACTAGCTGTAGGTGTCTGCACGGGCAAATGGAACGCTCATTTCCCACCAGGAAGAGGAATTAACCAAAGGCTCAGTGTGCCCTGCCGGAACCAGATTAGGGCCTGAAGCAATCCTGCGGTATTGCGGCCAGCTCACAAGATAGCGAGTTGAAGAATGGAGCCCAGGGGCACTGTAATTCACAAACCTGCAGAGTTATGAATGACAGCTATCGTCCAAAAAAGTAATGAAGTAAGTCTTCGAAGAGGACTTGAAAGCGGGGCAGAATTTCAGGAAAACGATTTCATGGGGTAGACTGAAATTGCACTTAAAGCATAGGAAAAGAGGCAGAATGTCGACAATGATGCACTTGGCCAAAAAGGGCGTATGCGTTTTTTCCTGAATATATTCAGGAAAAAACGCATACGCCCTTTTTGGCCAACCAAGCAAGCGTGTAAAGGAAATCTGCACTACAATGAAGTCTCACTGCCCCCCGGTCAAAAGGGCCATCTGAAACAAGTGTAAAATCCAGAAAGGCAGGACAGGTCATGGAGAACAGGGAGCCTTGTTATGCTGATGGGCAGTATGTAAATTGCCAACAGCCACTATGGAGAAGTGTATGCTGTTTCCTGAAACACGTAGGAAACAAAGCAACACAGCCTATGGCATTTCCACTTAGGGTCCTATAGATTAGGGAAATTAACATCAAAAACACACAGCCACCCCAAAGTTTGGGACGGCTCTGTTTACAAGAACCTCGTCTACGGTACAAGTTAAATATCCGAGAAAGCAAAAAATGGAAAAAGAAGTTGTGGTACGTACGTACAATGGAATATCACTCAGCAATGAGATCTACGTCATCAGGCCCGTAGCGGCATAATGAGTGGATGCAGGTACGACGATTCTACGAGAAATAAGTCACACAGAAAAAGAAAGATCATAAGATATCACTAATATACGAAACGTAAACTTCTCTACACATGAACTGAATTACAAAACAGAACAGGGTCTCAAATTTAGAAAACCAACTTATGCTTGCTTATGGGGAAAGGTGAGTTGGGGTGCTGCAACAAACCAGAGATTGAAATTAGCACAGATACCGTTCCATAAGCCAAATATATAATAGACAAGACCTACTCCTTGCTCAACGAAATGGACTCAACACCCCATATTCAACGTCTGGGAATATACCTGACAAGTAAGAATCTTAAGACCCATGGATTTATATGTCTCCATAAGGAAGTCAAGCGTGTGTACAGTGGCCTAAACGCAGCAGTGAAAATCCGATAAATCCCATTAACAAAATAAATTTCAAAAACAAAACACAATGACAGTGAAATAGAGAGCAATTCTTAAATAATTCATTCAGGCCTTGTGATGCAACCTGGATTTACCACATCTACACCCAGAGCTGGTTGAGACATAAGGCTGGACACTTCGGGCTGATAGCATTGGTGAGGTTCGGTGAGCAAAGGCAGACCCTTTGAAGTCATACTGCATGGTACCCATTCCATGGGTCCCAACTCTCCAGGTTTAAGGGATTCTTCCTTCAGCTAAAACATGCATGGGAAACCCAGAGTATGGTCCACCGTGTGATTGGGAAACGTTTTCAAATGCATCTCAGGTTTCGTCCCCTGGTACTCGGGTGCACCGTTCCAGACGCTTTACTAACACTATCCCCACTTGGAGAGTCAGTGCCTTTAACCTCCTGTTTGTCACAGTTTGCAATTTCTGCGCAAGATGAACAGGAATAGGGAGAACCAATGAGAGACTAGCTGTAGGTGTCTGCACGGGCAAATGGAACGCTCATTTCCCACCAGGAAGAGGAATTAACCAAAGGCTCAGTGTGCCCTGCCGGAACCAGATTAGGGCCTGAAGCAATCCTACGGTATTGCGGCCAGCTCACAAGATAGCGAGTTGAAGAATGGAGCCCAGGGGCACTGTAATTCACAAACCTGCAGAGTTATGAATGACAGCTATCGTCCAAAAAAGTAATGAAGTAAGTCTTCGAAGAGGACTTGAAAGCGGGGCAGAATTTCAGGAAAACGATTTCATGGGGTAGACTGGAATTGCACTTAAAGCATAGGAAAAGAGGCAGAATGTCGACAATGATGCACTTGGCCAAAAAGGGCGTATGCTTTTTTTCCTGAATATATTCAGGAAAAAACGCATACGCCCTTGTTGGCCAACCAAGCAAGCGTGTATAGGAAATCTGCACTACAATGAAGTCTCACTGCCCCCCGGTCAAAAGGGCCATCTGAAACAAGTGTAAAATCCAGAAAGGCAGGACAGGTCATGGAGAACAGGGAGCCTTGTTATGCTGATGGGCGGGATGTAAATTGCCAACAGCCACTCTGGAGAAGTGTATGGTGTTTCCTGAAACACGTAGGAAACAAAGCAACACAGCCTATGGCCCTTCCACATAGGGTCCTATAGCTTAGGGAAATTAAAATCAAAAACACACAGCCACCCCAAAGTTTGGGACGGCTCTGTTTACAAGAACCTCGTCTACGGTACAAGTTAAATATCCGAGAAAGCAAAAAATGGAAAAAGAAGTTGTGGTACGTACGTACAATGGAATATCTCTCAGCAATGAGATCTACGTCATCAGGCCCATAGCGGCATAATGAGTGGATGCAGGTACGACGATTCTACGAGAAATAAGTCACACAGAAAAAGAAAGATCATAAGATATCACTAATACACGGAACGTAAACTTGGCTACACATGAACTGAATTACAAAACAGAACAGGGTCTCAAATTTAGAAAACCAACTTATGCTTGCTTATGGGGAAAGGTGAGTTGGGGTGCTGCATCAAACCAGAGATTGAAATTAGCACAAATACCGTTCCATAAGCCAAATATATAATAGACAAGACCTACTCCTTGCTCAACGAAATGGACTCAACACCCCATATTCAACGTCTGGGAATATACCTGACAAGTAAGAATCTTAAGACCCATGGATTTATATGTCTCCATAAGGAAGTCAAGCGTGTGTACAGTGGCCTAAACGCAGCAGTGAAAATCCGATAAATCCCATTAACAAAATAAATTTCAAAAACAAAACACATTGACAGTGAAATAGAGAGCAATTCTTAAATAATTCATTCAGGCCTTGTGATGCAACCTGGATTTACCACATCTACACCCAGAGCTGGTTGAGACATAAGGCTGGACACTTCGGGCTGATAGCATTGGTGAGGTTCGGTGAGCAAAGGCAGACCCTTTGAAGTCATACTGCATGGTACCCATTCCATGGGTCCCAACTCTCCAGGTTTAAGGGATTCTTCTTTCAGCTAAAACATGCATGGGAAACCCAGAGTATGGTCCACCGTGTGATTGGGAAACGTTTTCAAATGCATCTCAGGTTTCGTCCCCTGGTACTCGGGTGCACCGTTCCAGACGCTTTACTAACACTATCCCCACTTGGAGAGTCAGTGCCTTTAACCTCCTGTTTGTCACAGTTTGCAATTTCTGCGCAAGATGAACAGGAATAGGGAGAACCAATGAGAGACTAGCTGTAGGTGTCTGCACGGGCAAATGGAACGCTCATTTCCCACCAGGAAGAGGAATTAACCAAAGGCTCAGTGTGCCCTGCCGGAACCAGATTAGGGCCTGAAGCAATCCTGCGGTATTGCGGCCAGCTCACAAGATAGCGAGTTGAAGAATGGAGCCCAGGGGCACTGTAATTCACAAACCTGCAGAGTTATGAATGACAGCTATCGTCCAAAAAAGTAATGAAGTAAGTCTTCGAAGAGGACTTGAAAGCGGGGCAGAATTTCAGGAAAACGATTTCATGGGGTAGACTGAAATTGCACTTAAAGCATAGGAAAAGAGGCAGAATGTCGACAATGATGCACTTGGCCAAAAAGGGCGTATGCGTTTTTTCCTGAATATATTCAGGAAAAAACGCATACGCGCTTTTTGGCCAACCAAGCAAGCGTGTAAAGGAAATCTGCACTACAATGAAGTCTCACTGCCCCCCGGTCAAAAGGGCCATCTGAAACAAGTGTAAAATCCAGAAAGGCAGGACAGGTCATGGAGAACAGGGAGCCTTGTTATGCTGATGGGCAGTATGTAAATTGCCAACAGCCACTATGGAGAAGTGTATGCTGTTTCCTGAAACACGTAGGAAACAAAGCAACACAGCCTATGGCATTTCCACTTAGGGTCCTATAGATTAGGGAAATTAACATCAAAAACACACAGCCACCCCAAAGTTTGGGACGGCTCTGTTTACAAGAACCTCGTCTACGGTACAAGTTAAATATCCGAGAAAGCAAAAAATGGAAAAAGAAGTTGTGGTACGTACGTACAATGGAATATCACTCAGCAATGAGATCTACGTCATCAGGCCCGTAGCGGCATAATGAGTGGATGCAGGTACGACGATTCTACGAGAAATAAGTCACACAGAAAAAGAAAGATCATAAGATATCACTAATATACGAAACGTAAACTTCTCTACACATGAACTGAATTACAAAACAGAACAGGGTCTCAAATTTAGAAAACCAACTTATGCTTGCTTATGGGGAAAGGTGAGTTGGGGTGCTGCAACAAACCAGAGATTGAAATTAGCACAGATACCGTTCCATAAGCCAAATATATAATAGACAAGACCTACTCCTTGCTCAACGAAATGGACTCAACACCCCATATTCAACGTCTGGGAATATACCTGACAAGTAAGAATCTTAAGACCCATGGATTTATATGTCTCCATAAGGAAGTCAAGCGTGTGTACAGTGGCCTAAACGCAGCAGTGAAAATCCGATAAATCCCATTAACAAAATAAATTTCAAAAACAAAACACAATGACAGTGAAATAGAGAGCAATTCTTAAATAATTCATTCAGGCCTTGTGATGCAACCTGGATTTACCACATCTACACCCAGAGCTGGTTGAGACATAAGGCTGGACACTTCGGGCTGATAGCATTGGTGAGGTTCGGTGAGCAAAGGCAGACCCTTTGAAGTCATACTGCATGGTACCCATTCCATGGGTCCCAACTCTCCAGGTTTAAGGGATTCTTCTTTCAGCTAAAACATGCATGGGAAACCCAGAGTATGGTCCACCGTGTGATTGGGAAACGTTTTCAAATGCATCTCAGGTTTCGTCCCCTGGTACTCGGGTGCACCGTTCCAGACGCTTTACTAACACTATCCCCACTTGGAGAGTCAGTGCCTTTAACCTCCTGTTGGGCACAGTTTGCAATTTCTGCGCAAGATGAACAGGAATAGGGAGAACCAATGAGAGACTAGCTGTAGGTGTCTGGACGGGCAAATGGAACGCTCATTTCCCACCAGGAAGAGGAATTAACCAAAGGCTCATCGTGCCCTGCCGGAACCAGATTAAGGCCTGAAGCAATCCTGCGGTTTTGCGGCCAGCTCACAAGATAGCGAGTTGAAGAAAGGAGCCCAGGGGCACTGTAATTCACAAACCTGCAGAGTTATGAATGACAGCTATCATCCAAAAATATATTGAAGTAAGTCTTCGAAGAGGACTTGAAAGCGGGGCAGAATTTCAGGAAAACGATTTCATGGGGTAGACTGGAATTGCACTTAAAGCATAGGAAAAGAGGCAGAATGTCCACAATGATGCACTTGGCCAAAAAGGGCGTATGCGTTTTTTCCTGAATCAGGAAAAAACGCATACGCCCTTTTTGGCCAACCAAGCAAGCGTGTAAAGGAAATCTGCACTACAATGAAGTCTCACTGCCCCCCGGTCAAAAGGGCCATCTGAAACAAGTGTAAAATCCAGAAAGGCTGGACAGGTCATGGAGAACAGGGAGCCTTGTTACGCTGATGGGCGGGATGTAAATTGCCAACAGCCACTATGGAGAAGTGTATGGTGTTTCCTGAAACACGTAGGAAACAAAGCAACACAGCCTATGGCATCTCCACTTACGGTCCTATAGATTAGGGAAATTAAAATCAAAAACACACAGCCACCCCAAAGTTTGGGACGGCTCTGTTTACAAGAACCTCGTCTACGGTACTAGTTAAATATCCGAGAAAGCAAAAAATGGATAAAGAAGTTGTGGTACGTACGTACAATGGAATATCACTCAGCAATGAGATCTACGTCATCAGGCCCGTAGCGGCATAATGAGTGGATTCAGGTACGACGATTCTACGAGAAATACGTCACACAAAAAAGAAAGATCATAAGATATCACTAATACACGGAACGTAAACTTGGCTACACATGAACTGAATTACAAAACAGAACAGGGTCTCAAATTTAGAAAACCAACTTATGCTTGCTTATGGGGAAAGGTGAGTTGGGGTGCTGCATCAAACCAGAGATTGAAATTAGCACAGATACCGTTCCATAAGCCAAATATATAAGAGACAAGTCCTACTCCTTGCTCAACGAAATGGACTCAACACCCCATATTCAACGTCTGGGAATATACCTGACAAGTAAGAATCTTAAGACCCATGGATTTATATGTCTCCATAAGGAAGTCAAGCGTGTGTACAGTGGCCTAAATGCAGCAGTGAAAATCCGATAAATCCCATTAACAAAATAAACTTCAAAAACAAAACACAATGACAGTGAAATAGAGAGCAATTCTTACATAATTCATTCAGGCCTTGTGATGCAACCTGGATTTAGCACATCTACACCCAGAGCTGGTTGAGACATAAGGCTGGACACTTCGGGCTGATAGCATTGGTGAGGTTCGGTGAGCAAAGGCAGACCCTTTGAAGTAATACTGCATGGTATCCATTCCATGGGTCCCAACTCTCCAGGTTTAAGGGATTCTTCCTTCAGCTAAAACATGCATGGGAAACCCAGAGTATGGTCCACCGTGTGATTGGGAAACGTTTTCAAATGGATCTCAGGTTTCGACCCCTGGTACTCGGGTGCACCGTTCCAGACGCTTTACTAGCACTCTCCCCACTTGGAGGGTCAGTGCCTTTAACCTCCTGTTTGGCACAGTTTGCAATTTCTGTGCAAGATGAACAGGAATAGGGAGAACCAATGAGAGACTAGCTGTAGGTGTCTGCACGGGCAAATGGAACGCTCATTTCCCACCAGGAAGAGGAATTAACCAAAGGCTCAGTGTGCCCTGCCGGAACCAGATTAGGGGTTGAAGCAATCCTGCGGTTTTGCGGCCAGCTCACAATAAAGCGAGTTGAAGAAAGGAGCTCAGGGGCACTGTAATTCACAAACCTGCAGTTATGAATGACAGCTATCGTCCAAAAATGTATTGAAGTAAGTCTTCGAAGAGGACTTGAAAGCGGGGCAGAATTTCAGGAAAACGATTTCATGGGGTAGACTGGAATTGCACTTAAAGCATAGGAAAAGAGGCAGAATGTCCACAATGATGCACTTGGCCAAAAAGGGCATATGCGTTTTTTCCTGAATATATTCAGGAAAAAACGCATACGCGCTTTTTGGCCAACCAAGCAAGCGTGTAAAGGAAATCTGCACTACAATGAAGTCTCACTGCCCCCCGGTCAAAAGGGCCATCTGAAACAAGTGTAAAATCCAGAAAGGCAGGACAGGTCATGGAGAACAGGGAGCCTTGTTATGCTGATGGGCGGTATGTAAATTGCCAACAGCCACTATGGAGAAGTGTATGGTGTTTCCTGAAACACGTAGGGAACAAAGCAACACAGCCTATGGCATTTGCACTTAGGGTCCTATAGATTAGGGAAATTAAAATCAAAAACACACAGCCACCCCAAAGTTTGGGACGGCTCTGTTTACAAGAACCTCGTCTACGGTACTAGTTAAATATCCGAGAAAGCAAAAAATGGATAAAGAAGTTGTGGTACGTACGTACAATGGAATATCACTCAGCAATGAGATCTACGTCATCAGGCCCGTAGCGGCATAATGAGTGGATGCAGGTACGACGATTCTAGGAGAAATAAGTCACACAGAAAAAGAAAGATCATAAGATATCACTAATACACGGAACGTAAACTTGGCTACACATGAACTGAATTACAAAACAGAACAGGGTCTCAAATTTAGAAAACCAACTTATGCTTGCTTATGGGGAAAGGTGAGTTGGGGTGCTGCATCAAACCAGAGATTGAAATTAGCACAGATACCGTTCCATAAGCCAAATATATAATAGATAAGACCGCCTCATTGCTCAACGAAATGGACTCAACACCCCATATTCAACGTCTGGGAATATACCTGACAAGTAAGAATCTTAAGACCCATGGATTTATACGTCTCCATAAGGAAGTCAAGCGTGTGTACAGTGACCTAAACGCAGCAGTGAAAATCCGATAAATCCCATTAACAAAATAAATTTCAAAAACAAAACACAATGACAGTGAAATAGAGATCAATTCTTAAATAATTCATTCAGTCCTTGTGATGCAACCTGGATTTACCACATCTACACCCAGAGCTGGTTGAGACATAAGGCTGGACACTTCGGGCTGATAGCATTGGTGAGGTTCGGTGAGCAAAGGCAGACCCTTTGAAGTCATACTGCATGGTACCCATTCCATGGGTCCCAACTCTCCAGGTTTAACGGATTCTTCTTTCAGCTAAAACATGCATGGGAAACCCAGAGTATGGTCCACCGTGTGATTGGGAAACGTTTTCAAATGCATCTCAGGTTTCATCCCCTGGTACTCGGGTGCACCGTTCCAGACGCTTTACTAACACTATCCCCACTTGGAGAGTCAGTGCCTTTAACCTCCTGTGTGTCACAGTTTGCAATTTCTGCGCAAGATTAACAGGAATAGGGAGAACCAATGAGAGACTAGCTGTAGGTGTCTGCACGGGCAAATGGAACGCTCATTTCCCACCAGGAAGAGGAATTAACCAAAGGCTCAGCGTGCCCTGCCGGAACCAGATTAAGGCCTGAAGCAATCCTGCGGTTTTGCGGCCAGCTCAGAAGATAGCGAGTTGAAGAAAGGAGCCCAGGGGCACTGTAATTCACAAACCTGCAGAGTTATGAATGACAGCTATCGTCCAAAAAAGTATTGAAGTAAGTCTTCGAAGAGGACTTGAAAGCGGGGCAGAATTTCAGGAAAACGATTTCATGGGGTAGACTGGAATTGCACTTAAAGCATAGGAAAAGAGGCAGAATGTCGACAATGATGCACTTGGCCAAAAAGGGCGTATGCGTTTTTTCCTGAATATATTCAGGAAAAAACGCATACGCCGTTTTTGGCCAACCAAGCAAGCGTGTAAAGGAAATCTGCACTACAATGAAGTCTCACTGCCCCCCGGTCAAAAGGGCCATCTGAAACAAGTGTAAAATCCAGAAAGGCAGGACAGGTCATGGAGAACAGGGAGCCTTGTTATGCTGATGGGCGGTATGTAAATTGCCAACAGCCACTATGGAGAAGTGTATGGTGTTTCCTGGAACACGTAGGAAACAAAGCAACACAGCGTATGGCATTTCCACTTAGGGTCCTATAGATTAGGGAAATTAACATCAAAAACACACAGCCACCCCAAAGTTTGGGACGGCTCTGTTTACAAGAACCTCGTCTACGGTACAAGTTAAATATCCGAGAAAGCAAAAAATGGAAAAAGAAGTTGTGGTACGTACGTACAATGGAATATCACTCAGCAATGAGATCTACGTCATCAGGCCCGTAGCGGCATAATGAGTGGATGCAGGTACGACGATTCTACGAGAAATAAGTCACACAGAAAAAGAAAGATCATAAGATATCACTAATACACGGAACGTAAACTTGGCTACACATGAACTGAATTACAAAACAGAACAGGGTCTCAAATTTAGAAAACCAACTTATGCTT
Organism: Delphinapterus leucas; assembly: GCF_059928025.1. NCBI lineage: Eukaryota > Metazoa > Chordata > Mammalia > Artiodactyla > Monodontidae > Delphinapterus > Delphinapterus leucas. The sequence goes on along the minus strand of NW_028322232.1, from coordinate 10,621,493 downwards.
GCTTATGGGGAAAGGTGAGTTGGGGTGCTGCAACAAACCAGAGATTGAAATTAGCACAGATACCGTTCCATAAGCCAAATATATAATAGACAAGACCTACTCCTTGCTCAACGAAATGGACTCAACACCCCATATTCAACGTCTGGGAATATACCTGACAAGTAAGAATCTTAAGACCCATGGATTTATATGTCTCCATAAGGAAGTCAAGCGTGTGTACAGTGGCCTAAACGCAGCAGTGAAAATCCGATAAATCCCATTAACAAAATAAATTTCAAAAACAAAACACAATGACAGTGAAATAGAGAGCAATTCTTAAATAATTCATTCAGGCCTTGTGATGCAACCTGGATTTACCACATCTACACCCAGAGCTGGTTGAGACATAAGGCTGGACACTTCGGGCTGATAGCATTGGTGAGGTTCGGTGAGCAAAGGCAGACCCTTTGAAGTCATACTGCATGGTACCCATTCCATGGGTCCCAACTCTCCAGGTTTAAGGGATTCTTCCTTCAGCTAAAACATGCAAGGGGAACCCAGAGTATGGTCCACCGTGTGATTGGGAAACGTTTTCAAATGCATCTCAGGTTTCGTCCCCTGGTACTCGGGTGCACCGTTCCAGACGCTTTACTAACACTATCCCCACTTGGAGAGTCAGTGCCTTTAACCTCCTGTTTGTCACAGTTTGCAATTTCTGCGCAAGATGAACAGGAATAGGGAGAACCAATGAGAGACTAGCTGTAGGTGTCTGCACGGGCAAATGGAACGCTCATTTCCCACCAGGAAGAGGAATTAACCAAAGGCTCAGTGTGCCCTGCCGGAACCAGATTAGGGCCTGAAGCAATCCTGCGGTATTGCGGCCAGCTCACAAGATAGCGAGTTGAAGAATGGAGCCCAGGGGCACTGTAATTCACAAACCTGCAGAGTTATGAATGACAGCTATCGTCCAAAAAAGTAATGAAGTAAGTCTTCGAAGAGGACTTGAAAGCGGGGCAGAATTTCAGGAAAACGATTTCATGGGGTAGACTGAAATTGCACTTAAAGCATAGGAAAAGAGGCAGAATGTCGACAATGATGCACTTGGCCAAAAAGGGCGTATGCGTTTTTTCCTGAATATATTCAGGAAAAAACGCATACGCCCTTTTTGGCCAACCAAGCAAGCGTGTAAAGGAAATCTGCACTACAATGAAGTCTCACTGCCCCCCGGTCAAAAGGGCCATCTGAAACAAGTGTAAAATCCAGAAAGGCAGGACAGGTCATGGAGAACAGGGAGCCTTGTTATGCTGATGGGCGGTATGTAAATTGCCAACAGCCACTATGGAGAAGTGTATGCTGTTTCCTGAAACACGTAGGAAAAAAAGCAACACAGCCTATGGCATTTCCACTTAGGGTCCTATAGATTAGGGAAATTAACATCAAAAACACACAGCCACCCCAAAGTTTGGGACGGCTCTGTTTACAAGAACCTCGTCTACGGTACAAGTTAAATATCCGAGAAAGCAAAAAATGGAAAAAGAAGTTGTGGTACGTACGTACAATGGAATATCACTCAGCAATGAGATCTACGTCATCAGGCCCGTAGCGGCATAATGAGTGGATGCAGGTACGACGATTCTACGAGAAATAAGTCACACAGAAAAAGAAAGATCATAAGATATCACTAATACACGGAACGTAAACTTGGCTACACATGAACTGAATTACAAAACAGAACAGGGTCTCAAATTTAGAAAACCAACTTATGCTTGCTTATGGGGAAAGGTGAGTTGGGGTGCTGCATCAAACCAGAGATTGAAATTAGCACAAATACCGTTCCATAAGCCAAATATATAATAGACAAGACCTACTCCTTGCTCAACGAAATGGACTCAACACCCCATATTCAACGTCTGGGAATATACCTGACAAGTAAGAATCTTAAGACCCATGGATTTATATGTCTCCATAAGGAAGTCAAGCGTGTGTACAGTGGCCTAAACGCAGCAGTGAAAATCCGATAAATCCCATTAACAAAATAAACTTCAAAAACAAAACACATTGACAGTGAAATAGAGAGCAATTCTTAAATAATTCATTCAGGCCTTGTGATGCAACCTGGATTTACCACATCTACATTCAGAGCTGGTTGAGACATAAGGCTGGACACTTCGGGCTGATAGCATTGGTGAGGTTCGGTGAGCAAAGGCAGACCCTTTGAAGTCATACTGCATGGTACCCATTCCATGGGTCCCAACTCTCCAGGTTTAAGGGATTCTTCTTTCAGCTAAAACATGCATGGGAAACCCAGAGTATGGTCCACCGTGTGATTGGGAAACGTTTTCAAATGCATCTCAGGTTTCGTCCCCTGGTACTCGGGTGCACCGTTCCAGACGCTTTACTAACACTATCCCCACTTGGAGAGTCAGTGCCTTTAACCTCCTGTTGGGCACAGTTTGCAATTTCTGCGCAAGATGAACAGGAATAGGGAGAACCAATGAGAGACTAGCTGTAGGTGTCTGGACGGGCAAATGGAACGCTCATTTCCCACCAGGAAGAGGAATTAACCAAAGGCTCATCGTGCCCTGCCGGAACCAGATTAAGGCCTGAAGCAATCCTGCGGTTTTGCGGCCAGCTCACAAGATAGCGAGTTGAAGAAAGGAGCCCAGGGGCACTGTAATTCACAAACCTGCAGAGTTATGAATGACAGCTATCATCCAAAAATATATTGAAGTAAGTCTTCGAAGAGGAATTGAAAGCGGGGCAGAATTTCAGGAAAACGATTTCATGGGGTAGACTGGAATTGCACTTAAAGCATAGGAAAAGAGGCAGAATGTCCACAATGATGCACTTGGCCAAAAAGGGCGTATGCGTTTTTTCCTGAATCAGGAAAAAACGCATACGCCCTTTTTGGCCAACCAAGCAAGCGTGTAAAGGAAATCTGCACTACAATGAAGTCTCACTGCCCCCCGGTCAAAAGGGCCATCTGAAACAAGTGTAAAATCCAGAAAGGCAGGACAGGTCATGGAGAACAGGGAGCCTTGTTATGCTGATGGGCGGTATGTAAATTGCCAACAGCCACTATGGAGAAGTGTATGGTGTTTCCTGAAACACGTAGGGAACAAAGCAACACAGCCTATGGCATTTGCACTTAGGGTCCTATAGATTAGGGAAATTAAAATCAAAAACACACAGCCACCCCAAAGTTTGGGACGGCTCTGTTTACAAGAACCTCGTCTACGGTACTAGTTAAATATCCGAGAAAGCAAAAAATGGATAAAGAAGTTGTGGTACGTACGTACAATGGAATATCACTCAGCAATGAGATCTACGTCATCAGGCCCGTAGCGGCATAATGAGTGGATGCAGGTACGACGATTCTAGGAGAAATAAGTCACACAGAAAAAGAAAGATCATAAGATATCACTAATACACGGAATATAAACTTGGCTACACATGAACTGAATTACAAAACAGAACAGGGTCTCAAATTTAGAAAACCAACTTATGCTTGCTTATGGGGAAAGGTGAGTTGGGGTGCTGCATCAAACCAGAGATTGAAATTAGCACAGATACCGTTCCATAAGCCAAATATATAATAGATAAGACCGCCTCATTGCTCAACGAAATGGACTCAACACCCCATATTCAACGTCTGGGAATATACCTGACAAGTAAGAATCTTAAGACCCATGGATTTATATGTCTCCATAAGGAAGTCAAGCGTGTGTACAGTGACCTAAACGCAGCAGTGAAAATCCGATAAATCCCATTAACAAAATAAATTTCAAAAACAAAACACAATGACAGTGAAATAGAGATCAATTCTTAAATAATTCATTCAGTCCTTGTGATGCAACCTGGATTTACCACATCTACACCCAGAGCTGGTTGAGACATAAGGCTGGACACTTCGGGCTGATAGCATTGGTGAGGTTCGGTGAGCAAAGGCAGACCCTTTGAAGTCATACTGCATGGTACCCATTCCATGGGTCCCAAATCTCCAGGTTTAATGGATTCTTCTTTCAGCTAAAACATGCATGGGAAACCCAGAGTATGGTCCACCGTGTGATTGGGAAACGTTTTCAAATGCATCTCAGGTTTCATCCCCTGGTACTCGGGTGCACCGTTCCAGACGCTTTACTAACACTATCCCCACTTGGAGAGTCAGTGCCTTTAACCTCCTGTGTGTCACAGTTTGCAATTTCTGCGCAAGATGAACAGTAATAGGGAGAACCAATGAGAGACTAGCTGTAGGTGTCTGCACGGGCAAATGGAACGCTCATTTCCCACCAGGAAGAGGAATTAACCAAAGGCTCAGCGTGCCCTGCCGGAACCAGATTAAGGCCTGAAGCAATCCTGCGGTTTTGCGGCCAGCTCAGAAGATAGCGAGTTGAAGAAAGGAGCCCAGGGGCACTGTAATTCACAAACCTGCAGAGTTATGAATGACAGCTATCGTCCAAAAAAGTATTGAAGTAAGTCTTCGAAGAGGACTTGAAAGCGGGGCAGAATTTCAGGAAAACGATTTCATGGGGTAGACTGGAATTGCACTTAAAGCATAGGAAAAGAGGCAGAATGTCGACAATGATGCACTTGGCCAAAAAGGGCGTATGCGTTTTTTCCTGAATATATTCAGGAAAAAACGCATACGCCCTTTTTGGCCAACCAAGCAAGCGTGTAAAGGAAATCTGCACTACAATGAAGTCTCACTGCCCCCCGGTCAAAAGGGCCATCTGAAACAAGTGTAAAATCCAGAAAGGCAGGACAGGTCATGGAGAACAGGGAGCCTTGTTATGCTGATGGGCGGTATGTAAATTGCCAACAGCCACTATGGAGAAGTGTATGGTGTTTCCTGAAACACGTAGGAAACAAAGCAACACAGCCTATGGCATTTCCACTTAGGGTCCTATAGATTAGGGAAATTAACATCAAAAACACACAGCCACCCCAAAGTTTGGGACGGCTCTGTTTACAAGAACCTCGTCTATGGTACAAGTTAAATATCCGAGAAAGCAAAAAATGGAAAAAGAAGTTGTGGTACGTACGTACAATGGAATATCACTCAGCAATGAGATCTACGTCATCAGGCCCGTAGCGGCATAATGAGTGGATTCAGGTACGACGATTCTACGAGAAATACGTCACACAAAAAAGAAAGATCATAAGATATCACTAATACACGGAACGTAAACTTGGCTACACATGAACTGAATTACAAAACAGAATAGGGTCTCAAATTTAGAAAACCAACTTATGCTTGCTTATGGGGAAAGGTGAGTTGGGGTGCTGCATCAAACCAGAGATTGAAATTAGCACAAATACCGTTCCATAAGCCAAATATATAATAGACAAGACCTACTCCTTGCTCAACGAAATGGACTCAACACCCCATATTCAACGTCTGGGAATATACCTGACAAGTAAGAATCTTAAGACCCATGGATTTATATGTCTCCATAAGGAAGTCAAGCGTGTGTACAGTGGCCTAAACGCAGCAGTGAAAATCCGATAAATCCCATTAACAAAATAAATTTCAAAAACAAAACACATTGACAGTGAAATAGAGAGCAATTCTTAAATAATTCATTCAGGCCTTGTGATGCAACCTGGATTTACCACATCTACATTCAGAGCTGGTTGAGACATAAGGCTGGACACTTCGGGCTGATAGCATTGGTGAGGTTCGGTGAGCAAAGTCAGACCCTTTGAAGTCATACTGCATGGTACCCATTCCATGGGTCCCAACTCTCCAGGTTTAAGGGATTCTTCTTTCAGCTAAAACATGCATGGGAAACCCAGAGTATGGTCCACCGTGTGATTGGGAAACGTTTTCAAATGCATCTCAGGTTTCGTCCCCTGGTACTCGGGTGCACCGTTCCAGACGCTTTACTAACACTATCCCCACTTGGAGAGTCAGTGCCTTTAACCTCCTGTTGGGCACAGTTTGCAATTTCTGCGCAAGATGAACAGGAATAGGGAGAACCAATGAGAGACTAGCTGTAGGTGTCTGGACGGGCAAATGGAATGCTCATTTCCCACCAGGAAGAGGAATTAACCAAAGGCTCATCGTGCCCTGCCGGAACCAGATTAAGGCCTGAAGCAATCCTGCGGTTTTGCGGCCAGCTCACAAGATAGCGAGTTGAAGAAAGGAGCCCAGGGGCACTGTAATTCACAAACCTGCAGAGTTATGAATGACAGCTATCATCCAAAAATATATTGAAGTAAGTCTTCGAAGAGGACTTGAAAGCGGGGCAGAATTTCAGGAAAACGATTTCATGGGGTAGACTGGAATTGCACTTAAAGCATAGGAAAAGAGGCAGAATGTCCACAATGATGCACTTGGCCAAAAAGGGCATATGCGTTTTTTCCTGAATCAGGAAAAAATGCATACGCCCTTTTTGGCCAACCAAGCAAGCGTGTAAAGGAAATCTGCACTACAATGAAGTCTCACTGCCCCCCGGTCAAAAGGGCCATCTGAAACAAGTGTAAAATCCAGAAAGGCTGGACAGGTCATGGAGAACAGGGAGCCTTGTTACGCTGATGGGCGGGATGTAAATTGCCAACAGCCACTATGGAGAAGTGTATGGTGTTTCCTGAAACACGTAGGAAACAAAGCAACACAGCCTATGGCATCTCCACTTACGGTCCTATAGATTAGGGAAATTAAAATCAAAAACACACAGCCACCCCAAAGTTTGGGACGGCTCTGTTTACAAGAACCTCGTCTACGGTACTAGTTAAATATCCGAGAAAGCAAAAAATGGATAAAGAAGTTGTGGTACGTACGTACAATGGAATATCACTCAGCAATGAGATCTACGTCATCAGGCCCGTAGCGGCATAATGAGTGGATTCAGGTACGACGATTCTACGAGAAATACGTCACACAAAAAAGAAAGATCATAAGATATCACTAATACACGGAACGTAAACTTGGCTACACATGAACTGAATTACAAAACAGAACAGGGTCTCAAATTTAGAAAACCAACTTATGCTTGCTTATGGGGAAAGGTGAGTTGGGGTGCTGCATCAAACCAGAGATTGAAATTAGCACAGATACCGTTCCATAAGCCAAATATATAAGAGACAAGTCCTACTCCTTGCTCAACGAAATGGACTCAACACCCCATATTCAACGTCTGGGAATATACCTGACAAGTAAGAATCTTAAGACCCATGGATTTATATGTCTCCATAAGGAAGTCAAGCGTGTGTACAGTGGCCTAAATGCAGCAGTGAAAATCCGATAAATCCCATTAACAAAATAAACTTCAAAAACAAAACACAATGACAGTGAAATAGAGAGCAATTCTTACATAATTCATTCAGGCCTTGTGATGCAACCTGGATTTAGCACATCTACACCCAGAGCTGGTTGAGACATAAGGCTGGACACTTCGGGCTGATAGCATTGGTGAGGTTCGGTGAGCAAAGGCAGACCCTTTGAAGTAATACTGCATGGTATCCATTCCATGGGTCCCAACTCTCCAGGTTTAAGGGATTCTTCCTTCAGCTAAAACATGCATGGGAAACCCAGAGTATGGTCCACCGTGTGATTGGGAAACGTTTTCAAATGGATCTCAGGTTTCGACCCCTGGTACTCGGGTGCACCGTTCCAGACGCTTTACTAGCACTCTCCCCACTAGGAGGGTCAGTGCCTTTAACCTCCTGTTTGGCACAGTTTGCAATTTCTGTGCAAGATGAACAGGAATAGGGAGAACCAATGAGAGACTAGCTGTAGGTGTCTGCACGGGCAAATGGAACGCTCATTTCCCACCAGGAAGAGGAATTAACCAAAGGCTCAGTGTGCCCTGCCGGAACCAGATTAGGGGTTGAAGCAATCCTGCGGTTTTGCGGCCAGCTCACAATAAAGCGAGTTGAAGAAAGGAGCTCAGGGGCACTGTAATTCACAAACCTGCAGTTATGAATGACAGCTATCGTCCAAAAATGTATTGAAGTAAGTCTTCGAAGAGGACTTGAAAGCGGGGCAGAATTTCAGGAAAACGATTTCATGGGGTAGACTGGAATTGCACTTAAAGCATAGGAAAAGAGGCAGAATGTCCACAATGATGCACTTGGCCAAAAAGGGCATATGCGTTTTTTCCTGAATATATTCAGGAAAAAACGCATACGCGCTTTTTGGCCAACCAAGCAAGCGTGTAAAGGAAATCTGCACTACAATGAAGTCTCACTGCCCCCCGGTCAAAAGGGCCATCTGAAACAAGTGTAAAATCCAGAAAGGCAGGACAGGTCATGGAGAACAGGGAGCCTTGTTATGCTGATGGGCGGTATGTAAATTGCCAACAGCCACTATGGAGAAGTGTATGGTGTTTCCTGAAACACGTAGGGAACAAAGCAACACAGCCTATGGCATTTGCACTTAGGGTCCTATAGATTAGGGAAATTAAAATCAAAAACACACAGCCACCCCAAAGTTTGGGACGGCTCTGTTTACAAGAACCTCGTCTACGGTACTAGTTAAATATCCGAGAAAGCAAAAAATGGATAAAGAAGTTGTGGTACGTACGTACAATGGAATATCACTCAGCAATGAGATCTACGTCATCAGGCCCGTAGCGGCATAATGAGTGGATGCAGGTACGACGATTCTAGGAGAAATAAGTCACACAGAAAAAGAAAGATCATAAGATATCACTAATACACGGAACGTAAACTTGGCTACACATGAACTGAATTACAAAACAGAACAGGGTCTCAAATTTAGAAAACCAACTTATGCTTGCTTATGGGGAAAGGTGAGTTGGGGTGCTGCATCAAACCAGAGATTGAAATTAGCACAGATACCGTTCCATAAGCCAAATATATAATAGATAAGACCGCCTCATTGCTCAACGAAATGGACTCAACACCCCATATTCAACGTCTGGGAATATACCTGACAAGTAAGAATCTTAAGACCCATGGATTTATATGTCTCCATAAGGAAGTCAAGCGTGTGTACAGTGACCTAAACGCAGCAGTGAAAATCCGATAAATCCCATTAACAAAATAAATTTCAAAAACAAAACACAATGACAGTGAAATAGAGATCAATTCTTAAATAATTCATTCAGGCCTTGTGATGCAACCTGGATTTACCACATATACACCCAGAGCTGGTTGAGACATAAGGCTGGACACTTCGGGCTGATAGCATTGGTGAGGTTCGGTGAGCAAAGGCAGACCCTTTGAAGTCATACTGCATGGTACCCATTCCATGGATCCCAACTCTCCAGGTTTAATGGATTCTTCTTTCAGCTAAAACATGCATGGGAAACCCAGAGTATGGTCCACCGTGTGATTGGGAAACGTTTTCAAATGCATCTCAGGTTTCATCCCCTGGTACTCGGGTGCACCGTTCCAGACGCTTTACTAACACTATCCCCACTTGGAGAGTCAGTGCCTTTAACCTCCTGTGTGTCACAGTTTGCAATTTCTGCGCAAGATGAACAGTAATAGGGAGAACCAATGAGAGACTAGCTGTAGGTGTCTGCACGGGCAAATGGAACGCTCATTTCCCACCAGGAAGAGGAATTAACCAAAGGCTCAGCGTGCCCTGCCGGAACCAGATTAAGGCCTGAAGCAATCCTGCGGTTTTGCGGCCAGCTCAGAAGATAGCGAGTTGAAGAAAGGAGCCCAGGGGCACTGTAATTCACAAACCTGCAGAGTTATGAATGACAGCTATCGTCCAAAAAAGTATTGAAGTAAGTCTTCGAAGAGGACTTGAAAGCGGGGCAGAATTTCAGGAAAACGATTTCATGGGGTAGACTGGAATTGCACTTAAAGCATAGGAAAAGAGGCAGAATGTCGACAATGATGCACTTGGCCAAAAAGGGCGTATGCGTTTTTTCCTGAATATATTCAGGAAAAAACGCATACGCCCTTTTTGGCCAACCAAGCAAGCGTGTAAAGGAAATCTGCACTACAATGAAGTCTCACTGCCCCCCGGTCAAAAGGGCCATCTGAAACAAGTGTAAAATCCAGAAAGGCAGGACAGGTCATGGAGAACAGGGAGCCTTGTTATGCTGATGGGCGGTATGTAAATTGCCAACAGCCACTATGGAGAAGTGTATGGTGTTTCCTGAAACACGTAGGAAACAAAGCAACACAGCCTATGGCATTTCCACTTAGGGTCCTATAGATTAGGGAAATTAACATCAAAAACACACAGCCACCCCAAAGTTTGGGACGGCTCTGTTTACAAGAACCTCGTCTACGGTACAAGTTAAATATCCGAGAAAGCAAAAAATGGAAAAAGAAGTTGTGGTACGTACGTACAATGGAATATCACTCAGCAATGAGATCTACGTCATCAGGCCCGTAGCGGCATAATGAGTGGATTCAGGTACGACGATTCTACGAGAAATACGTCACACAAAAAAGAAAGATCATAAGATATCACTAATACACGGAACGTAAACTTGGCTACACATGAACTGAATTACAAAACAGAACAGGGTCTCAAATTTAGAAAACCAACTTATGCTTGCTTATGGGGAAAGGTGAGTTGGGGTGCTGCATCAAACCAGAGATTGAAATTAGCACAGATACCGTTCCATAAGCCAAATATATAAGAGACAAGTCCTACTCCTTGCTCAACGAAATGGACTCAACACCCCATATTCAACGTCTGGGAATATACCTGACAAGTAAGAATCTTAAGACCCATGGATTTATATGTCTCTATAAGGAAGTCAAGCGTGTGTACAGTGGCCTAAACGCAGCAGTGAAAATCCGATAAATCCCATTAACAAAATAAATTTCAAAAACAAAACACAATGACAGTGAAATAGAGAGCAATTCTTAAATAATTCATTCAGGCCTTGTGATGCAACCTGGATTTACCACATCTACACCCAGAGCTGGTTGAGACATAAGGCTGGACACTTCGGGCTGATAGCATTGGTGAGGTTCGGTGAGCAAAGGCAGACCCTTTGAAGTCATACTGCATGGTACCCATTCCATGGGTCCCAACTCTCCAGGTTTAAGGGATTCTTCCTTCAGCTAAAACATGCAAGGGGAACCCAGAGTATGGTCCACCGTGTGATTGGGAAACGTTTTCAAATGCATCTCAGGTTTCGTCCCCTGGTACTCGGGTGCACCGTTCCAGACGCTTTACTAACACTATCCCCACTTGGAGAGTCAGTGCCTTTAACCTCCTGTTTGTCACAGTTTGCAATTTCTGTGCAAGATGAACAGGAATAGGGAGAACCAATGAGAGACTAGCTGTAGGTGTCTGCACGGGCAAATGGAACGCTCATTTCCCACCAGGAAGAGGAATTAACCAAAGGCTCAGTGTGCCCTGCCGAACCAGATTAGGGGTTGAAGCAATCCTGCGGTTTTGCGGCCAGCTCACAATAAAGCGAGTTGAAGAAAGGAGCTCAGGGGCACTGTAATTCACAAACCTGCAGTTATGAATGACAGCTATCGTCCAAAAATGTATTGAAGTAAGTCTTCGAAGAGGACTTGAAAGCGGGGCAGAATTTCAGGAAAACGATTTCATGGGGTAGACTGGAATTGCACTTAAAGCATAGGAAAAGAGGCAGAATGTCCACAATGATGCACTTGGCCAAAAAGGGCATATGCGTTTTTTCCTGAATATATTCAGGAAAAAACGCATACGCGCTTTTTGGCCAACCAAGCAAGCGTGTAAAGGAAATCTGCACTACAATGAAGTCTCACTGCCCCCCGGTCAAAAGGGCCATCTGAAACAAGTGTAAAATCCAGAAAGGCAGGACAGGTCATGGAGAACAGGGAGCCTTGTTATGCTGATGGGCGGTATGTAAATTGCCAACAGCCACTATGGAGAAGTGTATGGTGTTTCCTGAAACACGTAGGGAACAAAGCAACACAGCCTATGGCATTTGCACTTAGGGTCCTATAGATTAGGGAAATTAAAATCAAAAACACACAGCCACCCCAAAGTTTGGGACGGCTCTGTTTACAAGAACCTCGTCTACGGTACTAGTTAAATATCCGAGAAAGCAAAAAATGGATAAAGAAGTTGTGGTACGTACGTACAATGGAATATCACTCAGCAATGAGATCTACGTCATCAGGCCCGTAGCGGCATAATGAGTGGATGCAGGTACGACGATTCTAGGAGAAATAAGTCACACAGAAAAAGAAAGATCATAAGATATCACTAATACACGGAACGTAAACTTGGCTACACATGAACTGAATTACAAAACAGAACAGGGTCTCAAATTTAGAAAACCAACTTATGCTTGCTTATGGGGAAAGGTGAGTTGGGGTGCTGCATCAAACCAGAGATTGAAATTAGCACAGATACCGTTCCATAAGCCAAATATATAATAGATAAGACCGCCTCATTGCTCAACGAAATGGACTCAACACCCCATATTCAACGTCTGGGAATATACCTGACAAGTAAGAATCTTAAGACCCATGGATTTATATGTCTCCATAAGGAAGTCAAGCGTGTGTACAGTGACCTAAACGCAGCAGTGAAAATCCGATAAATCCCATTAACAAAATAAATTTCAAAAACAAAACACAATGACAGTGAAATAGAGATCAATTCTTAAATAATTCATTCAGGCCTTGTGATGCAACCTGGATTTACCACATATACACCCAGAGCTGGTTGAGACATAAGGCTGGACACTTCGGGCTGATAGCATTGGTGAGGTTCGGTGAGCAAAGGCAGACCCTTTGAAGTCATACTGCATGGTACCCATTCCATGGATCCCAACTCTCCAGGTTTAATGGATTCTTCTTTCAGCTAAAACATGCATGGGAAACCCAGAGTATGGTCCACCGTGTGATTGGGAAACGTTTTCAAATGCATCTCAGGTTTCATCCCCTGGTACTCGGGTGCACCGTTCCAGACGCTTTACTAACACTATCCCCACTTGGAGAGTCAGTGCCTTTAACCTCCTGTGTGTCACAGTTTGCAATTTCTGCGCAAGATGAACAGTAATAGGGAGAACCAATGAGAGACTAGCTGTAGGTGTCTGCACGGGCAAATGGAACGCTCATTTCCCACCAGGAAGAGGAATTAACCAAAGGCTCAGCGTGCCCTGCCGGAACCAGATTAAGGCCTGAAGCAATCCTGCGGTTTTGCGGCCAGCTCAGAAGATAGCGAGTTGAAGAAAGGAGCCCAGGGGCACTGTAATTCACAAACCTGCAGAGTTATGAATGACAGCTATCGTCCAAAAAAGTATTGAAGTAAGTCTTCGAAGAGGACTTGAAAGCGGGGCAGAATTTCAGGAAAACGATTTCATGGGGTAGACTGGAATTGCACTTAAAGCATAGGAAAAGAGGCAGAATGTCGACAATGATGCACTTGGCCAAAAAGGGCGTATGCGTTTTTTCCTGAATATATTCAGGAAAAAACGCATACGCCCTTTTTGGCCAACCAAGCAAGCGTGTAAAGGAAATCTGCACTACAATGAAGTCTCACTGCCCCCCGGTCAAAAGGGCCATCTGAAACAAGTGTAAAATCCAGAAAGGCAGGACAGGTCATGGAGAACAGGGAGCCTTGTTATGCTGATGGGCGGTATGTAAATTGCCAACAGCCACTATGGAGAAGTGTATGGTGTTTCCTGAAACACGTAGGAAACAAAGCAACACAGCCTATGGCATTTCCACTTAGGGTCCTATAGATTAGGGAAATTAACATCAAAAACACACAGCCACCCCAAAGTTTGGGACGGCTCTGTTTACAAGAACCTCGTCTACGGTACAAGTTAAATATCCGAGAAAGCAAAAAATGGAAAAAGAAGTTGTGGTACGTACGTACAATGGAATATCACTCAGCAATGAGATCTACGTCATCAGGCCCGTAGCGGCATAATGAGTGGATTCAGGTACGACGATTCTACGAGAAATACGTCACACAAAAAAGAAAGATCATAAGATATCACTAATACACGGAACGTAAACTTGGCTACACATGAACTGAATTACAAAACAGAACAGGGTCTCAAATTTAGAAAACCAAGTTATGCTTGCTTATGGGGAAAGGTGAGTTGGGGTGCTGCATCAAACCAGAGATTGAAATTAGCACAGATACCGTTCCATAAGCCAAATATATAAGAGACAAGTCCTACTCCTTGCTCAACGAAATGGACTCAACACCCCATATTCAACGTCTGGGAATATACCTGACAAGTAAGAATCTTAAGACCCATGGATTTATATGTCTCTATAAGGAAGTCAAGCGTGTGTACAGTGGCCTAAACGCAGCAGTGAAAATCCGATAAATCCCATTAACAAAATAAATTTCAAAAACAAAACACAATGACAGTGAAATAGAGAGCAATTCTTAAATAATTCATTCAGGCCTTGTGATGCAACCTGGATTTACCACATCTACACCCAGAGCTGGTTGAGACATAAGGCTGGACACTTCGGGCTGATAGCATTGGTGAGGTTCGGTGAGCAAAGGCAGACCCTTTGAAGTCATACTGCATGGTACCCATTCCATGGGTCCCAACTCTCCAGGTTTAAGGGATTCTTCCTTCAGCTAAAACATGCAAGGGGAACCCAGAGTATGGTCCACCGTGTGATTGGGAAACGTTTTCAAATGCATCTCAGGTTTCGTCCCCTGGTACTCGGGTGCACCGTTCCAGACGCTTTACTAACACTATCCCCACTTGGAGAGTCAGTGCCTTTAACCTCCTGTTTGTCACAGTTTGCAATTTCTGCGCAAGATGAACAGGAATAGGGAGAACCAATGAGAGACTAGCTGTAGGTGTCTGCACGGGCAAATGGAACGCTCATTTCCCACCAGGAAGAGGAATTAACCAAAGGCTCAGTGTGCCCTGCCGGAACCAGATTAGGGCCTGAAGCAATCCTGCGGTATTGCGGCCAGCTCACAAGATAGCGAGTTGAAGAATGGAGCCCAGGGGCACTGTAATTCACAAACCTGCAGAGTTATGAATGACAGCTATCGTCCAAAAAAGTAATGAAGTAAGTCTTCGAAGAGGACTTGAAAGCGGGGCAGAATTTCAGGAAAACGATTTCATGGGGTAGACTGAAATTGCACTTAAAGCATAGGAAAAGAGGCAGAATGTCGACAATGATGCACTTGGCCAAAAAGGGCGTATGCGTTTTTTCCTGAATATATTCAGGAAAAAACGCATACGCCCTTTTTGGCCAACCAAGCAAGCGTGTAAAGGAAATCTGCACTACAATGAAGTCTCACTGCCCCCCGGTCAAAAGGGCCATCTGAAACAAGTGTAAAATCCAGAAAGGCAGGACAGGTCATGGAGAACAGGGAGCCTTGTTATGCTGATGGGCGGTATGTAAATTGCCAACAGCCACTATGGAGAAGTGTATGCTGTTTCCTGAAACACGTAGGAAAAAAAGCAACACAGCCTATGGCATTTCCACTTAGGGTCCTATAGATTAGGGAAATTAACATCAAAAACACACAGCCACCCCAAAGTTTGGGACGGCTCTGTTTACAAGAACCTCGTCTACGGTACAAGTTAAATATCCGAGAAAGCAAAAAATGGAAAAAGAAGTTGTGGTACGTACGTACAATGGAATATCACTCAGCAATGAGATCTACGTCATCAGGCCCGTAGCGGCATAATGAGTGGATGCAGGTACGACGATTCTACGAGAAATACGTCACACAAAAAAGAAAGATCATAAGATATCACTAATACACGGAACGTAAACTTGGCTACACATGAACTGAATTACAAAACAGAACAGGGTCTCAAATTTAGAAAACCAACTTATGCTTGCTTATGGGGAAAGGTGAGTTGGGGTGCTGCATCAAACCAGAGATTGAAATTAGCACAGATACCGTTCCATAAGCCAAATATATAAGAGACAAGTCCTACTCCTTGCTCAACGAAATGGACTCAACACCCCATATTCAACGTCTGGGAATATACCTGACAAGTAAGAATCTTAAGACCCATGGATTTATATGTCTCTATAAGGAAGTCAAGCGTGTGTACAGTGGCCTAAACGCAGCAGTGAAAATCCGATAAATCCCATTAACAAAATAAATTTCAAAAACAAAACACAATGACAGTGAAATAGAGAGCAATTCTTAAATAATTCATTCAGGCCTTGTGATGCAACCTGGATTTACCACATCTACACCCAGAGCTGGTTGAGACATAAGGCTGGACACTTCGGGCTGATAGCATTGGTGAGGTTCGGTGAGCAAAGGCAGACCCTTTGAAGTCATACTGCATGGTACCCATTCCATGGGTCCCAACTCTCCAGGTTTAAGGGATTCTTCCTTCAGCTAAAACATGCAAGGGGAACCCAGAGTATGGTCCACCGTGTGATTGGGAAACGTTTTCAAATGCATCTCAGGTTTCGTCCCCTGGTACTCGGGTGCACCGTTCCAGACGCTTTACTAACACTATCCCCACTTGGAGAGTCAGTGCCTTTAACCTCCTGTTTGTCACAGTTTGCAATTTCTGTGCAAGATGAACAGGAATAGGGAGAACCAATGAGAGACTAGCTGTAGGTGTCTGCACGGGCAAATGGAACGCTCATTTCCCACCAGGAAGAGGAATTAACCAAAGGCTCAGTGTGCCCTGCCGGAACCAGATTAGGGGTTGAAGCAATCCTGCGGTTTTGCGGCCAGCTCACAATAAAGCGAGTTGAAGAAAGGAGCTCAGGGGCACTGTAATTCACAAACCTGCAGTTATGAATGACAGCTATCGTCCAAAAATGTATTGAAGTAAGTCTTCGAAGAGGACTTGAAAGCGGGGCAGAATTTCAGGAAAACGATTTCATGGGGTAGACTGGAATTGCACTTAAAGCATAGGAAAAGAGGCAGAATGTCCACAATGATGCACTTGGCCAAAAAGGGCATATGCGTTTTTTCCTGAATATATTCAGGAAAAAACGCATACGCGCTTTTTGGCCAACCAAGCAAGCGTGTAAAGGAAATCTGCACTACAATGAAGTCTCACTGCCCCCCGGTCAAAAGGGCCATCTGAAACAAGTGTAAAATCCAGAAAGGCAGGACAGGTCATGGAGAACAGGGAGCCTTGTTATGCTGATGGGCGGTATGTAAATTGCCAACAGCCACTATGGAGAAGTGTATGGTGTTTCCTGAAACACGTAGGGAACAAAGCAACACAGCCTATGGCATTTGCACTTAGGGTCCTATAGATTAGGGAAATTAAAATCAAAAACACACAGCCACCCCAAAGTTTGGGACGGCTCTGTTTACAAGAACCTCGTCTACGGTACTAGTTAAATATCCGAGAAAGCAAAAAATGGATAAAGAAGTTGTGGTACGTACGTACAATGGAATATCACTCAGCAATGAGATCTACGTCATCAGGCCCGTAGCGGCATAATGAGTGGATGCAGGTACGACGATTCTAGGAGAAATAAGTCACACAGAAAAAGAAAGATCATAAGATATCACTAATACACGGAACGTAAACTTGGCTACACATGAACTGAATTACAAAACAGAACAGGGTCTCAAATTTAGAAAACCAACTTATGCTTGCTTATGGGGAAAGGTGAGTTGGGGTGCTGCATCAAACCAGAGATTGAAATTAGCACAGATACCGTTCCATAAGCCAAATATATAATAGATAAGACCGCCTCATTGCTCAACGAAATGGACTCAACACCCCATATTCAACGTCTGGGAATATACCTGACAAGTAAGAATCTTAAGACCCATGGATTTATATGTCTCCATAAGGAAGTCAAGCGTGTGTACAGTGACCTAAACGCAGCAGTGAAAATCCGATAAATCCCATTAACAAAATAAATTTCAAAAACAAAACACAATGACAGTGAAATAGAGATCAATTCTTAAATAATTCATTCAGGCCTTGTGATGCAACCTGGATTTACCACATATACACCCAGAGCTGGTTGAGACATAAGGCTGGACACTTCGGGCTGATAGCATTGGTGAGGTTCGGTGAGCAAAGGCAGACCCTTTGAAGTCATACTGCATGGTACCCATTCCATGGATCCCAACTCTCCAGGTTTAATGGATTCTTCTTTCAGCTAAAACATGCATGGGAAACCCAGAGTATGGTCCACCGTGTGATTGGGAAACGTTTTCAAATGCATCTCAGGTTTCATCCCCTGGTACTCGGGTGCACCGTTCCAGACGCTTTACTAACACTATCCCCACTTGGAGAGTCAGTGCCTTTAACCTCCTGTGTGTCACAGTTTGCAATTTCTGCGCAAGATGAACAGTAATAGGGAGAACCAATGAGAGACTAGCTGTAGGTGTCTGCACGGGCAAATGGAACGCTCATTTCCCACCAGGAAGAGGAATTAACCAAAGGCTCAGCGTGCCCTGCCGGAACCAGATTAAGGCCTGAAGCAATCCTGCGGTTTTGCGGCCAGCTCAGAAGATAGCGAGTTGAAGAAAGGAGCCCAGGGGCACTGTAATTCACAAACCTGCAGAGTTATGAATGACAGCTATCGTCCAAAAAAGTATTGAAGTAAGTCTTCGAAGAGGACTTGAAAGCGGGGCAGAATTTCAGGAAAACGATTTCATGGGGTAGACTGGAATTGCACTTAAAGCATAGGAAAAGAGGCAGAATGTCGACAATGATGCACTTGGCCAAAAAGGGCGTATGCGTTTTTTCCTGAATATATTCAGGAAAAAACGCATACGCCCTTTTTGGCCAACCAAGCAAGCGTGTAAAGGAAATCTGCACTACAATGAAGTCTCACTGCCCCCCGGTCAAAAGGGCCATCTGAAACAAGTGTAAAATCCAGAAAGGCAGGACAGGTCATGGAGAACAGGGAGCCTTGTTATGCTGATGGGCGGTATGTAAATTGCCAACAGCCACTATGGAGAAGTGTATGGTGTTTCCTGAAACACGTAGGAAACAAAGCAACACAGCCTATGGCATTTCCACTTAGGGTCCTATAGATTAGGGAAATTAACATCAAAAACACACAGCCACCCCAAAGTTTGGGACGGCTCTGTTTACAAGAACCTCGTCTACGGTACAAGTTAAATATCCGAGAAAGCAAAAAATGGAAAAAGAAGTTGTGGTACGTACGTACAATGGAATATCACTCAGCAATGAGATCTACGTCATCAGGCCCGTAGCGGCATAATGAGTGGATTCAGGTACGACGATTCTACGAGAAATACGTCACACAAAAAAGAAAGATCATAAGATATCACTAATACACGGAACGTAAACTTGGCTACACATGAACTGAATTACAAAACAGAACAGGGTCTCAAATTTAGAAAACCAACTTATGCTTGCTTATGGGGAAAGGTGAGTTGGGGTGCTGCATCAAACCAGAGATTGAAATTAGCACAGATACCGTTCCATAAGCCAAATATATAAGAGACAAGTCCTACTCCTTGCTCAACGAAATGGACTCAACACCCCATATTCAACGTCTGGGAATATACCTGACAAGTAAGAATCTTAAGACCCATGGATTTATATGTCTCTATAAGGAAGTCAAGCGTGTGTACAGTGGCCTAAACGCAGCAGTGAAAATCCGATAAATCCCATTAACAAAATAAATTTCAAAAACAAAACACAATGACAGTGAAATAGAGAGCAATTCTTAAATAATTCATTCAGGCCTTGTGATGCAACCTGGATTTACCACATCTACACCCAGAGCTGGTTGAGACATAAGGCTGGACACTTCGGGCTGATAGCATTGGTGAGGTTCGGTGAGCAAAGGCAGACCCTTTGAAGTCATACTGCATGGTACCCATTCCATGGGTCCCAACTCTCCAGGTTTAAGGGATTCTTCCTTCAGCTAAAACATGCAAGGGGAACCCAGAGTATGGTCCACCGTGTGATTGGGAAACGTTTTCAAATGCATCTCAGGTTTCGTCCCCTGGTACTCGGGTGCACCGTTCCAGACGCTTTACTAACACTATCCCCACTTGGAGAGTCAGTGCCTTTAACCTCCTGTTTGTCACAGTTTGCAATTTCTGCGCAAGATGAACAGGAATAGGGAGAACCAATGAGAGACTAGCTGTAGGTGTCTGCACGGGCAAATGGAACGCTCATTTCCCACCAGGAAGAGGAATTAACCAAAGGCTCAGTGTGCCCTGCCGGAACCAGATTAGGGCCTGAAGCAATCCTGCGGTATTGCGGCCAGCTCACAAGATAGCGAGTTGAAGAATGGAGCCCAGGGGCACTGTAATTCACAAACCTGCAGAGTTATGAATGACAGCTATCGTCCAAAAAAGTAATGAAGTAAGTCTTCGAAGAGGACTTGAAAGCGGGGCAGAATTTCAGGAAAACGATTTCATGGGGTAGACTGAAATTGCACTTAAAGCATAGGAAAAGAGGCAGAATGTCGACAATGATGCACTTGGCCAAAAAGGGCGTATGCGTTTTTTCCTGAATATATTCAGGAAAAAACGCATACGCCCTTTTTGGCCAACCAAGCAAGCGTGTAAAGGAAATCTGCACTACAATGAAGTCTCACTGCCCCCCGGTCAAAAGGGCCATCTGAAACAAGTGTAAAATCCAGAAAGGCAGGACAGGTCATGGAGAACAGGGAGCCTTGTTATGCTGATGGGCGGTATGTAAATTGCCAACAGCCACTATGGAGAAGTGTATGCTGTTTCCTGAAACACGTAGGAAAAAAAGCAACACAGCCTATGGCATTTCCACTTAGGGTCCTATAGATTAGGGAAATTAACATCAAAAACACACAGCCACCCCAAAGTTTGGGACGGCTCTGTTTACAAGAACCTCGTCTACGGTACAAGTTAAATATCCGAGAAAGCAAAAAATGGAAAAAGAAGTTGTGGTACGTACGTACAATGGAATATCACTCAGCAATGAGATCTACGTCATCAGGCCCGTAGCGGCATAATGAGTGGATGCAGGTACGACGATTCTACGAGAAATAAGTCACACAGAAAAAGAAAGATCATAAGATATCACTAATACACGGAACGTAAACTTGGCTACACATGAACTGAATTACAAAACAGAACAGGGTCTCAAATTTAGAAAACCAACTTATGCTTGCTTATGGGGAAAGGTGAGTTGGGGTGCTGCATCAAACCAGAGATTGAAATTAGCACAAATACCGTTCCATAAGCCAAATATATAATAGACAAGACCTACTCCTTGCTCAACGAAATGGACTCAACACCCCATATTCAACGTCTGGGAATATACCTGACAAGTAAGAATCTTAAGACCCATGGATTTATATGTCTCCATAAGGAAGTCAAGCGTGTGTACAGTGGCCTAAACGCAGCAGTGAAAATCCGATAAATCCCATTAACAAAATAAATTTCAAAAACAAAACACATTGACAGTGAAATAGAGAGCAATTCTTAAATAATTCATTCAGGCCTTGTGATGCAACCTGGATTTACCACATCTACATTCAGAGCTGGTTGAGACATAAGGCTGGACACTTCGGGCTGATAGCATTGGTGAGGTTCGGTGAGCAAAGTCAGACCCTTTGAAGTCATACTGCATGGTACCCATTCCATGGGTCCCAACTCTCCAGGTTTAAGGGATTCTTCTTTCAGCTAAAACATGCATGGGAAACCCAGAGTATGGTCCACCGTGTGATTGGGAAACGTTTTCAAATGCATCTCAGGTTTCGTCCCCTGGTACTCGGGTGCACCATTCCAGACGCTTTACTAGCACTCTCCCCACTTGGAGGGTCAGTGCCTTTAACCTCCTGTTTGGCACAGTTTGCAATTTCTGTGCAAGATGAACAGGAATAGGGAGAACCAATGAGAGACTAGCTGTAGGTGTCTGCACGGGCAAATGGAACGCTCATTTCCCACCAGGAAGAGGAATTAACCAAAGGCTCAGTGTGCCCTGCCGGAACCAGATTAGGGGTTGAAGCAATCCTGCGGTTTTGCGGCCAGCTCACAATAAAGCGAGTTGAAGAAAGGAGCTCAGGGGCACTGTAATTCACAAACCTGCAGAGTTATGAATGACAGCTATCGTCCAAAAATGTATTGAAGTAAGTCTTCGAAGAGGACTTGAAAGCGGGGCAGAATTTCAGGAAAACGATTTCATGGGGTAGACTGGAATTGCACTTAAAGCATAGGAAAAGAGGCAGAATGTCCACAATGATGCACTTGGCCAAAAAGGGCATATGCGTTTTTTCCTGAATATATTCAGGAAAAAACGCATACGCGCTTTTTGGCCAACCAAGCAAGCGTGTAAAGGAAATCTGCACTACAATGAAGTCTCACTGCCCCCCGGTCAAAAGGGCCATCTGAAACAAGTGTAAAATCCAGAAAGGCAGGACAGGTCATGGAGAACAGGGAGCCTTGTTATGCTGATGGGCGGTATGTAAATTGCCAACAGCCACTATGGAGAAGTGTATGGTGTTTCCTGAAACACGTAGGGAACAAAGCAACACAGCCTATGGCATTTGCACTTAGGGTCCTATAGATTAGGGAAATTAAAATCAAAAACACACAGCCACCCCAAAGTTTGGGACGGCTCTGTTTACAAGAACCTCGTCTACGGTACTAGTTAAATATCCGAGAAAGCAAAAAATGGATAAAGAAGTTGTGGTACGTACGTACAATGGAATATCACTCAGCAATGAGATCTACGTCATCAGGCCCGTAGCGGCATAATGAGTGGATGCAGGTACGACGATTCTACGAGAAATAAGTCACACAGAAAAAGAAAGATCATAAGATATCACTAATACACGGAACGTAAACTTGGCTACACATGAACTGAATTACAAAACAGAACAGGGTCTCAAATTTAGAAAACCAACTTATGCTTGCTTATGGGGAAAGGTGAGTTGGGGTGCTGCATCAAACCAGAGATTGAAATTAGCACAGATACCGTTCCATAAGCCAAATATATAATAGATAAGACCGCCTCATTGCTCAACAAAATGGACTCAACACCCCATATTCAACGTCTGGGAATATACCTGACAAGTAAGAATCTTAAGACCCATGGATTTATATGTCTCCATAAGGAAGTCAAGCGTGTGTACAGTGACCTAAACGCAGCAGTGAAAATCCGATAAATCCCATTAACAAAATAAATTTCAAAAACAAAACACAATGACAGTGAAATAGAGATCAATTCTTAAATAATTCATTCAGGCCTTGTGATGCAACCTGGATTTACCACATATACACCCAGAGCTGGTTGAGACATAAGGCTGGACACTTCGGGCTGATAGCATTGGTGAGGTTCGGTGAGCAAAGGCAGACCCTTTGAAGTCATACTGCATGGTACCCATTCCATGGATCCCAACTCTCCAGGTTTAATGGATTCTTCTTTCAGCTAAAACATGCATGGGAAACCCAGAGTATGGTCCACCGTGTGATTGGGAAACGTTTTCAAATGCATCTCAGGTTTCATCCCCTGGTACTCGGGTGCACCGTTCCAGACGCTTTACTAACACTATCCCCACTTGGAGAGTCAGTGCCTTTAACCTCCTGTGTGTCACAGTTTGCAATTTCTGCGCAAGATGAACAGGAATAGGGAGAACCAATGAGAGACTAGCTGTAGGTGTCTGCACGGGCAAATGGAACGCTCATTTCCCACCAGGAAGAGGAATTAACCAAAGGCTCAGCGTGCCCTGCCGGAACCAGATTAAGGCCTGAAGCAATCCTGCGGTTTTGCGGCCAGCTCAGAAGATAGCGAGTTGAAGAAAGGAGCCCAGGGGCACTGTAATTCACAAACCTGCAGAGTTATGAATGACAGCTATCGTCCAAAAAAGTATTGAAGTAAGTCTTCGAAGAGGACTTGAAAGCGGGGCAGAATTTCAGGAAAACGATTTCATGGGGTAGACTGGAATTGCACTTAAAGCATAGGAAAAGAGGCAGAATGTCGACAATGATGCACTTGGCCAAAAAGGGCGTATGCGTTTTTTCCTGAATATATTCAAGAAAAAACGCATACGCCCTTTTTGGCCAACCAAGCAAGCGTGTAAAGGAAATCTGCACTACAATGAAGTCTCACTGCCCCCCGGTCAAAAGGGCCATCTGAAACAAGTGTAAAATCCAGAAAGGCAGGACAGGTCATGGAGAACAGGGAGCCTTGTTATGCTGATGGGCGGTATGTAAATTGCCAACAGCCACTATGGAGAAGTGTATGGTGTTTCCTGAAACACGTAGGAAACAAAGCAACACAGCCTATGGCATTTCCACTTAGGGTCCTATAGATTAGGGAAATTAACATCAAAAACACACAGCCACCCCAAAGTTTGGGACGGCTCTGTTTACAAGAACCTCGTCTACGGTACAAGTTAAATATCCGAGAAAGCAAAAAATGGAAAAAGAAGTTGTGGTACGTACGTACAATGGAATATCACTCAGCAATGAGATCTACGTCATCAGGCCCGTAGCGGCATAATGAGTGGATGCAGGTACGACGATTTTACGAGAAATAAGTCACACAGAAAAAGAAAGATCATAAGATATCACTAATACACGGAACGTAAACTTGGCTACACATGAACTGAATTACAAAACAGAACAGGGTCTCAAATTTAGAAAACCAAGTTATGCTTGCTTATGGGGAAAGGTGAGTTGGGGTGCTGCAACAAACCAGAGATTGAAATTAGCACAGATACCGTTCCATAAGCCAAATATATAATAGACAAGTCCTACTCCTTGCTCAACGAAATGGACTCAACACCCCATATTCAACGCCTGGGAATATACCTGACAAGTAAGAATCTTAAGACCCATGGATTTATACGTCTCCATAAGGAAATCAAGCGTGTGTACAGTGGCCTAAACGCAGCAGTGAAAATCCGATAAATCCCATTAACAAAATAAATTTCAAAAACAAAACACAATGACAGTGAAATAGAGAGCAATTCTTAAATAATTCATTCAGGGCTTGTGATGCAACCTGGATTTACCACATCTACACCCAGAGCTGGTTGAGACATAAGGCTGGACACTTCGGGCTGATAGCATTGGTGAGGTTCGGTGAGCAAAGGCAGACCCTTTGAAGTCATACTGCATGGTACCCATTCCATGGGTCCCAACTCTCCAGGTTTAAGGGATTCTTCCTTCAGCTAAAACATGCAAGGGGAACCCAGAGTATGGTCCACCGTGTGATTGGGAAACGTTTTCAAATGCATCTCAGGTTTCGTCCCCTGGTACTCGGGTGCACCGTTCCAGACGCTTTACTAACACTATCCCCACTTGGAGAGTCAGTGCCTTTAACCTCCTGTTTGTCACAGTTTGCAATTTCTGCGCAAGATGAACAGGAATAGGGAGAACCAATGAGAGACTAGCTGTAGGTGTCTGCACGGGCAAATGGAACGCTCATTTCCCACCAGGAAGAGGAATTAACCAAAGGCTCAGTGTGCCCTGCCGGAACCAGATTAGGGCCTGAAGCAATCCTGCGGTATTGCGGCCAGCTCACAAGATAGCGAGTTGAAGAATGGAGCCCAGGGGCACTGTAATTCACAAACCTGCAGAGTTATGAATGACAGCTATCGTCCAAAAATGTAATGAAGTAAGTCTTCGAAGAGGACTTGAAAGCGGGGCAGAATTTCAGGAAAACGATTTCATGGGGTAGACTGAAATTGCACTTAAAGCATAGGAAAAGAGGCAGAATGTCGACAATGATGCACTTGGCCAAAAAGGGCGTATGCGTTTTTTCCTGAATATATTCAGGAAAAAACGCATACGCCCTTTTTGGCCAACCAAGCAAGCGTGTAAAGGAAATCTGCACTACAATGAAGTCTCACTGCCCCCCGGTCAAAAGGGCCATCTGAAACAAGTGTAAAATCCAGAAAGGCAGGACAGGTCATGGAGAACAGGGAGCCTTGTTATGCTGATGGGCAGTATGTAAATTGCCAACAGCCACTATGGAGAAGTGTACGCTGTTTCCTGAAACACGTAGGAAACAAAGCAACACAGCCTATGGAATTTCCACTTAGGGTCCTATAGATTAGGGAAATTAACATCAAAAACACACAGCCACCCCAAAGTTTGGGACGGCTCTGTTTACAAGAACCTCGTCTACGGTACAAGTTAAATATCCGAGAAAGCAATAAATGGAAAAAGAAGTTGTGGTACGTACGTACAATTGAATATCACTCAGCAATGAGATCTACGTCATCAGGCCCGTAGCGGCATAATGAGTGGATGCAGGTACGACGATTCTACGAGAAATAAGTCACACAGAAAAAGAAAGATCATAAGATATCACTAATATACGAAACGTAAACTTCTCTACACATGAACTGAATTACAAAACAGAACAGGGTCTCAAATTTAGAAAACCAACTTATGCTTGCTTATGGGGAAAGGTGAGTTGGGGTGCTGCAACAAACCAGAGATTGAAATTAGCACAGATACCGTTCCATAAGCCAAATATATAATAGACAAGACCTACTCCTTGCTCAACGAAATGGACTCAACACCCCATATTCAACGTCTGGGAATATACCTGACAAGTAAGAATCTTAAGACCCATGGATTTATATGTCTCCATAAGGAAGTCAAGCGTGTGTACAGTGGCCTAAACGCAGCAGTGAAAATCCGATAAATCCCATTAACAAAATAAATTTCAAAAACAAAACACAATGACAGTGAAATAGAGAGCAATTCTTAAATAATTCATTCAGGCCTTGTGATGCAACCTGGATTTACCACATCTACACCCAGAGCTGGTTGAGACATAAGGCTGGACACTTCGGGCTGATAGCATTGGTGAGGTTCGGTGAGCAAAGGCAGACCCTTTGAAGTCATACTGCATGGTACCCATTCCATGGGTCCCAACTCTCCAGGTTTAAGGGATTCTTCCTTCAGCTAAAACATGCAAGGGGAACCCAGAGTATGGTCCACCGTGTGATTGGGAAACGTTTTCAAATGCATCTCAGGTTTCGTCCCCTGGTACTCGGGTGCACCGTTCCAGACGCTTTACTAACACTATCCCCACTTGGAGAGTCAGTGCCTTTAACCTCCTGTTTGTCACAGTTTGCAATTTCTGCGCAAGATGAACAGGAATAGGGAGAACCAATGAGAGACTAGCTGTAGGTGTCTGCACGGGCAAATGGAACGCTCATTTCCCAGCAGGAAGAGGAATTAACCAAAGGCTCAGTGTGCCCTGCCGGAACCAGATTAGGGCCTGAAGCAATCCTGCGGTTTTGCGGCCAGCTCACAAGATAGCGAGTTGAAGAATGGAGCCCAGGGGCACTGTAATTCACAAACCTGCAGAGTTATGAATGACAGCTATCGTCCAAAAAAGTAATGAAGTAAGTCTTCGAAGAGGACTTGAAAGCGGGGCAGAATTTCAGGAAAACGATTTCATGGGGTAGACTGGAATTGCACTTAAAGCATAGGAAAAGAGGCAGAATGTCGACAATGATGCACTTGGCGAAAAAGGGCGTATGCTTTTTTTCCTGAATATATTCAGGAAAAAACGCATACGCCCTTGTTGGCCAACCAAGCAAGCGTGTATAGGAAATCTGCACTACAATGAAGTCTCACTGCCCCCCGGTCAAAAGGGCCATCTGAAACAAGTGTAAAATCCAGAAAGGCAGGACAGGTCATGGAGAACAGGGAGCCTTGTTATGCTGATGGGCGGGATGTAAATTGCCAACAGCCACTATGGAGAAGTGTATGGTGTTTCCTGAAACACGTAGGAAACAAAGCAACACAGCCTATGGCCCTTCCACATAGGGTCCTATAGCTTAGGGAAATTAAAATCAAAAACACACAGCCACCCCAAAGTTTGGGACGGCTCTGTTTACAAGAACCTCGTCTATGGTACAAGTTAAATATCCGAGAAAGCAAAAAATGGAAAAAGAAGTTGTGGTACGTACGTACAATGGAATGTCACTCAGCAATGAGATCTACGTCATCAGGCCCATAGCGGCATAATGAGTGGATGCAGGTACGACGATTCTACGAGAAATAAGTCACACAGAAAAAGAAAGATCATAAGATATCACTAATACACGGAACGTAAACTTGGCTACACATGAACTGAATTACAAAACAGAACAGGGTCTCAAATTTAGAAAACCAACTTATGCTTGCTTATGGGGAAAGGTGAGTTGGGGTGCTGCATCAAACCAGAGATTGAAATTAGCACAAATACCGTTCCATAAGCCAAATATATAATAGACAAGACCTACTCCTTGCTCAACGAAATGGACTCAACACCCCATATTCAACGTCTGGGAATATACCTGACAAGTAAGAATCTTAAGACCCATGGATTTATATGTCTCCATAAGGAAGTCAAGCGTGTGTACAGTGGCCTAAACGCAGCAGTGAAAATCCGATAAATCCCATTAACAAAATAAATTTCAAAAACAAAACACATTGACAGTGAAATAGAGAGCAATTCTTAAATAATTCATTCAGGCCTTGTGATGCAACCTGGATTTACCACATCTACATTCAGAGCTGGTTGAGACATAAGGCTGGACACTTCGGGCTGATAGCATTGGTGAGGTTCGGTGAGCAAAGTCAGACCCTTTGAAGTCATACTGCATGGTACCCATTCCATGGGTCCCAACTCTCCAGGTTTAAGGGATTCTTCTTTCAGCTAAAACATGCAAGGGAAACCCAGAGTATGGTCCACCGTGTGATTGGGAAACGTTTTCAAATGCATCTCAGGTTTCGTCCCCTGGTACTCGGGTGCACCATTCCAGACGCTTTACTAACACTATCCCCACTTGGAGAGTCAGTGCCTTTAACCTCCTGTTGGGCACAGTTTGCAATTTCTGCGCAAGATGAACAGGAATAGGGAGAACCAATGAGAGACTAGCTGTAGGTGTCTGGACGGGCAAATGGAACGCTCATTTCCCACCAGGAAGAGGAATTAACCAAAGGCTCATCGTGCCCTGCCAGAACCAGATTAAGGCCTGAAGCAATCCTGCGGTTTTGCGGCCAGCTCACAAGATAGCGAGTTGAAGAATGGAGCCCAGGGGCACTGTAATTCACAAACCTGCAGAGTTATGAATGACAGCTATCATCCAAAAATATATTGAAGTAAGTCTTCGAAGAGGACTTGAAAGCGGGGCAGAATTTCAGGAAAACGATTTCATGGGGTAGACTGGAATTGCACTTAAAGCATAGGAAAAGAGGCAGAATGTCCACAATGATGCACTTGGCCAAAAAGGGCATATGCGTTTTTTCCTGAATCAGGAAAAAACGCATACGCCCTTTTTGGCCAACCAAGCAAGCGTGTAAAGGAAATCTGCACTACAATGAAGTCTCACTGCCCCCCGGTCAAAAGGGCCATCTGAAACAAGTGTAAAATCCAGAAAGGCTGGACAGGTCATGGAGAACAGGGAGCCTTGTTACGCTGATGGGCGGGATGTAAATTGCCAACAGCCACTATGGAGAAGTGTATGGTGTTTCCTGAAACACGTAGGAAACAAAGCAACACAGCCTATGGCATCTCCACTTACGGTCCTATAGATTAGGGAAATTAAAATCAAAAACACACAGCCACCCCAAAGTTTGGGACGGCTCTGTTTACAAGAACCTCGTCTACGGTACTAGTTAAATATCCGAGAAAGCAAAAAATGGATAAAGAAGTTGTGGTACGTACGTACAATGGAATATCACTCAGCAATGAGATCTACGTCATCAGGCCCGTAGCGGCATAATGAGTGGATTCAGGTACGACGATTCTACGAGAAATACGTCACACAAAAAAGAAAGATCATAAGATATCACTAATACACGGAACGTAAACTTGGCTACACATGAACTGAATTACAAAACAGAACAGGGTCTCAAATTTAGAAAACCAACTTATGCTTGCTTATGGGGAAAGGTGAGTTGGGGTGCTGCATCAAACCAGAGATTGAAATTAGCACAGATACCGTTCCATAAGCCAAATATATAAGAGACAAGTCCTACTCCTTGCTCAACGAAATGGACTCAACACCCCATATTCAACGTCTGGGAATATACCTGACAAGTAAGAATCTTAAGACCCATGGATTTATATGTCTCCATAAGGAAGTCAAGCGTGTGTACAGTGGCCTAAACGCAGCAGTGAAAATCCGATAAATCCCATTAACAAAATAAACTTCAAAAACAAAACACAATGACAGTGAAATAGAGAGCAATTCTTACATAATTCATTCAGGCCTTGTGATGCAACCTGGATTTAGCACATCTACACCCAGAGCTGGTTGAGACATAAGGCTGGACACTTCGGGCTGATAGCATTGGTGAGGTTCGGTGAGCAAAGGCAGACCCTTTGAAGTAATACTGCATGGTATCCATTCCATGGGTCCCAACTCTCCAGGTTTAAGGGATTCTTCCTTCAGCTAAAACATGCATGGGAAACCCAGAGTATGGTCCACCGTGTGATTGGGAAACGTTTTCAAATGGATCTCAGGTTTCGACCCCTGGTACTCGGGTGCACCGTTCCAGACGCTTTACTAGCACTCTCCCCACTTGGAGGGTCAGTGCCTTTAACCTCCTGTTTGGCACAGTTTGCAATTTCTGTGCAAGATGAACAGGAATAGGGAGAACCAATGAGAGACTAGCTGTAGGTGTCTGGACGGGCAAATGGAACGCTCATTTCCCACCAGGAAGAGGAATTAACCAAAGGCTCATCGTGCCCTGCCAGAACCAGATTAAGGCCTGAAGCAATCCTGCGGTTTTGCGGCCAGCTCACAAGATAGCGAGTTGAAGAATGGAGCCCAGGGGCACTGTAATTCACAAACCTGCAGAGTTATGAATGACAGCTATCATCCAAAAATATATTGAAGTAAGTCTTCGAAGAGGACTTGAAAGCGGGGCAGAATTTCAGGAAAACGATTTCATGGGGTAGACTGGAATTGCACTTAAAGCATAGGAAAAGAGGCAGAATGTCCACAATGATGCACTTGGCCAAAAAGGGCATATGCGTTTTTTCCTGAATCAGGAAAAAACGCATACGCCCTTTTTGGCCAACCAAGCAAGCGTGTAAAGGAAATCTGCACTACAATGAAGTCTCACTGCCCCCCGGTCAAAAGGGCCATCTGAAACAAGTGTAAAATCCAGAAAGGCTGGACAGGTCATGGAGAACAGGGAGCCTTGTTACGCTGATGGGCGGGATGTAAATTGCCAACAGCCACTATGGAGAAGTGTATGGTGTTTCCTGAAACACGTAGGAAACAAAGCAACACAGCCTATGGCATCTCCACTTACGGTCCTATAGATTAGGGAAATTAAAATCAAAAACACACAGCCACCCCAAAGTTTGGGACGGCTCTGTTTACAAGAACCTCGTCTACGGTACTAGTTAAATATCCGAGAAAGCAAAAAATGGATAAAGAAGTTGTGGTACGTACGTACAATGGAATATCACTCAGCAATGAGATCTACGTCATCAGGCCCGTAGCGGCATAATGAGTGGATTCAGGTACGACGATTCTACGAGAAATACGTCACACAAAAAAGAAAGATCATAAGATATCACTAATACACGGAACGTAAACTTGGCTACACATGAACTGAATTACAAAACAGAACAGGGTCTCAAATTTAGAAAACCAACTTATGCTTGCTTATGGGGAAAGGTGAGTTGGGGTGCTGCATCAAACCAGAGATTGAAATTAGCACAGATACCGTTCCATAAGCCAAATATATAAGAGACAAGTCCTACTCCTTGCTCAACGAAATGGACTCAACACCCCATATTCAACGTCTGGGAATATACCTGACAAGTAAGAATCTTAAGACCCATGGATTTATATGTCTCCATAAGGAAGTCAAGCGTGTGTACAGTGGCCTAAACGCAGCAGTGAAAATCCGATAAATCCCATTAACAAAATAAACTTCAAAAACAAAACACAATGACAGTGAAATAGAGAGCAATTCTTACATAATTCATTCAGGCCTTGTGATGCAACCTGGATTTAGCACATCTACACCCAGAGCTGGTTGAGACATAAGGCTGGACACTTCGGGCTGATAGCATTGGTGAGGTTCGGTGAGCAAAGGCAGACCCTTTGAAGTAATACTGCATGGTATCCATTCCATGGGTCCCAACTCTCCAGGTTTAAGGGATTCTTCCTTCAGCTAAAACATGCATGGGAAACCCAGAGTATGGTCCACCGTGTGATTGGGAAACGTTTTCAAATGGATCTCAGGTTTCGACCCCTGGTACTCGGGTGCACCGTTCCAGACGCTTTACTAGCACTCTCCCCACTTGGAGGGTCAGTGCCTTTAACCTCCTGTTTGGCACAGTTTGCAATTTCTGTGCAAGATGAACAGGAATAGGGAGAACCAATGAGAGACTAGCTGTAGGTGTCTGCACGGGCAAATGGAACGCTCATTTCCCACCAGGAAGAGGAATTAACCAAAGGCTCAGTGTGCCCTGCCGGAACCAGATTAGGGGTTGAAGCAATCCTGCGGTTTTGCGGCCAGCTCACAATAAAGCGAGTTGAAGAAAGGAGCTCAGGGGCACTGTAATTCACAAACCTGCAGAGTTATGAATGACAGCTATCGTCCAAAAATGTATTGAAGTAAGTCTTCGAAGAGGACTTGAAAGCGGGGCAGAATTTCAGGAAAACGATTTCATGGGGTAGACTGGAATTGCACTTAAAGCATAGGAAAAGAGGCAGAATGTCCACAATGATGCACTTGGCCAAAAAGGGCATATGCGTTTTTTCCTGAATATATTCAGGAAAAAACGCATACGCGCTTTTTGGCCAACCAAGCAAGCGTGTAAAGGAAATCTGCACTACAATGAAGTCTCACTGCCCCCCGGTCAAAAGGGCCATCTGAAACAAGTGTAAAATCCAGAAAGGCAGGACAGGTCATGGAGAACAGGGAGCCTTGTTATGCTGATGGGCGGTATGTAAATTGCCAACAGCCACTATGGAGAAGTGTATGGTGTTTCCTGAAACACGTAGGGAACAAAGCAACACAGCCTATGGCATTTGCACTTAGGGTCCTATAGATTAGGGAAATTAAAATCAAAAACACACAGCCACCCCAAAGTTTGGGACGGCTCTGTTTACAAGAACCTCGTCTACGGTACTAGTTAAATATCCGAGAAAGCAAAAAATGGATAAAGAAGTTGTGGTACGTACGTACAATGGAATATCACTCAGCAATGAGATCTACGTCATCAGGCCCGTAGCGGCATAATGAGTGGATGCAGGTACGACGATTCTAGGAGAAATAAGTCACACAGAAAAAGAAAGATCATAAGATATCACTAATACACGGAACGTAAACTTGGCTACACATGAACTGAATTACAAAACAGAACAGGGTCTCAAATTTAGAAAACCAACTTATGCTTGCTTATGGGGAAAGGTGAGTTGGGGTGCTGCATCAAACCAGAGATTGAAATTAGCACAGATACCGTTCCATAAGCCAAATATATAATAGATAAGACCGCCTCATTGCTCAACGAAATGGACTCAACACCCCATATTCAACGTCTGGGAATATACCTGACAAGTAAGAATCTTAAGACCCATGGATTTATATGTCTCCATAAGGAAGTCAAGCGTGTGTACAGTGACCTAAACGCAGCAGTGAAAATCCGATAAATCCCATTAACAAAATAAATTTCAAAAACAAAACACAATGACAGTGAAATAGAGATCAATTCTTAAATAATTCATTCAGGCCTTGTGATGCAACCTGGATTTACCACATATACACCCAGAGCTGGTTGAGACATAAGGCTGGACACTTCGGGCTGATAGCATTGGTGAGGTTCGGTGAGCAAAGGCAGACCCTTTGAAGTCATACTGCATGGTACCCATTCCATGGATCCCAACTCTCCAGGTTTAATGGATTCTTCTTTCAGCTAAAACATGCATGGGAAACCCAGAGTATGGTCCACCGTGTGATTGGGAAACGTTTTCAAATGCATCTCAGGTTTCATCCCCTGGTACTCGGGTGCACCGTTCCAGACGCTTTACTAACACTATCCCCACTTGGAGAGTCAGTGCCTTTAACCTCCTGTGTGTCACAGTTTGCAATTTCTGCGCAAGATGAACAGGAATAGGGAGAACCAATGAGAGACTAGCTGTAGGTGTCTGCACGGGCAAATGGAACGCTCATTTCCCACCAGGAAGAGGAATTAACCAAAGGCTCAGCGTGCCCTGCCGGAACCAGATTAAGGCCTGAAGCAATCCTGCGGTTTTGCGGCCAGCTCAGAAGATAGCGAGTTGAAGAAAGGAGCCCAGGGGCACTGTAATTCACAAACCTGCAGAGTTATGAATGACAGCTATCGTCCAAAAAAGTATTGAAGTAAGTCTTCGAAGAGGACTTGAAAGCGGGGCAGAATTTCAGGAAAACGATTTCATGGGGTAGACTGGAATTGCACTTAA
This sequence comes from Delphinapterus leucas, assembly GCF_059928025.1. Taxonomy (NCBI): domain Eukaryota; kingdom Metazoa; phylum Chordata; class Mammalia; order Artiodactyla; family Monodontidae; genus Delphinapterus; species Delphinapterus leucas. The sequence goes on along the minus strand of NW_028322232.1, from coordinate 10,587,293 downwards.
AGCATAGGAAAAGAGGCAGAATGTCGACAATGATGCACTTGGCCAAAAAGGGCGTATGCGTTTTTTCCTGAATATATTCAGGAAAAAACGCATACGCCCTTTTTGGCCAACCAAGCAAGCGTGTAAAGGAAATCTGCACTACAATGAAGTCTCACTGCCCCCCGGTCAAAAGGGCCATCTGAAACAAGTGTAAAATCCAGAAAGGCAGGACAGGTCATGGAGAACAGGGAGCCTTGTTATGCTGATGGGCGGTATGTAAATTGCCAACAGCCACTATGGAGAAGTGTATGGTGTTTCCTGAAACACGTAGGAAACAAAGCAACACAGCCTATGGCATTTCCACTTAGGGTCCTATAGATTAGGGAAATTAACATCAAAAACACACAGCCACCCCAAAGTTTGGGACGGCTCTGTTTACAAGAACCTCGTCTACGGTACAAGTTAAATATCCGAGAAAGCAAAAAATGGAAAAAGAAGTTGTGGTACGTACGTACAATGGAATATCACTCAGCAATGAGATCTACGTCATCAGGCCCGTAGCGGCATAATGAGTGGATGCAGGTACGACGATTTTACGAGAAATAAGTCACACAGAAAAAGAAAGATCATAAGATATCACTAATACACGGAACGTAAACTTGGCTACACATGAACTGAATTACAAAACAGAACAGGGTCTCAAATTTAGAAAACCAAGTTATGCTTGCTTATGGGGAAAGGTGAGTTGGGGTGCTGCAACAAACCAGAGATTGAAATTAGCACAGATACCGTTCCATAAGCCAAATATATAATAGACAAGACCTACTCCTTGCTCAACGAAATGGACTCAACACCCCATATTCAACGCCTCGGAATATACCTGACAAGTAAGAATCTTAAGACCCATGGATTTATACGTCTCCATAAGGAAATCAAGCGTGTGTACAGTGGCCTAAACGCAGCAGTGAAAATCCGATAAATCCCATTAACAAAATAAATTTCAAAAACAAAACACAATGACAGTGAAATAGAGAGCAATTCTTAAATAATTCATTCAGGGCTTGTGATGCAACCTGGATTTACCACATCTACACCCAGAGCTGGTTGAGACATAAGGCTGGACACTTCGGGCTGATAGCATTGGTGAGGTTCGGTGAGCAAAGGCAGACCCTTTGAAGTCATACTGCATGGTACCCATTCCATGGGTCCCAACTCTCCAGGTTTAAGGGATTCTTCCTTCAGCTAAAACATGCAAGGGGAACCCAGAGTATGGTCCACCGTGTGATTGGGAAACGTTTTCAAATGCATCTCAGGTTTCGTCCCCTGGTACTCGGGTGCACCGTTCCAGACGCTTTACTAACACTATCCCCACTTGGAGAGTCAGTGCCTTTAACCTCCTGTTGGGCACAGTTTGCAATTTCTGCGCAAGATGAACAGGAATAGGGAGAACCAATGAGAGACTAGCTGTAGGTGTCTGCACGGGCAAATGGAACGCTCATTTCCCACCAGGAAGAGGAATTAACCAAAGGCTCAGTGTGCCCTGCCGGAACCAGATTAGGGCCTGAAGCAATCCTGCGGTATTGCGGCCAGCTCACAAGATAGCGAGTTGAAGAATGGAGCCCAGGGGCACTGTAATTCACAAACCTGCAGAGTTATGAATGACAGCTATCGTCCAAAAAAGTAATGAAGTAAGTCTTCGAAGAGGACTTGAAAGCGGGGCAGAATTTCAGGAAAACGATTTCATGGGGTAGACTGAAATTGCACTTAAAGCATAGGAAAAGAGGCAGAATGTCGACAATGATGCACTTGGCCAAAAAGGGCGTATGCGTTTTTTCCTGAATATATTCAGGAAAAAACGCATACGCCCTTTTTGGCCAACCAAGCAAGCGTGTAAAGGAAATCTGCACTACAATGAAGTCTCACTGCCCCCCGGTCAAAAGGGCCATCTGAAACAAGTGTAAAATCCAGAAAGGCAGGACAGGTCATGGAGAACAGGGAGCCTTGTTATGCTGATGGGCAGTATGTAAATTGCCAACAGCCACTATGGAGAAGTGTATGCTGTTTCCTGAAACACGTAGGAAACAAAGCAACACAGCCTATGGCATTTCCACTTAGGGTCCTATAGATTAGGGAAATTAACATCAAAAACACACAGCCACCCCAAAGTTTGGGACGGCTCTGTTTACAAGAACCTCATCTACGGTACAAGTTAAATATCCGAGAAAGCAATAAATGGAAAAAGAAGTTGTGGTACGTACGTACAATTGAATATCACTCAGCAATGAGATCTACGTCATCAGGCCCGTAGCGGCATAATGAGTGGATGCAGGTACGACGATTCTACGAGAAATAAGTCACACAGAAAAAGAAAGATCATAAGATATCACTAATATACGAAACGTAAACTTCTCTACACATGAACTGAATTACAAAACAGAACAGGGTCTCAAATTTAGAAAACCAACTTATGCTTGCTTATGGGGAAAGGTGAGTTGGGGTGCTGCAACAAACCAGAGATTGAAATTAGCACAGATACCGTTCCATAAGCCAAATATATAATAGACAAGACCTACTCCTTGCTCAACGAAATGGACTCAACACCCCATATTCAACGTCTGGGAATATACCTGACAAGTAAGAATCTTAAGACCCATGGATTTATATGTCTCCATAAGGAAGTCAAGCGTGTGTACAGTGGCCTAAACGCAGCAGTGAAAATCCGATAAATCCCATTAACAAAATAAATTTCAAAAACAAAACACAATGACAGTGAAATAGAGAGCAATTCTTAAATAATTCATTCAGGCCTTGTGATGCAACCTGGATTTACCACATCTACACCCAGAGCTGGTTGAGACATAAGGCTGGACACTTCGGGCTCATAGCATTGGTGAGGTTCGGTGAGCAAAGGCAGACCCTTTGAAGTCATACTGCATGGTACCCATTCCATGGGTCCCAACTCTCCAGGTTTAAGGGATTCTTCCTTCAGCTAAAACATGCATGGGAAACCCAGAGTATGGTCCACCGTGTGATTGGGAAACGTTTTCAAATGCATCTCAGGTTTCGTCCCCTGGTACTCGGGTGCACCGTTCCAGACGCTTTACTAACACTATCCCCACTTGGAGAGTCAGTGCCTTTAACCTCCTGTTTGTCACAGTTTGCAATTTCTGCGCAAGATGAACAGGAATAGGGACAACGAATGAGAGACTAGCTGTAGGTGTCTGCACGGGCAAATGGAACGCTCATTTCCCAGCAGGAAGAGGAATTAACCAAAGGCTCAGTGTGCCCTGCCGGAACCAGATTAGGGCCTGAAGCAATCCTGCGGTTTTGCGGCCAGCTCACAAGATAGCGAGTTGAAGAATGGAGCCCAGGGGCACTGTAATTCACAAACCTGCAGAGTTATGAATGACAGCTATCGTCCAAAAAAGTAATGAAGTAAGTCTTCGAAGAGGACTTGAAAGCGGGGCAGAATTTCAGGAAAACGATTTCAAGGGGTAGACTGGAATTGCACTTAAAGCATAGGAAAAGAGGCAGAATGTCGACAATGATGCACTTGGCCAAAAAGGGCGTATGCTTTTTTTCCTGAATATATTCAGGAAAAAACGCATACGCCCTTGTTGGCCAACCAAGCAAGCGTGTATAGGAAATCTGCACTACAATGAAGTCTCACTGCCCCCCGGTCAAAAGGGCCATCTGAAACAAGTGTAAAATCCAGAAAGGCAGGACAGGTCATGGAGAACAGGGAGCCTTGTTATGCTGATGGGCGGGATGTAAATTGCCAACAGCCACTATGGAGAAGTGTATGGTGTTTCCTGAAACACGTAGGAAACAAAGCAACACAGCCTATGGCCCTTCCACATAGGGTCCTATAGCTTAGGGAAATTAAAATCAAAAACACACAGCCACCCCAAAGTTTGGGACGGCTCTGTTTACAAGAACCTCGTCTATGGTACAAGTTAAATATCCGAGAAAGCAAAAAATGGAAAAAGAAGTTGTGGTACGTACGTACAATGGAATGTCACTCAGCAATGAGATCTACGTCATCAGACCCATAGCGGCATAATGAGTGGATGCAGGTACGACGATTCTAGGAGAAATAAGTCACACAGAAAAAGAAAGATCATAAGATATCACTAATACACGGAACGTAAACTTGGCTACACATGAACTGAATTACAAAACAGAACAGGGTCTCAAATTTAGAAAACCAACTTATGCTTGCTTATGGGGAAAGGTGAGTTGGGGTGCTGCATCAAACCAGAGATTGAAATTAGCACAAATACCGTTCCATAAGCCAAATATATAATAGACAAGACCTACTCCTTGCTCAACGAAATGGACTCAACACCCCATATTCAACGTCTGGGAATATACCTGACAAGTAAGAATCTTAAGACCCATGGATTTATATGTCTCCATAAGGAAGTCAAGCGTGTGTACAGTGGCCTAAACGCAGCAGTGAAAATCCGATAAATCCCATTAACAAAATAAATTTCAAAAACAAAACACATTGACAGTGAAATAGAGAGAAATTCTTAAATAATTCATTCAGGCCTTGTGATGCAACCTGGATTTACCACATCTACACCCAGAGCTGGTTGAGACATAAGGCTGGACACTTCGGGCTGATAGCATTGGTGAGGTTCGGTGAGCAAAGGCAGACCCTTTGAAGTCATACTGCATGGTACCCATTCCATGGGTCCCAACTCTCCAGGTTTAAGGGATTCTTCTTTCAGCTAAAACATGCATGGGAAACCCAGAGTATGGTCCACCGTGTGATTGGGAAACGTTTTCAAATGCATCTCAGGTTTCGTCCCCTGGTACTCGGGTGCACCGTTCCAGACGCTTTACTAACACTATCCCCACTTGGAGAGTCAGTGCCTTTAACCTCCTGTTGGGCACAGTTTGCAATTTCTGCGCAAGATGAACAGGAATAGGGAGAACCAATGAGAGACTAGCTGTAGGTGTCTGCACGGGTAAATGGAACGCTCATTTCCCACCAGGAAGAGGAATTAACCAAAGGCTCAGTGTGCCCTGCCGGAACCAGATTAGGGCCTGAAGCAATCCTGCGGTATTGCGGCCAGCTCACAAGATAGGGAGTTGAAGAATGGAGCCCAGGGGCACTGTAATTCACAAACCTGCAGAGTTATGAATGACAGCTATCGTCCAAAAAAGTAATGAAGTAAGTCTTCGAAGAGGACTTGAAAGCGGGGCAGAATTTCAGGAAAACGATTTCATGGGGTAGACTGAAATTGCACTTAAAGCATACGAAAAGAGGCAGAATGTCGACAATGATGCACTTGGCCAAAAAGGGCGTATGCGTTTTTTCCTGAATATATTCAGGAAAAAACGCATACGCCCTTTTTGGCCAACCAAGCAAGCGTGTAAAGGAAATCTGCACTACAATGAAGTCTCACTGCCCCCCGGTCAAAAGGGCCATCTGAAACAAGTGTAAAATCCAGAAAGGCTGGACAGGTCATGGAGAACAGGGAGCCTTGTTACGCTGATGGGCGGGATGTAAATTGCCAACAGCCACTATGGAGAAGTGTATGGTGTTTCCTGAAACACGTAGGAAACAAAGCAACACAGCCTATGGCATCTCCACTTACGGTCCTATAGATTAGGGAAATTAAAATCAAAAACACACAGCCACCCCAAAGTTTGGGACGGCTCTGTTTACAAGAACCTCGTCTACGGTACAAGTTAAATATCCGAGAAAGCAAAAAATGGATAAAGAAGTTGTGGTACGTACGTACAATGGAATATCACTCAGCAATGAGATCTACGTCATCAGGCCCGTAGCGGCATAATGAGTGGATTCAGGTACGACGATTCTACGAGAAATACGTCACACAAAAAAGAAAGATCATAAGATATCACTAATACACGGAACGTAAACTTGGCTACACATGAACTGAATTACAAAACAGAACAGGGTCTCAAATTTAGAAAACCAACTTATGCTTGCTTATGGGGAAAGGTGAGTTGGGGTGCTGCATCAAACCAGAGATTGAAATTAGCACAGATACCGTTCCATAAGCCAAATATATAAGAGACAAGTCCTACTCCTTGCTCAACGAAATGGACTCAACACCCCATATTCAACGTCTGGGAATATACCTGACAAGTAAGAATCTTAAGACCCATGGATTTATATGTCTCCATAAGGAAGTCAAGCGTGTGTACAGTGGCCTAAACGCAGCAGTGAAAATCCGATAAATCCCATTAACAAAATAAACTTCAAAAACAAAACACAATGACAGTGAAATAGAGAGCAATTCTTACATAATTCATTCAGGCCTTGTGATGCAACCTGGATTTAGCACATCTACACCCAGAGCTGGTTGAGACATAAGGCTGGACACTTCGGGCTGATAGCATTGGTGAGGTTCGGTGAGCAAAGGCAGACCCTTTGAAGTAATACTGCATGGTATCCATTCCATGGGTCCCAACTCTCCAGGTTTAAGGGATTCTTCCTTCAGCTAAAACATGCATGGGAAACCCAGAGTATGTTCCACCGTGTGATTGGGAAACGTTTTCAAATGGATCTCAGGTTTCGACCCCTGGTACTCGGGTGCACCGTTCCAGACGCTTTACTAGCACTCTCCCCACTTGGAGGGTCAGTGCCTTTAACCTCCTGTTTGGCACAGTTTGCAATTTCTGTGCAAGATGAACAGGAATAGGGAGAACCAATGAGAGACTAGCTGTAGGTGTCTGCACGGGCAAATGGAACGCTCATTTCCCACCAGGAAGAGGAATTAACCAAAGGCTCAGTGTGCCCTGCCGGAACCAGATTAGGGGTTGAAGCAATCCTGCGGTTTTGCGGCCAGCTCACAATAAAGCGAGTTGAAGAAAGGAGCTCAGGGGCACTGTAATTCACAAACCTGCAGAGTTATGAATGACAGCTATCATCCAAAAATGTATTGAAGTAAGTCTTCGAAGAGGACTTGAAAGCGGGGCAGAATTTCAGGAAAACGATTTCATGGGGTAGACTGGAATTGCACTTAAAGCATAGGAAAAGAGGCAGAATGTCCACAATGATGCACTTGGCCAAAAAGGGCATATGCGTTTTTTCCTGAATATATTCAGGAAAAAACGCATACGCGCTTTTTGGCCAACCAAGCAAGCGTGTAAAGGAAATCTGCACTACAATGAAGTCTCACTGCCCCCCGGTCAAAAGGGCCATCTGAAACAAGTGTAAAATCCAGAAAGGCAGGACAGGTCATGGAGAACAGGGAGCCTTGTTATGCTGATGGGCGGTATGTAAATTGCCAACAGCCACTATGGAGAAGTGTATGGTGTTTCCTGAAACACGTAGGGAACAAAGCAACACAGCCTATGGCATTTGCACTTAGGGTCCTATAGATTAGGGAAATTAAAATCAAAAACACACAGCCACCCCAAAGTTTGGGACGGCTCTGTTTACAAGAACCTCGTCTACGGTACTAGTTAAATATCCGAGAAAGCAAAAAATGGATAAAGAAGTTGTGGTACGTACGTACAATGGAATATCACTCAGCAATGAGATCTACGTCATCAGGCCCGTAGCGGCATAATGAGTGGATGCAGGTACGACGATTCTAGGAGAAATAAGTCACACAGAAAAAGAAAGATCATAAGATATCACTAATACACGGAACGTAAACTTGGCTACACATGAACTGAATTACAAAACAGAACAGGGTCTCAAATTTAGAAAACCAACTTATGCTTGCTTATGGGGAAAGGTGAGTTGGGGTGCTGCATCAAACCAGAGATTGAAATTAGCACAGATACCGTTCCATAAGCCAAATATATAATAGATAAGACCGCCTCATTGCTCAACGAAATGGACTCAACACCCCATATTCAACGTCTGGGAATATACCTGACAAGTAAGAATCTTAAGACCCATGGATTTATATGTCTCCATAAGGAAGTCAAGCGTGTGTACAGTGACCTAAACGCAGCAGTGAAAATCCGATAAATCCCATTAACAAAATAAATTTCAAAAACAAAACACAATGACAGTGAAATAGAGATCAATTCTTAAATAATTCATTCAGTCCTTGTGATGCAACCTGGATTTACCACATCTACACCCAGAGCTGGTTGAGACATAAGGCTGGACACTTCGGGCTGATAGCATTGGTGAGGTTCGGTGAGCAAAGGCAGACCCTTTGAAGTCATACTGCATGGTACCCATTCCATGGGTCCCAAATCTCCAGGTTTAATGGATTCTTCTTTCAGCTAAAACATGCAAGGGGAACCCAGAGTATGGTCCACCGTGTGATTGGGAAACGTTTTCAAATGCATCTCAGGTTTCATCCCCTGGTACTCGGGTGCACCGTTCCAGACGCTTTACTAACACTATCCCCACTTGGAGAGTCAGTGCCTTTAACCTCCTGTGTGTCACAGTTTGCAATTTCTGCGCAAGATGAACAGGAATAGGGAGAACCAATGAGAGACTAGCTGTAGGTGTCTGCACGGGCAAATGGAACGCTCATTTCCCACCAGGAAGAGGAATTAACCAAAGGCTCAGCGTGCCCTGCCGGAACCAGATTAAGGCCTGAAGCAATCCTGCGGTTTTGCGGCCAGCTCAGAAGATAGCGAGTTGAAGAAAGGAGCCCAGGGGCACTGTAATTCACAAACCTGCAGAGTTATGAATGACAGCTATCGTCCAAAAAAGTATTGAAGTAAGTCTTCGAAGAGGACTTGAAAGCGGGGCAGAATTTCAGGAAAACGATTTCATGGGGTAGACTGGAATTGCACTTAAAGCATAGGAAAAGAGGCAGAATGTCGACAATGATGCACTTGGCCAAAAAGGGCGTATGCGTTTTTTCCTGAATATATTCAGGAAAAAACGCATACGCCCTTTTTGGCCAACCAAGCAAGCGTGTAAAGGAAATCTGCACTACAATGAAGTCTCACTGCCCCCCGGTCAAAAGGGCCATCTGAAACAAGTGTAAAATCCAGAAAGGCAGGACAGGTCATGGAGAACAGGGAGCCTTGTTATGCTGATGGGCGGTATGTAAATTGCCAACAGCCACTATGGAGAAGTGTATGGTGTTTCCTGAAACACGTAGGAAACAAAGCAACACAGCCTATGGCATTTCCACTTAGGGTCCTATAGATTAGGGAAATTAAAATCAAAAACACACAGCCACCCCAAAGTTTGGGACGGCTCTGTTTACAAGAACCTCGTCTACGGTACAAGTTAAATATCCGAGAAAGCAAAAAATGGAAAAAGAAGTTGTGGTACGTACGTACAATGGAATATCACTCAGCAATGAGATCTACGTCATCAGGCCCGTAGCGGCATAATGAGTGGATTCAGGTACGACGATTCTACGAGAAATACGTCACACAAAAAAGAAAGATCATAAGATATCACTAATACACGGAACGTAAACTTGGCTACACATGAACTGAATTACAAAACAGAACAGGGTCTCAAATTTAGAAAACCAACTTATGCTTGCTTATGGGGAAAGGTGAGTTGGGGTGCTGCATCAAACCAGAGATTGAAATTAGCACAGATACCGTTCCATAAGCCAAATATATAAGAGACAAGTCCTACTCCTTGCTCAACGAAATGGACTCAACACCCCATATTCAACGTCTGGGAATATACCTGACAAGTAAGAATCTTAAGACCCATGGATTTATACGTCTCCATAAGGAAATCAAGCGTGTGTACAGTGGCCTAAACGCAGCAGTGAAAATCCGATAAATCCCATTAACAAAATAAATTTCAAAAACAAAACACAATGACAGTGAAATAGAGAGCAATTCTTAAATAATTCATTCAGGCCTTGTGATGCAACCTGGATTTACCACATCTACACCCAGAGCTGGTTGAGACATAAGGCTGGACACTTCGGGCTGATAGCATTGGTGAGGTTCGGTGAGCAAAGGCAGACCCTTTGAAGTCATACTGCATGGTACCCATTCCATGTGTCCCAACTCTCCAGGTTTAAGGGATTCTTCCTTCAGCTAAAACATGCATGGGAAACCCAGAGTATGGTCCACCGTGAGATTGGGAAACGTTTTCAAATGCATCTCAGGTTTCGTTCTCTGGTACTCGGGTGCACCGTTCCAGACGCTTTACTAACACTATCCCCACTTGGAGAGTCAGTGCCTTTAACCTCCTGTTTGGCACAGTTTGCAATTTCTGCGCAAGATGAACAGGAATAGGGAGAACCAATGAGAGACTAGCTGTAGGTGTCTGCACGGGCAAATGGAACGCTCATTTCCCACCAGGAAGAGGAATTAACCAAAGGCTCAACGTGCCCTGCTGGAACCCGATTAGGGCCTGAAGCAATCCTGCAGTTTTGCGGCCAGCTCACAAGATAGCGAGTTGAAGAAAGGAGCCCAGGGGCACTGTAATTCACAAACCTGCAGAGTTATGAATGACAGCTATCATCCAAAAATGTATTGAAGTAAGTCTTCGAAGAGGACTTGAAAGCGGGGCAGAATTTCAGGAAAACGATTTCATGGGGTAGACTGGAATTGCACTTAAAGCATAGGAAAAGAGGCAGAATGTCCACAATGATGCACTTGGCCAAAAAGGGCATATGCGTTTTTTCCTGAATATATTCAGGAAAAAACACATAAGCACTTTTTGGCCAACAAAGCAAGCGTGTAAAGGAAATCTGCACTACAATGAAGTCTCACTGCCCCCCGGTCAAAAGGGCCATCTGAAACAAGTGTAAAATCCAGAAAGGCAGGACAGGTCATGGAGAACAGGGAGCCTTGTTATGCTGATGGGCGGGATGTAAATTGCCAACAGCCACTATGGAGAAGTGTATGGTGTTTCCTGAAACACGTAGGAAACAAAGCAACACAGCCTATGGCATTTCCACTTAGGGTCCTATAGATTAGGGAAATTAAAATCAAAAACACACAGCCACCCCAAAGTTTGGGACGGCTCTGTTTACAAGAACCTCGTCTACGGTACTAGTTAAATATCCGAGAAAGCAAAAAATGGATAAAGAAGTTGTGGTACGTACGTACAATGGAATATCACTCAGCAATGAGATCTACGTCATCAGGCCCGTAGCGGCATAATGAGTGGATGCAGGTACGACGATTCTACGAGAAATAAGTCACACAGAAAAAGAAAGATCATAAGATATCACTAATACACGGAACGTAAACTTGGCTACACATGAACTGAATTACAAAACAGAACAGGGTCTCAAATTTAGAAAACCAACTTATGCTTGCTTATGGGGAAAGGTGAGTTGGGGTGCTGCATCAAACCAGAGATTGAAATTAGCACAGATACCGTTCCATAAGCCAAATATATAATAGATAAGACCGACTCCTTGCTCAACGAAATGGACTCAACACCCCATATCCAACGTCTGGGAATATACCTGACAAGTAAGAATCTTAAGACCCATGGATTTATATGTCTCCATAAGGAAGTCAAGCGTGTGTACAGTGGCCTAAACGCAGCAGTGAAAATCCGATAAATCCCATTAACAAAATAAATTTCAAAAACAAAACACATTGACAGTGAAATAGAGAGCAATTCTTAAATAATTCATTCAGGCCTTGTGATGCAACCTGGATTTACCACATCTACATTCAGAGCTGGTTGAGACATAAGGCTGGACACTTCGGGCTGATAGCATTGGTGAGGTTCGGTGAGCAAAGTCAGACCCTTTGAAGTCATACTGCATGGTACCCATTCCATGGGTCCCAACTCTCCAGGTTTAAGGGATTCTTCTTTCAGCTAAAACATGCATGGGAAACCCAGAGTATGGTCCACCGTGTGATTGGGAAACGTTTTCAAATGCATCTCAGGTTTCGTCCCCTGGTACTCGGGTGCACCATTCCAGACGCTTTACTAACACTATCCCCACTTGGAGAGTCAGTGCCTTTAACCTCCTGTTGGGCACAGTTTGCAATTTCTGCGCAAGATGAACAGGAATAGGGAGAACCAATGAGAGACTAGCTGTAGGTGTCTGGACGGGCAAATGGAACGCTCATTTCCCACCAGGAAGAGGAATTAACCAAAGGCTCATCGTGCCCTGCCAGAACCAGATTAAGGCCTGAAGCAATCCTGCGGTTTTGCGGCCAGCTCACAAGATAGCGAGTTGAAGAATGGAGCCCAGGGGCACTGTAATTCACAAACCTGCAGAGTTATGAATGACAGCTATCATCCAAAAATATATTGAAGTAAGTCTTCGAAGAGGACTTGAAAGCGGGGCAGAATTTCAGGAAAACGATTTCATGGGGTAGACTGGAATTGCACTTAAAGCATAGGAAAAGAGGCAGAATGTCCACAATGATGCACTTGGCCAAAAAGGGCATATGCGTTTTTTCCTGAATCAGGAAAAATCGCATACGCCCTTTTTGGCCAACCAAGCAAGCGTGTAAAGGAAATCTGCACTACAATGAAGTCTCACTGCCCCCCGGTCAAAAGGGCCATCTGAAACAAGTGTAAAATCCAGAAAGGCTGGACAGGTCATGGATAACAGGGAGCCTTGTTACGCTGATGGGCGGGATGTAAATTGCCAACAGCCACTATGGAGAAGTGTTTGGTGTTTCCTGAAACACGTAGGAAACAAAGCAACACAGCCTATGGCATCTCCACTTACGGTCCTATAGATTAGGGAAATTAAAATCAAAAACACACAGCCACCCCAAAGTTTGGGACGGCTCTGTTTACAAGAACCTCGTCTACGGTACTAGTTAAATATCCGAGAAAGCAAAAAATGGATAAAGAAGTTGTGGTACGTACGTACAATGGAATATCACTCAGCAATGAGATCTACGTCATCAGGCCCGTAGCGGCATAATGAGTGGATTCAGGTACGACGATTCTACGAGAAATACGTCACACAAAAAAGAAAGATCATAAGATATCACTAATACACGGAACGTAAACTTGGCTACACATGAACTGAATTACAAAACAGAACAGGGTCTCAAATTTAGAAAACCAACTTATGCTTGCTTATGGGGAAAGGTGAGTTGGGGTGCTGCATCAAAGCAGAGATTGAAATTAGCACAGATACCGTTCCATAAGCCAAATATATAAGAGACAAGTCCTACTCCTTGCTCAACGAAATGGACTCAACACCCCATATTCAACGTCTGGGAATATACCTGACAAGTAAGAATCTTAAGACCCATGGATTTATATGTCTCCATAAGGAAGTCAAGCGTGTGTACAGTGGCCTAAACGCAGAAGTGAAAATCCGATAAATCCCATTAACAAAATAAACTTCAAAAACAAAACACAATGACAGTGAAATAGAGAGCAATTCTTACATAATTCATTCAGGCCTTGTGATGCAACCTGGATTTAGCACATCTACACCCAGAGCTGGTTGAGACATAAGGCTGGACACTTCGGGCTGATAGCATTGGTGAGGTTCGGTGAGCAAAGGCAGACCCTTTGAAGTAATACTGCATGGTATCCATTCCATGGGTCCCAACTCTCCAGGTTTAAGGGATTCTTCCTTCAGCTAAAACATGCATGGGAAACCCAGAGTATGGTCCACCGTGTGATTGGGAAACGTTTTCAAATGGATCTCAGGTTTCGAACCCTGGTACTCGGGTGCACCGTTCCAGACGCTTTACTAGCACTCTCCCCACTTGGAGGGTCAGTGCCTTTAACCTCCTGTTTGGCACAGTTTGCAATTTCTGTGCAAGATGAACAGGAATAGGGAGAACCAATGAGAGACTAGCTGTCGGTGTCTGCACGGGCAAATGGAACGCTCATTTCCCACCAGGAAGAGGAATTAACCAAAGGCTCAGTGTGCCCTGCCGGAACCAGATTAGGGGTTGAAGCAATCCTGCGGTTTTGCGGCCAGCTCACAATAAAGCGAGTTGAAGAAAGGAGCTCAGGGGCACTGTAATTCACAAACCTGCAGAGTTATGAATGACAGCTATCATCCAAAAATGTATTGAAGTAAGTCTTCGAAGAGGACTTGAAAGCGGGGCAGAATTTCAGGAAAACGATTTCATGGGGTAGACTGGAATTGCACTTAAAGCATAGGAAAAGAGGCAAAATGTCCACAATGATGCACTTGGCCAAAAAGGGCATATGCGTTTTTTCCTGAATATATTCAGGAAAAAACGCATACGCGCTTTTTGGCCAACCAAGCAAGCGTGTAAAGGAAATCTGCACTACAATGAAGTCTCACTGCCCCCCGGTCAAAAGGGCCATCTGAAACAAGTGTAAAATCCAGAAAGGCAGGACAGGTCATGGAGAACAGGGAGCCTTGTTATGCTGATGGGCGGTATGTAAATTGCCAACAGCCACTATGGAGAAGTGTATGGTGTTTCCTGAAACACGTAGGGAACAAAGCAACACAGCCTATGGCATTTGCACTTAGGGTCCTATAGATTAGGGAAATTAAAATCAAAAACACACAGCCACCCCAAAGTTTGGGACGGCTCTGTTTACAAGAACCTCGTCTACGGTACTAGTTAAATATCCGAGAAAGCAAAAAATGGATAAAGAAGTTGTGGTACGTACGTACAATGGAATATCACTCAGCAATGAGATCTACGTCATCAGGCCCGTAGCGGCATAATGAGTGGATGCAGGTACGACGATTCTAGGAGAAATAAGTCACACAGAAAAAGAAAGATCATAAGATATCACTAATACACGGAACGTAAACTTGGCTACACATGAACTGAATTACAAAACAAAACAGGGTCTCAAATTTAGAAAACCAACTTATGCTTGCTTATGGGGAAAGGTGAGTTGGGGTGCTGCATCAAACCAGAGATTGAAATTAGCACAGATACCGTTCCATAAGCCAAATATATAATAGATAAGACCGCCTCATTGCTCAACGAAATGGACTCAACACCCCATATTCAACGTCTGGGAATATACCTGACAAGTAAGAATCTTAAGACCCATGGATTTATATGTCTCCATAAGGAAGTCAAGCGTGTGTACAGTGACCTTAACGCAGCAGTGAAAATCCGATAAATCCCATTAACAAAATAAATTTCAAAAACAAAACACAATGACAGTGAAATAGAGATCAATTCTTAAATAATTCATTCAGTCCTTGTGATGCAACCTGGATTTACCACATCTACACCCAGAGCTGGTTGAGACATAAGGCTGGACACTTCGGGCTGATAGCATTGGTGAGGTTCGGTGAGCAAAGGCAGACCCTTTGAAGTCATACTGCATGGTACCCATTCCATGGGTCCCAACTCTCCAGGTTTAAGGGATTCTTCTTTCAGCTAAAACATGCATGGGAAACCCAGAGTATGGTCCACCGTGTGATTGGGAAACGTTTTCAAATGCATCTCAAGTTTCATCCCCTGGTACTCGGGTGCACCGTTCCAGACGCTTTACTAACACTATCCCCACTTGGAGAGTCAGTGCCTTTAACCTCCTGTGTGTCACAGTTTGCAATTTCTGCGCAAGATGAACAGGAATAGGGAGAACCAATGAGAGACTAGCTGTAGGTGTCTGCACGGGCAAATGGAACGCTCATTTCCCACCAGGAAGAGGAATTAACCAAAGGCTCAGCGTGCCCTGCCGGAACCAGATTAAGGCCTGAAGCAATCCTGCGGTTTTGCGGCCAGCTCAGAAGATAGCGAGTTGAAGAAAGGAGCCCAGGGGCACTGTAATTCACAAACCTGCAGAGTTATGAATGACAGCTATCGTCCAAAAAAGTATTGAAGTAAGTCTTCGAAGAGGACTTGAAAGCGGGGCAGAATTTCAGGAAAACGATTTCATGGGGTAGACTGGAATTGCACTTAAAGCATAGGAAAAGAGGCAGAATGTCGACAATGATGCACTTGGCCAAAAAGGGCGTATGCGTTTTTTCCTGAATATATTCAGGAAAAAACGCATACGCCCTTTTTGGCCAACCAAGCAAGCGTGTAAAGGAAATCTGCACTACAATGAAGTCTCACTGCCCCCCGGTCAAAAGGGCCATCTGAAACAAGTGTAAAATCCAGAAAGGCAGGACAGGTCATGGAGAACAGGGAGCCTTGTTATGCTGATGGGCGGTATGTAAATTGCCAACAGCCACTATGGAGAAGTGTATGGTGTTTCCTGAAACACGTAGGAAACAAAGCAACACAGCCTATGGCATTTCCACTTAGGGTCCTATAGATTAGGGAAATTAACATCAAAAACACACAGCCACCCCAAAGTTTGGGACGGCTCTGTTTACAAGAACCTCGTCTACGGTACAAGTTAAATATCTGAGAAAGCAAAAAATGGAAAAAGAAGTTGTGGTACGTACGTACAATGGAATATCACTCAGCAATGAGATCTACGTCATCAGGCCCGTAGCGGCATAATGAGTGGATTCAGGTACGACGATTCTACGAGAAATACGTCACACAAAAAAGAAAGATCATAAGATATCACTAATACACGGAACGTAAACTTGGCTACACATGAACTGAATTACAAAACAGAACAGGGTCTCAAATTTAGAAAACCAACTTATGCTTGCTTATGGGGAAAGGTGAGTTGGGGTGCTGCATCAAACCAGAGATTGAAATTAGCACAGATACCGTTCCATAAGCCAAATATATAAGAGACAAGTCCTACTCCTTGCTCAACGAAATGGACTCAACACCCCATATTCAACGTCTGGGAATATACCTGACAAGTAAGAATCTTAAGACCCATGGATTTATACGTCTCCATAAGGAAATCAAGCGTGTGTACAGTGGCCTAAACGCAGCAGTGAAAATCCGATAAATCCCATTAACAAAATAAATTTCAAAAACAAAACACAATGACAGTGAAATAGAGAGCAATTCTTAAATAATTCATTCAGGCCTTGTGATGCAACCTGGATTTACCACATCTACACCCAGAGCTGGTTGAGACATAAGGCTGGACACTTCGGGCTGATAGCATTGGTGAGGTTCGGTGAGCAAAGGCAGACCCTTTGAAGTCATACTGCATGGTACCCATTCCATGTGTCCCAACTCTCCAGGTTTAAGGGATTCTTCCTTCAGCTAAAACATGCATGGGAAACCCAGAGTATGGTCCACCGTGAGATTGGGAAACGTTTTCAAATGCATCTCAGGTTTCGTTCTCTGGTACTCGGGTGCACCGTTCCAGACGCTTTACTAACACTATCCCCACTTGGAGAGTCAGTGCCTTTAACCTCCTGTTTGGCACAGTTTGCAATTTCTGCGCAAGATGAACAGGAATAGGGAGAACCAATGAGAGACTAGCTGTAGGTGTCTGCACGGGCAAATGGAACGCTCATTTCCCACCAGGAAGAGGAATTAACCAAAGGCTCAACGTGCCCTGCTGGAACCCGATTAGGGCCTGAAGCAATCCTGCAGTTTTGCGGCCAGCTCACAAGATAGCGAGTTGAAGAAAGGAGCCCAGGGGCACTGTAATTCACAAACCTGCAGAGTTATGAATGACAGCTATCATCCAAAAATGTATTGAAGTAAGTCTTCGAAGAGGACTTGAAAGCGGGGCAGAATTTCAGGAAAACGATTTCATGGGGTAGACTGGAATTGCACTTAAAGCATAGGAAAAGAGGCAGAATGTCCACAATGATGCACTTGGCCAAAAAGGGCATATGCGTTTTTTCCTGAATATATTCAGGAAAAAACACATAAGCACTTTTTGGCCAACAAAGCAAGCGTGTAAAGGAAATCTGCACTACAATGAAGTCTCACTGCCCCCCGGTCAAAAGGGCCATCTGAAACAAGTGTAAAATCCAGAAAGGCAGGACAGGTCATGGAGAACAGGGAGCCTTGTTATGCTGATGGGCGGGATGTAAATTGCCAACAGCCACTATGGAGAAGTGTATGGTGTTTCCTGAAACACGTAGGAAACAAAGCAACACAGCCTATGGCATTTCCACTTAGGGTCCTATAGATTAGGGAAATTAAAATCAAAAACACACAGCCACCCCAAAGTTTGGGACGGCTCTGTTTACAAGAACCTCGTCTACGGTACTAGTTAAATATCCGAGAAAGCAAAAAATGGATAAAGAAGTTGTGGTACGTACGTACAATGGAATATCACTCAGCAATGAGATCTACGTCATCAGGCCCGTAGCGGCATAATGAGTGGATGCAGGTACGACGATTCTACGAGAAATAAGTCACACAGAAAAAGAAAGATCATAAGATATCACTAATACACGGAACGTAAACTTGGCTACACATGAACTGAATTACAAAACAGAACAGGGTCTCAAATTTAGAAAACCAACTTATGCTTGCTTATGGGGAAAGGTGAGTTGGGGTGCTGCATCAAACCAGAGATTGAAATTAGCACAGATACCGTTCCATAAGCCAAATATATAATAGATAAGACCGACTCCTTGCTCAACGAAATGGACTCAACACCCCATATCCAACGTCTGGGAATATACCTGACAAGTAAGAATCTTAAGACCCATGGATTTATATGTCTCCATAAGGAAGTCAAGCGTGTGTACAGTGACCTAAATGCAGCAGTGAAAATCCGATAAATCCCATTAACAAAATAAATTTCAAAAACAAAACACAATGACAGTGAAATAGAGATCAATTCTTAAATAATTCATTCAGGCCTTGTGATGCAACCTGGATTTACCACATCTACATTCAGAGCTGGTTGAGACATAAGGCTGGACACTTCGGGCTGATAGCATTGGTGAGGTTCGGTGAGCAAAGGCAGACCCTTTGAAGTCATACTGCATGGTACCCATTCCATGGGTCCCAACTCTCCAGGTTTAAGGGATTCTTCTTTCAGCTAAAACATGCATGGGAAACCCAGAGTATGGTCCACCGTGTGATTGGGAAACGTTTTCAAATGCATCTCAGGTTTCGTCCCCTGGTACTCGGGTGCACCATTCCAGATGCTTTACTAACACTATCCCCACTTGGAGAGTCAGTGCCTTTAACCTCCTGTTGGGCACAGTTTGCAATTTCTGCGCAAGATGAACAGGAATAGGGAGAACCAATGAGAGACTAGCTGTAGGTGTCTGGACGGGCAAATGGAACGCTCATTTCCCACCAGGAAGAGGAATTAACCAAAGGCTCAGTGTGCCCTGCCGGAACCAGATTAGGGGTTGAAGCAATCCTGCGGTTTTGCGGCCAGCTCACAATAAAGCGAGTTGAAGAAAGGAGCTCAGGGGCACTGTAATTCACAAACCTGCAGAGTTATGAATGACAGCTATCATCCAAAAATGTATTGAAGTAAGTCTTCGAAGAGGACTTGAAAGCGGGGCAGAATTTCAGGAAAACGATTTCATGGGGTAGACTGGAATTGCACTTAAAGCATAGGAAAAGAGGCAAAATGTCCACAATGATGCACTTGGCCAAAAAGGGCATATGCGTTTTTTCCTGAATATATTCAGGAAAAAACGCATACGCGCTTTTTGGCCAACCAAGCAAGCGTGTAAAGGAAATCTGCACTACAATGAAGTCTCACTGCCCCCCGGTCAAAAGGGCCATCTGAAACAAGTGTAAAATCCAGAAAGGCAGGACAGGTCATGGAGAACAGGGAGCCTTGTTATGCTGATGGGCGGTATGTAAATTGCCAACAGCCACTATGGAGAAGTGTATGGTGTTTCCTGAAACACGTAGGGAACAAAGCAACACAGCCTATGGCATTTGCACTTAGGGTCCTATAGATTAGGGAAATTAAAATCAAAAACACACAGCCACCCCAAAGTTTGGGACGGCTCTGTTTACAAGAACCTCGTCTACGGTACTAGTTAAATATCCGAGAAAGCAAAAAATGGATAAAGAAGTTGTGGTACGTACGTACAATGGAATATCACTCAGCAATGAGATCTACGTCATCAGGCCCGTAGCGGCATAATGAGTGGATGCAGGTACGACGATTCTAGGAGAAATAAGTCACACAGAAAAAGAAAGATCATAAGATATCACTAATACACGGAACGTAAACTTGGCTACACATGAACTGAATTACAAAACAAAACAGGGTCTCAAATTTAGAAAACCAACTTATGCTTGCTTATGGGGAAAGGTGAGTTGGGGTGCTGCATCAAACCAGAGATTGAAATTAGCACAGATACCGTTCCATAAGCCAAATATATAATAGATAAGACCGCCTCATTGCTCACCGAAATGGACTCAACACCCCATATTCAACGTCTGGGAATATACCTGACAAGTAAGAATCTTAAGACCCATGGATTTATATGTCTCCATAAGGAAGTCAAGCGTGTGTACAGTGACCTTAACGCAGCAGTGAAAATCCGATAAATCCCATTAACAAAATAAATTTCAAAAACAAAACACAATGACAGTGAAATAGAGATCAATTCTTAAATAATTCATTCAGTCCTTGTGATGCAACCTGGATTTACCACATCTACACCCAGAGCTGGTTGAGACATAAGGCTGGACACTTCGGGCTGATAGCATTGGTGAGGTTCGGTGAGCAAAGGCAGACCCTTTGAAGTCATACTGCATGGTACCCATTCCATGGGTCCCAACTCTCCAGGTTTAAGGGATTCTTCTTTCAGCTAAAACATGCATGGGAAACCCAGAGTATGGTCCACCGTGTGATTGGGAAACGTTTTCAAATGCATCTCAAGTTTCATCCCCTGGTACTCGGGTGCACCGTTCCAGACGCTTTACTAACACTATCCCCACTTGGAGAGTCAGTGCCTTTAACCTCCTGTGTGTCACAGTTTGCAATTTCTGCGCAAGATGAACAGGAATAGGGAGAACCAATGAGAGACTAGCTGTAGGTGTCTGCACGGGCAAATGGAACGCTCATTTCCCACCAGGAAGAGGAATTAACCAAAGGCTCAGCGTGCCCTGCCGGAACCAGATTAAGGCCTGAAGCAATCCTGCGGTTTTGCGGCCAGCTCAGAAGATAGCGAGTTGAAGAAAGGAGCCCAGGGGCACTGTAATTCACAAACCTGCAGAGTTATGAATGACAGCTATCGTCCAAAAAAGTATTGAAGTAAGTCTTCGAAGAGGACTTGAAAGCGGGGCAGAATTTCAGGAAAACGATTTCATGGGGTAGACTGGAATTGCACTTAAAGCATAGGAAAAGAGGCAGAATGTCGACAATGATGCACTTGGCCAAAAAGGGCGTATGCGTTTTTTCCTGAATATATTCAGGAAAAAACGCATACGCCCTTTTTGGCCAACCAAGCAAGCGTGTAAAGGAAATCTGCACTACAATGAAGTCTCACTGCCCCCCGGTCAAAAGGGCCATCTGAAACAAGTGTAAAATCCAGAAAGGCAGGACAGGTCATGGAGAACAGGGAGCCTTGTTATGCTGATGGGCGGTATGTAAATTGCCAACAGCCACTATGGAGAAGTGTATGGTGTTTCCTGAAACACGTAGGAAACAAAGCAACACAGCCTATGGCATTTCCACTTAGGGTCCTATAGATTAGGGAAATTAACATCAAAAACACACAGCCACCCCAAAGTTTGGGACGGCTCTGTTTACAAGAACCTCGTCTACGGTACAAGTTAAATATCTGAGAAAGCAAAAAATGGAAAAAGAAGTTGTGGTACGTACGTACAATGGAATATCACTCAGCAATGAGATCTACGTCATCAGGCCCGTAGCGGCATAATGAGTGGATTCAGGTACGACGATTCTACGAGAAATACGTCACACAAAAAAGAAAGATCATAAGATATCACTAATACACGGAACGTAAACTTGGCTACACATGAACTGAATTACAAAACAGAACAGGGTCTCAAATTTAGAAAACCAACTTATGCTTGCTTATGGGGAAAGGTGAGTTGGGGTGCTGCATCAAACCAGAGATTGAAATTAGCACAGATACCGTTCCATAAGCCAAATATATAAGAGACAAGTCCTACTCCTTGCTCAACGAAATGGACTCAACACCCCATATTCAACGTCTGGGAATATACCTGACAAGTAAGAATCTTAAGACCCATGGATTTATACGTCTCCATAAGGAAATCAAGCGTGTGTACAGTGGCCTAAACGCAGCAGTGAAAATCCGATAAATCCCATTAACAAAATAAATTTCAAAAACAAAACACAATGACAGTGAAATAGAGAGCAATTCTTAAATAATTCATTCAGGCCTTGTGATGCAAC
This sequence comes from Delphinapterus leucas, assembly GCF_059928025.1. Classification (NCBI taxonomy): domain Eukaryota; kingdom Metazoa; phylum Chordata; class Mammalia; order Artiodactyla; family Monodontidae; genus Delphinapterus; species Delphinapterus leucas. Next base: position 10,565,287 of record NW_028322232.1, on the reverse strand, counting down.
CTGGATTTACCACATCTACACCCAGAGCTGGTTGAGACATAAGGCTGGACACTTCGGGCTGATAGCATTGGTGAGGTTCGGTGAGCAAAGGCAGACCCTTTGAAGTCATACTGCATGGTACCCATTCCATGTGTCCCAACTCTCCAGGTTTAAGGGATTCTTCCTTCAGCTAAAACATGCATGGGAAACCCAGAGTATGGTCCACCGTGAGATTGGGAAACGTTTTCAAATGCATCTCAGGTTTCGTTCTCTGGTACTCGGGTGCACCGTTCCAGACGCTTTACTAACACTATCCCCACTTGGAGAGTCAGTGCCTTTAACCTCCTGTTTGGCACAGTTTGCAATTTCTGCGCAAGATGAACAGGAATAGGGAGAACCAATGAGAGACTAGCTGTAGGTGTCTGCACGGGCAAATGGAACGCTCATTTCCCACCAGGAAGAGGAATTAACCAAAGGCTCAACGTGCCCTGCTGGAACCCGATTAGGGCCTGAAGCAATCCTGCAGTTTTGCGGCCAGCTCACAAGATAGCGAGATGAAGAAAGGAGCCCAGGGGCACTGTAATTCACAAACCTGCAGAGTTATGAATGACAGCTATCATCCAAAAATGTATTGAAGTAAGTCTTCGAAGAGGACTTGAAAGCGGGGCAGAATTTCAGGAAAACGATTTCATGGGGTAGACTGGAATTGCACTTAAAGCATAGGAAAAGAGGCAGAATGTCCACAATGATGCACTTGGCCAAAAAGGGCATATGCGTTTTTTCCTGAATATATTCAGGAAAAAACACATAAGCACTTTTTGGCCAACAAAGCAAGCGTGTAAAGGAAATCTGCACTACAATGAAGTCTCACTGCCCCCCGGTCAAAAGGGCCATCTGAAACAAGTGTAAAATCCAGAAAGGCAGGACAGGTCATGGAGAACAGGGAGCCTTGTTATGCTGATGGGCGGGATGTAAATTGCCAACAGCCACTATGGAGAAGTGTATGGTGTTTCCTGAAACACGTAGGAAACAAAGCAACACAGCCTATGGCATTTCCACTTAGGGTCCTATAGATTAGGGAAATTAAAATCAAAAACACACAGCCACCCCAAAGTTTGGGACGGCTCTGTTTACAAGAACCTCGTCTACGGTACTAGTTAAATATCCGAGAAAGCAAAAAATGGATAAAGAAGTTGTGGTACGTACGTACAATGGAATATCACTCAGCAATGAGATCTACGTCATCAGGCCCGTAGCGGCATAATGAGTGGATGCAGGTACGACGATTCTACGAGAAATAAGTCACACAGAAAAAGAAAGATCATAAGATATCACTAATACACGGAACGTAAACTTGGCTACACATGAACTGAATTACAAAACAGAACAGGGTCTCAAATTTAGAAAACCAACTTATGCTTGCTTATGGGGAAAGGTGAGTTGGGGTGCTGCATCAAACCAGAGATTGAAATTAGCACAGATACCGTTCCATAAGCCAAATATATAATAGATAAGACCGACTCCTTGCTCAACGAAATGGACTCAACACCCCATATCCAACGTCTGGGAATATACCTGACAAGTAAGAATCTTAAGACCCATGGATTTATATGTCTCCATAAGGAAGTCAAGCGTGTGTACAGTGGCCTAAACGCAGCAGTGAAAATCCGATAAATCCCATTAACAAAATAAATTTCAAAAACAAAACACATTGACAGTGAAATAGAGAGCAATTCTTAAATAATTCATTCAGGCCTTGTGATGCAACCTGGATTTACCACATCTACATTCAGAGCTGGTTGAGACATAAGGCTGGACACTTCGGGCTGATAGCATTGGTGAGGTTCGGTGAGCAAAGTCAGACCCTTTGAAGTCATACTGCATGGTACCCATTCCATGGGTCCCAACTCTCCAGGTTTAAGGGATTCTTCTTTCAGCTAAAACATGCATGGGAAACCCAGAGTATGGTCCACCGTGTGATTGGGAAACGTTTTCAAATGCATCTCAAGTTTCGTCCCCTGGTACTCGGGTGCACCATTCCAGACGCTTTACTAACACTATCCCCACTTGGAGAGTCAGTGCCTTTAACCTCCTGTTGGGCACAGTTTGCAATTTCTGCGCAAGATGAACAGGAATAGGGAGAACCAATGAGAGACTAGCTGTAGGTGTCTGGACGGGCAAATGGAACGCTCATTTCCCACCAGGAAGAGGAATTAACCAAAGGCTCATCGTGCCCTGCCAGAACCAGATTAAGGCCTGAAGCAATCCTGCGGTTTTGCGGCCAGCTCACAAGATAGCGAGTTGAAGAATGGAGCCCAGGGGCACTGTAATTCACAAACCTGCAGAGTTATGAATGACAGCTATCATCCAAAAATATATTGAAGTAAGTCTTCGAAGAGGACTTGAAAGCGGGGCAGAATTTCAGGAAAACGATTTCATGGGGTAGACTGGAATTGCACTTAAAGCATAGGAAAAGAGGCAGAATGTCCACAATGATGCACTTGGCCAAAAAGGGCATATGCGTTTTTTCCTGAATCAGGAAAAAACGCATACGCCCTTTTTGGCCAACCAAGCAAGCGTGTAAAGGAAATCTGCACTACAATGAAGTCTCACTGCCCCCCGGTCAAAAGGGCCATCTGAAACAAGTGTAAAATCCAGAAAGGCTGGACAGGTCATGGATAACAGGGAGCCTTGTTACGCTGATGGGCGGGATGTAAATTGCCAACAGCCACTATGGAGAAGTGTTTGGTGTTTCCTGAAACACGTAGGAAACAAAGCAACACAGCCTATGGCATCTCCACTTACGGTCCTATAGATTAGGGAAATTAAAATCAAAAACACACAGCCACCCCAAAGTTTGGGACGGCTCTGTTTACAAGAACCTCGTCTACGGTACTAGTTAAATATCCGAGAAAGCAAAAAATGGATAAAGAAGTTGTGGTACGTACGTACAATGGAATATCACTCAGCAATGAGATCTACGTCATCAGGCCCGTAGCGGCATAATGAGTGGATTCAGGTACGACGATTCTACGAGAAATACGTCACACAAAAAAGAAAGATCATAAGATATCACTAATACACGGAACGTAAACTTGGCTACACATGAACTGAATTACAAAACAGAACAGGGTCTCAAATTTAGAAAACCAACTTATGCTTGCTTATGGGGAAAGGTGAGTTGGGGTGCTGCATCAAAGCAGAGATTGAAATTAGCACAGATACCGTTCCATAAGCCAAATATATAAGAGACAAGTCCTACTCCTTGCTCAACGAAATGGACTCAACACCCCATATTCAACGTCTGGGAATATACCTGACAAGTAAGAATCTTAAGACCCATGGATTTATATGTCTCCATAAGGAAGTCAAGCGTGTGTACAGTGGCCTAAACGCAGAAGTGAAAATCCGATAAATCCCATTAACAAAATAAACTTCAAAAACAAAACACAATGACAGTGAAATAGAGAGCAATTCTTACATAATTCATTCAGGCCTTGTGATGCAACCTGGATTTAGCACATCTACACCCAGAGCTGGTTGAGACATAAGGCTGGACACTTCGGGCTGATAGCATTGGTGAGGTTCGGTGAGCAAAGGCAGACCCTTTGAAGTAATACTGCATGGTATCCATTCCATGGGTCCCAACTCTCCAGGTTTAAGGGATTCTTCCTTCAGCTAAAACATGCATGGGAAACCCAGAGTATGGTCCACCGTGTGATTGGGAAACGTTTTCAAATGGATCTCAGGTTTCGAACCCTGGTACTCGGGTGCACCGTTCCAGACGCTTTACTAGCACTCTCCCCACTTGGAGGGTCAGTGCCTTTAACCTCCTGTTTGGCACAGTTTGCAATTTCTGTGCAAGATGAACAGGAATAGGGAGAACCAATGAGAGACTAGCTGTCGGTGTCTGCACGGGCAAATGGAACGCTCATTTCCCACCAGGAAGAGGAATTAACCAAAGGCTCAGTGTGCCCTGCCGGAACCAGATTAGGGGTTGAAGCAATCCTGCGGTTTTGCGGCCAGCTCACAATAAAGCGAGTTGAAGAAAGGAGCTCAGGGGCACTGTAATTCACAAACCTGCAGAGTTATGAATGACAGCTATCATCCAAAAATGTATTGAAGTAAGTCTTCGAAGAGGACTTGAAAGCGGGGCAGAATTTCAGGAAAACGATTTCATGGGGTAGACTGGAATTGCACTTAAAGCATAGGAAAAGAGGCAAAATGTCCACAATGATGCACTTGGCCAAAAAGGGCATATGCGTTTTTTCCTGAATATATTCAGGAAAAAACGCATACGCGCTTTTTGGCCAACCAAGCAAGCGTGTAAAGGAAATCTGCACTACAATGAAGTCTCACTGCCCCCCGGTCAAAAGGGCCATCTGAAACAAGTGTAAAATCCAGAAAGGCAGGACAGGTCATGGAGAACAGGGAGCCTTGTTATGCTGATGGGCGGTATGTAAATTGCCAACAGCCACTATGGAGAAGTGTATGGTGTTTCCTGAAACACGTAGGGAACAAAGCAACACAGCCTATGGCATTTGCACTTAGGGTCCTATAGATTAGGGAAATTAAAATCAAAAACACACAGCCACCCCAAAGTTTGGGACGGCTCTGTTTACAAGAACCTCGTCTACGGTACTAGTTAAATATCCGAGAAAGCAAAAAATGGATAAAGAAGTTGTGGTACGTACGTACAATGGAATATCACTCAGCAATGAGATCTACGTCATCAGGCCCGTAGCGGCATAATGAGTGGATGCAGGTACGACGATTCTAGGAGAAATAAGTCACACAGAAAAAGAAAGATCATAAGATATCACTAATACACGGAACGTAAACTTGGCTACACATGAACTGAATTACAAAACAAAACAGGGTCTCAAATTTAGAAAACCAACTTATGCTTGCTTATGGGGAAAGGTGAGTTGGGGTGCTGCATCAAACCAGAGATTGAAATTAGCACAGATACCGTTCCATAAGCCAAATATATAATAGATAAGACCGCCTCATTGCTCACCGAAATGGACTCAACACCCCATATTCAACGTCTGGGAATATACCTGACAAGTAAGAATCTTAAGACCCATGGATTTATATGTCTCCATAAGGAAGTCAAGCGTGTGTACAGTGACCTTAACGCAGCAGTGAAAATCCGATAAATCCCATTAACAAAATAAATTTCAAAAACAAAACACAATGACAGTGAAATAGAGATCAATTCTTAAATAATTCATTCAGTCCTTGTGATGCAACCTGGATTTACCACATCTACACCCAGAGCTGGTTGAGACATAAGGCTGGACACTTCGGGCTGATAGCATTGGTGAGGTTCGGTGAGCAAAGGCAGACCCTTTGAAGTCATACTGCATGGTACCCATTCCATGGGTCCCAAATCTCCAGGTTTAATGGATTCTTCTTTCAGCTAAAACATGCATGGGAAACCCAGAGTATGGTCCACCGTGTGATTGGGAAACGTTTTCAAATGCATCTCAAGTTTCATCCCCTGGTACTCGGGTGCACCGTTCCAGACGCTTTACTAACACTATCCCCACTTGGAGAGTCAGTGCCTTTAACCTCCTGTGTGTCACAGTTTGCAATTTCTGCGCAAGATGAACAGGAATAGGGAGAACCAATGAGAGACTAGCTGTAGGTGTCTGCACGGGCAAATGGAACGCTCATTTCCCACCAGGAAGAGGAATTAACCAAAGGCTCAGCGTGCCCTGCCGGAACCAGATTAAGGCCTGAAGCAATCCTGCGGTTTTGCGGCCAGCTCAGAAGATAGCGAGTTGAAGAAAGGAGCCCAGGGGCACTGTAATTCACAAACCTGCAGAGTTATGAATGACAGCTATCGTCCAAAAAAGTATTGAAGTAAGTCTTCGAAGAGGACTTGAAAGCGGGGCAGAATTTCAGGAAAACGATTTCATGGGGTAGACTGGAATTGCACTTAAAGCATAGGAAAAGAGGCAGAATGTCGACAATGATGCACTTGGCCAAAAAGGGCGTATGCGTTTTTTCCTGAATATATTCAGGAAAAAACGCATACGCCCTTTTTGGCCAACCAAGCAAGCGTGTAAAGGAAATCTGCACTACAATGAAGTCTCACTGCCCCCCGGTCAAAAGGGCCATCTGAAACAAGTGTAAAATCCAGAAAGGCAGGACAGGTCATGGAGAACAGGGAGCCTTGTTATGCTGATGGGCGGTATGTAAATTGCCAACAGCCACTATGGAGAAGTGTATGGTGTTTCCTGAAACACGTAGGAAACAAAGCAACACAGCCTATGGCATTTCCACTTAGGGTCCTATAGATTAGGGAAATTAACATCAAAAACACACAGCCACCCCAAAGTTTGGGACGGCTCTGTTTACAAGAACCTCGTCTACGGTACAAGTTAAATATCTGAGAAAGCAAAAAATGGAAAAAGAAGTTGTGGTACGTACGTACAATGGAATATCACTCAGCAATGAGATCTACGTCATCAGGCCCGTAGCGGCATAATGAGTGGATTCAGGTACGACGATTCTACGAGAAATACGTCACACAAAAAAGAAAGATCATAAGATATCACTAATACACGGAACGTAAACTTGGCTACACATGAACTGAATTACAAAACAGAACAGGGTCTCAAATTTAGAAAACCAACTTATGCTTGCTTATGGGGAAAGGTGAGTTGGGGTGCTGCATCAAACCAGAGATTGAAATTAGCACAGATACCGTTCCATAAGCCAAATATATAAGAGACAAGTCCTACTCCTTGCTCAACGAAATGGACTCAACACCCCATATTCAACGTCTGGGAATATACCTGACAAGTAAGAATCTTAAGACCCATGGATTTATACGTCTCCATAAGGAAATCAAGCGTGTGTACAGTGGCCTAAACGCAGCAGTGAAAATCCGATAAATCCCATTAACAAAATAAATTTCAAAAACAAAACACAATGACAGTGAAATAGAGAGCAATTCTTAAATAATTCATTCAGGCCTTGTGATGCAACCTGGATTTACCACATCTACACCCAGAGCTGGTTGAGACATAAGGCTGGACACTTCGGGCTGATAGCATTGGTGAGGTTCGGTGAGCAAAGGCAGACCCTTTGAAGTCATACTGCATGGTACCCATTCCATGTGTCCCAACTCTCCAGGTTTAAGGGATTCTTCCTTCAGCTAAAACATGCATGGGAAACCCAGAGTATGGTCCACCGTGAGATTGGGAAACGTTTTCAAATGCATCTCAGGTTTCGTTCTCTGGTACTCGGGTGCACCGTTCCAGACGCTTTACTAACACTATCCCCACTTGGAGAGTCAGTGCCTTTAACCTCCTGTTTGGCACAGTTTGCAATTTCTGCGCAAGATGAACAGGAATAGGGAGAACCAATGAGAGACTAGCTGTAGGTGTCTGCACGGGCAAATGGAACGCTCATTTCCCACCAGGAAGAGGAATTAACCAAAGGCTCAACGTGCCCTGCTGGAACCCGATTAGGGCCTGAAGCAATCCTGCAGTTTTGCGGCCAGCTCACAAGATAGCGAGATGAAGAAAGGAGCCCAGGGGCACTGTAATTCACAAACCTGCAGAGTTATGAATGACAGCTATCATCCAAAAATGTATTGAAGTAAGTCTTCGAAGAGGACTTGAAAGCGGGGCAGAATTTCAGGAAAACGATTTCATGGGGTAGACTGGAATTGCACTTAAAGCATAGGAAAAGAGGCAGAATGTCCACAATGATGCACTTGGCCAAAAAGGGCATATGCGTTTTTTCCTGAATATATTCAGGAAAAAACACATAAGCACTTTTTGGCCAACAAAGCAAGCGTGTAAAGGAAATCTGCACTACAATGAAGTCTCACTGCCCCCCGGTCAAAAGGGCCATCTGAAACAAGTGTAAAATCCAGAAAGGCAGGACAGGTCATGGAGAACAGGGAGCCTTGTTATGCTGATGGGCGGGATGTAAATTGCCAACAGCCACTATGGAGAAGTGTATGGTGTTTCCTGAAACACGTAGGAAACAAAGCAACACAGCCTATGGCATTTCCACTTAGGGTCCTATAGATTAGGGAAATTAAAATCAAAAACACACAGCCACCCCAAAGTTTGGGACGGCTCTGTTTACAAGAACCTCGTCTACGGTACTAGTTAAATATCCGAGAAAGCAAAAAATGGATAAAGAAGTTGTGGTACGTACGTACAATGGAATATCACTCAGCAATGAGATCTACGTCATCAGGCCCGTAGCGGCATAATGAGTGGATGCAGGTACGACGATTCTACGAGAAATAAGTCACACAGAAAAAGAAAGATCATAAGATATCACTAATACACGGAACGTAAACTTGGCTACACATGAACTGAATTACAAAACAGAACAGGGTCTCAAATTTAGAAAACCAACTTATGCTTGCTTATGGGGAAAGGTGAGTTGGGGTGCTGCATCAAACCAGAGATTGAAATTAGCACAGATACCGTTCCATAAGCCAAATATATAATAGATAAGACCGACTCCTTGCTCAACGAAATGGACTCAACACCCCATATCCAACGTCTGGGAATATACCTGACAAGTAAGAATCTTAAGACCCATGGATTTATATGTCTCCATAAGGAAGTCAAGCGTGTGTACAGTGGCCTAAACGCAGCAGTGAAAATCCGATAAATCCCATTAACAAAATAAATTTCAAAAACAAAACACATTGACAGTGAAATAGAGAGCAATTCTTAAATAATTCATTCAGGCCTTGTGATGCAACCTGGATTTACCACATCTACATTCAGAGCTGGTTGAGACATAAGGCTGGACACTTCGGGCTGATAGCATTGGTGAGGTTCGGTGAGCAAAGTCAGACCCTTTGAAGTCATACTGCATGGTACCCATTCCATGGGTCCCAACTCTCCAGGTTTAAGGGATTCTTCTTTCAGCTAAAACATGCATGGGAAACCCAGAGTATGGTCCACCGTGTGATTGGGAAACGTTTTCAAATGCATCTCAAGTTTCGTCCCCTGGTACTCGGGTGCACCATTCCAGACGCTTTACTAACACTATCCCCACTTGGAGAGTCAGTGCCTTTAACCTCCTGTTGGGCACAGTTTGCAATTTCTGCGCAAGATGAACAGGAATAGGGAGAACCAATGAGAGACTAGCTGTAGGTGTCTGGACGGGCAAATGGAACGCTCATTTCCCACCAGGAAGAGGAATTAACCAAAGGCTCATCGTGCCCTGCCAGAACCAGATTAAGGCCTGAAGCAATCCTGCGGTTTTGCGGCCAGCTCACAAGATAGCGAGTTGAAGAATGGAGCCCAGGGGCACTGTAATTCACAAACCTGCAGAGTTATGAATGACAGCTATCATCCAAAAATATATTGAAGTAAGTCTTCGAAGAGGACTTGAAAGCGGGGCAGAATTTCAGGAAAACGATTTCATGGGGTAGACTGGAATTGCACTTAAAGCATAGGAAAAGAGGCAGAATGTCCACAATGATGCACTTGGCCAAAAAGGGCATATGCGTTTTTTCCTGAATCAGGAAAAAACGCATACGCCCTTTTTGGCCAACCAAGCAAGCGTGTAAAGGAAATCTGCACTACAATGAAGTCTCACTGCCCCCCGGTCAAAAGGGCCATCTGAAACAAGTGTAAAATCCAGAAAGGCTGGACAGGTCATGGATAACAGGGAGCCTTGTTACGCTGATGGGCGGGATGTAAATTGCCAACAGCCACTATGGAGAAGTGTTTGGTGTTTCCTGAAACACGTAGGAAACAAAGCAACACAGCCTATGGCATCTCCACTTACGGTCCTATAGATTAGGGAAATTAAAATCAAAAACACACAGCCACCCCAAAGTTTGGGACGGCTCTGTTTACAAGAACCTCGTCTACGGTACTAGTTAAATATCCGAGAAAGCAAAAAATGGATAAAGAAGTTGTGGTACGTACGTACAATGGAATATCACTCAGCAATGAGATCTACGTCATCAGGCCCGTAGCGGCATAATGAGTGGATTCAGGTACGACGATTCTACGAGAAATACGTCACACAAAAAAGAAAGATCATAAGATATCACTAATACACGGAACGTAAACTTGGCTACACATGAACTGAATTACAAAACAGAACAGGGTCTCAAATTTAGAAAACCAACTTATGCTTGCTTATGGGGAAAGGTGAGTTGGGGTGCTGCATCAAAGCAGAGATTGAAATTAGCACAGATACCGTTCCATAAGCCAAATATATAAGAGACAAGTCCTACTCCTTGCTCAACGAAATGGACTCAACACCCCATATTCAACGTCTGGGAATATACCTGACAAGTAAGAATCTTAAGACCCATGGATTTATATGTCTCCATAAGGAAGTCAAGCGTGTGTACAGTGGCCTAAACGCAGAAGTGAAAATCCGATAAATCCCATTAACAAAATAAACTTCAAAAACAAAACACAATGACAGTGAAATAGAGAGCAATTCTTACATAATTCATTCAGGCCTTGTGATGCAACCTGGATTTAGCACATCTACACCCAGAGCTGGTTGAGACATAAGGCTGGACACTTCGGGCTGATAGCATTGGTGAGGTTCGGTGAGCAAAGGCAGACCCTTTGAAGTAATACTGCATGGTATCCATTCCATGGGTCCCAACTCTCCAGGTTTAAGGGATTCTTCCTTCAGCTAAAACATGCATGGGAAACCCAGAGTATGGTCCACCGTGTGATTGGGAAACGTTTTCAAATGGATCTCAGGTTTCGAACCCTGGTACTCGGGTGCACCGTTCCAGACGCTTTACTAGCACTCTCCCCACTTGGAGGGTCAGTGCCTTTAACCTCCTGTTTGGCACAGTTTGCAATTTCTGTGCAAGATGAACAGGAATAGGGAGAACCAATGAGAGACTAGCTGTCGGTGTCTGCACGGGCAAATGGAACGCTCATTTCCCACCAGGAAGAGGAATTAACCAAAGGCTCAGTGTGCCCTGCCGGAACCAGATTAGGGGTTGAAGCAATCCTGCGGTTTTGCGGCCAGCTCACAATAAAGCGAGTTGAAGAAAGGAGCTCAGGGGCACTGTAATTCACAAACCTGCAGAGTTATGAATGACAGCTATCATCCAAAAATGTATTGAAGTAAGTCTTCGAAGAGGACTTGAAAGCGGGGCAGAATTTCAGGAAAACGATTTCATGGGGTAGACTGGAATTGCACTTAAAGCATAGGAAAAGAGGCAAAATGTCCACAATGATGCACTTGGCCAAAAAGGGCATATGCGTTTTTTCCTGAATATATTCAGGAAAAAACGCATACGCGCTTTTTGGCCAACCAAGCAAGCGTGTAAAGGAAATCTGCACTACAATGAAGTCTCACTGCCCCCCGGTCAAAAGGGCCATCTGAAACAAGTGTAAAATCCAGAAAGGCAGGACAGGTCATGGAGAACAGGGAGCCTTGTTATGCTGATGGGCGGTATGTAAATTGCCAACAGCCACTATGGAGAAGTGTATGGTGTTTCCTGAAACACGTAGGGAACAAAGCAACACAGCCTATGGCATTTGCACTTAGGGTCCTATAGATTAGGGAAATTAAAATCAAAAACACACAGCCACCCCAAAGTTTGGGACGGCTCTGTTTACAAGAACCTCGTCTACGGTACTAGTTAAATATCCGAGAAAGCAAAAAATGGATAAAGAAGTTGTGGTACGTACGTACAATGGAATATCACTCAGCAATGAGATCTACGTCATCAGGCCCGTAGCGGCATAATGAGTGGATGCAGGTACGACGATTCTAGGAGAAATAAGTCACACAGAAAAAGAAAGATCATAAGATATCACTAATACACGGAACGTAAACTTGGCTACACATGAACTGAATTACAAAACAAAACAGGGTCTCAAATTTAGAAAACCAACTTATGCTTGCTTATGGGGAAAGGTGAGTTGGGGTGCTGCATCAAACCAGAGATTGAAATTAGCACAGATACCGTTCCATAAGCCAAATATATAATAGATAAGACCGCCTCATTGCTCAACGAAATGGACTCAACACCCCATATTCAACGTCTGGGAATATACCTGACAAGTAAGAATCTTAAGACCCATGGATTTATATGTCTCCATAAGGAAGTCAAGCGTGTGTACAGTGACCTTAACGCAGCAGTGAAAATCCGATAAATCCCATTAACAAAATAAATTTCAAAAACAAAACACAATGACAGTGAAATAGAGATCAATTCTTAAATAATTCATTCAGTCCTTGTGATGCAACCTGGATTTACCACATCTACACCCAGAGCTGGTTGAGACATAAGGCTGGACACTTCGGGCTGATAGCATTGGTGAGGTTCGGTGAGCAAAGGCAGACCCTTTGAAGTCATACTGCATGGTACCCATTCCATGGGTCCCAACTCTCCAGGTTTAAGGGATTCTTCTTTCAGCTAAAACATGCATGGGAAACCCAGAGTATGGTCCACCGTGTGATTGGGAAACGTTTTCAAATGCATCTCAAGTTTCATCCCCTGGTACTCGGGTGCACCGTTCCAGACGCTTTACTAACACTATCCCCACTTGGAGAGTCAGTGCCTTTAACCTCCTGTGTGTCACAGTTTGCAATTTCTGCGCAAGATGAACAGGAATAGGGAGAACCAATGAGAGACTAGCTGTAGGTGTCTGCACGGGCAAATGGAACGCTCATTTCCCACCAGGAAGAGGAATTAACCAAAGGCTCAGCGTGCCCTGCCGGAACCAGATTAAGGCCTGAAGCAATCCTGCGGTTTTGCGGCCAGCTCAGAAGATAGCGAGTTGAAGAAAGGAGCCCAGGGGCACTGTAATTCACAAACCTGCAGAGTTATGAATGACAGCTATCGTCCAAAAAAGTATTGAAGTAAGTCTTCGAAGAGGACTTGAAAGCGGGGCAGAATTTCAGGAAAACGATTTCATGGGGTAGACTGGAATTGCACTTAAAGCATAGGAAAAGAGGCAGAATGTCGACAATGATGCACTTGGCCAAAAAGGGCGTATGCGTTTTTTCCTGAATATATTCAGGAAAAAACGCATACGCCCTTTTTGGCCAACCAAGCAAGCGTGTAAAGGAAATCTGCACTACAATGAAGTCTCACTGCCCCCCGGTCAAAAGGGCCATCTGAAACAAGTGTAAAATCCAGAAAGGCAGGACAGGTCATGGAGAACAGGGAGCCTTGTTATGCTGATGGGCGGTATGTAAATTGCCAACAGCCACTATGGAGAAGTGTATGCTGTTTCCTGAAACACGTAGGAAACAAAGCAACACAGCCTATGGCATTTCCACTTAGGGTCCTATAGATTAGGGAAATTAACATCAAAAACACACAGCCACCCCAAAGTTTGGGACGGCTCTGTTTACAAGAACCTCGTCTACGGTACAAGTTAAATATCTGAGAAAGCAAAAAATGGAAAAAGAAGTTGTGGTACGTACGTACAATGGAATATCACTCAGCAATGAGATCTACGTCATCAGGCCCGTAGCGGCATAATGAGTGGATTCAGGTACGACGATTCTACGAGAAATACGTCACACAAAAAAGAAAGATCATAAGATATCACTAATACACGGAACGTAAACTTGGCTACACATGAACTGAATTACAAAACAGAACAGGGTCTCAAATTTAGAAAACCAACTTATGCTTGCTTATGGGGAAAGGTGAGTTGGGGTGCTGCATCAAACCAGAGATTGAAATTAGCACAGATACCGTTCCATAAGCCAAATATATAAGAGACAAGTCCTACTCCTTGCTCAACGAAATGGACTCAACACCCCATATTCAACGTCTGGGAATATACCTGACAAGTAAGAATCTTAAGACCCATGGATTTATACGTCTCCATAAGGAAATCAAGCGTGTGTACAGTGGCCTAAACGCAGCAGTGAAAATCCGATAAATCCCATTAACAAAATAAATTTCAAAAACAAAACACAATGACAGTGAAATAGAGAGCAATTCTTAAATAATTCATTCAGGCCTTGTGATGCAACCTGGATTTACCACATCTACACCCAGAGCTGGTTGAGACATAAGGCTGGACACTTCGGGCTGATAGCATTGGTGAGGTTCGGTGAGCAAAGGCAGACCCTTTGAAGTCATACTGCATGTTACCCATTCCATGTGTCCCAACTCTCCAGGTTTAAGGGATTCTTCCTTCAGCTAAAACATGCATGGGAAACCCAGAGTATGGTCCACCGTGAGATTGGGAAACGTTTTCAAATGCATCTCAGGTTTCGTTCTCTGGTACTCGGGTGCACCGTTCCAGACGCTTTACTAACGCTATCCCCACTTGGAGAGTCAGTGCCTTTAACCTCCTGTTTGGCACAGTTTGCAATTTCTGCGCAAGATGAACAGGAATAGGGAGAACCAATGAGAGACTAGCTGTAGGTGTCTGCACGGGCAAATGGAACGCTCATTTCCCACCAGGAAGAGGAATTAACCAAAGGCTCAACGTGCCCTGCTGGAACCCGATTAGGGCCTGAAGCAATCCTGCAGTTTTGCGGCCAGCTCACAAGATAGCGAGTTGAAGAAAGGAGCCCAGGGGCACTGTAATTCACAAACCTGCAGAGTTATGAATGACAGCTATCATCCAAAAATGTATTGAAGTAAGTCTTCGAAGAGGACTTGAAAGCGGGGCAGAATTTCAGGAAAACGATTTCATGGGGTAGACTGGAATTGCACTTAAAGCATAGGAAAAGAGGCAGAATGTCCACAATGATGCACTTGGCCAAAAAGGGCATATGCGTTTTTTCCTGAATATATTCAGGAAAAAACACATAAGCACTTTTTGGCCAACAAAGCAAGCGTGTAAAGGAAATCTGCACTACAATGAAGTCTCACTGCCCCCCGGTCAAAAGGGCCATCTGAAACAAGTGTAAAATCCAGAAAGGCAGGACAGGTCATGGAGAACAGGGAGCCTTGTTATGCTGATGGGCGGGATGTAAATTGCCAACAGCCACTATGGAGAAGTGTATGGTGTTTCCTGAAACACGTAGGAAACAAAGCAACACAGCCTATGGCATTTCCACTTAGGGTCCTATAGATTAGGGAAATTAAAATCAAAAACACACAGCCACCCCAAAGTTTGGGACGGCTCTGTTTACAAGAACCTCGTCTACGGTACTAGTTAAATATCCGAGAAAGCAAAAAATGGATAAAGAAGTTGTGGTACGTACGTACAATGGAATATCACTCAGCAATGAGATCTACGTCATCAGGCCCGTAGCGGCATAATGAGTGGATGCAGGTACGACGATTCTACGAGAAATAAGTCACACAGAAAAAGAAAGATCATAAGATATCACTAATACACGGAACGTAAACTTGGCTACACATGAACTGAATTACAAAACAGAACAGGGTCTCAAATTTAGAAAACCAACTTATGCTTGCTTATGGGGAAAGGTGAGTTGGGGTGCTGCATCAAACCAGAGATTGAAATTAGCACAGATACCGTTCCATAAGCCAAATATATAATAGATAAGACCGACTCCTTGCTCAACGAAATGGACTCAACACCCCATATCCAACGTCTGGGAATATACCTGACAAGTAAGAATCTTAAGACCCATGGATTTATATGTCTCCATAAGGAAGTCAAGCGTGTGTACAGTGACCTAAATGCAGCAGTGAAAATCCGATAAATCCCATTAACAAAATAAATTTCAAAAACAAAACACAATGACAGTGAAATAGAGATCAATTCTTAAATAATTCATTCAGGCCTTGTGATGCAACCTGGATTTACCACATCTACATTCAGAGCTGGTTGAGACATAAGGCTGGACACTTCGGGCTGATAGCATTGGTGAGGTTTGGTGAGCAAAGGCAGACCCTTTGAAGTCATACTGCATGGTACCCATTCCATGGGTCCCAACTCTCCAGGTTTAACGGATTCTTCTTTCAGCTAAAACATGCATGGGAAACCCAGAGTATGGTCCACCGTGTGATTGGGAAACGTTTTCAAATGCATCTCAGGTTTCATCCCCTGGTACTCGGGTGCACCGTTCCAGACGCTTTACTAACACTATCCCCACTTGGAGAGTCAGTGCCTTTAACCTCCTGTGTGTCACAGTTTGCAATTTCTGCGGAAGATGAACAGGAATAGGGAGAACCAATGAGAGACTAGCTGTAGGTGTCTGCACGGGCAAATGGAACGCTCATTTCCCACCAGGAAGAGGAATTAACCAAAGGCTCAGAGTGCCCTGCCGGAACCAGATTAAGGCCTGAAGCAATCCTGCGGTTTTGCGGCCAGCTCAGAAGATAGCGAGTTGAAGAAAGGAGCCCAGGGGCACTGTAATTCACAAACCTGCAGAGTTATGAATGACAGCTATCGTCCAAAAAAGTAATGAAGTAAGTCTTCGAAGAGGACTTGAAAGCGGGGCAGAATTTCAGGAAAACGATTTCATGGGGTAGACTGGAATTGCACTTAAAGCATAGGAAAAGAGGCAGAATGTCGACAATGATGCACTTGGCCAAAAAGGGCGTATGCGTTTTTTCCTGAATATATTCAGGAAAAAACGCATACGCCCTTTTTGGCCAACCAAGCAAGCGTGTAAAGGAAATCTGCACTACAATGAAGTCTCACTGCCCCCCGGTCAAAAGGGCCATCTGAAACAAGTGTAAAATCCAGAAAGGCAGGACAGGTCATGGAGAACAGGGAGCCTTGTTATGCTGATGGGCGGGATGTAAATTGCCAACAGCCACTATGGAGAAGTGTATGGTGTTTCCTGGAACACGTAGGAAACAATGCAACACAGCGTATGGAATTTCCACTTAGGGTCCTATAGATTAGGGAAATTAACATCAAAAACACACAGCCACCCCAAAGTTTGGGACGGCTCTGTTTACAAGAACCTCGTCTACGGTACAAGTTAAATATCCGAGAAAGCAAAAAATGGAAAAAGAAGTTGTGGTACGTATGTACAATGGAATATCACTCAGCAATGAGATCTACGTCATCAGGCCCGTAGCGGCATAATGAGTGGATGCAGGTACGACGATTCTACGAGAAATAAGTCACACAGAAAAAGAAAGATCATAAGATATCACTAATACACGGAACGTAAACTTGGCTACACATGAACTGAATTACAAAACAGAACAGGGTCTCAAATTTAGAAAACCAACTTATGCTTGCTTATGGGGAAAGGTGAGTTGGGGTGCTGCAACAAACCAGAGATTGAAATTAGCACAGATACCGTTCCATAAGCCAAATATATAATAGACAAGACCTACTCCTTGCTCAACGAAATGGACAAAACACCCCATATTCAACGTCTGGGAATATACCTGACAAGTAAGAATCTTAAGACCCATGGATTTATATGTCTCCATAAGGAAGTCAAGCGTGTGTACAGTGGCCTAAACGCAGCAGTGAAAATCCGATAAATCCCATTAACAAAATAAATTTCAAAAACAAAACACAATGACAGTGAAATAGAGAGCAATTCTTAAATAATTCATTCAGGCCTTGTGATGCAACCTGGATTTACCACATCTACACCCAGAGCTGGTTGAGACATAAGGCTGGACACTTCGGGCTGATAGCATTGGTGAGGTTCGGTGAGCAAAGGCAGACCCTTTGAAGTCATACTGCATGGTACCCATTCCATGGGTCCCAACTCTCCAGGTTTAAGGGATTCTTCCTTCAGCTAAAACATGCATGGGAAACCCAGAGTATGGTCCACCGTGTGATTGGGAAACGTTTTCAAATGCATCTCAGGTTTCGTCCCCTGGTACTCGGGTGCACCGTTCCAGACGCTTTACTAACACTATCCCCACTTGGAGAGTCAGTGCCTTTAACCTCCTGTTTGTCACAGTTTGCAATTTCTGCGCAAGATGAACAGGAATAGGGAGAACCAATGAGAGACTAGCTGTAGGTGTCTGCACGGGCAAATGGAACGCTCATTTCCCACCAGGAAGAGGAATTAACCAAAGGCTCAGCGTGCCCTGCCGGAACCAGATTAGGGCCTGAAGCAATCCTGCGGTTTTGCGGCCAGCTCACAAGATAGCGAGTTGAAGAATGGAGCCCAGGGGCACTGTAATTCACAAACCTGCAGAGTTATGAATGACAGCTATCGTCCAAAAAAGTAATGAAGTAAGTCTTCGAAGAGGACTTGAAAGCGGGGCAGAATTTCAGGAAAACGATTTCATGGGGTAGACTGGAATTGCACTTAAAGCATAGGAAAAGAGGCAGAATGTCCACAATGATGCACTTGGCCAAAAAGGGCGTATGCGTTTTTTCGTGAATATATTCAGGAAAAATCGCATACGCCCTTTTTGGCCAACCAAGCAAGTGTGTAAAGGAAATCTGCACTACAATGAAGTCTCACTGCCCCCCGGTCAAAAGGGCCATCTGAAACAAGTGTAAAATCCAGAAATGCAGGACAGGTCATGAAGAACAGGGAGCCTTGTTTTGCTGATGGGCGGGATGTAAATTGCCAACAGCCACTGTGGAGAAGTGTATGGTGTTTCCTGAAACACGTAGGAAACAAAGCAACACAGCCTATGGCACTTCCACTTAGGGTTCTATAGCTTAAGGAAATTAAAATCAAAAACACACAGCCACCCCAAAGTTTGGGACGGCTCTGTTTACAAGAACCTCGTCTACAGTACAAGTTAAATTACCGAGAAAGCAAAAAATGGATAAAGAAGTTGTGGTACGTACGTACAATGGAATATCACTCAGCAATGAGATCTACGTCATCAGGCCCGTAGCGGCATAATGAGTGGATGCAGGTACGACGATTCTACGAGAAATAAGTCACACAGAAATAGAAAGATCATAAGATATCACTAATACACGGAACGTAAACTTGGCTACACATGAACTGAATTACAAAACAGAACAGGGTCTCAAATTTAGAAAACCAACTTATGCTTGCTTATGGGGAAAGGTGAGTTGGGGTGCTGCATCAAACCAGAGATTGAAATTAGTACAGATACCGTTCAATAAGCCAAATATATAATAGACCAGACCTACTCCTTGCTGAACAAAATAGACTCAACACCCCATATTCAACGTCTGGGAATATACCTGACAAGAAAGAATCTTAAGACCCATGGATTTATATGTCTCCAGAAGGAAGTCAAGCGTGTGTACAGTGGCCTAAACGCAGCAGTGAAAATCCGATAAATCTCATTAAAAAAATAAATTTCAAAAACAAAACACAATGACAGTGAAATAGAGAGCAATTCTTAAATAATTCATTCAGGCCTTGTGATGCAACATGGATTTACCACATCTACACCCAGAGCTGGTTGAGACATAAGGCTGGACACTTCGGGCTGATAGCATTGGTGAGGTTTGGTGAGCAAACGCAGACCCTTTGAAGTCATACTGCATGGTAGCCTTTCCATGTATCCCAACTCTCCAGGTTTAAGGGATTCTTCCTTCAGCTAAAACATGCATGGGAAACCCAGAGTATGGTCCACCGTGTGATTGGGAAACGTTTTCAAATGCATCTCAGGTTTCGTCCCCTGGTACTCGAGTGCACCGTTCCATACGCTTTACTAACACTATCCCCACTTGGAGAGTCAGGGCCTTTAACCTCCTGTTTGGCACAGTTTGCAATTTCTGCGCAAGATGAACAGGAATAGGGAAAACCAATGAGAGAGTAGCTGTAGGTTTCTGCACGGGCAAATGGAACGCTCATTTCCCACCAGGAAGAGGAATTAACCAAAGGCTCAGCGTGCCCTGCCGGAACCAGATTAGGGCCTGAAGAAATCCTGCGGTTTTGCGGCCAGCTCACAAGATAACGAGTTGAAGAAAGGAGCCCAGGGGCACTGTAATTCACAAACCTGCAGA
Source organism: Delphinapterus leucas (assembly GCF_059928025.1). Classification (NCBI taxonomy): domain Eukaryota; kingdom Metazoa; phylum Chordata; class Mammalia; order Artiodactyla; family Monodontidae; genus Delphinapterus; species Delphinapterus leucas. Next base: position 10,545,506 of record NW_028322232.1, on the reverse strand, counting down.
GTTATGAATGACAGCTATCATCCAAAAATGTATTGAAGTAAGTCTTCGAAGAGGACTTGAAAGCGGGGCAGAATTTCAGGAAAACGATTTCATGGGGTAGACTGGAATTGCACTTAAAGCATAGGAAAAGAGGCAGAATGTCGACAATTATGCACTTGGCCAAAAAGGGCGTATGCGTTTTTTCCTGAATATATTCAGGAAAAGACGCATACACACTTTTTGGCCAACCAAGCAAGCGTGTAAAGAAATCTGCACTACAATGAAGTCTCACTGCCCCCCGGTCAAAAGGGCCATCTGAAACAAGTGTAAAATCCAGAAAGGCAGGACAGGTCATGGAGAACAGGGAGCCTGGTTATGCTGATGGGCGGGATGGAAATTGCCAACAGCCACTCTGGAGAAATGTATGGTGTTTCCTGAAACACGTAGGAAACAAAGCAACACAGACTATGGCACTTCCACTTAGGGTCCTATAGCTTAGGGAAATTAAATTCAAAAACACACAGCCACCCCAAAATTTGGGACGGCTCTGTTTACAAGAACCTCGTCTACGGTACAAGTTAAATATCCGAGAAAGCAAAACATGGATAAAGTAGTTGTGGTACGTACGTACAATGGAATATCACTCAGCAATGAGATCTACGTCATCAGGCCTGTAGTGGGATAATGAGTGGATTCAGGTACGACGATTCTACGAGAAATAAGTCACACAGGAAAAGAAACATCATAAGATATCACTAATACATGGAACGTAAACTTGGCTACACATGAACTGAATTACAAAACAGAACAGTGTCTCAAATTTAGAAAACCAACTTATGCTTGCTTATTGGGAAAGGTGAGTTGGGGTGCTGCATAAAACCAGAGATTGAAATTAGCACAGATACCATTCCATAAGCCAAATATATAATAGAAAAGACCTACTCCTTGCTCAACGAAATGGACTCAACACCCCATATTCAATGCCTGGTAAGATAGCTGACAAGTAAGAATCTTAAAACCCATGGATTTATATGTCGCCATAAGGAAATCAAGCGTGTGTACAGCGGCCTAAACGCAGCAGTGAAAATCCGATAAATCCCATTATCAAAATAAATTTCAAAAACAAAACAAAATGACAGTGAAATAGAGAGCAATTCTTAAATAATTCATTCAGGGCTTGTGATGAAACCTGGATTAACCACATCTACACCCAGAACTGGGTGAGACATAAGGCTGACACTTCGGGCTGATAGCATTGGTGAGGTTCGGTGAGCAAAATCAGACCCTTTGAAATCATACTGCATGGTACCCATTCCATGGGTCCCAACTCTCCAGGTTTAAGGGATTCTTCCTTCAGCTAAAACATGCATGGGAAACCCACAGGACAGTGCACTGTGTGACCGGGAAACGTTTTCAAATGCATCTCAGTTTTCGTCCCTTGGTACGCGGGTTCACCATTCCAGACGCTTTACTAACACTCTCCCCACTTGGAGAGTCAGTGCCTTTAACCTCCTGTTTGGCACAGTTTGCAATTTCTGCGCAAGATGAACAGGAATAGGGAGAACCAATGAGAGACTAGCTGTAGGTGTCTGCACGGGCAAATGGAACGCTCATTTCCCACCAGGAAGAGGAATTAACCAAAGGCTCAGCGTGCCCTGCTGGAAAGAGATTATGTCCTGAAGCAATAGTGCGGTTTTGCGGACAACTCACAATAAAACGAGTTGAAGAAAGGCCCTCAGGGGCACTGTAATTCACAAACCTGCAGAGTTATGAATGACTGCTATCGTCCAAAAATATATTGAAGTAAGGCTGCAAAGAGGACTTGAAAGCGGGACAGAATTCCAAGAATACGATTTCAGGAGGTAGACGGGAAGACCTGTGAAAGTATAGGAGAAGAGTCAGAACCTCGACAGTGATGCACTTGGTCAAAAAGGGCATATGCGTTTCTTCCAGGGCCGTTATTAAAGAGCGTAGGAGGCTCCCAGCATGCTTCAGTGGCCAACAGAGGGCCTACGTCGCCAAGGCGACGTGAGCCATCCAGGCAGGAGTGACCTCACATCAGAGGGCCCACCTCACAGAAGGGTAAGGAACCCAGTCAGGATCAGACTCTCACCAGAGTGCCCACATAAGCAAGGGGCTGGGAACCAGGCAGGAGTGTCCTCACACCCGTGGGGCCACATCATCGAAAGTTGACGTACCCAGCACATGTGGCCTCAAACCAGAGGACCCACATCACCATGGGTCTCGGAGCGAGGCAGGCAGGATTAACCTCAAAACACATGGCCCATTGTATAAAAAAGGTGAGGAATCCAGCAGTTGGAACATCCCAGCAGGCGGCCCAGAGCACCGAGGCTATGGGATACAGGCAGTGATGAACTCACAACAGAGGGCTCTCATCGTGATACTGTAAGCAACCCAGCCGTTGTAACCTCAGAGCACAAGGCCCACATCCCCATGGGGAAGGGAACCAAGCAGGAGTGTCATCGCACCGGTGGGCACACATCAGAAAATGTGGGGAGCCCAGCAGTTAGGGCCGGACGCCAGAGGGCCCTCATCACTGAGGAGAGGACGCTCCCAGCAAGCTCCAACTGCTACCAGATGGCCGACGTCGCCAATGCGGGGTGTGCCAGCCAGGCAGGAGTGACCTCAGAGCAGAGGGCCAACCACACAAAAGTGTGAGGAACCCAAAGAGGATCAGACTCTCACCGGAGGGCCCACATCACCAAGGGAATGGAAACCAGGCAGGAGTGTCCTCACACCAGTGGGGCCACATCACCGAAATGTGACGGACCCAGCACACGTGGCCTCAACCTACAGGACACACATCACCAAGGGGCTGGGAGTGAGGCAGGCAGGAGGAGCCTCCAAACAGAGGGCCCATAGCGTAAAAAAGGTGAGGAATCCCGCAGTTGGAACCTCCCAACAGGTGGCCAGGAGCAGCGAGGCTATGGGATCCAGGCCTGACTGAACTCAAAACAGAGGGCCCTCATCATGAGACTGTGAGCAACCCAGCCGTTGGGATCTTAGAGCAGAAGGCCCACATTCCCATGTGGTTGGGAACCTGGCAGAAGTGTACTCGCACCACAGGGCGCACATCAGAGAATTTTGGGAGTCCAGAAGTTAGGGCCTGACGCCAGAGGGCCCCCATTACCAAGGGGAGGAGACCCCAAGCAGGCACCAACTCCCAACTGAGGGCCCATGTCGCCAAGGTGACGTGCAACAGCCAGGCAGGAGTGACCTCACAGCTGAGGGCCCACCTCACAGAATAGTGAGGAACCCAGCCAGGGTAAGACTCTCACCAGAGGGCCCACATCACCAAGGGCATCAGAACCAGGCAGGATTGTCTTCACACCAGGGTGGTCACATCATAGAAAGGTGAGGAACCCAGCACATGTGGCCTAAACAAGAGGATCCAGATCTCCAAGGGGCTCAGAGTGAGCCAGGCAGGAGTAGCCTCACAACACAGGGCCAATAGAATAAAAAAGCTGAGGAATCCTGCAGTGGGAACCTCCCAGCAGGCGGCCCAGAGCACCGAGTCTATGCGATCCAGGCCACAGTGAACTCACAGCAGAGGGCCCACATCATGAAACTGTGAGCAACCCAGCCGTTGGGACCTCAGAGCAGAAGGCCCACATCCCCATGGGGTTCGGAACATGGCACGAGTGTCCTTGCACCACTTAGCACGTATCAGAAAATGTGGGTACCCAGCAGTTAGGGCCTGACGCCAGAGGGCCCTCATCACCGAGGGGAGGAGGCTCCCAGCAGGCTCCAACTGCCACAAGAGGGCCGACATTGCCAAGGCGGGGTGTGCCAGCCAGGCAGGAATGACCTCACAGCAGAGAGCCCACCTCACAGAAGTGGGAGGAACCCAGCCAGGATCAGACTCTCACCAGAGGGCCCACATCACCAAGGGGATAGGAACCAGGCAGGAGTGTCCTCACACCAGTGGGGCCACATCATCGAAAGGTGAGGGACCCAGCACACGTGGCCTGAAACCAGAGGACACACATCACCAAGGGGCTGGGAGTGAGGCAGGCAGGAGGAGTCTCAAAACAGAGGGCCCATAGAAGGAAAAAGGTGAGGAATCCCGCAGTTGGAACCTCCCCGCAGGTGGCCAGGAGCAGCGAGGCTATGGGGTCCATGCCGGAGTGAACTCACACCAGAGGGCCCTCATCATGAAACTGAGCAACGTACCATTGGGACCTCAGAGCAGAAGGCCCACATTCCCATGGGGTTGGGAACCTGGCAGGAGTGTACTCGCACCACAGGGCGCACATCAGAAAATTTTGGGAGCCCAGGAGTTAGGGTCTGACGCCAGAGGGCCCTCATTACCGAGGGGAGGAGACTCCCAGCAGGCACCAACTCCCAGTTGAGGGCCCACGTCGCCAAGTTGACGTGTGCCAGCCAGGCAGGAGTGACCTCACAGCAGAGGGCCTACCTCACAGAAGGGTGAGGAACCCAGCCAGGATAAGACTCTCACCAGAGGGCCCACATCACCAAGGGGATCGGAACAAGGCAGGAGTGTCCTCACACCAGTGTGGCCACATTATAGAAAGGTGAGGAACCCAGCACATGTGGCCTAAACCAGAGGACCCACATTTCCAAGGTGCTCCGAGTGAGGCAGGCAGGAGTAGCCTAACAACACAGGGCCCACAGAATAAAAAATGTGAGGAATCCAGCAGTTTGAACCTCCCAGCAGGTGGCCCAGAGCATGGAGTCTACGGGATCCAGGCCACAGTGAACTCACAGCAGAGGGCCCACATCATGAAACTGTGAGCAACCCAGCCAGTGGGACCTCAGAGCAGAAGGCCCACATCCCCATGGGGATGGGAACTTCGCAGGAGTGTCCTCGCACAACTTAGCACGTATCAGAAAATGTGGGAACCCAGCAGTTATGGCCTGACGCCAGAGGGCCCTCATCACGGAGGAGAGGAGGCTACCAGCAGGCTCCAAATGCCACCAGAGGGCCGACGTCACCAATGGAACGGGAGCAAGCCAGGCAGGAGTTACCTCACAGCAGAGGGCCCACCTCACAGAAGTGTGAGGAGCCCAAACAGGATCAGACTCTAACCAGAGCGCCCACATCACCAAGGGGATGGAAACCAGGCAGGAGTGTCCTCACACCAGTGGGGCCACATCAGCGAAAGGTGAGGAACACAGCACATGTGGCCTCAAACAAGGGGACACACATCACGAAAGGGCTGGGAGTGAGGCATGCAGGAGGAGACTCACAACAGAGCGCCCATAGAATAAAAAAGGTGAGGAACCCCGCAGTTGGAAGCTCCAAGCAGGTGGCCCAGAGCACCGAGGCTATGGGATGCATGCCGGAGTGAACTCACAGCAGAGGGCCCACATTCTGACACTGTGAGCAACCCAGCCGTTGGGACCTCAGAGCAGAAAGCCAACATCCCCATGGGGATGGGACCCTGGCAGGAGTGTACTCGCACGACAGGGCGCACATCAGAAAATTTTGGGAGCCCATGAGTTAGGGCCTGACGCCAGAGGGCCCTCATTACCGAGGGGAGGAGACTCCCAGCAGGCACCAACTCCCAACTGAGGGCCCACATCGCCAAGGTGACGTGTGCCAGCCAGGCAGGAGTGACCTCACAGCAGAGGGTCTACCTCACAGAAGGGTGAGGAATCCAGCCAGGATCAGGCTCTCACCAGAGGGCCCCCATCACCAAGTGGATGGGAACCAGGCAGGAGTGTCCTCACACCAGTGGGGCCACATCAATAAAGGTGAGGAAACCGGCACATGTGGCCTCAAACCAGAGGACCTACATCACAAAGGGGCTGGGAGTGAGTCAGGAAGGAGGAGCATGAAAACACAGAACCCAAAGAATAGAAAAGGTAAGGAATTCAGCAGTAGGAACCTCCCAGCAGGCGGCTCAGAGCACAGAGTCTATGGGATCTAGGCCTGAGTGAACTAACACCAGAGAGCCAACATCATGAAACGGTGAACAACACAGGTGTTGGGACCTTAGAGCAGAAGGCCCACATGCCCATGGGGATGGGAACCTGGCAGGAGTGCCCTCGCACCACTTAGGACGTATCAGAAAATGTGGGAACCCAGCACTTAGGGCCTGATGCCAGAGGGCCTCATCACCGAGGGGAGGAGGCTCCCAGCAGGCTCCAACTGCCACCAGAGGTCTGACGTCGCCAAGGCGGGGTGTGCTAGCCAGGCAGGAGTGACCTCAGAGAAGAGGGCCCACCTCACAGAAGTGTGAGGAACCCAACCAGGATCAGACTCTCGCCGGAGGGACCACATCACCAAGGGGATGGGAAGCAGGCAGGAGTGTCCTCACACCAGTGGGGCCACATCATCAAAAGATGAGGAACCCATCACATGTGGCCTCAAACCAGAGGACACACATCACCAAGGGGCTGGGAGTGAGGCAGGTGTCTGGAGGGGCACATTTAACTCTAATTTCCCACCAGGAAGAGGAATTAACCAAAGGCTCAGAGTGCCGTGCCACACCCTGATTACGGCCTGAAGCAAACCTGCGGTTTTGTGGCCAGCTTTCAAGGAAGCGAGTTAAGAAAGGAAATCACGGGCACTGTAATTCACAAACCTGCAGAGTTATAAATGACAGCTATTGGCAAAAATATATTGAAGTAAGTCTGCAAAGAGGACTTGAAAACGAGGCAAAATTGAGGAATCATATTTCAGGAGGTAGATTGGAATTGCATTTAAAACATGTGAAAAGTGGCAGATCTTTGACAGTGATGCACTTGGACGAACAGTGCGTATACATTTTTTCCTGAATATATTCAGGAAAAAACGCATATGCCCTTTTTGGCCAACCAAGCACTCGAGCAATGGAAATCCGTACTACAATGAAGTCTCATTTCCCATTCGTCAAAAGGGCCATCTGAAAAAAGTGTAAAAACCAGAAACACAGGACAGGCCATGGAGAACAGGGAGCCTTGTTATGCTGATGGGCGGGATGTAAATTGCCAACAGACACTCTGGAGATGTTTATGGTGTATCCTGAAACATCTGAAAAACAAAGCTACAGAGACTAGGGCACTTCCACTTTTGGCCCTATAGCTTAGGAAAATTAAAATCAACAAGACACAGCCAACACAAAATTTAGGGCTGCTGTGTTTACAAGAACCTCGAGTCCAGTACAAATTAAATATCCCAGAAAGAAAAAAATGGATAAAGGAGTTGTGCTACTTACGTACAACGGAATATCACTCAGCAATGAAATCAATGTCATCAGGCCTGTAGCAGCAAATTGAGTGGATTTAAGTATGATGATTCTAAGAGAAATAGGTCACACAGAGAAAGATAATTATCATAAGATATCACTAATAGAGGGAGTGTAAACTTGGCTACACATAAACTGAATTACAAAACCGAACAGTCTCAAATTTAGATAAAAACTTATGTTTGCTTAAGGGGAAAGTTGAGTTGGGGTGCTGTATAAAACCAGAGATTGAAATTAGCACACATACCATTCCATAAGCCAAATATGTAATAGACAAGACCTACTCTTTGCTCAACGAAATAGACTCATCCATGGTGTATCACCTCACACCTGTTAGAATAGGCATCATCAGAAAAACTACAAACAACAAATGCTGGAAAGGGTGTGGAGATAAGGAACCCTCTTCCACTATTGTTGGGAATGTAAATTGATACAGTCACTGTGGAGAACATTATGGAGTTTCTTATAAAACTAAGAATAGAATTACCATATGATACAGCAATCCCACTACTGGGCATATACCCAGACAAAACCATAAATCAAAAAGAGACATTCACCGCAATGTTCATTGCATCACTATTTACAATATCCAGGTAATGGAAGCAACCTAAATGCCCACAGACAGACGAATGCATAAAGATGTGGTACAAATATAAAATGGAATATTACTAAGCCATAAAAAGGAATGAAATTGGGTCATTTGTAGAGACGTTGATGGATCTAGAGACTGTCATACAGAGTGAAGTAAGTCAGAAAGAGAAAAACAAATCTTGTATATTAATGCATATATGTGGAACCTAGAAAAATTATACAGATGAACCGTTTTGCAAGGCAGAAATAGAGCAACAGATGTAGACAACAAACGTATGGACACCAAGGGGGGAAAGCTGTTGGGGGTGGTGGTGGGAGGATTGAGAGATTGGGATTGGCATGTATACATTTATATGTATAAAATAGATAACCAAAAAGAACCTGCTGTATAAAAAAATAAAATAAAATTCAAAATTACAAAAAGTATAACAGAAAAAATATTCTTCCCTTCACATACATGTATTTATATGAATAAATTATTTCCATGCTTATATCTGTAAATACAAAAAAGAGGAATAAAATCTACCTTGAACCAAAAATGAAAAAAAGAAAAAAAAAACAGAACCCACCAGTTACACAGAGGAAAACCGTATCAGGGCACTTGCTCCAGTTGTAAACAATTCTGTAGTTGGCCAGTGGTGGGGAATCATCTCCCATTCAGCCAGCAGGCCCCACGCAACAAGCGTCCTCATTGCAAAGCTGGGGGACCGTGCCAAGGCATCTGTGAGTAAATGTGGGCCGAGCCCCAGGCCAGCTGCTGCTGAAATGTTCCCACCCTTCCCAGGTAAAACACCTGAATATGTACAAGGACTTGAAAGCCTAGAGGAAGGGCCATGGAGCCACATGAGCGACAGCATGCCAGCCGATTTGGTGCCTGCAGGCCAGCCAGGATGGTCCTGGCCCTGGGTACTCTTCTGGAAGCTTTCCATTTCCCTGCCTGAGATACCCCTGCTGTCCGGGCCCCCACTGCTTTCTTCCTCACTCACCTCTGCCCAGGGAGAAATTCCAGAGGCAGGTATGGGTGACACATCCTCTTCTTTAGCAGGTGGCATCTTGGTAACTGCTGCAGAAAGTCCAGCAGAGCCCCACTCACACTGGGCCACCCACAAAGCCGTGGCCTCTCACTCCCTCCCACCAGTCCAGCCCCGAGACTGCTGACAGGGCAGAGAAAATGGCGTCAGGCACAGCTGCAGGGGCTCTTGCTGCCTGGAGTGGTGTTTATATTGATCTCAAATAGGCACACCTGGGGAGGGCTGGCCGGCACGGTCAGGCTTCCCAGGCCAGCCAATAATCACCCCTCAGGCGCTCACAGTTGCAGAAACTGGAACTTGCTGAATCGGCCAGGTCCAAGGAACAGGTGTGGGCTCCTGAGAGTCAGGATAGACAAGGGGTTGCAGCTCTGGCTTGTTTTCTAATTATATTATCTGGCCCATGAGTGGGAGAGAACTTCAAGAAAACCCTCTCCTAATGAGAGGAACCCAGGAGTCAGGGAGAGGAGGGGTGGCTGGTGGGTGGAGACAGAGGCCTGGTGCCCCGGGTGCAGTGGAAGTCTCTGGAAGACCAGGTGGAGGGAGGCCACACAGAGTGATGCCCAGGGTCACAGACCTGTTGGAGCTGCTGTTTCTTAGTTCAAGTCCTGCTCTGAGGTGCTCTGTGTCAGATCTGAGTGACAGGTGAGCTGGAAGTGCTCTGCAATGAGGGAGATGTGCACGGTACCTGTGTGCCCAGCCCTGCCAGGGTAACTGCAAGGGTAGCTCTGTATCCTGGGAGGGGCCTGACCATGAGAGCCCCATGGGCTGCAGGGGAACCTGCCCAGGGAACCCCATATCCTGGGAGGGGCCTGAACAGGAGAGCACCGTGGGCTGCGGTGGGGGTGGGGTACCTGCCCAGGTGAGCTCCATATCCTGGGATTGGCCTGACCTCGAGAGCCCCATGGGCTGCTGGAGTCCTGGTAAAGGATGTCAGGACAGTCAGTGAAGCCACCGAGGATATACCTCCAGTAGTTCCTAAATCCTACACCCTGCTGGTCATTCTACCAACCACCGGGACATGGTATTCTGTATTAGTCTTCAATGATGCCTTCTTTTGTATTCTATTAGTCCCAGAGTCACAAGAAATTTTGGCTTGTGAGTGGCAGGACTCAACATACAACTAAAACAATACTTCTGGGCCGTGTTGCCCCAAGGGTTCAAAAATTCCCACACCATCTTTGGGGAAAGCTCAGTTAAAGACCTAAAAGTTCTACCTCTGGAAAAGGAAACACTCCTTCAATATGCAGACGACATTCTGATCGCCAGCCCTACTAAGGAGACCTCTGAACTACCAAGCCAATAAAGGATAGAAGTTGTCCAAGAAAAAGCTCAAATATCACAGACTACGGTGACCTGCCTGGGCTTCATTCTCACAGAAGGTCGGAGAAGCCCATCTCAGGAAAGGGAAGAAACAATTTACAGCCTTACCCATTTCTAAACCTAGAAGACAGCTTAGGGGTTCCTGGGGAGGCCAGGGTTGGTGCTTCTGGATCCCTAACTACAGTCTACTAGCTGGGCCTCTATATGAAACACTGAAAGGAAAAGATGATGATCCTTTTGAATAGAATCCAGAAGTGGCCTTTCAAGAATGGAAAGAGCAGTCAATTCAGACCCTTGCCCTGGAACTCCCTAATTGAGCTAAACCCTTTGACCTTTACATTCCTGGTGAATGGTGAATCGCTATTGGAGTATTAGTGCAAAAACTGGGACCACTTGAAATGGAACAATGCAAGAATGCCATCCCGGTAGGATAAACTACGGTCACCAATGGGCTTGGCCCACCGCCACATCTGGCCAAGATACTGGCGGTATCTGAAAACCTGGAAATCAGCAGCCCAAAAGGCCACCTCCCTCCTAAGGGAAAAGGACCCCACGTGGTGATCCTAAGCCCCAACCATGCCCTGAAGTTGCAGGGTTTGCTCCGTGGGCACACTGACCTCGAGTGAGGAGGCCCTCCAACTCCAACCTCCAGAGAGATAACCGGGGTAAAGGGGCACCATGACGACTCATGTGACCATCACTTGACCTGGAGTTTCTCTCATAAAACAACAAGAGTGTGTCCCAAAAGAGTAGACTACTGCTTGCAGGACTTACCGCACCCAGAGCGGACCTAATAATCTTTGCGGGGGAAGTGTATATCACGCTGTCACCATAGAAGAGCCTACAGACACTGTGATGATGGTGGCCAATAAGACCGGCTGGACTCCTGTTTACTTCAAAAGGCTGTTGACTCAGTGGCCATCATGGTCCTTCATCACCACTGACCCTGGACTGTCTGGGAGTTGAGCAGGCAGGGTCCTGACACCTGGTGCTCTTTTTACGTTAATTCAGGGGCCTAATTGAAGAAAGTGCAGACTACTGGTCAGAGCATCTAGGCTGGCAGAAACGGTCAGCCTAAGGTGGCCGAACAAATGCAGGGTGGGGTGAAACTGGACCTCACAGCGTCACTGCACATCTCCTTCCTGGACCCTTAAAGGTCATTAGAATCTATAACGCTTCCAATACTGGTGCTCAGGTGGACGAGCGGGGAGGCAGGAGGCCTGGGGACAATCAACGTCACCTGGAGGCTGCTGGGGAGAAGTTCTGACCCTCGCCCACGGGTATGAGGGCTCCTAACTCAGCACTCAGTAGTTACAGAAGAAGGGTCTGCACCCTCAGCACTCTAAGAATGAGGAAGGGGAAAAAAGGCAGAAGAGGGCTTTTTCCCAGGCAAAGCCCCTTAAAAATCCCTGGGAGATAAAAATAGAATCTGGGCAATAAAATAAAGTCTAACCTTTTTTATCCTTTGTGCTTTGTCTAATTTCACGTGCTCCTAGGGTCCCGCATACAGAGGTTCAACAGCCGGCACTTCAGACCAGATTTCCTAGTGCGGAATGGCTGGGTCGACACCTCAGCTCCTGGGACACAGTGCACACTCCGCGATATAGAGCCTGAGCTGCAGCCAACCGGACCATCTAGAGCTCCGCCCCCTCCCTCTCACTGACTCTGACAGGATCTCTACACAGCAGCCCAGCCCACAGCCCACGGGGTAGCACATGCTCTCACCTCTCCATTCTCTGATCAAAATATAAAGTTTCCTTTGCTTCTGAACCAAACTCAGTCTCAATCTGTTGGCTCCAATGACACTGGGCAGGGGGACACTTGTTGGGGTCCACTCTGGAGGATCAGTAACAGAAATTGAGAACATTGTAACTTCAATGAACAGATGTTTGAGCCAAACTGTAATTAACATAGAACAGTGTATAAGGCTCGGGTAAAATAAGATGTTTCTAACACTCCCATTTGATATTTCCATCACTTTATTATAAGCAAGTTCAGTGAAAAGGTTTGTCTTATTTGTCAGGTCAATATTAGAGAAACGAAGTGATTTCTTTCCAAGGATGTACATCTAAAAATCTTGGTTAAAGCTTCAATCTTGTTTTAAATGCTTTTCCATTGAAAATGATACCTCTCTTTCAGTTCCCCCAATTCTGAGAAGTATAAAATCTTATAATTTATTATTACCAAAGGGGAAAGGTGGGAGGAGGGATAAATTAACAGTTTGGGATTAACACATACACACTGCTATGTATAAAATCGATCATCAACAAGGAACTACTGTATAGCCCCGGGAACTACACTCAATATTTTACAATAACCTATAAGGGGAAATAATCTGAAAAAGAATAGATATTTTTATTGACATCATCTATTAATGACAGTTAAAATGGAGCCCAAGGGAAGCCGGTGGTGAGTGCTTCTGACCCTGAAGACTTCAATCATCTAAAGTTTGGACTCTGCCTACTTCCCAAGGCCCTTAATGAACATATGTGTAGCCGTAGCTTAAAAAATTCCCCAGTTTGGGTTGTGGAGAGACACTGATTTTGTAAAAGCCCTGGTGTTCTCCTCACATGAATGGGACCCTTCCTACAGCTAAAACATGCCTGTCACACCCAGAGGATGGTATACCGTCTGATCGGGAAGAGTTTGGAAAAGGCATCTCATCTCCTCATCTCCTGGTGCTCGGGTTCACCCCTCCAGCGTCTTTACGAACAGTCTCCCCACTTGGAGATATCAGCACTGTCAACATCCTGTTGCAGACAGTTTGGAATTTGTCCAGAGGATGAAGCAGAAGGAGGAGGAACAATGAGAGACAAGTCCTAGGTGTTCAGACAGGCACATGTCACTCTTATTTCCAATCAGGAAGACGAATTGACCAAAGGCTAGGGTTGCCCATGGAAACAGAATAGGGCTTGAGGAAATTCCGCTGCTTTGTGGCCAGTTCCCATAAACACAAGTTGAAAAATGGAACTCAGGGACACTAAAGTTCACGAAACTGCAGAGTTGAAAATATCTATCACTGAAAAATGTCTTGAGGAAAGTCAGAGGAAAGGACTTGTAAGCAACGGAGAATGGCAGGAAAGGGATTGGAAGAGGTAGAAAGGACTCGCCATTAAGCACAAGAAAAGGGGCTGAACATTGCCAACATTGCAATTGGCCAAAAAGGGTGTATGCGTCTTTTTCTGTATGTATTCAAGAAAAGGGCATACACTTTTTTAGCCAACCAAACAGGTGGGCACTGGAAATCAATACTACAAAACATATCACTTCGCATCAGTCAGAAGAGCCTTCCTCATAAAGTGTAAACACCAGAAATGCAGGACAGGGCAAGGAGAAAAGGGAGCCCTCTGAGGCTTATACTGGAAATGTATATTGCCAACGGTCACTCTGGAGAAGTGTATTGTGTTTACTAAAGCATCTAAAAAATGAGCTACAGAGCACAGGGCACTTGCACTCATGGACGTATATCTTGGGAAAAACAAAAATCGAGAGGACACAGGCACCCCAATATTTACCGCCTCTATGTTTAAAAGATCCTCGACTAGGATATAATTTATAAGTCTCTGGAGGGAAAAAATGGATAGAGATGTGGCACTTATGTAGAGTGGAATATTACTCAGCCTGGAAATCAATGAAATATGGCCAGTTGTAACAACCACAGAGGAGTTACGTATGATCATTCGAAGTCACATAATTCAAAAAGAAAAAGACACACGATATTACTAATACATGGAATGTAAACGTGGCTACAAATGAACTGAATTACAAAACAGAACGGGGTCTCAAATTTAGAAAACCAACATATGCTTGCTTAAGGATAAAGGAGAGTTGGGGTGCTGCATAAAACCAGAGATAGAAATTAGCACAGATACCTTTCCATAAGCCAAATATGTAATAGTCAAGACCTACCAGTTGCTCAACGAAATGGACTAAACACCCCATATTCAACGCCTAGGAATACACCTGACTAGTAAGAATCTTCAAACCCATGGATTTATATGTCTCTGTAAGAGAATCAAGCGTGTGTATAGATTTATGAACGCAGCAGAGAAAATCCGATAAATCCAATTATCAAAATGAATTACAAAAACAAAACACAATGACAGTGAAATAGAGAGCTATTCTTAAACAATTCATTCAGAGCTTGTGATGCAACCTGGATTAACCACATCTGCACCAAGAGCTGAGTGAGACATAAGGTTGGACACTTCGGGCGGATAGCACTGGTGAGGTACGATGAGCAAATGCAGACCCTTTGAAGTCATACTGCATGGTACCCATTCCATGGGTCCCAACTCTCCAGGTTTAAGAGATTCTTCCTTCAGCTAAAACATGCATGGGAAACACAAAGTATGGTACACCATGTGGCTGGGAAGCGTTTTCAAATGCATCTCAGTTTTCGTCCCCTTTTACACGGGTTCACCATTCCAGACCCTTTACTAACACTCTCTCCACTTGGAGAGTCAGTGCCTTTAACCTCCTGTTTGGCACAGTTTGGAAATTCTGCGGAAGGTGAACAGGAATAGGGAGAACCAATGAGAGACTAGCTGTAGGTGTCTGCATGGGCAAATGGAACGCTCATTTCCCACCAGGAAGAGGAATTAACCAAAGTCTCAGCATGCGCTGCCAGAACCAGATGAGGGCCTGAAGCAATCCTGCGGTTTTGCGGCCAGCTCACAAGAAAGCGAGTTGAAGAAAGGAGCTCAGGGGCACTGTAATTCACAAACCTGCAGAGTTATGAATGACAGCTATCGTCCAAAAATGTATTGAAGTAAGTCTTCGAAGAGGACTTGAAAGTGGGGCAGAATATCAGGAAAACGATTTCAGGGGGTAGACTGGAATTGCACTTAAAGCATAGGAAAAGAGGCAGAATGTCGACAATGATGCACTTGGCCAAAAAGGGTGTATGCGTGTTTTCCTGAATATATTCAGGAAAAAACGCATACGCTCTTTTTGGCCAACCAAGCAAGCGTGTAAAGGAAATCTGCACTACAATGAAGTCTCACTGTCCCCCGGTCCAAAGGGCCATCTGAAAAAAGTGTAAAATCCAGAAAGGCAGGACAGGTCATGGAGAACAGGGAGCCTGGTTATGCTGATGGGCGGGATGTAAATTGCCAACAGCCACTATGGAGAAGTGTATGGTGTTTCCTGAAACACGTAGGAAACAAAGCAACACAGCCTATGGCACTTCCACTTAGGGTCCTATAGCTTAGGGAAATTAACATCAAAAACACACAGCCACCCCAAAGTTTGGGACGGCTCTGTTTAAAAGAACCTCGTCTACGGTACAAGTTCAATATCCGAGAAAGCAAAAAATGGATAAAGAAGTTGTGGTATGTACGTATAATGGAATATCACTCAGCAATGAGATCTACGTCATCAGGCCCGTAGCGGCATAATGAGTGGATTCAGGTATGACGATCCTACGAGACATAAGTCACACAGAAAAAGAAACATCATAAGATATCACTAATACACGGAACGTAAACTTGTCTACACATGAACTGAATTACAAAACAGAACAGGGTCTCAAATTTAGAAAACCAACTTATGCTTGCTTATGGGGAAAGGTGAGTTGGGGTGCTGCATCAAACCAGAGATTGAAATTAGCACAGATACCGTTCCATAAGCCAAATATATAATAGACAAGACCTACTCCTTGCTCAACGAAATGGACTCAACACACCATATTCAACGCCTGGGAATATACCTGACAAGTAAGAATCTTAAGACCCATGGATTTATATGTCTCCATAAGGAAATCAAGCGTGTGTACAGCGGCCTTAACGCAGCAGTGAAAATCCGATAAATCCCATTATCAAAATAAATTTCACAAACAAAACACAGTGACAGTGAAATAGAGAGCAATTCTTAAATAATTCATTCATGGCTTGTGATGCAACCTGGATTTACCACATCTACACCCAGAGCTGGGTGAGACATAAGGCTGGACACTTCGGGCTTATAGCATTGGTGAGGATCGGTGAGCAAACGCAGACCATTTGAAGTCATACTGCATGGTAGCCATTCCATGGGTCCCAACTCTCCAGGTTTAAGGGATTCTTCCTTCAGCTAAAACATGCTTGGGAAACCCGGAGTATGGTCCACCGTGTTATTGGGAAACGTTTTCAAATGCATCTCAGGTTTCATCCCCTGGTACTTGGGTTCACCGTTACAGACGCTTTACTAAAACTCTCCCCACTTGGAGGGTCAGTGCATTTAACCTCCTGTTTGGCACAGTTTGCAATTTCTGCGCAAGATGAACAGGAATAGGGAGAACCAATGAGAGACTAGCTGTAGGTGTCTGCACGTGAAAATGGAACGCTCATTTCCCACCAGGAAGAGGGATTACCCAAAGGCTCAGCGTGCCGAGCAGGAAACAGATTAGGGCATGAAGCAATCCTGCGGTTTTGCGGCCAGCTCACAAGAAAACGAGTTGAAGAAAGGAGCTCAGGGGCACTGTAATTCACAAACCTGCAGAGTTATGAATGACAGCTATCGTCCAAAAATGTATTGAAGTAAATCTTCGAAGAGGACTTGAAAGCGGGGCAGAATTTCAGGAAAACGATTTCAGGGGGTAGAATGGAATTGCACTTAAAGCATAGGAAAAGAGGCAGAATGTCGACAATGGTGCACTTGGCCAAAAAGGGCGTATGCGTTTTTTCCTGAATATATTCAGGAAAAAACGCATACGCCCTTTTTGGCCAACCAAGCAAGCGTGTAAAGGAAATCTGCACTACAATGAAGTCTCACTACCCCCGGTCCAAACGGCCATCTGAAACAAGTGTAAAATCCAGAAAGGCAGGACAGGTCATGGAGAACAGGGAGCCTTGTTATGCTGATGGGCGGGATTTAAATTGCCAACATCCACTCTGGAGAACTGTATGGTGTTTCCTGAAACACGTAGGAAACAAAGCAACACAGCCTATGGCACTTCCACTTATGGTACTATAGCTTAGGGAAATTAAAATGAAAAACACACAGCCACCCCAAAGTTTGGGACGGCTCTGTTTACAAGAACCTCGTCTACGGTACAAGTTAAATATCCGAGAAAGCAAAAAATGGATAAAGAAGTTGTGGTACGTACGTACAATGGAATATCACTCAGCAATGAGATCTACGTCATCCGGCCCATAGCGGCATAATGAGTGGATTCAGGTACGACGATTCTATGAGAAATAAGTCACACAGGAAAAGAAATATCATAAGATATCACTAATACACGGAACGTAAACTTGGCTACACATGAACTGAATTACAAAACAGAACAGGGTCTCAAATTTAGAAAACCAACTTATGCTTGCTTATGGGGAAAGGTGAGTTGGGGTGCTGCATAAAACCAGAGATTGAAATTAGCACAGATTCCGTTCCATAAGGCAAATATATAATAGACTAGACCTACTCCTTGCTCAACGAAATGAACTCAACACCCCATATTCAACGCCTGGGAATATACCTGACAAGTAAGAAACTTAAGACCCATGGATTTATATGTCTCCATAAGGATATCAAGCGTGTGTACAGCGGCCTCAACGCAGCAGTGAAAATCCGATAAATCCCATTGTCAAAATAAATTTCACA
Source organism: Delphinapterus leucas (assembly GCF_059928025.1). Classification (NCBI taxonomy): domain Eukaryota; kingdom Metazoa; phylum Chordata; class Mammalia; order Artiodactyla; family Monodontidae; genus Delphinapterus; species Delphinapterus leucas. The sequence goes on along the minus strand of NW_028322232.1, from coordinate 10,527,790 downwards.
AACAAAACACAATGACAGTGAAATAGAGAGCAATTCTTAAATAATTCATTCAGGGCTTGTGATGCAACCTGGATATACCACATCTACACCCAGAGCTGGGTGACACATAAGGCTGGACACTTCGGGCTGATAGCATTGGTGAGGTTCGGTGAGCAAATGCAGACCCTTTGAAGTCATACTGCATGGTACCCATTCCATGGGTCCCAACTCTCCAGGATTAAGGGATTCTTCCTTCAGCTAAAACATGCATGGGAAACCAAGAGTATGGTCCACCGTGTGATTGGGAAACGTTTTCAAATGCATCTCAGGTTTCGTCCCCTGGTACTCGGGTTCACCGTTCCAGACGCTTTACTAACATTCTCCCCACTTGGAGAGTAATTGCCTTTAACCTCCTGTTTGGCACAGTTTGCAATTTCTGCGCAAGATGAACAGGAATAGGGAGAACCAATGAGAGACTAGCTGTAGGTGTCTGCACGGGCAAATGGAACGCTCATTTCCCACCAGGAAGAGGGACTAACCAAAGGCTCAGCGTGCCCTGCCGGAACCAGATTAGGGCCTGAAGCAATCCTGCGGTTTTGCGGCCAGCTCACAAGAAAGCGAGTTGAAGAAAGGAGCTCAGGGGCACTGTAATTCACAAACCTGCAGAGTTATGAATGACAGCTATCGTCCAAAATTATATTGAAGTAAGTCTTTGAAGAGGACTTGAAAGCGTGGCAGAATTTCAGGAAAACGATTTCAGGGGGTAGACTGGAATTGCACTTAAAGCATAGGAAAAGTGGCAGAATGTCCACAGTGATGCACTTGGCCAAAAAGGGCGTATGCCCTTTTTGGCCAACCAAGCAAGCGTGTAAAGGAAATCTGCACTACAATGAAGTCTCTCTGCCCCCCAGTCAAAAGGGCCATCTGAAACAAGTGTAAAATCCAGAAAGGCAGGAGTGGTCATGGAGAACAGGGAGCCTTGTTTTGCTAATGGGCGGGATTTAAATTGCCAACAGCCACTCTGGAGAAGTGTATGGTGTTTCCTGAAACACGTAGTTTTTGACGGCTCTGTTTACAAGAACCTCGTCTACGGTACAAGTTAAATATCCGAGAAAGCAAAAAATGGATAAAGAAGTTGTGGTACGTACGTACAATGGAATATCACTCAGCAATGAGATCTACGTCATCAGGCCCGTACTGGCATAATGAGTGGATTCAGGTACGACGATTCTACGAGAAATAAGTCACACAGGAAAAGAAATATCATAAGATATCACTAATACACGGAACGTAAACTTGGCTACACATGAACTGAATTACAAAACAGAACAGGGTCTCAAATTTAGAAAACCAACTTCTGCTTGCTTATGGGGAAAGGTGAGTTGGGGTGCTGCATCAAACCAGAGATTGAAATTAGCACAGATACCGTTCCATAAGCCAAATATATAATAGACAACACTTACTCCTTGCTCAACGAAATGGACTCAACACCCCATATTCAACACCTGGGAATATACCTGACAAGTAAGAAACTTAAGACCCATGGATTTATATGTCTCCATAAGGAAGTCAAGCGTGTGTACAGTGGCCTAAACGCAGCAGTGAAAATCCGATAAATCCCATTAACAAAATAAATTTCAAAAACAAAACACAATGACAGTGAAATAGAGAGCAATTCTTAAATAATTCATTCAGGGCTTGTGATGCAACCTGGATTTACCACATCTACACCCAGAGCTAGTTGAGACATAAGGCTGGACACATTGGGCTGATAGCATTGGTGAGGTTTGTTGAACAAACGCAGACCCTTTGAAGTCATACTGCATGGTACCCATTCCATGGGTCCCAACTCTCCAGGTTTAAGGGATTCTTCCTTCAGCTAAAACATGCATGGGAGACCCAGAGTAATGTCCACCATGTGATTGGGAAACGTTTTCAAATGCGTCTCAGGTTTCGACTCCTGGTACTCGGGTTCACCATTCCAGACGCTTTACTAACACTCTCCCCACTTGGAGAGTCAGTGCCTTTAACTTCCTGTTTGGCACAGTTTGCAATTTCTGCGCAATATTAACAGGAATAGGGACAACGAATGAGAGACTAGCTGTAGGTGTCTGCACGGGCAAATGGAATGCTCATTTCCCACCAGGAAGAGGGACTAACCAAAGGCTGAGCGTGCCCTGCCGGAACCAGATTAGGGCCTGAAGCAATCCAGCGGTTTTTCGGCCAGCTCACAAGAAAGCGAGTTGAAGAAAGGAGCTCAGGGGCACTGTAATTCACAAACCTGCAGAGTTATGAATGACAGCTATCGTCCAAAAATGTATGGAAGTAAGTCTTCGAAGAGGACTTGAAAGCGGGGCAGAATTTCAGGAAAACGATTTCAGTGGGTAGACTGGAATTGCACTTAAAGCATAGGAAAAGAGGCAGAATGTCCACAATGATGCACTTGGCCAAAAAGGGCGTATGCGTTTTTCCTGAATATATACAGGAAAAAACGCATACGCCCTTTTTGGCCAACCAAGCAAGCGTGTAAAGGAAATCTGCACTACAATGAAGTCTCACTGCCCCCCGGTCAAAAGGGCCATCTGAAAAAAGTGTAAAATCCAGAAAGGCATGACAGGTCATGGAGAACAGGGAGCCTTGTTATGCTGATGGGCGGGATGAAAATTGCCAACAGCCACTCTGGAAAAGTGTATGGTGTTTCCTGAAACACGTAGGAAACAAAGCAACACAGCCTATGGCACTTCCACATATGGTCCTATAGCTTAGGGAAATTAAAATCAAAAACTCACAGCCACCCCAAAGTTTGGGACGGCTCTGTTTACAACAACCTCGTCTACGGTACAAGTTAAATATCTGAGAAAGCAAAAAATGGATAAAGAAGTTTTGGTACGTACGTACAATGGAATATTACTCAGCAATGAGATCTACGTCATCAGGCCCGTAGCGGCATAATGAGTGGATTCAGGTATGATGATTCTACGAGAAATAAGTCACACAGAAAAAGAAACATCATAAGATATCACTAATACACAGAACGTAAACTTGTCTACACATGAACTGAATTACAAAACAGAACAGGGTCTCAAATTTAGAAAACCAACTTATGCTTGCTTATGGGGAAAGGTGAGTTGGGGTGCTGCATCAAACCAGAGATTGAAATTAGCACAGATACCGTTCCATAAGCCAAATATATAATAGACAAGACCTACTCCTTGCTCAATGAAATGGACTCAACACCCCATATTCAACTCCTGGGAATATACCTGACAAGTAAGAATCTTAAGACCCATGGATTTATATGTCCCCATAAGGAAATCAAGCGTGTGTACAGCGGCCTAAACGCAGCAGTGAAAATCCGATAAATCCCATTATCAAAATAAATTTCACAAACAAAACACAATGACAGTGAAATAGAGAGCAATTCTTAAATAATTCATTCAGGGCTTGTGATGCAACCTGGATTTACCACATCTACACCCAGAGCTGGGTGACAAATAAGGCTGGACACATCGGGCTGATAGCATTGGTGAGGTTCGTTGAGCAAACGCAGACCCTTTGAAGTCATACTGCATGGTAGCCATTCCATGGGTCCCAACTCTCCAGGTTTAAGGGATTCTTCCTTCAGCTAAAACATGCATGGGAAACCCAGAGTATGGTCCACCGTGTGATTGGGAAACGTTTTCAAATGCATCTCAGGTTTCTTCCCCTGGTACTCGGGTTCACCGTTCCAGACGCTTTACTAACATTCTCCCCACTTGGAGAGTAATTGCCTTTAACCTCCTGTTTGGCACAGTTTGCAATTTCTGCGCAAGATGAACAGGAATAGGGAGAACCAATGAGAGACTAGCTGTAGGTGTCTGCACGGGCAAATGGAACGCTCACTTCCCACCAGGAAGAGGGATTAACCAAAGGCTCAGCGTGCCCTGCCGGAACCAGATTAGGGCCTGAAGCAATCCTGCGGTTTTGCGGCCAGCTCACAAGAAAGCCAGTTGAAGAAAAGAGCTCAGGGGCACTGTAATTCACAAACCTGCAGAGTTATGAATGACAGCTATCGTCCAAAAATGTATTGAAGTAAGTCTTCGAAGAGGACTTGAAAGCGGGGCAGAATTTCAGGGAAACGATTTCAGGGGGTAGACTGGAATTGCACTTAAAGCATAGGAAAAGAGGCAGAATGTCGACAATGGTGCACTTGGCCAAAAAGTGCGTATGCGTTTTTTCCTGAATATATTCAGGAAGAAACGCATACGCCCTTTTTGGCCAACCAAGCAAGCGTGTAAAGGAAATCTGCACTACAATGATATCTCACTACCCCCGGTCATAACGGTCATCTGAAACATGTGTAAAATCCAGAAAGGCAGGACAGGTCATGGAGAACAGGGAGCCTTGTTATGCTGATGGGCGGGATGAAAATTGCCAACAGCCACTCTGGAAAAGTGTATGGTGTTTCCTGAAACACGTAGGAAACAAAGCAACACAGCCTATGGCACTTAAACTTATGGTCCTATAGCTTAGGGAAATTAAAATCAAAAACACACAGCCACCTCAAAGTTTGGGACGGCTCTGTTTACAAGAACCACGTCTACGGTACAAGTTAAATATCCGAGAAAGCAAAAAATGGATAAAGAAGTTGTGGTACATACGTACAATGGAATAACTCTCAGCAATGAAATCTATGTCATCAGGCCCGTAGCGGCATAATGAGTGGATTCAGGTACGACGATTCTACGAGAAATAAGTCACACAGAAAAAGAAATATCATAAGATATCACTAATACACGGAACGTAAACTTGTCTACACATGAACTGAATTACAAAACAGCACAGGGTCTCAAATTTAGAAAACAAACTTATGCTTGCTTATGGGGAAAGGTGAGTTGGGGTGCTGCATCAAACCAGAGATTGAAATTAGCAGAGATACCGTTCCATAAGCCAAATATATAATAGACAAGACCTACTCCTTGCTCAACGAAATGGACTCACACCCCATTTTCAACGCCTGGGAATATACCTGACAAGTAAGAATCTTAAGACCCATGGATTTATATGTCTCCATAAGGAAATCAAGCGTGTGTACAGTGGCCTAAACGCAGCAGTGAAAATACGATAAATCCCATTATCAAAATATATTTCAAAAACAAAACACAATGACAGTGAAATAGAGAGCAATTCTTAAATAATTCATTCAGGGCTTGTGAATCAACCTGGATTTACCACATCTACACCCACAGCTCGGTGAGACATAAGGCTGGACACTTCGGGCTGATAGAATTGGTGAGGTTCGGTGAGCAAACGCAGACCCTTTGAAGTCATACTGCATGGTACCCATTCCATGGGTCCCAACACTCCAGGTTTAAGGGATTCTTCCTTCAGCTAAAACAAGCATGGGAAACCCAGAGTAATGTCCACCGTGTGATTGGGAAACGTTTTCAAATGCATCTCAGGTTTCGTCCCCTGGTACTCGGGTTCACCGTTCCAGACGCTTTACTAACACTCTACCCACTGGGAGACTCAGTGCCTTTAACCTCCTGTTTGGCACAGTTTGCAATTTCTGCGCAAGATGAACAGGAATAGGGAGAACAAATGAGAGACTAGCTGTAAGTGTCTGCAAGAGCAAATGGAACGCTCACTTCCCACCAGGAAGAGGGATTAACCAAAGGCTCAGCGAGCCCTGCCGGAACCAGATTAGGGCCTGAAGCAATCCTGCGGTTTTGCGGCCAGCTCACAAGAAAGCGAGTTGAAGAAAGGAGCTCAGGGGCACTGTAATTCACAAACCTGCAGAGTTATGAATGACAGCTATCGTCCAAAAATGTATTGAAGTAAGTCTTCGAAGAGGACTAGAAAGCAGGGCAGAATTTCAGGAAAACGATTTCAGGGCGTAGACTGGAATTGCACTTAAAGCATAGGAAAAGAGGCAGAATGTCGACAATGATGCACTTGGCCAAAAGGAGCGTATGCGTTTTTTCCTGAATATATTCAGGAAGAAACGCATACGCCCTTGTTGGCCAAACAAGCAAGCGTGTAAAGAAAATCTGCACTACAATGAAGTCTCACTGCCCCCCGGTCAAAAGGGCCATCTGAAACAAGTGTAAAATCCAGAAAGGCAGGACAGGTCATGGAGAACAGGGAGCCTTGTTATGCTGATGCGCGGGATGAAAATTGCCAACAGCCACTCTGGAAAAGTGTATGGTGTTTCCTGAAACACGTAGGAAACAAAGCAACACAGCCTATGGCACTTCCACATATGGTCCTATAGCTTAGGTAAATTAAAATCAAAAACTCACAGCCACCCCAAAGTTTGGGACGGCTCTGTTTACAACAACCTGGTCTACGGTACAAGTTAAATATCTGAGAAAGCAAAAAATGGATAAAGAAGTTGTGATACGTACGTACAATGGAATATTACTCAGCAATGAGATCTACGTCATCAGGCCCGTAGCGGCATAATGAGTGGATTCAGGTATGATGATTCTACGAGAAATAAGTCACACAGAAAAAGAAACATCATAAGATATCACTAATACACAGAACGTAAACTTGTCTACACATGAACTGAATTACAAAACAGAACAGGGTCTCAAATTTAGAAAACAAACTTATGCTTGCTTATGGGGAAAGGTGAGTTGGGGTGCTGCATCAAACCAGAGATTGAAATTAGCACAGATACCGTTCCATAAGCCAAATATATAATAGACAAGACCTACTCCTTGCTCAATGAAATGGACTCAACACCCCATATTCAACTCCTGGGAATATACCTGACAAGTAAGAATCTTAAGACCCATGGATTTATATGTCTCCATAAGGAAATCAAGCGTGTGTACAGGGGCCTAAACGCAGCAGTGAAAATCCGATAAATCCCTTATCAAAATAAATTTCACAAACAAAACACAATGACAGTGAAATAGAGAGCAATTCTTAAATAATTCATTCTGGGCTTGTGATGCAACCTGGATTTACCACATCTACACCCAGACCTGGGTGAGACATAAGGCTGGACACATCGGGCTGATAGCATTGGTGAGGTTCGGTGAGCAAACGCAGACCCTTTGAAGTCATACTTCATGGTAGCCATTCCATGGGTCCCAACTCTCCAGGATTAAGGGATTCTTCCTTCAGCTAAAACATGCATGGGAAACCCAGAGTATGGTCCACCGTGTGATTGGGAAACGTTTTCAAATGCATCTCAGGTTTCGTCCCCTGGTACTCGGGTTCACCGTTCCAGACGCTTTACTAACATTCTCCCCACTTGGAGAGTAATTGCCTTTAACTTCCTGTTTGGCACAGTTTGCAATTTCTGCGCAAGATGAACAGGAATAGGGAGAACCAATGAGAGACTAGCTGTAGGTGTCTGCACGGGCAAATGGAACGCTCATTTCCCACCAGGAAGAGGGATTAACCAAAGGCTCAGCGTGCCCTGCCGGAACCAGATTAGGGCCTGAAGCAATCCTGCGGTTTTGCGGCCAGCTCACAAGAAAACGAGTTGAAGAAAGGAGCTCAGGGGCACTGTAATTCACAAACCTGCAGAGTTATGAATGACAGCTATCGTCCAAAAATGTATTGAAGTAAGTCTTCGAAGAGGACTTGAAAGCGGGGCAGAATTTCAGGAAAACGATTTCAGGGGGTAGACTGGAATTGCACCTAAAGCATAGGAAAAGAGGCAGAATGTCGACAATGGTGCACTTGGCCAAAGAGGGCGTATGCGTTTTTTCCTGAATATATTCAGGTAAAAACGCATACGCACTTTTTGGCCAACCAAGCAGGCGTGTAAAGGAAATCTGCACTACAATGAAGTCTCACTACCCCCGGTCCAAACGGCCATCTGAAACAAGTGTAAAATCCAGAAAGGCAGGACAGGTCATGGAGAACAGGGAGCCTTGTTATGCTGATGGGCGGGATGGAAATTGCCAACAGCCACTCTGGAGAAGTGTATGGTGTTTCCTGAAACACGCAGGAAACAAAGCAACACAGCCTATGGCAATTCCACTTATGGTACTATAGCTTAGGGAAATTAAAATCAAAAACACACAGCCAACCCAAAGTTTGGGACGGCTCTGTTTACAAGAACCTCATCTACGGTACAAGTTAAATATCCGAGAAAGCAAAAAATGAATAAAGAAGTTGTGGTACGTACGTACAATGGAATATCACTCAGCAATGAGATCTACGTCATCAGGCCCATAGCGGCATAATGAGTGGATTCAGGTACGACGATTCTATGAGAAATAAGTCACACAGGAAAAGAAATATCATAAGATATCACTAATACACGGAACGTAAACTTGGCTACACATGAACTGAATTACAAAACAGAACAGGGTCTCAAATTTAGAAAACCAACTTATGCTTGCTTATGGGGAAAGGTGAGTTGGGGTGCTGCATAAAACCAGAGATTAAAATTAACACAGATTCCGTTCCATAAGGCAAATATATAATAGAGAAGACCTACTCCTTGCTCAACGAAATGAACTCAACACCCCATATTCAACGCCTGGGAATATACCTGACAAGAAAGAAACTTAAGACCCATGGATCTATATGTCTCCATAAGGATATCAAGCGTGTGTACAGCGGCCTCAACGCAGCAGTGAAAATCCGATAAATCCCATTATCAAAATATATTTCAAAAACAAAACACAATGACAGTGAAATAGAGAACAATTCTTAAATAATTCATTCAGGGCTTGTGATGCAACCTGGATTTACCACATCTACACCCAGAGCTGGGTGAGACATAAGGCTGGACACTTCAGGCTGATAGCATTGGTGAGGTTCGGTGAGCAAACGCAGACCCTTTGAAGTCATACTGCATGGTACCCATTCCATGGGTCCCAACTCTCCAGGTTTAAGGGATTCTTCCTTCAGCTAAAACATGCATGGGAAACCCAGAGTAATGTCCACCATGTGATTGGGAAACGTTTTCAAATGCGTCTCAGTTTTCGACCCCTGGTACTCGGGTTCACCGTTCCAGACGTTTTACTAACATTCTCCCCACTTGGAGAGTAATTGCCTTTAACCTCCTGTTTGGCACAGTTTGCAATTTCTGCGCAAGATGAACAGGAATAGGGAGAAACAATGAGAGGCTAGCTGTAGGTGTCTGCACGGGCAAATGGAACGCTCATTTCCCACCAGGAAGAGGGATTAACCAAAGGCTCAGCGTGCCCTGCCGGAACCAGATTAGGGCCTGAAGCAATCCTGCGGTTTTGCGGCCAGCTCACAAGAAAACGAGTTGAAGAAAGGAGCTCAGGGGCACTGTAATTCACAAACCTGCAGAGTTATGAATGACAGCTATCGTCCAAAAATGTATTGAAGTAAGTCTTCGAAGAGGACTTGAAAGCGGGGCAGAATTTCAGGAAAACGATTTCAGGGGGTAGACTGGAATTGCACCTAAAGCATAGGAAAAGAGGCAGAATGTCGACAATGGTGCACTTGGCCAAAGAGGGCGTATGCGTTTTTTCCTGAATATATTCAGGTAAAAACGCATACGCACTTTTTGGCCAACCAAGCAGGCGTGTAAAGGAAATCTGCACTACAATGAAGTCTCACTACCCCCGGTCCAAACGGCCATCTGAAACAAGTGTAAAATCCAGAAAGGCAGGACAGGTCATGGAGAACAGGGAGCCTTGTTATGCTGATGGGCGGGATGGAAATTGCCAACAGCCACTCTGGAGAAGTGTATGGTGTTTCCTGAAACACGCAGGAAACAAAGCAACACAGCCTATGGCAATTCCACTTATGGTACTATAGCTTAGGGAAATTAAAATCAAAAACACACAGCCAACCCAAAGTTTGGGACGGCTCTGTTTACAAGAACCTCATCTACGGTACAAGTTAAATATCCGAGAAAGCAAAAAATGGATAAAGAAGTTGTGGTACGTACGTACAATGGAATATCACTCAGCAATGAGATCTACGTCATCAGGCCCATAGCGGCATAATGAGTGGATTCAGGTACGACGATTCTATGAGAAATAAGTCACACAGGAAAAGAAATATCATAAGATATCACTAATACACGGAACGTAAACTTGGCTACACATGAACTGAATTACAAAACAGAACAGGGTCTCAAATTTAGAAAACCAACTTATGCTTGCTTATGGGGAAAGGTGAGTTGGGGTGCTGCATAAAACCAGAGATTAAAATTAGCACAGATTCCGTTCCATAAGGCAAATATATAATAGAGAAGACCTACTCCTTGCTCAACGAAATGAACTCAACACCCCATATTCAACGCCTGGGAATATACCTGACAAGAAAGAAACTTAAGACCCATGGATCTATATGTCTCCATAAGGATATCAAGCGTGTGTACAGCGGCCTCAACGCAGCAGTGAAAATCCGATAAATCCCATTATCAAAATATATTTCAAAAACAAAACACAATGACAGTGAAATAGAGAACAATTCTTAAATAATTCATTCAGGGCTTGTGATGCAACCTGGATTTACCACATCTACACCCAGAGCTGGGTGAGACATAAGGCTGGACACTTCGGGCTGATAGCATTGGTGAGGTTCGGTGAGCAAACGCAGACCCTTTGAAGTCATACTGCATGGTACCCATTCCATGGGTCCCAACTCTCCAGGTTTAAGGGATTCTTCCTTCAGCTAAAACATGCATGGGAAACCCAGAGTAATGTCCACCATGTGATTGGGAAACGTTTTCAAATGCATCTCAGTTTTCGACCCCTGGTACTCGGGTTCACCGTTCCAGACGTTTTACTAACATTCTCCCCACTTGGAGAGTAATTGCCTTTAACCTCCTGTTTGGCACAGTTTGCAATTTCTGCGCAAGATGAACAGGAATAGGGAGAAACAATGAGAGGCTAGCTGTAGGTGTCTGCACGGGCAAATGGAACGCTCATTTCCCACCAGGAAGAGGGATTAACCAAAGGCTCAGCGTGCCCTGCCGGAACCAGATTAGGGCCTGAAGCAATCCTGCGGTTTTACGGCCAGCTCACAAGAAAATGAGTTGAAGAAAGGAGCTCAGGGGCACTGTAATTCACAAACCTGCAGAGTTATGAATGACAGCTATCGTCCAAAAATGTATTGAAGTAAGTCTTCGAAGAGGACTTGAAAGCGGGGCAGAATTTCAGGAAAACGATTTCAGGGGGTAGACTGGAATTGCACTTAAAGCATAGGAAAAGAGGCAGAATGTCGACAATGGTGCACTTGGCCAAAAAGGGCGTATGCGTTTTTTCCTGAATATATTCAGGTAAAAACGCATACGCCCTTTTTGGCCAACCAAGCAAGCGTGTAAAGGAAATCTGCACTACAATGAAGTCTCACTACCCCCGGTCGAAACGGCCATCTGAAACAAGTGTAAAATCCAGAAAGGCAGGACAGGTCATGGAGAACAGGGAGCCTTGTTATGCTGATGGGCGGGATGTAAATTGCCAACAGCCACTCTGGAGAACTGTATGGTGTTTCCTGAAACACGTAGGAAACAAAGCAACACAGCCTATGGCACTTAAACTTATGGTCCTATAGCTTAGGGAAATTAAAATCAAAAACACACAGCCACCTCAAAGTTTGGGACGGCTCTGTTTACAAGAACCACGTCTACGGTACAAGTTAAATATCCGAGAAAGCAAAAAATGGATAAAGAAGTTGTGGTACATACGTACAATGGAATAACTCTCAGCAATGAAATCTATGTCATCAGGCCCGTAGCGGCATAATGAGTGGATTCAGGTACGACGATTCTACGAGAAATAAGTCACACAGAAAAAGAAATATCATAAGATATCACTAATACACGGAACGTAAACTTGTCTACACATGAACTGAATTACAAAACAGCACAGGGTCTCAAATTTAGAAAACAAACTTATGCTTGCTTATGGGGAAAGGTGAGTTGGGGTGCTGCATCAAACCAGAGATTGAAATTAGCAGAGATACCGTTCCATAAGCCAAATATATAATAGACAAGACCTACTCCTTGCTCAACGAAATGGACTCACACCCCATTTTCAACGCCTGGGAATATACCTGACAAGTAAGAATCTTAAGACCCATGGATTTATATGTCTCCATAAGGAAATCAAGCGTGTGTACAGTGGCCTAAACGCAGCAGTGAAAATACGATAAATCCCATTATCAAAATATATTTCAAAAACAAAACACAATGACAGTGAAATAGAGAGCAATTCTTAAATAATTCATTCAGGGCTTGTGAATCAACCTGGATTTACCACATCTACACCCACAGCTCGGTGAGACATAAGGCTGGACACTTCGGGCTGATAGAATTGGTGAGGTTCGGTGAGCAAACGCAGACCCTTTGAAGTCATACTGCATGGTACCCATTCCATGGGTCCCAACACTCCAGGTTTAAGGGATTCTTCCTTCAGCTAAAACAAGCATGGGAAACCCAGAGTAATGTCCACCGTGTGATTGGGAAACGTTTTCAAATGCATCTCAGGTTTCGTCCCCTGGTACTCGGGTTCACCGTTCCAGACGCTTTACTAACACTCTACCCACTGGGAGACTCAGTGCCTTTAACCTCCTGTTTGGCACAGTTTGCAATTTCTGCGCAAGATGAACAGGAATAGGGAGAACAAATGAGAGACTAGCTGTAAGTGTCTGCAAGAGCAAATGGAACGCTCACTTCCCACCAGGAAGAGGGATTAACCAAAGGCTCAGCGAGCCCTGCCGGAACCAGATTAGGGCCTGAAGCAATCCTGCGGTTTTGCGGCCAGCTCACAAGAAAGCGAGTTGAAGAAAGGAGCTCAGGGGCACTGTAATTCACAAACCTGCAGAGTTATGAATGACAGCTATCGTCCAAAAATGTATTGAAGTAAGTCTTCGAAGAGGACTAGAAAGCAGGGCAGAATTTCAGGAAAACGATTTCAGGGCGTAGACTGGAATTGCACTTAAAGCATAGGAAAAGAGGCAGAATGTCGACAATGATGCACTTGGCCAAAAGGAGCGTATGCGTTTTTTCCTGAATATATTCAGGAAGAAACGCATACGCCCTTGTTGGCCAAACAAGCAAGCGTGTAAAGAAAATCTGCACTACAATGAAGTCTCACTGCCCCCCGGTCAAAAGGGCCATCTGAAACAAGTGTAAAATCCAGAAAGGCAGGACAGGTCATGGAGAACAGGGAGCCTTGTTATGCTGATGCGCGGGATGAAAATTGCCAACAGCCACTCTGGAAAAGTGTATGGTGTTTCCTGAAACACGTAGGAAACAAAGCAACACAGCCTATGGCACTTCCACATATGGTCCTATAGCTTAGGTAAATTAAAATCAAAAACTCACAGCCACCCCAAAGTTTGGGACGGCTCTGTTTACAACAACCTGGTCTACGGTACAAGTTAAATATCTGAGAAAGCAAAAAATGGATAAAGAAGTTGTGATACGTACGTACAATGGAATATTACTCAGCAATGAGATCTACGTCATCAGGCCCGTAGCGGCATAATGAGTGGATTCAGGTATGATGATTCTACGAGAAATAAGTCACACAGAAAAAGAAACATCATAAGATATCACTAATACACAGAACGTAAACTTGTCTACACATGAACTGAATTACAAAACAGAACAGGGTCTCAAATTTAGAAAACAAACTTATGCTTGCTTATGGGGAAAGGTGAGTTGGGGTGCTGCATCAAACCAGAGATTGAAATTAGCACAGATACCGTTCCATAAGCCAAATATATAATAGACAAGACCTACTCCTTGCTCAATGAAATGGACTCAACACCCCATATTCAACTCCTGGGAATATACCTGACAAGTAAGAATCTTAAGACCCATGGATTTATATGTCTCCATAAGGAAATCAAGCGTGTGTACAGGGGCCTAAACGCAGCAGTGAAAATCCGATAAATCCCTTATCAAAATAAATTTCACAAACAAAACACAATGACAGTGAAATAGAGAGCAATTCTTAAATAATTCATTCTGGGCTTGTGATGCAACCTGGATTTACCACATCTACACCCAGACCTGGGTGAGACATAAGGCTGGACACATCGGGCTGATAGCATTGGTGAGGTTCGGTGAGCAAACGCAGACCCTTTGAAGTCATACTTCATGGTAGCCATTCCATGGGTCCCAACTCTCCAGGATTAAGGGATTCTTCCTTCAGCTAAAACATGCATGGGAAACCCAGAGTATGGTCCACCGTGTGATTGGGAAACGTTTTCAAATGCATCTCAGGTTTCGTCCCCTGGTACTCGGGTTCACCGTTCCAGACGCTTTACTAACATTCTCCCCACTTGGAGAGTAATTGCCTTTAACTTCCTGTTTGGCACAGTTTGCAATTTCTGCGCAAGATGAACAGGAATAGGGAGAACCAATGAGAGACTAGCTGTAGGTGTCTGCACGGGCAAATGGAACGCTCATTTCCCACCAGGAAGAGGGATTAACCAAAGGCTCAGCGTGCCCTGCCGGAACCAGATTAGGGCCTGAAGCAATCCTGCGGTTTTGCGGCCAGCTCACAAGAAAACGAGTTGAAGAAAGGAGCTCAGGGGCACTGTAATTCACAAACCTGCAGAGTTATGAATGACAGCTATCGTCCAAAAATGTATTGAAGTAAGTCTTCGAAGAGGACTTGAAAGCGGGGCAGAATTTCAGGAAAACGATTTCAGGGGGTAGACTGGAATTGCACCTAAAGCATAGGAAAAGAGGCAGAATGTCGACAATGGTGCACTTGGCCAAAGAGGGCGTATGCGTTTTTTCCTGAATATATTCAGGTAAAAACGCATACGCACTTTTTGGCCAACCAAGCAGGCGTGTAAAGGAAATCTGCACTACAATGAAGTCTCACTACCCCCGGTCCAAACGGCCATCTGAAACAAGTGTAAAATCCAGAAAGGCAGGACAGGTCATGGAGAACAGGGAGCCTTGTTATGCTGATGGGCGGGATGGAAATTGCCAACAGCCACTCTGGAGAAGTGTATGGTGTTTCCTGAAACACGCAGGAAACAAAGCAACACAGCCTATGGCAATTCCACTTATGGTACTATAGCTTAGGGAAATTAAAATCAAAAACACACAGCCAACCCAAAGTTTGGGACGGCTCTGTTTACAAGAACCTCATCTACGGTACAAGTTAAATATCCGAGAAAGCAAAAAATGAATAAAGAAGTTGTGGTACGTACGTACAATGGAATATCACTCAGCAATGAGATCTACGTCATCAGGCCCATAGCGGCATAATGAGTGGATTCAGGTACGACGATTCTATGAGAAATAAGTCACACAGGAAAAGAAATATCATAAGATATCACTAATACACGGAACGTAAACTTGGCTACACATGAACTGAATTACAAAACAGAACAGGGTCTCAAATTTAGAAAACCAACTTATGCTTGCTTATGGGGAAAGGTGAGTTGGGGTGCTGCATAAAACCAGAGATTAAAATTAACACAGATTCCGTTCCATAAGGCAAATATATAATAGAGAAGACCTACTCCTTGCTCAACGAAATGAACTCAACACCCCATATTCAACGCCTGGGAATATACCTGACAAGAAAGAAACTTAAGACCCATGGATCTATATGTCTCCATAAGGATATCAAGCGTGTGTACAGCGGCCTCAACGCAGCAGTGAAAATCCGATAAATCCCATTATCAAAATATATTTCAAAAACA
Source organism: Delphinapterus leucas (assembly GCF_059928025.1). NCBI lineage: Eukaryota > Metazoa > Chordata > Mammalia > Artiodactyla > Monodontidae > Delphinapterus > Delphinapterus leucas. The sequence continues at coordinate 10,512,199 of NW_028322232.1, read as the reverse complement.
AAACACAATGACAGTGAAATAGAGAACAATTCTTAAATAATTCATTCAGGGCTTGTGATGCAACCTGGATTTACCACATCTACACCCAGAGCTGGGTGAGACATAAGGCTGGACACTTCAGGCTGATAGCATTGGTGAGGTTCGGTGAGCAAACGCAGACCCTTTGAAGTCATACTGCATGGTACCCATTCCATGGGTCCCAACTCTCCAGGTTTAAGGGATTCTTCCTTCAGCTAAAACATGCATGGGAAACCCAGAGTAATGTCCACCATGTGATTGGGAAACGTTTTCAAATGCGTCTCAGTTTTCGACCCCTGGTACTCGGGTTCACCGTTCCAGACGTTTTACTAACATTCTCCCCACTTGGAGAGTAATTGCCTTTAACCTCCTGTTTGGCACAGTTTGCAATTTCTGCGCAAGATGAACAGGAATAGGGAGAAACAATGAGAGGCTAGCTGTAGGTGTCTGCACGGGCAAATGGAACGCTCATTTCCCACCAGGAAGAGGGATTAACCAAAGGCTCAGCGTGCCCTGCCGGAACCAGATTAGGGCCTGAAGCAATCCTGCGGTTTTGCGGCCAGCTCACAAGAAAACGAGTTGAAGAAAGGAGCTCAGGGGCACTGTAATTCACAAACCTGCAGAGTTATGAATGACAGCTATCGTCCAAAAATGTATTGAAGTAAGTCTTCGAAGAGGACTTGAAAGCGGGGCAGAATTTCAGGAAAACGATTTCAGGGGGTAGACTGGAATTGCACCTAAAGCATAGGAAAAGAGGCAGAATGTCGACAATGGTGCACTTGGCCAAAGAGGGCGTATGCGTTTTTTCCTGAATATATTCAGGTAAAAACGCATACGCACTTTTTGGCCAACCAAGCAGGCGTGTAAAGGAAATCTGCACTACAATGAAGTCTCACTACCCCCGGTCCAAACGGCCATCTGAAACAAGTGTAAAATCCAGAAAGGCAGGACAGGTCATGGAGAACAGGGAGCCTTGTTATGCTGATGGGCGGGATGGAAATTGCCAACAGCCACTCTGGAGAAGTGTATGGTGTTTCCTGAAACACGCAGGAAACAAAGCAACACAGCCTATGGCAATTCCACTTATGGTACTATAGCTTAGGGAAATTAAAATCAAAAACACACAGCCAACCCAAAGTTTGGGACGGCTCTGTTTACAAGAACCTCATCTACGGTACAAGTTAAATATCCGAGAAAGCAAAAAATGGATAAAGAAGTTGTGGTACGTACGTACAATGGAATATCACTCAGCAATGAGATCTACGTCATCAGGCCCATAGCGGCATAATGAGTGGATTCAGGTACGACGATTCTATGAGAAATAAGTCACACAGGAAAAGAAATATCATAAGATATCACTAATACACGGAACGTAAACTTGGCTACACATGAACTGAATTACAAAACAGAACAGGGTCTCAAATTTAGAAAACCAACTTATGCTTGCTTATGGGGAAAGGTGAGTTGGGGTGCTGCATAAAACCAGAGATTAAAATTAGCACAGATTCCGTTCCATAAGGCAAATATATAATAGAGAAGACCTACTCCTTGCTCAACGAAATGAACTCAACACCCCATATTCAACGCCTGGGAATATACCTGACAAGAAAGAAACTTAAGACCCATGGATCTATATGTCTCCATAAGGATATCAAGCGTGTGTACAGCGGCCTCAACGCAGCAGTGAAAATCCGATAAATCCCATTATCAAAATATATTTCAAAAACAAAACACAATGACAGTGAAATAGAGAACAATTCTTAAATAATTCATTCAGGGCTTGTGATGCAACCTGGATTTACCACATCTACACCCAGAGCTGGGTGAGACATAAGGCTGGACACTTCGGGCTGATAGCATTGGTGAGGTTCGGTGAGCAAACGCAGACCCTTTGAAGTCATACTGCATGGTACCCATTCCATGGGTCCCAACTCTCCAGGTTTAAGGGATTCTTCCTTCAGCTAAAACATGCATGGGAAACCCAGAGTAATGTCCACCATGTGATTGGGAAACGTTTTCAAATGCATCTCAGTTTTCGACCCCTGGTACTCGGGTTCACCGTTCCAGACGTTTTACTAACATTCTCCCCACTTGGAGAGTAATTGCCTTTAACCTCCTGTTTGGCACAGTTTGCAATTTCTGCGCAAGATGAACAGGAATAGGGAGAAACAATGAGAGGCTAGCTGTAGGTGTCTGCACGGGCAAATGGAACGCTCATTTCCCACCAGGAAGAGGGATTAACCAAAGGCTCAGCGTGCCCTGCCGGAACCAGATTAGGGCCTGAAGCAATCCTGCGGTTTTACGGCCAGCTCACAAGAAAATGAGTTGAAGAAAGGAGCTCAGGGGCACTGTAATTCACAAACCTGCAGAGTTATGAATGACAGCTATCGTCCAAAAATGTATTGAAGTAAGTCTTCGAAGAGGACTTGAAAGCGGGGCAGAATTTCAGGAAAACGATTTCAGGGGGTAGACTGGAATTGCACTTAAAGCATAGGAAAAGAGGCAGAATGTCGACAATGGTGCACTTGGCCAAAAAGGGCGTATGCGTTTTTTCCTGAATATATTCAGGTAAAAACGCATACGCACTTTTTGGCCAACCAAGCAAGCGTGTAAAGGAAATCTGCACTACAATGAAGTCTCACTACCCCCGGTCGAAACGGCCATCTGAAACAAGTGTAAAATCCAGAAAGGCAGGACAGGTCATGGAGAACAGGGAGCCTTGTTATGCTGATGGGCGGGATGTAAATTGCCAACAGCCACTCTGGAGAACTGTATGGTGTTTCCTGAAACACGTAGGAAACAAAGCAACACAGCCTATGGCACTTCCACTTATGGTCCTATAGCTTAGGGAAATTAAAATAAAAAACAAACAGCCACCCCAAAGTTTGGGACGGCTCTGTTTACAAGAACTTCGTCTACGGTACAAGTTAAATATCCGAGAAAGCAAAAAAAGGATAAAGAAGTTGTGGTACGCACGTACAATGGAATATCACTCAGCAATGAGATCTACGTCATCAGGCCCGTAGCGGCATAATGAGTGGATTCAGGTACGACGATTCTACGAGAAATAAGTCACACAGGAAGAGAAATATCATAAGATATCACTAATACACGGAACGTAAACTTGGCTACACATGAACTGAATTACAAAACAGAACAGGGTCTCAAATTTAGAAAACCAACTTATGCTTGCTTATGGGGAAAGGTGAGTTGGGGTGCTGCATCAAACCAGAGATTGAAATTAGCACAGATACCGTTCCATAAGCCAAATATATAATAGACAAGACCTACACCTTGCTCAACGAAATGGACTCAACACCCCATATTCAACACCTGGGAATATACCTGACAAGTAAGAAACTTAAGACCCATGGATTTATATGTCTCCATAAGGAAGTCAAGCGTGTGTACAGTGGCCTAAACGCAGCAGTGAAAATCCAATAAATCCCATTAACAAAATAAATTTCAAAAACAAAACACAATGACAGTGAAATAGAGAGCAATTCTTAAATAATTCATTCAGGGCTTGTGATGCAACCTGGATTTACCACATCTACACCCAGAGCTAGTTGAGACATAAGGCTGGACACATCGGGCTGATAGCATTGGTGAGGTTTGTTGAACAAACGCAGACCCTTTGAAGTCATACTGCATGGTAGTCATTCCATGGGTCCCAACTCTCCAGGTTTAAGGGATTCTTCCTTCAGCTAAAACATGCATGGGAGACCCAGAGTAATGTCCACCATGTGATTGGGAAACGTTTTCAAATGCGTCTCAGGTTTCGACACCTGGTACTCGGGTTCACCGTTCCAGACGCTTTACTAACACTCTCCCCACTTGGAGAGTCAGTGCCTTTAACTTCCTGTTTGGCACAGTTTGCAATTTCTGCGCAACATGAACAGGAATAGGGAGAACCAATGAGAGACTAGCTGTAGGTGTCTGCACGGGCAAACGGAACGCTCATTTCCCACCAGGAAGAGGAATTAACCAAAGTCTCAGCGTGCCCTGCGGGAACCAGATTAGGGCCTGAAGCAATCCTGCGGTTTTGCGGCCAGCTCACAAGAAAGCGAGTTGAAGAAAGGAGCTCAGGGGCACTGTAATTCACAAACCTGCAGAGTTATGAATGACAGCTATCATCCAAAAATGTATTGAATTAAGTCTTCGAAGAGGACATGAATGCGGGGCAGAATTTCAGGAAAACGATTTCAGGGGGTAGACGGGAATTGCACTTAAAGCATAGGAAAAGAGGCAGAATGTCGACAATGATGCACTTGGCCAAAAAGGGCGTATGCGTTTTTTCCTGAATATATTCAGGAAAAAACGCATACGCCCTTTTTGGCCAACCAAGCAAGCGTGTAAAGGAAATCTGCACTACAATGAAGTCTCACTGCCCCCGGTCAAAATGGCCATCTGAAAAAAGTGTAAAATCCAGAAAGGCAGGACAGGTCTTGGAGAACAGGGAGCCTTGTTATGCTGATGGGCGGGATGTAAATTGCCAACGGCCACTCTGGAGAAGTGTATGGTGTTTGCTGAAACACGTAGGAAACAAAGCAACACAACCTATGGCACTTCCACTTACGGTCCTATAGCTTAGGGAAATTAAAATAAAAAACACACAGCCATCCCAAAGTTTGGGACGGCTCTGTTTACAAGAACCTCGTCTACAGTACAAGTTAAATATCCGAGAAAGCAAAAAATGGATAAAGAAGTTGTGGTACGTACGTACAATGGAATATCACTCAGCAATGAAATCTACGTCATCAGGCCCGTAGCGGCATAATAAGTGGATTCAGGTACGAAGATTCTACGAGAAATAAGTCACACAGAAAAAGAAACATCATAAGATATCACTAATACACGGAACGTAAAATTGTCTACACATGAACTGAATTACAAAAGAGAACAGGGTCTCAAATTTAGAAAACCAACTTATGCTTGCTTATGGGGAAAGGTGAGTTGGGGTGCTGCATAAAACCAGAGATTGAAATTAGCACAGATACCGTTCCATAAGCCAAATATATAATAGACAACACCTACTCCTTGCTCAACGAAATGGACTCAACACCCCATATTCAACGCCTGGGAATATACCTGAGAAGTAAGAATCTTAAGACCCATGGATTTATATGTCTCCATAAGGAAATCAAGCGTGTGTACAGTGGCCTAAACGCAGCAGTTAAAACCCGATAAATCCCATTATCAAAATAAATTTCACAAACACAACACAATGACAGTGAAATAGAGAGCAATTCTTAAATAATTCATTCAGGGCTTGTGATGCAACCTGGATTTACCACATCTACACGTAAAGCTGGTTGAGACATAAGGCTGGACACTTCGGGCTGATAGCATTGGTGAGGTTCGTTGAGCAAAGGCAGACCCTTTGAAACCATACTGCATGGTAGCCATTCCTTGGGTCCCAATTCTCCAGGTTAAGGGATTCTTCCTTCAGCTAAAACATGCATGGGAAACCCAGAGTATGGTCCACCGTGTGATTGGGAAACGTTTTCAAATGCATCTCAGGTTTCGTCCCCTGGTACTCGGGTTCACCGTTCCAGACGCTTTACTAACACTCTCCCCACTTGGAGAGTCAGTGTCTTTAACCTCCTGTTTGGCACTGTTTGCAATTTCTGCAAAACATGAACAGGAATAGGGAGAACCAATGAGAGACTAGCTGTAGGTGTCTGCACGGGCAAATGGAACGCTCATTTCCCACCAGAAAGAGGAATTAACCAAAGGCTCAGCATGCCCTGCCGGAACCAGATTAGGTCCTGAAGCAATCCTGCAGTTTTGCGGCCAGCTCACAAGATAGCGAGTTGAAGAATGGAGCCCAGGGGCACTGTAATTCACAAACCTGCAGAGTTATGAATGACAGCTATCGTCCAAAGATTTATTGAAGTAAGTCTTCGAACAGGACTTGAAAGTGGGGCAGAATTTCAGGAAAACGATTTCATGGGGTAGACTGGAATTGCACTTAAAGCATAGGAAAAGAGGCATAATGTCCACAATGATGCACTTGGCCAAAAAGGGCGTATGCGTTTTTTCCTGAATATATTCAGGAAAAAATGCATACGCCCTTTTTGGCCAACCAAGCAAGCGTGTAAAGGAAATCTGCACTACAATGAAGTCTCACTGCCCCCTTTCAAAAGGGCCATCTGAAACAAGTGTAAAATCCAGAAAGGCAGGACAGGTCATGGAGAAAACGGAGCCTTGTTATGCTGATGGGCGGGATGTAAATTGCCAACAGCCACTCTGGAGAAGTGTATGGTGTTTCCTGAAACACGTAGGAAACAAAGCAACACAGCCTATTGCACTTCCACCTACGGCCCTATAGCTTAGGGAAATTAAAATCAAAAACACACAGCCACCCCAAAGTTTGGGACGGCTCTGTTTACAAGAACCTCGTACGGTACAAGTTAAATATCCGAGAAAGCAAAAAATAGATAAAGAAGTTGTGGTACGTATGTACAATGGAATATCACTCAGCAATGAGATCTACGTCATCAGGCCCGTAGCAGCATAATGAGTGGATTCAGGTACGACGATTCTACGAGAAATAAGTCACACAGAAAAAGAAACATCATAAGATATCACTAATACACGGAACATTAACTTGGGTACACATGAACTGAATTACAAAACAGAACAAGGTCTGAAATTTAGAAAACCAACTTATTCTTGCTTATAGGGAAAGGTGAGTTGGGGTGCTGCATAAAACCAGAGATTGAAATTAGCACAGATACCGTTCCATAAGCCAAATATATAATAGACAAGACCTACTCCTTGCTCAACGAAATGGACTCAACACCCCATATTCAACGCCTGGGAATATACCTGACAAGTAAGAATCTTAAGACCCATGGATTTATATGCCTCCATAAGGAAGTAAAGCGTGTGTACAGTGGCCTAAACGCAGCAGTGAAAATCCGATAAATCCCATTAACAAAATAAATTTCAAAAACAGAACACAATGACAGTGAAATAGAGAGCAATTCTTAGATAATTTATTCAGGGCTTGTGATGCCACCTGGATTTACCACATTTACAACCGGAGCTGGGTGAGACATAAGGCTGGACACTTCGGGCTGATAGCATTGGTGAGGTTCGGTGAGCAAAGGCAGACCCTTTGAAGTCATACTGCATGGAACCCATTCCATGGGTCCCAACTCTCCAGGTTTAAGGGATTCTACCTTCAACTAAAACATGCATGGGAAACCCAGAGCATGGTCCACTGTGTGATTGGGAATCGTTTTCAAATGCATCTCTGGTTTCGACCCCTGGTACTCGGGTGCACCATTCCAGACGCTTTACTAACACTCTCCCCACTTGGAGAGTCAGTGCCTTTAACCTCCTGTTTGGCACAGTTTGCAATTTCTGCGCAAGATGAACAGGAATAGGGAGAACCAATGAGAGACTAGCTGTAGGTGTCTGCACGGGCAAATGGAACCCTCATTTCCCACCAGGAAGAGGAATTAACCAAAGGCTCAGCGTGCCCTGCCGGAACCAGATTAGGGCCTGAAGCAATCCTGCGGTTTTGCGGCCAGCTCAAAAGAAAGCGAGTTGAAGAAAGGAGTTCAGGGGCACTGTAATTCACAAACCTGCAGAGTTATGAATGACAGCTATCGTCCAAAAATGTATTGAAGTAAGTCTTCGAAGAGGACTTGAAAGCGGGGCAGAATTTCAGGAAAACGATTTCATGGGGTAGACTTGAATTGCACTCAAAGCATAGGAAAAGAGGCAGAATGTCGACAATGATGCACTTGGCCAAAAAGGGCGTATGCTTTTTTCCCTGAATATATTCAGGAAAAAACGCATACGCCCTTTTTGGCCAACCAAGCAAGCTTGTAAAGGAAATCTGCACTACATTGAAGTCTCACTGCCCCCCGGTCAAAAGGGCCATCTGAAAAAAGTGTAAAATCCAGAAAGGCAGGACAGGTCATGGAGAACAGGGAGCCTTGTTATGCTGATGGGCGGGATGTAAATTGCCAACAGCCACTCTGGAAAAGTGTATGGTGTTTCCTGAAACACGTAGGAAACAAAGCAACACAGCCTATGGCACTTCCACTTATGGTCCTATAGCTTAGGGAAATTAAAATCAAAAACTCACAGCCACCCCGAGTTTGGGACGGCTCTATTTACAAGAACCTCGTCTACGGTACAAGTTAAATATCCGAGAAAGCAAAAAATGGATAAAGAGGTTGTGGTACGTACGTACAATGGAATATTACTCAGCAATGAGATCTACGTCATCAGGCCCGTAGCGGCATAATGAGTGGATTCAGGTACGACGATTCTATGAGAAATAAGTCACACAGAAAAAGAAACATCATAAGTTATCACTAATACACGGAACGTAACCTTGTCTACACATGAACTGAATTACAAAAGAGAACAGGGTCTCAAATTTAGAAAACCAACTTATGCTTGCTTATGGGGAAAGGTGAGTTGGGGTGCTGCATCAAACCAGAGATTGAAATTAACACAAAGACCGTTCCATAAGCCAAATATATAATAGACAAGACCTACTCCTTGCTCAACGAAATGGACTCAACACCCCATATTCAACTCCTGGGAATATACCTGACAAGAAAGAATCTTAAGACCCATGGATTTATATGTCTCCATAAGGAAATCAAGCGTGTGTACAGCGGCCTAAACGCAGCAGTGAAAATCCGATAAATCCCATTATCAAAATAAATATCACAAACAAAACACAATGACAGTGAAATAGAGAGCAATTCTTAAATAATTCATTCAGGGCTTGTGATGCAACCTGGATTTACCACATCTACACCCAGAGCTAGTTGAGACATAAGGCTGGACACATCGGGCTGATAGCATTGGTGAGGTTTGGTGAACAAACGCAGACCCTTTGAAGTCATACTGCATGGTACCCATTCCATGGGTCCCAACTCTCCAGGTTTAAGGGATTCTTCCTTCAGCTAAAACATGCATGGGAAACCCAGAGTATGGTCCACCGTGTGATTGGGAAACGTTTTCAAATGCATCTCAGGTTTCGTGCACTGGTACTTGGTTTCACCGTTCCAGACGCTTTACTAACACTCTCCCCACTTGGAGAGTCAGTGCCTTTAACCTCCTGTTTGGCACAGTTTGCAATTTCTGCGCAAGATGAACAGGAATAGGGAGAACCAATGAGAGACTAGCTGTAGGTGTCTGCACGGGCAAATGGAACGCTCTTTTCCCACCAGGAAGAGGGATTAACCAAAGGCTCAGCGTGCCCTGCCGGAACCAGATTAGGGCCTGAAGCAACCCTGCGGTTTTGCGGCCAGCTCACAAGAAAGCGAGTTGAAGAAAGGAGCTCAGGGGCACTGTAATTCACAAACCTGCAGAGTTATGAATGACAGCTATCGTCCAAAAATGTATTGAAGTAAGTCTTCGAAGAGGACTTGAAAGCGTGGCAGAATTTCAGGAAAACGATTTCAGGGGGTAGACTGGAATTGCACTTAAAGCATAGGAAAGAGGCAGAATGTCCACAATGATGCCCTTGGCCAAAAAGGGCGTATGCGTTTTTTCCTGAATATATTCAGGAAAAAACGCATACGCACTTTTTGGTCAAACAAGCAAGCGTGTAAAGGAAATCTGCACTACAATGAAGTCTCACTGCCCCCCGGTCAAAAGGGCCATCTGAAAAAAGTGTAAACTCCAGAAAGGCAGGACAGGTCATGGAGAACAGGGAGCCTTGTTATGCTGATGTGCGGAATGTAAATTGCCAACAGCCACCCTGGAGAAGTGTATGGTGTTTCGTGAAACACGTACGAAACAAAGCAACACAGCCTATGGCACTTCCACTTATGGTCCTATAGCTTAGGGAAATTAAAACAAAAACACACAGCCACCCCAATGTTTGGGACGGCTCTGTTTACAAGAACCTCGTCTATGGTACAAGTTAAATATCCTAGAAAGCAAAAAATGGATAAAGAAGTTGTGGTACGCACGTACAATGGAATATAACTCAGCAATGAAATCTACGTCATCAGGCCCATAGCGACATAATGAGTGGATTCAGGTACGACGATTCTACGAGAAATAAGTCACACAGAAAAAGAAACAACATAAGATATCAATAATACACGGAATGTAAACTTGGCTACACATGAACTGAATTACAAAACAGAACAGGGTCTCAAATTTAGAAAACCAACTTATGCTTGCTTATGGGAAATGTTGAGTTGGGGTGCTGCATAAACCAGAGATTGTAATTAGCACAGATACCGTTCCATAAGCAAAATATATTATAGACAGGACCTACTCCTTGCTCAACGAAATGGACTCAACACCCCATATTCAACGCCTGGGAACATACCGGGCAAGTAAGAACCTTAAGACCCATGGATTTTTATGTCTCCATAAGGAAATCAAGCGTGTGTACATCGGCCTAAATGCAGCAGTGAAAATCCGATAAATCCCATTATCAAAACAAATTTCAAAAAAAAACACAATGACAGTGAAATAGAGAGAAATTCTTAAGTAATTCATTCAGGGCTTGTGATGCAACCTGGATTTACCACATCTACACCCAGAGCTGGGTGAGACATAAGGCTGGACACTTCGGGCTGATAGCATTGGTGAGGTTCGGTGAGCAAACACAGACCCTTTGAAGTCATACTGCATGGTACCCATTCCATGGGTCCCAACTCTCCAGGTTTAAGGGATTCTTCCTTCAGCTAAAACATGCATGGGAAACCCAGAGTATGGTCCACCGGGTGATTGGGAAACGTTTTCAAATGCATCTCAGGTTTCGTGCCCTGGTACTTGGTTTCACCGTTCCAGACGCTTTACTAACACTCTCCCCACTTGGAGAGTCAGTGCCTTTAACCTCCTGTTTGGCACAGTTTGCAATTTCTGCGCAAGATGAACAGGAATAGGGAGAACCAATGAGAGACTAGCTGTAGGTGTCTGCACGGGCAAATGGAACGCTCTTTTCCCACCAGGAAGAGGGATTAACCAAAGGCTCAGCGTGCCCTGCCGGAACCAGATTAGGGCCTGAAGCAACCCTGCGGTTTTGCGGCCAGCTCACAAGAAAGCGAGTTGAAGAAAGGAGCTCAGGGGCACTGTAATTCACAAACCTGCAGAGTTATGAATGACAGCTATCGTCTAAAAATGTATTGAAGTAAGTCTTCAAAGAGGACTTGAAAGCGTGGCAGAATTTCAGGAAAACGATTTCAGGGGGTAGACTGGAATTGCACTTAAAGCATAGGAAAGAGGCAGAATGTCCACAATGATGCCCTTGGCCAAAAAGGGCGTATGCGTTTTTTCCTGAATATATTCAGGAAAAAACGCATATGCTCTTTTTGGCCAAACAAGCAAGCGTGTAAAGGAAATCTGCACTACAATGAACTCTCACTGCCCCCCGGTCAAAAGGGCCATCTGAAAAAAGTGTAAACTCCAGAAAGGCAGGACAGGTCATGGAGAACAGGGAGCCTTGTTATGCTGATGTGCGGAATGTAAATTGCCAACAGCCACCCTGGAGAAGTGTATGGTGTTTCGTGAAACACGTACGAAACAAAGCAACACAGCCTATGTCACTTCCACTTATGGTCCTATAGCTTAGGGAAATTAAAACAAAAACACACAGCCACCCCAATATTTGGGACGGCTCTGTTTACAAGAACCTCGTCTATGGTACAAGTTAAATATCCGAGAAAGCAAAAAATGGATAAAGAAGTTGTGGTACGCACGTACAATGGAATATCACTCAGCAATGAGATCTACGTCCTCAGGCCCGTAGCGGCATAATGAGTGGATTCAGGTAGGATGATTCTACGAGAAATAAGTCACACAGAAAAAGAAACATCATAAGATATCACTAATACACGGAATATAAACTTGACTACACATGAACTGAATTACAAAACAGAACAGGGTCTCAAATTTAGAAAACCAACTTATGCTTGCTTAAGGGGAAAGGTGAGTTGGGGTGCTGCATAAAACCAGAGATTAAAATTAGCACAGATACCGTTCCATAAGCCAAATATATAATAGACAAGACCTACTCCTTGCTCAACGAAATGGACTCAACACCCCATATTCAACGCCTCGGTAGATACCTGACAAGAAAGAATCTTAAAACCCATGGATTTATATGTCTCCAGAAGGAAATCAAGCGTGTGTACAGCGGCCTCAACGCAGCAGTGAAAATCCGATAAATCCCATTATCAAAATAAATTTCAAAAACAAAACACAATGACAGTGAAATAGAGAGCAATTCTTAAATAATTCATTCAGGGCTTGTGATGCAACCTGGATTTACCACATCTACACCCAGAGCTGGGTGAGACATAAGGCTGGACACTTTGGCTGATAGCATTGGTGAGATTCGGTGAGCAAACGCAGACCCTTTGAAGTCATACTTCATGTTACCCATTCCATGGGTCCCAACTCTCCAGGTTTACGGGATTCTTCCTTCAGCTAAAACATGCATGGGAAACCCAGAGTATGGTCCACCGTGTGATTGGGAAACGTTTTTAAATGCATCTCAGTTTTCGAACCCTGGTACTCGGTTGCAACATTCCACACGCTTTACTAACACTCTCCCCACTTGGAGAGTCAGTGCCTTTAACCTCCTGTTTGGCACAGTTTGCAATTTCTGCGCAAGATGAACAGGAATAGGGAGAACCAATGAGAGACTAGCTGTAGGTGTCTGCACGGGCAAATGGAACGCTCATTTCCCAACAGGAAGAGGAATTAACCAAAGGCTCAGTGGGCCCTGCCAGAACCAGATTAGGGCCTGAAGCAATCCTGCGTTTTTGTGGCCAGCTCACGAGAAAGCGAGTTGAAGAAAGGAGCTCAGGGGCACTGTAATTCACAAACCTACAGAGTTATGAATAACATCTATCGTCCAAAAATGTACTGAAGTAAGTCTTCGAAGAGGACTTGAAAGCGTGGCAGAATTTCAGGAAAACGATTTCAGGGGGTAGACTGGAATTGCACTTAAAGCATAGGAAAAGAGGCAGAATGTCCACAATGATGCACTTGGCCAAAAAGGGCGTATGCGTTTTCTCCTGAATATATTCAGGAAAAAATGCATACGCCCTTTTTGGCCAACCAAGCAAGCGTGTAAAGGAAATCTGCACTACAATGAAGTCTCACTGCCCCCCGGTCAAAAGGGCCATCTGAAAAAAGTGTAAAATCCAGAAAGACAGGACAGGTCATGGAGAACAGGGAGGCTTGTTATGCTGATGGGTGGGATGTAAATTGCCAACAGCCAATCTGTAGAAGTGTATGGTGTTTCCTGAAACACGTAGGAAACAAAGCAACACAGCCTATGGCACTTCCCCTTATGGTCCTATAGCTTAGGGAAATTAAAATCAAAATCACACAGCCACCGCAATGTTTGGGATGGCTCTGTTTACAAGAACCTCGTCTACGGTACAAGTTAAATATCCGAGAAAGCAAAAAATGGATAAAGAAGTTGTGGTACGCACGTACAATGGAATATCACTCAGCAATGAAATCTACGTCATCAGGCCCATAGCGGCATAATGAGTGGATTGAGGTACGATGGTTCTACGAGAAATAAGTCACACAGAAAAAGAAACATCATAAGATATCACTAATACACGGAATGTAAACTTGGCTACACATGAACTGAGTTACAAAACAGAACAGGGTCTCAAATTTAGAACACCAACTTATGCTTGCTTATGGGGAAAGGTGAGTTGGGGTGCTGCATAAAAGCAGAGATTGAAATTAGCACAGATACCTTTCCATAAGCCAAATACATAATAGACAAGACTTACTCCTTGCTCAACGAAATGGACTCAACACCACATATTCAACGCCTGGGAATATACCTGACAAGTAAGAATCTTAAAACCCATGGATTTATATGTCTCCATAAGGAAATCAAGTGTGTGTACAGCGGCCTCAACGCAGCAGTGAAAATCCGATAAATCCCATTATCAAAACAAATTTCAAAAACAAAACTCAATGACAGTGAAATAGAGAGCAATTCTTAAATAATTCATTCAGGGCTTGTGATGCAACCTGGATTTACCACATCTACACCCAGAGCTGGGTGAGACATAAGGCTGGACACTTCATGCTGATAGCATTGGTGAGGTTCGGTGAGCAAACGCAGACCCTTTGAAGTCATACTGCATGGTAGCCATTCCATGGGTCCCAACTCTCCAGGTTTAAGGGATTCTTCCCTGAGCTAAAACATGCATGGGAAACCCAGAGTATGGTCCACCTTGTGATTGGGAAACGTTTTCAAATGAATCTCAGTTTTCGAACCCTGGTACTCGGGTTAACCATTCCAGACACTTAACTAACATTCTCCCCACTTGGAGAGTCAGTGTCTTTTACCTCCTGTTTGGCACAGTTTGGAATTTCTGCGCAAGATGAACAGGAATAGGGAGAACAAATGAGAGACTAGCTGTAGGTGTCTGCACTGGCAAATGGAACGCTCATTTCCCACCAGGAGGAGGAATTAACCAAAGGCTCAGCGTGCCCTGCCAGAAACAGATTAGGGCCTGAAGCAATCCTGTGGTTTTGCGGCCAGCTCACAAAAAAGCGAGTTGAAGAAAGGAGCTCAGGGGCACTGTAATTCACAAACCTGCAGAGTTATGAATGACAGCTATCGTCCAAAAATGTATTGAAGTAAGTTTTCGAAGAGGACTTGAAAGCGGGGCAGAATTTCAGGAAAACGATTTCAGGGGGTAGACTGGAATTGCACTTAAAGTATAGGAAAAGAGGCAGAATGTCGAAAATGATGCCCTTGGCAAAAAAGGGCGTATGCGATGTTTCCTGAATATATTCAAGAAAAAGCGCATACGCCCTTTAGGCCAACCAAGCAAGCGTGTAAAGGAAATGTGCACTACAATGAAGTCTCACTGCCCACTGGTCCAAAGGGCCATCTGAAAAACCTGTAAAATCCAGAAAGGCATGACAGGTCATGGAGAACATGGAGCCTTGTTATGCTGCTGGGCGGGATTTAAATTGCCAACAGCCACTCTGGAGAAGTGTATGGTGTTTCCTGAAACACGTAGGAAACAAAGCAACACAGCCTATGGCACTTCCACTTAGGGTCCTATAGCTTAGGGAAATTAAAATCAAAAACACACAGCCACCCCAAAGTTTGGGACGGCTCTGTTTACAAGAACCTCGTCTACGGTACAAGTTAAATATCCGAGAAAGCAAAAAATGGATAAAGAAGTTGTGGTATGTACGTACAATGGAATATCACTCAGCAATGAAATCTACGTCATCAGGTCCCTAGCGGCATAATGAGTGGATTCAGTTACGATGATTCTATGAGAAATAAGTCACACAGAAAAAGAAACATCATAAAATATCACTAATACACGGAATGTAACCTTGGCTACACATGAACTGAATTACAAAACAGAACAGGGTCTCAAATTGAGAAAACCAACTTATGCTTGCTTACGGGGAAAGGTGAGTTTGGGTACTGCATAAAACCAGAGATTGAAATTAGCACAGATACCGTTCCATAAGCCAAATATATAATAGACAAGACCTACTCCTTGTTGAACGAAATGGACTCAACACCCCATATTCAACGCCTGGGAAGATACCTGACAAGTAAGAATCTTAAAACCCATGGATTTATATGTCTCCATAACTAAATCAAGAGTGTGTACAGCGCCCTAAATGCAACAGTGAAAATCCGATAAATTCCATTATCAAAATAAATTTTAAAAACAAAACACAATGACAGTGAAATAGAGAGTAATTCTTAAATAATTCATTAAGGGCTTGTGATGCAACCTGGATTTACCACATCTACACCCAGAGCTGGGTGAGACATAAGGCTGAACACTTCGGGCTGATAGCATTGGTGAGGTTCGGTGAGCAAACGCAGACCCTTTGAAGTCATACTGCATGGTACCCATTCCATGAGTCCCAACTCTGCAGGTTTAAGGGATTCTTCCTTCAGCTAAAACATGCATGGGAAACCCAGAGTATGGTCCACCGTGTGATTGGGAAACGTTTTCAAATGCATCTCAGTTTTCATCCCCTGGTACTCGTGTTCACCATTCCAGACGCTTTACTAACACCCTCCCCAGTTGGAGAGTCAGTGCCTTTAACCTCCTGTTTGGCACAGTTTGCAATTTCTGTGCAAGATGAACAGGAATAGGGAGAACCAATGAGAGACTAGCTGTAGGTGTCTGCACGGGCAAATGGAACGCTCATTTCCGACCAGGCAGAGGAATTAACCAAAGGCTCAGCGTGCCCTGCCTGAAAGAGATTAGGGCGTGAAGCAATCCTGCGGTTTTGCGGCCAGCTCACAAGAAAGCGAGTTGAAGAAAGGAGCTCAGGGGCACTGCAATTCACAAACCTGCAGAGTTATGAATGACAGCTATCGTCCAAAAATGTATTGAAGTAAGTCTTCGAAGAGGACTTGAAAGTGGGGCAGAATTTCAGGAAAACAATTTCAGGGGGTAGACTGGAATTGCACTTAAAGCATAGGAAAAGGGGCAGAATGTTGACAAAGATGCGCTTGGCCAAAAAGTGCGTATGCGTTTTTTCCTGAATATATTCAGGAAAAAACGCATACGCCCTTTTTGGCCAACCAAGCAAGCGTGTAAAGGAAATCTGCACTACAATGAAGTCTCACTGCCCCCCGGTCAAATGGGCAATCTGAAAAAAGTGTAAAATCCAGAAAGGCAGGACAGGTCATGGAGAACAGGGAGCCTTGTTATGCTGATGGGCGGATGTAAATTGCCAACAGCCACTCTGGAGATGTTTATGGTGTTTCTGAAACACGTAGGAAACAAAGCAACACAGCCTATGGCACTTCCACTTATGGTCCTATAGCTTAGGGAAATTAAAATCAAAAACACACAGCCACCCCAAAGTTTGGGACGGCTCTGTTTACAAGAACCTCGTCTACGGTACAAGTTAAATATCCGAGAAAGCAAAAAATGGATAAAGAAGTTGTGGTACACCCGTACAATGGAATATCACTCAGCAATGAAATCTACGTCATCAGGTCCCTAGTGGCATAATTAGTGGATTCAGGTACGATGATTCTACGAGTAATAAGTCACACAGAAAAAGAAACATCATAAGATATCACTAATACACGGAATGTAACCTTGGCTACACATGAACTGAATTACAAAACAGAACAGGGTCTCAAATTTAGAAAACCAACTTATGCTTGCTTACGGGGAAAGGTGAGTTGGGGTACTGCATAAAACCAGAGATTGAAATTAGCACAGATACCGTTCCATAAGCCAAATATATAATAGACAAGACCTACTCCTTGCTCAACGAAATGGACTCAACACCCCATATTCAACGCCTGGGAAGATACCTGACAAGTAAGAATCTTAAAACCCACGGATTTATATGTCTCCATAAGGAAATCAAGAGTGTGTACAGCGGCCTAAATGCAGCAGTGAAAATCCGATAAATCCCATTATCAAAATAAATTTCAAAAACAAAACACAATGACAGAGAAATAGAGAGCAATGCTTAAATAATTCATTCAGGGCTTGTGATGCAACCTGGATTTACCACATCTACACCCAGAGCTGGGTGAGACATAAGGCTGGACACTTCGGGCTGATAGCATTGGTGAGGTTCGGTGAGCAAACGCAGACCCTTTGAAGTCATACTGCATGGTACCCATTCCATGGGTCCCAAATCTCCAGGTTTAAGGGATTCTTCCTTCAGTTAAAACATGCATGGGAAACCCAGAGTATGCTCCACCGTGTGATTGAGAAACGTTTTCAGATGCATCTCAGTTTTCGTCCCCTGGTACTCGGGTTCACCATTCCAGACGCTTTACTAACACTCTCCCCACATGGAGAGTCAGTGCCTTTAACCTCCTGTTAGGCACAGTTTGCAATTTCTGCGCAAGATGAACAGGAATAGGGAGAACCAATGAGAGACTAGCTGTAGGTGTCTGCACGGGCAAATGGAACGCTCATTTCCCACCAGGAAGAGGAATTAACCAAAGGCTCAGCGTGCCCTGCTGGAAAGAGATTATGTCCTGAAGCAATCCTGCGGTTTTGCGGCCAGCTCACAAGAAAGCGAGTTGAAGAAAGGAGCTCAGGGGCACTGTAATTCACAAACCTGCAGAGTTATGAATGACAGCTATCGTCCAAAAATATATTGACGTAAGTCTTCGAAGAGGACTTGAAAGCGGGGCAGAATTTCAGGAAAACAATTTCAGGGGGTAGACTGGAATTGCACTTAAAGCATAGGAAAACAGGCAGAATGTCGACAATGATGCACTGGGACAAAAAGGGCGTATGCGTTTTTTCCTGAATATATTCAGGAAAAAACGCATACGCCCTTTTTGGCCAACCAAGCAAGCGTGTAAAGGAAATCTGCACTACAATGAAGTCTCACTGCCCCCGGTCAAAAGGGCCATCTGAAAAAAGTGTAAAATCCAGAAAGGCAGGACAGGTCATGGAGAACAGGGAGCCTTGTTATGCTGATGGGCAGATGTAAATTGCCAACAGCCACTCTGGAGAAGTGTATGGTGTTTCCTGAAACACGTAGGATACAAAGCAACACAGCCTATGGCACTTCCACTTATGGTCCTATAGCTTAGGGAAATTAAAATCAAAAACACACAGCCACCCCAAAGTTTGGGATGGCTCTGTTTACAAGAACCTCATGTACGGTTGAAGTTAAATATCCAAGAAAGCAAAAAATGGATAAAGAAGTTGTGGTACGCACGTACAATGGAACATCACTCAGCAATGAAATCTACGTCATCAGGCCTGTAGCGGCATAATGAGTGGATTCAGGTAGGATGATTCTACGAGAAATAAGTCACACAGAAATAGAAACATCATAAGATATCACTAATACACGGAATGTAAACTTGGCTACACATGAACTGAATAACAAAACAGAACAGGGTCTCAAATTTAGAAAACAAACTTATGCTTGCTTACGGGGAAAGGTGAGTTGGGGTGCTGCATAAAACCAGAGATTGAAATTAGCACACATACCGTTCCATAAGCCAAATATATAATAGACAAGATCTACTCCTTGCTCAACGAAATGGACTCAACACCCCATATTCAACGCCTGGGAAGATACCTGACAAGTAAGAATCTTAAAACCCATGGATTTATATGTTTCCATAAGGAAATCAAGAGTGTGTACAGCGGCCTAAATGCAGCAGTGAAAATCCGATAAATCCCATTATCAAAATAAATTTCAAAACAAAACACAATGACAGTGAAATAGAGAGCAATGCTTAAATAATTCATTCGGGTTGTGATGCAACCGGGATTTGCCACATCTACACCCAGAGCTGGGTGAGACATAAGGCTGGACACTTCGAGCTGATAGAATTGGTGAGGTTCGGTGAGCAAACGCAGACCCTGTGAAGTCATACTGCATGGTTAACATTCCATGGGTCCCAACTCTCCAGGTTTAAGGGATTCTTCCTTCAGCTAAAACATGCATGGGCAACCCAGAATATGGTCCACCGTGTGACCAGGAAACCTTTTTAAATGCATCTCAGTTTTCGTCCCCTCGTACTCGGTTTGACCATTCCAGACGCTTTACTAACACTCTCCCCACTTGGAGAGTCAGTGCCTTTAACCTCCTCTTTGGCACAGTTTGGAATTTCTGTGCAAGATGAACAGGAATAGGGAGAACCAATGACAGATTAGCTGTAGGTGTCTGCACGAACAAATTTAACGCTCATTTCCCACCAGAAAGAGGAATTAGCCAAAGGCTCAGCATGCCGTGCCGGAACCAGATTAGGGCCTGAAACAATCCTGCGGTTTTCTGGCCAGCTCACAAGAAAGCGAGTTGAAGAAAGGAGCTCAGGGACACTGTAATTCACAAACCTGCAGAGTTATAAATGACAGCTATCGTCCAAAAATATATTGAAGTAAGGCTGCAAAGAGGACTTGAACGCGGGGCAGAATTCCAGGAATACGATTTCAGGAGGTAGACGGGAAGACCTGTGAAAGTATAGGAGAAGAGTCAGAACCTCGACAATGATGCACTTGGTCAAAAAGGGCATATGCGTTTCTTCCAGGGCCCTTATTAAAGAGGGTAGGAGGGTCCCAGCATGCTTCAGTGGCCAACAGAGGGCCTACGTCGCCAAAGCGACATGAGCCATCCAGGCAGGAGTGACCTCACATCAGAGGGCCCACCTCACAGAAGGGTAAGAAACCCAGTCAGGATTAGACTCTCACCAGAGTGCCCACATAAGCAAGGGGCTGGGAACCAGGCAGGAGTGTCCTCACACCCGTGGGGCCACATCATCGAAAGTTGAGGTGCCCAGCACATGTGGCCTAAACCAGAGGATCCAGATCTCCAAGGGGCTCGGAGTGAGGCAGGCAGGAGTAGTCTCACAACACAGGGCCAATAGAATAAAAAAGCTGAGGAATCCTGCAGTGGGAACCTCCCAGCACGCGGCCCAGAGCACCGAGTCTATGCGATCCAGGCCGCAGTGAACTCACAGCAGAGGGCCCACATCATGAAACTGTGAGCAACCCAGCCGTTGGGACCTCAGAGCAGAAGGCCCACATCCCCATGGGGTTGGGAACATGGCACGAGTGTCCTCGCACCACTTAGCACGTATCAGAAAATGTGGGTACCCAGCAGTTAGGGCCTGACGCCAGAGGGCCCTCATCACCGAGGGGAGGAGGCTCCCAGCAAGCTCCAACTGCCACAAGAGGGCCGACATGGCCAAGGCGGGTTGTGCCAGCCAGGCAGGAGTGACCTCACAGCAGAGGGCCCACCTCCCAGAAGTGGGAGGAATCCAGACAGGATCAGACTCTCACCAGAGGGCCCCCATCACCAAGGGGATGGGAACCAGGCAGGAGTGTCCTCACACCAGTGGGGCCACATCAATAAAGGTGAGGAAACCAGTACATGTGGCCTTAAACCAGAGAACCTACATCACAAATGGGCTGGGAGTGAGTCAGGAAGTAGGAGCATGAAAACACAGGACCCAAAGAATAAAAAAGGTAAGGAATCCAGCAGTAGGAACCTCCCAGCAGGCCGCTCAGAGCACAGAGTCTATGGGATCTAGGCCTGAGTGAACTAACACCAGAGAGCCAACATCATGAAACTGTGAACAACACAGGTGTTGGGACCTTAGAGCAGAAGGCCCAAATGCCCATGGGGATGGGAACCTCACAGGAGTGTCCTCGCACCACTTAGCATGTATCAGAAAATGTGGGTACCCAGCAGTTAGGGCCTGACGCAAGAGGGCACCCATCACCGTGGGGAGGTTCCCAGCAGGCTCCAACTGCCACAAGAGGGCCGATGTTGCCCAGGTGGGGTGTGCCAGCCAGGCAGGAGTGACCTCACAGCAGAGGGCCCACCTCACAGAAGGGTGAGGAACCCATCAAGGATCAGACTCTCACCAGAGGGCCCACATCATCAAGGGCATAGGAACCAGGCAGGAGTGTCCTCACACCAGTGGGGCCACATCATCGAAAGGCGAGGGACCCAGCATACGTGGCCTCAAACCAGAGGACACACATCACCAAGGGGCTGGGAGTGAGGCAGGCAGGAGGAGTCTCAAAACAGAGGGCCCATAGAAGAAAAAAGGTGAGGAATCCCGCAGTTGTAACCTCCCAGCAGGTGGCCAAGAGCAGCTAGGCTATGGGATCCAGGCCGGAGAGAACTCACAGCAGAGGGCCCTCATCATGAAACTGAGCAACCCACGGTTGGGACCTCAGAGCAGAAGGCCCACATTCCCATGGGGTTGGGAACCTGGCAGGAGTGTAATCGATCCACAGGGCGCATATCAGAAAATATTGGGAGCCCAGGAGTTAGGGCCTGGCGTTAGAGGGCCCTCATTACCGAGGGGAGGAGACACCCAGCAGGCACCAAATCCCACCAGAGGGCCGACGTCGCCAAGGCGGGGTGGGCCAGCCAGGCAGGAGTGACCTCAGAGAAGAGGGCCCACCTCACAGAAGTGTGAGGAACCCAACCAGTATCAGACTCTCACCGGAGGGCCCACATCACCAAGGGGATGGGAACCAGGCAGGAGTGTCCTCACACCAGTGGGGCCACATCAGCCAAAGGTGAGGAACCCAGCACATGTGGCCTCAAACCAGAGGACACACATCACCAAGGGGCTAGGAGTGAGGCAGGTGTCTGGAGGGGCACATTTAACTCTAATTTCCCACCAGGAAGTGGAATGAACCAAAGTCTCAGAGTGCCGTGCCGGACACTGATTACGGCCTGAAGCAAACCTGCGGTTCTGTGGCCAGTTTTCAAGGAAACGAGTTAAGAAAGGAAATCACGGGCACTGTAATTCACAAACCTGCAGAGTTATAAATGACAGCTATTGGCAAAAATATATGGAAGTAAGTCTGCAAAGAGGACTTGAAAACGAGGCAGAATTGCAGGAATCATATTTCAGGAGGTAGATTGGAATTACATTTAAAGCATGTGAAAAGCGGCAGATCTTTGACAGTGATGCACTTGGACAAAAGTGCGTAAACATTTTTTCCTGAATATATTCAGGAAAAAACACATATGCCCTTTTTGGCCAACCAAGCACTCGAGAAATGGAAATCTGCACTACAGTGAAGTCTCATTTCCCATTCGTCAAAAGGGCCATCTGAAAAAAGTGTAAAAACCAGAAACACAGGACAGGCCATGGAGAACAGGGAGCCTTGTTATGCTGATGGGCGGGATGTAAATTGCCAACAGACACTCTGGAGATGTTTATGGTGTATCCTGAAACATCTGAAAAACAAAGCTACAGACTCTAGGGCACTTCCACTTTTGGCCCTATAGCTTAGGAGAATTAAAATCAACAAGACACAGCCAACACCAAATTTAGGGCTGCTGTGTTTACAAGAACCTTGAGTCCAGTACAAATTAAATATCCCAGAAAGAAAAAAATGGATAAAGGAGTTGTGCTACTTACGTACAACGGAATATCACTCAGCAATGAAATCAATGTCATCAGGCCTGTAGCAGCAAATTGAGTGGATTTAAGTATGATGATTCTAAGAGAAATAGGTCACACAGAGAAAGATAATTATCATAAGATATCACTAATAGAGAGAGTGTAAACTTGGCTACACATAAACTGAATTCCAAAACCGAACAGAGTCTCACATTTAGATAAAAACTTATGCTTGCTTAAGGGGAAAGTTGAGTTGGGGTGCTGTATAAAACCAGAGATTGAAATTAGCACACATACCGTTCCATAAGCCAAATATGTAATAGACAAGACCTACTCTTTGCTCAACGAAATAGACTCATCCATGGTGTATCACCTCACACCTGTTAGAATGGGCATCATCAGAAAATCTACAAACAACAAATGCTGGAAAGGGTGTGGAGATAAGGAACCCTCTTCCACTATTGTTGGGAATGTAAATTGATACAGTCACTGTGGAGAACATTATGGAGTTTCTTATAAAACTAAGAATAGAATTACCATATGATACAGCAATCCCACTACTGGGCATATACCCAGACAAAACCATAAATCAAAAAGAGACATTCACCGCAATGTTCATTGCATCACTATTTACAATATCCAGGTAATGGAAGCAACCTAAATGCCCACAGACAGACGAATGCATAAAGATGTGGTACATATATAAAATGGAATATTACTAAGCCATAAAAAGGAATGAAATTGGGTCATTTGTAGAGACGTTGATGGATCTAGAGACTGTTATACAGAGTGAAGTAAGTCAGAAAGAGAAAAACAAATCTTGTCTATTAATGCATATATGTGGAACCTAGAAAAATTGTACAGATGAACCGTTTTGCAAGGCAGAAATAGAGCAACAGATGTAGACAACAAACGTATGGACACCAAGGGGGGAAAGCTGTTGGGGGGTGGTGGTGGGAGGAGTTGAGAGATTGGGATTGGCATGTATACATTTATATGTATAAAATAGATAACCAAAAAGAACCTGCTGTATAAAAAAATAAAATAAAATTCAAATTCAAAAAGTAAAACAGAAAAAATATTCTTCCCTTCACATACATGTATTTATATGAATAAATTATTTCCATGCTTATATCTGTAAATACAAAAAAGAGGAATAAAATCTACCTTGAACCAAAAACGAAAAAAAGAAAAAAACACAGAACCCACCAGTTACACAGAGGAAAACCGTATCAGGGCACTTGCTCCAGTTGTAAACAATTCTGAAGTTGGTCAGTGGTGGGGAATCATCTCCCATTCAGCCAGCAGGCCCCACGCAACAAGCGTCCTCATTGCAAAGCGGGGGGACCGTGCCGAGGCATCTGTGAGTAAACGTGGGCCGAGCCCCAGGCCAGCTGCTGCTGAAATGTTCCCACCCTTCCCAGGTAAAACACCTGAATATGTACAAGGACTTGAAAGCCTAGAGGAAGGGCCATGGAGCCACATGAGTGACAGCATGCCAGCCGACTTGGTGCCTGCAGGCCAGCCAGGATGGTCCTAGCCCTGGGTGCTCTTCTGGAAGCTTTCCATTTCCCTGCCTGAGATACCCCTGCTGTCCGGGCCCCCACTGCTTTCTTCCTCACTCACCTCTGCCCAGGGAGAAATTCCAGCGGCAGGTATGGGTGACACATCCTCTTCTTTAGCAGGTGGCATCTTGGCAACTGCTGCAGAAAGTCCAGCAGAGCCCCACTCACACTGGGCCACCCACAAAGCCGTGGCCTCTCACTCCCTCCCACCAGTCCAGCCCCAAGACTGCTGACAGGGCAGAGAAAATGGCGTCAGGCACAGCTGCACGGGCTCTTGCTGCCTGGAGCAGTGTTTATATTGATCTGAACCCAGGCACACCTGGGGACGGCTGGCCGGCACGGTCGGGCTGCCCAGGCCAGGCAATAATCACCCCTCAGGGGCTCACAGTTGCAGAAACTGGAACTTGCTGAATCGGCCAGGTCCAAGGAACAGGTGTGGGCTCCTGAGAGTCAGGATAGACAAGGGGCTGCAGCTCTGGCTTGTTTTCTAATTATATTATCTGGCCCATGAGTGGGAGACAACTTCAAGAAAACCCTCTCCTAATGAGAGGAACCCAGGAGTCAGGGAGAGGAAGGGTGGGTGGTGGGTGGAGACAGAGGCCTGGTGCCCCGGGTGCAGTGGAAGTCTCTGGAAGACCAGGTGGAGGGAGGCCACACAGAGTGATGCCCAGGGTCACAGACCTGTCGGAGCTGCTGTTTGTTAGTTCAAGTCCTGCTCTGAGGTGCTCTGTGTCAGATCTGAGTGACAGGTGAGCTGGGAGTGCTCTGCAATGAGGGCGTTATGCACGGTTCCTGTGTTCCCAGCCCTGCCATGGTACCTGCAAGGGTAGCTCTGTATCCTGGGAGGGGCCTGAACACGAGAGCCCCGTGGGCTGGGGTGGGGGTGGGCTACCTGCCCAGGTGAGCTCCATATCCTGGGATTGGCCTGACCTCAAGAGCCCCATGGGCTGCTGGAGTCCTGGTAAAGGATGTCAGGACTGTCAGTGAAGCCACCGAGGATATACCTTCAGTAGTTCCTAAATCCTACACCCTGCTGGTCATTCTACCAACCACCAGGACATGGTATTCTGTATTAGTCTTCAATGATGCCTTCTTTTGTATTCTATTAGTCCCAGAGTCACAAGAAATTTTGGCTTGTGAGTGGCAGGACTCAACATACAACTAAAACAATACTTCCGGGCCGTGTTGCCCCAAGGGTTCAAAAATTCCCACACCATCTTTGGGGAAAGCTCAGCTAAAGAACTAAAAGTTCTACCTCTGGAAAAGGAAACACTCCTTCAATATGCAGACGACATTCTGATCGCCAGCCCTACTAAGGAGACCTCTGAACTACCAAGCCAATAAAGGATACAAGTTGTCCAAGAAAAAGCTCAAATATCACAGACTACGGTGACCTGCCTGGGCTTCATTCTCACAGAAGGTCGGAGAAGCCCATCCCAGGAAAGGGAAGAAACAATTTACAGCCTTACCCATTTCTGAAACTAGAAGACAGCTTAGGGGTTCCTGGGGAGGCCAGGGTTTGCTGCTTCTGGATCCCTAACTACAGTCTACTAGCTGGGCCTCTATATGAAACACTGAAAGGAAAAGATGATGATCCTTTTGAATAGAATGCAGAAGTGGCCTTTCAAGAATGGAAAGAGCAGTCAATTCAGACCCTTGCCCTGGAACTCCCTAATTTAGCTAAACCCTTTGA
Source organism: Delphinapterus leucas (assembly GCF_059928025.1). Classification (NCBI taxonomy): domain Eukaryota; kingdom Metazoa; phylum Chordata; class Mammalia; order Artiodactyla; family Monodontidae; genus Delphinapterus; species Delphinapterus leucas. The sequence continues at coordinate 10,486,077 of NW_028322232.1, read as the reverse complement.
CCTTTACATTCCTGGTGAACGGTGAATCGCCATTGGAGTATTAGTGCAAAACCTGGGACCACTTGAAATGGAACAATGCAAGAATGCGATCCAGGTAGGATAAACTACGGTCACCAAGGGGCTTGGCCCACCGCCACATCTCGCCAAGATACTGGCAGTATCTGAAAACCTGGAAATCAGCAGCCCAAAAGGCCACCTCCCTCCTAAGGGAAAAGGACCCCACGTGGTGATCCTAACACCCAGCCATGCCCTGAAGTTGCAGGGTTGGCTCCGTGGGCACACTGACCTTGAGTGAGGATGCCCTCCAACTCCAACCTCCATAGAGATAACTGGGGCAAAGAGGTACCATGACGACTCATGTGAAGGTGTCTGCACGGGCAAATTTAACGCTCATTTCCCACCAGGAAGAGGAATTAACCAAAGGCTCAGCATGCCGTGCCTAAACCAGATTAGGGCCTGAAGCAATCCTGCGGGTTTGCGGCCAGCTCACAAGAAAGCGAGTTGAAGAAAGGAGCTCAGGGACACTGTAATTCACAAACCTGAAGAGTTATAAATGACAGCTATCACCCAAAATTATATTGAAGGAAGGCTGCGAAGAGGACTTGAAAGCGGGGCAGAATTGCAAGAAAACGATTTCAGGGGGTAGACTGGAATTGCATTTAAAGCATAGGAAAAGAGGCAGAACGTCGACAATGATGCACTTGGCCAAAAACGGCGTATGCGTTTTTTCCTGAATATATTCAGGAAAAAACGCATACGCCCTTTTTGGCCAACCAAGCAAGCATGTTAAAGAAATCTGCACTACAATGAAGTCTCACTGCCCCCCGGTCAAAAGGGCCATCTGAAAAAAGTGTAAAATCCAGAAAGGCAGCACAGGCCATGGAGAACAGGGAGCCTTGTTATGCTGATGGGCGGGATGTAAATTGCCAACAGCCACTCTGGAGAATTGTATGGTGTTTCCTCAAAAACCTAAAAAAAAATTCAACGGAGCCTACGGCATTACCACTTATGGTCCTATAGCTTAGGGAAATTAAAATCAAAAACACACAGCCACCCCAAAGATTCGGACGGCTCTGTTTACAAGAACTTCGTCTACGGTACAAGTTAAATATCCCAGAAAGCGAAAAATGGATAAAGAAGTGTGGTACATACGTACAAAGGAATATCAATCACCAATGAAACCTATTTCATCAGGTCCGTCGCGGCATAATGAGTGGATTCAGGTACGATGATTCTAAGTGAAATAAGTCACACAGAAAATGAAACATCATAAGTTATCACTAATACACGGAATGTAAACTTGGCTACACATGAACTGAATTACAAAACAGAACAGGGTCTCAAATTTAGAAAAGCAACTTATGCTTGCTTAAGGGGAAAAGTGAGTTGGGGTGCTGCATAAAAGCAGAGATAGAAATTAGCACAGATACCTTTCCATAAGCCAAATATGTAATAGTCAAGACCTACCCCTTGCTCAACGAAATGGACTAAACACCTCATATTCAACGCCTAGGAATACACCTGACTAGTAAGAATCTTCAAACCCATGGATTTATATGTCTCCGTAAGACAATCAAGCGTGTGTACAGCTGCATGAATGCAGCAGAGAAAATCCAATAAATCCCATTATCAAAATGAATTACAAAAACAAAACACAATGACAGTGAAATAGAGAGCAATTCTTAAATAATTCATTCAGGGCATGTGATGCAACCTGGATTTACCACATCTACACCCAGAGCTGAGTGAGACATAAGGTTGGACACTTCGGGCTGATAGCATTGGTGAGGTTCGATGAGCAAATGAAGACCCTTTGAAGTCATACTGCATGGTACCCATTCGATGGGTCCCAACTCTCCAGTTTTAAGGGATTCTTCCTTCAGCTAAAACGTGCATGGTAAACCCACAGTATGGTGCACCGTGTGACCAGGAAACGTTTTCAAATGCATCTCAGTTTTCATCCCCTGGTACTCGTGTTCACCATTCCAGACGCTTTACTAACACCCTCCCCAGTTGGAGAGTCAGTGCCTTTAACCTCCTGTTTGGCACAGTTTGCAATTTCTGCGCAAGATGAACAGGAATAGGGAGAACCAATGAGAGACTAGCTGTAGGTGTCTGCACGGGCAAATGGAACGCTCATTTCCGACCAGGCAGAGGAATTAACCAAAGGCTCAGCGTGCCCTGCCTTAAAGAGATTAGGGCGTGAAGCAATCCTGCGGTTTTGCGGCCAGCTCACAAGAAAGCGAGTTGAAGAAAGGAGCTCAGGGGCACTGTAATTCACAAACCTGCAGAGTTATGAATGACAGCTATCGTCCAAAAATGTATTGAAGTAAGTCTTCGAAGAGGACTTGAAAGCGGGGCAGAATTTCAGGAAAACGATTTCAGGGGGTGGACTGGAATTGCACTTAAAGCATAGGAAAAGAGGCAGAATGTCGACAATGATGCGCTTGGCCAAAAAGTGCGTATGCGTTTTTTCCTGAATATATTCAGGAAGAAACGCATACGCACTTTTTGGCCAACCAAGCAAGCGTGTAAAGGAAATCTGCACTACAATGAAGTCTCACTGCCCCCCGGTCAAATGGGCCATCTGAAAAAAGTGTAAAATCCAGAAAGGCAGGACAGGTCATGGAGAACAGGGAGCCTTGTTATGCTGATGGGCAGATGTAAATTGCCAACAGCCACTCTGGAGATGTTTATGGTGTTTCTGAAACAAGTAGGAAACAAAGCAACACAGCCTATGGCACTTCCACTTATGGTCCTATAGCTTAGGGAAATTAAAATCAAAAACACACAGCCACCCCAAAGTTTGGGACGGCTCTGTTTACAAGAACCTCGTCTACGGTACAAGTTAAATATCCGAGAAAGCAAAAAATGGATAAAGAAGTTGTGGTACGCACGTACAATGGAATATCACTCAGCAATGAAATCTACGTCATCAGGTCCCTAGTGGCATAATTAGTGGATTCAGGTACGATGATTCTACGAGAAATAAGTCACACAGAAAAAGAAACATCATAAGATATCACTAATACACGGAATGTAAACTTGGCTACACATGAACTGAATTACAAAACAGAACAGGGTCTCAAATTTAGAAAACCAACTTATGCTTGCTTACGGAAAAAGGTGAGTTGGGGTACTGTATAAAACCAGAGATTGAAATTAGCACAGATACCGTTCCATAAGCCAAATATATAATAGACAAGACCTACTCCTTGCTCAACGAAACGGACTCAACACCCCATATTCAACGCCTGGGAAGATACCTGACAAGTAAGAATCTTAAAACCCACGGATTTATATGTCTCCATAAGGAAATCAAGAGTGTGTACAGCGGCCTAAATGCAGCAGTGAAAATCCGATAAATCCCATTATCAAAATAAATTTCAAAAACAAAACCCAATGACAGAGAAATAGAGAGCAATGCTTAAATAATTCATTCAGGGCTTGTGATGCAACCTGGATTTACCACATCTACACCCAGAGCTGGGTGAGACATAAGGCTGAACACTTCGGGCTGATAGCATTGGTGAGGTTCGGTGAGCAAACGCAGACCCTTTGAAGTCATACTGCATGGTACCCATTCCATGGGTCCTAACTCTCCAGTTTTAAGGGATTCTTCCTTCAGCTAAAACGTGCATGGGAAACCCACAGTATGGTGCACCGTGTGACCAGGAAACGTTTTCAAATGCATCTCAGTTTTCATCCCCTGGTACTCGTGTTCACCATTCCAGACGCTTTACTAACACCCTCCCCAGTTGGAGAGTCAGTGCCTTTAACCTCCTGTTTGGCACAGTTTGCAATTTCTGCGCAAGATGAACAGGAATAGGGAGAACCAATGAGAGACTAGCTGTAGGTGTCTGCACGGGCAAATGGAACGCTCATTTCCCACCAGGAAGAGGAACTAACCAAAGGCTCAGCGTGCCCTGCCTGAAAGAGATTAGGGCGTGAAGCAATCCTGCGGTTTTGCGGCCAGCTCACAAGAAAGCGAGTTGAAGAAAGGAGCTCAGGGGCACTGCAATTCACAAACCTGCAGAGTTATGAATGACAGCTATCGTCCAAAAATGTATTGAAGTAAGTCTTCGAAGAGGACTTGAAAGCGGGGCAGAATTTCAGGAAAACGATTTCAGGGGGTGGACTGGAATTGCACTTAAAGCATAGGAAAAGAGGCAGAATGTCGACAATGATGCGCTTGGCCAAAAAGTGCGTATGCGTTTTTTCCTGAATATATTCAGGAAGAAACGCATACGCCCTTTTTGGCCAACCAAGCAAGCGTGTAAAGGAAATCTGCACTACAATGAAGTCTCACTGCCCCCGGTCAAAAGGGCCATCTGAAAAAAGTGTAAAATCCAGAAAGGCAGGACAGGTCATGGAGAACAGGGAGCCTTGTTATGCTGATGGGCGGGATGTAAATTGCCAACAGCCACTCTGGAGAAGTGTATGGTGTTTCCTGAAACACGTAGGATACAAAGCAACACAGCCTATGGCACTTCCACTTATGGTCCTATAGCTTAGGGAAATTAAAATCAAAAACACACTGCCACCCCAAAGTTTGGGACGGCTCTGTTTACAAGAACCTCGTGTACGGTACAAGTGAAATATCCGAGAAAGCAAAAAATGGATAAAGAAGTTGTGGTACGCACGTACAATGGAATATCACTCAGCAATGAAATCTACGTCTTCAGGTCCCTAGCGGCATAATGAGTGGATTCAGGTACGATGATTCTACGAGAAATAAGTCACACAGAAATAGAAACATCATAAGGTATCACTAATACACGGAATGTAAACTTGGCTACACATGAACTGAATAACAAAACAGAACAGGGTCTCAAATTTAGAAAACCAACTTATGCTTGCTTACGGGGAAAGGTGAGTTGGGGTGCTGCATAAAACCAGAGATTGAAATTAGCACACATAGCGTTCCATAAGCCAAATATATAATAGACAAGATTTACTCCTTGCTCAACGAAATGGACTCAACACCCCATATTCAACGCCTGGGAAGATACCTGACAAGTAAGAATCTTAAAACCCATGGATTTATATGTTTCCATAAGGAAATCAAGAGTGTGTACAGCGGCCTAAATGCAGCAGTGAAAATCCGATAAATCCCATTATCAAAATAAATTTCAAAACAAAACACAATGACAGTGAAATAGAGAGCAATGCTTAAATAATTCATTCGGGTTGTGATGCAACCGGGATTTGCCACATCTACACCCAGAGCTGGGTGAGACATAAGGCTGGACACTTCGAGCTGATAGAATTGGTGAGTTTCGGTGAGCAAACGCAGACCCTGTGAAGTCATACTGCATGGTTAACATTCCATGGGTCCCAACTCTCCAGGTTTAAGGGATTCTTCCTTCAGCTAAAACATGCATGGGCAACCCAGAATATGGTCCACCGTGTGACCAGGAAACCTTTTTCAATGCATCTCAGTTTTCGTCCCCTCGTACTCGGTTTGACCATTCCAGACGCTTTACTAACACTCTCCCCACTTGGAGAGTCAGTGCCTTTAACCTCCTCTTTGGCACAGTTTGGAATTTCTGTGCAAGATGAACAGGAATAGGGAGAACCAATGACAGATTAGCTGTAGGTGTCTGCACGAACAAATTTAACGCTCATTTCCCACCAGAAAGAGGAATTAGCCAAAGGCTCAGCATGCCGTGCCGGAACCAGATTAGGGCCTGAAACAATCCTGCGGTTTTCTGGCCAGCTCACAAGAAAGCGAGTTGAAGAAAGGAGCTCAGGGACACTGTAATTCACAAACCTGCAGAGTTATAAATGACAGCTATCGTCCAAAAATATATTGAAGTAAGGCTGCAAAGAGGACTTGAACGCGGGGCAGAATTCCAGGAATACGATTTCAGGAGGTAGACGGGAAGACCTGTGAAAGTATAGGAGAAGAGTCAGAACCTCGACAATGATGCACTTGGTCAAAAAGGGCATATGCGTTTCTTCCAGGGCCCTTATTAAAGAGGGTAGGAGGCTCCCAGCATGCTTCAGTGGCCAACAGAGGGCCTACGTCGCCAAAGCGACATGAGCCATCCAGGCAGGAGTGACCTCACATCAGAGGGCCCACCTCACAGAAGGGTAAGAAACCCAGTCAGGATTAGACTCTCACCAGAGTGCCCACATAAGCAAGGGGCTGGGAACCAGGCAGGAGTGTCCTCACACACGTGGGGCCACATCATCAAAAGTTGAGGTGCCCAGCACATGTGGCCTAAACCAGAGGATCCAGATCTCCAAGGGGCTCGGAGTGAGGCAGGCAGGAGTAGTCTCACAACACAGGGCCAATAGAATAAAAAAGCTGAGGAATCCTGCAGTGGGAACCTCCCAGCAGGCAGCCCAGAGCACCGAGTCTATGCGATCCAGGCCGCAGTGAACTCACAGCAGAGGGCCCACATCATGAAACTGTGAGCAACCCAGCCGTTGGGACCTCAGAGCAGAAGGCCCACATCCCCATGGGGTTGGGAACATGGCACGAGTGTCCTCGCACCACTTAGCACGTATCAGAAAATGTGGGTACCCAGCAGTTAGGGCCTGACGCCAGAGGGCCCTCATCACCGAGGGGAGGAGGCTCCCAGCAAGCTCCAACTGCCACAAGAGGGCCGACATGGCCAAGGCGGGTTGTGCCAGCCAGGCAGGAGTGACCTCACAGCAGAGGGCCCACCTCCCAGAAGTGGGAGGAATCCAGACAGGATCAGACTCTCACCAGAGGGCCCCCATCACCAAGGGGATGGGAACCAGGCAGGAGTGTCCTCACACCAGTGGGGCCACATCAATAAAGGTGAGGAAACCAGTACATGTGGCCTTAAACCAGAGAACCTACATCACAAATGGGCTGGGAGTGAGTCAGGAAGTAGGAGCATGAAAACACAGGACCCAAAGAATAAAAAAGGTAAGGAATCCAGCAGTAGGAACCTCCCAGCAGGCCGCTCAGAGCACAGAGTCTATGGGATCTAGGCCTGAGTGAACTAACACCAGAGAGCCAACATCATGAAACTGTGAACAACACAGGTGTTGGGACCTTAGAGCAGAAGGCCCAAATGCCCATGGGGATGGGAACCTCGCAGAAGTGTCCTCCCACCACTTAGCACGTATCAGAAAATGTGGGTACCCAGCAGTTAGGGCCTGACGCAAGAGGGCACCCATCACCGTGGGAAGGTTCCCAGCAGGCTCCAACTGCCACAAGAGGGCCGATGTTGCCCAGGTGGGGTGTGCCAGCCAGGCAGGAGTGACCTCACAGCAGAGGGCCCACCTCACAGAAGGGTGAGGAACCCATCAAGGATCAGACTCTCACCAGAGGGCCCACATCATCAAGGGCATAGGAACCAGGCAGGAGTGTCCTCACACCAGTGGGGCCACATCATCGAAAGGCGAGGGACCCAGCATACGTGGCCTCAAACCAGAGGACACACATCACCATGGGTCTCGGAGCAAGGCAGGCAGGATTATCCTCCCAACACATGGCCCATTGTATAAAAAAGGTGAGGAATCCAGCCGTTGGAACATCCCAGCAGGCGGCCCAGATCACCGAGTCTATGGGATCCAGGCAGTGATGAACTCACAACAGAGGGCCCTCATCGTGTTACTGTAAGCAACCCAGCCGTTGTGACCTCAGAGCACAAGGCCCACATCCCCATGGGGGAGGGAACCAAGCAGGAGTGTCATCGCACCAGTGGGCACACATCAGAAAATGTGGGGAGCCCAGCAGTTAGGGCCGGACGCCAGAGGGCCCTCATCACTGAGGAGAGGAGGCTCCCAGCAAGCTCCAACTGCTACCAGAGGGCTGACGTCGCCAATGCGGTGTGTGCCAGCCAGGCAGGAGTGACCTCAGAGCAGAGGGCCAACCACACAAAAGTGTGAGGGACCCAAAGAGGATCAGACTCTCACCAGAGGGCCCACATCACCAAGGGAATGGAAACCAGGCAGGAGTGTCCTCACACCAGTGGGGCCACATCACCGAAATGTGATGGACCCAGCACACGTGGCCTCAAACTAGAGGACACACATCACCAAGGGGCTGGGAGTGAGGCAGGCAGGAGGAGCCTCAAAACAGAGGGCCCATAGAATAAAAAAGGTGAGGAATCCCGCAGTTGGAACCTCCCAGCAGGCGGCCAGGAGCAGCGAGGATATGGGAACCAGGCCTGACTGAACACAAAACAGAGGGCCCTCATCATGAAACTGTGAGCAACCTAGCCGTTGGGACCTCAGAGCAGAAGGCCCACATTCCCATGTGGTTGGGAACCTGGCAGGAGTGTACTCGCACCACAGGGCGCACATTAGAGAATTTTGGGAACCCAGAAGTTAGGGCCTGACGCCAGAGGGCCCTCATCACCGAGGAGAGGAAGCTCCCAGCAGGCTCCAACTGCCACAAGAGGGCCGACGTTGCCAAGGTGGGGTGTGCCAGCCAGGCAGGAGTGATCTCACAGCAGAGGGTCCACCTCACAGAAGGGTGAGGAACCCAGCCAGGATCAGACTCTCACCAGAGGGCCCACATCACCAAGGGGATAGGAACCAGGCAGGAGTGTCCTCACACCAGTGGGGCCACATAATCGAAAGGTGAGGGACCCAGCACACGTAGCCTCAAACCAGAGGACACACATCACCAAGGGGCTGGGAGTCAGGCAGGCAGGAGGAGTCTCAAAACAGAGGGCCCATAGAAGAAAAAAGGTGAGGAATCCCGCAGTTGGAACCACCCCGCAGGCAGCCAGGAGCAGCGAGGCTATTGGATCCAGGGCGGAGTGAACTCACACCAGAGGACCCTCATCATGAAACTGAGCAACCCACAGTTGGGACCTCAGAGCAGAAGGCCAACATTCCCATGGGGTTAGGAACCTGGCAGGAGTGTACTCGCACCACAGGGCGCACATCAGAAAATTTTGGGAGCCCAGGAGTTAGGGTCTGACGCCAGAGGGCCCTCATTACCGAGGGGTGGAGACCCCCAGCAGGCACCAACTCCCAACTGAGGGCCCACGTCGCCAAGGTGATGTGTGCCAGCCAGGCAGGAGTGACCTCACAGCAGAGGGTCTACCTCACAGAAGGGTGAGGAAACCAGCCAGGATAAGACTCTCACCAGAGAGCCCACATCACCAAGGGGATCGGAAAAAGGCAGCAGTGCCCTCACACCAGTGTGGCCACATTATAGAAAGGTGAGGAACCCAGCACATGTGGCCTAAACCAGAGGACCCACATTTCCAAGATGCTCCGAGTGAGGCAAGCAGGAGTAGCCTAACAACACAGGGCCCACAGAATAAGAAATGTGAGGAATCCAGCAGTTGGAACCTCCCAGCAGGTGGCCCAGAGCACGGAGTCTATGGGATCCAGGCCACAGTGAACTCACAGCAGAGGGCCCACATCATGAAACTGTGAGCAACCCAGACGGTGGAACCTCAGAGCAGAAGACCCACATCCCCATGGGGATAGGAACCTCGCAGGAGTGTCCTCGCACAACTTAACACGTATCAGAAAATGTGGGAACCCAGCAGTTAGGGCCTGACGCCAGAGGGCCCTCATCACCGAGGAGAGGAGGCTACCAGCAGGCTCCAAATGCCACCAGAGGGCCGACGTCACCAAGGCAATGGGAGCAAGCCAGGCAGGAGTTACCTCACAGCAGAGGGCCCACCTCACAGAAGTGTGAGGAACCCAACCAGGATCAGACTCTAACCAGAGCGCCCACATCACCAAGGGGATGGAAACCAGGCAGGAGTCTCCTCACACCAGTGGGGCCACATCAGCCAAAGGTGAGGAACACAGCACATGTGGCCTCAAATAAGGGGACACACATCACGAAAGGGCTGGGAGTGAGGCATGCAGGAGGAGACTCACAACAGAGGGCCCATAGAATAAAAAGGTGAGGAACCCCGCCGTTGGAAGCTCCAAGCAGGTGGCCCAGAGCACCGAGGCTATGGGATCCATGCCGGAGTGAACTCACAGCAGAGGGCCCACATTCTGACACTGTGAGCAACCCAGCCGTTGGGACCTCAGAGCAGAAAGCCAACATCCCCAAGGGGATGGGACCCTGGCAGGAGTGTGCTCGCACGACAGGGCGCACATCAGAAAATTTTGGGAGCCCATGAGTTAGGGCCGGACGCCAGAGGGCCCTCATTACCGAGGGGAGGAGACTCCCAGCAGGCACCAACTCCCAACTGAGGGCCCACATCGCCAAGGTGACGTGTGCCAGCCAGGCAGGAGTGACCTCACAGCAGAGGGTCTACCTCACAGAAGGGTGAGGAATCCAGCCAGGATCAGGCTCTCACCAGAGGGCCCCCATCACCAAGTGGATGGGAACCAGGCAGGAGTGTCCTCACACCAGTGGGGCCACATCAATAAAGGTGAGGAAACCGGCACATGTGGCCTCAAACCAGAGGACCTACATCACAAAGGGGCTGGGAGTGAGTCAGGAAGGAGGAGCATGAAAACACAGAACCCAAAGAATAGAAAAGGTAAGGAATTCAGCAGTAGGAACCTCCCAGCAGGCGGCTCAGAGCACAGAGTCTATGGGATCTAGGCCTGAGTGAACTAACACCAGAGAGCCAACATCATGAAACGGTGAACTACACAGGTGTTGGGACCTTAGAGCAGAAGGCCCACATGCCCATGGGGATGGGAACCTGGCAGGAGTGCCCTCGCACCACTTAGGACGTATCAGAAAATGTGGGAACCCAGCAGTTAGGGCCTGATGCCAGAGGGCCTCATCACCGAGGGGAGGAGGCTCCCAGCAGGCTCCAACTGCCACCAGAGGTCTGACGTCGCCAAGGCGGGGTGTGCTAGCCAGGCAGGAGTGACCTCAGAGAAGAGGGCCCACCTCACAGAAGTGTGAGGAACCCAACCAGGATCAGACTCTCGCCGGAGGGACCACATCACCAAGGGGATGGGAAGCAGGCAGGAGTGTCCTCACACCAGTGGGGCCACATCATCAAAAGATGAGGAACCCATCACATGTGGCCTCAAACCAGAGGACACACATCACCAAGGGGCTGGGAGTGAGGCAGGTGTCTGGAGGGGCACATTTAACTCTAATTTCCCACCAGGAAGAGGAATTAACCAAAGGCTCAGAGTGCCGTGCCACACCCTGATTACGGCCTGAAGCAAACCTGCGGTTTTGTGGCCAGCTTTCAAGGAAGCGAGTTAAGAAAGGAAATCACGGGCACTGTAATTCACAAACCTGCAGAGTTATAAATGACAGCTATTGGCAAAAATATATTGAAGTAAGTCTGCAAAGAGGACTTGAAAACGAGGCAAAATTGAGGAATCATATTTCAGGAGGAAGATTGGAATTGCATTTAAAACATGTGAAAAGTGGCAGATCTTTGACAGTGATGCACTTGGACGCACAGTGCGTATACATTTTTTCCTGAATATATTCAGGAAAAAACGCATATGCCCTTTTTGGCCAACCAAGCACTCGAGAAATGGAAATCCGTACTACAATGAAGTCTCATTTCCCATTCGTCAAAAGGGCCATCTGAAAAAAGTGTAAAAACCAGAAACACAGGACAGGCCATGGAGAACAGGGAGCCTTGTTATGCTGATGGGTGGGATGTAAATTGCCAACAGACACTCTGGAGATGTTTATGGTGTATCCTGAAACATCTGAAAACCAAAGCTACAGAGACTAGGGCACTTCCACTTTTGGCCCTATAGCTTAGGAAAATTAAAATCAACAAGACACAGCCAACACAAAATTTAGGGCTGCTGTGTTTACAAGAACCTTGAGTCCAGTACAAATTAAATATCCCAGAAAGAAAAAAATGGATAAAGGAGTTGTGCTACTTACGTACAACAGAATATCACTCAGCAATGAAATCAATGTCATCAGGCCTGTAGCAGCAAATTGAGTGGATTTAAGTATGATGATTCTAAGAGAAATAGGTCACACAGAGAAAGATAATTATCATAAGATATCACTAATAGAGGGAGTGTAAACTTGGCTACACATAAACTGAATTACAAAACCGAACAGTCTCACATTTAGATAAAAACTTATGCTTGCTTAAGGGGAAAGTTGAGTTGGGGTGCTGTATAAAACCAGAGATTGAAATTAGCACACATACCGTTCCATAAGCCAAATATGTAATAGACAAGACCTACTCTTTGCTCAACGAAATAGACTCATCCATGGTGTATCACCTCACACCTGTTAGAATGGGCATCATCAGAAAATCTACAAACAACAAATGCTGGAAAGGGTGTGGAGATAAGGAACCCTCTTCCACTATTGTTGGGAATGTAAATTGATACAGTCACTGTGGAGAACATTATGGAGTTTCTTATAAAACTAAGAATAGAATTACCATATGATACAGCAATCCCACTACTGGGCATATACCCAGACAAAACCATAAATCAAAAAGAGACATTCACCGCAATGTTCATTGCATCACTATTTACAATATCCAGGTAATGGAAGCAACCTAAATGCCCACAGACAGACGAATGCATAAAGATGTGGTACAAATATAAAATGGAATATTACTAAGCCATAAAAAGGAATGAAATTGGGTCATTTGTAGAGACGTTGATGGATCTAGAGACTGTCATACAGAGTGAAGTAAGTCGGAAATAGAAAAACAAATCTTGTCTATTAATGCATATATGTGGAACATAGAAAAATTATACAGATGAACCGTTTTTTAAGGCAGAAATAGAGCAACAGATGTAGACAACAAACGTATGGACACCAAGGGGGGAAAGCTGTTGGGGGTGGTGGTGGGAGGATTGAGAGATTGGGATTGGCATGTATACATTTATATGTATAAAATAGATAACCAAAAAGAACCTGCTGTATAAAAAAATAAAATAAAATTCAAAATTACAAAAAGTAAAACAGAAAAAATATTCTTCCCTTCACATACATGTATTTATACGAATAAATTATTTCCATGCTTATATCTGTAAATACAAAAAAGAGGAATAAAATCTACCTTGAACCAAAAATGAAAAAAAGAAAAAAAAAACAGAACCCACCAGTTACACAGAGGAAAACCGTATCAGGGCACTTGCTCCAGTTGTAAACAATTCTGTAGTTGGCCAGTGGTGGGGAATCATCTCCCATTCAGCCAGCAGGCCCCACGCAACAAGCGTCCTCATTGCAAAGCTGGGGGACCGTGCCAAGGCATCTGTGAGTAAACGTGGGCCGAGCCCCAGGCCAGCTGCTGCTGAAATGTTCCCACCTTTCCCAGGTAAAACACCTGAATATGTACAAGGACTTGAAAGCCTAGAGGAAGGGCCATGGAGCCACATGAGCGACAGCATGCCAGCCGATTTGGTGCCTGCAGGCCAGCCAGGATGGTCCTGGCCCTGGGTACTCTTCTGGAAGCTTTCCATTTCCCTGCCTGAGATACCCCTGCTGTCCGGGCCCCCACTGCTTTCTTCCTCACTCACCTCTGCCCAGGGAGAAATTCCAGAGGCAGGTATGGGTGACACATCCTCTTCTTTAGCAGGTGGCATCTTGGTAACTGCTGCAGAAAGTCCAGCAGAGCCCCACTCACACTGGGCCACCCACAAAGCCGTGGCCTCTCACTCCCTCCCACCAGTCCAGCCCCGAGACTGCTGACAGGGCAGAGAAAATGGCGTCAGGCACAGCTGCAGGGGCTCTTGCTGCCTGGAGTGGTGTTTATATTGATCTCAAACAGGCACACCTGGGGAGGGCTGGCCGGCACGGTCAGGCTTCCCAGGCCAGCCAATAATCACCCCTCAGGCGCTCACAGTTGCAGAAACTGGAACTTGCTGAATCGGCCAGGTCCAAGGAACAGGTGTGGGCTCCTGAGAGTCAGGATAGACAAGGGGTTGCAGCTCTGGCTTGTTTTCTAATTATATTATCTGGCCCATGAGTGGGAGAGAACTTCAAGAAAACCCTCTCCTAATGAGAGGAACCCAGGAGTCAGGGAGAGGAGGGGTGGGTGGTGGGTGGAGACAGAGGCCTGGTGCCCCGGGTGCAGTGGAAGTCTCTGGAAGACCAGGTGGAGGGAGGCCACACAGAGTGATGCCCAGGGTCACAGACCTGTTGGAGCTGCTGTTTCTTAGTTCAAGTCCTGCTCTGAGGTGCTCTGTGTCAGATCTGAGTGACAGGTGAGCTGGAAGTGCTCTGCAATGAGGGCGATGTGCACGGTACCTGTGTGCCCAGCCCTGCCAGGGTAACTGCAAGGGTAGCTCTGTATCCTGGGAGGGGCCTGACCATGAGAGCCCCATGGGCTGCAGGGGAACCTGCCCAGGGAACCCCATATCCTGGGAGGGGCCTGAACAGGAGAGCACCGTGGGCTGCGGTGGGGGTGGGGTACCTGCCCAGGTGAGCTCCATATCCTGGGATTGGCCTGACCTCGAGAGCCCCATGGGCTGCTGGAGTCCTGGTAAAGGATGTCAGGACAGTCAGTGAAGCCACCGAGGATATACCTCCAGTAGTTCCTAAATCCTACACCCTGCTGGTCATTCTACCAACCACCGGGACATGGTATTCTGTATTAGTCTTCAATGATGCCTTCTTTTGTATTCTATTAGTCCCAGAGTCACAAGAAATTTTGGCTTGTGAGTGGCAGGACTCAACATACAACTAAAACAATACTTCTGGGCCGTGTTGCCCCAAGGGTTCAAAAATTCCCACACCATCTTTGGGGAAAGCTCAGTTAAAGACCTAAAAGTTCTACCTCTGGAAAAGGAAACACTCCTTCAATATGCAGATGACATTCTGATCGCCAGCCCTACTAAGGAGACCTCTGAACTACCAAGCCAATAAAGGATACAAGTTGTCCAAGAAAAAGCTCAAATATCACAGACTACGGTGACCTGCCTGGGCTTCATTCTCACAGAAGGTCGGAGAAGCCCATCTCAGGAAAGGGAAGAAACAATTTACAGCCTTACCCATTTCTAAACCTAGAAGACAGCTTAGGGGTTCCTGGGGAGGCCAGGGTTGGTGCTTCTGGATCCCTAACTACAGTCTACTAGCTGGGCCTCTATATGAAACACTGAAAGGAAAAGATGATGATCCTTTTGAATAGAATCCAGAAGTGGCCTTTCAAGAATGGAAAGAGCAGTCAATTCAGACCCTTGCCCTGGAACTCCCTAATTGAGCTAAACCCTTTGACCTTTACATTCCTGGTGAATGGTGAATCGCTATTGGAGTATTAGTGCAAAAACTGGGACCACTTGAAATGGAACAATGCAAGAATGCCATCCCGGTAGGATAAACTACGGTCACCAATGGGCTTGGCCCACCGCCACATCTGGCCAAGATACTGGCGGTATCTGAAAACCTGGAAATCAGCAGCACAAAAGGCCACCTCCCTCCTAAGGGAAAAGGACCCCACGTGGTGATCCTAAGCCCCAACCATGCCCTGAAGTTGCAGGGTTTGCTCCGTGGGCACACTGACCTCGAGTGAGGAGGCCCTCCATCTCCAACCTCCAGAGAGATAACCGGGGTAAAGGGGCACCATGACGACTCATGTGACCATCACTTGACCTGGAGTTTCTCTCATAAAACAACAAGAGTGTGTCCCAAAAGAGTAGACTACTGCTTGCAGGACTTACTGCACCCAGAGCGGACCTAATAATCTTGGCGGGGGAAGCGTATATCACGCTGTCACCATAGAAGAGCCTACAGACACTGTGATGATGGTGGCCAATAAGACCGGCTGGACTCCTGTTTACTTCAAAAGGCTGTTGACTCAGTGGCCATCATGGTCCTTCATCACCACTGACCCTGGACTGTCTGGGAGTTGAGCAGGCAGGGCCCTGACACCTGGTGCTCTTTTTACGTTAATTCAGGGGCCTAATTGAAGAAAGTGCAGACTACTGGTCAGAGCATCTAGTCTGGCAGAAACGGTCAGCCTAAGGTGGCCGAACAAATGCAGGGCGGGGTGAAACTGGACCTCACAGCGTCACTGCACATCTCCTTCCTGGACACTTAAAGGTCATTAGAATCTATAACGCTTCCAATACTGGTGCTCAGGTGGACGAGCGGGGAGGCAGGAGGCCTGGGGACAATCAACGTCACCTGGAGGCTGCTGGGGAGAAGTTCTGACCCTCGCCCACGGGTATGAGGGCTCCTAACTCAGCACTCAGCAATTACAGAAGAAGGGTCTGCACCCTCAGCACTCTAAGAATGAGGAAGGGGAAAAAAGGCAGAAGAGGGCTTTTTCCCAGGCAAAGCCCCTTAAAAATCCCTGGGAGATAAAAATAGAATCTGGGCAATAAAATAAAGTCTAACCTTTTTTATCCTTTGTGCTTTGTCTAATTTCACGTGCTCCTAGGGTCCCGCATACAGAGGTTCAACAGCCGGCACTTCAGACCAGATTTCCTAGTGCGGAATGGCTGGGTCGACACCTCAGCTCCTGGGACACAGTGCACACTCCGCGATATAGAGCCTGAGCTGCAGCCAACCGGGCCCTCGAGAGCTCCGACCCCTCCCTCCCACTGACTCTGACAGGATCTCTAAACAGCAGCCCAGCCCACAGCCCACGGGGTAGCACATGCTCTCACCTCTCCATTCTCTGATCAAAATATAAAGTTTCCTTTGCTTCTGAACCAAACTCAGTCTCAATCTGTTGGCTCCAATGACACTGGGCAGGGGGACACTTGTTGGGGTCCACTCTGGAGGATCAGTAACAGAAATTGAGAACATTGTAACTTCAATGAACAGATGATTGAGCCAAACTGTAATTAACATAGAACAGTGTATAAGGCTCGGGTAAAATAAGATGTTTCTAACACTCCCATTTGATATTTCCATCACTTTATTATAAGCAAGTTCAGTGAAAAGGTTTGTCTTATTTGTCAGGTCAATATTAGAGAAACGAAGTGATTTCTTTCCAAGGATGTACATCTAAAAATCTTGGTTAAAGCTTCAATCTTGTTTTAAATGCTTTTCCATTGAAAATGATACCTCTCTTTCAGTTCCCCCAATTCTGAGAAGTATAAAATCTTATAATTTATTATTACCAAAGGGGAAAGGTGGGAGGAGGGATAAATTAACAGTTTGGGATTAACACATACACACTGCTATGTATAAAATCGATCATCAACAAGGAACTACTGTATAGCCCCGGGAACTACACTCAATATTTTACAATAACCTATAAGGGGAAATAATCTGAAAAAGAATAGATATTTTTATTGACATCATCTATTAATGACAGTTAAAATGGAGCCTAAGAGAAGCCGGTGGTGAGTGCTTCTGACCCTGAAGACTTCAATCATCTAAAGTTTGGACTCTGCCTACTTCCCAAGGCCCTTAATGAACATATGTGTAGCCGTAGCTTAAAAAATTCCCCAGTTTGGGTTGTGGAGAGACACTGATTTTGTAAAAGCCCTGGTGTTCTCCTCACATGAATGGGACACTTCCTACAGCTAAAACATGCCTGTCACACCCAGAGGATTGTATACCGTCTGATCGGGAAGAGTTTGGAAAAGGCATCTCATCTCCTCATCTCCTGGTGCTCGGGTTCACCCCTCCAGCGTCTTTACGAACAGTCTCCCCACTTGGAGATGTCAGCACTGTCAACATCCTGTTGCAGACAGTTTGGAATTTGTCCAGAGGATGAAGCAGAAGGAGGAGGAACAATGAGAGACAAGTCCTAGGTGTTCGGACAGGCACATGTCACTCTTATTTCCAATCAGGAAGACGAATTGACCAAAGGCTAGGGTTGCCCATGGAAACAGAATAAGGCTTGAGGAAATTCCGCTGCTTTGTGGCCAGTTCCCATAAACACAAGTTGAAAAATGGAAGTCAGGGACACTAAAATTCACGAAACTGCAGAGTTGAAAATATCTATCACTGAAAAATGTCTTGAGGAAAGTCAGAGGAAAGGACTTGTAAGCAACAGAGAATGGCAGGAAAGGGATTGGAAGAGGTAGAAAGGACTCGCCATTAAGCACAAGAAAAGGGGCTGAACATTGCCAACATTGCAATTGGCCAAAAAGGGTGTATGCGTCTTTTTCTGTATGTATTCAAGAAAAGGGCATACACTTTTTTAGCCAACCAAACAGGTGGGCACTGGAAATCAATACTACAAAACATATCACTTCGCATCAGTCAGAAGAGCCTTCCTCATAAAGTGTAAACACCAGAAATGCAGGACAGGGCAAGGAGAAAAGGGAGCCCTCTGAGGCTTATACTGGAAATGTATATTGCCAACGGTCACTCTGGAGAAGTGTATTGTGTTTACTAAAGCATCTAAAAAATGAGCTACAGAGCACAGGGCACTTGCACTCATGGACGTATATCTTGGGAAAAACAAAAATCGAGAGGACACAGGCACCCCAATATTTACCGCCTCTATGTTTAAAAGATCCTCGACTAGGATATAATTTATAAGTCTCTGGAGGGAAAAAATGGATAGAGATGTGGCACTTATGTAGAGTGGAATATTACTCAGCCTGGAAATCAATGAAATATGGCCAGTTGTAACAACCACAGAGGAGTTACGTATGATCATTCGAAGTCACATAATTCAAAAAGAAAAAGACACACGATATTACTAATACATGGAATGTAAACGTGGCTACAAATGAACTGAATTACAAAACAGAATGGGGTCTCAAATTTAGAAAACCAACTTATGCTTGCTTAAGGATAAAGGAGAGTTGAGGAGCTGCATAAAACCAGAGATTGAAATTAGCACAGATACCATTCCATAAGCCAAATATGTAATAGAAAAAACCTACTCCCTGGTGAACGAAATGGACTCAACACCCCATATTCAGCGCCTAGGAATATACGGGACGAGTAAGAGTCTTAATACCTATGGATTTATATGTCTCCGTAAGAGAATCAAGCATGTGTACAGTGACATAAACGCAGCAGTGAAAATCAGCTAAATCCCATTATCAAAATAAATTTCAAAAACAAAACACAATGACAGTGAAATAGAGAGCAATTCTTAAATAATTCATTCAGGGCTTGTGATGCAACCTGGATTTACCACATCTACACCCAGAGCTGAGTGAGACATAAGGTTGGACACTTCGGGCTGATAGCATTGGTGAGGTTCGATGAGCAAATGCAGACCCTTTGAAGTCATACTGCATGGTACCTATTCCATGGGTCCCAACTCTCCAGGTTTAAGGGATGCTTCCTTCAGGTAAATCATGCATGGAAATCCCACAGTATGGTCCACCGTGTGACCGGGAAACGTTTCTAAATGCATCTCAGTTTTTGTCACCTGGTACTTGGGATCACCATTCCAGACGCTTTACTAACACTCTCCCCACTTGGAGAGTCAGTGCCTTTAAACTCCTGTTTAGCTCATTTTGCAAATTCTACGCAAGATGAACAGGAATAGGGAGAACCAATGAGAGACTAGCTGTAGGTGTCTGCATGGGCAAATTTAACACTTATTTCCCACCAGGAAGAGGAATTAACCAAAGACTCAGTGTGCCATGCCGGAACCAGATTAGGGCCTGAAGCAATCCTGCGGTTTTTCGGCCCGCACACAAGAAAGCGAGTTGAAGAAAGGGGCTCAGGGGCACTGTAATTCACAAACCTGCAGAGTTATAAATGACAGCTATCGTCCAAAAATATATTGAACTAAGGCTGCGAAGAGGACTTGAAAGCGGGGCAGAATTGCAGGAAAACGATTTCAGGGGGTAGACTGGAATTGCATTTAAAGCATAGGAAAAGAGGCAGAACGTCGACAATGATGCACTTGGCTAAATAGGGCATATGTGTTTTTTCCTGAATATATTCAAGAAAAAATGCATACGCCCTTTTTGGCCAACCAAGCAAGCATGTTATAGTAACCTGCACTACAATGAAGTCTCACTGTCCCCTGGTCAAAAGGGCCATCTGAAAAAAGTGTAAAATACAGAAAGGCAGGACAGGCCATGGAGAACAGGGAGCCTTGTTATGCTGATGGGCGGGATGTAAATTGCCAACAGCCACTCTGGAGAAGTGTATGGTGTTTCCTGAAACACCTAAAAAACAAAGAAACGGAGCTTACGGCACTTCCACTTATGGTCCTACAGTTTAGGGAAATTAAAATCAAAACCACACAGCCACCCCAATGTTTCGGACGGCTCTGTTTACAAGAACCTTGTCTACGGTACAAGTTAAATATCCCAGAATGCCAGAATTGGATAAAGACGTTATGGTACGTACGTACAATGGAATATCACTCAGCAATGAAATCAATGTCATCAGGCCCGTCGCGGCATAATGAGTGGATTCAGGTATAATGATTCTAAGTGAAATAAGTCACACAGAAAAAGAAACATCATAAGTTATCACTAATACACGGAATGTAAACTTGGCTACACATGAACTGAATTACAAGACAGAACAGGGTCTCAAATTTAGAAAACCAACTTATGCTTGCTTAAGGGGAAAGGTGAGTTGGGGTGCTGCATAAAACCAGAGATAGCAATTAGCACAGATACCGTTCCATAAGCCAAATATGTAATAATCAAGACCTACTCCTTGCTCAACGAAATGGACTAAACACCACATATTCAACGCCTAGGAATACACCTGACTAATAAGAATCTTCAAACCCATGGATTTATATGTCTGCGTAACAAAATCAAGTGTGTGTACAGCGGCATGAATGCAGCAGAGAAAATCCTATAAATCCAATTATCAAAATGAATTACAAAAACAAAGCACAATGACAGTGAAATAGAGAGCAATTCTTAAATAATTCATTCAGGGCTTGTGATGCAACCTGGATTTACCACATCTACACCCAGAGCTGAGTGAGACATAAGGTTGGACACTTCGGGCTGATAGCATTGATGAGGTTCAGCGAGCAAATGCAGACCCTTTGAAGTCATGCTGCATGGTACCCATTCCATGGGTCCCAACTCTCCAGGTTTAAGGGATTCTTCCTTCAGCTAAAACATGCATGGGAAACCCACAGTATGGTGCAATGTGTTACTGGGAAAAGGTTTCCAGTGCATCTCAGGTTTCATCCCCTCTTACTCGGGTTCAACATTCCAGAACGTTTACTAACACTCTCCGCACATAGAGAGTCAGTGCCTTTAACCTCCTGTTTGGCACAGTTTGCAATTTCTGCGCAAGATGAACAGGAATAGGGAGAACCAATGAGAGACTAGCTGTAGATGTCTGCACGGGCAAATGGAACGCTCATTTCCCGCCAGGAAGAGGAATTAACCAAAGGCTCAGTGTGCCTTGCTGGAAACAGATTAAGTCCTGAAGCAATCCTGCGGTTTTGCGGCCAGCTCACAAGAAAGCGAGTTGAAGAAAGGGGCTCAGGGGCACTCTAATTCACAAAACTGCAAAGTTATAAATGACAGCTATCGTCCAAAAATATATTGAAAGAAGGCTGTGAAGAGGACTTGAAAGTGGGGCAGAATTGCAGGAAAACGATTTCAGGTTGTAGACAGGAATTGCATTTAAAGCATTGGAAAAGAGGCAGAACGTCGACCATGATGCACTTGGCCCAAAAGGGCCTATGCGTTTTTTCCTGAATATATTCAGGAAAAAACGCATACGCCCTTTTTGGCCAACCAAGCAAGCATGTTAAAGAAATCTGCACTAAAATGAAGTCTCACTGCCCCCCGGTCAAAATGGCCATCTGAAATAGGTGTAAAATCCAGAAAGGCAGCACAGCCCATGGAGAACAGGGAGCCTTGTTATGCTGATGGGCGGGATGTCAATTGCCAACAGCCACTCTGGAGAAGTGTATGGTGTTTTCTGAAACACGTAGAAAACAAATCAACACAGCCCATGGCACTTTCACTTATGGTCCTATAGCTTAGGGAAATTAAAATCAAAAACACACAGCCACTCCAAATTTCGGACAGCTCTGTTTACAAGAACCTCGTCTATGGTACAAGCTAAATATCTCAGAAAGCAAAAAATGGATAAAGAAGTTGTGGTACGTACGTAGAATGGTATATCACTCAGCAATGATATCTATGTCATCAGGCCCGTAGCGGCATAATGAGTGGATTCAGGTAGGATGATTCTACGTGAAATAAGTCACACAGAAAAAGAAACATCATAAGATATCACTAATACACAGAATGTAAACTTGGCTACACATGAAGTGAATTACAAAACACAATAGGGTCTCACATTTAGAAAACCAACTTATGTTTGCTTATGGGGAAAGGTGAGTTGAGGTGCCGCATAAAACCAGAGAATGAAATTAGCACAGATACCGTTCCATAAGCCATATATGTAATATACATGATCTACTCCTTGCTCAACGAAATGGACTCAACATCACATATTCAACCCCAAGAATATACCTGACTAGAACGAGTCTTAAAACCTATGTATTTATATGTCTCCATAAGGGAATCCAGTGTGTTTACAGCGGCATAAACGCAGCATTGAAAATCAGCTAAATCCCATTATACAAATAAATTTTAAAAACTATCACAAAGACTGTGAAATAGAGAGCAATTCTTAAATAATTCATTCATGGTTTGTGATGAAACCTTGGTTTACCACATGCACACCCACAGCTGGGTTAGACATAAGGCTGGACCCTTGGGGCTGATAGGATTGGTGAGGTTCAGTGAGCAAATGCAGACCGTTAGAAGTAATACTGCATGGTACCTATTCCAAGGGTCCCAGCTCTCCAGGTTTAAGGGATTCGTCCTTCAGCTCAAACATGCATGGGGAACGCAGAGTGTGGTCCACCGTGTGATCAGAAAACGTTTTTAAATGCATCTCAGTTTTCGTCCCCTAGTCCTCGGGTTCACCATTCAAGACACTTTACTAACACTCTCCCCACTTGGAGAGTCAGTTCCTTTAACCTCCTGTTTGGTACATTTTGCAATTTCTGCCGAAGTTGAACAGGAATAGGGAGAACCAATGAGAGACTTGCTGTAGGTTTGTGGACAGGCACATTTAACTCTCATTTCCCTCCAGGAAGAGGAACTAACCACAGGCTCAGCGTGCCATGCTGGAAACAGATTAAGGCCTGAAGCAATCCTGCGGTTTTGCGGCCAATTCACCAGAAAGCGAGTTGAAGAAAGAGGCTCAGGGGCACTGTAATTCACAAACCTGCAGAGTTATAAATGACAGCTATCGTCCAAAAACGTATTCAAGTAAGGCTGCAAAGAGGACTTGAAAACGGGGCAGAATTGCCGGAATGCGATTTCAGGAGGTAGACGGGAATTGCTCTGAAAGCATAGGAAAAGAGGCAAAACCTCGACAATGATGCACTTGACCAAAAAGGGCATATTCGTTTTTTCCAGGGCCCTCATTTACAAGGGTAGGAGGCTCCCAGCATGCTCCAGGGGCCAACAGAGGCCCCACATTGCCAAGGTGACGTGAGCCAGCCAGCCAGCCACGTGTGACCTCACATCAGAGGGCCCACCTCACATAAGGGTATGGAACCCAGCCAGGATCAGACTCTCACCAGAGAGCCCACATCACCAAGGGGATGGGAACCAGGCAGGAGTGTCCTCACACCCGTGGGGCCACATCATCGAAAGTTGAGGTACCCAGCACATGTAGCCTCAAACCAGAGGACCCACATCACCATGGGTCTCGGAGTGAGGCAGGAAGGGTTAACCTCACAACACATGGCCCACTGTATAAAAAAGGTGAGGAATCCAGCAGTTGGAACTTCCCAGCAGGCGGCCCAGAGCACCGAGGCTATGAGATCCAGGCCACAGTGAACTCACAGCAGAGGGCCCTCATCGTGATACTGTAAGCAACCCAGCCGTTGTGACCTCAGAGCACAAGGTCCACATCCCCATGGGGAAGGGAACCAAGCAGGAGTGTCATCGCACCAGTGGGCACACATCAGAAAAGGTTGGGAGCACAGCAGTTAGGGCCTGATGCCAGAGGGCCCTCATCACTGAGGGGACGTGGCTCCCAGAAGGCTCCAACTGCTACCAGAGGGCCGACGTAACCAATGCGGGGTGTGCCAGCCAGGCAGGAGTGACCTCAGAGCAGAGGGCCAACCTCACAGAAGTGTGAGGAAACCAAAGATGATCAGACTCTCACCAGAGGGCCCACATCACCAAGGGAATGGGAACAGGGCAGGAGTGTCCTCACACCAGTGGGGCCACATCACCGAAATGTGAGGGACCCAGCACACGTGGCCTCAAACTAGAGGACACACATCACCAAGGGACTGGGAGTGAGGCAGGCAGGAGGAGCCTCAAAACAGAGGGCCCATAGAATAAAAAAGGTGAGGAATCGTGCAGTTGGATCCTCCCAGCAGCCAGCCAGGAGCAGCGAGGCTATGGGATCCAGGCCGGAATGAACCAGAGGACCCTCATCATTAAACTGTGAGCAACCCAGCCGTTGGGACCTCAGAGCAGAAGGCCCACATCCACATGGGTATGGGAAACTGGCAGGAGTGCCATCGCACCAGTGGGCACACATCAGAAAATATGGGTACACAGCAGTTAGTGACTGACGCCACAGGGCCCTCATCCCCGAGGGGAGGAGGCTCCCAGCAAGCTCCAACTGCCACCAGAGGGCCGACGTCACCAAGGCAACGGGAGCAAGCCAGGCAGGAGTGACCTCACAGCAGAGGGCCCACCTCCCAGAAGTGTGACGAAACCAGTCAGGATCAGACTCTCACCAGACGGCCCACATCACCAAGGGGATGGGAACCAGGCAGGAGTGTCCTAACACCAGTGGGTCCACATCACTAAAAGGTGAGTAAACCGGCACATGTGGCCTGAAACCACAGGACCCACATCACGAAGGGGCTGGGAGTGAGGCAGGCAGGAGGAGCCTCACAACACAGGGCCCAAAGAATAAAAAAGGTGAGGTATCCAGCAGTTGGAACCTCGCAGCAGGCGGCCCAGAGCACAGAGACTATGGGATCCCAGCCTGAGTGAACTAACACCAGAGAGCCTATATCATGGAACTGTGAGCAACTCAGACGTTGGAACCACAGAGCAGAAGGCCCACATCCCCATGGGGATGGGAACCTTACAGGAGTGTCCTGTTATCACTGGGCTCACATCAGATAACGTGGGGAGCCCAGCAGTTATGGCCTGACGCCAGAGGGCCCTCATCACCGAGGGGAGGAGGCTCCCAGTAGGTTCCAACTGCCACCAGAGGGCCGATGTCACCAAGGCAATGGGAAGCCAGGAAGGAGTTACCTCACAGCAAAGGGCCCACCTCACAGAAGTGTGAGGAACCCAGCCAGGATCAGACTCTCACCAGAGGGCTCATATCGCCAAGGGGATGGGAACCAGGCACAAGTATCCTCAAACCAGTGGGGCCACATCATCGAAAGGTGAGGGACCCAGCACACGTGGCCTCTAATCAGAGGACACACATAAACAAGGGGCTGGGAATGAGGCAGGCAGGAGTAGCCTCAAAACAGATGGCCCATAGAATAAAAAAGGTGAGGAATCCCGCAGTTGGAACCTCCCAGCAGGCGGCCTGGAGTAGCGAGGCTATGGGATCCAGGCTGAGTGAACTCACACCAGAGGGCCCTCATCATGAAACTGTGAGAAACCCAGACGTTGGGACCTCAGAGCAGAAGACCCACATTCCCATGGGTTTGGGAACCTGACAGGCGTGTACTCGCACCACAGGGTGCACATCAGAAAATTTTGAGAGCCCAGGAGTTAGGGCCTGACACCAGAGAGCCCTCATTACCGAGGGAAGGAGGCTCCCAGCAGGCACCAACACACAATTGAGGGCCCACATCGCCAAGATGACGTGTGCCAGTCAGGTAGGAGTGACCTCACAGCACAGTGCCTACCTAACAGAAGGGTGAGGAAACCAACCAGGATAAGACTCTCGCCAGAGGGCCCACATCACCGAGGGGATCGGAACCATGCAGGAGTGTCCTAACACCAATGTGGCCACATCATAGAAAGGTGAGGAACCCAGCACATGTGGCCTCAAAGCAGAGGACCCACATCTCCAAGGGGCTCAGAGTGAGGCAGGCAGGAGTAGCCTTACAACACAGGGCCCATAGAATAAAAAGATGAGGAATCCAGTAATTGGAAGCTCCCAGCAGGCGGCCCAGGGCACCCAGTCTATGAGACCTAGGCCGCAGTGAACTCACAGCAGAGGGCCCACATCATGATACTGTGAGCAACCCAGCAATTGGGACCACAGAGCAGAAAGCCCACATCCCCATGGGGATGGGAAACTGGCAGGAGTGTCATCGCACCAGTGGGCGCACATCAGAAAATGTGGAGAGCCCAGCAGTTAGGGCCTGATGCCAGCGGGCCCTCATCACCGAGGGGAGGAGGCTCCCATCCCGCTCCAACTGCAACCAGAGGGCTCACTTGGCCAAGGCGATGTGTGCCAGCCAGGCAGGAGTGACCTCACAGCAGAGAGCCCACCTCCCAGAAGTGTGAGGTATCCAGCCAGGATCAGACTCTCACCAGAGGGCCCACATCACCAAGGGGATGGGATCCAGGCAGGAGTGTCCTCACACCAGTGGGGCCACATCACTAAAAGGTGAGGAAACCGGCACATGTAGCCTCAAACCACAGGACCTACATCACCAACGGGGGAAGTGAGGAAGGCAGGAGGAGCCTCACAACACAGGGCACAAAGAATAAAAAAGGTGAGGAATCCAGCAGTTGGAACCTCGCAGCAGGCGGCCCAGAGCACAGGGGCTATGGGATCTAGGCCTGAGTGAACTAACATCAGAGAGCCAACACCATGAAACTGTAAGGAACCCAGGCGTTGGGACCTCAGAGCAGAAGGCCCACATCCCAATGGGGATGGGAACCTGGCAGGAGTGTCCTGGCATCACTGGGCTCACATCAGAAAACGTGGGGAGCACAGCAGTTAGAACCTGACGTCAGAGGGCACTCATCACTGAGGAGAGGAGGCTCCCAGCAGGCTCCAACTGCCACCAGAGGGCCTACGTCTCCAAGGCAATGGGAGCAAGCCAGGCAGGATTTACCTAAGAGCCGAGGGCCCACCTCACAGAAGGGTGAGGAACCCAGCCAGGATCAGACTCTCACCAGAGGGCCCACATCACCAAGGGGATGGGAACCAGGCAGGAGTTTCCTCACACCATTGGGGCCACATCATTGAAAGGAGAGGAACCCAGCACATGTGGTCTCGAACCAGAGGACACACATCACCAAGGGGCTGGGAATGAGGCAGGTGTCTGGACGGGCACATTTAACTCTCATTTCCCACCAGGAAGAGGAATTAACCAAACGCTGAGCATGCCATGCCGGAACCAGATTACAGCCTGAAGCAAACCTGCGGTTTTGTGGCCAGCTCACAAGGAAGCAAGTTAAGAAAGGAAATCAGGGGCACTGTAATTCACAAACCTGCAGAGTTATAAATGACAGCTATTGTCAAAAATATATTGAAGTAAGGCTGCAAAGAGGACTTGAAAACGAGGCAGAATTGCAGGAATCAGATTTCAGGAGGTAGATTTGAATTGCATTTAAAGCATATGAAAAGCAGCAGATCTTTGACAGTGATGCACTTGGACAAAAAGAGCGTATGCATTTTTTCCTGAATACATTCATGAAAAAACGCATACGCCCTTTTTTGTCAACCAAGCACTCCAGCAATGGAAATCCGCACTACAATGAAGTCTCTTTTCCCATTCGTCAAAAGGGCCATCTGAAAAAAGTGTAAAAACAAAAAACACATAACAGGCCATGGAGAACAGGGAGCCTTGTTATGCTGATGGGTGGGATGTCAATTGCCAACAGACACTCTGGAGATGTTTATGATGTATCCTGAAACATCTAAAAAACAAAGCTACAGAGCCTAGGTCACTTCCACTTATGGCTCTATAGCTTAGGAATATTAAAATCAACAAGACACAGCCAACACAAAATTTAGGGCTGCTGTGTTTACAAGAAACTTGAGTCCAGTGCACATTAAATATCCCAGAAAGAAAAAAATGGATAAAGAAGTTGTGCTACTTACGTACAATGGAATATCACTCAGCAATGAAATCAATGTCATCAGGCCTGTAGCAGCAAATTGAGTGAATTTAAGCACGATGATTCTAAGAGAAATATGTCACACAGAGAAAGATAGTTATCATAAGATATCACTAATAGAGGGAGTGTAAACTTGGCTCCACATGAACTGGATTACAAAACCGAACAGAGTCTCACATTTAGATAAAAAACTTATGCTTGCTTAAGGGGAAAGTTGAGTTGGGGTGCTGTATAAAACCAGAGATTGAAATTAGCACAGATACCTTTCCATAAGCCAAATATGTATTAGACAAGACCTACTCCTTGCTCAACGAAATAGACTCATCCATGGTGTATCACCTCACACTGGTTAGAATGGGCATCATCAGAAAAATCTACAAACAACAAATGCTGGAAAGGGTGTGGAGATATGGAACCCTCTTCTACTATTGTTGGGAATGTAAATTGATACAGTCACTGTGGAGAACATTACAGAGTTTCTTATAAAACTAACAATAGAATTACCATCTGATACAGCAATCCCACTACTGGTCATATACCCAGACAAAACCAAAAATTAAAAAACGACATTCACCGCAATGTTCATTGCATCACTATTTACAATATCCAGGTAATGGAAGCAACCTAAATGCCCACAGACAGACGAATGCATAAAGATGTGGTACATATATAAAATGGAATATTACTGAGCCATAAAAAGGAACGAAATTGGGTCACCGGTAGAGATGTTGATGGATCTAGAGACTGTCATACACAGTGAAGTAAGTCAGAAAGAGAAAAACAAAACAAATCTTGTATATTAATGCATATATGTGGAACCTAGAAAAATTGTACAGATGAACCGTTTTGCAAGGCAGAAATAGAGCAACAGACGTAGACAACGAACTTATGGACACCAAGGGGGGAAAGCTGTTGGGGGGATGGTGGTGGGAGGAGTTGAGATATTGGGATTGGCATGTATACATTTATATGTATAAAACAGATAACCAAAAGAAAACCTGCTGTATAAAAAATAAAATAAAATTCAAAATTAAAAAAAATAAAATTAAAAAAAGTAAAACAGAAAAAATATTCTGCCCTTCACATACATGTATTTATATGAATAAATTATTTCCATGCATATATCTGTAAATACAGAAAAGAGGAATAAAATCTACCTTGAACCAAAAACGAAAAAAAGAAAAAGAAAAACAGAACCCACCAGTTACACAGAGGAAATCCCTATCAGGGCAATTGCTCCAGTTGTAAACAATTCTGAAGTTGGTCAGTGGTGGGGAATCATCTCCCATTCAGCCAGCAGGCCCCACGCAACAAGCGTCCTCATTGCAAAGCTGGGGGACCGTGCCGAGGCATCTGTGAGTAAACGTGGGCCGAGCCCCAGGCCAGCTGCTGCTGAAATGTTCCCACCCTTCCCAGGTAAAACACCTGAATATGTACAAGGACTTGAAAGCCTAGAGGAAGGGCCATGGAGCCACACGAGCGACAGCATGCCGGCCGACTTGATGCCTGTAGGCCAGCCAGGATGGCCCTGGCCCTGGGTGCTCTTCTGGAAGCTTTCCATTTCCCTGCCTGAGATACCCCTCCTGTCCCGGCCCCCACTGCCTTCTTCCTTCCTCACCTCTGCACAGGGAGGAATTCCAGCGGCAGGTATGGGTGACACATCCTCTTCTTTAGCAGGTGGCATCTTGGCAACTGCTGCAGAAAGTCCAGCAGAGCCCCACTCACACTGAGCCACCCACAAAGCCGTGGCCTCTCACTCCCTCCCACCAACCCAGCCCCGAGACTGTTGACAGGGCAGAGAAAATGGCGTCAGGCACAGCTGCAGGGGCTCTTGCTGCCTGGAGTGGTGTTTATATCGATCTCAACCCAGGCACACCTGGGGAGATCTGGCCGGCACGGTCAGGCTGCCCAGGTCAGCCTATCATCACCCCTCAGGGTCTCACAGTTGCAGAAAATGGAACTTGCTGAATCGGCCAGGTCCAAGGAACAGGTGTGGGCTCTTGAGAGTCAGGATAGACAAGGGGCTGTAGCTCTGGCTTGTTTTCTAATCATTTTATCTGGCCCATGAGTGGGAGACAACTTCAAGAAAACCCTCTCCTAATGAGAGGAACCCAGGAGTCAGGGAGAGGAGGGGTGGGTGGTGGGTTTAGACAGAGTCCTGGTGCCCCGGGTGCAGTGGAAGCCTCTGGAAGACCAGGTGGAGGGAGGCCGCACAGAGTGATCCCCAAGGTCACAGACCTTTTGGAGCTGCTGTTTGTTAGTTCAAGTACTGCTCTGAGGTGCTCTGTGTCAGATCTGAGCGACAGGTGAGCTGGGAGTGCTTTGCAATGTGCACTATGTGCATGGTTCCTGTTTGCCCAGACTTGCCATTGTACCTGCAAGGGTAGCTCTATATCCTGGGAGGGACCTGACCACGAGAACCCCATGGGCTGCAGGGTACCTGCCCAGGGAACACCATATCCTGGGAGGGGCCTGACCACGAGGGCCCTGTGTCCTGGGGTGGGGGTGGGGTACCTGCCTGGGTAAGCTCCATATCCTGGGATTGGCCTGACCTTGAGAGCCCCATGGGCTGCAGCAGTCAAGGTAACGGATGTCAGGAGAGTCAGTGAAGCCACCGAGGATATACCTCCAGTAGTTCCTAAATCCTATACCCTGCTGGTCATTCTACCAACAACCAGGACTTGGTATTCTGTATTAGTCTTCAATGATGCCTTCTTTTACACTTTTTTCACATGGCCCGTTTGACCGGGGGGCAGTGAGGCTTCATTGTAGTGCAGATTTCCTTTACACGCTTGCTTGGTTGGCCAAAAAGTGCATATGTGTTTTTTCCTGAATATAGTCAGGAAAAAACCCATATGCACTTTTTGGCCAAGTGCATCATTGTCGACATTCTGCCTCTTTTCCTATGCTTTAAGTGCAATTCCAGTCTACCCGCTGAAATCGTTTTCCTGAAATTCTGCACCGCTTTAAAGCCCTCTTCACAGACTTACTTGAATATATTTTTGGACGATAGCTATCATTCATAACTCTGCAGGTTTGTGGACTACAGTCCACTTGAGCTCTTTTCTTCAACACGCTTTCTTGTGAGCTGACCGCAAAACCGCAGGATTGCTTCAGGCCCTAATCTGTTTCTGGCAGGGCATGCTGAGCCTTTGGTTAATTCCTCTTCCTGGTGGGAAATGAGCGTTCCATTTGCCCGTTCAGACACCTACAGCTAGTCTCTCATTGGTTCTCCCTATTCCTATTCATCTTGCGCAGAAATTGCAAACTGTGCCAAACAGGAGGTTAAAGGCACAGACTCTCCAAGAGGGGAGAGTGTTGGTAAACCGTCTGGAATGGCGAACCCGAGTACCAGGGGACGAAAACTGCGATGCATTTGAAAACGTTTCCCAATGACATGGTGGACCGTACTCTGCGTTTCCCATGCATGTTTTAGCTGAAGGAAGACTCCCTTAAACCTGGAGAGTTGAGACCCATGGAATGGGTACCATGCAGTATGACTTCAAAGGGTCTGCATTTGCTCACCGAACCTCACCAATGCCATCAGCCCGAAGTGTCCAGCCTTATGTCTCACCCTAACCCTTACTCGAAGCCTTGCCCTAATCCGTCCCGTAATCCTAACCCATACGCAAACACTAACCCGTATCCTAACACGTACGCTCATCCTAAACAGTTGTCGTACCCTAACCTGTACCCTAAACCGTCCCCATCCCCAACCCTAACAAACCATAACCCTAACACTTACCCAAAGCCTTACCCTAAACCGTTCCCTAATCCTAACCCGTACGTTAACACTAACTCATACCCTAACATGTACGCTCACCCTAAACCATTGTCGTACCCTAACCTGTACCCTAAACTGTCCCCGTCCCCTAAACATAACACTAACCCTAACCCTAAACCTAACCCTTACCCGAAGCCTTACCGTAACCCGTCCCCTAAAACTAACCTGGGCCCTAACACTAACCCATACCCTAACACGTACACTCACCCTAAACCGTTGGCGAACCCTAACCTGTACCCTAAACTGTCCCCATCCCTGTCCTCTAACACTAACCCTAACCCTTACCCGAAGCGTCACCCTAATCCGTCCCATAATCCTAAACCGTACGCTAAAACTAACCCGTGCCCTACCACATACGCTCACCTGAAAACGTTGTCGTACCCTAACCTGTACCCTAAACCGTCACCGTCCCCTAATCCTAACCCTAACCCTTACCCAAAGCCTTACCCTAACCGTCGCATAATCCTAACCCGTACGCTAACACTAACTGTACCCTAACACGTATGCTGACCCTAAACCGTTGTCGTACCCTAACCTGTACCCTAAACAATCCCCGTCCCCTAACCCTAACCCTAACCCTAACCCTAACCATTAAGCGAAGCCTTACCCTAACCCGTCCCTAATCCTAACCCGTACACTAACACTAACACGTACCCTAACACATACGCTCACACTAAACCCTTGTTGTACCCTAACCTGTACCCTAAACCGTCCCCGTACCTTACCCTAACCCTAACCCTAACCCTAACCCTAAACCTTACCTGAAGCCTTGCCCTAACCCGTCCCCTAATCCTAACATGGACGCTAACACTAACCCGTACCCTAACATGTACGCTCACCCTAAACCGTTGTCGTACCCTAACCTGTACCCTAAACCGTCACCGTCCCCTAACCCTAACCCTAACCCTAACACTTACACGAAGCCTTACACTAACCCGTCCCCTAATCCTAACCCGTACGCTAACAATAACCCGTACTCTAACACGTACACTCACGCTAAACCGTTGTCTTACCCTAACCTCTACCCTAAACCGTCACTGTCCCCTAACACTAACCCTAATCCTAACCCTTAACCGAAGCCTTACCCTAACCCGTCCCCTTATCCTAACCAGTACACTAACACTAACCCGTAACCTAACACGTACGCTCACCCTAAACCGTTGTCGTACCCTAACCTGTACCCTAAACCGTCCCCGTCCCCTAACCCTAAACCTAACCTTAACGCTAATCCTAAACCTTACCCGAAGCCTTACCCTAAACCGTTCCCTAATCCTAACCCGTATGCTAAAACTAACCCGTACCCCAACACGTACGCTCACACTAAACCGTTGTTGTACCCTAACCTGTATCCTAAACCGTCCCTGTCACCGTCCCCTAACACTAACCCTAACCCTAACCCTAACCCTTAGCCGAAGCCTTACCCTAACCCGTCCCCTAATCCTAACCCGTAGGCTAACACTAACCCGTACCCTAACACGTACGCTCACCCTAAACCGTTGTCGTACACTAACCTGTACCCTAAACCGTCCCCGTCACCTAACACTAACCCTAACCCTAACCCTAACGCTAACCCTTACCCGAAGCCTTACCCTAAACCGTTCCCTAATCCTAACCCGTACGCTAACACTAACCCGTGCCCTAACATATACAGTCATCCTAAACCGTTGTCGTACGCTAACCTGTATCCTTAACCGTCCCCGTCCCCGTCCCCTAACCCTTACCCGAAACCTTACTCTAACCTGTCCCATAATCCTAACACGTACGCTAACACTAATCCATACCGTAACACGTATGCTCACCCTAAACCGTTGTCGTACCCTAACCTGTACCCTAAACCGTTCCCATCCCCAAACCCTAACCCTAAACCTAACCCTAACCCTAAACCTTACCTTAAGCCTTACGCTAACCCGTCCCCTAATCCGAACACGTACGCTAACCATAACCCGTACCCTAACACGTACGCTCACCCTAAACCGTTGTCGTACCCTAACCTGTACCCTAAACCGTCCCCGTCCCCTAACCCTAACCCTAAACCTAAGCCTAACCCTTAACCGAAGCCTTACCCTAACCCGTCCCCTAATCCGAACCCGTATGCTAACACTAACCCGTACTCTAACACGTACACTCACCCTAAACCGTTATCGTATGCTAACCTGTACCCTAAACCGTCCCCGTCCCCGTCCCCTAACCCTAACGCTAACCCTAACACTAACCCTTACCCGAAGCCTTACACTAACCCGTCCCCTAATCCTAACCCGTACGCTAACACTAAAACGTGCGCTACCACGTACGCTCACCATAACCTGTTGTCGTACACTAAAGTGTACCCTAAACCGTCCTCTTCCCCGTTCCCTAAACCTAAACCTAACCCTAACAATGACCCTTACCAGAAGCCTTACCCTAACCCATCCCATAATCCTAACCCGTACGCTAACACTAACCCGTACCCAAACACGTACGCTCACCCTAAACCGTTGTCGTACCCTAACCTGTACCCTAAACCGTCCCCGTCCCCTAACCCTAACACTAACCCTAACCCCAACCCTAACCCTAACCCCAACCCGAAAACTTATCCGAAGCCTTACCCTAACCCATCCCTTATTCCTAACCCGTACGCTAACACTAACCCGTACCCTAACACTAACCCGTACCCTAACACGTACGCTCAACCTAAACCGTTGTGTACCATAACCTGTACCCTAAACCATCCCCGTACACTACCCCTAGCCCTAACCTAAACCTAGCCCTTACTCGAAGCCTTACCCTAATCCGTCCCCTAATCCTAACCCATAAGCTAACACTAAATGATACCCTAACACGTACGCTCACCCTAAACCGTTGTTGTACCCTAAACTGTACCCTAAACCGTTCCCGTCCCCGTCCCCCAACCGTAAACCTAACCCTAAACCTAATCCTTACCCGAAGCCTTACCCTAACCCGTCCCATAATCCTAACCGTATGCTAACACTAACCCGTACCCTAACACGTACGCTCACCCTAAACAGTTGTCGTACCCTAACCTGTACCCTAAACCGTCCCCGTCACCTAACCCGAACCCTAACCCTAGCACTAACTCTAACCCTTACCCGAAGCCTTACACTAACCCGTCCCCTAATCCTAACCCGTACGCTAACACTAAACCGTACCCAAACACGTACGCTCACCCGAAACATTTGTCGTACACTAACCTGTACCCTAAACCGTCTGCATCCCCCTCACCCTAACCCTAACCCTAACCCTAACCCTTACACGAAGCCTTACCCTAAACCGTCCCCTAATCCGAACCCGTATGCTAACACTAACCCGTGCCCTAACACGTACACTCAACCTGAACAGTTGTCGTACCCTAAACTGTACCCTAAACCGTCCCCATTCCGTAACCCTAACCCTAACCCTAAACCTAACCATAAAACTTACCCAAAGCCTTACACTAACCCTTTCCCTAATCCAAATCCATACGCTAACACTAACCCGTACCCTAATACATGCGCTCACCCTAAACCGTTGTCGTACCCTAAACTGTACCCTAAACAGTCACTGTCCCCTAATTCTAACCCTAACGCTAATCCTAACACTTACCCGAAGCCTTACACTAACCCGTCCCCTAATCCTAACCCATACGCTAACACTAACCCATACCCTAACATGTACGCTCACCCTAATCCATTGTCGTACCCTAACCTGTACCCTAAACAGTCCCCGTCCCCTAACCCTAACACTAAACCTAATCATTACCCGAAGCCTTACCCTAACCTGTCCCCTAATCCTAACCCGTACGCTAACGCTAACCAGTACCCTAACACGTACCCTCACTCTAAACCGTTGTCGTACCCTAACCTGTACCCTAAAACGTCCCCATCCCCTAACCCTAACCCAAACCCTAACCCTTACCCGAAGCCTTCCCCTAACCCGTCCACTAATCCTAACCCGTACGCTAACACTAACCCATACCCTAACACGTATGCTCACCCTAAACCGTTGTCGTACCATAACCTGTACCCTAAACCGTCCCCGTCCCCTAACCCTAACCCTAAACCTAACCCTAAACCTAACCCTTACCCGAAGCCTTACCCTAACCCGTCCCCTAATCCTAACCTGTACGCTAACACTAACCCGTACCCTAACAAGTACACTCACCCTAAAACGTTGCCATACCCTAATTGTACCCTAAACCGTCCCCTAACCCTAACCCTAAACCTAACCCTTACCCGAAGCCTTACCCTAACCCGTCCTCTAATCCTAAACCGTACACTAACAGTAAACCGTGCCCTAACACCTACGCTCACCCTAAACCGTTGTCGTACCCTAACCTCTACCCTAAACCGTCCCCGTCCCCTAAACCTAATCCTAACCCTAACCCTAACCCTTAACCGGAGCCTTACACTAACCCGTCCCGTAATACTAACCCGTACGCTAACTCTAACCCATACCCTAACACGTACGCTCACCCTAAACCGTTGTCGTACCCTAACCTGTATCCTAAACCATCCCCGTCTCCTAACCCTATCCCTAACCCTAACCCTAACCCTTACCCGAATCCTTACCCTAACACGTCCCCTAATCTAAACTGTACGCTAACACTAACCCGTACCCTAACACGTACGCTCACCCTAACCATTGTCGTACCCTAACCTGTACCCTAAATCGTGCCCATCCCCTAACCCTTACCCGAAGCCTAACCCTAACTGTAAACCTTACCCGAAGCCTTACACTAACTCGTCACCTAAAACTAACCGTATGCTAACACTAATCCGTGCCCTAACACGTACGCTCACCCTAAAGCGTTGTCGTGCACTAACCTGTACCCTAAACCGTCCCCGTCCCCTAACACTAGCCCTAAACCTAACCCTAACACTAACCCTAACCCTTACCCGAAGCCTTACCCTAACCCGTCCCCTAATCCTGACCCGTACCCTAACACTAACCCGTACCCTAACACGTACGCTCACCCAAAACCGTTGTCGTACCCTAACCTGTACCCTAAACCGTCCCTGTCCCCTAACCCTAACCCTAACCCTAACCCTTACCTGAAGCCTTACACTAACCCGTCCCCTGAACGTAACCTGTACGCTAACACTAACCAGTACCCTAACACGTATGCTCACCCTAAACATTTGTCGTACATTAACCTGTACCCTAAATCGTCCTAGTCCCCTAACCCTAACCCTAACCCTAACCCTAACCCTTACCCTAAGCCTTACCCTAACTCGTCCCCTAACCCTAACCCGTACGCTAACACTAACCCCTATCCTAACACGTACGCTCACCCTAAACCGGTTTCGACACTAACCTGTACCCCAAACCGTCCCTGTCCCCTAAACCTAACCCTAACCCTAACCCTAATCCTAACCCTTACCGGAAGCCTTACCCTAAACCGTTCCCTAATACTAACCCGTATGCTAACACTAACCCGTACCATAACACCTACGCTCACCCTAAACCGTTGTCGTACCCTAACCTGTACCCTAAACCGTCCCTGTCCCCGTCCCCTAACACTAACCCTAACCTTAACCCTAACACTTACCCGAAGCCTTACCCTAACCCGTCACCTAATCCTAACCCGTACGCTAACACTAAACTGTACCCTAACCCGTACGCTCACCCTAAAACGTTGTTGTACCCTAACCTGTACCCTAAACCATCCCCGTCACCTAAGCCTAACCCTAATCCTAACCCTAACCCTAACCCTTACCCAAAGCCTTACCCTAACCCGTCCCCTAATCCTAACGTGTACGCTAACACTAACCCGTACCCTAACACGTACGCTCACCCTAAACCGTTGTCATACGCTAACCTGTACCCTAAAACTTCCCCGTCCCCTAACCCTAACCTTAACCATAACCCGAACCCTAACGCTTACCAGAAGCCTTACCCTAACCCGTCCCCTAATCCTAACCCGTACGCTAACACTAACCCGTACCCTAACACATACGCTCAACCTAAACCTTTGTCGTACCCTAACCTGTACCCTAAACAATCCCTGTCCCCTAACCATAACCCTAACCCTACCTCTAAACCTAAACCTTACCCGAAGCCTTACCCTAACCCGTCCCCTAATCCTAACCCGTTAGCTAACACTAACTTGTACACTGACATGTACGCTCACCCTAAACCGCTGTCGTACCCTAACCTGTACCCTAAACCATCCCGGTCGCCTAACCCTAAACCTAACCCTAACCCTAACCCTAACCCTTACCCGAAGCCTTACCCTAACACGTCCCATAATCGTATCCCGTACGCTAACACTAACCCGTGCCCTAACACATACTCTCACACTAAACCGTTGTTGTAACCTAACCTGTACCCTAAAATGTCCCCTTCCCCTAATCCCTAACCCTAACCCTAATCCTAACCCTTACCCGAAGCCTTACCCTAACCTGCCCCCTAATCCTAACCCGTACGCTAACTCTAACCCGTACCGTAACACGTACGCTCACGCTAAATCGTTGTCATACACTAACCTGTACCCTAAACCGTCCGCGTCCCTGTCCTCTAAACCTAACCCTAACCCTAACCCTAACCCTTACCCGAAGCCTTACCCTAACCCGTCCCCTAATCCTAACCCATACGCTAACACTAACCCGTACCCTAACACTTACGCTCACCCTAAACCGTTGTTGTGCACTAACCTGTACCGTACACCGTCCTTTTCCCCGAACCCTAACCCTAACCCTAACCCTAACACTAACGCTTACCCGAAGCCTTACCCTAACCCGTCCCCTAATCCGAACCCGTACGCTAACAATAACCCGTACACTAACACGTACGCTCACCCTAAATTTTTGTCGTACCCTAATCTGTACCCTAAACCGTCCACATCCCCTAACCCTAACCCTAAACCTA
This sequence comes from Delphinapterus leucas, assembly GCF_059928025.1. Classification (NCBI taxonomy): domain Eukaryota; kingdom Metazoa; phylum Chordata; class Mammalia; order Artiodactyla; family Monodontidae; genus Delphinapterus; species Delphinapterus leucas. The sequence goes on along the minus strand of NW_028322232.1, from coordinate 10,447,625 downwards.
ACCCTAACTCTAAACCTTACCTGAAGCCTTACCCTAAACCGTCCCCTAAACCGAACCCGTACGCTAACAATAACCCGTACACTAACACGTACGCTCACCCTAAACGGTTGTCGTACCCTAACCTGTACCCTAAACCGTCCCTGTCCCCGTCCCCTAACCCTAACCATAAGCCTAACCCTTACCCGAAGCCTTACCCTAACCCATCCCCTAATCCGAACCGTACGCTAACACTAACCCGTACCCTAACCGTACACTCACCCTAAACAGTTGTCGTACGCTAACCTGTATTCTAAACTGTCCCCGTCCCCGTCCCCTTACCCTAAACCTAACCCTAACACTAACCCTTACCCGAAGCCTTACCCTAAACCGTTCCATAATCCTAACCCGTACGCTAACACTAAACCGTGCGCTACCACGTAGGCTCAGCATAAACTGTTGTCATACACTAACCTGTACCCTAAACCGTCCCTGTCCCCGTCCCCTTCCCCTAACCCTAACCCTAACCCTTACCCAAAGCCTTACCCTAACCCGTCCCCTAATCATAAACCGTAGGCTAACACTAACCCGTACCCTAACACGCACACTCACCCTAAACCGTTTGCGTACACTAACCTGTACCCTAAACCGTCCCCGTCCCCTAAACCTAACCCTAACCCTAACCCAAACCCTTACCCAAAGCCTTACCCTAAACGGTCCCCTAATCCTAACCCGTACGCTAACACTAACAAGTACTCAAACACGTACGCTCACCATAAACCGTTGTCGTACCCTAACCTGTACCCTAAACTCTCCCCGTCCCCGTCCCCTAAACTTAACCCTAACCCTAACCCTTACCGGAAGCCTAACCCTAACTGTAAACCTTACCCGAAGCCTTACACTAACTCGTCACCTAAAACTAACCGTATGCTAACACTAATCCGTGCCCTAACACGTACGCTCACCCTAAAGCGTTGTCGTGCACTAACCTGTACCCTAAACCGTCCCCGTCCCCTAACACTAGCCCTAAACCTAACCCTAACACTAACCCTAACCCTTACCCGAAGCCTTACCCTAACCCGTCCCCTAATCCTGACCCGTACCCTAACACTAACCCGTACCCTAACACGTACGCTCACCCAAAACCGTTGTCGTACCCTAACCTGTACCCTAAACCGTCCCTGTCCCCTAACCCTAACCCTAACCCTAACCCTTACCTGAAGCCTTACACTAACCCGTCCCCTGAACGTAACCTGTACGCTAACACTAACCAGTACCCTAACACGTATGCTCACCCTAAACATTTGTCGTACATTAACCTGTACCCTAAATCGTCCTAGTCCCCTAACCCTAACCCTAACCCTAACCCTAACCCTTACCCTAAGCCTTACCCTAACTCGTCCCCTAACCCTAACCCGTACGCTAACACTAACCCCTATCCTAACACGTACGCTCACCCTAAACCGGTTTCGACACTAACCTGTACCCCAAACCGTCCCTGTCCCCTAAACCTAACCCTAACCCTAACCCTAATCCTAACCCTTACCGGAAGCCTTACCCTAAACCGTTCCCTAATACTAACCCGTATGCTAACACTAACCCGTACCATAACACCTACGCTCACCCTAAACCGTTGTCGTACCCTAACCTGTACCCTAAACCGTCCCTGTCCCCGTCCCCTAACACTAACCCTAACCTTAACCCTAACACTTACCCGAAGCCTTACCCTAACCCGTCACCTAATCCTAACCCGTACGCTAACACTAAACTGTACCCTAACCCGTACGCTCACCCTAAAACGTTGTTGTACCCTAACCTGTACCCTAAACCATCCCCATCACCTAAGCCTAACCCTAATCCTAACCCTAACCCTAAACCTTACCCAAAGCCTTACCCTAACCCGTCCCCTAATCCTAACGTGTACGCTAACACTAACCCGTACCCTAACACGTACGCTCACCCTAAACCGTTGTCATACGCTAACCTGTACCCTAAAACTTCCCCGTCCCCTAACCCTAACCTTAACCATAACCCGAACCCTAACGCTTACCAGAAGCCTTACCCTAACCCGTCCCCTAATCCTAACCCGTACGCTAACACTAACCCGTACCCTAACACATACGCTCAACCTAAACCTTTGTCGTACCCTAACCTGTACCCTAAACAATCCCTGTCCCCTAACCATAACCCTAACCCTACCTCTAAACCTAAACCTTACCCGAAGCCTTACCCTAACCCGTCCCCTAATCCTAACCCGTTAGCTAACACTAACTTGTACACTGACATGTACGCTCACCCTAAACCGCTGTCGTACCCTAACCTGTACCCTAAACCATCCCGGTCGCCTAACCCTAAACCTAACCCTAACCCTAACCCTAACCCTTACCCGAAGCCTTACCCTAACACGTCCCATAATCGTATCCCGTACGCTAACACTAACCCGTGCCCTAACACATACTCTCACACTAAACCGTTGTTGTAACCTAACCTGTACCCTAAAATGTCCCCTTCCCCTAATCCCTAACCCTAACCCTAATCCTAACCCTTACCCGAAGCCTTACCCTAACCTGCCCCCTAATCCTAACCCGTACGCTAACTCTAACCCGTACCGTAACACGTACGCTCACGCTAAATCGTTGTCATACACTAACCTGTACCCTAAACCGTCCGCGTCCCTGTCCTCTAAACCTAACCCTAACCCTAACCCTAACCCTTACCCGAAGCCTTACCCTAACCCGTCCCCTAATCCTAACCCATACGCTAACACTAACCCGTACCCTAACACTTACGCTCACCCTAAACCGTTGTTGTGCACTAACCTGTACCGTACACCGTCCTTTTCCCCGAACCCTAACCCTAACCCTAACCCTAACACTAACGCTTACCCGAAGCCTTACCCTAACCCGTCCCCTAATCCGAACCCGTACGCTAACAATAACCCGTACACTAACACGTACGCTCACCCTAAATTTTTGTCGTACCCTAATCTGTACCCTAAACCGTCCACATCCCCTAACCCTAACCCTAAACCTAACCCTAACTCTAAACCTTACCTGAAGCCTTACCCTAAACCGTCCCCTAAACCGAACCCGTACGCTAACAATAACCCGTACACTAACACGTACGCTCACCCTAAACGGTTGTCGTACCCTAACCTGTACCCTAAACCGTCCCTGTCCCCGTCCCCTAACCCTAACCATAAGCCTAACCCTTACCCGAAGCCTTACCCTAACCCATCCCCTAATCCGAACCGTACGCTAACACTAACCCGTACCCTAACCGTACACTCACCCTAAACAGTTGTCGTACGCTAACCTGTATTCTAAACTGTCCCCGTCCCCGTCCCCTTACCCTAAACCTAACCCTAACACTAACCCTTACCCGAAGCCTTACCCTAAACCGTTCCATAATCCTAACCCGTACGCTAACACTAAACCGTGCGCTACCACGTAGGCTCAGCATAAACTGTTGTCATACACTAACCTGTACCCTAAACCGTCCCTGTCCCCGTCCCCTTCCCCTAACCCTAACCCTAACCCTTACCCAAAGCCTTACCCTAACCCGTCCCCTAATCATAAACCGTAGGCTAACACTAACCCGTACCCTAACACGCACACTCACCCTAAACCGTTTGCGTACACTAACCTGTACCCTAAACCGTCCCCGTCCCCTAAACCTAACCCTAACCCTAACCCAAACCCTTACCCAAAGCCTTACCCTAAACGGTCCCCTAATCCTAACCCGTACGCTAACACTAACAAGTACTCAAACACGTACGCTCACCATAAACCGTTGTCGTACCCTAACCTGTACCCTAAACTCTCCCCGTCCCCGTCCCCTAAACTTAACCCTAACCCTAACCCTTACCCAAAGCCTTACACTAACCCCTCCCCTAATCCTAACCCGTACGCTAACACTAAACCATACCCTAACACGTACACTCACCCTAAATCGTTGTTGTACCCTAACCTGTACCCTAAACCGTCCCCGTCCCCGTCCCCTAACCTTAAACCTAACCGTAAACTTAACCCTTACCCGAAGCCTTACCCTAACACGTCCCCTAATCATAACCCGTACGCTAACACTAACCCGTACCCTAACACGTATGCAACCCGAAACCGTTGTCGTAACCTAACCTGTACCCTAAACCATCCCCGTCCCCTAACCCTAAGCCTAAACCTAACCCTAACCCTAACCCTTACCCGAAGCCTTACCCCAACCCGTCATCTAATCCTAACCCGTACGCTAACACTAACCCGTACCCTAACATGTACGCTCACCCTAAACCGTTATCTTACCCTATCCTGTACCCTAAAGTGTCCCCGTCCCCTAACCCTAACCCTCACCCTAACCTTTACCCAAAGCCTTACGCTAACCCGTCCCCTAATCCTAACCTGTACGCTAACACTAACCCGTACCCTAATACGTGCGCTCACCCTAAACCGTTGTCATACCCTAAACTGTACCCTAAACAGTCCCCGTCCCCTAACCCTAACCCTAACCCTAACCCAAACACTTACCCGAAGCCTTACCCTAACCCGTCCCCTAATGCTAACCCGTACGCTAACACTAACCCGTACCCTAACACATATGCTCACCCTAAACCGTTGTCGTACGCTTACATGTACACTAAACCGTCCCCGTCCCCTAACCCTAACCCTAACCATGACCCTAACCATTACCCGAAGCCTTACGCTAAACCGTCCCCTAATCCTAACCCGTATGCTAACACTAACCCATACCCTAACACGTACGATCACCATAATCCATTGTCGTACCATAACCTGTACCCTAAACTGTCCCCGTCCCCTAACCCTATCACTAACCCTAATCCTAACCCTTACCCGAAGCCTTAACCTAACCCCTCTCCTACTCTAACATGTACGCTAACACTAACCCGTACCCTAACACGTACGCTCACCCTGAACCGTTGTCGTACCCTAACCTGTACCCTAAACCGTCCCCGTGCCCTAACCCTAACCCTAACGCTAACCCTAACTCTAACACTTACCCGAAGCCTTACCCTAACCCGTCCCGTAATCCTAACCCGTACGCTAACACTAACCCGTACCCTAACACGTACGCTCACCCTAAAACCTTGTCGTACCCTAACCTGTACCCTAAATCGTCCCTGTCCCCTAACCCTAACCCTAACCCTAACCTTAAACCTTACCCGAAGCCTTACCCAAACCGGTCCCCTAAACCTAACCCGCACGCTAACACTAACCCGTGCCCTAACACGTACGCTCACCCGAAACATTTGTCGTACACTAAGCTGTACCCTAAACCGTCCCCATTACCTAACACTAACCCGAACCCTAACCATAACCCTAAACCTTACCCGAAGCCTTACCCTAACCCGTCCCCTAATCCTAACCGTACGCTAACACTAATCCATGCCCTAACACGTATGCTCACCCTAAAGCGTTGTCGTACCCTAACCTGTACCCTAAACCGTTCCTGTCCCCGTACCCTAACCCTAACCCTAACCCAAACCCTAACCCTTACCCGAAGCCTTACACTAACCCATCCCATAATCCTAAACGCTACGCTAACACTAACCCGTGCCCTAACACGTACGCTCACCCTAAACCGTTGTCGTACATTAACCTGTACCCTAAATCGTCCCTGTCCCCTAACCCTAACCCTAACCCTAATCCTTACCCGAAGCCTTACCCTAACTCGTCCCCTAATTCTAACCCGTATGCTAACACTAACCTGTATCCTAACACATACGCTCACCCTAAAACTTTGTCGTACACTAAGCTGTACCCTAAATCGTCCCCATCCCCTAACCCTAAACCTAACCCTTACACAAAGCCTTACCCTAACCCGTCCCCTAATCCTAACCCGTACGCTAACACTAACCCGTAACCTAACCCGTATGCTCAACCTAAACCGTTCTCGTACACTAACCTGTACCCTAAACCGTCCCGTCCCTGTCCCCTAACCCTAGCCCTTACCCGAAACCTTACCCTAACATGTCCCCTATTCCTAACCCGTACGCTAACACTATCCCGTACCCTTACACGTACGCTCACCTTAAAACGTTGTCGTACACTAACCTGTAACCTAAACCGTCTCCGTCCCCTAACCCTAACGCTAACCCTAACCCTAACCCATACCCGGAGCCTTACCCTAACCTGTCCCCTAATCCTAACCCGTACGCTAACACTAACCCTTGCCCTAACACGTACGCTCACCCTAACCCGTTGTCGTACCCTAACCTGTACCCTAAACCGTCCCTCTACCCTAACCCTAACCCTAACCCTTATCCTAACCCTAAAGCTTACCCGAAGCCTTACCCTAACCCGTCCCATAATCCTAACCCGTACGCTAACACTAACCCGTACCCTAACATGTACGCTCACCCTAAACTGTTGTCGTACACTAAACTGTACCCTAAACCGTCCCTGTCCCTGACCATTAACACTAACCCTAACCCTAACCCTAACCCTTACCCGACGCCTTACCCTAACCCGTCCCATAATCCTAACCCGTACGCTAACACTAACCCGTACCCTAACATGTACGCTCACCCTAAACTGTTCTCGTACCCTAACCTGTACCCTAAACCGTCCCTGTCCCCGACCCTTAACCCTAACCCTAACCCTAACCCTAACCCTTACCTGACGCCTTACCCTAACCCGTCCCCAAATCCTAACCCGTACGCTAACACTAACCCGTACCCTAACACGCACGCTCACCCTAAACCGTTGTCGTACCCTAACATGTACCCTAAACCGTCCCCGTCCCCTAACCCTAACCTTAACCCTAAACCTAAACCTAACCCTTACCCGAAGCCTTACCATAACCCGTCTTCTAATCCTAACCCGTACGCTAACAGTAAACTGTGCCCTAACATGTACGCTGAACCTAAACCATTGTCCTACCCTAACCTGTACCCTAAACCATCCCCCTCCCCTAACCCTAACCCTAACCCTAACCCTAACCCTTACACCAAGCCTTACCCTAACCCGTGCCCTAATCCTAACCCGTACGCTAACACTAACCCATACCCTAACACGTACGCTCACCCTAAACCACTGTCGTACACTAACCTGTACCCTAAACCGTCCCCGTCCCCTAACCCTAACCCTAAACCTAACCCTTACCCGAAGCCTTACCCTAACCCGTCCCCTAATCCTAACCCGTAAGCTAACACTAACCCATGCCCTAACACGTACGCTCACCCTAAAGTGTGGTTGTACCCTAACCAGTACACTAAACCGTCCCCGTCCCCGTTCCCTAACCCTAACCCTAACCCAAACTCTAAGCCTTACCCGAAGCCTTACCCTAACCCGTCTCATAATCCTAAACGATACGCTAAAACTAACCCATGCCCTAACACATACGCTCACCCTAAACCGTTGTCGTACCCTAACCTGTACCCTAAACCGTCCCCGTCCCCTAACCCTAACCCTAATCCTTACCCGAAGCCTTACACTAACCCGTCCCCTAATCCTAACCCATACGCTAACTCTAACCCGTATCCTAACACGTACGCTCACCCTAAACCATTCTCATACACTAACCTGTACCCTAAACCATCCCCGTCAAATAACCTTAACCCTAACCCTTACCCGAAGCCTTACCATAACCCGTCCTCTAATCCTAACCCGTACGCTAACAGTAAACTGTGCCCTAAAATGTACGCTCAACCTAAACCATTGTCCTACCCTAACTTGTACCCTAAACCGTCCCCGTCCCCTAACCCTAACCCTAAACCTAGCCCTAAACCTAAACCTTACCCCAAGCCTTACCCTAACCCGACCCTTAATCCTAACCCGTACGCTAACACTAACCCATACCCTAACACGCACGCTCACCCTAAATCTTTGTCGTACCCTAACATGTACCCTAAACCGTCCCCGTCCCCTAACCCTAACCCTAACCCTAACCCTAACACTTACCTGAAGCATTACACTAACCCGTCCCCTAATCCTAATCCGTACGCTAACACTAACCCGTGTCCTAACACGTACCCTCACCCTAAACCGTTGTCGTACCCTAACCTGTACCCTAAACCGTCACCGTCCCCTAGCCCTAACCCTAACCCTAACCCTTACGCGAAGCCTTACCCTAACCCGTCCCCAATCCTAACCCGTACGCTAACACTAACAAGTACCATAACACATACGCTCACCCTAAATTGTTGTCGTACACTAACCTGAAACCTGAACCGTCCCCGTCCCCGTCCCCTAACCCTAACCCTAACCCTAACCCTAACCCTTACCCGAAGCCTTACCCTAATCTGTCCCCTAATCCTAACCCGTATGCTAACACTAACCCTTGCCCTAACACGTACACTCACCCTAAACCATTGTCGTACCCTAACCTGTACCCTGAACCGTCCCTGTACCCTAACCCTAACCCTAACTCTAACCCTAACCCTAACCCTAACACTTACCAGAAGCCTTACCCTAACCCGTCCCGTAATCCTAACCCGTACGCTAACACTAACCCGTACCCTAACACGTACGCTCACCCTAAAACCTTGTCGTACCCTAACCTGTACCCTAAATCGTCCCTGTCCCCTAACCCTAACCCTAACCCTAACCTTAAACCTTACCCGAAGCCTTACCCTAACCGGTCCCCTAAACCTAACCCGCACGCTAACACTAACCCGTGCCCTAACACGTACGCTCACCCGAAACATTTGTCGTACACTAAGCTGTACCCTAAACCGTCCCCATTACCTAACACTAACCCGAACCCTAACCATAGCCCTAAACCTTACCCGAAGCCTTACCCTAACCCGTCCCCTAATCCTAACCGTACGCTAACACTTATCCGTGCCCTAACACGTACGCTCACCCTAAAGCGTTGTCGTACCCTAACCTGTACCCTAAACCGTTCCTGTCCCCGTACCCTAACCCTAACCCTAACCCAAACCCTAACCCTTACCCGAAGCCTTACACTAACCCATCCCATAATCCTAAACGCTACGCTAACACTAACCCGTGCCCTAACACGTACGCTCACCCTAAACCGTTGTCGTACATTAACCTGTACCCTAAATCGTCCCTGTCCCCTAACCCTAACCCTAACCCTAATCCTTACCCGAAGCCTTACCCTAACTCGTCCCCTAATTCTAACCCGTATGCTAACACTAACCTGTATCCTAACACATACGCTCACCCTAAAACTTTGTCGTACACTAAGCTGTACCCTAAATCGTCCCCGTCCCCTAACCCTAAACCTAACCCTTACACAAAGCCTTACCCTAACCCGTCCCCTAATCCTAACCCGTACGCTAACACTAACCCGTAACCTAACCCGTATGCTCAACCTAAACCGTACTCGTACACTAACCTGTACCCTAAACCGTCCCGTCCCGGTCCCCTAACCCTAGCCCTTACCCGAAACCTTACCCTAACATGTCCCCTATACCTAACCCGTACGCTAACACTATCCCGTACCCTTACACGTACGCTCAACTTAAAACGTTGTCGTACACTAACCTGTAACCTAAACCGTCTCCGTCCCCTAACCCTAACCCTAAACCTAGCCCTAAACCTAAACCTTACCCCAAGCCTTACCCTAACCCGACCCTTAATCCTAACCCGTACGCTAACACTAACCCATACCCTAACACGCACACTCACCCTAAATCTTTGTCGTACCCTAACATGTACCCTAAACCGTCCCCGTCCCCTAACCCTAACCCTAACCCTAACCCTAACACTTACCCGAAGCATTACACTAACCCGTCCCCTAATCCTAATCCGTACGCTAACACTAACCCGTGTCCTAACACGTACCCTCACCCTAAACCGTTGTCGTACCCTAACCTGTACCCTAAACCGTCACCGTCCCCTAGCCCTAACCCTAACCCTAACCCTTACGCGAAGCCTTACCCTAACCCGTCCCCAATCCTAACCCGTACGCTAACACTAACAAGTACCCTAACACATACGCTCACCCTAAACATTTGTCGTACACTAACCTGTAACCTAAACCGTCCCCGTCCCCTAACCCTAACCCTAACCCTAACCCTAACCCTAACCCTTACCCGAAGCCTTACCCTAATCTGTCCCCTAATCCTAACGCGTATGCTAACACTAACCCTTGCCCTAACACGTACACTCACCCTAAACCATTGTCGTACCCTAACCTGTACCCTGAACCGTCCCTGTACCCTAACCCTAACCCTAACTCTAACCCTAACCCTAACCCTAACACTTACCCGAAGCCTTACCCTAACCCGTCCCATAATCCTAATCCGTACGCTAACACTAACCCGTACCCTAACACGTACGCTCACCCTAAATCGTTTTCGTACCCTAACCTGTACCCTAAACCATCCCCGTCCCCTAACCCTAACCCTAACACTATCCCTAACCCTTACCCGAAGCCTTACCCTAACTCGGCCCCCAATTCTAAACCATACGCTAACACTAACCCGTACCCTAACAAGTACGATCACCCTAAAACTTTGTCGTACCCTAACCTGTACCCTAAGTCGTCCCCTTCCCCTAAGCCTAACCCTAACCCTAATACTTACCCGAAGCCTTACCCTAAACCGTCCCCTAACCCTAATCCTTACGCTAACACTAACCCGTGCCCTAAAACGAATGCTCACCCTAAACCTCTGTCGTACACTAACCTGTACCCTAAACCGTCCCCGTCCCCGTGCCCTAACCCTAACCCTAAACCTAACCCTTACCCGAAGCCTTACCCTAACACGTCCCCTAATCCTAACCCGTACGCTAACACTAACCCGTGCCCTAACAGGTACGCTCACCCTAAAGCGTGGTCGTACCCTAACCTGTACACTAAACCGTCCCCGTACCCGTTCCCTAACCCTAACCCTATCCCAAACCCTACCCCTTACCCGAAGCCTTACCCTAACCCGTCCCATAATCCTAAATAATACGCTAAAACTACCCCATGCCCTAACACATACGCTCACCCTAAACCGTTGTCGTACCCTAACCTGTACCCTAAACCGTCCCTGTAGCCTAACCCTAACCCTAACCCTAACCCTAACCCTTACCCGAAGCCTTACCCTAACCCGTCCCATAATCCTACCCCGTACGCTAACACTAACCCGTACCCTAACACGTACGCTCACCCTAAACCGTTGTCGTACCATAACCTGTACCTAAACCGTCCCCGTCCCCGTCCCCTAAACTTAACCCTAAACCTCACCCTTACCCGTAGCCTTACACTAACCCGTCCCCTATTCCTAAACTATACGCTAACTCTAACCCGTACCCTAACATATACGCTCACCCTAAAGAGTTGTCGTACACTGACCTCTACCCTAAACCGTCCCCGTCCCCGTCCCCGTACCCTAACCCTAACCCTAACCCTTACCCAAAGCCTTACCCTAACAAGTCCCCAATCCTAACCCGTACGCTAACACTAACACATACCCTAACACGTACGCTCACCCTAAACCGTTGTCGTACCCTACCCTATACCCTAAACAGTCCCCGTACCCTAACCCTAACCCTAACCCTAACCCTTACCTGAAGCCTTACCCTAACCCGTCCCCTAATCCTAACCCGTACGCTAACACTAAACCTTACCCTAACACGTACGCACACTCTAAACTGTTGTCATATCCTATCCTGTACCCTAAATCTTCCCCGTGCCCGTCCCCTAACCCTAACCCTAACCCTTACCCGAAGCCTTACCCTAACCTGTCCCCTAATCCTAACCCATACGCTAACACTAACCCTTACCCTAACACGTACGCACACCCTAAACTGTTGTCAAATCCTATCCTGTACCCTAAACCTTCCCCGTTCCTGTCCCCTAACCCAAACCCTAACCCTTACCCGGAGCCTTACCCTAACCCGTCCCCTAATCCTAACCCGTACGCTAACACTAACCTGTGCCCTAACACGTACGCTCAACCTAAACCATTGTCGTACCCTAACCTGTACCCTAAACCGTCCCCTAACCCTAACCCTAACCCTAACACTTACCCGAATCCTTACCCTAACCCGTCCTCTAATCCTAACATGTACGCTAACAGTAAACTGTGCCCTAACATGTACCCTCACCCTAAACCGTTGTCCTACCCTAACCTGTACCCTAAACCGTCCCCGTCCCTAACCGTAACCCTAACACATACCCGAAGCCTTACCCTAACCCGTGTCCTAATCCTAACCCGTACGTTAACACTAACCCGTACCCTAACACGTACGCTCACCCTAAACCGTTGCCGTACCCCAACCTGTACCCTAAACCGTCCTCGTCCCCTAACCCTAACCCTAACCCTAAAGCAAAACCTAACCTTTACCCGAAGCTTTACCCTAACCCAACCCATAATCCTATCCCGTACGCTAACCCTAACCCGTACCCTACCACGTACGCTCACTTTAAACCGTTGTCGTACCCTAACCTGTACCCTAAACCGTCCCCGTCACCTAACAGTAACCCTAAACGTAACCCTAACCCTAACCCTTAACCGAAGCCTTACCCTAACCCGTCCCTTAATCCTAACCCGTACGCTAACACTAAACCGAGTCCTAACACGTACGCTCACCCTAAAACTTTGTCGTACCCTAACCTGTACCCTAAACCGTCCCCATCCCGTAACCCTTACCCTAACCCTAACAATTACCCGAATCCTTAACCTAACCCGTCCTCTAATCCTAACATGTACGCTAACAGTAAACCGTGCCCTAACACATACGCTCAACCTAAACCGTTGTCGTACCCTAACCTGTACCCTAAACCGTCCCCGTTCCCTAACCCTAACCCTAACCATAACCCTTACCCGAAGCCTTACCCTAACCCGTCCCCTGATCCTATCACGTACGCGAATACTAACCCATACCCTATCACGTACTCTCACCCTAAACATTTGTCGTACACTAACCTGTACCCAAAACCGTCCCCGTCCCTTAACCCTAACCGTAACCCTAACCCTAACCCTAACCCTAACGCTTACCCGAAGCCTTACCCTAACCCGTCCCATAATCCTAACCCTTACGCTAACACTAACCCGTACCCTAACACGTACGCTCACCCTAAACCGTTGACGTACCCAAACCTGTACCCTAAACGGTCCCCGTCCCCTAACCCTAACCCTAACCCTAACCCTTACCAGAAGCCTTACCCTAACCCGTCCCGTAATCCTAACCCGTACGCTAACACTAACCCGTACCCTAACACGTACGCTCACCCTAAAACGTTGTCGTACCCTAACCTGTACCCTAAATCGTCCCTGTCCCCTAACCCTAACCATAACCCTAACCCTAACACTTACCCGAAGCCTTACCCTAACCCTTCCCCTAATACTAACCCGTACGCTAACACTAACCCGTACTCTAACACGTACGCTCACCCTAAACGGTTGTCGTACCCTAACCTGTACCCTAAACCCTCCCCATCCCCTAAGCCTAACCCTAAACCTAACCCTAACCCTAACCCTTACCCGAAGCCTTACCCTAACCCATCACCTAATCGGAACCCGTATGCTAACACTAACCCATACCCTATCACGTACGCTCACCCTAAACCGTTGTTGTACCCTAACCTGTACCCTAAACCCTCTGCATCCCCTAACCCTAACCCTAAACCTAACCCTAACCCTAACCCTTACCCGAAGCTTATCCTAACCCGTACCCTAATCCTAATCCATTCGCTAACACTAACACATACCCTACCACGTACGCTCACCCTAAAGCATTGTTGTACCCTAACGTGTACCCTAAACCGTTCCCGTGCCCTAACCCTAACCCTAACCCTAACCCAAACCCTAACCCTTACCCGGAGCCTTACCCTAACCCGTCCCCTAATCCTAACCCGTACGCTAACACTAACCTGTGCCCTAACACGTACGCTCAAACTAAACCATTGTCGTACCCTAACCTGTATCCTAAACCGTCCCCTAACCCTAACCCTAACCCTAACCCTTACCCGAAGCCTTAACCTAACCCGTCCTCTAATCCTAAACTGTACGCTAACAGTAAACTGTGACCTAACATGTACCCTCACCCTAAACCGTTGTCCTACCCTAACCTGTACTCTAAACCGTCCCCGTCCCCTAACCCTAACCCAAATCCTAACCCTAAACTTAACCCTTACTCGAAGCCTTACCCTAACCCGTCCACTAATCCTAACCCGTATGCTTACACTAACAATTATCCTAACACGTACGCTCATCCTAAACCTTTGTCGTACCCTAAACTGTACCCTAAACCGTCCCGTCCCCGTCCCCGTCCCCTAACCCTAACCCTAACCCTAACCCTAACCCTTACCCGAAGCCTTACCTTAACCCGTCCCCTAATCCTAATCCGTACGCTAACACTAACACGTAACCTAAAACGTACGCTCACCCTAAAACGTTGTCATACCCTAACATGTACCCTAAACCGACCCCGTCCCCTAGCCCTAACCCTAACCCTAACCTTTACCCGAAGCCTTACCCTAACCCGTCCCCTAATCCTAACCGCTACGCTAACACTAACACGTATTCTAACACGTACGCTCATCGTAAACCGTTGTCGTACCCTAACCTGTAACCTAAACCGTCCCCGTCCCCTAAGCCTAACTCTAACCCTAACCGTAACCTTTACCCGAAGCCTTACCCTTTCCTGTCCCCTAATCCTAACCCGTACGCTAACACTCACCCTTGCCCTAACACGTACACTCACCCTAAACCGTTGTCGTACCCTAACCTGTACCCTAAACCGTCCCTGTACCCTAACCCTAACCATAACCCTAACCCTAACACTTACCCGAAGCCTTACCCTAACCCGTCCCATAATCCTAACCCGTACGCTAACACTAATCCGTACCGTAACACGTACACTCACCGTAAACCATTGTCATACCCTAACCTGTACCCTAAACCATACCCGTCCCCTAACCCTAACCCTAACCCTAACCCTAACCCTATCCATTACCCGAAGCCTTACCCTAACCAGTCCCCTAAGTCTAACCCGTACGCTAACACTAACAACTGCCCTAACATGTACGCTCACCCTAAAGCGTGGTCGTACCCTAACCTGTACCCTAAACCGTCCCCGTCCCCGTCCCCTAACCCTAACCCAAACCCTAACTCTTACCCGAAGCCTTACCGTAAACCATCCCATAATCCTAACCGATACGCTAAAACTAACCCATGCCCTAACACGTACGCTCACCCTAAACCATTGTCGTACCCTAACCTGTACGCTAAACCGTCTCCGTCCCGTAGCCTTAACCCTAACCCTTACCCGAAGCCTTACCCTAACCCATCCCCTAATCCTAACGCGTACGCTAACTCTAACCTGTACCCTAACACGTACGCTCACCCTAAACCGTTGTCATACACTATCCTGTACCCTAAACTCTCCCCGTCCCCTAACCCTAACCCTAACCCTAAGCCTAACACTTGCCCGAAGCCTTACCCTAACCACTTCCCTAATCCTAACCCGTACGCTAACACTAAATCGTACCCTAACACGTACGCTCACCCTAAATCTTTTTCGTACCCTAACCTGTACCCTAAACCGTCCCCGTAACCTAACCCTAACTCTAACCCTAACCCTTACCCGAAGCCTTACCCTAACCCGTCCCCTAATCCTAACCCCTTACCCTAACCCGTCCCCTAATCCTAACCCATACGCTAAAACTAACCCTTACCCTAACCCGTACGCGCACCCTAAACTGTTCTCATATCCTAACCTATACCCTAAACCTTCCCCGTCCCCGTCCACGTCCCCTAAACCTATCCCTAAGCCTAACCCTAACCCTTGCCCGAAGCCTTACACTAACCCGTCCCCTAATCCTAACTCGTACGCTAACACTAGTCCATACCCTAACACGTACGCTCACCCTAAACCGTTGTCGTACCCTAACCTGTACCCTAAACCGTCCCCGTCCCCTAACCCTAAATCTAACTCTAACCCTAACACTTACCCGAAGCCTTACCCTAACCCGTCCCCTAATCCTAACTCGTACACTAACACTAACACGTGCCCTAACACGTACGCTCAACCTAAAGCGTTGTCGTACCCTAACCTGTACACTAAACCGTCCCCGTCCCCTAACCCTAACCCTAACCCTAACCCTAAGACTTACCCGAAGCCTTACCCTAACCTGTCCCCAAATCCTAACCCGTACGCTAACACTAACCCATACCCTAACACGTATGCTCACACAAAAACGTTGTCGTACACTAACCTGTACCCTAAACAGTCCCCTAACCCTAACCCTAGCCCTAACCCTAACCCTTACCCGAAGCCTTACCCTAACCCGTCCCCTATTCCTAACCCGTACGCGAACACTAACACGTACCCTAACACGTACGCTCACTCTGAACCGTTGTTTTACACTAAACTGGACCCTAAGCCGTCCCCGTCCCTTAACCCGAACCCTAACCCTAACCCTAACCCTAACCCTAACCCTTACTCGAAGCCTTCCCATAACCCGTAACCTAATGCTAACCCGTACGTTAACACTAACCCGTAACCTAACACGTACGCTCAGCCTAAACCGTTGTCATATCCTAACCTGTACCCTAAACCGTCCCTGTCACCTAACCCTAACTGTAAACCTAACCCTAACACTAACCCTTACCCGAAGCCTTTCCCTAACCCGTCCCCTAATCCTAACCCGTACGCTAACACTAACTTGTACCCTAAAACGTATGCTTACCCTAAACAGTTGTTGTACCCTAACCTGTACCCTAAACCGTCCCCGTCCCCTAACCATAACCCTAACCCTAAACTTATCCCTAACCCTTACCCGACGCCTTACCCTAATCCTAACCTGTACGCTAACATTAACCCGTACCCTAACACTAACCCGTACCCTAACATGTACACTCACCCTAAACAGTTGTCGTACACTAAACTGTAACCTAAACCATCCCCGTCCCCTAAACCTAACCCTAACCATAACCCCAACCCTAAACCTTACCCGAAGCCTTACCCTAACGCATCCCCTACTCCTAACCCATACGCTAACACTAACCCATACACTAACACATACGCTCACCCTAAACCCTTGTTGTACCCTAACCTGTACCCTAAACTGTCCCCGTCCCCATCCCCTAACCCTAACCCTAGCCCTAACCGTAACCCTTACCCGAAGCCTTACACTAACCCGTCCCCTAATCCTAAATCGTACGCTAACACTAACCCGTACCCTAACATGTACGCTCACCCTAAAGCATTGTCGTACCCTAACCTGTACCCTAAACCGTGTCCGTCCCCTAACCCTAACCCTAACGCTAACCCTTACCCGAAGCCTTAGCCTATCCCGTCCCGTAATCCTAACCCGTACGCTAACACAAACCCGTACCCTAACACGTACGCTCACCCTAAACGGTTGTCGTACACTAACCTGTACCCTAAACCCTCCCCATCCCCTAACCCTAACCCTAAACCTAACCCTAACCCTAACCCTTACGCGAAGCCTTACCGTAACCCATCACATAAACCGAACCTGTACGCTAACACTAACCCATACCCTACCACGTACGCTCACCCTAAACCGTTGTTGTACCCTAACCTGTACCCTAAACCCTCCACATCCCCTAACCCTAACCCTAAACCTAACCCTAACCCTAACCCTTACCCGAAGCTTACCCTAACCCGTACCCTAATCCTAACCCGTTCGCTAACACTAACCCATACCCTACCACGTACGCTCACCCTAAACCGTTTTTGTACCCTAACCTGTACCCTAAACTGTTCCCGTGCCCTAACCCTAACCCTAACCCTAACCCTTACCCGAAGCTTACCCTAACCTGTACCCTAATCCTAACCCGTTCGCTAACACTAACCCGTACCCTAACACGTATGCTCTCCCTAAACCGCTGTCGTACCCTAAACTGCACCCTCAACCGTGCCCGTCCCCTAACCCTAACCCTAAACCTAACCCGTCCCCTAATCCTAACCCGTACGCTAACTCTAAGCCATGCCCTAACACGTACGCTCACCCTAAACCGTTGTCGTACCCTAACCTGTACCATGAACCGTGTCCGTCCCCTAAACCTAACACTAAACCTAAACCTAACCCTAACCCTTACCCGAAGCCTTACCCTAACCCATCCCCTAAACATAACCCGTACACGAACACTAACACGTACCCTAACACGTACGGTCACCCTGAACCTTTGTCGTACACTAAACTGTACCCTAAACCGTCCCCGTCCCTTAACCCTAACCCTAACCCTAACCCTAACCAAAACCCTAATCCTTACCCGAAGCCTTACCATAACCCGTCCCCTAATCCTAACCCATACATTAACACTAAACCGTAACCTAACACGTACGCTCACCCTAAACCGTTGTCGTACACTAACCTGTACCCTAAACCGTCCCTGTCCCCTACCCCTAACCATAACCCTAAACCTAACACTAACCCTTACCCGAAGCCTTACCCTAACCCGTGCCCTAATCCTAACCCGTACGCTAACACTAACCCGTACACTAACACGTACGCTCACCCTAAACCGTTGTCGTACCCTTACTT
Organism: Delphinapterus leucas; assembly: GCF_059928025.1. Classification (NCBI taxonomy): domain Eukaryota; kingdom Metazoa; phylum Chordata; class Mammalia; order Artiodactyla; family Monodontidae; genus Delphinapterus; species Delphinapterus leucas. The sequence goes on along the minus strand of NW_028322232.1, from coordinate 10,429,220 downwards.
GTAACCTAAACCGTCCCCGTCCCCTAACCCTAACCCTAACCCTAACACTAACACTTACCCAAAGCCTTACCCTAACACATCAACTAAACCTAAATCGTACGCTAACACTAACCCATGCCCTAACACGTACGCTCACCCTAAACCGTTGTCGTACACTAACCTGTACCCTAAACTGTCCCTGTCCCCTAACCCTAACCCTAACCATTACGCAAAGACTTACCCTAACCCGTCCCCCAATCCTAACCCGTACGCTAACACTAACCCGTACCCTAACATGTACGCTCACCCTAAACCGTTCATGTACCCTAACCTGTTCCCTAACCCGTCCTCGTCCCCTAACCCTAACCCTAACCCTAACCCTAGCTTTTACCCGAAGCCTTACACTAACCGGTCCCCTAACCCTAACCCGTACGCTAACACTAACGAGTACCCTAACATGTACGCTCACCCTTAACCATTGTCGTACCCTAACCTGTACCCTAAACCGTCCCCGTCCCCTAACCTAACCCTACCCCTAACCCTTACGCGAAGCCTTACCCTAACCTGTCCCCTAATCCTAAACCGTACGCTGACACTAACACGTACCCTAACACGGACGCTCACCCTAAAACATTGTCGTACACTAAACTGTACCCTAATCCGTCCCCGTCCCTCTCCCCTAACCCTAACCCTAACCCTAACCCAAACCCTAACCCTAACCCTTACCCAAAGCCTTACCCTAATCGGTCCCCTAATCCTAACCCGTATGCTAACACTAACCCGTCCCTTAACACGTAATCTCACCCTAAACCGTTGTCGTACCCTAACCTATACCCTAAACCGTCCCCGTACCCGTCCCCTATCCCTAACCCTAAGCCTAACCCTGAAGCTTACCCGAAGCCTTACCCTAACCCGTCCCCTAATTCTAACCCGTACGGTAACACTAACCCGTACCCTAACACGTACGCTCACCCTAAACGGTTGTCGTACCCTAACCTGTACCCTAAACCGTGTCCGTCCCCTAAACCTAACCCTAAACCTAACCCTAACCTTAACCCTTACCCGAAGCCTCACCCTAACCCGTCCCCTAATTCTAACCCGTACGCTAACACTAACACGTACCCTAACACTTACGGTCACCCTGAACCATTGTCGTACCCTAAACTGTACCCTAAACCGTCCCCGTCCCTTAACCCTAACCCTAACCCTAACCCTAACACTAACCCTAATCCTTACCCGAAGCCTTACCATAACCCGTCCCCTAATCCTAACCCGTACGCTAACACTAAACCGTAACCTAACACGTACGCTCACACTAAACCGTTGTCGTACCCTAACCTGTACCCTAAACCGTCCCTGTAGCCTAACCCTAACCCTAACCCTAACCCTAACCCTTACCCGAAGCCTTACCCTAACCCGTCCCATAATCCTACCCCGTACGCTAACACTAACCCGTACCCTAAAACGTACGCTCACCCTAAACCCTTGTCGTACCATAACCTGTACCTAAACCGTCCCCGTCCCCGTCCCCTAAACTTAACCCTAAACCTCACCCTTACCCGTAGCCTTACACTAACCCGTCCCCTATTCCTAAACTATACGCTAACTCTAACCCGTACCCTAACATATACGCTCACCCTAAAGAGTTGTCGTACACTGACCTCTACCCTAAACCGTCCCCGTCCCCGTCCCCTAACCCTAACCCTAACCCTAACCCTTACCCAAAGCCTTACCCTAACAAGTCCTCAATCCTAACCCGTACGCTAACACTAACACATACCCTAACACGTACGCTCACCCTAAACCGTTGTCGTACCCTAGCCTATACCCTAAACAGTCCCCGTACCCTAACCCTAACCCTAACCCTAACCCTTACCTGAAGCCTTACCCTAACCCGTCCCCTAATCCTAACCCGTACGCTAACACTAAACCTTACCCTAACACGTACGCACACTCTAAACTGTTGTCATATCCTATCCTGTACCCTAAACCTTCCCCGTGCCCGTCCCCTAACCCTAACCCTAACCCTTACCCGAAGCCTTACCCTAACCTGTCCCCTAATCCTAACCCATACGCTAACACTAACCCTTACCCTAACACGTACGCACACCCTAAACTGTTGTCAAATCCTATCCTGTACCCTAAACCTTCCCCGTTCCTGTCCCCTAACCCGAACCCTAACCCTTACCCGGAGCCTTACCCTAACCCGTCCCCTAATCCTAACCCGTACGCTAACACTAACCTGTGCCCTAACACGTACGCTCAACCTAAACCATTGTCGTACCCTAACCTGTACCCTAAACCGTCCCCTAACCCTAACCCTAACCCTAACACTTACCCGAATCCTTACCCTAACCCGTCCTCTAATCCTAACATGTACGCTAACAGTAAACTGTGCCCTAACATGTACCCTCACCCTAAACCGTTGTCCTACCCTAACCTGTACCCTAAACCGTCCCCGTCCCTAACCGTAACCCTAACACATACCCGAAGCCTTACCCTAACCCGTGTCCTAATCCTAACCCGTACGTTAACACTAACCCGTACCCTAACACGTACGCTCACCCTAAACCGTTGCCGTACCCCAACCTGTACCCTAAACCGTCCTCGTCCCCTAACCCTAACCCTAACCCTAAAGCAAAACCTAACCTTTACCCGAAGCTTTACCCTAACCCAACCCATAATCCTATCCCGTACGCTAACCCTAACACGTACCCTACCACGTACGCTCAATTTAAACCGTTGTCGTACCCTAACCTGTACCCTAAACCGTCCCCGTCACCTAACAGTAACCCTAAACGTAACCCTAACCCTAACCCTTAACCGAAGCCTTACCCTAACCCGTCCCTTAATCCTAACCCGTACGCTAACACTAAACCGAGTCCTAACACGTACGCTCACCCTAAAACTTTGTCGTACCCTAACCTGTACACTAAACCGTTCCCATCCCGTAACCCTTACCCTAACCCTAACAATTACCCGAATCCTTAACCTAACCCGTCCTCTAATCCTAACATGTACGCTAACAGTAAACTGTGCCCTAACACATACGCTCAACCTAAACCGTTGTCGTACCCTAACCTGTACCCTAAACCGTCCCCGTTCCCTAACCCTAACCCTAATCATAACCCTTACCCGAAGCCTTACCCTAACCCGTCCCCTGATCCTATCACGTACGCGAATACTAACCGATACCCTATCACGTACTCTCACCCTAAACATTTGTCGTACACTAACCTGTACCCAAAACCGTCCCCGTCCCTTAACCCTAACCGTAACCCTAACCCTAACCCTAACCCTAACGCTTACCCGAAGCCTTACCCTAACCCGTCCCATAATCCTAACCCTTACGCTAACACTAACCCGTACCCTAACACGTACGCTCACCCTAAACCGTTGACGTACCCTAACCTGTACCCTAAACGGTCCCCGTCCCCTAACCCTAACCCTAACCCTAACCCTTACCAGAAGCCTTACCCTAACCCGTCCCGTAATCCTAACCCGTACGCTAACACTAACCCGTACCCTAACACGTACGCTCACCCTAAAACGTTGTCGTACCCTAACCTGTACCCTAAATCGTCCCTGTCCCCTAACCCTAACCATAACCCTAACCCTAACACTTACCCGAAGCCTTACCCTAACCCTTCCCCTAATACTAACCCGTACGCTAACACTAACCCGTACTCTAACACGTACGCTCACCCTAAACGGTTGTCGTACCCTAACCTGTACCCTAAACCCTCCCCATCCCCTAAGCCTAACCCTAAACCTAACCCTAACCCTAACCCTTACCCGAAGCCTTACCCTAACCCATCACCTAATCGGAACCCGTATGCTAACACTAATCCATACCCTATCACGTACGCTCACCCTAAACCATTGTTGTACCCTAACCTGTACCCTAAACCCTCCGCATCCCCTAACCCTAACCCTAAACCTAACCCTAACCCTTACCCGAAGCTTATCCTAACCCGTCCCCTAATCCTAATCCATTCGCTAACACTAACACATACCCTACCACGTACGCTCACCCTAAAGCATTGTTGTACCCTAACGTGTACCCTAAACCGTTCCCGTGCCCTAACCCTAACCCTAACCCTAACCCAAACCCTAACCCTTACCCGGAGCCTTACCCTAACCCGTCCCCTAATCCTAACCCGTACGCTAACACTAACCTGTGCCCTAACACGTACGCTCAAACTAAACCATTGTCGTACCCTAACCTGTATCCTAAACCGTCCCCTAACCCTAACCCTAACCCTAACCCTTACCCGAAGCCTTAACCTAACCCGTCCTCTAATCCTAAACTGTACGCTAACAGTAAACTGTGACCTAACATGTACCCTCACCCTAAACCGTTGTCCTACCCTAACCTGTACTCTAAACCGTCCCCGTCCCCTAACCCTAACCCAAATCCTAACCCTAAACTTAACCCTTACTCGAAGCCTTACCCTAACCCGTCCACTAATCCTAACCCGTATGCTTACACTAACAATTATCCTAACACGTACGCTCATCCTAAACCTTTGTCGTACCCTAAACTGTACCCTAAACCGTCCCGTCCCCGTCCCTGTCCCCTAACCCTAACCCTAAACCTAACCCTTACCCGAAGCCTTACCTTAACCCGTCCCCTAATCCTAATCCGTACGCTAACACTAACACGTAACCTAAAACGTACGCTCACCCTAAAACGTTGTCATACCCTAACATGTACCCTAAACCGACCCCGTCCCCTAGCCCTAACCCTAACCCTAACCTTTACCCGAAGCCTTACCCTAACCCGTCCCCTAATCCTAACCGCTACGCTAACACTAACACGTATTCTAACACGTACGCTCATCGTAAACCGTTGTCGTACCCTAACCTGTAACCTAAACCGTCCCCGTCCCCTAAGCCTAACTCTAACCCTAACCGTAACCTTTACCCGAAGCCTTACCCTTTCCTGTCCCCTAATCCTAACCCGTACGCTAACACTCACCCTTGCCCTAACACGTACACTCACCCTAAACCGTTGTCGTACCCTAACCTGTACCCTAAACCGTCCCTGTACCCTAACCCTAACCATAACCCTAACCCTAACACTTACCCGAAGCCTTACCCTAACCCGTCCCATAATCCTAACCCGTACGCTAACACTAATCCGTACCGTAACACGTACACTCACCGTAAACCATTGTCATACCCTAACCTGTACCCTAAACCATACCCGTCCCCTAACCCTAACCCTAACCCTAACCCTAACCCTATCCATTACCCGAAGCCTTACCCTAACCAGTCCCCTAAGTCTAACCCGTACGCTAACACTAACAACTGCCCTAACATGTACGCTCACCCTAAAGCGTGGTCGTACCCTAACCTGTACCCTAAACCGTCCCCGTCCCCGTCCCCTAACCCTAACCCAAACCCTAACTCTTACCCGAAGTCTTACCGTAAACCATCCCATAATCCTAACCGATACGCTAAAACTAACCCATGCCCTAACACGTACGCTCACCCTAAACCATTGTCGTACCCTAACCTGTACGCTAAACCGTCCCCGTCCCGTAGCCCTAACCCTAACCCTTACCCGAAGCCTTACCCTAACCCATCCCCTAATCCTAACGCGTACGCTAACTCTAACCTGTACCCTAACACGTACGCTCACCCTAAACCGTTGTCATACACTATCCTGTACCCTAAACTCTCCCCGTCCCCTAACCCTAACCCTAACCCTAAGCCTAACACTTGCCCGAAGCCTTACCCTAACCACTTCCCTAATCCTAACCCGTACGCTAACACTAAATCGTACCCTAACACGTACGCTCACCCTAAATCTTTTTCGTACCCTAACCTGTACCCTAAACCGTCCCCGTAACCTAACCCTAACTCTAACCCTAACCCTTACCCGAAGCCTTACCCTAACCCGTCCCCTAATCCTAACCCATACGCTAAAACTAACCCTTACCCTAACCCGTACGCGCACCCTAAACTGTTCTCATATCCTAACCTATACCCTAAACCTTCCCCGTCCCCGTCCACGTCCCCTAAACCTATCCCTAAGCCTAACCCTAACCCTTGCCCGAAGCCTTACACTAACCCGTCCCCTAATCCTAACTCGTACGCTAACACTAGTCCATACCCTAACACGTACGCTCACCCTAAACCGTTGTCGTACCCTAACCTGTACCCTAAACCGTCCCCGTCCCCTAACCCTAAATCTAACTCTAACCCTAACACTTACCCGAAGCCTTACCCTAACCCGTCCCCTAATCCTAACTCGTACACTAACACTAACACGTGCCCTAACACGTACGCTCAACCTAAAGTGTTGTCGTACCCTAACCTGTACACTAAACCGTCCCCGTCCCCTAACCCTAACCCTAACCCTAACCCTAAGACTTACCCGAAGCCTTACCCTAACCTGTCCCCAAATCCTAACCCGTACGCTAACACTAACCCATACCCTAACACGTATGCTCACCCAAAAACGTTGTCGTACACTAACCTGTACCCTAAACAGTCCCCTAACCCTAACCCTAGCCCTAACCCTAACCCTTACCCGAAGCCTTACCCTAACCCGTCCCCTATTCCTAACCCGTACGCGAACACTAACACGTACCCTAACACGTACGCTCACTCTGAACCGTTGTTTTACACTAAACTGGACCCTAAGCCGTCCCCGTCCCTTAACCCGAACCCTAACCCTAACCCTAACCCTAACCCTAACCCTTACTCGAAGCCTTCCCATAACCCGTAACCTAATGCTAACCCGTACGTTAACACTAACCCGTAACCTAACACGTACGCTCAGCCTAAACCGTTGTCATATCCTAACCTGTACCCTAAACCGTCCCTGTCACCTAACCCTAACTGTAAACCTAACCCTAACACTAACCCTTACCCGAAGCCTTTCCCTAACCCGTCCCCTAATCCTAACCCGTACGCTAACACTAACTTGTACCCTAAAACGTATGCTTACCCTAAACAGTTGTTGTACCCTAACCTGTACCCTAAACCGTCCCCGTCCCCTAACCATAACCCTAACCCTAAACTTATCCCTAACCCTTACCCGACGCCTTACCCTAATCCTAACCTGTACGCTAACATTAACCCGTACCCTAACACTAACCCGTACCCTAACATGTACACTCACCCTAAACAGTTGTCGTACACTAAACTGTAACCTAAACCATCCCCGTCCCCTAAACCTAACCCTAACCATAACCCCAACCCTAAACCTTACCCGAAGCCTTACCCTAACGCATCCCCTACTCCTAACCCATACGCTAACACTAACCCATACACTAACACATACGCTCACCCTAAACCCTTGTTGTACCCTAACCTGTACCCTAAACTGTCCCCGTCCCCGTCCCCTAACCCTAACCCTAGCCCTAACCGTAACCCTTACCCGAAGCCTTACACTAACCCGTCCCCTAATCCTAAATCGTACGCTAACACTAACCCGTACCCTAACATGTACGCTCACCCTAAAGCATTGTCGTACCCTAACCTGTACCCTAAACCGTGTCCGTCCCCTAACCCTAACCCTAACGCTAACCCTTACCCGAAGCCTTAGCCTATCCCGTCCCGTAATCCTAACCCGTACGCTAACACAAACCCGTACCCTAACACGTACGCTCACCCTAAACGGTTGTCGTACACTAACCTGTACCCTAAACCCTCCCCATCCCCTAACCCTAACCCTAAACCTAACCCTAACCCTAACCCTTACGCGAAGCCTTACCGTAACCCATCACATAAACCGAACCTGTACGCTAACACTAACCCATACCCTACCACGTACGCTCACCCTAAACCGTTGTTGTACCCTAACCTGTACCCTAAACCCTCCACATCCCCTAACCCTAACCCTAAACCTAACCCTAACCCTAACCCTTACCCGAAGCTTACCCTAACCCGTACCCTAATCCTAACCCGTTCGCTAACACTAACCCATACCCTACCACGTACGCTCACCCTAAACCGTTTTTGTACCCTAACCTGTACCCTAAACTGTTCCCGTGCCCTAACCCTAACCCTAACCCTAACCCTTACCCGAAGCTTACCCTAACCCGTACCCTAATCCTAACCCGTTCGCTAACACTAACCCGTACCCTAACACGTATGCTCTCCCTAAACCGCTGTCGTACCCTAAACTGCACCCTCAACCGTGCCCGTCCCCTAACCCTAACCCTAAACCTAACCCGTCCCCTAATCCTAACCCGTATGCTAACTCTAAGCCATGCCCTAACACGTACGCTCACCCTAAACCGTTGTCGTACCCTAACCTGTACCATGAACCGTGTCCGTCCCCTAAACCTAACACTAAACCTAAACCTAACCCTAACCCTTACCCGAAGCCTTACCCTAACCCATCCCCTAAACATAACCCGTACACGAACACTAACACGTACCCTAACACGTACGGTCACCCTGAACCTTTGTCGTACACTAAACTGTACCCTAAACCGTCCCCGTCCCTTAACCCTAACCCTAACCCTAACCAAAACCCTAATCCTTACCCGAAGCCTTACCATAACCCGTCCCCTAATCCTAACCCATACATTAACACTAAACCGTAACCTAACACGTACGCTCACCCTAAACCGTTGTCGTACACTAACCTGTACCCTAAACCGTCCCTGTCCCCTACCCCTAACCATAACCCTAAACCTAACACTAACCCTTACCCGAAGCCTTACCCTAGCCCGTGCCCTAATCCTAACCCGTACGCTAACACTAACCCGTACACTAACACGTACGCTCACCCTAAACCGTTGTCGTACCCTTACTTGTAACCTAAACCGTCCCCGTCCCCTAACCCTAACCCTAACCCTAACACTAACACTTACCCAAAGCCTTACCCTAACACATCAACTAAACCTAAATCGTACGCTAACACTAACCCATGCCCTAACACGTACGCTCACCCTAAACCGTTGTCGTACACTAACCTGTACCCTAAACTGTCCCTGTCCCCTAACCCTAACCCTAACCATTACGCAAAGCCTTACCCTAACCCGTCCCCCAATCCTAACCCGTACGCTAACACTAACCCGTACCCTAACATGTACGCTCACCCTAAACCGTTCATGTACCCTAACCTGTTCCCTAAACCGTCCTCGTCCCCTAACCCTAACCCTAACCCTAACCCTAGCTTTTACCCGAAGCCTTACACTAACCGGTCCCCTAACCCTAACCCGTACGCTAACACTAACGAGTACCCTAACATGTACGCTCACCCTAAACCGTTTTCGTACACTAACCTGTACCCTAAACCTTGTCCGTCCCCTATACCAAACCCTAACCCCTACCCTAAACCTAACCCTTACCCGAAGCCTTACCCTTACCCGTCCCCTAATCCTAACCCGTACGCTAACAATAACACGTACCCTAAAACGTACGGTCACCCTGAACCATTGTCGTACCCTAAACTGTACCCTAAACCGTACCCGTCCCTTAACCCTAACCCTAACCCTAACCCTAACCCTAATCCTTTCCTGAAGCCTTAACATAACCCGTCTCCTAAACCTAACCCGTACACTAACATTAAATTGTAACCTAACACGTACGCTCACACTAAACCATTGTCGTACCCTAACCTGTACACTAAACCGTCCCTGTCCCCTAACCCTAACCGTAACCCTAACCCTATCACTAACCCTTACCCGAAGCCTAACACTAACCCGTCCCCTAATCCTAAGCCGTGCGCTAACAGTAACCCATACCCCAACATGTACGCTCAACCTAAACCGTTGTCCTACTCTAAACTGTCCCCATCCCCTAACACTAACCCTAACCCTAACCCCAACCCTAACCCTTACCCGAAGCCTTACCCTAACCCGTCCCCTAATCCTAACCCGTACGCTAACACTAACCCGTACCCTAAAACGTACGCTCACCCTAAAACTTTGACGTACCCTAACCTGTACCCTAAACCGTCCCCGTCCCATAACCCTAACCCTAACCCTTACCCGAAGCCTTACCCTAACCCGTCCCCAAATGCTAACCCGTACGCTAACACTAAACAGTACCCTAACACGTACGCTCACCCTAAACCGTGGACGTACCCTAACCTGTACCTTAAACCGTCCCCATTACCCTAACCCTAACCCGAACCCTAACACTAACCCTTACCCGAATACTTAACCTAACCTGTCCCCTACTCCTAACCCGTACGCTAACACTAACCCGTACCCTAACACGTACGCTCACCCTAAACCACTGTCATACCCTAACCTGTACCCTAAACAGTCCCCGTCCCCTAACCCTAACCCTAACCCTAACTCTTACCTGAAGCCTTACACTAACCCGTACCCTAATCCTAACCCGTACGCTATCACTAAACCGTACCCTGAGACGTACGCTCACCCTAAAAGGTTGTCGTACTCTAACCTGTACCCTACACCGTCCCCTAAGCCTAACCCTAACCCTTACCCGAAGCCTTACACTAACCCGTCCCCTAATCCTAAACCGTACGCTAACACTAACCCGTGCCCTAACACATACGCTCACCCTAAAGCGTTGTCGTACTCTAACCTGTACCCTAAACCGTCCCCATCCCCGTCCCCTAACCCTAACCCTAACCCTAACCGTAACACTTACCCGAAGCCTTACCCTAACACGTCCCCTAATCCTAACCCGTATGGTAACACTAACCCGTACCCTAACACGTACGCTCACCCTAAACCATTGTCCTACCCTAACCTGTACCCTAAACCGTCCCCGTCCCCGTCCCCTAAACCTAACCCTAACCCTAACCATTCCCCGAAGCCTTACCCTAACCGTCCCCTAATCCTAAACCGTACGCTCACACTAACCCGTGCCCTAACACGTACGCTCACCCTGAACTGTTGTCGTACCCTAACCTGTACCATAAACCGTCCCCATCCCCTAAACCTAACCCTAACCTCACCCTAATCCTATCCCTTACCCAAAGCCTTACCCTAACACGTCCCCTAATCCTAACCCGTACATTAACACTAACCCGTGCCCTAAAACATACGCTCAACCTAAACCGTTGTCGTACCCTAACCTGTACCCTAAACCGTCCCCATGCCCTAACCCTAACCCTAACCCTAACCCTAACCCTAAACCTTACACGAAGCCTTACACTAAACCGTCCCCTAATCCTAAACCGTACGCTGACACTAACACGTAGCCTAACACGTACGCTCACCCTAAACCGTTGTCGTACTCTAACCTGTACCCTAAACCGTGTCCGTCCCCTAACCCTAACCCTAACCCTAACCCTAAACCTTACCCGAAGCCTTACACTAAACCGTCCCCTAATCCTAAACCGTACGCTGACACTAACACGTACCCTAAAACGTACGCTCACGCTAAACCGTTGTCGTACTCTAACCTGTACCCTAAACCGTGTCCGTCCCCTAAACCTAACCCTAACCCTAACCCTAAATCTAACCCTTACCCGAAGCCTTACCCTAACCCGTCCCCTAATCCTAACCCGTACGCTAACAATAACACATACCCTAAAACATACGGTCACCCTGAACCATTGTCGTACCCTAAACTGTACCCTAAACCTTCCCCATCCCTTAACCCTAACCCTAAACCTAACCCTAACCCTAACCCTAATCCTTTCCCGAAGCCTTAACAAAACCCGTCCCCTAATCCTAACCCATACGCTAACACTAACCCATACACTAACACATACGCTCACCCTAAACCCTTGTTGTACCCTAACCTGTACCCTAAACTGTCCCCGTCCCGCTCCCCTAACCCTAAACCTAGCCCTAACCGTAACCCTTACCCGAAGCCTTACCCTAACCCGTCCCCTAATCCTAAATCGTACACTAACCCTAACCCGTACTCTAACATGTACGCTCACCCTAAAGCGTTGTCGTACCCTAACCTGTACCCTAAACCGTATCCGTCCCCTAACCCTAACCCTAACCCTAACCCTTACCCGAAGCCTTACCCTATCCCGTCCCCTAATACTAACCCGTACGCTAACACTAACCCGTACTCTAACACGTACGCTCACCCTAAACGGTTGTCGTACCCTAACCTGTACCCTAAACCCTCCCCATCCCCTAACCCTAACCCTCAACCTAACCCTAACCCTTACGCGAAGCCTTACCCTAACCCATCACATAAACCGAACCCGTACGCTAACACTAAACCATACCCTACCACGTACGCTCACCCTAAACCCTTGTTGTACCCTAACCTGTACCCTAAACCCTCCACATCCCCTAACCCTAACCCTAAACCTAACCCTAACCCTAACCCTTACCCGAAGCTTACCCTAACCCGTACCCTAATCCTAACACGTTCGCTAACACTAACCCATACCCTACCACGTACGCTCACCCTAAACCGTTTTTGTACCCTAACCTGTACCCTAAACTGTTCCCGTGCCCTAACCCTAACCCTAACCCTAACCCAAACCCTAACCCTTACCCGAAGCCTTACCCTAACCCGTCCCAGAATCCTAACCCGTACGCTAACACTAACCTCTGCCCTAATTCGTACGCTCAACCTAAACCATTGTTGTACCCTAACCTGTACCCTAAACCGTCCCCTAACCCTAACCCTAACACTAAACCTTACCCGAAGCCTTACCCTAACCCGTCCTCTAATCCTAACATGTACGCTAACAGTAAACTGTGCCCTAACATGTACGCTCACCCTAAACCGTTGTCCTACCCTAACCTGTACCCTAAACCATCCCAATCCCCGTCCCCTAACCCTAACCCTAACCCTAACCCTTACCCTTACCCGAAGCCTTACCTTAACCCATCCCCAATCCTAATCCGTACACTAACACTAACCCGAAACCTAACACGTACGCTCACCCTAAACCGTTGTCGTACCCTAACATGTACCCTAAACTGTCCCCATCCCCTAGCCCTAACCCTAACCCTAACCCTTACACTTACCCGAAACCTTACCCTAACTCGTCCCCTAATCCTAAGCCGTAGGCTAAAACTAACCCTTACCCTAACACGTACGCTCACACTAAACTGTGGTCGTACCCTAACCTGTACCGTAAACCGCCCCATCCCCTAACCCTAACCCTAAACCTAACCCTAATCCTAACCCTAACCCGAAGCCTTACCCTAACCCGTCCCATAATCATAACCCGTACGCTAACACTAACCCGTGCCCTAACACGTAGGCTCACCATAAATCATTGTCGTACCCTAACCTGTACCCTAAACCATCCCCATCCCCGTCCCCGTCCCCTAAACTTAACCCTAACACTTACCCGAAGCCTTACCTTAACCTGTCCCCTAATCCTAACCCTTACGCTAACACTAACCCTTGTCCTAACATGTACACTCACCCTAAACCGTTGTCTTACCCTAACCTGTACCCTAAACCGTCCCTGTAACCTAACCCTAACCCTAACCCTAACCCTAACCCTTACCCGAAGCCTTACCCTAACCCGTCCCATAATCCTACCCCGTACGCTAACACTAACCCGTACCCTAACACGTATGCTCAACCTAAACGGTTGTTGTACCCTAACCTGTACCCTAAACCGTCCCCGTCCCCTAAACCTAACCCTAACCCTAACCCAAACCCTTACCCAAAGCCTTACCCTAAACGGTCCCCTAATCCTAACCCGTACGCTAAAACTAACAAGTACCCAAACACGTACGCTCACCATAAACCGTTGTCGTACCCTAAACTGTACCCTAAACTCTCCCCGTCCCCATCCCCTAAGCTTAACCCTAACCCTAACCCTTACCCAAAGCCTTACACTAACCCCTCTCCTAATCCTAACCCGTACGCTAACACTAAACCATACCCTAACACGTACACTCACCCTAAATCGTTGTTGTACCCTAACCTGAACCCTAAACCGTCCCCGTCCCCGTCCCCTAACCCTAAACCTAACCGTAAACTTAACCCTTACCCGAAGCCTTACCCTAACACGTCCCCTAATCATAACCCGTACGCTAACACTAACCCGTACCCTACCACGTACGCTCACCCAAAACCGTTGTCGTAACCTAACCTGTACCCTAAACCATCCCCGTCCCCTAACCCTAAGCCTAAACCTAACCCTAACCCTAAACCTTACCCGAAGCCTTACCCTAACCCGTCCCCTAATCCTAACCCGTACGCTAACACTAACCCATACCCTAACACGTACGCTCACCCTAAACCGTTTTCGTACCCTAACCTGTACCCTAAACCGTCCCCGTCCCCTAACCCTAACCCTAACCCTAACCCTAAACTTAACCCTTACCCGAAGCCCTACCCTAAACCGTCCCCTAATCTTAAACTGTACGCTAACTCTAACCCGTACCCTAAAACGTACGCTCACGCTAAACCGTTGTCGTACTCTAACCTGTACCCTAAACCGTGTCCGTCCCCTAAACCTAACCCTAACCCTAACCCTAAATCTAACCCTTACCCGAAGCCTTACCCTAACCCGTCCCCTAATCCTAACCCGTACGCTAACAATAACACATACCCTAAAACATACGGTCACCCTGAACCATTGTCGTACCCTAAACTGTACCCTAAACCTTCCCCGTCCCTTAACCCTAACCCTAAACCTAACCCTAACCCTAACCCTAATCCTTTCCCGAAGCCTTAACAAAACCCGTCCCCTAATCCTAACCCATACGCTAACACTAACCCATACACTAACACATACGCTCACCCTAAACCCTTGTTGTACCCTAACCTGTACCCTAAACTGTCCCCGTCCCGCTCCCCTAACCCTAAACCTAGCCCTAACCGTAACCCTTACCCGAAGCCTTACCCTAACCCGTCCCCTAATCCTAAATCGTACACTAACCCTAACCCGTACTCTAACATGTACGCTCACCCTAAAGCGTTGTCGTACCCTAACCTGTACCCTAAACCGTATCCGTCCCCTAACCCTAACCCTAACCCTAACCCTTACCCGAAGCCTTACCCTATCCCGTCCCCTAATACTAACCCGTACGCTAACACTAACCCGTACTCTAACACGTACGCTCACCCTAAACGGTTGTCGTACCCTAACATGTACCCTAAACCCTCCCCATCCCCTAACCCTAACCCTAAACCTAACCCTAACCCTTACGCGAAGCCTTACCCTAACCCATCACATAAACCGAACCCGTACGCTAACACTAAACCATACCCTACCACGTACGCTCACCCTAAACCCTTGTTGTACCCTAACCTGTACCCTAAACCCTCCACATCCCCTAACCCTAACCCTAAACCTAACCCTAACCCTAACCCTTACCCGAAGCTTACCCTAACCCGTACCCTAATCCTAACACGTTCGCTAACACTAACCCATACCCTACCACGTACGCTCACCCTAAACCGTTTTTGTACCCTAACCTGTACCCTAAACTGTTCCCGTGCCCTAACCCTAACCCTAACCCTAACCCAAACCCTAACCCTTACCCGAAGCCTTACCCTAACCCGTCCCAGAATCCTAACCCGTACGCTAACACTAACCTCTGCCCTAACTCGTACGCTCAACCTAAACCATTGTCGTACCCTAACCTGTACCCTAAACCGTCCCCTAACCCTAACCCTAACACTAAACCTTACCCGAAGCCTTACCCTAACCCGTCCTCTAATCCTAACATGTACGCTAACAGTAAACTGTGCCCTAACATGTACGCTCACCCTAAACCGTTGTCCTACCCTAACCTGTACCCTAAACCATCCCAATCCCCGTCCCCTAACCCTAACCCTAACCCTAACTCTTACCTGAAGCCTTACACTAACCCGTACCCTAATCCTAACCCGTACGCTATCACTAAACCGTACCCTGAGACGTACGCTCACCCTAAAAGGTTGTCGTACTCTAACCTGTACCCTACACCGTCCCCTAACCCTAACCCTAACCCTTACCCGAAGCCTTACCCTAACCCGTCCCCTAATCCTAAACCGTACGCTAACACTAACCCGTGCCCTAACACATACGCTCACCCTAAAGCGTTGTCGTACCCTAACCTGTACCCTAAACCGTCCCTGTCCCCGTCCCCTAACCCTAACCCTAACCCTAACCGTAACACTTACCCGAAGCCTTACCCTAACACGTCCCCTAATCCTAACCCGTATGCTAACACTAACCCGTACCCTAACACGTACGCTCACCCTAAACCATTGTCCTACCCTAACCTGTACCCTAAACCGTCCCCGTCCCCGTCCCCTAAACCTAACCCTAACCCTAACCCTAACCATTCCCCGAAGCCTTACCCTAACCGTCCCCTAATCCTAAACCGTACGCACACACTAACCCGTACCCTAACACGTACGCTCACCCTGAACTGTTGTCGTACCCTAACATGTACCCTAAACCGTCCCCGTCCCCTAAACCTAACCCTAACCTCACCCTAATCCTATCCCTTACCCAAAGCCTTACCCTAACACGTCCCCTAATCCTAACCCGTACACTAACACTAACCCGTGCCCTAAAACATACGCTCAACCTAAACCGTTGTCGTACCCTAACCTGTACCCTAAACCGTCCCCGTGCCCTAACCCTAACCCTAACCCTAACCCTAACCCTAAACCTTACCCGAAGCCTTACCCTAACCCGTCCCCTAATCCTAAACCGTACGCTGACACTAACACGTAGCCTAACACGTACGCTCACCCTAAACCGTTGTCGTACTCTAACCTGTACCCTAAACCGTGTCCGTCCCCTAAACCTAACCCTAACCCTAACCCTAAATCTAACCCTTACCCGAAGCCTTACCCTAACCCGTCCCCTAATCCTAACCCGTACGCTAACAATAACACATACCCTAAAACATACGGTCACCCTGAACCATTGTCGTACCCTAAACTGTACCCTAAACCTTCCCCGTCCCTTAACCCTAACCCTAACCCTAACCCTAACCCTAACCCTAATCCTTTCCCGAAGCCTTAACAAAACCCGTCCCCTAATCCTAACCCATACGCTAACACTAACCCATACACTAACACATACGCTCACCCTAAACCCTTGTTGTACCCTAACCTGTACCCTAAACTGTCCCCGTCCCGCTCCCCTAACCCTAAACCTAGCCCTAACCGTAACCCTTACCCGAAGCCTTACCCTAACCCGTCCCCTAATCCTAAATCGTACACTAACCCTAACCCATACTCTAACATGTACGCTCACCCTAAAGCGTTGTCGTACCCTAACCTGTACCCTAAACCGTATCCGTCCCCTAACCCTAACCCTAACCCTAACCCTTACCCGAAGCCTTATCCTATCCCGTCCCCTAATACTAACCCGTACGCTAATACTAACCCGTACTCTAACACGTACGCTCACCCTAAACGGTTGTCGTACCCTAACCTGTACCCTAAACCCTCCCCATCCCCTAACCCTAACCCTCAACCTAACCCTAACCCTTACGCGAAGCCTTACCCTAACCCATCACATAAACCGAACCCGTACGCTAACACTAAACCATACCCTACCACGTACGCTCACCCTAAACCCTTGTTGTACCCTAACCTGTACCCTAAACCCTCCACATCCCCTAACCCTAACCCTAAACCTAACCCTAACCCTAACCCTTACCCGAAGCTTACCCTAACCCGTACCCTAATCCTAACACGTTCGCTAACACTAACCCATACCCTACCACGTACGCTCACCCTAAACCGTTTTTGTACCCTAACCTGTACCCTAAACTGTTCCCGTGCCCTAACCCTAACCCTAACCCTAACCCAAACCCTAACCCTTACCCGAAGCCTTACCCTAACCCGTCCCAGAATCCTAACCCGTACGCTAACACTAACCTCTGCCCTAACTCGTACGCTCAACCTAAACCATTGTCGTACCCTAACCTGTACCCTAAACCGTCCCCTAACCCTAACCCTAACACTAAACCTTACCCGAAGCCTTACCCTAACCCGTCCTCTAATCCTAACATGTACGCTAACAGTAAACTGTGCCCTAACATGTACGCTCACCCTAAACCGTTGTCCTACCCTAACCTGTACCCTAAACCATCCCAATCCCCGTCCCCTAACCCTAACCCTAACCCTAACCCTTACCCTTACCCGAAGCCTTACCTTAACCCATCCCCAATCCTAATCCGTACACTAACACTAACCCGAAACCTAACACGTACGCTCACCCTAAACCGTTGTCGTACCCTAACATGTACCCTAAACTGTCCCCATCCCCTAGCCCTAACCCTAACCCTAACCCTTACACTTACCCGAAACCTTACCCTAACTCGTCCCCTAATCCTAAGCCGTAGGCTAAAACTAACCCTTACCCTAACACGTACGCTCACACTAAACTGTGGTCGTACCCTAACCTGTACCGTAAACCGCCCCATCCCCTAACCCTAACCCTAAACCTAACCCTAATCCTAACCCTAACCCGAAGCCTTACCCTAACCCGTCCCATAATCATAACCCGTACGCTAACACTAACCCGTGCCCTAACACGTAGGCTCACCATAAATCATTGTCGTACCCTAACCTGTACCCTAAACCATCCCCATCCCCGTCCCCGTCCCCTAACCTTAACCCTAACACTTACCTGAAGCCTTACCTTAACCTGTCCCCTAATCCTAACCCTTACGCTAACACTAACCCTTGTCCTAACATGTACACTCACCCTAAACCGTTGTCTTACCCTAACCTGTACCCTAAACCGTCCCTGTAACCTAACCCTAACACTAACACTAACCCTAAACCGAACCCTTACCCGAAGCCTTCCCCTAACCCGTCCCCTAATCCTAAACCGTACGCTAACCCTAACCCGTACCCTAACACGTACGCTCACCCTAAACCGCTGTCGTACCCTAAACTGCACCCTAAACCGTCCCCGTCCACGTCCCCTAAACCGTACCCTAACCCGTCCCCTAATCCTAACCCGTACGCTAACTCTAAGCCATACCCTAACATGTACGCTCACCCTAAACCGTTCTCGTACACTAACCTGTAACCTAAACCGTCCCCGTCCCCTAACCCTAAACCTAACCCTTACCTGAAGCCTTACCTTAACCCGTCCTCTAATCCTAACCCGTACGCTAACTCTAAGCCGTACCCTAACACATACGCTCACCCTAAACCGTTGACATATACTAACCTGTACACTAAACCGTCCCTGTCCCCTAACCCTAAATCTAACCCTAACCCTAACCATTACCCAAAGCCTTACCCTAACCCGTCCCTTAATCCTAACTCATACGCTAACACTAACCCGTACCCTAACACGTACGCTCACCCTAAACCGTTGTCGTACCCTAACCTGTACCCTAAACCGTCCCCGTCTAATAAGCCTAACCCTAACCCTAACCCTAACCCTAACCCTAGCTTTTACCCGAAGCCTTACCCTAACCGGTCCCCTAATCCGAACCCGTACGCTAACACTATCCCGTACCCTTACACGTATGCTCACCTTAAAACGTTGTCGTACACTAACCTGTAACCTAAACCGTCTCCGTCCCCTAACCCTAACCCTAACCCTAACACTAACCCTAACCCTTACCAGGAGCCTTACCCTAACCCGTCCCATAATCCTAACCCGTACGCTAACACTAACCCGTACCCTAACATGTACGCTCACCCTAAACTGTTGTCGTACCCTAACCTGTACCCTAAACCGTCCCTGTCCCCGACCCTTAACCCTATCCCTAATCCTAACCCTAACCCTTACCCGACGCCTTACCCTAACCCGTCCCCAAATCCTAACCCGTACGCTAACACTAACCCGTACCTTAACACGCACGCTCACCCTAAACCGTTGTCGTACCCTAACATGTACCCTAAACCGTCCCCGTCCCCTAACCCTAACCCTAACCCTAAACCTAAACCTAACCCTTACCCGAAGCCTTACCATAACCCGTCCTCTAATCCTAACCCGTACGCTAACAGTAAACTGTGCCCTAACATGTACGC
This sequence comes from Delphinapterus leucas, assembly GCF_059928025.1. Taxonomy (NCBI): domain Eukaryota; kingdom Metazoa; phylum Chordata; class Mammalia; order Artiodactyla; family Monodontidae; genus Delphinapterus; species Delphinapterus leucas. The sequence goes on along the minus strand of NW_028322232.1, from coordinate 10,409,408 downwards.
TGAACCTAAACCATTGTCCTACCCTAACCTATACCCTAAACCGTCCCCCTCCCCTAACCCTAACCCTAACCCTAACCCTAACCCTTACCCGAAACCTTACCCTAACCCGTCCCCTAATGCTAACCCGTACGCTAACACTAACCCGTACCCTGACACGTACGCTCACCCTAAACCGTAGTTGTACCCTTACCTGTACCCTAAACCATCCCCGTCCCCTAATCCTAAACCTAACCCTTACCCGAAGCCTTAACCTAACCCGTCCCCTAATCCTAACCCGTACGCTAACACTAAACAGTACCCTAACACGTACGCTCACCCTAAACCGTGGACGTACCCTAACCTGTACCTTAAACCGTCCCCATCCCCTAACCCTAACCCGAACCCTAACACTAACCCTTACCCGAATACTTAACCTAACCTGTCCCCTACTCCTAACCCGTACGCTAACACTAACCCGTACCCTAACACGTACGCTCACCCTAAACCACTGTCATACCCTAACCTGTACCCTAAACAGTCCCCGTCCCCTAACCCTAACCCTAACCCTAACTCTTACCTGAAGCCTTACACTAACCCGTACCCTAATCCTAACCCGTACGCTATCACTAAACCGTACCCTGAGACGTACGCTCACCCTAAAAGGTTGTCGTACTCTAACCTGTACCCTACACCGTCCCCTAACACTAACCCTAACCCTAACCCTAACCCTGACCCTAACCCTAATCCTTTCCCGAAGCCTTAACAAAACCCGTCCCCTAATCCTAACCCGTACGCAAATATTAAATCGTAACCTAACACGTACGCTCACACTAAACCGTTGTCGTACCCTAACCTGTACCCTAAACCGTCCCCGTCCCCGTCCCCTAACCCTAACCCTAACCTTTACCCGAAGCCTTATCCTAACCCGTACCCTAATCATAACCTGTAGGCTAACACTAACCCGTACCCTAAAACGCACACTCACCCTAAACCGTTTTCGTACACTACCCTGTACCCTAAACCGTCCCCGTCCACTAAACCTAACCCTAACCCTAACCCTAACCCTTACCCGAAGCCTTACCCTAACACTTCCCCTAATCCTAACCCGTACGCTAACACTAACCCGTACCCTAACACGTATGCTCAACCTAAACGGTTGTTGTACCCTAACCTGTACCCTAAACCGTCCCCGTCCCCTAAACCTAACCCTAACCCTAACCCAAACCCTTACCCAAAGCCTTACCCTAAACGGTCCCCTAATCCTAACCCGTACGCTAACACTAACAATTACCCAAACACGTACGCTCACCATAAACCGATGTCGTACCCTAACCTGTACCCTAAACTCTCCCCGTCCCCATCCCCTAAGCTTAACCCTAACCCTAACCCTTACCCAAAGCCTTACACTAACCCCTCCCCTAATCCTAACCCGTACGCTAACACTAAACCATACCCTAACACGTACACTCACCCTAAATCGTTGTTGTACCCTAACCTGAAGCCTAAACCGTCCCCGTCCCCGTCCCCTAACCCTAAACCTAACCGTAAACTTAACCCTTACCCGAAGCCTTACCCTAACACGTCCCCTAATCATTACCCGTACGCTAACACTAACCCGTACCCTACCACGTACGCTCACCCGAAACCGTTGTCGTAACCTAACCTGTACCCTAAACCATCCCCGTCCCCTAACCCTAAGCCTAAACCTAACCCTAACCCTAAACCTTACCCGAAGCCTTACCCTAACCCGTCCCCTAATCCTAACCCGTACGCTAACACTAACCCATACCCTAACACGTACGCTCACCCTAAACCGTTTTCGTACCCTAACCTGTACCCTAAACCGTCCCCGTCCCCTAACCCTAACCCTAACCCTAACCCTAAACTTAACCCTTACCCGAAGCCCTACCCTAAACCGTCCCCTAATCTTAAACTGTACGCTAACTCTAACCCGTACCCTAACACGTACGCTCACGCTAAACCGTTGTCGTACCCTAACGTGTACCCAAATCCGTCCCCGTTCCCGTCACCTAACCCTAATCCTAAACCTTACCCGTAGCCTTACCCCAACCCGTCCCCTAATCCTAACCCGTACGCTAACACTAACCCGTACCCTAATATGTACGCTCACCCTAAAACTTTGCCGTACCCTAACCTGTACCCTAAACCGTCCCGGTCCCCTAACCATAACCCTAACCCTAACCCTAACCCTAAACCTTACCCAAAGCCTTACACTAACCCGTCCCCTAATCCTAACCCATACGCTAACACTAACCCGTACCCTAACACGTACGCTCACCCTAAACCGTTGTCGTAGCCTAACCTGTACCCTAAACCGTCTCCGTCACCTAACCCTAACCCTAACCCTAACACTTACCCGAAACCTTGCCCTAACTCGTCCCCTAATCCTAAGCCGTAGGCTAAAACTAAACCTTACCCTAACACGTACGCGCACACTAAACTGTGGTCGTACGCTAACCTGTACACTAAACCGTCCCCGTCCTCTAACCCTAACCCTAACCCTAACCCTAGCCCTTACCTGAAGCATTACCCTAACCCGTCCCCTAATCCGAACCCGTACGCTAACACTAACCCGTACCCTAACACGTACACTCACCTTAAACAGTTGTCGTACCCTAAACTGTACCCTAATACATCCCCGTTCCCGTCCCCTAACCCTAACCTTAATCCTAACCCTAACCCTTACCCGAAGCCTTACCCTAACCCGTCATCTAATCCTAACCCGTACGCTAAAACTAACACGTACCCTAACACGTACGCTCACCCTAAACCGTTATCTTACCCTAACCTGTACCCTAAACTGTCCCCGTCCCCTAACCCTAACCCTAACCCTCACCCTAACCCTTACCCAAAGCCTTACGCTAACCCGTCCCCTAATCCTAATCTGTACGCTAACACTAACCTGTACCCTAATACGTGCGCTCACCCTAAACCATTGTCATACCCTAACCTGTACCCTAAACCGTCCCGTCCCCGTCCCCTAACCCTAACCCTTACCCGAAACCTTACCCTAACATGTCCCCTATTCCTAACCCGTACGCTAACACTATCCCGTACCCTTACACGTACGCTCACCTTAAAACGTTGTCGTACACTAACCTGTAACCTAAACCGTCTCCGTCCCCTAACCCTAACCCTAATCCTAACACTAACCCTAACCTTTAACCGGAGCCTTACCCTAACCTGTCCCCTAATCCTAACCCGTACGCTAACACTAACCCTTGCCCTAACACGTACGCTCACCCTAAACCGTTTTCGTACCCTAACCTGTACCCTAAACCGTCCCTCTACCCTAACCCTAACCCTAACCCTTATCCTAACCCTAAAGCTTACCCGAAGCCTTACCCTAACCCGTCCCATAATCCTAACCCGTACGCTAACACTAACCCGTACCCTAACATGTACGCTCACCCTAAACGGTTGTCGTACCCTAAACTGTACCCTAAACCATCCCCGTCCCCTAACCCTAACCCTAACCCTTACCCGAAGCCTTAACCTAACCCGTCCCCTAATCCTAACCCGTACGCTAACACTAAACAGTACCCTAACACGTACGCTCACCCTAAACCGTGGACGTACCCTAACCTGTACCTTAAACCGTCCCCATCCCCTAACCCTAACCCGAACCCTAACACTAACCCTTACCCGAATACTTAACCTAACCTGTCCCCTACTCCTAACCCGTACGCTAACACTAACCCGTACCCTAACACGTACGCTCACCCTAAACCACTGTCATACCCTAACCTGTACCCTAAACAGTCCCTGTCCCCTAACCCTAACCCTAACCCTAACTCTTACCTGAAGCCTTACACTAACCCGTACCCTAATCCTAACCCGTACGCTATCAATAAACCGTACCCTGAGACGTACGCTCACCCTAAAAGGTTGTCGTACTCTAACCTGTACCCTACACCGTCCCCTAACCCTAACCCTAACCCTTACCCGAAGCCTTACACTAACCCGTCCCCTATTCCTAAACCGTACGCTAACACTAACCCGTGCCCTAACACATATGCTCACCCTAAAGCGTTGTCTTACCCTAACCTGTACCCTAAACCGTCCCTGTCCCCGTCCCCTAACCCTAACCCTAACCCTAACCGTAAGACTTACCCGAAGCCTTACCCTAACACGTCCCCTAATCCTAACCCGTATGCTAACACTAACCCGTACCCTAACACGTACGCTCACCCTAAACCATTGTCCTACCCTAACCTGTACCCTAAACCGTGCCCTTCCCCGTCCCCTAAACCTAACCCTAACCCTAACCCTAACCATTCCCCGAAGCCTTACCCTAACCGTCCCCTAATCCTAAACCGTACGCTCACACTAACCCGTGCCCTAACACGTACGCTCACCCTGAACTGTTGTCGTACCCTAACCTGTACCCTAAACCGTCCCCGTCCCCTAAACCTTACCCTAACCTCACCCTAATCCTATCCCTTACCCAAAGCCTTACCCTAACACGTCCCCTAATCCTAACCCGTACACTAACACTAACCCATGCCCTAAAACATACGCTCAACCTAAACAGTTGTCATACCCTAAACTGTACCCTAAACCGTCCCCGTTCCCTAACCCTAACCCTAACCCTAACCCTAACCCTAAACCTTACCCGAAGCCTTACACTAAACCGTCCCCTAATCCTAAACCGTACGCTGACACTAACACGTAGCCTAACACGTACGCTCACCCTAAACCGTTGTCGTACTCTAACCTGTACCCTAAACCGTGTCCGTCCCCTAAACCTAACCCTAACCCTAACCCTAAATCTAACCCTTACCCGAAGCCTTACCCTAACCCGTCCCCTAATCCTAACCCGTACGCTAACAATAACACATACCCTAAAACGTACGGTCACCCTGAAGCATTGTCGTACCCTAAACTGTACCCTAAACCTTCCCCGTCCCTTAACCCTAACCCTAACCCTAACCCTAACCCTAACCCTAATCCTTTCCCGAAGCCTTAAGATAACCCGTCCCCTAATCCTAACCCGTACGCAAATATTAAATCGTAACCTAACACGTACGCTCACACTAAACCGTTGTCGTACCCTAACCTGTACCCTAAACCGTCCCCGTCCCCGTCCCCTAACCCTAACCCTAACCCTTACCCGAAGCCTTATCCTAACCCGTACCCTAATCATAACCTGTAGGCTAACACTAACCCGTACCCTAAAACGCACACTCACCCTAAACCGTTTTCGTACACTACCCTGTACCCTAAACCGTCCCCGTCCACTAAACCTAACCCTAACCCTAACCCTAACCCTTACCCGAAGCCTTACCCTAACACTTCCCCTAATCCTAACCCGTACGCTAACACTAACCCGTACCCTAACACGTATGCTCAACCTAAACGGTTGTTGTACCCTAACCTGTACCCTAAACCGTCCCCGTCCCCTAAACCTAACCCTAACCCTAACCCAAACCCTTACCCAAAGCCTTACCCTAAACGGTCCCCTAATCCTAACCCGTACGCTAAAACTAACAAGTACCCAAACACGTACGCTCACCATAAACCGTTGTCGTACCTTAACCTGTACCCTAAACTCTCCCCGTCCCCATCCCCTAAGCTTAACCCTAACCCTAACACTTACCCAAAGCCTTACACTAACCCCTCCCCTAATCCTAACCCGTACGCTAACACTAAACCATACCCTAACACGTACACTCACCCTAAATCGTTGTTGTACCCTAACCTGAAACCTAAACCGTCCCCGTCCCCGTCCCCTAACCCTAAACCTAACCGTAAACTTAACCCTTACCCGAAGCCTTACCCTAACACGTCCCCTAATCATAACCCGTACGCTAACACTAACCCGTACCCTACCACGTACGCTCACCCGAAACCGTTGTCGTAACCTAACCTGTACCCTAAACCGTCCCTGTCCCCTAACCCTAACAGTAAACCTAACCCTAACACTAACCCTTACCCGAAGCCTTTCCCTAACCCGTCCCCTAATCCTAACCCGTACGCTAACACTAACTTGTACCCTAAAACGTACGCTCACCCTAAACAGTTGTCGTACCCTAAACTGTACCCTAAACCGTCCCCGTCCCCTAACCCTAACCCTAACCCTAACCCTAACCCTAAACCTTACCCGAAGCCTTAGCCTAACGCATCCCCTACTCCTAAACCATACGCTAACACTAACCCATACACTAACACATACGCTCACCCTAAACCCTTGTTGTACCCTAACCTGTACCCTAAACTGTCCCCGTCCCGCTCCCCTAACCCTAACCCTAGCCCTAACCGTAACCCTTACCTGAAGCCTTACCCTAACCCGTCCCCTAATCCTAAATCGTACACTAACCCTAACCCGTACTCTAACATGTACGCTCACCCTAAAGCGTTGTCGTACCCTAACCTGTACCCTAAACCGTATCCGTCCCCTAACCCTAACCGTAACCCTAACCCTTACCCGAAGCCTTACCCTATCCCGTCCCCTAATACTAACCCGTACGCTAACACTAACCCGTACTCTAACACGTACGCTCACCCTAAACGGTTGTCGTACCCTAACCTGTACCCTAAACCCTCCCCATCCCCTAACCCTAACCCTAAACCTAACCCTAACCCTAACCCTTACGCGAAGCCTTACCCTAACCCATCACATAAACCGAACCCGTACGCTAACACTAAACCATACCCTACCACGTACGCTCACCCTAAACCCTTGTTGTACCCTAACCTGTACCCTAAACCCTCCCCATCCCCTAACCCTAACCCTAAACCTAACCCTAACCCTAACCCTTACCCGAAGCTTACCCTAACCCGTACATTAATCCTAACCCGTTCGCTAACACTAACCCATACCCTACCACGTACACTCACCCTAAACCGTTTTTGTACCCTAACCTGTACCCTAAACTGTTCCCGTGCCCTAACCCTAACCCTAACCCTAACCCAAACCCTAACCCTTACCCGAAGCCTTACCCTAACCCGTCCCAGAATCCTAACCCGTACGCTAACACTAACCTCTGCCCTAACTCGTACGCTCAACCTAAACCATTGTCGTACCCTAACCTGTACCCTAAACCGTCCCCTAACCCTAACCCTAACACTAAACCTTACCCGAAGCCTTACCCTAACCCGTCCTCTAATCCTAACATGTACGCTAACAGTAAACTGTGCCCTAACATGTACGCTCACCCTAAACCGTTGTCCTACCCTAACCTGTACCCTAAACCATCCCAATCCCCGTCCCCTAACCCTAACCCTAACCCTAACCCTTACCCTTACCCGAAGCCTTACCTTAACCCATCCCCTAATCCTAATCCGTACACTAACACTAACCCGAAACCTAACACGTACGCTCACCCTAAACCGTTGTCGTACCCTAACATGTACCCTAAACTGTCCCCATCCCCTAGCCCTAACCCTAACCCTAACCCTTACACTTACCCGAAACCTTACCCTAACTCGTCCCCTAATCCTAAGCCGTAGGCTAAAACTAACCCTTACCCTAACACGTACGCTCACACTAAACTGTGGTCGTACCCTAACCTGTACCGTAAACCGCCCCATCCCCTAACCCTAACCCTAAACCTAACCCTAATCCTAACCCTAACCCGAAGCCTTACCCTAACCCGTCCCATAATCATAACCCGTACGCTAACACTAACCCGTGCCCTAACACGTAGGCTCACCATAAATCATTGTCGTACCCTATCCTGTACCCTAAACCATCCCCATCCCCGTCCCCGTCCCCTAACCTTAACCCTAACACTTACCCGAAGCCTTACCTTAACCTGTCCCCTAATCCTAACCCTTGTCCTAACATGTACACTCACCCTAAACCGTTGTCTTACCCTAACCTGTACCCTAAACCGTCCCTGTAACCTAACCCTAACACTAACACTAACCCTAAACCGAACCCTTACCCGAAGCCTTCCCCTAACCCGTCCCCTAATCCTAAACCGTACGCTAACCCTAACCCGTACCCTAACACGTACGCTCACCCTAAACCGCTGTCGTACCCTAAACTGCACCCTAAACCGTCCCCGTCCACGTCCCCTAACCCTAACCCTAACCCGTCCCCTAATCCTAACCCGTACGCTAACTCTAAGCCATACCCTAACATGTACGCTCACCCTAAACCGTTCTCGTACACTAACCTGTAACCTAAACCGTCCCCGTCCCCTAACCCTAAACCTAACCCTTACCTGAAGCCTTACCTTAACCCGTCCTCTAATCCTAACCCGTACGCTAACTCTAAGCCGTACCCTAACACGTACGCTCACCCTAAACCGTTGACATATACTAACCTGTACACTAAACCGTCCCTGTCCCCTAACCCTAAACCTAACCCTAACCCTAACCATTACCCAAAGCCTTACCCTAACCCGTCCCTTAATCCTAACTCATACGCTAACACTAACCCGTACCCTAACACGTACGCTCACCCTAAACCGTTGTCGTACCCTAACCTGTACCCTAAACCGTCCCCGTCTAATAAGCCTAACCCTAACCCTAACCCTAACCCTAACCCTAGCTTTTACCCGAAGCCTTACCCTAACCGGTCCCCTAATCCGAACCCGTATGCTAACACTAACCCGTACCCTAACACGTACGCTCAACCTAAACTTTTGTCGTGCCCTAACCTGTACCCTAAACCGTCCCCATCCCCTAACCCTAACCCTAACCCTAACCCTAAACCTAACCCTTACCCGAAGCCTTACCCTAACCCGTCCCCTAATCCTAAACTGTACGCTGACACTAACACGTACCCTAACACGTACGATCACCCTAAGTCATTGTCGTAACCTAACCTGTACCCTAAACCGTCCCCGTCCCCGTCCCCTAACCATAACGCTAAGCCTAACCCTACCTGTACCCTAAACCCTCCCCAACCCCTAAGCCTAAACCTAAACCAAACCCTAACCATAACACTTACGCGAAGCCTTACACTAACCCATCACATAAACCGAACACGTACGCTAACACTAACCCATACCCTACCACGTACGCTCACCCTAAACCGTTTTCGTACCCTAACCTGTACCCTGAACCGTGTCCGTCCCCTAAACCTAACACTAAACCTAAACCTAACCCTAACCCTTACCCGAAGCCTTACCCTAACCCGTCCCCTAAACATAACCCGTACGCGAACACTAACACGTACTCTAACACGTACGGTCACCCTGAACCGTTGTCATACACTAAACTGTACCCTAAACCGTCCCCGTCCCTTAACCCTAACCCTAACCCTAACCCTAACCAAAACCCTAATCCTTACCCGAAGCCTTACCATAACCCGTCCCCTAATCCTAACCCATACATTAAAACTAAACCGTAACCTAACACGTACGCTCACCCTAAACCGTTGTCGTACACTAACCTGTACCCTAAACCGTCCCTGTCCCCTACCCCTAACCATAACCCTAACCCTAACACTAACCCTTACCCGAAGCCTTACCCTAACCCGTCCCCTAATCCTAACCCGTACGCTAACACTAACCCGTACACTAACACGTACGCTCACCGTAAACCGTTGTCGTACCCTAACTTGTACCCTAAACCGTCCCAGTCCCCTAACCCTAACCCTAACACTTACCCAAAGCCTTACCCTAACACGTCAACTAAACCTAAATCGTACGCTAACACTAAACCATGCCCTAACACGTACGCTCACCCTAAACCATTGTCGTACACTAACCTGTACACTAAACTGTCCCTGTCCCCTAACCCTAACCCTAACCCTAACCCTAACCATTACGCAAAGCCTTACCCTAACCCGTCCCCTAATCCTAACCCGTACGCTAACACTAACCCGTACCCTAACACGTACGCTCACCCTAAACCGTTCTCGTACCCTAACCTGTACCCTAAACCGTCCCCGTCCCCGTCCCCGTCCCCTAACCCTAACCCTAAATCTAACCCTTACCCGAAGCCTTACCCTAACCCGTCCCCTAATCCTAACCCGTACGCTAACACTAACCCGTGCCCTAACACGTACGCTCACCCTAAAGTGTGGTCGTACCCTAACCTGTACACTAACCCGTCCCCGTCCCCGTTCCCTAACCCTAACCCTAACCCAAACCCTAAGCCTTACCCGAAGCCTTACCCTAACCCGTCTCATAATCCTAACCGATACGCTAAAACTAACCCATGCCCTAACACATACGCTCACCCTAAACCGTTGTCGTACCCTAACCTGTAACCTAAACCGTCCCCGTCCCCTAACCCTAACCCTAATCCTTACCCGAAGCCTTACACTAACCCGTCCCCTAATCCTAACCCATACGCTAACTCTAACCCGTATCCTAACACGTACGCTCACCCTAAACCATTCTCATACACTAACCTGTACCCTAAACCATCCCCGTCAACTAACCTTAACCCTAACCCTTACCCGAAGCCTTACCATAACCCGTCCTCTAATCCTAACCCGTATTCTAACAGTAAACTGTGCCCTAAAATGTACGCTCAACCTAAACCATTGTCCTACCCTAACTTGTACCCTAAACCGTCCCCGTCCCCTAACCCTAACCCTAAACCTAGCCCTAAACCTAAACCTTACCCCAAGCCTTACCCTAACCCGACCCTTAATCCTAACCCGTTAACACTAACCCATACCCTAACACGTACGCTCACCCTAAATCTTTGTCGTACCCTAACATGTACCCTAAACCGTCCCCGTCCCCTAACCCTAACCCTAACCCTAACCCTAACACTTACCCGAAGCATTACACTAACCCGTCCCCTAATCCTAATCCGTACGCTAACACTAACCCGTGTCCTAACACGTACCCTCACCCTAAACCGTTGTCGTACCCTAACCTGTACCCTAAACCGTCACCGTCCCCTAGCCCTAACCCTAACCCTAACCCTTACGCGAAGCCTTACCCTAACCCGTCCCCAATCCTAACCCGTACGCTAACACTAACAAGTACCCTAACACATACGCTCAACCTAAACTGTTGTCGTACACTAACCTGTAACCTAAACCGTCCCCGTCCCCTAACCCTAACCCTAACCCTAACCCTAACCCTTACCCGAAGCCTTACCCTAATCTGTCCCCTAATCATAACCCGTATGCTAACACTAACCCTTGCCCTAACACGTACACTCACCCTAAACTATTGTCGTACCCTAACCTGTACCCTGAACCGTCCCTGTACCCTAACCCTAACCCTAACTCTAACCCTAACCCTAACCCTAACCCTTACCCGAAGCCTTACCCTAACCCGTCCCATAATCCTAACCCGTACGCTAACACTAACCCGTACCCTAACACGTACGCTCACCCTAAATCGTTTTCCTACCCTAACCTGTACCCTAAACCATCCCCGTCCCCTAACCCTAACCCTAACACTATCCCTAACCCTTACCCGAAGCCTTACCCTAACTCGGCCCCCAATTCTAAACCATACGCTAACACTAACCCGTACCCTAACACGTATGCTCACCCTAAAACTTTGTCGTACCCTAACCTGTACCCTAAGTCGTCCCCTTCCCTAAGCCTAACCCTAACCCTAATACTTACCCGAAGCCTTACCCTAAACCGTCCCCTAATCCTAACCCATACGCTAACACTAACCTGTGCCCTAAAACGAATGCTCACCCTAAACCGCTGTCGTACACTAACCTGTACCCTAAACCGTCCCCGTCCCCGTCCCCTAACCCTAACCCTAAACCTAAACCTTACCCGAAGCCTTACCCTAACCCGTCCCCTAATCCTAACCCGTACGCTAACACTAACCCGTGCCCTAACAGGTACGCTCACCCTAAAGCGTGGTCGTACCCTAACCTGTACATTAAAGAGTCCCCGTCCCCGTTCCCTAACCCTAACCCTATCCCAAACCCTACCCCTTACCCGAAGCCTTACCCTAACCCGTCCCATAATCCTAAATAATACGCTAAAACTACCCCATGCCCTAACACATACGCTCACCCTAAACCGTTGTCGTACCCTAACCTGTACCCTAAACCGTCCCCGTCCCCTAACCCTAACCCTAATCCTTACCCGAAGCCTTACCCTAACCCGTCCCCTAATCCTAACACATACGCTAACTCTAACCCGTACCCTAACACTTACGCTCACCCTAAACCATTCTCATACACTAACCTGTACCCTAAAACGTCCGCATCACCTAACCCTAACCCTAACACTTACCTGACGCCTTACCCTAAACCATCCCCTAATCCTAACCCGTACGCTAACACTAACCCGTACCCTAACACGTACACTCACCCTAAAACTTAGTCGTACCCTAAACAGTACCCTAAACCGTCCCCGTCCCCATCCCCTAACCCTAACTCTAACCCTAACCCTAACCCTTACCCAACGCCTTACCCTAAGCCGTCACCTAATCTTAACCCGTACGCTAACACTAACCCATGTCCTAACACGTACGCTCACCCTAAACCGTTATCTTACCCTAACCTGTACTCTAAACTGTCCCCGTCCCCTAACCCTAACCCTAACCCTCACCCTAACCCTTACCCAAAGCCTTACGCTAACCCGTCCCCTAATCCTAATCTGTACGCTAACACTAACCCGTACCCTAATACGTGCGCTCACCCTAAACCGTTGTCATACCCTAACCTGTACGCTAAACCGTCCCGTCCCCGTCCCCTAACCCTAGCCCTTACCCGAAACCTTACCCTAACATGTCCCCTATTCCTAACCCGTACGCTAACACTATCCCGTACCCTTACACGTACGCTCAACTTAAAACGTTGTCGTACACTAACCTGTAACATAAACCGTCTCCGTCCCCTAACCCTAACCCTAACCCTAACACTAACCCTAACCTTTACCCGGAGCCTTACCCTAACCTGTCCCCTAATCCTAACCCGTACGCTAACACTAACCCTTGCCCTAACACGTACCCTCACCCTAAACCGTTGTCGTACCCTAACCTGTACCCTAAACCGTCCCTCTACCCTAACCCTAACCCTAACCCTTATCCTAACCCTAAAGCTTACCCGAAGCCTTACCCTAACCCGTCCCATAATCCTAACCCGTACGCTAACACTAACCCGTACCCTAACATGTACGCTCACCCTAAACGGTTGTCGTACCCTAAACTGTACCCTAAACCGTCCCTGTCCCTGACCATTAACCCTAACCCTAACTCTAACCCTTACCCGACGCCTTACACTAACCCGTCCCATAATCCTACCCCGTACGCTAACACTAACCTGTACCCTAACACGTATGCTCACCCTAAACCGTTGTCGTACCATAACCTGTACCCTAAACCGTCCCCATCCCCTAAACTTAACCCTAAACCTCACCCTTACCCGTAGCCTTACCCTAACCCGTCACATATTCCTAACCTATACGCTAACTCTAACCCGTAACCTAACATGTACGCTCACCCTAAAGAGTTGTCGTACACTAACCTCTACCCTAAACCGTCCCCGTCCCCGTCCCCTAACCATAACCCTAACCCTAACCCTTACCCGAAGCCTTACCCTAACAAGTCCCCAATCCTAACCCGTACGCTAACACTAACACATACCCTAACACGTATGCTCACCCTAAACCGTTGTCGTACCCTAACCTATACCCTAAACAGTCCCCGTACCCTAATCCTAACCCTAACTCTAACCCTTACCCGAAGCCTTACCCTAACCCGTCCCCTAATCCTAACCCATACGCTAACACTAAACCTTACCCTAACACGTACGCACACTCTAAACTGTTGTCATATCCTATCCTGTACCCTAAACCTACCCCGTGCCCGTCCCCTAACCCTAACCCTAACCCTTACCTGAAGCCTTACCCTAACCTGTCCCCTAATCCTAACCCGTACGCTAACACTAACCCTTACCCTAACACGTACGCACACCCTAAACTGTTGTCAAATCCTATCCTGTACCCTAAACCTTCCCCGTTCCTGTCCCCTAACCCTAACCCTAACCCTTACCCGAAGCCTTACACTAACCTGTCCCCTAATCCTAACTCGTACGCTAACACTAACCCGTACCCTAACACATAGGCTCACTCTAAACCGTTCTCGTACACTAACCTGTACCTTAAACCGTCCCCATCCCCTAACCCTAATCCTAAACCTTACCCGGAGCCTTACCCTAACCCGTCCTCTAATCCTAAACCGTACGCTAACACTAACCCGTACCCTAACATGTTCGCTCACCCTAAACCGTTATCTTAACCTAAGCTGTACCCTAAACAGTCCCCGTCGCCTAAACATAACCGTAACCCTAACCCTAACACTAACACTTACCCGAAGGCTTACCCTAACCCGTCCCCTAATCCTAAACCGTACGCTAACACTAACCCGTACCCTAACACGTACGCTCACCCTAAACCGTTGTCGTAGCCTAACCTGTACCCTAAACCCTCCCCATGCCCTAACACTTACCCTAACCCTAACCCTAACCTTAACCCTTACCCGAAGCTTAACCTAACCCGTCCCCTAATCCTAACCCGTTCGCTAACACTAACACATACCCTACCACGTACGCTCACCCTAAAGCAGTGTTGTACCCTAACGTGTACCCTAAACCGTTCCCGTGCCCTCCCTAACCCTAACCCTAACCCAAACCCTAACCCTTACCCGGAGCCTTACCCTAACCCGTCCCCTAATCCTAACCCGTACGCTAACACTAACCTGTGCCCTAACACGTACGCTCAACCTAAACCATTGTCGTACCCTAACCTGTACCCTAAACCGTCCCCGTCCCCGTTCCCTAACCCTAACCCTATCCACCCTAACCCTTACCCGAAGCCTTACCCTAACCCGTCCCCTAATCCTAACCTGTACGCTAACGGTAAACCATGCCCTAACACATACCCTCACCCTAAACCGTTGTCGTACCCTAACCTGTACCCTAAACCGTCCCTGTAGCCTAACCCTAACCATAACCCTAACCCTAACCCTTACCCGAAGCCTTACCCTAACCCGTCCCCTAATCCTACCCCGTATGCTAACACTAACCCGTACCCTAACATGTACGCTCACCCTAAACCGTTGTCGTACCATAACCTGTACCCTAAACCGTCCCCGTCCCCGTCCCCTAACCTTAACCCTAAACCTCACCCTTACCCGTAGCCTTACCCTAACCCGTCCCCTAATCCTAACCTATACGCTAAATCTAACCCGTACCCTAACATGTACGCTCACCCTAAAGAGTTGTCGTACCCTAACCTCTACCCTAAACCGTCCCCGTCCCCGTCCCCTAACCCTAACCTTAACCCTAACCCTTACCCGAAGCCTTACCCTAACCAGTCCCCAATCCTAACCCGTACGCTAACACTAACACATACCCTAACACGTACGCTCACCCTAAACCGTTGTCGTACCCTACCCTATACCCTAAACAGTCCCCGTACCCTAACCCTAACCCTAACCCTAACCCTTACCCGAAGCCTTACCCTAACCCGTCCCCTAATCCTAACCCGTACGCTAACACTAAACCTTACCCTAACACGTACGCACACTCTAAACTGTTGTCATATCCTATCCTGTACCCTAAACCTTCCCCGTGCCCGTCCCCTAACCCTAACCCTAACCCTTACCCGAAGCCTTACCCTAACCTGTCCCCTAATCCTAACCCGTACGCTAACACTAACCCTTACCCTAACACCTACGTACACCCTAAACTGTTGTCAAATCCTATCCTGTACCCTAAACCTTCCCCGTTCCTGTCCCCTAACCCTAACCCTAACCCTTACCCGAAGCCTTACCCTAAACTGTCCCCTAATCCTAACCCGTACGCTAACACTAACCCGTGCCCTAACACATACTCTCACCCTAAAGCGTTGTTGTACCCTAACCTGTACCCTAAACCGTCCCCGTCCTCTAACCCTAACACTAACCCTAATACTAACCCTTACCCGAAGCCTTCCGTTAACCCGCCCCCTAATCCTAACCCGTACGCTAACGCTAACCCATACCCTAACACGTACGCTCACCCTAAACAGTTGTCGTACCCTAAACTGTACCCTAAACCGTCCCATCCCCAAACCCTAACCCTAACCCTTACCCGAAGCCTTACACTAACCTGTCCCCTAATCCTAACCCGTACGCTAACACTAACCCGTACCCTAACACATAGGCTCACTCTAAACCGTTCTCGTACACTAACCTGTACCCTAAACCGTTCCCATCCCCTAACCCTAACCCTAACCCTTACACGGAGCCTTACCCTAACCCGTCCTCTAATCCTAAACTGTACGCTAACACTAACCCGTACCCTAACATGTTCGCTCACCCTAAACCGTTATCTTAACCTAAGCTGTACCCTAAACAGTCCCCGTCGCCTAAACATAACCGTAACCCTAACCCTAACACTAACACTT
The DNA here is from genome assembly GCF_059928025.1 of Delphinapterus leucas. Classification (NCBI taxonomy): domain Eukaryota; kingdom Metazoa; phylum Chordata; class Mammalia; order Artiodactyla; family Monodontidae; genus Delphinapterus; species Delphinapterus leucas. Next base: position 10,393,126 of record NW_028322232.1, on the reverse strand, counting down.
ACCCGAAGGCTTACCCTAACCCGTCCCCTAATCCTAAACCGTACGCTAACACTAACCCGTACCCTAACACGTACGCTCAGCCTAAACCGTTGTCGTAGCCTAACCTGTACCCTAAACCCTCCCCATGCCCTAACACTTACCCTAAACCTAACCCTAACCCTAACCCTTACCCGAAACCTTACCCTAACCCATCACCTAATCGTAACCCGTACGCTAACACTAACACATACCCTATCACGTACGCTCACCCTAAACCGTTGTTGTACCCTAACCTGTACCCTAAACCCTCCCCATCCCCTAACCCTAACCCTAAACCTAACCCTAACCCTAACCCTTACCCGAAGCTTATCCTAACCCGTCCCATAATCCTAATCCATTCGCTAACCCTAACACATACCCTACCACGTACGCTCACCCTAAAGCATTGTTGTACCCTAACGTGTACCCTAAACCGTTCCTGTGCCCTAACCCTAACACTAAACCTAACCCAAACCCTAACCCTTACCCGGAGCCTTACCCTAACCCGTCCCCTAATCCTAACCCGTACGCTAACACTAACCTGTGCCCTAACACGTACGCTCAACCTAAACCATTGTCGTACCCTAACCTGTACCCTAAACCGTCCCCTAACCCTAACCCTAACCCTAACCCTTACCCGAAGCCTTACCCTAACCCGTCCCCTAATCCTAACCCGTACGCTAACACTAAACCTTACCCTAACACGTACGCACACTCTAAACTGTTGTCATATCCTATCCTGTACCCTAAACCTTCCCCGTGCCCGTCCCCTAACCCTAACCCTAACCCTTACCCGAAGCCTTACCCTAACCTGTCCCCTAATCCTAACCCGTACGCTAACACTAACCCTTACCCTAACACCTACGTACACCCTAAACTGTTGTCAAATCCTATCCTGTACCCTAAACCTTCCCCGTTCCTGTCCCCTAACCCTAACCCTAACCCTTACCCAAAGCCTTACCCTAAACTGTCCCCTAATCCTAACCCGTACGCTAACACTAACCCGTGCCCTAACACATACGCTCACCCTAAAGCGTTGTTGTACCCTAACCTGTACCCTAAACCGTCCCCGTCCTCTAACCCTAACACTAACCCTAATACTAACCCTTACCCGAAGCCTTCCGTTAACCCGCCCCCTAATCCTAACCCGTACGCTAACGCTAACCCATACCCTAACACGTACGCTCACCCTAAACAGTTGTCGTACACTAAACTGTACCCTAAACCGTCCACATCCCCAAACCCTAACCCTAACCCTTACCCGAAGCCTTACACTAACCTGTCCCCTAATCCTAACCCGTACGCTAACACTAACCCGTACCCTAACACATAGGCTCACTCTAAACCGTTCTCGTACACTAACCTGTACCCTAAACCGTCCCCATCCCCTAACCCTAACCCTAACCCTTACCCGGAGCCTTACCCTAACCCGTCCTCTAATCTTAAACCGTACGCTAACACTAACCCGTACCCTAACATGTTCGCTCACCCTAAACCGTTATCTTAACCTAAGCTGTACCCTAAACAGTCCCCGTCGCCTAAACATAACCGTAACCCTAACCCTAACACTAACACTTACCCGAAGGCTTACCCTAACCCGTCCCCTAATCCTAAACCGTACGCTAACACTAACCCGTACCCTAACACGTACGCTCAGCCTAAACCGTTGTCGTAGCCTAACCTGTACCCTAAACCCTCCCCATGCCCTAACACTTACCCTAAACCTAACCCTAACCCTAACCCTTACCCGAAGCCTTACCCTAACCCATCACCTAATCGGAACCCGTACGCTAACACTAACCCATACCCTATCACGTACGCTCACCCTAAACCGTTGTTGTACCCTAACCTGTACCCTAAACCCTCCCCATCCCCTAACCCTAACCCTAAACCTAACCCTAACCCTAACCCTTACCCGAAGCTTATCCTAACCCGTCCCCTAATCCTAATCCATTCGCTAACCCTAACACATACCCTACCACGTACGCTCACCCTAAAGCATTGTTGTACCCTAACGTGTACCCTAAACCGTTCCTGTGCCCTAACCCTAACCCTAAACCTAACCCAAACCCTAACCCTTACCCGGAGCCTTACCCTAACCCGTCCCCTAATCCTAACCCGTACGCTAACACTAACCTGTGCCCTAACACGTACGCTCAACCTAAACCATTGTCGTACACTAACCTGTACCCTAAACCGTCCCCTAACCCTAACCCTAACCCTAAACCTTACCCGAAGCCTTACTCTAACCTGTCCTCTAATCCTAACCTGTACGCTAACAGTAAACTGTGACCTAACATGTACCCTCACCCTAAACCGTTGTCCTACCCTAACCTGTACTCTAAACCGTCCCCATCCCCTAACCCTAACCCAAACCCTAACCCTAAACTTAACCCTTACTCGAAGCCTTACCCTAACCCGTCCACTAATCCTAACCCGTAAGCTTACACTAACAATTATCCTAATACGTACGCTCATCCTAAACCTTTGTCGTACCTTAAACTGTACCCTAAACCGTCCCGTCCCCGTCCCCGTCCGCTAACCCTAACCCTAACCCTAACCCTTACCCGAAGCCTTACCCTAACCCGTCCCCTAATCCTAACCCGTACGCTAACACTAACACTTATTCTAACACGTACGCTCATCGTAAACCGTTGTCGTACCCTAACCTGTAACCTAAACCGTCCCCGTCCCCTAAGCCTAACTCTAACCCTAACCGTAACCTTTACCCGAAGCCTTACCCTTTCCTGTCCACTAATCCTAACCCGTACGCTAACACTCACCCTTGCCCTAACACGTACACTCACCCTAAACCGTTGTCGTACCCTAACCTGTACCCTAAACCATCCCTGTACCCTAACCCTAACCATAACCCTAACCCTAACACTTACCCGAAGCCTTACCCTAACCCGTCCCATAATCCTAACCCGTACGCTAACACTAACCCGTACCCTAACTCGTACACTCACCGTAAACCATTGTCATACCCTAACCTGTACCCTAAACCATACCCGTCCCCTAACCCTAACCCTAACCCTAACCCTATCCATTACCCGAAGCCTTACCCTAACCAGTCCCCTAAGTCTAACCCGTACGCTAACACTAACAAGTGCCCTAACATGTACGCTCACCCTAATGCGTGGTCGTACCCTAACCTGTACCCTAAACCGTCCCCGTCCCCGTGCCCTAACCCTAACCCAAACCCTAACTCTTACCCGAAGCCTTACCGTAAACCATCCCATAATCCTAACCGATACGCTAAAACTAACCCATGCCCTAACACGTACGCTCAGCCTAAACCGTTGTCGTACCCTAACCTGTATGCTAAACCGTCCCCGTCCCGTAGCCCTAACCCTAACCCTAACCCGAAGCCTTACCCTAACCCATCCCCTAATCCTAACGCGTACGCTAACTCTAACCTGTACCCTAACACGTACGCTCACCCTAAACCGTTGTCATACACTATCCTGTACCCTAAACTGTCCCCTTCCCCTAACCCTAACCCTAACCCTAAGCCTAACACTTGCCCGAAGCCTTACCCTAACCACTTCCCTAATCCTAACCCGTACGCTAACACTAAATCGTACCCTAACACGTACGCTCACCCTAAACCTTTTGCGTACCCTAACCTATACCCTAAACCGTCCCCGTAACCTAACCCTAACTCTAACCCTAACCCTTACCCGAAGCCTTACCCTAACCCGTCCCCTAATCCTAAACCATACGCTAAAACTAACCCTTACCCTAACCCGTACGCGCACCCTAAACTGTTCTCATATCCTAACCTATACCCTAAACCTTCCCTGTCCCCGTCCACGTCCCCTAAACCTATCCCTAAGCCTAACCCTAACCCTTACCCGAAGCCTTACACTAACCCGTCCCCTAATCCTAACTCGTACGCTAACACTAACCCGTACCCTAACACGTACGCTCACCCTAAACCGTTGTCGTACCCTAACCTGTACCCTAAACCGTCCCCATCCCCTAACCCTAAATCTAACTCTAACCCTAACACTTACCCGAAGCCTTACCCTAACCCGTCCCCTAATCCTAACTCGTACACTAACACTAACATGTGCCCTAACACGTACGCTCAACCTAAAGAGTTGTCGTACCCTAACCTGTACACTAAACCGTCCCCGTCCCCTAACCCTAACCCTAACCCTAACCCTAAGACTTACCCGAAGCCTTACCCTAACCTGTCCCCAAATCCTAACCCGTACGCTAACACTAACCCATACCCTAACACGTATGCTCACCGAAAAACGTTGTCGTACACTAACCTGTACCCTAAACAGTCCCCTAACCCTAACCCTAGCCCTAACCCTAACCCTTACCCGAAGCCTTACCCTAACACGTCCCCTATTCCTAACCCGTACGCGAACACTAACACGTACCCTAACACGTACGCTCACTCTGAACCGTTGTTGTACACTAAACTGGACCCTAAGCCGTCCCCGTACCTTAACCCGAACCCTAACCCTAACCCTAACCCTAACCCTAACCCTAACCCTTACTCGAAGCCTTCCCATAACCCGTAACCTAATGCTAACCCGTACGTTAACACTAACCCGTAACCTAACACGTACGCTCAGCCTAAACCGTTGTCGTATCCTAACCTGTACCCTAAACCGTCCCTGTCACCTAACCCTAACTGTAAACCTAACCCTAACACTAACCCTTACCCGAAGCCTTTCCCTAACCCGTCCCCTAATCCTAACCCGTACGCTAACACTAACTTGTACCCTAAAACGTATGCTCACACTAAACAGTTGTTGTACCCTAACCTGTACCCTAAACCGTCCCCGTCCCCTAACCATAACCCTAACCCTTACCCGACGCCTTACCCTAATCCTAACCTGTACGCTAACATTAACCCGTACCCTAACACTAACCCGTACCCTAACATGTACACTCACCCTAAACAGTTGTCGTACACTAAACTGTACCCTAAACCGTCCCCGTCCCCTAACCTTAACCCTAACCATAACCCTAACCCTAAACCTTACCCGAAGCCTTACCCTAACGCATCCCCTACTCCTAACCCATACGCTAACACTAACCCATACACTAACACATACGCTCACCCTAAACCCTTGTTGTACCCTAACCTGTACCCTAAACTGTCCCCGTCCCCGTCCCCTAACCCTAACCCTAGCCCTAACCGTAACCCTTACCCGAAGCCTTACAATAACCCGTCCCCTAATCCTAAATCGTACGCTAACACTAACCCGTACCCTAACATGTACGCTCACCCTAAAGCGTTGTCGTACCCTAACCTGTACCCTAAACCGTGTCCGTCCCCTAACCCTAACCCTAACGCTAACCCTTACCCGAAGCCTTAGCCTATCCCGTCCCGTAATCCTCACCCGTACGCTAACACAAACCCGTACCCTAACACGTACGCTCACCCTAAACGGTTGTCGTACACTAACCTGTACCCTAAACCCTCCCCATCCCCTAACCCTAACCCTAAACCTAACCCTAACCCTAACCCTTACGCGAAGCCTTACCGTAACCCATCACATAAACCGAACCCGTACGCTAACACTAACCCATACCCTACCACGTACGCTCACCCTAAACCGTTGTTGTACCCTAACCTGTACCCTAAACCCTCCACATCCCCTAACCCTAACCCTAAACCTAACCCTAACCCTAACCCTTACCCGAAGCTTACCCTAACCCGTACCCTAATCCTAACCCGTTCGCTAACACTAACCCATACCCTACCACGTATGCTCACCTTAAACCGTTTTTGTACCCTAACCTGTACCCAAAACTGTTCCCGTGCCCTAACCCTAACCCTAACCCTAACCCTTACCCGAAGCTTACCCAAACCCGTACCCTAATCCTAACCTGTTCGCTAACACTAACCCGTACCCTAACACGTACGCTCACCCTAAACCGCTGTCGTACCCTAAACTGCACCCTCAACCGTGCCCGTCCCCTAACCCTAACCCTAAACCTAACCCGTCCCCTAATCCTAACCCGTACGCTAACTCTAAGCCATGCCCTAACACGTACGCTCACCCTAAACCGTTGTCGTACCCTAACCTGTACCCTGAACCGTGTCCGTCCCCTAAACCTAACACTAAACCTAAACCTAACCCTAACCCTTACCCGAAGCCTTACCCTAACCCGTCCCCTAAACATAACCCGTACGCGAACACTAACACGTACCCTAACACGTACGGTCACCCTGAACCGTTGTCGTACACTAAACTGTACCCTAAACCGTCCCCGTCCCTTAACCCTAACCCTAACCCTAACCCTAACCAAAACCCTAATCCTTACCCGAAGCCTTACCATAACCCGTCCCCTAATCCTAACCCATACATTAACACTAAACCGTAACCTAACACGTACGCTCACCCTAAACCGTTGTCGTACACTAACCTGTACCCTAAACCGTCCCTGTCCCCTACCCCTAACCATAACCCTAACCCTAACACTAACCCTTACCTGAAGCCTTACCCTAACCCGTGCCCTAATCCTAACCCGTACGCTAACACTAACCCGTACACTAACACGTACGCTCACCCTAAACCGTTGTCGTACCCTTACTTGTACCCTAAACCGTCCCCGTCCCCTAACCCTAACCCTAACCCTAACCCTAACACTTACCCAAAGCCTTACCCTAACACGTCAACTAAACCTAAATCGTACGCTAACACTAACCCATGCCCTAACACGTACGCTCACCCTAAACCGTTGTCGTACACTAACCTGTACCCTAAACTGTCCCTGTCCCCTAACCCTAACCCTAACCATTACGCAAAGCCTTACCCTAACCCGTCCCCCAATCCTAACCCGTACGCTAACACTAAACCGTACCCTAACATGTACACTCACCCTAAACCGTTCTCGTACCCTAACCTGTTCCCTAAACCGTCCTCGTCCCCTAACCCTAACCCTAACCCTAACCCTAACCCTAACCCTAGCTTTTACCCGAAGCCTTACACTAACCGGTCCCCTAACCCTAACCCGTACGCTAACACTAACCAGTACCCTAACATGTACGCTCACCCTTAACCATTGTCGTACCCTAACCTGTACCCTAAACCGTCCCCGTCCCCTAACCTAACCCTAACCGTAACCCTTACGCGAAGCCTTACCCTAACCTGTCCCCTAATCCTAAACCGTACGCTGACACTAACACGTACCCTAACACGGACGCTCACCCTAAAACATTGTCGTACACTAAACTGTACCCTAATCCGTCCCCGTCCCTGTCCCATAACCCTAACCCTAACCCTAACCCAAACCCTAACCCTAACCCTTACCCAAAGCCTTACCCTAATCGGTCCCCTAATCCTAACCCGTATGCTAACACTAACCCGTCCCCTAACACGTACTCTCACCCTAAACCGTTGTCGTACCCTAACCTATACCCTAAACCGTCCCCGTACCCGTACCCTATCCCTAACCCTAACCCTAACCCTGAAGCTTACCCGAAGCCTTACCCTAACCCGTCCCCTAATCCTAACCCGTACGCTAACACTAACCCGTACCCTAACACGTACGCTCACCCTAAACGGTTGTCGTACCCTAACCTGTACCCTAAACCGTGTCCATCCCCTAACCCTAACCCTAACCCTAACCCTAACCTTAACCCTTACCCGAAGCCTTACCCTAACCCGTCCCCTAATCCTAACACGTACGCTAACACTAACACGTACCCTAACATGTACGCTCACCCTAAACCGTTGTCGTACCCTAACCTGTACCCTAAACCGTCCCCGTCCCCTAACCCTAACCCTAACCCTAACCCTAACCCTAACCCTTACCCGAAGCCTTACCCTAACCCGTCCCCTAATCCTAAACCGTACGCTAACACTAACCCGTACCCTAACACGTACGCTCACCCTAAACCGTTGTCGTACCCTAACCTGTACCCTAAACCGTCCCCGTCCCTGTACCCTAACCCTAACCCTAACCCTAACCCTAAAGCTTACCCGAAGCCTTACCCTAACCCGTCCCCAATCCTAACCCGTACTGTAACACTAACCCGTACCCTAACACGTACGCTCACCCTAAACCGTTGTCGTACACTAACCTGTACCCTAAACCGTGCCCATCCCCTAACCCTAACCTAAACCTAACCCTAACCCTAACCCTTACCCGAAGCCTTACCCTAACCCGTCCCCTAATCCTAACCCGTACGCTAACACTAACCCGTACCCTAACACGTACACTCACCCTAAACTGTTGTCGTACCCTAACCTGTACCCTAAACCGTCCCTGTCCCTTAACCCTAACCCTAGCCCTAACCCTAACCAAAACCCTAACCCTTACCCGAAGCCTTCCCATAACCCGTCCCCTAATCCTAACCCGTACGCTAACACTAAACCGTGCCCTAACACGTACGCTCACCCTAAACCGTTGTCGTACCCTAACCTGTACCCTAAACCGTCCCCGTCCCCTACCCCTAACCCTAACCCTAACCCTAACCCTAACCCTTACCCGAAGCCTTACCCTAACCCGTCCCCTAATCCTAACCCGTACGCTAACACTAACCCGTACCCTAACACGTACGCTCACCCTAAACCGTTCTCGTACCCTAACTTGTAACCTAAACCGTCCCCGTCCCCTAACCCTAACCCTAACCCTAACCCTAACGCTTACCCGAAGCCTTACCCTAACCCGTCCACTAATCCTAAACCGTACGCTAACACTAACCTGTGCCCTAACATGTACGCTGACCCTAAACCATTGTCCTACCCTAACCTGTACCCTAAACCGTCCCCCTCCCCTAACCCTAACCCTAACCCTAACCCTAACCCTTACCCGAAGCCTTACCCTAACCCGTCCCCTAATCCTAACCCGTACGCTAACACTAACCTGTACCCTAACATGTACGCTCACCCTAAACCATTGTCATACCCTAACCTGTACCCTAAACCGTCCCCCTCCCCTAACCCTAACCCTAACCCTAACCCTAACCCTAACCCTTTACCCGAAGCCTTACCCTAACCCGTCCCCTAACCCTAACCCGTACGCTAACACTAACCCATACCCTAACACGTACGCTCACCCTAAACCACTGTCATACACTAACCTGTACCCTAAACCGTCCCCGTCCCCGTCCCCTAACCCTAACCCTAACCCTTACGCGAAGCCTTACCCTAACCTATCCCCTAATCCTAAACCATACGCTGACACTAACACGTACCCTAACACGGACGCTCACCCTAAAACATTGTCATACACTAAACTGAACCCTAATCCGTCCCCGTCCCCGTCCCCGTCCCCGTCCCCTAACCCTAACCCAAACCCTAACCCTAACCCGTACCCAAAGCGTTACCTTAATCGGTCCCCTAATCCTAACCCGTATGCTAACACTAACCCGTCCCCTAACACGTACTCTCACCCTAAACGGTTGTCGTACCCTAACCTATACCCTAAACCGTCCCCGTCCCCGTCCCCTCTCCCTAACCCTAACCCTAACCCTGAAGCTTACCCGAAGCCTTACCCTAACCCGTCCCCTAATCCTAACCTGTACGCTAACACTAAACCGTAACCTATCACGTACGCTCACACTAAACCGTTGTCGTACCCTTACCTGTACCCTAAACCGTCCCTGGCCCCTAACCCTAAATCTAACACTAACCCTTACCCGAAGCCTAACACTAACCCGTCCCCTAATCCTAAGCCGTGCGCTAACAATAACCCATAACCCAACATGTACACTCAACCTAAACGGTTGTCGTACCCTAAACTGTCCCCATCCCCTAACCCTAACCCTAACCCTAACCCTAACCCTTACCCGAAGCCTTACCCTAACCCGTCCCCTAATCCTAACCCGTATGCTAACACTAACCCGTACCCTAACACGTACGCTCACCCTAAAACGTTGTTGTACCCAAACTTTTGCCCTAAACCGTCCCCGTCCCCGTCCCCTAACCCTAACGCTAACCCTTACCCAAAGCCTTACCCTAACCCGTCCCCTAATCCTAACCCGTACGCTAACACTAAACCGTACCTTAACACGTACGCTCACTCTAAACCGTTGTCGTACCCTAAACTGTACCCTAAACCGTCCCCGTCCCCTAACCCTAACCCTAACCCTAACCCTTACCCGAAGCCTTACCGTAACCTGTCCCCTAATCCTAACCCATTGCTAACACTAAGCCGTACCCTAACACGTATGCTCGCCCTAAACCATTGTCGTACCCTAACCTGTACCCTAAACCATCCCCGTGCCCTAACCCTAACCCTATCCCTAACCCGAACCCTAACCCTAACCCTTACTCGAAGCCTTCCCATAACCCGTCCCCTAATGCTAACCCGTACGTTAACACTAACCCGTAACCTAACACGTACGCTCACCCTAAACCGTTGTCGTACCCTAACCTGTGCCCTAAACCGTCCCTGTCCCCTAACCCTAACAGTAAACCTAACCCTAACACTAACCCTTACCCGAAGCCTTTCCCTAACCCGTCCCCTAATCCTAACCCGTATGCTAACACTAACTTGTACCCTAAAACGTACGCTCACCCTAAACCGTTGTTGTACCCTAACCTGTACCCTAAACCGTCCCCGTCCCCTAACCATAACCCTAACCCTAAACTTATCCCTAACCCTTACCCGACGCCTTACCCTAATCCTAACCTGTACGCTAACACTAACCCGTACCCTAATATGTACGCTCACCCTAAACAGTTGTCGTACACTAAACTGTACCCTAAACCGTCCCCGTCCCCTAACCCTAACCCTAAACCTAACCCTAACCCTAAACCTTACCCGAAGCCTTACCCTAACGCATCCCCTACTCCTAACCCATACGCTAACACTAACCCATACACTAACACATACGCTCACCCTAAACCCTTGTTGTACCCTAACCTGTACCCTAAACTGTCCCCGTCCCGCTCCCCTAACCCTAACCCTAGCCCTAACCGTAACCCTTACCCGAAGCCTTACCCTAACCCGTCCCCTAATCCTAAATCGTACACTAACCCTAACCCGTACTCTAACATGTACGCTCACCCTAAAGTGTTGTCGTACCCTAACCTGTACCCTAAACCGTATCCGTCCCCTAACCCTAACCCTAACCCTAACCCTTACCCGAAGCCTTACCCTATCCCGTCCCCTAATACTAACCCGTACGCTAACACAAACCCGTACCCTAACACGTACGCTCACCCTAAAAGGTTGTCGTACCCTAACCTGTACCCTAAACCCTCCCCATCCCCTAACCCTAACCCTAAACGTAACCCTAACCCTAACCCTTACGCGAAGCCTTACCCTAGCCCATCAGATAAACCGAACCCGTACGCTAACCCTAAACCATACCCTACCACGTACGCTCACCCTAAACCCTTGTTGTACCCTAACCTGTACCCTAAACCCTCCACATCCCCTAACCCTAACCCTAAACCTAACCCTAACCCTAACCCTTACCCGAAGCTTACCCTAACCCGTACCCTAATCCTAACCCGTTCGCTAACACTAACCCATACCCTACCACGTACGCTCACCCTAAACCGTTTTTGTACCCTAACCTGTACCCTAAACTGTTCCCGTGCCCTAACCCTAACCCTAACCCTAACCCAAACCCTAACCCTTACCCAAAGCCTTACCCTAACCCGTCCCCGAATCCTAACCCGTACGCTAACACTAACCTCTGCCCTAACTCGTACGCTCAATCTAAACCATTGTCGTACCCTAACCTGTACCCTAAACCGTCCCCTAACCCTAACCCTAACACTAAACCTTACCCGAAGCCTTACCCTAACACGTCCTCTAATCCTAACATGTACGCTAACAGTAAACTGTGCCCTAACATGTACGCTCACCCTAAACCGTTGTCCTACCCTAACCTGTACCCTAAACCGTCCCCGTCCCCGTCCCCTAACCCTAACCCTAACCCTTACCCGCAGCCTTATCCTAACCCGTACCCTAATCATAACCTGTAGGCTAACACTAACCCGTACCCTAAAACGCACACTCACCCTAAACCGTTTTCGTACACTAACCTGTACCCTAAACCGTCCCCGTCCACTAAACCTAACCCTAACCCTAACCCTAACCCTTACCCGAAGCCTTACCCTAACACTTCCCCTAATCCTAACCCGTACGCTAACACTAACCCGTACCCTAACACGTATGCTCAACCTAAACGGTTGTTGTACCCTAACCTGTACCCTAAACCGTCCCCGTCCCCTAAACCTAACCCTAACCCTAACCCAAACCCTTACCCAAAGCCTTACCCTAAACGGTCCCCTAATCCTAACCCGTACGCTAACACTAACAAGTACCCAAACACGTACGCTCACCATAAACCGTTGTCGTACCCTAACCTGTACCCTAAACTCTCCCCGTCCCCATCCCCTAAGCTTAACCCTAACCCTAACCCTTACCCAAAGCCTTACACTAACCCCTCCCCTAATCCTAACCAGTACGCTAACACTAAACCATACCCTAACACGTACACTCACCCTAAATCGTTGTTGTATCCTAACCTGAACCCTAAACCGTCCCCGTCCCCGTCCCCTAACCCTAAACCTAACCGTAAACTTAACCCTTACCCGAAGCCTTACCCTAACACGTCCCCTAATCATAACCCGTACGCTAACACTAACCCGTACCCTACCACGTACGCTCACCCGAAACCGTTGTCGTAACCTAACCTGTACCCTAAACCCTCCCCATCCCCTAACCCTAACCCTAAACCTAACCCTAACCCTAGCCCTTACGCGAAGCCTTACCCTAACCCATCACATAAACCGAACCCGCACGCTAACACTAAACCATACCCTACCACGTACGCTCACCCTAAACCCTTGTTGTACCCTAACCTGTACCCTAAACCCTCCACATCCCCTAACCCTAACCCTAAACCTAACCCTAACCCTAACCCTTACCCGAAGCTTACCCTAACCCGTACCCTAATCCTAACCTGTTCGCTAACACTAACCCATACCCTACCACGTACGCTCACCCTAAACCGTTTTTGTACCCTAACCTGTACCCTAAACTGTTCCCGTGCCCTAACCCTAACCCTAACCCTAACCCAAACCCTAACCCTTACCCGAAGCCTTACCCTAACCCGTCCCTGAATCCTAACCCGTACGCTAACACTAACCTCTGCCCTAACTCGTACGCTCAACCTAAACCATTGTCGTACCCTAACATGTACCCTAAACCGTCCCCTAACCCTAACCCTAACACTAAACCTTACCCGAAGCCTTACCCTAACCCGTCCTCTAATCCTAACATGTACGCTAACAGTAAACTGTGCCCTAACATGTACGCTCATCCTAAACCGTTGTCCTACCCTAACCTGTACCCTAAACCATCCCAATCCCCTTCCCCTAACCCTAACCCTAACCCTAACCCTTACCCTTACCCGAAGCCTTACCTTAACCCATCCCCTAATCCTAATCCGTACACTAACACTAACCCGAAACCTAACACGTACGCTCACCCTAAATCGTTGTCGTACCCTAACATGTACCCTAAACTGTCCCCATCCCCTAGCCCTAACCCTAACCCTAACACTTACACTTACCCGAAACCTTACCCTAACTCGTCCCCTAATCCTAAGCCGTAGGCTAAAACTAACACTTACCCTAACACGTACGCTCACACTAAACTGTGGTCGTACCCTAACCTGTACCGTAAACCGCCCCATCCCCTAACCCTAACCCGAACCCTAACCCTAACCCTTACCCGAAGACTTAACCTAACCTGTCCCCTAATCCTAACACTTACGCTAACACTAACCCTTGCCCTAACATGTACACTCACCCTAAACCGTTGTCTTACCCTAACCTGTACCCTAAACCGTCCCTGTACCCTAACCCTAACCCTAACACTAATCCTAAACCGAACCCTTACCCGAAGCCTTCCCCTAACCCGTCCCCTAATCCTAAACCGTACGCTAACCCTAACCCGTGCCCTAGCACGTACGCTCACCCTAAACCGCTGTCGTACCCTAAACTGTACCCTAAACCGTCCCCGTCCCCTAACCCTAACCCTAACCCTAAACCTTACCCGAAGCCTTCCCTTAACCCGTCCCCTAATCCTAACCCGTACGCTAACTCTAAGCCATACCCTAACACGTACGCTCACCCTAAACCGTTCTCGTACACTAACCTGTAACCTAAACCGTCCCCGTCCCCTAACCCTAACCCTTACCCGAAGCCTTACCTTAACCCGTCCTCTAATCCTAACCCGTACGCTAACAGTAAACTGTGCCCTAACATGTACGCTGAACCTAAACCATTGTCCTACCCTAACCTGTACCCTAAACCGTCCCCCTCCCCTAACCCTAACCCTAACCCTAACCCTAAACCTAACCCTTACCCGAAGCCTTACCATAACCCGTCCTCTAATCCTAACCCGTACGCTAACAGTAAACTGTGCCCTAACATGTACGCTGAACCTAAAACATTGTCCTAACCTAACCTGTACCCTAAACCGTCCCCCTCCCCTAACCCTAACCCTAACCCTAACCCTAACCCTTACACCAAGCCTTACCCTAAACCGTGCCCTAATCCTAACCCGTACGCTAACACTAACCCATACCCTAACACGTACGCTCACCCTAAACCACTGTCATACACTAACCTGTACCCTAAACCGTCCCCGTCCCCGTCCCCTAACCCTAACCCTAACCCTAAACCTAACCCTTACCCGAAGCCTTACCCTAACCCGTCCCCTAATCCTAACCCGTACGCTAACACTAACCCGTGCCCTAACACGTACGCTCACCCTAAAGTGTGGTTGTACCCTAACCAGTACACTAAACCGTCCCCGTCCCCGTTCCCTAACCCTAACCCTAACCCAAACCCTAAGCCTTACCCGAAGCCTTACCCTAACCCGTCTCATAATCCTAAACGATACGCTAAAACTAACCCATGCCCTAACACATACGCTCACCCTTAACCGTTGTTGTACCCTAACCTGTACCCTAAACCGTCCCCGTCCCCAAACCCTAACCCTAATCCTTACCCGAAGCCTTACACTAACCCGTCCCCTAATCCTAACCCATACGCTAACTCTAACCCGTATCCTAACACGTACGCTCACCCTAAACCATTCTCATACACTAACCTGTACCCTAAACCATCCCCGTCAACTAACCTTAACCCTAACCCTTACCCGAAGCCTTACCATAACCCGTCCTCTAATCCTAACCCGTACGCTAACAGTAAACTGTGCCCTAAAATGTACGCTCAACCTAAACCATTGTCCTACCCTAACTTGTACCCTAAACCGTCCCCGTCCCCTAAGCCTAACCCTAAACCTAGCCCTAAACCTAAACCTTACCCCAAGCCTTACCCTAACCCGACCCTTAATCCTAACCCGTACGCTAACACTAACCCATACCCTAACACGCACGCTCACCCTAAATCTTTGTCGTACCCTAACATGTACCCTAAACCGTCCCCGTCCCCTAACCCTAACCCTAACCCTAACCCTAACACTTACCCGAAGCATTACACTAACCCGTCCCCTAATCCTAATCCGTACGCTAACACTAACCCGTGTCCTAACACGTACCCTCACCCTAAACCGTTGTCGTACCCTAACCTGTACCCTAAACCGTCACCGTCCCCTAGCCCTAACCCTAACCCTAACCCTTACGCGAAGCCTTACCCTAACCCGTCCCCAATCCTAACCCGTACGCTAACACTAACAAGTACCCTAACACATACGCTCACCCTAAACTGTTGTCGTACACTAACCTGTAACCTAAACCGTCCCCGTCCCCTAACCCTAACCCTAACCCTAACCCTAACCCTTACCCGAAGCCTTACCCTAATCTGTCCCCTAATCATAACCCATATGCTAACACTAACCCTTGCCCTAACACGTACACTCACCCTAAACCATTGTCGTACCCTAACCTGTACCCTGAACCGTCCCTGTACCCTAACCCTAACCCTAACTCTAACCCTAACCCTAACCCTAACACTTACCCGAAGCCTTACCCTAACCCGTCCCATAATCCTAACCCGTACGCTAACACTAACCCGTACCCTAACACGTACGCTCACCCTAAACCGTTGACGTACCCTAACCTGTACCCTAAACCGTCCCTGTCCCCTAACCCTAACCCTAAACCTTACCAGAAGCCTTACCCTAACCCGTCCCGTAATCCTAACCCGTACACTAACACTAACCCGTACCCTAACACGTACGCTCACCCTAAAACCTTGTCGTACCCTAACCTGTACCCTAAATCGTCCCTGTCCCCTAACCCTAACCCTAACCCTAAACTTAAACCTTACCCGAAGCCTTACCCTAACCGGTCCCCTAAACCTAACCCGCACGCTAACACTAACCCGTGCCCTAACACGTACGCTCACCCGAAACATTTGTCGTACACTAAGCTGTACCCTAAACCGTCCCCATTACCTAACACTAACCCGAACCCTCACCATAACCCTAAACCTTACCCGAAGCCTTACCCTAACCCGTCCCCTAATCCTAACCGTACGCTAACACTAATCCGTGCCCTAACACGTACGCTCACCCTAAAGCGTTGTCGTACCCTAACCTGTACCCTAAACCGTTCCTGTCCCCGTACCCTAACCCTAACCCTAACCCAAACCCTAACCGTTACCCGAAGCCTTACACTAACCCATCCCATAATCCTAAACGCTACGCTAACACTAACCTGTGCCCTAACACGTACGCTCACCCTAAACCGTTGTCGTACATTAACCTGTACCCTAAATCGTCCCTGTCCCCTAACCCTAACCCTAACCCTAATCCTTACCCGAAGCCTTACCCTAACTCGTCCCCTAATTCTAACCCGTATGCTAACACTAACCTGTATCCTAACACATACGCTCACCCTAAAACTTTGTCGTACACTAAGCTGTACCCAAAATCGTCCCCGTCCCCTAACCCTAAACCTAACCCTTACACAAAGCCTTACCCTAACCCGTCCCCTAATCCTAACCCGTACGCTAACACTAACCCGTAACCTAACCCGTATGCTCAACCTAAACCGTTCTCATACACTAACCTGTACCCTAAACCGTCCCGTCCCGGTCCCCTAAACCTAGCCCTTACCCGAAACCTTACCCTAACATGTCCCCTATTCCTAACCCGTACGCTAACACTATCCCGTACCCTTACACGTACGCTCACCTTAAAACGTTGTCGTACACTAACCTGTAACCTAAACCGTCTCCGTCCCCTAACCCTAACCCTAAACCTAGCCCTAAATCTAAACCTTACCCCAAGCCTTACCCTAACCCGACCCTTAATCCTAACCCATACGCTAACACTAACCCATACCCTAACACGCACGCTCACCCTAAAACTTTGTCGTACCCTAACATGTACCCTAAACCGTCCCCGTCCCCTAACCCTAACCCTAACCCTAACCCTAACACTTACCCGAAGCATTACACTAACCCGTCCCCTAATCCTAATCCGTACGCTAACACTAACCCGTGTCCTAACACGTACCCTCACCCTAAACCGCTGTCGTACCCTAACCTGTACCCTAAACCGTCACCGTCACCTAGCCCTAACCCTAACCCTAACCCTTACGCGAAGCCTTACCCTAACCCGTCCCCAATCCTAACCCGTACGCTAACACTAACAAGTACCCTAACACATACGCTCACCCTAAACTGTTGTCGTACACTAACCTGTAACCTAAACCGTCCCCGTCCCCTAACCCTAAACCTAACCCTAACCCTAACCCTAACCCTTACCCGAAGCTTTACCCTAATCTGTCCCCTAATCCTAACCCGTATGCTAACACTAACCCTTGCCCTAACACGTACACTCACCCTAAACCATTGTCGTACCCTAACCTGTACCCTGAACCGTCCCTGTACCCTAACCCTAACCCTAACTCTAACCCTAACCCTAACCCTAACACTTACCCGAAGCCTTACCCTAACCCGTCCCATAATCCTAACCCGTACGCTAACACTAACCCGTACCCTAACACGTACGCTCACCCTAAATCGTTTTCGTACCCTAACCTGTACCCTAAACCATCCCCGTCCCCTAACCCTAACCCTAACACTATCCCTAACCCTTACCCGAAGCCTTACCCTAACTCGGTCCCCAATTCTAAACCATACGCTAACACTAACCCGTACCCTAACACGTACGCTCACCCTAAAACTTTGTCGTACCCTAACCTGTACCCTAAGTCGTCCCCTTCCCCTAAGCCTAACCCTAACCCTACTACTTACCCGAAGCCTTACCCTAAACCGTCCCCTAATCCTAACCCTTACGCTAACACTAACCCATGCCCTAAAACGAATGCTCACCCTAAACTGCTGTCGTACACTAACCTGTACCCTAAACCGTCCCCGTCCCCTAACCCTAACCCTAAACCTAACCCTTACCCGAAGCCTTACCCTAACCCGTCCCCTAATCCTAACCCGTACGCTAACACTAACACGTGCCCTAACATGTACGCTCAACCTAAAGCGTGGTCGTACCCTAACCTGTACACTAAACCGTCCCTGTCCCCGTTCCCTAACCCTAACCCTATCCCAAACCCTACCCCTTACCCGAAGCCTTACCCTAACCCGTCCAATAATCCTAAATAATACGCTAAAACTACCCCATGCCCTAACACATACGCTCACCCTAAACCGTTGTCGTACCCTAACCTGTACCCTAAACCGTCCCTGTAGCCTAACCCTAACCCTAACCCTAACCCTAACCCTTACCCGAAGCCTTACCCTAACCCGTCCCATAATCCTACCCCGTACGCTAACACTAACCCGTACCCTAACACGTACGCTCACCCTAAAGAGTTGTCGTACACTAACCTCTACCCTAAACCGTCCCCGTCCCCGTCCCCTAACCCTAACCCTAACCCTAACCCTTACCCGAAGCCTTACCCTAACCCGTCCCCTAATCCTAACCCGTACGCTAACACTAAACCTTACCCTAACACGTACGCACACTCTAAACTGTTGTCATATCCTATCCTGTACCCTAAACCTTCCCTGTGCCTGTCCCCTAACCCTAACCCTAACCCTTACCCGAAGCCTTACCCTAACCTGTCCCCTAATCCTAACCCGTACACTAACACTAACCCTTACCCTAACACGTACGCACACCCTAAACTGTTGTCAAATCCTATCCTGTACCCTAAACCTTCCCCGTGCCCGTCCCCTAACCCTAACCCTAACCCTTACCCGAAGCCTTACCCTAACCCGTCCCCTAATCCTAACCCGTACGCTAACCCTAACCCGTACCCTAACACGTACGCTCACCCTAAACCGTTGTCGTACCCTAAACTGTACCCTGAACCGTCCCCATCCCCAAACCCTAACCCTAACCCTTACCCGAAGCCTTACACTAACCTGTCCCCTAATCCTAACCCGTACGCTAACACTAACCCGTACCCTAACACATAGGCTCACTCTAAACCGTTCTCGTACACTAACCTGTACCCTAAACCGTCCCCATCCCCTAACCCTAACCCTAACCCTTACCCGGAGCCTTACCCTAACCCGTCCTCTAATCCTAAACCGTACGCTAACACTAACCCGTACCCTAACATGTTCGCTCACCCTAAAACGTTATCTTAAATTAAGCTGTACCCTAAACAGTCCCCGTCGCCTAAACATAACTGTAACCCTAACCCTAACACTAACACTTACCCGGAGGCTTACCCTAACCCGTCCCCTAATCCTAAACAGTACGCTAACACTAACCCGTACCCTAACACGTACGCTCACCCTAAACCGTTGCCGTAGCCTAACCTGTACCCTAAACCCTCCCCATGCCCTAACACTTACCCTAAACCTAACCCTAACCCTAACCCTTACCCGAAGCCTTACCCTAACCCATCACCTAATCGGAACCCGTACGCTAACACTAACCCATACCCTATCACGTACGCTCACCGTAAACCGTTATTGTACCCTAACCTGTACCCTAAACCCTCCCCATCCCCTAACCCTAACCCTAAACCTAACCCTAACCCTAACCCTTACCCGAAGCTTATCCTAACCCGTCCCCTAATCCTAACCCGTTCGCTAACACTAACACATACCCTACCACGTACGCTCACCCTAAAGCATTGTTGTACCCTAACGTGTACCCTAAACCGTTCCCGTGCCCTAACCCTAACCCTAACCCTAACCCAAACCCTAACCCTTACCCGGAGCCTTACCCTAACCCGTCCCCTAATCCTAACCCGTACGCTAACACTAACCCATACCCTAACACGCACGCTCACCCTAAATCTTTGTCGTACCCTAACATGTACCCTAAACCGTCCCCATCCCCTAACCCTAACCCTAACCCTAACCCTAACACTTACCCGAAGCATTACACTAACCCGTCCCCTAATCCTAACCCGTACGCTAAAACTAACCCGTGCCCTAACACGTACGCTCACCCTAAAGTGTGGTTGTACCCTAACCAGTACACTAAACCGTCCCCATCCCCGTTCCCTAACCCTAACACTAACCCAAACCCTAAGCCTTACCCGAAGCCTTACCCTAACCCGTCTCATAATCCTAACCGATACGCTAAAACTAACCCATGCCCTAACACATACGCTCACCCTAAACTGTTGTCAAATCCTATCCTGTACCCTAAACCTTCCCCGTTCCTGTCCCCTAACCCTAACCCTAACCCTTACCCGAAGCCTTACCCTAACCTGTCCCCTAATCCTAACCCGTACGCTAACACTAACCCGTGCCCTAACACATACGCTCACCCTAAAGCGTTGTCGTACCCTAACCTGTACCCTAAACCGTCCCCGTCCCCTAACCCTAACACTAACCCTAATACTAACCCTTACCCGAAGCCTTCCGTTAACCCGCCCCCTAATCCTAACCCGTACGCTAACCCTAACCCGTACCCTAACACGTACGCTCACCCTAAACCGTTGTCGTACCCTAAACTGTACCCTGAACCGTCCCCATCCCCAAACCCTAACCCTAACCCTTACCCGAAGCCTTACACTAACCTGTCCCCTAATCCTAACCCGTACGCTAACACTAACCCGTACCCTAACACATAGGCTCACTCTAAACCGTTCTCGTACACTAACCTGTACCCTAAACCGTCCCCATCCCCTAACCCTAACCCTAACCCTTACCCAGAGCCTTACCCTAACCCGTCCTCTAATCCTAAACCGTACGCTAACACTAACCCGTACCCTAACATGTTCGCTCACCCTAAACCGTTATCTTAACCTAAGCTGTACCCTAAACAGTCCCCGTCGCCTAAACATAACCGTAACCCTAACCCTAACACTAACACTTACCCGAAGGCTTACCCTAACCCGTCCCCTAATCCTAAACCGTACGCTAACACTAACCCGTACCCTAACACGTACGCTCACCCTAAACCGTTGTCGTAGCCTAACCTGTACCCTAAACCCTCCCCATGCCCTAACACTTACCCTAAACCTAACCCTAACCCTAACCCTAACCCTTACCCGAAGCCTTACCCTAACCCATCACCTAATCGGAACCCGTACGCTAACACTAACCCATACCCTATCACGTACGCTCACCCTAAACCGTTGTTGTACCCTAACCTGTACCCTAAATCCTCCCCATCCCCTAACCCTAACCCTAAACCTAACCCTAAACCTAACCCTTACCCGAAGCTTATCCTAACCCGTCCCCTAATCCTAACCCGTTCGCTAACACTAACACATAACCTACCACGTACGCTCACCCTAAAGCATTGTTGTACCCTAACGTGTACCCTGAACCGTTCCCGTGCCCTAACCCTAACCCTAACCCTAACCCAAACCCTAACCCTTACCCGGAGCCTTACCCTAACCCGTCCCCTAATCCTAACCCGTACGCTAACACTAACCTGTGCCCTAACACGTACGCTCAACCTAAACCATTGTCGTACCCTAACCTGTACCCTAAACCGTCCCCTAACCCTAACCCTAACCCTAACACTTACCCGAATCCTTACCCTAACCCGTCCTTCTAATCCTAACCTGTACGCTAACAGTAAACTGTGCCCTAACATGTACCCTCACCCTAAACCGTTGTCCTACCCTAACCTGTACCCTAAACCGTCCCCGTCCCTAACCATAACCCTAACACATACCCGAAGCCTTACCCTAACCCGTGTCCTAATCCTAACCCGTACGTTAACACTAACCCATACCCTAACACGTACGCTCACCCTAAACCGTTGCCGTACCCCAACCTGTACCCTAAACCGTCCCCGTCCCCTAACCCTAACCCTAACCCTAAACCAAAACCTAACCTTTACCCGAAGCTTTACCCTAACCCATCCCATAATCCTATCCCGTACGCTAACCCTAACCCGTACCCTACCACGTACCCTCACCCTAAACCGTTGTCGTACCCTAACCTGTACCCTAAACCGTCCCCGTCCCCTAACAGTAACCCTAAACCTAAACCTAACCCTAACCCTTAACCGAAGCCTTACCCTAACCCGTCCCTTAATCCTAACCCGTACGCTAACACTAAACCGAGTCCTAAAACGTACGCTCACCCTAAAACTTTGTCGTACCCTAACCTGTACCCTAAACCGTCCCCATCCCGTAACCCTTACCCTAACCCTAAAAATTACCCGAATCCTTAACCTAACCCGTCCTCTAATCCTAACACGTACGCTAACAGTAAACCGTGCCCTAACACATACGCTCAACCTAAACCGTTGTCGTACCCTAACCTGTACCCTAAACCGTCCCCGTTCCCTAAACCTAACCCTAACCATAACCCTTACCCGAAGCCTTACCCTAACCCGTCCCCTGATCCTATCACGTACGCTAACACTAACCCATACCCTATCACGTACGCTCACCCTAAACATTTGTCGTACACTAACCTGTACCCTAAACCGTCCCCGTCCCTTAACCCTAACCGTAACCCTAACCCTAACCCCTAACCCTAACGCTTACCCGAAGCCTTACCCTAACCCGTCCCATAATCCTAACCCGTACGCTAACACTAACCCGTACCCTAACACGTACGCTCACCCTAAACCGTTGACGTACCCTAACCTGTACCCTAAACCGTCCCCGTCCCCTAACCCTAACCCTAACCCTAAACCCTCTACCAGAAGCCTTACCCTAACCCGTCCCGTAATCCTAACCCGTACGCTAACACTAACCCGTACCCTAACACGTACGCTCACCCTAAAACCTTGTCGTACCCTAACCTGTACCATAAATCGTCCCTGTCCCCTAACCCTAACCCTAACCCTAACCTTAAACCTTACCCGAAGCCTTACCCTAACCGGTCCCCTAAACCTAACCCGCACGCTAACACTAACCCGTGCCCTAACACGTACGCTCACCCGAAACATTTGTCGTACACTAAGCTGTACCCTAAACCGTCCCCATTACCTAACACTAACCCAAACCCTAACCATAACCCTAAACCTTACCCGAAGCCTTACCCTAACCCGTCCCCTAATCCTAACCGTATGCTAACACTAACCCGTGCCCTAACACGTACGCTCACCCTAAAGCGTTGTCGTACCCTAACCTGTACCCTAAACCGTTCCTGTCCCTGTACACTAACCCTAACCCTAACCCAAACCCTAACCCTTACCCGAAGCCTTACACTAACCCATCCCATAATCCTAAACGCTACGCTAACACTAACCCGTGCCCTAACACGTACGCTCACCCTAAACCGTTGTCGTACATAAACCTGTACCCTAAATCGTCCCTGTCCCCTAACCCTAACCCTAACCCTAATCCTTACCCGAAGCCTTACCCTAACTCGTCCCCTAATTCTAACCCGTATGCTAACACTAACCTGTATCCTAACACATACGCTCACCCTAAAACTTTGTCGTACACTAAGCTGTACCCTAAATCGTCCCCGTCCCCTAACCCTAAACCTAACCCTTACACAAAGCCTCACCCTAACCCGTCCCCTAATCCTAACCCGTACGCTAACACTAACCCGTAACCTAACCCGTATGCTCAACCTAAACCGTTCTCGTACACTAACCTGTACCCTAAACCGTCCCGTCCCCGTCCCCTAACCCTAGCCCTTACCCGAAACCTTACCCTAACATGTCCCCTATTCCTAACCCGTACGCTAACACTATCCCGTACCCTTACACGTACGCTCACCTTAAAACGTTGTAGTACACTAACCTGTAACCTAAACCGTCTCCGTCCCCTAACCCTAACCCTAACCCTAACCCTAACCCTAACCCTTACCCGGAGCCTTACCCTAACCTGTCCCCTAATCCTAAACCGTACGCTAACACTAACACTTGCCCTAACACGTACGCTCACCCTAAACCGTTGTCGTACCCTAACCTGTACCCTAAAACGTCCCTCTACCCTAACCCTAACCCTAACCCTTATCCTAACCCTAAAGCTTACCCGAAGCCTTACCCTAACCCGTCCCATAATCCTAACCCGTACGCTAACACTAACACGTACCCTAACATGTACGCTCACCCTAAACGGTTGTCGTACCCTAAACTGTACCCTAAACCGTCCCTGTCCCTGACCATTAACCCTAACCCTAACCCTAACCCTAACCCTTACCCGACGCCTTACCCTAACCCGTCCCATAATCCTAACCCGTACGCTAACACTAACCCGTACCCTAACATGTACGCTCACCCTAAACTGTTGTCGTACCCTAACCTGTACCCTAAACCGTCCCTGTCCCCGACACTTAACCCTAACCCTAACCCTAACCCTAACCCTTACCTGACGCCTTACCCTAACCCGTCCCCAAATCCTAACCCGTACGCTAACACTAACCCGTACCCTAACACGCACGCTCAACCTAAACCGTTGTCGTACCCTAACCTGTACCCTAAACCGTGTCCGCCCCCTAAACCTAACCCTAACCCTAACCTTAACCCTTACCCGAAGCCTTACCCTAACCCGTCCCCTAATCCTAACCCGTACGCTAACACTAACACGTACCCTAACACTTACGGTCACCCTGAACCATTGTCGTACCCTAACCTGTACCCTAAACCGTCCCTGGCCCCTACCCCTAACCCTAACACTAACCCGTACCCGAAGCCTAACACTAACCCGTCCCCTAATCCTAAGCCGTGCGCTAACAATAACCCATACCCCAACATGTATGCTCAACCTAAACCGTTGTCGTACCCTAAACTGTCCCCATCCCCTAACCCTAACCCTAACCCTAACCCTAACACTTACCCGAAGCCTTACCCTAACCCGTCCCCTAATCCTAACCCGTATGCTAACACTAACCCGTACCCTAACACGTACGCTCACCCTAAAACGTTGTTGTACCCTAACCTTTGCCCTAAACGTCCCCATCCCTGTCCCCTAACCCTAACGCTAACCCTTACCCAAAGCCTTACCCTAACACGTCCCCTAATCCTAACCCGTACGCTAACACTAAACCGTACCCTAACACGTACGCTCACTCTAAACCGTTGTCGTACCCTAACCTGTACCCTAAACCGTCCCCGTCCCCTAACCCTAACCCTTACCCGAAGCCTTACCATAACCTGTCCCCTAATCCTAACCCATATGCTAACACTAAGTCGTACCCTAACACGTATGCTCACCCTAAACAATTGTCGTACACTAAACTGTACCTTCAACCATCCCCGTGCCCTAACCCTAACCCTAACCCAAACCTTACCCGAAGCCTTACACTAACCCGTCCCCTAATCCTAAACCGTACGCTGACACTAACACGTAGCCTAACACGTACGCTCACCCTAAACCGTTTTCGTACACTAACCTGTACCCTAAACCGTGTCCGTTCCCTATACCTAACCCTAACCCTAACCCTAAACCTAACCCTTACCCGAAGCCTTACCCTTACCCGTCCCCTAATCCTAACCCGTACGCTAACAATAACATGTACCCTAAAACGTACGGTCACCCTGAACCATTGTCGTACCCTAAACTGTACCCTAAACCGTACCCGTCCCTTAACCCTAACCCTAACCCTAACCCTAACCCTACCACTAAACCTTACCCGAAGCCTTACACTAAACCGTCCCCTAATCCTAAACCATACGCTGACACTAACACATAGCCTAACACGTACGCTCACCCTAAACCGTTGTCGTACCCTAAACTGTACCGTAAACCGTGTCCATCCCCTAACCCTAACCCTAACCCTAACCCTAACCCTAACCCTTACCCGAAGCCTTACCCTAACCCGTCCCCTAATCCTAACCCGTACGCTAACACTAACCCGTACCCTAACACGTACGCTCACCCTAAACTGTTGTCGTACCCTAACCTGTTCTCTAAAGCTTCCCCATCCCCTAACCCTAAACCTAACCCTAACACTTACCCTTACCCTAACCTTTACCCGAAGCCTTACACTATCCCGTCCCCAATCCGAACCCGTAGGCTAACACTAACCCGTGCCCTAAAACGTACGCTCACCTAAACCGTTGTCGTACCCTAACCTGTACCCTAAAACGTCCCCTAACTGTAACCCTAACCCTAACCCTAAACCTTACCCGAAACATTACCCTAACCCGTCCCCTAATCCGATTCCGTACGCTAACACTAACCCGTACCCTAACACGTACACCCACCCTAAAACGTTGTCGTCCCCTAACCTGTACCCTAAACCGTCCCCGTCCCCTACCCTAACCCTAACACTAACCCTAACCCTAACCCTTACCCAAAGCCTTACCCTAACATGTCACCTAATCCTAACCCGTACGCTAACACTAACCCGTGCCCTAACACGTACGGTCACCCTAAACCTTTGTCGTACCCTAACCTATACCCTAAACCGCCCCATCCCCTAACCCTAACCCTAAACCTAACCCTAATCCTAACCCTTACCCGAAGCCTTACCCTAACGCGTCCCATAATCATAACCCGTACGCTAACACTAACCCGTGCCCTAATACGTAGGCTCACCATAAACCATTGTCGTACCCTAACCTGTACCCTAAACCATCCCCATCCCCGTCCCCATCTCGTAACCCTAACCCGAACCCTAACCCTAACCCTTACCCGAAGACTTACCCTAACCTGTCCCCTAATCCTAACACTTACGCTAACACTAACCCTTGCCCTAACATGTACACTCACCCTAAACCGTTGTCTTACCCTAACCTGTACCCTAAACCGTCCCTGTACCCTAACCCTAACCCTAACACTAACCCTAAACCGAACCCTTACCCGAAGCCTTCCCCTAACCCGTCCCCTAATCCTAAACCGTACGCTAACCGTAACCCGTGCCCTAGCACGTACGCTCACCCTAAACCGCTGTCGTACCCTAAACTGTACCCTAAACCGTCCCCATCCCCTAACCCTAACCCTAACCCTAAACCTTACCCGAAGCCTTCCCCTAACCCGTCCCCTAATCCTAACCCGTACGCTAACTCTAAGCCATACCCTAACACGTACGCTCACCCTAAACCGTTCTCGTACACTAACCTGTAACCTAAACCGTCCCCGTCCCCTAACCCTAACCCTAACCCTTACCCGAAGCCTTACCTTAACCCGTCCTCTAATCCTAACCCGTACGCTAACAGTAAAATGTGCCCTAACATGTACGCTGAACCTAAACCATTGTCCTACCCTAACCTGTACCCTAAACCGTCCCCCTCCCCTAACCCTAACCCTAACCCTAACCCTAAACCTAACCCTTACCCGAAGCCTTACCATAACCCGTCCTCTAATCCTAACCCGTACGCTAACAGTAAACTGTGCCCTAACATGTACGCTGAACCTAAACCATTGTCCTACCCTAACCTGTACCCTAAACCGTCCCCCTCCCCTAACCCTAACCCTAACCCTAACCCTAACCCTTACACCAAGCCTTACCCTAACCCGTGCCCTAATCCTAACCCGTACGCTAACACTAACCCATACCCTAACACGTACGCTCACCCTAAACCGCTGTCATACACTAACCTGTACCCTAAACCATCCCCGTCCCCGTCCCCGTCCCCTAACCCTAACCCTAAACCTAACCCTTACCCGAAGCCTTACCCTAATCCGTCCCCTAATCCTAACCCGTACGCTAACACTAACCCGTGCCCTAACACCTACGCTCACCCTAAAGTGTGGTTGTACCCTAACCAGTACACTAAACCGTCCCCGTCCCCGTTCCCTAACCCTAACCCTAACCCAAACCCTAAGCCTTACCCGAAGCCTTACCCTAACCCGTCTCATAATCCTAACCGATACGCTAAAACTAACCCATGCCCTAACACATACGCTCACCCTAAACCGTTGTCGTACCCTAACCTGTACCCTAAACCGTCCCCGTCCCCTAAGCCTAACCCTAATCCTTACCCGAAGCCTTACACTAACCCGTCCCCTAATCCTAAACCATACGCTAACTCTAACCCGTATCCTAACACGTACGCTCACCCTAAACCATTCTCATACACTAACCTGTACCCTAAACCATCCCCGTCAACTAACCTTAACCCTAACCCTTACCCGAAGCCTTACCATAACCCGTCCTCTAATCCTAACCCGTACGCTAACAGTAAACTGTGCCCTAAAATGTACGCTCAACCTAAACCATTGTCCTACCCTAACTTGTACCCTAAACCGTCCCCGTCCCCTAAGCCTAACCCTAAACCTAGCCCTAAACCTAAACCTTACCCCAAGCCTTACCCTAACCCGACCCTTAATCCTAACCCGTATGCTAACACTAACCCATACCCTAACACGCACGCTCACCCTAAATCTTTGTCGTACCCTAACATGTACCCTAAACCGTCACCGTCCCGTAACCCTAACCCTAACCCTAACCCTAACACTTACCCGAAGCATTACACTAACCCGTCCCCTAATCCTAATCCGTACGCTAACACTAACACGTGTCCTAACACGTACCCTCACCCTAAACCGTTGTCGTACCCTAACCTGTACCCTAAACCGTCACCGTCCCCTAGCCCTAACCCTAACCCTAACCCTTACGCGAAGCCTTACCCTAACCCGTCCCCAATCCTAACCCGTACGCTAACACTAACAAGTACCCTAACACATACGCTCACCCTAAACTGTTGTCGTACACTAACCTGTAACCTAAACCGTCCCCGTCCCCTAACCCTAACCCTAACCCTAACCCTAACCCTAACCCTTACCCGAAGCCTTACCCTAATCTGTCCCCTAATCATAACCCGTATGCTAACACTAACCCTTGCCCTAACACGTACACTCACCCTAAACCATTGTCGTACCCTAACCTGTACCCTGAACCGTCCCTGTACCCTAACCCTAACCCTAACCCTTACCAGAAGCCTTACCCTAACCCGTCCCGTAATCCTAACCCGTACGCTAACACTAACCCGTACCCTAACACGTACGCTCACCCTAAACCGTTGACGTACCCTAACCTGTACCCTAAACCGTCCCTGTCCCCTAACCCTAACCCTAACCCTTACCAGAAGCCTTACCCTAACCCGTCCCGTAATCCTAACCCGTACGCTAACACTAACCCGTACCCTAACACGTACGCTCACCCTAAAACCTTGTCGTACCCTAACCTGTACCCTAAATCGTCCCTGTCCCCTAACCCTAACCCTAACCCTAACCTTAAACCTTACCCGAAGCCTTACCCTAACCAGTCCCCTAAACCTAACCCGCACGCTAACACTAACCCGTGCCCTAACACGTACGCTCACCCGAAACATTTGTCGTACACTAAGCTGTACCCTAAACCGTCCCCATTACCTAACACTAACCCGAACCCTCACCATAACCCTAAACCTTACCCGAAGCCTTACCCTAACCCGTCCCCTAATCCTAACCGTACGCTAACACTAATCCGTGCCCTAACACGTACGCTCACCCTAAAGCGTTGTCGTACCCTAACCTGTACCCTAAACCGTTCCTGTCCCTGTACCCTAACCCTAACCCTAACCCAAACCCTAACCGTTACCCGAAGCCTTACACTAACCCATCCCATAATCCTAAACGCTACGCTAACACTAACCCGTGCCCTAACACGTACGCTCACCCTAAACCGTTGTCGTACATTAACCTGTACCCTAAATCGTCCCTGTCCCCTAACCCTAACCCTAACCCTAATCCTTACCCGAAGCCTTACCCTAACTCGTCCCCTAATTCTAACCCGTATGCTAACACTAACCTGTATCCTAACACATACGCTCACCCTAAAACTTTGTCGTACACTAAGCTGTACCCAAAATCGTCCCCGTCCCCTAACCCTAAACCTAACCCTTACACAAAGCCTTACCCTAACCCGTCCCCTAATCCTAACCCGTACGCTAACACTAACCCGTAACCTAACCCGTATGCTCAACCTAAACCATTCTCGTACACTAACCTGTACCCTAAACCGTCCCGTCCCGGTCCCCTAAACCTAGCCCTTACCCGAAACCTTACCCTAACATGTCCCCTATTCCTAACCCGTACGCTAACACTATCCCGTACCCTTACACGTACGCTCACCTTAAAACATTGTCGTACACTAACCTGTAACCTAAACCGTCTCCGTCCCCTAACCCTAACCCTAAACCTAGCCCTAAATCTAAACCTTACCCCAAGCCTTACCCTAACCCGACCCTTAATCCTAACCCGTACGCTAACACTAACCCATACCCTAACACGCACGCTCACCCTAAAACTTTGTCGTACCCTAACATGTACCCTAAACCGTCCCCGTCCCCTAACCCTAACCCTAACCCTAACCCTAACACTTACCCGAAGTATTACACTAACCCGTCCCCTAATCCTAATCCGTACGCTAACACTAACCCGTGTCCTAACACGTACCCTCACCCTAAACCGCTGTCGTACCCTAACCTGTACCCTAAACCGTCACCGTCCCCTAGCCCTAACCCTAACCCTAACCCTTACGCGAAGCCTTACCCTAACCCGTCCCCAATCCTAACCCGTACGCTAACACTAACAAGTACCCTAACACATACGCTCACCCTAAACTGTTGTCGTACACTAACCTGTAACCTAAACCGTCCCCGTCCCCTAACCCTAAACCTAACCCTAACCCTAACCCTAACCCTTACCCGAAGCCTTACCCTAATCTGTCCCCTAATCCTAACCCGTATGCTAACACTAACCCTTGCCCTAACACGTACACTCACCCTAAACCATTGTCGTACCCTAACCTGTACCCTGAACCGTCCCTGTACCCTAACCCTAACCCTAACTCTAACCCTAACCCTAACCCTAACACTTACCCGAAGCCTTACCCTAACCCGTCCCATAATCCTAACCCGTACGCTAACACTAACCCGTACCCTAACACGTACGCTCACCCTAAATCATTTTCGTACCCTAACCTGTACCCTAAACCATCCCCGTCCCCTAACCCTAACCCTAACACTATCCCTAACCCTTACCCGAAGCCTTACCCTAACTCGGCCCCCAATTCTAAACCATACGCTAACACTAACCCGTACCCTAACACGTACGCTCACCCTAAAACTTTGTCGTACCCTAACCTGTACCCTAAGTCGTCCCCTTCCCCTAAGCCTAACCCTAACCCTAATACTTACCCGAAGCCTTACCCTAAACCGTCCCCTAATCCTAACCCTTACGCTAACACTAACCCGTGCCCTAAAACGAATGCTCACCCTAAACTGCTGTCGTACACTAACCTGTACCCTAAACCGTCCCCGTCCCCTAACCCTAACCCTAAACCTAACCCTTACCCGAAGCCTTACCCTAACCCGTCCCCTAATCCTAACCCGTACGCTAACACTAACACGTGCCCTAACATGTACGCTCACCCTAAAGCGTGGTCGTACCCTAACCTGTACACTAAACCGTCCCCGTCCCCGTTCCCTAACCCTAACCCTATCCCAAACCCTACCCCTTACACGAAGCCTTACCCTAACCCGTCCCATAATCCTAAATAATACGCTAAAACTACCCCATGCCCTAACACATACGCTCACCCTAAACCGTTGTCGTACCCTAACCTGTACCCTAAACCGTCCCTGTAGCCTAACCCTAACCCTAACCCTAACCCTAACCGTTACCCGAAGCCTTACCCTAACCCGTCCCATAATCCTACCCCGTACGCTAACACTAACCCGTACCCTAACACGTACGCTCACCCTAAACCGTTGTCGTACCATAACCTGTACCTAACCGTCCCCGTCCCCGTCCCCTAAACTTAACCCTAAACCTCACCCTTACCCGTAGCCTTACCCTAACCCGTCCCCTATTCCTAACCTATACGCTAACTCTAACCCATACCCTAACATGTACGCTCACCCTAAAGAGTTGTCGTACACTAACCTGTACCCTAAACCGTCCCCGTCCCCTAACCCTAACACTAACCCTAATACTAACCCTTACCCGAAGCCTTCCGTTAACCCGCCCCCTAATCCTAACCCGTACGCTAACCCTAAACCGTACCCTAACACGTACGCTCACCCTAAACCGTTGTCGTACCCTAAACTGTACCCTGAACCGTCCCCATCCCCAAACCCTAACCCTAACCCTTACCCGAAGCCTTACACTAACCTGTCCCCTAATCCTAAACCGTACGCTAACACTAACCCGTACCCTAACACATAGGCTCACTCTAAACCGTTCTCGTACACTAACCTGTACCCTAAACCGTCCCCATCCCCTAACCCTAACCCTAACCCTTACCCGGAGCCTTACCCTAACCCGTCCTCTAATCCTAAACCGTACGCTAACACTAACCCGTACCCTAACATGTTCACTCACCCTAAAACGTTATCTTAAACTAAGCTGTACCCTAAACAGTCCCTGTCGCCTAAACATAACCGTAACCCTAACCCTAACACTAACACTTACCCGAAGGCTTACCCTAACCCGTCCCCTAATCCTAAACCGTACGCTAACACTAACCCGTACCCTAACACGTACGCTCACAATAAACGGTTGCGTAGCCTAACCTGTACCCTAAACCCTCCCCATGCCCTAACACTTACCCTAAACCTAACCCTAACCCTAACCCTTACCCGAAGCCTTACCCTAACCCATCACCTAATCGGAACCCGTACGCTAACACTAACCCGTACCCTATCACGTACGCTCACCCTAAACCGTTATTGTACCCTAACCTGTACCCTAAACCCTCCCCATCCCCTAACCCTAACCCTAAACCTAATCCTAACCCTAACCCTTACCCGAAGCTTATCCTAACCCGTCCCCTAATCCTAACCCGTTCGCTAACACTAACACATACCCTACCACGTACGCTCACCCTAAAGCATTGTTGTACCCTAACGTGTACCCTAAACCGTTCCCGTGCCCTAACCCTAACCCTAACCCTAACCCAAACCCTAACCCTTACCTGGAGCCTTACCCTAACCCGTCCCCTAATCCTAACCCGTACGCTAACACTAACCCATACCCTAACACGCACGCTCACCCTAAATCTTTGTCGTACCCTAACATGTACCCTAAACCGTCCCCATCCCCTAACCCTAACCCTAACCTTAACCCTAACACTTACCCAAAGCATTATACTAACCCGTCCCCTAATCCTAATCCGTACGCTAACACTAACCCGTGTCCTAACACGTACCCTCACCCTAAACCGTTGTCGTACCCTAACCTGTACCCTAAACCGTCAACGTCCCCTAGCCCTAACCCTAACCCTAACCCTTACGCGAAGCCTTACCCTAACCCGTTCCCAATCCTAACCCGTACGCTAACACTAACAAGTACCCTAACACATACGCTCACCCTAAACTGTTGTCGTACACTAACCTGTAACCTAAACCGTCCCCGTCCCCTAACCCTAACCCTAACCCTAACCCTAACCCTAAACCTTACCCGAAGCCTTACCCTAATCTGTCCCCTAATCCTAACCCGTATGCTAACACTAACCCTTGCCCTAACACGTACACTCACCCTAAACCATTGTCGTACCCGAACCTGTACCCTGAACCGTCCCTGTACCCTAACCCTAACCCTAACTCTAACCCTAACCCTAACCCTAACACTTACCCGAAGCCTTACCCTAACCCGTCCCATAATCCTAACCCGTACGCTAACACTAACCCGTACCCTAACACGTACGCTCACCCTAAACCGTTGACGTACCCTAACCTGTACCTTAAACCGTCCCCGTCCCCTAACCCTAACCCTAACCCTAACCCTTACCAGAAGCCTTACCCTAACCCGTCCCGTAATCCTAACCCGTACGCTAACACTAACCCGTACCCTAACACGTACGCTCACCCTAAAACCTTGTCGTACCCTAACCTGTACCCTAAATCGTCCCTGTTCCCTAACCCTAACCCTAACCCTTACCTTAAACCTTACCTGAAGCCTTACCCTAACCGGTGCCCTAAACCTAACCCGCACGCTAACACTAACCCGTGCCCTAACACGTACGCTCACCCGAAACATTTGTCGTACACTAAGCTGTACCCTAAACCGTCCCCATTACCTAACACTAACCCGAACCCTAACCATAACCCTAAACCTTACCCGAAGCCTTACCCTAAACCGTCCCCTAATCCTAACCGTACGCTAACACTAATCCGTGCCCTAACACGTACGCTCACCCTAAAGCGTTGTCGTACCCTAACCTATACCCTAAACCGTTCCTGTCCCTGTACCCTAACCCTAACCCTAACCCAAACCCTAACCCTTACCCGAAGCCTTACCCTAACCCGTCCCATAATCCTAACCCGTACGCTAACACTAACCCGTACCCTAACATGTACGCTCACCCTAAACGGTTGTCGTACCCTAAACTGTACCCTAAACCGTCCCTGTCCCTGACCATTAACCCTAACCCTAACCCTAACCCTAACCCTTACCCGACGCCTTACCCTAACCCGTCCCATAATCCTAACCCGTACGCTAACACTAACCATACCCTAACATGTACGCTCACCCTAAACTGTTGTCGTACCCTAACCTGTACCCTAAACCGTCCCTGTCCCTGACCCTTAACCCTAAGCCTAACCCTAACCCTAACCCTTACCTGACGCCTTACCCTAACCCGTCCCCAAATCCTAACCCGTACGCTAACACTAACCCGTACCCTAACATGCATGCTCACCCTAAACCGTTGTCGTACCCTAACATGTACCCTAAACCGACCCCATCCCCTAACCCTAACACTAACCCTAAACCTAAACCTAACCCTTACCCGAAGCCTTACCATAACCCGTCCTCTAGTCCTAACCCGTACGCTAACAGTAAACTGTGCCCTAACATGTACGCTGAACCTAAACCATTGTCCTACCCTAACCTGTACCCTAAACCGTCCCACTCCCCTAACCCTAACCCTAACCCTAACCCTAACCCTTACACCAAGCCTTACCCTAACCCGTGCCCTAATCCTAACCCGTACGCTAACACTAACCCATACCCTAACACGTACGCTCACCCTAAACCGCTGTCGTACACTAACCTGTACCCTAAACCATCCCCGTCCCCGTCCCCGTCCCCTAACCCTAACCCTAAACCTAACACTTACCCGAAGGCTTACCCTAACCCGTCCCCTAATCCTAACCCGTACGCTAAAACTAACCCGTGCCCTAACACGTACGCTCACCCTAAAGTGTGGTTGTACCCTAACCAGTACACTAAACCGTCCCCATCCCCGTTCCCTAACCCTAACCCTAACCCAAACCCTAAGCCTTACCCGAAGCCTTACCCTAACCCGTCTCATAATCCTAACTGATACGCTAAAACTAACCCATGCCCTAACACATACGCTCACCCTAAACCGTTGTCATACCCTAACCTGTACCCTAAACCTTCCCCGTCCCCTAACCCTAACCCTAACCCTAACCCTAAGACTTACCCGAAGCCTTACCCTAACCTGTCCCCAAATCCTAACCCGTACGCTAACACTAACCCATACCCTAACACGTATGCTCACCCAAAAACGATGTCGTACACTAACCTGTACCCTAAACAGTCCCCTAACCCTAACCCTAGCCCTAACCCTAACCCTTACCCGAAGCCTTACCCTAACCCGTCCCCTATTTCTAACCCGTACGCGAACACTAACACGTACCCTAACACGTACGCTCACTCTGAACCGTTGTTGTACACTAAACTGGACCCTAAGCCGTCCCCGTCCCTTAACCCGAACCCTAACCCTAACCCTAACCCTAACCCTAACCCCAACCCTTACTCGAAGCCTTCCCATAACCCGTAACCTAATGCTAACCCGTAGGTTAACACTAACCCGTAACCTAACACGTACGCTCAGCCTAAACCGTTGTCGTATCCTAACCTGTACCCTAAACCGTCCCTGTCACCTAACCCTAACTGTAAACCTAACCCTAACACTAACCCTTACCCGAAGCCTTTCCCTAACCCGTCCCCTAATCCTAACCCGTACGCTAACACTAACTTGTACCCTAAAATGTATGCTCACCCTAAACAGTTGTTGTACCCTAACCTGTACCCTAATCCGTCCCCGTCCCCTAACCATAACCCTAAACCTTACCCGACGCCTTACCCTAATCCTAACCTGTACGCTAACATTAACCCGTACCCTAACACTAACCCGTACCCTAACATGTACACTCACCCTAAACAGTTGTCGTACACTAAACTGTACCCTAAACCATCCCCTTCCCCTAACCCTAACCACAACCCTAACCCTAACCCTTACCCGAAGCCTAACCCTAACACGTCCCATGATCCTAACCCGTACGTTAACACTAACCTGTACCCTAACACGTACGCTCCCACTAAACCGTTGTTGTACCCTAACCTGTACGCTAGACCGTCCCCGTCCCATAACCCTAACCCTAACCGTTACCTTAAGCCTTACACTAACCCGTCCCCTAATCCTAACCCGTACGCTAACACTAATCCGTACCCTAACACGTTTGCTCACCCTCAACCGATGTACCCTAACCTGTACCCTAAACCGTCCTCATCCCCTAACCGTAACCCTAACTGTAACCCTAACATTAACCATTACCCAAAGCCTTACCCTAACCCGTCACCTAATCCTAAACCGTACGCTAAAACTAACAGGTACCCTAACACGTATGCTCACCCTAAACCATTGACGTACCCTAACCTGTACCCTAAACCGTCCCCATCCCCTAACCCTAACCCTAACCCTAACCCTAACCCTTACCTGAAGCCTTACACTCACCCGTCCCCTAATCCTAACCCGTACGCTAACACTAACACGTACGCTCACCCTAAACCGTTGCCGTACCATAACCTGTACCCTAAACCCTCCCCGTCCCCGTCCCCGTCCAAAATCCTAAACCTAACCCTAACCCTTACCCGAAGCCTTACCCTCACCCGTACCCTAATCCTAACCCGTATGCTAACACTAACCCGTACCCTAACACGTACGCTCAACCTAAACTGTTGTCGTACACTAACCTGTACCCTAAAACGTCCCCGTCCCCGTCCCCGTCCCCTAACGCTAACCCTAACCCTTACCCGAAGCCTTACCCTCACCCGTCCCCTAATCCTAACCCGTACGCTAACACTAAACCGTACCCTAACACGTACGCTCACCCTAAACCGCTGTCGTACCCTAACCTGTACCCTAAACCGTCCCCATCCCATAACTCTAACCCTAACCCTAACCCTATCCCTAAACCTTACCCAAAGCCTTACCGTCACCCGTCCACTAATCCTAACCCGTACGCTGACACTAACCCGTACCCTAACACATACGCTCACTCTAAACCGTTGTCGTACCCTAAACTGTACCCTAAACCGTCCCCATCCCCTTCCCCTAACCGTAACCCTAAACCTAACCCTAAACCTTACCCGAAGCCTTACCTTCACCCATCCCCTAATCCTAACCCGTACGCTAACACTAACCCGTACCCTAACACGTACGCTCACCCTAAACCGTTGTCGTAGCCTAACCTGTACCGTAAACCGTCTCCGTCCCCTAACCCTAACCCTAACCCTAACCCTAATCCTTACCCGAAGCCTTACACTCACCCGTCCCCTAATCTTAACCCGTAAGCTAACACTAACCCGTACCCTAACACGTACACTCAACCTAAACCGTTGTCGTACCCCAACCTGTACCCTAAACCGTCCCCGTCCCCTAACCCTAATGCTAACCCTAACCCTAACGCTAACCCTAACCCTTACCCGAAGCCTTACACTCACCCGTCCCCTAATCCTAACCTGTACGCTAACACTAACCCGTACCATAACACGTACGCTCACCCTAAACTGTTGTCGTATCATAACCTGTACCCTAAACCATCCCCGTCCCCGTACCCGTCCCCTAACCCTAAACCTAACCCTAACCCTTACCCGAAGCCTTACTCTCACCGGTCCCCTAAAGCTTACCCGTATGCTAACACTAACCCGTTCCCTAACACGTACGCTCACCCTAAACCGTTGTCGTACCCTAACCTGTAGCATAAACCATCCCCGTCCCCTAACACTGACCCTAACTCTAACCCTAACCCTAACCCTAACCCTAACCCTAACCCTTACCCGAAGCCTTACACTCACCCGTCCCCTAATCCTAACCCGTACGCTAACACTAACCCGTACCCTAAGACGTACGCTCACCCTAAACCGTTGTCGTACCATAACCTGTACCCTAAACCGTCCCCATCCCCGTCCCCGTCCCCTAACCCTAAACCTAACCCTAACCCTTACCCGAAGCCTTACCCTCACCCGTCCCCTAATCCTAACCCGTATGCTAACACTAACCCGTACCCTAACACGTACGCTCAACCTAAACTGTTGTCGTACACTAACCTGTACCCAAAAACGTCCCCGTCCCCGTCCCCTAACCCTAACCCTAACCCTTACCCGAAGCCTTACCCTCACCCGTCCCCTAATCCTAACCCGTACGCTAACACTAAAACGTACCCTAACACGTACGCTCACCCTAAACCGCTGTCGTACCCTAACCTGTACCCTAAACCGTCCCCGTCCCATAACTCTAACCCTAAACCTAACCCTAACCATAAACCTTACCCAAAGCCTTACCGTCACCCGTCCACTAATCCTAACCCGTACGCTGACAATAACCCGTACCCGAACACATACGCTCACCCTAAACCGTTGTCGTACCCAAATCTGTACCCTAAACCGTCCCCGTCCCCGTCCCCTAACCCTAACCCTAAACCTAACTCTAACCCTTACCCGAAGCCTTACTCTCACCCATCCCCTAATCCTAACCCGTACGCTAACACTAACCCGTACCCTAACACGTACGCTCACCCTAAACCGTTGTCGTACCCTAACCTGTACCCTAAACCGTCCCCGTCCCCTAACCCTAACCCTAACCCTAACCCTAATTCTTACCCAAAGCCTTACCCGCACCCGTCCCCTAATCCTAACCCGTATGGTAACACTAACCCGTACCCTAAAACGTACGCTCACACTAAACCGTTGTCGTACACTAACCTGTACCCTAAAACGTCTCCGTCCCCTAACCCTAACCCTAACCCTAACCCTTACCCGAAGCCTTTCCCTCACCCGTACCCTAATCCTAACCCGTACGCTAACACTAAACCATACCCTAACACGTACGCTCACCCTAAACCGTTGTCGTACCCTAACCTGTACCATAAACCGTCCCCGTCCCCATCCCCGTCCCCTAACCCTAACCCTAACCCTTACCCGAAGCCTTACCCTCACCCGTACCCTAATCGTAACCCGTACGCTAACACTAACCCGTACCCTAACACATATGCTCACCCTAAACCGTTGTCGTACCCTAAACTGTACCCTAAACCGTCCTCGTCCCCTAACCCTAACACTAACCCTAACCCTAACCCTAACCCTTTCCCGAAGCCTTACCCTCCCCCGTCCCCTAATCCTAACCCGTACGCTAACACTAACCCGTACCCTAACACGTACGCTCACCCTAAACCGTTGTCGTACCATAACCTGTACCCTAAACCGTCCCCATCCCCATCCCCTAACCCTAAACCTAACCCTAACCCTTACCCGAAGCCTTACCCTCACCCGTCCCCTAATCCTAAACCGTATGCTAACACTAACCCGTACCCTAACACGTACGCTCACCCTAAACCGTTGTCGTACACTAACCTGTACCCTAAAAGGTCCCCGTCCCCTAATCATAACCCTAACCCTAACCCTAACCCTTACCCGAAGCCTTACCCTCACCCGTCCCTTAATCCTAACCCGTACGCCAACACTAAACCGTACCCTAACACGTACGCTCACCCTAAACCGTTGTCGTACCCTATCCTATACCCTAAACCGTCCCCGTCCCCGTTCCCTAACCCTAACGCTAACCCTAAACCTTACCCAAAGCCTTACCCTCACCCGTTCCCTAATCCTAACTCGTACGCTAACCCTAACCCATACCCTAACACGTACGCCCACCCTAAACCGTTGTCGTACCCTAACCTGTACCCTAAACCGTCCCCGTCCCCTAACCCTAACCCTAACCCAACCCTTACCCGAAGCCTTACCCTCAACCGTCCCCTAATCCTAACCCGTACGCTAACACTATACCTTACCCTAACACGTACGCTCACCCTAAACCTTTGTCGTACCCTAAACTGTACCCTAAACCGTCCCCGTCTCCGTCCCCTAAACCTAACACTAACCCTAACCCTGACCCTTACCCGAAGCACTACCCTCACCCGTCCCCTAATCCTAACCCTTATGCTAACACTAACCCGTACCCTAACACGTACGCTCACCCTAAACTGTTGTCGTACCCTAACCTATACCCTAAAACGTCCCCGTCCCCTTCCCCTAACCCTAACCCTAACCCTTACCCGAAGCCTTACCCTCACCCGTCCCATAATCCTAACCCGTACGCTAACACTAACCCGTACCCTAACACGTACGCTCACCCTAAACCGCTGTCGTACCCTAACCTGTACCCTAAACCATCCCCATCCCCTAACTCTAACCCTAACCCTAACCCTAACCCTTACCCGAAGGCTTACACTCACCCGTCCCCTAATCCTAACCCGTACGCTAACACTAACCCGTACCCTAACACGTACGCTCACCCTAAACCGTTGTCGTACCCTAACCTGTACCCTAAACCGTCCCTGTCCCCTAACCCTAACCCTAACCCTAACCATAACCCTAAATCTTACCCAAAGCCTTACCCTCACCCGTCCCCTAATCCTAACCCGTACGCTAACACTAACCCGTACCCTAACACATACAATCACCCTAAACCGCTGTCGTACCCTAACCTGTACCCTAAACCGTCCCCGTCACCTAACTCTAACCGTAATCCTAACCCTAACCCTAAAACTTACCCAAAGCCTTACCCACACCCGTCCCCTAATCGTAACCCGTACGCTAACACTAACCCGTACCCTAACACCTACTCTCACCCTAAACCGTTGTCGTACCCTAACCTGTACCCTAAACCGTCCCTGTCCCCGTCCCCGTCCCCTAACCCTAACCTTAACCCTAACCCTTACCCAAAGCCTTACCCTTACCCGTCCCCTAATCCTAACCCGTACGCTAACACTAACCCGTGCCCTAACACGTACGCTCACCCTAAACCGTTGTCGTACACTAACCTGTACCCTATACCGTCCCCGTCCCCGTCCCCTAACCCTAACCCTAACCCTAACCCTTACCCGAAGCCTTACCCTCACCCGTCCCCTAATCCTAACCCGTACGCAAACACTAACCCGTACCCTATCACGTAGGCTCAAACTAAACCGTTGTCGTACCCTAACCTGTACCCTAAACCATCCCCGTCCCCTAACACTAACCGTAACCTTAACCCTATCCCTAACCCTTACCCGAAGCCTTACCCTCACCCTTCCCCTAATCCTAACACGTACGCTAACACTAAACCGTACCCTATCATGTACGCTCACTCTAAACCATTGTCGTACACTAACCTGTACCCTAAACCGTCCCCGTCCCCTAACCCTAACCCTAACCCTAACCCTA
Source organism: Delphinapterus leucas (assembly GCF_059928025.1). Lineage (NCBI taxonomy): Eukaryota > Metazoa > Chordata > Mammalia > Artiodactyla > Monodontidae > Delphinapterus > Delphinapterus leucas. The sequence continues at coordinate 10,351,392 of NW_028322232.1, read as the reverse complement.
ACCCTTACCCGAAGCCTTACCCTCACCCGTCCCCTAATCCTAACCCGTACGTTAAGACTAAACTGTACCCTAACACGTACGCTCACCCTAAACCGTTGTCGTACACTAACCTGTACCCTAAACCGTCCCCGTCCCCTAACCCTAACCCTAACCCTAACCCTTACCCGAAGCCTTACCCTCACCCGTCCCCTAATCGTAACCCGTACGCTAACACTAACCCGTACCCTAACACGTACGCTCACCCTAAACCGTTGTCGTACACTAAACTGTACCCTAAACCGTCCCCGTTCCCTAACCCTAACCCTAACCCTAACCCTAAACCTAACCATTACCCGAAGCCTTACCCTCACCCGTCCCCTAATCCTAACCCGTACGCTAACACTAACCCGTACCCTAACACGTACGCTCACCCTAAACCGTTGTCGTACCATAACCTGTACCCTAAACCGTCCCCATCCCCTAACCCTAACCCTAACCCTAACCCTAACCCTTACCCGAAGCCTTAGCCTCACCCGTCCCCTAATCCTAACCCGTACGCTAACACTAACCCGTACCCTAACACGTACGCTCACCCTAAACCGTTGTCGTACGCTAACCTCTACCCTAAACCGTCCCCGTCCCCTAACCCTAACCCTAACACTAACCCTAACCCTAAACCTTACCCAAAGCCTTACCCTCACCCGTCCCCTAATCCTAACCCTTACGCTAACCCTAACCCATACCCTAACACGTACGCCCACCCTAAACCGTTGTCGTACCCTAACCTGTACCCTAAACCGTCCCCGTCCGCTAACCCTAACCCTAACCCTAACCCAACCCTTACCCGAAGCCTTACCCTCACCCGTCCCCTAATCCTAACCCGTACGCTAACACTAACCCATACCCTAACACATACGCTCACCCTAAACCGTTTTCGTACCCTAACCTGTACCCTAAACAGTCCCCGTCCCCTAACCCTAAACCTAACCCTAACCCTAACCCTAACCCTTACCCGAAGCCTTACCCTCACCCGTCCCCTAACCCTAACCCTAACACTAACCCTTACCCGAAGCCTTACCCTCACCCATCCCCTAATCCTAACCCGTACGTTAACACTAACCCATACCCTAACATGTACCCTAACATCAAACCGTTGTCGTACACTAACCTGTACCCTAAACCGTCCCCGTCCCCGTCCCGTAACCCTAACCCTAACCCTAATCCTAACCCTTACTCGAAGCCTTACCCTCACCCGTACCCTAATCCTAATCCGTACGCAAACACTAACCCGTACCCTAACACGTACGCTCACCCTAAACCGATGTCGTACCCTAACCTGTACCCTAAACCGTCCCAGTCCCCTAACCCTAACCCTAACCCTAACCCTAATCCTTACCCGAAGCCTTACCCTCACCTGTCCCCTAATCCTAACCCGTATGCTAACACTAACCCATACCCTAACACGTACGCTCACCCTAAACCGCTGTCGTACCCTAACCTGTACCGTAAACCGTCCCCGTCCCCTAACCTTACCCTAACACTAACCCTAATCCTTACCCGAAGCCTTACACTCAACCGTCCCCTAATCCTAACCCGTACGCTAACACTAACCCGTACCCTAACACATAGGCTCACCCTAAACCGTTGTCGCACCCTAACCTGTACCCTAAACCGTCCCCGTCCCCTAACCCTAAACCTAACCCTAACACTTAACCGAAGCCTTGCCCTCACCCGTCCCCTAATCCTAAACCGTATGCTAACACTAAAACGTACCCTAACACGTACGCTCACCCTAAACCGTTGTCGTACCCTAACCTTTACCTAAACCGTCCCCGTCCCCTAACCCTAACCCTAACCCTTATCCGAAGCCTTACCCTTAACCGTCCCCTATTCGTAACCCGTACGCTAACACTAACCCGTACCCTAACATGTACGCTCACACTAAACTGTTGTCATACACTAACCTGTACCCTAAACCGTCCCCGTCCCCGTCCCCGTCCCCGTCCCCTAACCCTAAACCTAACCCTAACCCTAACCCTCACCCATCCCCTAATCCTAACCCGTACTTTAACACTAACACATACCCTAACATGTACGCTCACCCCAAACCGTTGTCGTACACTAACCTGTACCCTAAACCGTACCCGTCCCCGTCCCCTAACCCTAACCCTAACCCAAACCCTAACCCTTACCCGAAGCCTTACCCTCACCCGTCCCCTAATCCTAACCCGTACGCTAACACTAACCCGTACCCTAACACGTACGCTCACCCTAAACCGCTGTCGTACCCTAACCTGTACCCTAAACCGTCCCCATCCCCTAACTCTAACCCTAACCCTAACCCTAAACCTTACCCAAAGGCTTACCCTCACCCGTCCCCTAATCCTAACCCGTACGCTAACACTAACACGTACCCTGACACGTACACTCACCCGAAACCGTTGTCGTACCCTAACCTGTACCCTAAACCGTCCCCGTCCCCGTCCCCTAAACCTAACCCTAACCCTAACACTAACCCTTACCCAAAGAATTACCCTCACCCATCCCCTAATGCTAACCCGTACGCTAACACTAACCCGTACCCTAACACGTACGCTCACCCTAAACCGTTGTCGTACCCTAAACTGTACCCTAAACCGTCCCCGTCCCTTAACTCTAACCCTAAACCATCCCCGTCCCCGTCCCCTAACCCTAACCCTAACCCTAACCCTTACCCGAAGCCTTACCCTCACCCGTACCCTAATCCTAACCCGTACGCTAACACTAACACATACCCAAACACGTACGCTCACCCTAAACAGTTGTCGTACCCTAACCTGTACCCTATACCGTCCCCGTCCCCTAACCCTAACCCTAATCCTAACCCTAGCCCTAACACTAACCCTTACCCGAAGCCTTACCCTCACCCGTCACCTAATCCTAACCCGTACGCTAACACTAACCCGTATCCTAACACGTACGCTCACCCTAATCCGTTGTCGTACCATAACCTGTACCCTAAACCATCTCCGTCCCCTAACCCTAAACCTAACCCTAACCCTAACACTTACCCGAAGCCTTACCTTCACCCGTCCCCTAATTCTAACCCGTATATTAACACTAACCCATACCCTAACATGTACGCTCACCCTAAACCGTTGTCGTACCCTAACCTGTACACTAAACCGTCCCTGTCCCCGTCCCCTGACCCTAACCATAACCCTAACCCTAACCCTTACCCGAAGCCTTACTCTCACCCATCCCCTAATCCTAACCCGTACGCTAACACTAACCCGTACCCTAACACGTACGCTCACACTAAACCGATGTCGTACCCTAACCTGTACCCTAAACCGTCCCAGTCCCCTAACCCTAACCCTAACCCTAACCCTAAACCTTACCCGAAGCCTTACACTCACCCGTCCCCTATTCCTAACCCGTACGCTAACACTAACCCGTACCCTAACACGTACGCTCACCCTAAACCGCTGTCGTACCCTAACCTGTACCCTAAACCTTCCCCGTCACCTAACTCTAACCCTAACCCTAACTCTAACCCTAAACCTTACCCAAAGCCTTACACTCACCCGTCCCCTAATCCTAACCCGTACGCTAACACTAACCCGTACCCTAACACATACGCTCACCCTAAACCGTTGTCGTAACCTAACCTGTACCCTAAACCGTCCCCGTCCCCGTCCCCGTCCCCCAACCCAAACCCTAACCCTAACCCTTACCCAAAACCTTACCCTCACCCATCCCCTAATCCTAACCTGTACGCTAACAAAAACCCGTACCCTAACACGTACGCTCACCATAAACCGTTGTCGTACCCTAACCTGTACCCTAAACCGTCCCCGTCCCCTAACCCTAACCCTAACCCTAACCCTAACCCTTACCCGAAGCCTTACCCTCACCCGTCCCCTAATCCTAACCCGTACGCTAACACTAACCCGTACCCTAACACATACGCTCACCCTAAACTGTTGTCGTAACCTAACCTGTACCCTAAACCGTCCCCGTCCCCGTCCCCGTCCCCCAACCCAAACCCTAACCCTAACCCTTACCCAAAACCTTACCCTCACCCATCCCCTAATCCTAACCTGTACGCTAACAAAAACCCGTACCCTAACACGTACGCTCACCATAAACCGTTGTCGTACCCTAACCTGTACCCTAAACCGTCCCCGTCCCCTAACCGTAACCCTAACCCTAACCCTAACCCTAACCCTAACCCTAACCCTAACATTACCCGAAGCCTTACACTCACCCGTCACCTAATCCTAACCCGTATGCTAACACTAACCCGTACCCTAACACTTACGCTCACCCTAAACTGTTGTCGTACCTTAACCTGTAACCTAAAACGTACCCGTCCCCTAACCCTAACCCTAACCCTAATCCTTACCCGAAGCCTTACCCTCACCTGTCCCCTAATCCTAACCCGTATGCTAACACTAACCCATACCATAACACGTACGCTCACCCTAAACCGCTGTCGTACCCTAACCTGTACCGTAAACCGTCCCCGTCCCCTAACCTTACCCTAACACTAAACCTAATCCTTACCCGAAGCCTTACCCTCAACCGTCCCCTAATCCTATCCCGTACGCTAACACTAACCCGTACCCTAACACATAGGCTCACCCTAAACCGTTGTCGTACCCTAACCTGTACCCTAAACCGTCCCCGTCCCCTAACCCTAAACCTAACCCTAACCCTTACCCGAAGCCTTACCCTCACCCGTCCCCTAATCCTAACCCGTATGCTAACACTAAAACGTACGCTAACACGTACGCTCACCCTAAACCGTTGTCGTACCCTAACATTTACCTAAACCGTCCGCGTCCCCTAACCCTAACCCTAACCCTTATCCGAAGCCTTACCCTTAACCGTCCCCTATTCGTAACCCGTACGCTAACACTAACCCGTACCCTAACATGTACGCTCACACTAAACTGTTGTCGTACACTAACCTGTACCCTAAACCGTCCCCGTCCCCGTCCCCTAACCCTAACCCTAACCCTAACCCTTACCTGAAGCTTTACCCTCACCCTTCCCCTAATCCTAACCCGTACGCTAACACTAACCCGTACCCTAACATGTACACTCACCCTAAACCGTTGTCGTACACTAACCTGTACCCTAAACCGTCCCCGTCCCCTATCTCTAACCCTAACCCTAACCCTAATCCTAAACCTTACCCGAAGCCTTACCCTCACCCGTCCCCTAATCCTAACCCGAACGCTAACACTAACCCGTACTCTAACACATACGCTCACCCTAAACCGTTGTCGTACCCTAACCTGTACCCTAAACCGTCCCCTTTCCCTATCCCTAACCCTAACCCTAACCCTAACCCTAACCCTAACCCTTACCCGAAGCCTTACCCTCACCCGTCCCTTAATCCTAACCCGTACGCTAGCACTAACCCATACCCTAACACGTACGCTAACCCTAAACCGTTGTCGTACCTTAACCTGTACCCTAAACCGTCCCCGTCCCCTAACCCTAACCCTAACCCTAACCCTAACCCTTACCCGAAGCCTTACCCTCACCCATCCCCTAATCCTAACCCGTACGCTAACACTACCCCATACCCTAACATGTACGCTCACCCCAAACCGTTGTCGTACACTAACCTGTACCCTAAACCGTACCAGTCCCCGTCCCCGAACCCTAACCCTAACCCAAACCCTAACCCTTACCCGAAGCCTTACCCTGACGCGTCCCCTAATACTAACCCGTACGCTAACACTAACCCTTACCCTACAACGTACGCTCACCCTAAACCGTTGTCGTACCCTAACCTGTTCCCTAAACCTTCCCCGTCCCCGTCCCCGTCCCCTAACCCTAACCCTAACCCTGACCCTTACCCGAAGCCTTACCCAAACCCGTCCCCTAATCCTAACCCGTACACTAACACTAACACGTACCCTAACACGTACGCTCACCCTAAACCATTGTCGTACCCTAACCTGTACCCTAAACTGTCCCCGTCCCCTAACCCTAACCCTAACCCTAAACCTAACCCTAACCCTAATCCTTACCCGAAGCCTTACACTCACCCGTCCCCTATTCCTAAACCGTACGCTAACACTAACCCGTACCCCAACACGTACGCTCACCCTAAACCGTTGTCGTACCCTAACCTGTACCCTAAACCGTCCCCGTCCCCGTCCCCTAACCCTAACCCAACCTTAACCCTTACCCGAAGTCTAACCCTCACCCATAACCTAATCCTAACCCGTATGCTAACAATAACCCGTACCCTAACACGTACGCTCACCCTAAAACTTTGTCGGACCCTAACCTGTACCCTAAACCGTCCCCGTCCCCTAACCCTCACCCTAACCCTAACCCTAACCCTTACCCGAAGCCTTACACTCACCCGTCCCCTAATCCTTAACCGTAAGCTAACACTAACCCGTACCCTAACACGTACGCTCACCCTAAACCATTGTCGTACCATAACCTGTACCCTAAACCGTCCCCGTCCCCGTCCCCGTCCCCTAACCCTAAACCTAAACCTAACCCTTACCCGAAGCCTTACCCTCACCCGTCCCCTAATCCTAACCCGTATGCTAACACTAACCCTTACCCTAACACGTATGCCCAACCTAAACTGTTGTCGTACCCTAACCTGTACCCTAAAACGTCCCCGTCCCCTAACCCTAACCCTAACCCTAACCCTAACCCTTACCCAAGGCCTTACTCTCACCCATCCCCTAATGCTAACCCGTACGCTAACACTAACCCGTACCCTAACACGTACGCTCACCCTAAACCGTTGTCGTACCCTAAACTGTACCCTAAACCGTCCCCGTCCCCTAACCCTATCCCTAACCCTAACCCTAACCCTTACCCGAAGCCTTACCCTCACCCATCCTCTAGTCCTAACCCGCACGCTAACACTAACGGGTACCCTAACACGTACGCTCACCCTAAACCGTTGTCGTACCCTAACCTGTACACTAAACCGTCCCCGTCCCCTAACCCTAACCCTAACCCTAACACTTACCCGAAGCCTTACCCTCACCCGTCCCCTAATCCTAACCCGTCCGCTAACACTAAACCATACCCTAACACGTACGCTCACCCTATACCGTTGTCGTACACTAACCTGTACCCTAAACCGTCCCCATCCCCATCCCCTAACCCTAGCCCTAACCATAACACTAACCCTTACCCGAAGCCTTACCCTCACCCGTCCCATAATCCTAACCCGTACGCTAACACTAACCCGTACCCTAACACGTACGTTCACCCTAAACCGTTGCCGTACCCTAACCTGTAACCTAAACCGTCCCCGTCCCCGTCCCTTCACCCTAACACTAATCATTACCCTAAGACTTACCCTCACCCGTCCCTTAATCCTAACCCGTACGCTAACACTAACCCGTACCGTAACACGTACGCTCACCCTAAACCATTGTCGTACCCTAACCTGTACACTAAACCGTCCCCGTCCCCGTCCCCTAACCCTAACCCTAACCCTAACCCTAATCCTAACCCTTACCCGAAGACTTACACTCACCCGTCACCTAATCCTAACCCGTACGCTAACACTAAGCCGTACCCTAACACGTACGCTCACCCTAAACCGTTGTCGTACCCTAGACTGTACCCTAAACGATCCCGGTCCCCTAACCCTAACCCTAACCCTAATACTAAACCTAACCCTTACCCGAAGCCTTACCCTCACCCATCCCCTATTCCTAACACGTACGCTAACACTAACACATACCCTAACACGTACGCTAACCGTAAACCGTTGTCGTACTCTTACCTGTACCCTAAACCATCCCCGTCCCCGTCCCCAAACCCTAACCCTAACCCTAAACCTTACCCAAAGCCTTACTCTCACCCGTCCCCGAATCCTAACCCGTACGCTAACACTTACCCGTACCCTAACACGTACGCTCAACCTAAACCATTGTCGTACCCTAACCTGTATCCTAAACCGTCCCCGTCCCCGTCCCCGTCCCCTAACCCTAACCCTAACCCTAACCCTTACCCGAAGCCTTACCCTCACCCGTCCCGTAATCCTAACCCGTACGCTAACACTAAACCATACCCTAACACGTACGCTCACCCTAAACCGTTGTCATACCCTAACCTGTACCCTAAACCGTCCCTGTCCCCTAACCCAAACCCTAAACCTAACCCTTACCCGAAGCCTTACCCTCACCCGTCCCCTAATCCTAACCCGTACGCTAACACTAACCCGTACCCTAACACGTACGCTCCCCCTAAACCGTTGTCGTACCCTATCCTGTACCCTAAACCGTCCCCGTCCCCGTCCCCTAACCCTAACCCTAACCCTAACCCTAAGCCTTACCCGAAGCCTTACCCTCACCCGTCCCCTAATCCTAACCCATAAACTAACACTAACACGTACCCTAACATGTACGCTCACCCTAAACCGTTGTCGTACCCTAACCTATACCCAAAACCGTCCCCGTCCCCGTCCCCTATCCCTAACCCTAACCGTAACCCTAAACCTTACCCGAAGCCTTACCCTCACCCGTCCCCTAATCCTAACCCGTACGCTAACACTAACCCGTACCCTAACACCTACGCTCACCCTAAACCTTTGTCGTACCCTAAACTGTACCCTAAGGCATCCTCGTCCCCTAACCCTAACCCTAACGCTAACCCTAAGCCTTACCCGAAGCCTTACCCTCACCCGTCCCCTAATCCTAACCCGTACGCTAACACTAACCCGTACCCTAACACGTACGCTCACCCTAAACCGTTGTCGTACCCTAAACTGTACCCTAAACCGTCCCCGTCACCGTCCCCTAACCCTAACCCTAACCCTAATCCTAACCCTTACCCGAAGCCTTACCCTCACCCGTCCCCTAATCCTAACCCGTACGCTAACACTAACCCGTACCCTAACACGTACGCTCACCCTAAACCGTTGTCATACGCTAACCTGTACTTTAAACTGTCCCCGTCCCCTAACCCTAACCCTAAACCTAACCCTAACCCTAACCCTTACCCGAAGACTTACCCACACCCGTCCCCTAATCCTAACCCGTACGCTAACACTAACCCGTACCCTAACACGTACGATCACCCTAAACCGTTATCGTACACTAACCTGTACCTTAAACCGTCCCCGTCCCCGTCCCCTAACCCTAACCCTAACCCTAACCCTTATTCTAAGCCTTACCATCACCCGTCCCCTAAACCTAACACATTCGCTAACACTAACACGTACCCTAACACGTACGCTCACCCTAAACCGTTGTCGTACCCTACCCTGTACCCTAAACCGTCCCCGCCCCCATCCCCTAACCCTAACCCTAACCATAACCCTAACCCATACCCGAAGCCTTACCCTCACGCGTCCCCTAATCCTAACCCGTACGCTAACACTAACCCGTACACTAACACGTATGTTCACCCTAAACCGGTGCCGTACCCTAACCTGTACCCTAAACCGTCCCCGTCCCCGTCCTTTCACCCTAACCCTAACCCTAACCTTAACCCTTACCCGAAGGCTTACCCTCACCCGTCCCCTAATCCTAACCCGTACGCTAACACTAACCCGTACCCTAACACGTACGCTCACCCTAAACCGTTGTCGTACCCTAGACTGTACCCTAAACCATCCCGGTCCCCTAACCCTAACCCTAACCCTAATCCTAACCCTAACACTTACCCGAAGCCTTACCCTCACCCATCCCCTATTCCTAACACGTACGCTAACACTAACACATACCCTAACACGTACGCTCACCCTAAACCGTTGTCGTACCCTAACCTGTACCCTAAACCGTCCCCGTCCCCGTCCCCTAACCCTAACCCTAACCCTAAATCTTACCCAAAGCCTTACCCTCACCCGTCCCCGAATACTAACCCGTACGCTAACACTTACCCGTACCCTAACACGTACCCTCAACCTAAACCATTGTCGTACCCTAACCTGTATCCTAAAGCGTCCCCGTCCCCGTCCCCGTCCCCTAACACTAACCCTAACCCTAACCCTTACCCGAAGCCTTACCCTCACCCGTCCCGTAATCCTAACCCGTACGCTAACACTAACCCATACCCTAACCCGTACGCTCACCCTAAACCGTTGTCGTACCCTAACCTGTACCCTAAACCGTCCCCATACCTAACCCTAACCCTAACCCTAACCCTAATCCTAACCCTTACCCAAAGACTTATACTCACCGGTCTCCTAATCCTAACCCGTACGCTAACATAAACCGTACCCTAACACGTACGCTCACCCTAAACCGTTGTCGTACCCTAACCTCTACCCTAAACCCTCCCCGTCCCCGCCCCCTAACCCTAACCCTAACCCTAACCCTAACCCTTACCCGAAGCCTTACCCTCACCCGTCCCCTAATCCTAACCCGTACGCTAACAGTAACCCATACCCTAACATGTACGCTCAACCTAAACCGTTGTCGTACACTAACCTGTACCCTAAACCGTCCCCGTCCCCGTCCCCGTCCCCTAACCCTAACCCTAACCCTTACCCAAAACCTTACACTCACCCGTCCCCTAATCCTAACCCGTACACTAACACTAACCCGTACCCTAACACGTACGCTCACACTAAACCGTTGTCGTACACTAACCTGTACCCTAAACCGTCCCCGTCCCCTAACACTAACACTAACCCTAACCCTAAACCTTACCCGAAGCCTTACCCTCACCCGTCCCCTAATCCTAACCCGTACGCTAACACTAAACCATACCCTAACACGTACGCTACCCCTAAACAGTTGTCGTACACTATCCTGTACCCTAAACCGTCCCCGTCCCCGTCCCCGTCCCCTAACCCTAACCCTAACCCTAAGCCTTACCCGAAGCCTTACCCTCACCCGTCCCCTAATCCTAACCCGTAAACTAACACTAGCACGTACCCTAACATGTACGCTCACCCTAAACCGTTGTCGTACCCTATCCTGTACCCTAAACTGTCCCCGTCCCCTAACCCTAACCCTAACCCTAACCCTAACCCTAACCCTTACCCGAAGCCTTACCCTCACCCGTCCCCTAATCCTAACCGTACGCTAACACTAACACATACCCTAACACGTACGCTCACCATAAACCGTTGTCGTACCATAACCTGTACCCTAAACCGTCCCCGTCCCCGTCCCCGTCCCCTAACCCATCCCTAACCCTAACCCTTACACGAAGCCTTACCCTCACCCGTCCCCTAATTCTAAACCGTATGCTAACACTAACCCATACCCTAACACGTACGCTCACCCTAAACAGTTGTCGTACCGTAACCTGTACCCTAAAACGTCCCCGTCCCCTAACCCTAAACCTAACCCTAACCCTAACCCTTACCCGACGCCTTACCCTCACCCGTCCCCTAATCCTAAACCGTACGGTAACACTAGCCCGTACCCTAACACGTACGCTCACCGTAAACCGTTGTAGTACCCTAACCTGTACCCTAAACCGTCCCCGTCCCCGTCCCCTAACCCTAACCCTAACCCTAACCCTAACCCTTACCCAAAGCTTTACCCTCACCCGTCCCCTAATCCTACCCCGTACGCTAACAGTAATCAGTACCCTAACACGTATGCTCACCCTAAACCGTTGTTGTACTCTAAACTGTACCCTAAACTGTACCCGTCCCCTAACCCTAACCCTAACACTAAACCTAACCCTTATCCGAAGCCTTAACCTAACCCGTCCCATTATCCTAACCCGTACGCTAACACTAACCCGTACCCTAACATGTACGCTCACCCTAAACCATTGTCGTACCCTAACCTATACCCAAAATCGTCCCCGTTCCCTTCCCCTAACCCTAACCCTAACCCTAACCCTAACACTTACCCGAAGCCTTACCCTCACCCGTCCCCTAATCCTAACCCGTACGCTAACATTAACCCATACCCTAACACGTATGCTCACCCTAAACAGTTGTCGTACATTAAACTGTACCCTAAACCGTCCCCGTCCCCGTCCCCGAACCCTAACCCTAACCGTAACCCTAAACCTTACCCGAAGCCTTACCCTCACCCGTCCCCTAATCCTAACCTGTACGCTAACACTAACCCGTACCCTAACACCTACGCTCACCCTAAACCTTTGTCGTACCATAACCTGTACCCTAAACCGTCCCCGTCCCCGTCCCCTAACCCATCCCTAACCCTAACACTTACACGAAGCCTTACCCTCACCCGTCCCCTAATTCTAAACCGTATGCTAACACTAACCCATACCCTAACACGTACGCTCACCCTAAACAGTTGTCGTACCGTAACCTGTACCCTAAAACGTCCCCGTCCCCTAACCCTAACCCTAACCCTAACACTAACCCTTACCCGACGCCTTACCCTCACCCGTCCCCTAATCCTAAACCGTACGGTAACACTAGCCCGTACCCTAACACGTACGCTCACCGTAAACCGTTGTCATACCCTAACCTGTACCCTAAACCGTCCCCGTCCCCGTCCCCTAACCCTAACCCTAACCCTCACCCTAACCCTTACCCAAAGCTTTACCCTCACCCGTCCCCTAATCCTACCCCATACGCTAACAGTAATCAGTACCCTAACACGTATGCTCACCCTAAACCGTTGTTGTACTCTAAACTGTACCCTAAACCGTCCCCGTCCCCGTCCCCTAACCCTAAACCTAACCCTAATCCTAACCCTTACCCGAAGACTTACCCACACCCGTCCCCTAATCCTAACCCGTACGCTAACACTAACCCGTACCCTAACACGTACGATCAACCTAAACCGTTATCGTACACTAACCTGTACCCTAAACCATCCCCGTCCCCGTCCCCTAACCCTAACCCTAACCCTAACCCTTATTCTAAGCCTTACCATCTCCCGTCCCCTAAACCTAACCCGTACGCTAACACTAACCCGTACCCTAACATGTACGCTCACCCTAAACCATTGTCGTACACTACCCTGTACCCTAAACCGTCCCCGCCCCCATCCCCTAACCCTAACCCTAACCATAACCCTAACCCATACCCGAAGCCTTACCCTCACGCGTCCCCTAATCCTAACCCGTACGCTAACACTAACCCGTACACTAACACGTATGTTCACCCTAAATCGGTGCCGTACCCTAACCTGTACCCTAAACCGTCCCCGTCCCCGTCCCTTCACCCTAAACCTAACCCTAACCCTAACCCTTACCCGAAGGCTTACCCTCACCCGTCCCCGAATCCTAACCCGTACGCTAACACTAACCCGTACACTAACACGTATGCTCACCCTAAACCGTTGTCGTACCCTACACTGTACCCTAAACCATCCCAGTCCCCTAACCCTAACCCTAACCCTAATCCTAACCCTAACACTTACCCGAAGCCTTACCCTCACCCATCCCCTATTCCTAACACGTACGCTAACACTAACACATACCCTAACACGTAAGATCACCCTAAACCGTTGTCGTACCCTAACCTGTACCCTAAACCGTCCCCGTCCCCGTCCCCTAACCCTAACCCTAACCCTAACACTTACCCGAAGCCTTACCCTCACCCGTCCCGTAATCCTAACCCGTACCCTAACACTAACCCATACCCTAACACGTACGCTCACCCTAAACCGTTGTCGTACCCTAACCTGTACCCTAAACCGTCCCTGTCCCCTAACCCTAACCCTAACCCTTACCCGAAGCCTTACCCTCACCCGTCCCCTAATCCTAACCCGTACGCTAACACTAACCCGTACCCTAACACGTACGCTCACCCTAAACGGTTGTCGTACCCTGACCTGTACCCTAAACCGTCCCCGTCCCCTAACCCTAACCCTAACCCGAACCCTAATCCTAAACCTTACCCGAAGCCTTACCCTCACCCGTCCCCAAATCCTAACCCGTACGCTAACACTAACCCGTACCCTAACACGTACGCTCACCCTAAACCGTTGTCATACCCTAACCTGTGCCCTAAACCATCCCCATCCCCTAACCCTAACCCTAACCCTAACCCTTACCCGAAGCCATACCCTCACCCGTCCCCTAATCCTAACCCGTACACTAACACTAACCCGTGCCATAACACGTACGCTCACCATAAACCGTTGTCGTACCCTAACCTGTACCCTAAACCGTCCCCGTCCCCGTCCCCTAACCCTAACCCTAAACCTAACCCTTACCCGAAGCCTTACCCTCACCCGTCCCCTAATCCTAACACGTACGCAAACACTAACACGTACCCTAACACGTAGGCTCAAACTAAACCGTTGTCGTACCCTAACCTGTACCCTAAACCATCCCCGTCCCCTAACACTAACCCTAACCCTAAACCTAACCCTAACATTTACCCGAAGCCTTACCCTCACCCGTCCCCTAATCCTAATCCGTATGCTAACACTAACCCGTACCCTAACATGTACGCTCACTCTAAACCGTTGTCGTACACTAACCTGTACCCTAAACCGTTCCCGTCCCCTAACCCTAACCCTAACCCTAACCCTAACCCTTACCCGAAGCCTTACCCTCACCCGTCCCCTAATCCTAACCCGTACGTTAACACTAAACCGTACCCTAACACGTACGCTCACCCTAAACCGTTGTCGTACCCTAACCTATACCCTAAACCGTCCCGTCCCCGTCCCCTAACCCTAACCCTAACCCTAACCCTAACCCTAACCCTTACCCAAAGCTTTACCCTCACCCGTCCCCTAATCCTACCCCGTACGCTAACAGTAATCAGTACCCTAACACGTATGCTCACCCTAAACCGTTGTTGTACTCTAAACTGTACCCTAAACTGTCCCCGTCCCCTAACCCTAACCCTAACCCTAAACCTAACCCTTATCCGAAGCCTTACCCTAACCCGTCCCATTATCCTAACCCGTACGCTAACACTAACCCGTACCCTAACATGTACGCTCACCCTAAACCATTGTCGTACCCTAACCTATACCCAAAACCGTCCCCGTTCCCTTCCCCTAACCCTAACCCTAACACTTACCCGAAGCCTTACCCTCACCCGTCCCCTATTCCTAACCCGTACGCTAACACTAACCCATAACCTAACACGTACGCTCACCCTAAACAGTTGTCGTACATTAAACTGTACCCTAAACCGTCCCCGTCCCCGTCCCCTAACCCTAACCCTAACCCTAACCCTAACCATAACCCTAAATCTTACCCAAAGCCTTACCCTCACCCGTCCCCTAATCCTAACCCGTACGCTAACACTAACCCGTACCCTAACACATACAATCACCCTAAACCGCTGTCGTACCCTAACCTGTACCCTAAACCGTCCCCGTCACCTAACTCTAACCGTAATCCTAACCCTAACCCTAAACCTTACCCAAAGCCTTACCCACACCCGTCCCCTAATCGTAACTCGTACGCTAACACTAACCCGTACCCTAACACCTACTCTCACCCTAAACCGTTGTCGTACCCTAACCTGTACCCTAAACCGTCCCTGTCCCCGTCCCCGTCCCCTAACCCTAACCTTAACCCTAACCCTTACCCAAAGCCTTACCCTTACCCGTCCCCTAATCCTAACCCGTACGCTAACACTAACCCGTGCCCTAACACGTACGCTCACCCTAAACCGTTGTCGTACACTAACCTGTACCCTATACCGTCCCCGTCCCCGTCCCCTAACCCTAACCCTAACCCTAACCCTTACCCGAAGCCTTACCCTCACCCGTCCCCTAATCCTAACCCGTACGCAAACACTAACCCGTACCCTATCACGTAGGCTCAAACTAAACCGTTGTCGTACCCTAACCTGTACCCTGAACCATCCCCGTCCCCTAACACTAACCGTAACCTTAACCCTATCCCTAACCCTTACCCGAAGCCTTACCCTCACCCTTCCCCTAATCCTAACACGTACGCTAACACTAAACCGTACCCTATCATGTACGCTCACTCTAAACCATTGTCGTACACTAACCTGTACCCTAAACCGTCCCCGTCCCCTAACCCTAACCCTAACCCTAACCCTAACCCTTACCCGAAGCCTTACCCTCACCCGTCCCCTAATCCTAACCCGTACGTTAAGACTAAACTGTACCCTAACACGTACGCTCACCCTAAATCGTTGTCGTACACTAACCTGTACCCTAAGCCGTCCCCGTCCCCTAACCCTAACCCTAACCCTAACCCTTACCCGAAGCCTTACCCTCACCCGTCCCCTAATCGTAACCCGTACGCTAACACTAACCCGTACCCTAACACGTACGCTCACCCTAAACCGTTGTCGTACACTAAACTGTACCCTAAACCGTCCCCGTTCCCTAACCCTAACCCTAACCCTAACCCTAAACCTAACCATTACCCGAAGCCTTACCCTCACCCGTCCCCTAATCCTAACCCGTACGCTAACACTAACCCGTACCCTAACACGTACGCTCACCCTAAACCGTTGTCGTACCATAACCTGTACCCTAAACCGTCCCCATCCCCTAACCCTAACCCTAACCCTAACCCTAACGCTTACCCGAAGCCTTAGCCTCACCCGTCCCCTAATCCTAACCCGTACGCTAACACTAACCCGTACCCTAACACGTACGCTCACCCTAAACCGTTGTCGTACGCTAACCTCTACCCTAAACCGTCCCCGTCCCCTAACCCTAACCCTAACACTAACCCTAACCCTAAACCTTACCCAAAGCCTTACCCTCACCCGTCCCCTAATCCTAACCCTTACGCTAACCCTAACCCATACCCTAACACGTACGCCCACCCTAAACCGTTGTCGTACCCTAACCTGTACCCTAAACCGTCCCCGTCCGCTAACCCTAACCCTAACCCTAACCCAACCCTTACCCGAAGCCTTACCCTCACCCGTCCCCTAATCCTAACCCGTACGCTAACACTAACCCATACCCTAACACATACGCTCACCCTAAACCGTTTTCGTACCCTAACCTGTACCCTAAACAGTCCCCGTCCCCTAACCCTAAACCTAACCCTAACCCTAACCCTAACCCTTACCCGAAGCCTTACCCTCACCCGTCCCCTAACCCTAACCCTAACACTAACCCTTACCCGAAGCCTTACCCTCACCCATCCCCTAATCCTAACCCGTACGTTAACACTAACCCATACCCTAACATGTACCCTAACATCAAACCGTTGTCGTACACTAACCTGTACCCTAAACCGTCCCCGTCCCCGTCCCGTAACCCTAACCCTAACCCTAATCCTAACCCTTACTCGAAGCCTTACCCTCACCCGTACCCTAATCCTAATCCGTACGCAAACACTAACCCGTACCCTAACACGTACGCTCACCCTAAACCGATGTCGTACCCTAACCTGTACCCTAAACCGTCCCAGTCCCCTAACCCTAACCCTAACCCTAACCCTAATCCTTACCCGAAACCTTACCCTCACCTGTCCCCTAATCCTAACCCGTATGCTAACACTAACCCGTACCCTAACACGTACGCTCACCCTAAACCGCTGTCGTACCCTAACCTGTACCGTAAACCGTCCCCGTCCCCTAACCTTACCCTAACACTAACCCTAATCCTTACCCGAAGCCTTACACTCAACCGTCCCCTAATCCTAACCCGTACGCTAACACTAACCCGTACCCTAACACATAGGCTCACCCTAAACCGTTGTCGCACCCTAACCTGTACCCTAAACCGTCCCCGTCCCCTAACCCTAAACCTAACCCTAACACTTAACCGAAGCCTTGCCCTCACCCGTCCCCTAATCCTAAACCGTATGCTAACACTAAAACGTACCCTAACACGTACGCTCACCCTAAACCGTTGTCGTACCCTAACCTTTACCTAAACCGTCCCCGTCCCCTAACCCTAACCCTAACCCTTATCCGAAGCCTTACCCTTAACCGTCCCCTATTCGTAACCCGTACGCTAACACTAACCCGTACCCTAACATGTACGCTCACACTAAACTGTTGTCATACACTAACCTGTACCCTAAACCGTCCCCGTCCCCGTCCCCGTCCCCTAACCCTAACCCTAACCCTAACCCTAACCCTAACCCTCACCCATCCCCTAATCCTAACCCGTACTTTAACACTAACACATACCCTAACATGTACGCTCAACCCAAACCGTTGTCGTACACTAACCTGTACCCTAAACCGTACCCGTCCCCGTCCCCTAACCCTAACCCTAACCCAAACCCTAACCCTTACCCGAAGCCTTACCCTCACCCGTCCCCTAATCCTAACCCGTACGCTAACACTAACCCGTACCCTAACACGTACGCTCACCCTAAACCGCTGTCGTACCCTAACCTGTACCCTAAACCGTCCCCATCCCCTAACTCTAACCCTAACCCTAACCCTAAACCTTACCCAAAGGCTTACCCTCACCCGTCCCCTAATCCTAACCCGTACGCTAACACTAACACGTACCCTGACACGTACACTCACCCGAAACCGTTGTCGTACCCTAACCTGTACCCTAAACCGTCCCCGTCCCCGTCCCCTAAACCTAACCCTAACCCTAACACTAACCCTTACCCAAAGAATTACCCTCACCCATCCCCTAATGCTAACCCGTACGCTAACACTAACCCGTACCCTAACACGTACGCTCACCCTAAACCGTTGTCGTACCCTAAACTGTACCCTAAACCGTCCCCGTCCCTTAACTCTAACCCTAAACCATCCCCGTCCCCGTCCCCTAACCCTAACCCTAACCCTAACCCTTACCCGAAGCCTTACCCTCACCCGTACCCTAATCCTAACCCGTACGCTAACACTAACACATACCCAAACACGTACGCTCACCCTAAACAGTTGTCGTACCCTAACCTGTACCCTATACCGTCCCCGTCCCCTAACCCTAACCCTAATCCTAACCCTAGCCCTAACACTAACCCTTACCCGAAGCCTTACCCTCACCCGTCACCTAATCCTAACCCGTACGCTAACACTAACCCGTATCCTAACACGTACGCTCACCCTAATCCGTTGTCGTACCATAACCTGTACCCTAAACCATCTCCGTCCCCTAACCCTAAACCTAACCCTAACCCTAACACTTACCCGAAGCCTTACCTTCACCCGTCCCCTAATTCTAACCCGTATATTAACACTAACCCATACCCTAACATGTACGCTCACCCTAAACCGTTGTCGTACCCTAACCTGTACACTAAACCGTCCCTGTCCCCGTCCCCTGACCCTAACCATAACCCTAACCCTAACCCTTACCCGAAGCCTTACACTCACCCATCCCCTAATCCTAACCCGTACGCTAACACTAACCCGTACCCTAACACGTACGCTCACCCTAAACCGATGTCGTACCCTAACCTGTACCCTAAACCGTCCCAGTCCCCTAACCCTAACCCTAACCCTAACCCTAAACCTTACCCGAAGCCTTACACTCACCCGTCCCCTATTCCTAACCCGTACGCTAACACTAACCCGTACCCTAACACGTACGCTCACCCTAAACCGCTGTCGTACCCTAACCTGTACCCTAAACCTTCCCCGTCACCTAACTCTAACCCTAACCCTAACCCTAACCCTAAACCTTACCCAAAGCCTTACACTCACCCGTCCCCTAATCCTAACCCGTACGCTAACACTAACCCGTACCCTAACACATACGCTCACCCTAAACCGTTGTCGTAACCTAACCTGTACCCTAAACCGTCCCCGTCCCCGTCCCCGTCCCCCAACCCAAACCCTAACCCTAACCCTTACCCAAAACCTTACCCTCACCCATCCCCTAATCCTAACCTGTACGCTAACAAAAACCCGTACCCTAACACGTACGCTCACCATAAACCGTTGTCGTACCCTAACCTGTACCCTAAACCGTCCCCGTCCCCTAACCCTAACCCTAACCCTAACCCTAACCCTTACCCGAAGCCTTACCCTCACCCGTCCCCTAATCCTAACCCGTACGCTAACACTAACCCGTACCCTAACACATACGCTCACCCTAAACTGTTGTCGTAACCTAACCTGTACCCTAAACCGTCCCCGTCCCCGTCCCCGTCCCCCAACCCAAACCCTAACCCTAACCCTTACCCAAAACCTTACCCTCACCCATCCCCTAATCCTAACCTGTACGCTAACAAAAACCCGTACCCTAACACGTACGCTCACCATAAACCGTTGTCGTACCCTAACCTGTACCCTAAACCGTCCCCGTCCCCTAACCGTAACCCTAACCCTAACCCTAACCCTAACCCTAACCCTAACCCTAACATTACCCGAAGCCTTACACTCACCCGTCACCTAATCCTAACCCGTATGCTAACACTAACCCGTACCCTAACACTTACGCTCACCCTAAACTGTTGTCGTACCTTAACCTGTAACCTAAAACGTACCCGTCCCCTAACCCTAACCCTAACCCTAATCCTTACCCGAAGCCTTACCCTCACCTGTCCCCTAATCCTAACCCGTATGCTAACACTAACCCATACCATAACACGTACGCTCACCCTAAACCGCTGTCGTACCCTAACCTGTACCGTAAACCGTCCCCGTCCCCTAACCTTACCCTAACACTAAACCTAATCCTTACCCGAAGCCTTACCCTCAACCGTCCCCTAATCCTATCCCGTACGCTAACACTAACCCGTACCCTAACACATAGGCTCACCCTAAACCGTTGTCGTACCCTAACCTGTACCCTAAACCGTCCCCGTCCCCTAACCCTAAACCTAACCCTAACCCTTACCCGAAGCCTTACCCTCACCCGTCCCCTAATCCTAACCCGTATGCTAACACTAAAACGTACGCTAACACGTACGCTCACCCTAAACCGTTGTCGTACCCTAACATTTACCTAAACCGTCCGCGTCCCCTAACCCTAACCCTAACCCTTATCCGAAGCCTTACCCTTAACCGTCCCCTATTCGTAACCCGTACGCTAACACTAACCCGTACCCTAACATGTACGCTCACACTAAACTGTTGTCGTACACTAACCTGTACCCTAAACCGTCCCCGTCCCCGTCCCCTAACCCTAACCCTAACCCTAACCCTTACCTGAAGCTTTACCCTCACCCTTCCCCTAATCCTAACCCGTACGCTAACACTAACCCGTACCCTAACATGTACGCTCACCCTAAACCGTTGTCGTACACTAACCTGTACCCTAAACCGTCCCCGTCCCCTATCTCTAACCCTAACCCTAACCCTAATCCTAAACCTTACCCGAAGCCTTACCCTCACCCGTCCCCTAATCCTAACCCGAACGCTAACACTAACCCGTACTCTAACACATACGCTCACCCTAAACCGTTGTCGTACCCTAACCTGTACCCTAAACCGTCCCCTTTCCCTATCCCTAACCTTAACCCTAACCCTAACCCTAACCCTAACCCTTACCCGAAGCCTTACCCTCACCCGTCCCTTAATCCTAACCCGTACGCTAGCACTAACCCATACCCTAACACGTACGCTAACCCTAAACCGTTGTCGTACCTTAACCTGTACCCTAAACCGTCCCCGTCCCCTAACCCTAACCCTAACCCTAACCCTAACCCTTACCCGAAGCCTTACCCTCACCCATCCCCTAATCCTAACCCGTACGCTAACACTAACCCATACCCTAACATGTACGCTCACCCCAAACCGTTGTCGTACACTAACCTGTACCCTAAACCGTACCAGTCCCCGTCCCCGAACCCTAACCCTAACCCAAACCCTAACCCTTACCCGAAGCCTTACCCTGACGCGTCCCCTAATACTAACCCGTACGCTAACACTAACCCTTACCCTACAACGTACGCTCACCCTAAACCGTTGTCGTACCCTAACCTGTTCCCTAAACCTTCCCCGTCCACGTCCCCGTCCCCTAACCCTAACCCTAACCCTGACCCTTACCCGAAGCCTTACCCAAACCCGTCCCCTAATCCTAACCCGTACACTAACACTAACACGTACCCTAACACGTACGCTCACCCTAAACCATTGTCGTACCCTAACCTGTACCCTAAACTGTCCCCGTCCCCTAACCCTAACCCTAACCCTAAACCTAACCCTAACCCTAATCCTTACCCGAAGCCTTACACTCACCCGTCCCCTATTCCTAAACCGTACGCTAACACTAACCCGTACCACAACACGTACGCTCACCCTAAACCGTTGTCGTACCCTAACCTGTACCCTAAACCGTCCCCGTCCCCGTCCCCTAACCCTAACCCAACCTTAACCCTTACCCGAAGTCTAACCCTCACCCATAACCTAATCCTCACCCGTATGCTAACAATAACCCGTACCCTAACACGTACGCTCACCCTAAAACTTTGTCGGACCCTAACCTGTACCCTAAACCGTCCCCGTCCCCTAACCCTCACCCTAACCCTAACCCTAACCCTTACCCGAAGCCTTACACTCACCCGTCCCCTAATCCTTAACCGTAAGCTAACACTAACCCGTACCCTAACACGTACGCTCACCCTAAACCATTGTCGTACCATAACCTGTACCCTAAACCGTCCCCGTCCCCGTCCCCGTCCCCTAACCCTAAACCTAAACCTAACCCTTACCCGAAGCCTTACCCTCACCCGTCCCCTAATCCTAACCCGTATGCTAACACTAACCCTTACCCTAACACGTATGCCCAACCTAAACTGTTGTCGTACCCTAACCTGTACCCTAAAACGTCCCCGTCCCCTAACCCTAACCCTAACCCTAACCCTAACCCTTACCCAAGGCCTTACTCTCACCCATCCCCTAATGCTAACCCGTACGCTAACACTAACCCGTACCCTAACACGTACGCTCACCCTAAACCGTTGTCGTACCCTAAACTGTACCCTAAACCGTCCCCGTCCCCTAACTCTAACCCTAAACCGTCCCCGTCCCCGTCCCCTAACCCTAACCCTAACCCTAACCCTTACCCGAAGCGTTACCCTCACCCGTACCCTAATCCTAACCCGTACACTAACACTAACCCATACCCTAACACGTACGCTCACCCTAAACAGTTGTCGTACCCTAAACTGTACCCTATACCGTCCCCGTCCACTAACCCTAACCCTAATCCTAACCCTAGCCCTAACACTAACCCTTACCCGAAGCCTTACCCTCACCCGTCCCCTAATCCTAACCCGTACGCTAACACTAACCCGTACCCTAACATGTACGCTCACCCTAAACCATTGTCGTACACTACCCTGTACCCTAAACCGTCCCCGCCCCCATCCCCTAACCCTAACCCTAACCATAACCCTAACCCATACCCGAAGCCTTACCCTCACGCGTCCCCTAATCCTAACCCGTACGCTAACACTAACCCGTACCCTAACACGTACGCTCACCCTAAACCGTTGTCGTATCCTAACCTGTACCCTAAACCGTCCCTGTCCCCGTCCCCTGACCCTAACCATAACCCTAACCCTAACCCTTACCCGAAGCCTTACCCTCACCCGTCCCCTAATCCTAACCCGTATGCTAACACTAACCCGTACCCTAACACGTACGCTCACCCTAAACGGTTGTCCTACCCTAACCTGTACCCTAAACCGTCCCCGTCCCCTAACCCTATCCCTAACCCTAACCCTAACCCTTACCCGAAGCCTTACCCTCACCCATCCTCTAGTCCTAACCCGCACGCTAACACTAACGGGTACCCTAACACGTACGCTCACCCTAAACCGTTGTCGTACCCTAACCTGTACACTAAACCGTCCCCGTCCCCTAACCCTAACCCTAACCCTAACACTTACCCGAAGCCTTACCCTCACCCGTCCCCTAATCCTAACCCGTCCGCTAACACTAAACCATACCCTAACACGTACGCTCACCCTATACCGTTGTCGTACACTAACCTGTACCCTAAACCGTCCCCATCCCCATCCCCTAACCCTAGCCCTAACCATAACACTAACCCTTACCCGAAGCTTTACCCTCACCCGTCCCATAATCCTAAACCGTACGCTAACACTAACCCGTACCCTAACACGTACGTTCACCCTAAACCGTTGCCGTACCCTAACCTGTAACCTAAACCGTCCCCGTCCCCGTCCCTTCACCCTAACACTAATCATTACACTAAGACTTACCCTCACCCGTCCCTTAATCCTAACCCGTACGCTAACACTAACCCGTACCGTAACACGTACGCTCACCCTAAACCATTGTCGTACCCTAACCTGTACACTAAACCGTCCCCGTCCCCGTCCCCTAACCCTAACCCTAACCCTAACCCTAATCCTAACCCTTACCCGAAGACTTACACTCACCCGTCACCTAATCCTAACCCGTACGCTAACACTAAGCCGTACCCTAACACGTACGCTCACCCTAAACCGTTGTCGTACCCTAGACTGTACCCTAAACGATCCCGGTCCCCTAACCCTAACCCTAACCCTAATACTAAACCTAACCCTTACCCGAAGCCTTACCCTCACCCATCCCCTATTCCTAACACGTACGCTAACACTAACACATACCCTAACACGTACGCTAACCGTAAACCGTTGTCGTACTCTTACCTGTACCCTAAACCATCCCCGTCCCCGTCCCCAAACCCTAACCCTAACCCTAAACCTTACCCAAAGCCTTACTCTCACCCGTCCCCGAATCCTAACCCGTACGCTAACACTTACCCGTACCCTAACACGTACGCTCAACCTAAACCATTGTCGTACCCTAACCTGTATCCTAAACCGTCCCCGTCCCCGTCCCCGTCCCCTAACCCTAACCCTAACCCTAACCCTTACCCGAAGCCTTACCCTCACCCGTCCCGTAATCCTAACCCGTACGCTAACACTAAACCATACCCTAACACGTACGCTCACCCTAAACCGTTGTCATACCCTAACCTGTACCCTAAACCGTCCCTGTCCCCTAACCCAAACCCTAAACCTAACCCTTACCCGAAGCCTTACCCTCACCCGTCCCCTAATCCTAACCCGTACGCTAACACTAACCCGTACCCTAACACGTACGCTCCCCCTAAACCGTTGTCGTACCCTATCCTGTACCCTAAACCGTCCCCGTCCCCGTCCCCTAACCCTAACCCTAACCCTAACCCTAAGCCTTACCCGAAGCCTTACCCTCACCCGTCCCCTAATCCTAACCCATAAACTAACACTAACACGTACCCTAACATGTACGCTCACCCTAAACCGTTGTCGTACCCTAACCTATACCCAAAACCGTCCCCGTCCCCGTCCCCTATCCCTAACCCTAACCGTAACCCTAAACCTTACCCGAAGCCTTACCCTCACCCGTCCCCTAATCCTAACCCGTACGCTAACACTAACCCGTACCCTAACACCTACGCTCACCCTAAACCTTTGTCGTACCCTAAACTGTACCCTAAGGCATCCTCGTCCCCTAACCCTAACCCTAACGCTAACCCTAAGCCTTACCCGAAGCCTTACCCTCACCCGTCCCCTAATCCTAACCCGTACGCTAACACTAACCCGTACCCTAACACGTACGCTCACCCTAAACCGTTGTCGTACCCTAAACTGTACCCTAAACCGTCCCCGTCACCGTCCCCTAACCCTAACCCTAACCCTAATCCTAACCCTTACCCGAAGCCTTACCCTCACCCGTCCCCTAATCCTAACCCGTACGCTAACACTAACCCGTACCCTAACACGTACGCTCACCCTAAACCGTTGTCATACGCTAACCTGTACTTTAAACTGTCCCCGTCCCCTAACCCTAACCCTAAACCTAACCCTAACCCTAACCCTTACCCGAAGACTTACCCACACCCGTCCCCTAATCCTAACCCGTACGCTAACACTAACCCGTACCCTAACACGTACGATCACCCTAAACCGTTATCGTACACTAACCTGTACCTTAAACCGTCCCCGTCCCCGTCCCCTAACCCTAACCCTAACCCTTATTCTAAGCCTTACCATCACCCGTCCCCTAAACCTAACACATTCGCTAACACTAACACGTACCCTAACACGTACGCTCACCCTAAACCGTTGTCGTACCCTACCCTGTACCCTAAACCGTCCCCGCCCCCATCCCCTAACCCTAACCCTAACCATAACCCTAACCCATACCCGAAGCCTTACCCTCACGCGTCCCCTAATCCTAACCCGTACGCTAACACTAACCCGTACACTAACACGTATGTTCACCCTAAACCGGTGCCGTACCCTAACCTGTACCCTAAACCGTCCCCGTCCCCGTCCTTTCACCCTAACCCTAACCCTAACCTTAACCCTTACCCGAAGGCTTACCCTCACCCGTCCCCTAATCCTAACCCGTACGCTAACACTAACCCGTACCCTAACACGTACGCTCACCCTAAACCGTTGTCGTACCCTAGACTGTACCCTAAACCATCCCGGTCCCCTAACCCTAACCCTAACCCTAATCCTAACCCTAACACTTACCCGAAGCCTTACCCTCACCCATCCCCTATTCCTAACACGTACGCTAACACTAACACATACCCTAACACGTACGCTCACCCTAAACCGTTGTCGTACCCTAACCTGTACCCTAAACCGTCCCCGTCCCCGTCCCCTAACCCTAACCCTAACCCTAAATCTTACCCAAAGCCTTACCCTCACCCGTCCCCGAATACTAACCCGTACGCTAACACTTACCCGTACCCTAACACGTACCCTCAACCTAAACCATTGTCGTACCCTAACCTGTATCCTAAAGCGTCCCCGTCCCCGTCCCCGTCCCCTAACACTAACCCTAACCCTAACCCTTACCCGAAGCCTTACCCTCACCCGTCCCGTAATCCTAACCCGTACGCTAACACTAACCCATACCCTAACCCGTACGCTCACCCTAAACCGTTGTCGTACCCTAACCTGTACCCTAAACCGTCCCCATACCTAACCCTAACCCTAACCCTAACCCTAATCCTAACCCTTACCCAAAGACTTATACTCTCCGGTCTCCTAATCCTAACCCGTACGCTAACATAAACCGTACCCTAACACGTACGCTCACCCTAAACCGTTGTCGTACCCTAACCTCTACCCTAAACCCTCCCCGTCCCCGCCCCCTAACCCTAACCCTAACCCTAACCCTAACCCTTACCCGAAGCCTTACCCTCACCCGTCCCCTAATCCTAACCCGTACGCTAACAGTAACCCATACCCTAACATGTACGCTCAACCTAAACCGATGTCGTACACTAACCTGTACCCTAAACCGTCCCCGTCCCCGTCCCCGTCCCCTAACCCTAACCCTAACCCTTACCCAAAACCTTACACTCACCCGTCCCCTAATCCTAACCCGTACACTAACACTAACCCGTACCCTAACACGTACGCTCACACTAAACCGTTGTCGTACACTAACCTGTACCCTAAACCGTCCCCGTCCCCTAACACTAACACTAACCCTAACCCTAAACCTTACCCGAAGCCTTACCCTCACCCGTCCCCTAATCCTAACCCGTACGCTAACACTAAACCATACCCTAACACGTACGCTACCCCTAAACAGTTGTCGTACACTATCCTGTACCCTAAACCGTCCCCGTCCCCGTCCCCGTCCCCTAACCCTAACCCTAACCCTAAGCCTTACCCGAAGCCTTACCCTCACCCGTCCCCTAATCCTAACCCGTAAACTAACACTAGCACGTACCCTAACATGTACGCTCACCCTAAACCGTTGTCGTACCCTATCCTGTACCCTAAACTGTCCCCGTCCCCTAACCCTAACCCTAACCCTAACCCTAACCCTAACCCTTACCCGAAGCCTTACCCTCACCCGTCCCCTAATCCTAACCGTACGCTAACACTAACACATACCCTAACACGTACGCTCACCATAAACCGTTGTCGTACCATAACTTGTACCCTAAACCGTCCCCGTCCCCCTCCCCGTCCCCTAACCCATCCCTAACCCTAACCCTTACACGAAGCCTTACCCTCACCCGTCCCCTAATTCTAAACCGTATGCTAACACTAACCCATACCCTAACACGTACGCTCACCCTAAACAGTTGTCGTACCGTAACCTGTACCCTAAAACGTCCCCGTCCCCTAACCCTAAACCTAACCCTAACCCTAACCCTTACCCGACGCCTTACCCTCACCCGTCCCCTAATCCTAAACCGTACGGTAACACTAGCCCGTACCCTAACACGTACGCTCACCGTAAACCGTTGTAGTACCCTAACCTGTACCCTAAACCGTCCCCGTCCCCGTCCCCTAACCCTAACCCTAACCCTAACCCTAACCCTTACCCAAAGCTTTACCCTCACCCGTCCCCTAATCCTACCCCGTACGCTAACAGTAATCAGTACCCTAACACGTATGCTCACCCTAAACCGTTGTTGTACTCTAAACTGTACCCTAAACTGTACCCGTCCCCTAACCCTAACCCTAACACTAAACCTAACCCTTATCCGAAGCCTTAACCTAACCCGTCCCATTATCCTAACCCGTACGCTAACACTAACCCGTACCCTAACATGTACGCTCACCCTAAACCATTGTCGTACCCTAACCTATACCCAAAATCGTCCCCGTTCCCTTCCCCTAACCCTAACCCTAACCCTAACCCTAACACTTACCCGAAGCCTTACCCTCACCCGTCCCCTAATCCTAACCCGTACGCTAACATTAACCCATACCCTAACACGTATGCTCACCCTAAACAGTTGTCGTACATTAAACTGTACCCTAAACCGTCCCCGTCCCCGTCCCCGAACCCTAACCCTAACCGTAACCCTAAACCTTACCCGAAGCCTTACCCTCACCCGTCCCCTAATCCTAACCTGTACGCTAACACTAACCCGTACCCTAATACCTACGCTCACCCTAAACCTTTGTCGTACCATAACCTGTACCCTAAACCGTCCCCGTCCCCGTCCCCTAACCCATCCCTAACCCTAACACTTACACGAAGCCTTACCCTCACCCGTCCCCTAATTCTAAACCGTATGCTAACACTAACCCATACCCTAACACGTACGCTCACCCTAAACAGTTGTCGTACCGTAACCTGTACCCTAAAACGTCCCCGTCCCCTAACCCTAACCCTAACCCTAACACTAACCCTTACCCGACGCCTTACCCTCACCCGTCCCCTAATCCTAAACCGTACGGTAACACTAGCCCGTACCCTAACACGTACGCTCACCGTAAACCTTTGTCGTACCCTAACCTGTACCCTAAACCGTCCCCGTCCCCGTCCCCTAACCCTAACCCTAACCCTCACCCTAACCCTTACCCAAAGCTTTACCCTCACCCGTCCCCTAATCCTACCCCATACGCTAACAGTAATCAGTACCCTAACACGTATGCTCACCCTAAACCGTTGTTGTACTCTAAACTGTACCCTAAACCGTCCCCGTCCCCGTCCCCTAACCCTAAACCTAACCCTAATCCTAACCCTTACCCGAAGACTTACCCACACCCGTCCCCTAATCCTAACCCGTACGCTAACACTAACCCGTACCCTAACACGTACGATCAACCTAAACCGTTATCGTACACTAACCTGTACCCTAAACCATCCCCGTCCCCGTCCCCTAACCCTAACCCTAACCCTAACCCTTATTCTAAGCCTTACCATCTCCCGTCCCCTAAACCTAACCCGTACGCTAACACTAACCCGTACCCTAACATGTACGCTCACCCTAAACCATTGTCGTACACTACCCTGTACCCTAAACCGTCCCCGCCCCCATCCCCTAACCCTAACCCTAACCATAACCCTAACCCATACCCGAAGCCTTACCCTCACGCGTCCCCTAATCCTAACCCGTACGCTAACACTAACCCGTACACTAACACGTATGTTCACCCTAAATCGGTGCCGTACCCTAACCTGTACCCTAAACCGTCCCCGTCCCCGTCCCTTCACCCTAAACCTAACCCTAACCCTAACCCTTACCCGAAGGCTTACCCTCACCCGTCCCCGAATCCTAACCCGTACGCTAACACTAACCCGTACACTAACACGTATGCTCACCCTAAACCGTTGTCGTACCCTACACTGTACCCTAAACCATCCCAGTCCCCTAACCCTAACCCTAACCCTAATCCTAACCCTAACACTTACCCGAAGCCTTACCCTCACCCATCCCCTATTCCTAACACGTACGCTAACACTAACACATACCCTAACACGTAAGATCACCCTAAACCGTTGTCGTACCCTAACCTGTACCCTAAACCGTCCCCGTCCCCGTCCCCTAACCCTAACCCTAACCCTAACACTTACCCGAAGCCTTACCCTCACCCGTCCCGTAATCCTAACCCGTACCCTAACACTAACCCATACCCTAACACGTACGCTCACCCTAAACCGTTGTCGTACCCTAACCTGTACCCTAAACCGTCCCTGTCCCCTAACCCTAACCCTAACCCTTACCCGAAGCCTTACCCTCACCCGTCCCCTAATCCTAACCCGTACGCTAACACTAACCCGTACCCTAACACGTACGCTCACCCTAAACGGTTGTCGTACCCTGACCTGTACCCTAAACCGTCCCCGTCCCCTAACCCTAACCCTAACCCGAACCCTAATCCTAAACCTTACCCGAAGCCTTACCCTCACCCGTCCCCAAATCCTAACCCGTACGCTAACACTAACCCGTACCCTAACACGTACGCTCACCCTAAACCGTTGTCATACCCTAACCTGTGCCCTAAACCATCCCCATCCCCTAACCCTAACCCTAACCCTAACCCTTACCCGAAGCCATACCCTCACCCGTCCCCTAATCCTAACCCGTACACTAACACTAACCCGTGCCATAACACGTACGCTCACCATAAACCGTTGTCGTACCCTAACCTGTACCCTAAACCGTCCCCGTCCCCTAACCCTAACCCTAATCCTAACCCTAACCCTAACACTTACCCGAAGCCTTACCCTCACCCGTCCCCTAATCCTAAACCGTACGCTAACACTAACCCATACCCTAACACGTACGCTCACCCAGAACCGTTGTCGTACCATAACCTTTACCCTAAACCGTCCCCGTCCCCGTCCCCTAACCCTAACCCTAAACCTAACCCTTACCCGAAGCCTTACCCTCACCCGTCCCCTAATCCTAACACGTGCGCAAACACTAACACGTACCCTAACACGTAGGCTCAAACTAAACCGTTGTCGTACCCTAACCTGTACCCTAAACCATCCCCGTCCCCTAACACTAACCCTAACCCTAAACCTAACCCTAACATTTACCCGAAGCCTTACCCTCACCCGTCCCCTAATCCTAATCCGTATGCTAACACTAACCCGTACCCTAACATGTACGCTCACTCTAAACCGTTGTCGTACACTAACCTGTACCCTAAACCGTTCCCGTCCCCTAACCCTAACCCTAACCCTAACCCTTACCCTTACCCGAAGCCTTACCCTCACCCGTCCCCTAATCCTAACCCGTACGTTAACACTAAACCGTACCCTAACACGTACGCTCACCCTAAACCGTTGTCGTACCCTAACCTATACCCTAAACCGTCCCGTCCCCGTCCCCTAACCCTAACCCTAACCCTAACCCTAACCCTTACCCAAAGCTTTACCCTCACCCGTCCCCTAATCCTACCCCGTACGCTAACAGTAATCAGTACCCTAACACGTATGCTCACCCTAAACCGTTGTTGTACTCTAAACTGTACCCTAAACTGTCCCCGTCCCCTAACCCTAACCCTAACCCTAAACCTAACCCTTATCCGAAGCCTTACCCTAACCCGTCCCATTATCCTAACCCGTACGCTAACACTAACCCGTACCCTAACATGTACGCTCACCCTAAACCATTGTCGTACCCTAACCTATACCCAAAACCGTCCCCGTTCCCTTCCCCTAACCCTAACCCTAACACTTACCCGAAGCCTTACCCTCACCCGTCCCCTATTCCTAACCCGTACGCTAACACTAACCCATAACCTAACACGTACGCTCACCCTAAACAGTTGTCGTACATTAAACTGTACCCTAAACCGTCCCCGTCCCCGTCCCCTAACCCTAACCCTAACCGTAACCCTAAACCTTACCCGAAGCCTTACCCTCACCCGTCCCCAAATCCTAACCCGTACGCTAACACTAACCCGTACCCTAACACCTATGCTCACCCTAAACCTTTGTCGTACCCTAACCTGTACCCTAAAGCATCCCCGTCCCCTAACCCTAACCCTAGCCCTAACCTTAAGCCTTACCCGAAGCCTTACCCTCACCCGTCCCCTAATCGTAACCCGTACGCTAACACTAACCCGTACCCTAACACGTACGCTCAACCTAAACCGTTGTCGTACCCTAAACTGTACCCTAAACCGTCCCCGTCTCCGTCCCCTAACCCTAAACCTAACCCTAATCCTAACCCTTACCCGAAGACTTACCCACACCCGTCCCCTAATCCTAACCCTTACGCTAACACTAAACCGTACCCTAACACGTACGATCACCCTAAACCGTTATCGTACACTAACCTGTACCCCAAACCGTCCCCGTCCCCGTCCCCGTCCCCTAACCCTAACCCTAACCCTTATTCTAAGCCTTACCATCACCCGTCCCCTAAACCTAACCCGTACGCTAACACTAATCCGTACCCTAACACGTACGCTCACCGTAAACCATTGTCGTACACTACCCTGTACCCTAAACCGTCCCCGCCCCCATCCCCTAACCCTAACCCTAACCATAACCCTAACCCATACCCGAAGCCTTACCCTCACGCGTCCCCTAATCCTAAACCGTACGCTAACACTAACCCGTACACTAACACGTATGTTCACCCTAAACCGGTGCCGTACCCTAACCTGTACCCTAAACCGTCCCCGTCCCCGTCCCTTCACCCTAACCCTAACCCTAACCCTAACCCTTACCCGAAGGCTTACCCTCACCCGTCCCCTAATCCTAACCCGTACGCTAACACTAACCCGTACACTAACACGTACATTCACCCTAAACCGTTGTCGTACCCTACACTGTACCCTAAACCATCCCGGTCCCCTAACCCTAACCCTAATCCTAACCCTAACCCTTACCCGAAGCCTTACCCTCACACATCCCCTATTCCTAACACGTACGCTAACACTAACACATACCCTAACACGTACGCTCACCCTAAACCGTTGTCGTACCCTAACCTGTACCCTAAACCGTCCCGGTCCCCGTCCCCTAACCCTAACCCTAACCCTAAACCTAACCCTTACCCGAAGCCTTACCCTAACCCATCACCTAATTCTAACCCGTACGCTAACACTAACCCGTACCCTAACACGTACGCTCACCCTAAATCGTTGTTGTACACTAAACAGTACCCTAAACCGTCCCCGTCCCCGTCCCCGTCCCCTAACCCTAACCCTAACCCTAAACCTTACCCAAAGCCTTACCCTCACCCGTCCCCGAATCCTAAACCGTACGCTAACACTAACCCGTATCCTAACACGTACGCTCACCCTAAACCGTTGTCATACACTAACCTGTACCCTAAACCGTCCCTGTCCCCTAACCCTAACCCTAACCCTTACCCGAAGCCTTACCCTCACCCGTCCCCTAATCCTAAACCGTACGCCTAAACTAACCCATACCCTAACACGTACGCTCACCCTAAAAGGTTGTCGTACCCTGACCTGTACCCTAAACCGTCCCCGTCCCCTAACCCTAACCCTAACCCGAACCCTAACCCTAAACCTTACCCGAAACCTTACCCTCACCCGTCCCCTAATCCTAACCCGTACGCTAACACTAACCCGTACCCTAACACGTACGCTCACCCTAAACCGTTGTCATACCCTAACCTGTGCCCTAAACCATCCCCGTCCCCTAACCCTAACCTTAACCCTAACCCTTACCCGAAGCCATACCCTCACCCGTACCCTAATCCTAACCCGTACACTAACACTAACCCGTGCCCTAACACGTACGCTCACCATAAACCGTTGTCGTACACTAACCTGTACCCTAAACCGTCCCCGTCCCCTAACCCTAACCCTAACCCTAACCCTAAACCTAACACTTACCCGAAGCCTTACCCTCACCCGTCCCCTAATCCTAACCCGTACGCTAACACTAACCAATACCCTAACACGTACGCTCACCCAGAACCGTTGTCGTACCATAACCTTTACCCTAAACCGTCCCCGTCCCCGTCCCCTAACCCTAACCCTAAACCTAACCCTTACCCGAAGCCTTACCCTCACCCGTCCCCTAATCCTAACCCGTACGCTAACACTAACCCATACCCTAACACGTACGCTCACCCTAAACCGTTGTCGTACCATAACCTGTACCCTAAACCGTCCCCGTCCCTGTCCCCGTCCCCTAACCCAACACTAACCCTAACCCTTACACGAAGCCTTACCCTCACCCGTCCCCTAATCCTAAACCGTATGCTAACACTAACCAATACCCTAACACGTACGCTCACAGTAAACAGATGTCGTACCGTAACCTGTACCCTAAAACGTCCCCGGCCCCTAACCCTAACCCTAACCCTAACCCTATCCCTAACCCTTACCCGAAGCCTTACCGTCACCCGTCCCCTAATCCTAACCCGTACGGTAACACTAGCCGGTACCCTAACACGTACGCTCACCGTAAACCATTGTCGTACCCTAACCTGTACCATAAACCGTCCCCGTCCCCGTCCCCTAACCCTAACCATAACCCTAACCCTTACCCGAAGCCTTACCCTCACCTGTCCCCTAATCCTAACCCGTACGCTAACACTAACCCGTACCCTAACAGGTACGCTCACCCTAAACCGTTGTCATATCCTAACCTGTACTTTAAACTGTCCCCATCCCCTAACCCTAACCCTAAACCTAACCCTAACCCTAACCCTTACCCGAAGCCTTACCCACACCCGTCCCTTAATCCTAACCCGTACGCTAAAACTGACCCGTACCCTAACACGTACGCTCACCCTAAACAGTTATCGTACACTAAGATGTACCCTAAACCATCCCCGTCCCCGTCCCCTAAACCTAACCCTAACCCTAACCCTTACTCTAAGCCTTACCATCACCCGTCCCCTAAACCTAACACGTACGCTAACACTCACCCGTACCCTAACACGTACGCTCACCCTAAACCGTTGTCGTACCCTACCCTGTACCCTAAACCGTCCCCGTCCCCATCCCCTAACCCTAACCCTAACCATAACCCTAACCCATACCAGAAGCCTTACCCTCACGCCTCCCCTAATCCTAACCCGTACGCTAACACTAACCCGTACACTAACACATATGTTCACCCTAAACCGGTGCCGTACCCTAACCTGTAACCTAAACCGTCCCCGTCCCCGTCCCTTCACCCTAACCCTAACCCTAACCCTAACCCTTACCGGAAGCCTTACCCTCACCCGTCCCCTAATCCTAACCCGTACGCTAACACTAACCCGTACCCTAACACCGACGCTCACCCTAAACCGTTGTCGTACCCTAGACTGAACCCTAAACCGTCCCGGTCCCCTAACCCTAACCCTAACCCTAATCCTAACCCTAACCCTTACCCGAAGCCTTACCCTCACCCATCCGCTATTCCTAACACGTACGCTAACACTAACCCATACCCTAACACGTACGCTCACCCGAAAGCGTTGTCGTACACTAACCTGTACCCTAAACCGTCCCCGTCCCCGTCCCCTAACCCTAACCCTAACCCTAACCCTAACCCTTACCCGAAGCCTTACACTCACCCGTCCCCTAATCCTAACAAGTACACTAACACTAATCCGTATCCTAAAACGTACGCTCACCCTAAACCGTTGTCGTACCCTTACCTGTACCCTAAACCGTCCCCGTCCCCTAACCCTAACCCTAACCCTAACGCTAACCCTAACCCTTACCTGAAGCCTTACACTCACCCGTCGCCTAATCCTAAACCGTACGCTAACACTAACCCGTACCGTAACACGTACGCTCACCCTAATCCGTTGTCGTACCCTAAGCTGTACCCTAAACCGTCCCCGTCCCCGTCCCCGTCCCCTAACCCTAACCCTAACCCTTACCCGAAGCCTTACCCTCACCCGTCCCCTAATCCTAACCCGTACGCTAACACTAACCCGTACCCTAACACGTACGCTCACCCTAAACCGTTGTCGTACCCAAACCTGTAACCTAAATCGTCCCCGTCCCCGTCCCCGTCCCCGTCCCCTAACCCTAACCCTTACCCGAAGCGTTACCCTCATCCATCCCCTAATACTAACCCGTACGCTAACACTAACCCATACCCTAACAGGTATGCTCACCCTAAACAGTTGTCGTAACCTAACCTGTACCCTAAACCGTCCCCGTCCCCTAACCCTAAACCTAAACCTTACCCGAAGCCTTACCCTCACCCGTCCCCTAATCCTAACCCATACGCTAACACTAACCCATACCCTAACATGTACGCACACCCGAAAACGTTGTCGTACCCTAACATGTACCCTAAACCATCCCCGTCCCCTAACCCTAACCCTAACCCTACCCCTAAACTTAACCCTTACCCGAAGCCTTACCCTCACCCGTTCCCTAATCCTAACCCGTACGCTAACACTCACCCGTACCCTAAAACGTACGCTCAGCCTAAACCGTTGTCGTACCCTAACCTGAACCCTAAACCGTCCCCGTCCCCGTCCCCTATCCATAACCCTAACCCTAACGCTTACCCGAAGCTTTACCCTCACCCGTCCCCTAAACCTAAACCGTACGCTAACACTAACCTGTACCCTAACACGTACGCTCACACTAAACCGTTGTCGTACACTAACCTGTACCCTAAACCGTCCCCGTCCCCGTCCCCTAACCCTAACCCTAAACCTAACCCTTACCCGAAGCCTTATCCGCTCCCGTCCCCTAATCCTAACCCGTACGCTAACACTAACACGTACCCTAACAGGTACGCTCACCCTAAACCGTTGTCGTACCTGACCTGTACCCTAAACCGTCCCCGTCCCCTAACCCTAACCCTAACCCTAACCCTAACCCTAACCCTTACCTGAAGCCTTACCCTCACCCGTTCCCTAATCCTAACCCGTACGCTAACACTAACCCATACCCTAACACATACGTTCACCCTAAACCTTTGTCGTACCCTAACCTGTACCCTAAACCGTCCCCGTCCCTGTCCCCTAACCCTAACCCTAACCCTAACCCAACCCTTACCCGAAGCCTTACCCTCACCCGTCCCCTAATCCTAACCCGTACGCTAATCCTAACCCGTACCCTAACACGTACGCTCACACTAATCCGTTGTCGTACCCTAACCTGTACCCTAAACCGTCCCCGTCCCCGTCCCCGTCACCTAACCCTAACCCTAACCCTTACCCGAAGCCTTACCCTCTCCCGTCCCCTAATCCTAACCCGTACGCTAACACTAACCGGTACCCTAACACGTACGCTCACCCTAAACCGTTGTCGTACCCTAACCTGTACCCTAAACCGTCCCCGTCCCCGTCCCCTAAACCTAACCCTAACCCTAACCCTAACCCTTACCCGAAGCCTTACCCTCACCCGTCCCCTAATCCTAACAAGTACACTAACACTAAAACGTACCCTAACACGTACGCTCACCCTAAACTGTTGTCGTACCCTAACCTGTACCCTAAACCGTCCCCGTCCCCGTCCCCTAACCCTAACCCTAACCCTAACCCTTACACGAAGCCTTACCCTCATCCGTCCCCTAATCCTAACCCGTACGCTAACACTAAACCATACCCTAACACGTACGCTCACCCTAAACCGTTGTCGTAACCTAACCTGTACCCTAAACCGTACCCGTCCCCGTCCCCTAACCCTAACCCTAACCCTAGCCCTAACCCTTACCCGAAGCCTTACCCTCACCCGTCCCCTAATCCTAAGCCGTACGCTAAAACTAACCCATACCCTAACACGTACGCTCACCCAAAACCGTTGTCGTACACTAACCTGTACCCTAAACCATCCCCGTCCCCGTCCCCGTCCCCTAACCCTAACCCTAACCATATCCCTAATCCTTACCTGAAGCCTTACCCTCACCCGTCCCCTATTCCTAACCCGTACGCTAACACTAACCCATACCCTAACACGTGCGCTCACCCTAAACCGTTGTCGTACACTAAACTGTACCCTAAACCGTCCCCGTCCCCGTCCCCTAACCCTAACCCTAACCGTAACCCTAAACCTTACTCGAAGCCTTACCCTAACCCGTCCCCTAATCCTAACCCGTACGCTAACACTAACACATACCCTAACACCTACGCTCACCCTAAAATTTTGTCGTACCCTAACCTGTACCCTAAACCGTCCCCGTCCCCTTCTCCTAACCCTAACCCTAACCCTTACCCGAAGCCTTACCCTCACCCGTACCATATTCCTAACCCGTACGCTAACACTAACCCGTACCCTAACACGTACGCTCACCCTAAACCGTTATCGTACTCTTACCTGTATCCTAAACCGTCCCCGTCCCCGTCCCCTAACACTAACCCTAACCCTAACCCTAAACCTTACCCGAAGCCTTACCCTCACCCGTCCCCTAATCCTAACCCGTACGCTAACACTAACCCGTACCCTAACACGTATGCTCACCCTAAACCGTCCCCATCCCCGTCCCCTAACCGTAACCCTAACCCTAACCCCAACCCTTACCAAAATCCTTACCATCACCCGTCCCCTAATCCTAACCCGTACGGTAACACTAGCCGGTACCCTAACACGTACGCTCACCGTAAACCATTGTCGTACCCTAACCTGTACCCTAAACCGTCCCCGTCCCCGTCCCCTAACCCTAACCGTAACCCTAACCCTTACCCGAAGCCTTACCCTCACCCGTCCCCTAATCCTAACCCGTACGCTAACACTAACCCGTACCCTAACAGGTACGCTCACCCTAAACCGTTGTCATATCCTAACCTGTACTATAAACTGTCCCCATCCCCTAACCCTAACCCTAAACCTAACCCTAACCCTAACCCTTACCCGAAGCCTTACCCACACCCGTCCCTTAATCCTAACCCGTACGCTAAAACTGACCCGTACCCTAACACATACGCTCACCCTAAACAGTTATCGTACACTAAGATGTACCCTAAACGATCCCCGTCCCCGTCCCCTAAACCTAACCCTAACCCTAACCCTTACTCTAAGCCTTACCATCACCCGTCCCCTAAACCTAACACGTACGCTAACACTCACCCGTACCCTAACACGTACGCTCACCCTAAACCGTTGTCGTACCCTACCCTGTACCCTAAACCGTCCCCGTCCCCATCCCCTAACCCTAACCCTAACCATAACCCTAACCCATACCAGAAGCCTTACCCTCACGCCTCCCCTAATCCTAACCCGTACGCTAACACTAACCCGTACACTAACACGTATGTTCACCCTAAACCGGTGCCGTACCCTAACCTGTAACCTAAACCGTCCCCATCCCCGTCCCTTCACCCTAACCCTAACCCTAACCCTAACCCTTACCGGAAGCCTTACCCTCACCCGTCCCCTAATCCTAACCCGTACGCTAACACTAACCCGTACCCTAACACCGACGCTCACCCTAAACCGTTGTCGTACCCTAGACTGAACCCTAAACCGTCCCGGTCCCCTAACCCTAACCCTAACCCTAATCCTAACCCTAACCCTTACCCGAAGCCTTACCCTCACCCATCCGCTATTCCTAACACGTACGCTAACACTAACCCATACCCTAACACGTACGCTCACCCTAAAGCGTTGTCGTACACTAACCTGTACCCTAAACCGTCCCCGTCCCCGTCCCCTAACCCTAACCCTAACCCTAACCCTAACCCTTACCCGAAGCCTTACACTCACCCGTCCCCTAATCCTAACAAGTACACTAACACTAATCCGTATCCTAAAACGTACGCTCACCCTAAACCGTTGTCGTACCCTTACCTGTACCCTAAACCGTCCCCGTCCCCTAACCCTAACCCTAACCCTAACGCTAACCCTAACCCTTACCTGAAGCCTTACACTCACCCGTCGCCTAATCCTAAACCGTACGCTAACACTAACCCGTACCGTAACACGTACGCTCACCCTAATCTGTTGTCGTACCCTAAGCTGTACCCTAAACCGTCCCCGTCCCCGTCCCCGTCCCCTAACCCTAACCCTAACCCTTACCCGAAGCCTTACCCTCACCCGTCCCCTAATCCTAACCCGTACGCTAACACTAACCCGTACCCTAACACGTACGCTCACCCTAAACCGTTGTCGTACCCAAACCTGTAACCTAAATCGTCCCCGTCCCCGTCCCCGTCCCCGTCCCCTAACCCTAACCCTTACCCGAAGCGTTACCCTCATCCATCCCCTAATACTAACCCGTACGCTAACACTAACCCATACCCTAACAGGTATGCTCACCCTAAACAGTTGTCGTAACCTAACCTGTACCCTAAACCGTCCCCGTCCCCTAACCCTAAACCTAAACCTTACCCGAAGCCTTACCCTCACCCGTCCCCTAATCCTAACCCATACGCTAACACTAACCCATACCCTAACATGTACGCACACCCGAAAACGTTGTCGTACCCTAACATGTACCCTAAACCATCCCCGTCCCCTAACCCTAACCCTAACCCTACCCCTAAACTTAACCCTTACCCGAAGCCTTACCCTCACCCGTTCCCTAATCCTAACCCGTACGCTAACACTCACCCGTACCCTAAAACGTACGCTCAGCCTAAACCGTTGTCGTACCCTAACCTGAACCCTAAACCGTCCCCGTCCCCGTCCCCTATCCATAACCCTAACCCTAACGCTTACCCGAAGCTTTACCCTCACCCGTCCCCTAAACCTAAACCGTACGCTAACACTAACCTGTACCCTAACACGTACGCTCACACTAAACCGTTGTCGTACACTAACCTGTACCCTAAACCGTCCCCGTCCCCGTCCCCTAACCCTAACCCTAAACCTAACCCTTACCCGAAGCCTTATCCGCTCCCGTCCCCTAATCCTAACCCGTACGCTAACACTAACACGTACCCTAACAGGTACGCTCACCCTAAACCGTTGTCGTACCTGACCTGTACCCTAAACCGTCCCCGTCCCCTAACCCTAACCCTAACCCTAACCCTAACCCTAACCCTTACCTGAAGCCTTACCCTCACCCGTTCCCTAATCCTAACCCGTACGCTAACACTAACCCATACCCTAACACATACGTTCACCCTAAACCTTTGTCGTACCCTAACCTGTACCCTAAACCGTCCCCGTCCCTGTCCCCTAACCCTAACCCTAACCCTAACCCAACCCTTACCCGAAGCCTTACCCTCACCCGTCCCCTAATCCTAACCCGTACGCTAATCCTAACCCGTACCCTAACACGTACGCTCACACTAATCCGTTGTCGTACCCTAACCTGTACACTAAACCGTCCCCGTCCCCGTCCCCGTCACCTAACCCTAACCCTAACCCTTACCCGAAGCCTTACCCTCTCCCGTCCCCTAATCCTAACCCGTACGCTAACACTAACCGGTACCCTAACACGTACGCTCACCCTAAACCGTTGTCGTACCCTAACCTGTACCCTAAACCGTCCCCGTCCCCGTCCCCTAAACCTAACCCTAACCCTAACCCTAACCCTTACCCGAAGCCTTACCCTCACCCGTCCCCTAATCCTAACAAGTACACTAACACTAAAACGTACCCTAACACGTACGCTCACCCTAAACTGTTGTCGTACCCTAACCTGTACCCTAAACCGTCCCCGTCCCCGTCCCCTAACCCTAACCCTAACCCTAACCCTTACACGAAGCCTTACCCTCATCCGTCCCCT
This sequence comes from Delphinapterus leucas, assembly GCF_059928025.1. Taxonomy (NCBI): domain Eukaryota; kingdom Metazoa; phylum Chordata; class Mammalia; order Artiodactyla; family Monodontidae; genus Delphinapterus; species Delphinapterus leucas. The sequence continues at coordinate 10,309,868 of NW_028322232.1, read as the reverse complement.
AATCCTAACCCGTACGCTAACACTAAACCATACCCTAACACGTACGCTCACCCTAAACCGTTGTCGTAACCTAACCTGTACCCTAAACCGTACCCGTCCCCGTCCCCTAACCCTAACCCTAACCCTAGCCCTAACCCTTACCCGAAGCCTTACCCTCACCCGTCCCCTAATCCTAAGCCGTACGCTAAAACTAACCCATACCCTAACACGTACGCTCACCCAAAACCGTTGTCGTACACTAACCTGTACCCTAAACCATCCCCGTCCCCGTCCCCGTCCCCTAACCCTAACCCTAACCATATCCCTAATCCTTACCCGAAGCCTTACCCTCACCCGTCCCCTATTCCTAACCCGTACGCTAACACTAACCCATACCCTAACACGTGCGCTCACCCTAAACCGTTGTCGTACACTAAACTGTACCCTAAACCGTCCCCGTCCCCGTCCCCTAACCCTAACCCTAACCGTAACCCTAAACCTTACTCGAAGCCTTACCCTAACCCGTCCCCTAATCCTAACCCGTACGCTAACACTAACACATACCCTAACACCTACGCTCACCCTAAAATTTTGTCGTACCCTAACCTGTACCCTAAACCGTCCCCGTCCCCTTCTCCTAACCCTAACCCTAACCCTTACCCGAAGCCTTACCCTCACCCGTACCATATTCCTAACCCGTACGCTAACACTAACCCGTACCCTAATACGTACGCTCACCCTAAACCGTTATCGTACTCTTACCTGTATCCTAAACCGTCCCCGTCCCCGTCCCCTAACACTAACCCTAACCCTAACCCTAAACCTTACCCGAAGCCTTACCCTCACCCGTCCCCTAATCCTAACCCGTACGCTAACACTAACCCGTACCCTAACACGTATGCTCACCCTAAACCGTCCCCATCCCCGTCCCCTAACCGTAACCCTAACCCTAACCCCAACCCTTACCAAAATCCTTACCATCACCCGTCCCCTAATCCTAACCCGTACGGTAACACTAGCCGGTACCCTAACACGTACGCTCACCGTAAACCATTGTCGTACCCTAACCTGTACCCTAAACCGTCCCCGTCCCCGTCCCCTAACCCTAACCGTAACCCTAACCCTTACCCGAAGCCTTACCCTCACCCGTCCCCTAATCCTAACCCGTACGCTAACACTAACCCGTACCCTAACAGGTACGCTCACCCTAAACCGTTGTCATATCCTAACCTGTACTATAAACTGTCCCCATCCCCTAACCCTAACCCTAAACCTAACCCTAACCCTAACCCTTACCCGAAGCCTTACCCACACCCGTCCCTTAATCCTAACCCGTACGCTAAAACTGACCCGTACCCTAACACATACGCTCACCCTAAACAGTTATCGTACACTAAGATGTACCCTAAACGATCCCCGTCCCCGTCCCCTAAACCTAACCCTAACCCTAACCCTTACTCTAAGCCTTACCATCACCCGTCCCCTAAACCTAACACGTACGCTAACACTCACCCGTACCCTAACACGTACGCTCACCCTAAACCGTTGTCGTACCCTACCCTGTACCCTAAACCGTCCCCGTCCCCATCCCCTAACCCTAACCCTAACCATAACCCTAACCCATACCAGAAGCCTTACCCTCACGCCTCCCCTAATCCTAACCCGTACGCTAACACTAACCCGTACACTAACACGTATGTTCACCCTAAACCGGTGCCGTACCCTAACCTGTAACCTAAACCGTCCCCATCCCCGTCCCTTCACCCTAACCCTAACCCTAACCCTAACCCTTACCGGAAGCCTTACCCTCACCCGTCCCCTAATCCTAACCCGTACGCTAACACTAACCCGTACCCTAACACCGACGCTCACCCTAAACCGTTGTCGTACCCTAGACTGAACCCTAAACCGTCCCGGTCCCCTAACCCTAACCCTAACCCTAATCCTAACCCTAACCCTTACCCGAAGCCTTACCCTCACCCATCCGCTATTCCTAACACGTACGCTAACACTAACCCATACCCTAACACGTACGCTCACCCTAAAGCGTTGTCGTACACTAACCTGTACCCTAAACCGTCCCCGTCCCCGTCCCCTAACCCTAACCCTAACCCTAACCCTAACCCTTACCCGAAGCCTTACACTCACCCGTCCCCTAATCCTAACAAGTACACTAACACTAATCCGTATCCTAAAACGTACGCTCACCCTAAACCGTTGTCGTACCCTTACCTGTACCCTAAACCGTCCCCGTCCCCTAACCCTAACCCTAACCCTAACGCTAACCCTAACCCTTACCTGAAGCCTTACACTCACCCGTCGCCTAATCCTAAACCGTACGCTAACACTAACCCGTACCGTAACACGTACGCTCACCCTAATCTGTTGTCGTACCCTAAGCTGTACCCTAAACCGTCCCCGTCCCCGTCCCCGTCCCCTAACCCTAACCCTAACCCTTACCCGAAGCCTTACCCTCACCCGTCCCCTAATCCTAACCCGTACGCTAACACTAACCCGTACCCTAACACGTACGCTCACCCTAAACCGTTGTCGTACCCAAACCTGTAACCTAAATCGTCCCCGTCCCCGTCCCCGTCCCCGTCCCCTAACCCTAACCCTTACCCGAAGCGTTACCCTCATCCATCCCCTAATACTAACCCGTACGCTAACACTAACCCATACCCTAACAGGTATGCTCACCCTAAACAGTTGTCGTAACCTAACCTGTACCCTAAACCGTCCCCGTCCCCTAACCCTAAACCTAAACCTTACCCGAAGCCTTACCCTCACCCGTCCCCTAATCCTAACCCATACGCTAACACTAACCCATACCCTAACATGTACGCACACCCGAAAACGTTGTCGTACCCTAACATGTACCCTAAACCATCCCCGTCCCCTAACCCTAACCCTAACCCTACCCCTAAACTTAACCCTTACCCGAAGCCTTACCCTCACCCGTTCCCTAATCCTAACCCGTACGCTAACACTCACCCGTACCCTAAAACGTACGCTCAGCCTAAACCGTTGTCGTACCCTAACCTGAACCCTAAACCGTCCCCGTCCCCGTCCCCTATCCATAACCCTAACCCTAACGCTTACCCGAAGCTTTACCCTCACCCGTCCCCTAAACCTAAACCGTACGCTAACACTAACCTGTACCCTAACACGTACGCTCACACTAAACCGTTGTCGTACACTAACCTGTACCCTAAACCGTCCCCGTCCCCGTCCCCTAACCCTAACCCTAAACCTAACCCTTACCCGAAGCCTTATCCGCTCCCGTCCCCTAATCCTAACCCGTACGCTAACACTAACACGTACCCTAACAGGTACGCTCACCCTAAACCGTTGTCGTACCTGACCTGTACCCTAAACCGTCCCCGTCCCCTAACCCTAACCCTAACCCTAACCCTAACCCTAACCCTTACCTGAAGCCTTACCCTCACCCGTTCCCTAATCCTAACCCGTACGCTAACACTAACCCATACCCTAACACATACGTTCACCCTAAACCTTTGTCGTACCCTAACCTGTACCCTAAACCGTCCCCGTCCCCGTCCCCTAACCCTAACCCTAACCCTAACCCAACCCTTACCCGAAGCCTTACCCTCACCCGTCCCCTAATCCTAACCCGTACGCTAATCCTAACCCGTACCCTAACACGTACGCTCACACTAATCCGTTGTCGTACCCTAACCTGTACCCTAAACCGTCCCCGTCCCCGTCCCCGTCACCTAACCCTAACCCTAACCCTTACCCGAACCCTTACCCTCTCCCGTCCCCTAATCCTAACCCGTACGCTAACACTAACCGGTACCCTAACACGTACGCTCACCCTAAACCGTTGTCGTACCCTAACCTGTACCCTAAACCGTCCCCGTCCCCGTCCCCTAAACCTAACCCTAACCCTAACCCTAACCCTTACCCGAAGCCTTACCCTCACCCGTCCCCTAATCCTAACAAGTACACTAACACTAAAACGTACCCTAACACGTACGCTCACCCTAAACTGTTGTCGTACCCTAACCTGTACCCTAAACCGTCCCCGTCCCCGTCCCCGTCCCCTAACCCTAACCCTAACCCTTACACGAAGCCTTACCCTCATCCGTCCCCTAATCCTAACCCGTACGCTAACACTAAACCATACCCTAACACGTACGCTCACCCTAAACCGTTGTCGTAACCTAACCTGTACCCTAAACCGTACCCGTCCCCGTCCCCTAACCCTAACCCTAACCCTAGCCCTAACCCTTACCCGAAGCCTTACCCTCACCCGTCCCCTAATCCTAAGCCGTACGCTAAAACTAACCCATACCCTAACACGTACGCTCACCCAAAACCGTTGTCGTACACTAACCTGTACCCTAAACCGTCCCCGTCCCCGTCCCCGTCCCCTAACCCTAACCCTAACCATATCCTTAATCCTTACCCGAAGCCTTACCCTCACCCGTCCCCTATTCCTAACCCGTACGCTAACACTAACCCATACCCTAACACGTGCGCTCACCCTAAACCGTTGTCGTACACTAAACTGTACCCTAAACCGTCCCCGTCCCCGTCCCCTAACCCTAACCCTAACCGTAACCCTAAACCTTACTCGAAGCCTTACCCTAACCCGTCCCCTAATCCTAACCCGTACGCTAACACTAACACATACCCTAACACCTACGCTCACCCTAAAATTTTGTCGTACCCTAACCTGTACCCTAAACCGTCCCCGTCCCCTTCTCCTAACCCTAACCCTAACACTTACCCGAAGCCTTACCCTCACCCGTACCATATTCCTAACCCGTACGCTAACACTAACCCGTACCCTAACACGTACGCTCACCCTAAACCGTTATCGTACTCTTACCTGTATCCTAAACCGTCCCCGTCCCCGTCCCCTAACACTAACCCTAACCCTAACCCTAAACCTTACCCGAAGCCTTACCCTCACCCGTCCCCTAATCCTAACCCGTACGCTAACACTAACCCGTACCCTAACACGTATGCTCACCCTAAACCGTCCCCATCCCCGTCCCCTAACCGTAACCCTAACCCTAACCCCAACCCTTACCAAAATCCTTACCATCACCCGTCCCCTAATCCTAACCCGTACGGTAACACTAGCCGGTACCCTAACACGTACGCTCACCGTAAACCATTGTCGTACCCTAACCTGTACCCTAAACCGTCCCCGTCCCCGTCCCCTAACCCTAACCGTAACCCTAACCCTTACCCGAAGCCTTACCCTCACCCGTCCCCTAATCCTAACCCGTACGCTAACACTAACCCGTACCCTAACAGGTACGCTCACCCTAAACCGTTGTCATATCCTAACCTGTACTATAAACTGTCCCCATCCCCTAACCCTAACCCTAAACCTAACCCTAACCCTAACCCTTACCCGAAGCCTTACCCACACCCGTCCCTTAATCCTAACCCGTACGCTAAAACTGACCCGTACCCTAACACATACGCTCACCCTAAACAGTTATCGTACACTAAGATGTACCCTAAACCATCCCCGTCCCCGTCCCCTAAACCTAACCCTAACCCTAACCCTTACTCTAAGCCTTACCATCACCCGTCCCCTAAACCTAACACGTACGCTAACACTCACCCGTACCCTAACACGTACGCTCACCCTAAACCGTTGTCGTACCCTACCCTGTACCCTAAACCGTCCCCGTCCCCATCCCCTAACCCTAACCCTAACCATAACCCTAACCCATACCAGAAGCCTTACCCTCACGCCTCCCCTAATCCTAACCCGTACGCTAACACTAACCCGTACACTAACACGTATGTTCACCCTAAACCGGTGCCGTACCCTAACCTGTAACCTAAACCGTCCCCGTCCCCGTCCCTTCACCCTAACCCTAACCCTAACCCTAACCCTTACCGGAAGCCTTACCCTCACCCGTCCCCTAATCCTAACCCGTACGCTAACACTAACCCGTACCCTAACACCGACGCTCACCCTAAACGGTTGTCGTACCCTAGACTGAACCCTAAACCGTCCCGGTCCCCTAACCCTAACCCTAACCCTAATCCTAACCCTAACCCTTACCCGAAGCCTTACCCTCACCCATCCGCTATTCCTAACACGTACGCTAACACTAACCCATACCCTAACACGTACGCTCACCCTAAAGCGTTGTCGTACACTAACCTGTACCCTAAACCGTCCCCGTCCCCGTCCCCTAACCCTAACCCTAACCCTAACCCTAACCCTTACCCGAAGCCTTACACTCACCCGTCCCCTAATCCTAACAAGTACACTAACACTAATCCGTATCCTAAAACGTAGGCTCACCCTAAACCGTTGTCGTACCCTTACCTGTACCCTAAACCGTCCCCGTCCCCTAACCCTAACCCTAACCCTAACGCTAACCCTAACCCTTACCTGAAGCCTTACACTCACCCGTCGCCTAATCCTAAACCGTACGCTAACACTAACCCGTAACGTAACACGTACGCTCACCCTAATCCGTTGTCGTACCCTAAGCTGTACCCTAAACCGTCCCCGTCCCCGTCCCCGTCCCCTAACCCTAACCCTAACCCTTACCCGAAGCCTTACCCTCACCCGTCCCCTAATCCTAACCCGTACGCTAACACTAACCCGTACCCTAACACGTACGCTCACCCTAAACCGTTGTGGTACCCTAACCTGTACCCTAAACCGTCCCCGTCCCCGTCCCCTAACCCTAACCCTAACCCTAACCCTAAAACTTACCCGAAGCCTTACCCTCAACCGTCCCCTAATCCTAACCCGTACGCTAACACTAACCCGTACCCTAACACGTACGCTCACCCTAAACCGTTGTCGTACCCAAACCTGTAACCTAAATAGTCCCCGTCCCCGTCCCCGTCCCCGTCCCCTAACCCTAACCCTTACCCGAAGCGTTACCCTCATCCATCCCCTAATACTAACCCGTACGCTAACACTAACCCATACCCTAACAGGTATGCTCAACCTAAACAGTTGTCGTAACCTAACCTGTACCCTAAACCGTCCCCATCCCCGTCCCCTAACCCTAAACCTAAACCTTACCCGAAGCCTTACCCTCACCCGTCCCCTAATCCTAACCCATACGCTAACACTAACCCATACCCTAACATGTACGCACACCCGAAAACGTTGTCGTACCTTAACATGTACCCTAAACCATCCCCGTCCCCTAACCCTAACCCTAACCCTACCCCTAAACTTAACCCTTACCCAAAGCCTTACCCTCACCCGTTCCCTAATCCTAACCCGTACGCTAACACTCACCCGTACCCTAAAACGTACGCTCAGCCTAAACCGTTGTCGTACCCTAACCTGAACCCTAAACCGTCCCCGTCCCCGTCCCCTATCCATAACCCTAACCCTAACGCTTACCCGAAGCTTTACCCTCACCCGTCCCCTAAACCTAACCCGTACGCTAACACTAACCTGTACCCTAACACGTACGCTCACACTAAACCGTTGTCGTACACTAACCTGTACCCTAAACCGTCCCCGTCCCCGTCCCCTAACCCTAACCCTAAACCTAAGCCTTACCCGAAGCCTTATCCGCTCCCGTCCCCTAATCCTAACCCGTACGCTAACACTAACACGTACCCTAACACGTACGCTCACCCTAAACCGTTGTCGTACCTAACCTGTACACTAAACCGTCCCCGTCCCCTAACCCTAACCCTAACCCTAACCCTTGCCTGAAGCCTTACCCTCACCCGTTCCCTAATCCTAACCCGTACGCTAACACTAACCCATACCCTAACACATACGTTCACCCTAAACCTTTGTCGTACCCTAACCTGTACCCTAAACCGTCCCCGTCCCCGTCCCCTAACCCTAACCCTAACCCTAACCCAACCCTTACCCGAAGCCTTACCCTCACCCGTCCCCTAATCCTAACCCGTACGCTAACCGTAACCCGTACCCTAACACGTACGCTCACACTAATCCGTTGTCGTACCCTAACCTGTACCCTAAACCGTCCCCGTCCCCGTCCCCGTCACCTAACCCTAACCCTAACCCTTACCCGAAGCCTTACCCTCTCCCGTCCCCTAATCCTAACCCGTACGCTAATACTAACCGGTACCCTAACACGTACGCTCACCCTAAACCGTTGTCTTACCCTAACCTGTACCCTAAACCGTCCCCGTCCCCGTCCCCTAAACCTAACCCTAACCCTAACCCTAACCCTTACCCGAAGCCTTACCCTCACCCGTCCCCTAATCCTAACAAGTACACTAACACTAAACCGTACCCTAACACGTACGCTCACCCTAAACTGTTGTCGTACCCTAACCTGTACCCTAAACCGTCCCCGTCCCCGTCCCCTAACCCTAACCCTAACCCTAACCCTTACACGAAGCCTTACCCTCATCCGTCCCCTAATCCTAACCCGTACGCTAACACTAACCCATACCCTAACACGTACGCTCACCCTAAACCGTTGTCGTAACCTAACCTGTACCCTAAACCGTACCCGTCCCCGTCCCCTAACCCTAACCCTAACCCTAGCCCTAACCCTTACCCGAAGCCTTACCCTCACCCGTCCCCTAATCCTAACCCGTACGCTAAAACTAACCCATACCCTAACACGTACGCTCACCCAAAACCGTTGTCGTACACTAACCTGTACCCTAAACCGTCCCCGTCCCCGGCCCCTAACCCTAACCCTAACCCTAACCATATCCCTAATCCTTACCCGAAGCCTTACCCTCACCCGTCCCCTATTCCTAACCCGTACGCTAACACTAACCCATACCCTAACACGTGCGCTCACCCTAAACCGTTGTCGTACACTAAACTGTACCCTAAACCGTCCCCGTCCCCGTCCCCTAACCCTAACCCTAACCCTAAGCCTTACCCGAAGCCTTACCCTCACCCGTCCCCTAATCCTAAACCGTAAACTAACACTAACCCGTACCTAACACGTACGCTCACCCTAAACCGTTGTCGTACCCTATCTTGTACCCTAAACTGTCACCGTCCACTAACCCTAACCCTAACCCTAACCGTAACCTAACCCTTACCCGAAGCCCTACCCTCACCCGTCCCGTAATCCTAACCCGTACGCTAACACTAACGCATACCCTAACACGTACGCTCACCCTAAACCGTTGTCGTACCATAACCTGTACCCTAAACCGTCCCCGTCCCCGTCCCCGTCCCCTAACCCAACACTAACCCTAACCCTTACACGAAGCCTTACCCTCACCCGTCCCCTAATCCTAAACCGTATGCTAACACTAACCCATACCCTAACACGTAGGCTCACAGTAAACAGATGTCGTACCGTAACCTGTACCCTAAAACGTCCCCGTCCCCAAACCCTAACCCTAACCCTAACCCTAACACTTACCCGAAGCCTTACCCTCACCCGTCCCCTAATCCTAACCCGTAAGGTAACACTAGCCGGTACCCTAACACGTACGCTCACCGTAAACCGTTGTCGTACCCTAACCTGTACCCTAAACCGTCCCCGTCCCCGTCCCCTAACCCTAACCGTAACCCTAACCCTTACCCGAAGCCTTACCCTCACCCGTCCCCTAATCCTAACCCGTACGCTAACACTAACCCGTACCCTAACAGGTACGCTCACCCTAAACCGTTGTCATACCCTAACCTGTACTTTAAACTGTCCCCATCCCCTAACCCTAACCCTAAACTTAACCCTAACCCTAACCCTTACCCGAAGCCCTACCCACACCCGTCCCTTAATCCTAACCCGTACGCAAACACTGACCCGTACCCTAACACGTACGCTCACCCTAAACAGTTATCGTACACTAAGATGTACCCTAAACCGTCCCCGTCCCCTAAACATAACCCTAACCCTAACCCTTACTCTAAGCCTTACCATCACCCGTCCCCTAAACCTAACTCGTACGCTAACACTAACCCGTACCCTAACACGTACGCTCACCCTAAACCGTTGTCATACCCTACCCTGTACCCTAAACCGTCCCCGTCCCCATCCCCTAACCCTAACCCTAACCATAACCCTAACCCATACCAGAAGCCTTACCCTCACGCCTCCCCTAATCCTAACCCGTACGCTAACACTAACCCGTACACTAACACGTATGTTCACCCTAAACTGGTGCCGTACCCTAACCTGTAACCTAAACCGTCCCCATCCCCGTCCCTTCACCCTAACCCTAACCCTAACCCTAACCCTTACCGGAAGCCTTACCCTCACCCGTCCCCTAATCCTAACCCGTACGCTAACACTAACCCGTACCCTAACACCGACGCTCACCCTAAACCGTTGTCGTACCCTAGACTGAACCCTAAACCGTCCCGGTCCCCTAACCCTAACCCTAACCCTAATCCTAACCCTAACCCTTACCCGAAGCCTTACCCTCACCCATCCGCTATTCCTAACACGTACGCTAACACTAACCCATACCCTAACACGTACGCTCACCCTAAAGCGTTGTCGTAAACTAACCTGTACCCTAAACCGTCCCCGTCCCAGTCCCCTAACCCTAACCCTAACCCTAACCCTAACCCTTACCCGAAGCCTTACACCCACCCGTCCCCTAATCCTAACAAGTACACTAACACTAATCCGTATCCTAAAACGTACGCTCACCCTAAACCGTTGTCGTACCCTTACCTGTACCCTAAACCGTCCCCGTCCCCTAACCCTAACCCTAACCCTAACGCTAACCCTAACCTTTACCTGAAGCCTTACACTCACCCGTCGCCTAATCCTAAACCGTACGCTAACACTAACCCGTACCGTAACACGTACACTCACCCTAATCCGTTGTCGTACCCTAAGCTGTACCCTAAACCGTCCCCGTCCCCGTCCCCGTCCCCTAACCCTAACCCTAACCCTTACCCGAAGCCTTACCCTCACCCGTCCCCTAACCCTAAACCGTACGCTAACACTAACCCGTACCCTAACACGTACGCTCACCCTAAACCGTTGTGGTACCCTAAACTGTACCCTAAACCGTCCCCGTCCCCGTCCCCTAACCCTAACCCTAACCCTAACCCTAAACCTTACCCGAAGCCTTACCTTCAACCGTCCCCTAATCCTAACCCGTACGCTAACACTAACCCGTACCCTAACACGTACGCTCACCCTAAACCGTTGTCGTACCCAAACCTGTAACCTAAATCGTCCCCGTCCCCGTCCCCGTCCCCTAACCCTAACCCTTACCCGAAGCGTTACCCTCATCCATCCCCTAATACTAACCCGTACGCTAACACTAACCCATACCCTAACAGGTATGCTCACCCTAAACAGTTGTCGTAACTTAACCTGTACCCTAAACCGTCCCCGTCCCCGTCCCCTAACCCTAAACCTAAACCTTACCCGAAGCCTTACCCTCACCCGTCCCCTAATCCTAACCCATACGCTAACACTAACCCATACCCTAACATGTACGCACACCCGAAAACGTTGTCGTACCCTAACATGTACCCTAAACCATCCCCGTCCCCTAACCCTAACCCTAACCATACCCCTAAACTTAACCCTTACCCGAAGCCTTACCCTCACCCGTTCCCTAATCCTAACCCGTACGCTAACACTCACCCGTACCCTAAAACGTACGCTCAGCCTAAACCGTTGTCGTACCCTAACCTGAACCCTAAACCGTCCCCGTCCCCGTCCCCTATCCATAACCCTAACCCTAACACTTACCCGAAGCTTTACCCTCACCCGTCCCCTAAACCTAACCCGTACGATAACACTAACCTGTACCCTAACACGTACGCTCACACTAAACCGTTGTCGTACACTAACCTGTACCCTAAACCGTCCCCGTCCCCGTCCCCTAACCCTAACCCTAAACCTAACCCTTACCCGAAGCCTTATCCGCTCCCGTCCCCTAATCTTAACCCGTACGCTAACACTAACACGTACCCTAACACGTACGCTCACCCTAAACCGTTGTCGTACCTAACCTGTACCCTAAACCGTCCCCGTCCCCTAACCCTAACCCTAACCCTAACCCTCACCCTAACCCTTACCTGAAGCCTTACCCTCACCCGTTCCCTAATCCTAACCCGTACGCTAACACTAACCCATACCCTAACACATACGCTCACCCTAAACCTTTGTCGTACCCTAACCTGTACCCTAAACTGTCCCCGTCCCCGTCCCCTAACACTAACCCTAACCCTAACCCAACCCTTACCCGAAGCCTTACCCTCACCCGTCCCCTAATCCTAACCCGTACGCTAACCCTAACCCGTACCCTAACACGTACGCTCACACTAATCCGTTGTCGTACCCTAACCTGTACCCTAAACCGTCCCCGTCCCCGTCCCCGTCACCTAACCCTAACCCTGACCCTTACCCGAAGCCTTACCCTCTCCCGTCCCCTAATCCTAACCCGTACGCTAACACTAACCGGTACCCTAACACGTACGCTCACCCTAAACCGTTGTCGTACCCTAACCTGTACCCTAAACCGTCCCCGTCCCCATCCCCTAAAGCTAACCCTAACCCTAACCCTAACCCTTACCCGAAGCCTTACCCTCACCCGTCCCCTAATCCTAACAAGTACACTAACACTAAACCGTACCCTAACACGTACGCTCACCCTAAACTGTTGTCGTACCCTAACCTGTACCCTAAACCGTCCCCGTCCCCGTCCCCTAACCCTAACCCTAACCCTAACCCTTACACGAAGCCTTACCCTCATTCGTCCCCTAATCCTAACCCGTACGCTAACACTAACCCATACCCTAACACGTACGCTCACCCTAAACCGTTGCCGTAACCTAACCTGTACCCTAAACCGTACCCGTCCCCGTCCCCTAACCCTAACCCTAACCCTAGTCCTAACCCTTACCCGAAGCCTTACCCTCACCCGTCCCCTAATCCTAACCCGTACGCTAAAACTAACCCATACCCTAACACGTACGCTCACCCAAAACCGTTGTCGTACACTAACCTGTACCCTAAACCGTCCCCGTCCCCGTCCCCGTCCCCTAACCCTAACCCTAACCATAACCCTAATACTTACCCGAAGCCTTACCCTCACCCGTCCCCTATTCCTAACCCGTACGCTAACACTAACCCATACCCTAACACGTACGCTCACCCTGAACCGTTGTCGTACACTAAACTGTACCCTAAACCGTCCCCGTCCCCGTCCCCTAACCCTAACCCTAACCGTAACCCTAAACCTTACTCGAAGCCTTACCCTCACCCGTCCCCTAATCCTAACCCGTACGCTAACACTAACCCATACCCTAAGACCTACGCTCACCCTAAAATTTTGTCGTACCCTAACCTGTACCCTAAACCGTCCCCGTCCCCTTCTCCTAACCCTAACCCTAACCCTAACCCTTACCCGAAGCCTTACCCTCACCCGTCCCCTAATCCTAACCCGTACGCTAACACTAACCCGTACCCTAACACGTATGCTCACCCTAAACCGTTGTCGTACCCTAACCTGTACCCTAAACCGTCCCCGTCCCCTAACCCTAAACCTAACCCTAAGCCTAACGCTTACCCGAAGCCTTACCCTCACCCGTCCCCTAATCCTAACCCGTACGCTAACACTAACCCGTACCCTAACACGTACGCTCACCCTAAACCGTTGTCGTACCCTAACCTGTACACTACACCGTCCCCGTCCCCGTCCCCTAACCCTAACCCTAACCCTAATGCTTACCCGAAGCCTTACCCTCACCCGTACCATAAACCTAACCCGTACGCTAACACTAACCCGTACCCTAACACGTACGCTCACCCTAAACCGTTGTCGTACCCTAACCTGTACCCTAAACCGTCCCCGTCCCAGTCCCCTAACCCTAACCCTAACCCTAACTCTTACCCGAAACCTTACCCTCACCCTTCCCCTATTCCTAACACGTACGCTAACACTAAACCATACCCTAACACGTACGCTCACCCTAAAACATTGTCGTACACTAACCTGTACCCTAAACCGTCCCCGTCCCCTAACCCTAATCCTAACCCTAACCCTAACCCTAACCATTACCCGAAGCCTTACCCTCACCCGTTCACTAATCCTAACCCGTACGCTAACACTAACCCATACCCTAACACGTACGCTCACCCTAAACCGTTGTCGTACCCTAACCTGTACCCTAAACCGTCCCCGTCCCCGTCCCCTAACCATAACCCTAACCCTAACCCAACCCTTACCCGAAGCCTTACACTCACCCGTCCCCTAATCCTAACCCGTACGCTAACACTAACCCGTACCCTAACACGTACGCTCACCCTAAACCGTTGTCATACCCTAACCTGTACCCTTAACCGTCCCCGTCCCCGTCCCCGTCCCCTAACCGTAACTCTAACCCTAACCCTTACTCGAAGCCTTACCCTCACCCGTCCCCTAATCCTAACCCGTACGCTAACACTAACCTGTACCCTAACACGTACGCTCACCCTAAACCGTTATCGTACTCTTACCTGTATCCTAAACCGTCCCCGTCCCCGTCCCCTAACACTAACCCTAACCCTAACCCTAAACCTTACCCGAAGCCTTACCCTCACCCGTCCCCTAATCCTAACCCGTACGCTAACACTAACCCGTACCCTAACACGTATGCTCACCCTAAACCGTCCCCGTCCCCGTCCCCTAACCGTAACCCTAACCCTAACCCCAACCCTTACCAATAGCCTTACCATCACCCGTCCCCTAATCCTAACCCGTACGCTAACACTAGCCGGTACCCTAACACGTACGCTCACCCTAAACGGTTGTCGTACGCTAACCTGTACCATAAACCGTCCCCGTCCCCTAACCCTAACCCTAACCCTAACCCTAACCCTTACCCAAAGCCTTACCCTCACCCGTCCCCTAAACCTAACCCGTACGCTAACACTAACCCGTACCCTAACACGTACGCTCACCCTAAAATGTTGTCGTACACTATCCTGTACCCTAAACCGTCCCCGTCCCCGTCCCCGTCCCCTAACCCTAACCCTAACCCTAAGCCTTTCCCGAAGCCTTACCCTCACCCGTCCCCTAATCCTAAACCGTAAACTAACACTAACCCGTACCTAACACGTACGCTCACCCTAAACCGTTGTCGTACCCTATCTTGTACCCTAAACTGTCCCCGTCCACTAACACTAACCCTAACCCTAACCGTAACCCTAACCCTTACCCGAAGCCCTACCCTCACCCGTCCCCTAATCCTAACCCGTACGCTAACACTAACCCATACCCTAACACGTACGCTCACCCTAAACCGTTGTCGTACCATAACCTGTACCCTAAACTGTCCCCGTCCCCGTCCCCTAACCCTAACCCTAACCCTAACCCTAAACCTTACCCGAAGCCTTACCCTCAACCGTCCCCTAATCCTAACCCGTACGCTAACACTAACCCGTACCCTAACACGTACGCTCACCCTAAACCGTTGTAGTACCCAAACCTGTAACCTAAATCGTCCCCATCCCCATCCCCGTCCCGTAACCCTAACCCTTACCCGAAGCGTTACCCTCATCCATCCCCTAATACTAACCCGTACGCTAACACTAACCCATACCCTAACAGGTATGCTCACCCTAAACAGTTGTCGTAACCTAACCTGTACCCTAAACCGTCTCCGTCCCCGTCCCCTAACCCTAAACCTAACCCGAAGCCTTACCCTCACCCGTCCCCTAATCCTAACCCATACGCTAACACTAACCCATACCCTAACATGTACGCACACCCGAAAACGTTGTCGTACCCTAACATGTACCCTAAACTGTCCCCGTCCCCTAACCCTAACCCTAACCCTAACCCTAACCCTAACCCTTACCCGAAGCCTTACCCTCACCCGTTCCCTAATCCTAACCCGTACGCTAACACTAACCCATACCCTAACACATACGCTCACCCTAAATATTTGTCGTACCCTAACCTGTACCCTAAACCGTCCCCGTCCCCGTCCCCTAACCCTAACCCTAACCCTAACCCAACCCTTACCCGAAGCCTTACCCTCACCCGTCCCCTAACCCTAACCCGTACGCTAACCCTAACCCGTACCCTAACACGTACGCTCACACTAATCCGTTGTCGTACCCTAACCTGTACCCTAAACCGTCCCCGTCCCCGTCCCCGTCACCTAACCCTAACCCTAACCCTTACCCGAAGCCTTACCCTCTCCCGTCCCCTAATCCTAACCCGTACGCTAACACTAACCGGTACCCTAACACGTACGCTCACCCTAAACCGTTGTCGTACCCTAACCTGTACCCTAAACCGTCCCCGTCCCCGTCCCCTAAACCTAACCCTAACCCTAACCCTAACCCTTACCCGAAGCCTTACCCTCACCCGTCCCCTAATCCTAACAAGTGCACTAACACTAAACCGTACCCTAACACGTACGCTCACCCTAAACTGTTGTCGTACCCTAACCTGTACCCTAAACCGTACCCGTCCCCGTCCCCTAACCCTAACCCTAACCCTAGTCCTAAACCTTACCCGAAGCCTTACCCTCACCCGTCCCCTAATCCTAACCCGTACGCTAAAACTAACCCATACCCTAACACGTACGCTCACCCAAAACCGTTGTCGTACACTGACCTGTACCCTAAACCGTCCCCGTCCCCGTCCCCGTCCCCTAACCCTAACCCTAACCATAACCCTAATCCTTACCCGAAGCCTTACCCTCACCCGTCCCCTATTCCTAACCCGTACGCTAACACTAACACATACCCTAACACGTACGCTCACCCTAAACCGTTGTCGTACACTAAACTGTACCCTAAACCGTCCCCGTCCCCGTCCCCTAACCCTAACCCTAACCGTAACCCTAAACCTTACTCGAAGCCTTACCCTCACCCGTCCCCTAATCCTAACCCGTACGCTAACACTAACCCATACCCTAACACCTACGCTCACCCTAAAATTTTGTCGTACCCTAACCTGTACCCTAAACCGTCCCCGTCCCCTAACCCTAAACCTAACCCTAACCCTAACGCTTACCCGAAGCCTTATCCTCACCCGCCCCCTAATCCTAACCCGTACGCTAACACTAACCGGTACCCTAACACGTACGCTCACCCTAAACCGTTGTCGTACCCTAACCTGTACACTACACCGTCCCCGTCCCCGTCCCCTAACCCTAACCCTAACCCTAACGCTTACCCGAAGCCTTACCCTCACCCGTACCATAAACCTAACCCGTACGCTAACACTAACCCGTACCCTAACACGTACGCTCACCCTAAACCGTTGTCGTACCCTAACCTGTACCCTAAACCGTCCCCGTCCCAGTCCCCTAACCCTAACCCTAACCCTAACTCTTACCCGAAACCTTACCCTCACCCTTCCCCTATTCCTAACACGTACGCTAACACTAAACCATACCCTAACACGTACGCTCACCCTAAAACATTGTCGTACACTAACCTGTACCCTAAACCGTCCCCGTCCCCTAACCCTAACCCTAACCCTAACCCTACACCTTACCCGAAGCCTTACCCTCACCCGTTCACTAATCCTAACCCGTACGCTAACACTAACCCATACCCTAACACGTACGCTCACCCTAAACCGTTGTCGTACCCTAACCTGTACCCTAAACCGTCCCCGTCCCCGTCCCCTAACCATAACCCTAACCCTAACCCAACCCTTACCCGAAGCCTTACCCTCACCCGTCCCCTAATCCTAACCCGTACGCTAACACTAACCCGTACCATAACACGTACGCTCACCCTAAACCGTTGTCATACCCTAACCTGTACCCTTAACCGTCCCCGTCCCCGTCCCCGTCCCCTAACCGTAACCCTAACCCTAACCCTTACCCGAAGCCTTACCCTCACCCGTCCCTTAATCCTAACCCGTACGCTAACACTAACCTGTACCCTAACACGTACGCTCACCCTAAACCGTTTTCGTACCCTAACCTGTACCCTAAACCGTCCCCGTCCCCGTCCCCGTCACCTAAACCTAACCCTAACCCTAACACTTACCCAAAGCCTTACCCTCACCCGTCACCTAATCCTAACCCGTACGCTAACACTAACCCGTACCATAACACGTACGCTCACACTAAACCATTGTCGTACCCTAACCTGTAACCTAAACCGTCCCTGTCCCCTAACCCTAACCCTAACACTTACCCAAAGCCTTACCCTCACCCGTCCCCTAATCCTAACCCGTACGCTAACACTAACCCGTACCCTAACACGTACGCTCACCCTAAACTGTTGTCGTACCCTAACCTGTACCCTAAACCGTCCCAGTGCCCGTCCCCGTCCCCTAACCCTAAACCTAACCCTAAGCCTTACCCAAAGCCTTACACTCACCCGTCACTTAATCCTAACCCGTACGCTAACACTAACCCGTACCCTAACACGTACTCTCACCCTAAACCGTTGTCATACCCTAACCTGTACCGTAAACCATCCCCGTCCCCTAACCCTAACCCTAACCCTAACCCTTACCCGAAGCCTTACCCTCACCCGTCCCCTAATCCTAACCCGTTCACTAACACTAACCCATACCCTAACACGTACGCTCACCCTAAACCGTTGTCGTACCCTAACCTGTACCCTAAACTGTCCCCGTCCCCTAACCCTAACCCTAACCCTAACCCTATCCCTAACCCTTACCCGAAGCCTTACCCTCACCCGTCCCCTAATCCTAACCCGTACGCTAACACTAACCCATACCCTAACACGTATGCTCACCCTAAACCGTTGTCGTACCCTAACCTGTACCCTAAACCGTCCCCGTCCCCATCCCCTAACCCAACCCTATCCCGAACCCTTACCCGAAGCCTTACCCTCACCCGTCCCCTAATCCTAAACCGTATGCTAACACTAACCCATACCCTAACATGTACGCTCACCCTAAACAGTTGTCGTACCGTAACCTGTACCCTAAAACGTCCCCGTCCCCGTCCCCTAACCCTAACCCTAACCCTAACCCTAACCCTTACCCGAAGCCTTACCCTCACCCGTCCCCAAATCCTAACCCGTATGGTAACACTAACCCGTAACCTAACACGTACGCTCACCGTAAACCGTTGTCGTACCATAACCTGTACCCTAAACCGTCCCCGTCCCCGTCCCCTAACCCTAACCCTAACCCTAACGCTAACCCTACCCCTTACCTGAAGCCTTACACTCACCCGTCGCCTAATCCTAAACCGTACGCTAACACTAACCCGTACCGTAACACGTACGCTCACCCTAATCGGTTGTCGTACCCTAAGCTGTACCCTAAACCGTCCCCGTCCCCGTCCCCGTCCCCTAACCCTAACCCTAAACCTTACCCGAAGCCTTACCCTCACCCGTCCCCTAATCCTAACCCGTACGCTAACACTAACCCGTACCCTAACACGTACGCTCACCCTAAACCGTTGTGGTACCCTAACCTGTACCCTAAACCGTCCCCGTCCCCGTCCCCTAACCCTAACCCTAACCCTAACCCTAAACCTTACCCGAAGCCTTACGCTCAACCGTCCCCTAATCCTAACCCGTACGCTAACACTAACCCGTACCCTAACACGTACGCTCACCCTAAACCGTTGTCGTACCCAAACCTGTAACCTAAATCGTCCCCATCCCCGTCCCCGTCCCCTAACCCTAACCCTTACCCGAAGCGTTACCCTCATCCATCCCCTAATACTAACCCGTACGCTAACACTAACCCATACCCTAACAGGTATGCTCACCCTAAACAGTTGTCGTATCCTAACCTGTACCCTAAACCGTCCCCGTCCCCGTCCCCTAACCCTAAACCTAAACCTTACCCGAAGCCTTACCCTCACCCGTCCCCTAATCCTAACCCATACGCTAACACTAACCCATACCCTAACATGTACGCACACCCGAAAACGTTGTCGTACCCTAACATGTACCCTAAACCATCCCCGTCCCCTAACCCTAACCCTAACCCTACCCCTAAACTTAACCCTTACCCGAAGCCTTACCCTCACCCGTTCCCTAATCCTAACCCGTACGCTAACACTCACCCGTACCCTAAAACGTACGCTCAGCCTAAACGGTTGTCGTACACTAACCTGAACCCTAAACCGTCCCCGTCCCCGTCCCCTATCCATAACCCTAACCCTAACGCTTACCCGAAGCTTTACCCTCACCCGTCCCCTAAACCTAACCCGTACGCTAACACTAACCTGTACCCTAACACGTACGCTCACACTAAACCGTTGTCGTACACTAACCTGTACCCTAAACCGTCCCCGTCCCCGTCCCCTAACCCTAACCCTAAACCTAACCCTTACCCGAAGCCTTATCCGCTCCCGTCCCCTAATCCTAACCCGTACGCTAACACTAACACGTACCCTAACACGTACGCTCACCCTAAACCGTTGTCGTACCTAACCTGTACCCTAAACCGTCCCCGTCCCCTAACCCTAACCCTAACCCTAACCCTAACCCTAACCCTTACCTGAAGCCTTACCCTCACCCGTTCCCTAATCCTAACCCGTACGCTAACACTAACCCACACCCTAACACATACGCTCACCCTAAACCTTTGTCGTACCCTAACCTGTACCCTAAACCGTCCCCGTCCCCGTCCCCTAACCCTAACCCTAACCCTAACCCAACCCTTACCCGAAGCCTTACCCTCACCCGTCCCCTAATCCTAACCCGTACGCTAACCCTAACCCGTACCCTAACACGTACGCTCACACTAATCTGTTGTCGTACCCTAACCTGTACCCTAAACCGTCCCCGTCCCCGTCCCCGTCACCTAACCCTAACCCTAACCCTTACCCGAAGCCTTACCCTCTCCCGTCCCCTAATCCTAACCCGTACGCTAACACTAACCGGTACCCTAACACGTACGCTCACCCTAAACCGTTGTCGTACCCTAACCTGTACCCTAAACCGTCCCCGTCCCCGTCCCCTAAACCTAACCCTAACCCTAACCCTAACCCTTACCCGAAGCCTTACCCTCACCCGTCCCCTAATCCTAACAAGTACACTAACACTAAACCGTACCCTAACACGTACGCTCACCCTAAACTGTTGTCGTACCCTAACCTGTACCCTAAACCGTCCCCGTCCCCGTCCCCTAACCCTAACCCTAACCCTAACCGTTACACGAAGCCTTACCCTCATCCGTCCCCTAATCCTAACCCGTACGCTAACACTAACCCATACCCTAACACGTACGCTCACCCTAAACCGTTGTCGTAACCTAACCTGTACCCTAAACCGTACCCGTCCCCGTCCCCTAACCCTAACCCTAACCCTAGTCCTAACCCTTACCCGAAGCCTTACCCTTACCCGTCCCCTAATTCTAACCCGTACGCTAAAACTAACCCATACCCTAACACGTACGCTCACCCAAAACCGTTGTCGTACACTAACCTGTACACTAAACCGTCCCCGTCCCCGTCCCCGTCCCCTAACCCTAACCCTAACCATAACCCTAATCCTTACCCGAAGCCTTACCCTCACCCGTCCCCTATTCCTAACCCGTACGCTAACACTAACCCATACCCTAACACGTACGCTCACCCTAAACCGTTGTCGTACACTAAACTGTACCCTAAACCGTCCCCGTCCCCGTCCCCTAACCCTAACCATAAACGTAACCCTAAACCTTACTCGAAGCCTTACCCTCACCCGTCCCCTAATCCTAACCCGTACGCTAACACTAACCCATACCCTAACACCTACGCTCACCCTAAAATTTTGTCGTACCCTAACCTGTACTCTAAACCGTCCCCGTCCCCTTCTCCTAACCCTAACCCTAACCCTAACCCTTACCCGAAGCCTTACCCTCACCCGTCCCCTAATCCTAACCCGTACGCTAACACTAACCCGTACCCTAACACGTATGCTCACCCTAAACCATTGTCGTACCCTAACCTGTACCCTAAACCGTCCCCGTCCCCTAACCCTAAACCTAACCCTAACCCTAACGCTTACCCGAAGCCTTACCCTCACCCGTCCCCTAATCCTAACCCGTACGCTAACACTAACCCGTACCCTAAAACGTACGCTCACCCTAAACCGTTGTTGTACCCTAACCTGAACACTACACCGTCCCCGTCCCCGTCCCCTAACCCTAACCCTAACCTTAACGCTTACCCGAAGCCTTACCCTCACCCGTACCATAAACCTAACCCGTACGCTAACACTAACCCGTACCCTAACACGTACGCTCACCCAAAACCGTTGTCGTACCCTAACCTCTACCCTAAACCGTCGCCGTCCCAGTCCCCTAACCCTAACCCTAACCCTAAATCTTACCCGAAACCTTACCCTCACCCTTCCCCTATTCCTAACACGTACGCTAACACTAAACCATACCCTAACACGTACGCTCACCCTAAAACATTGTCGTACACTAACCTGTACCCTAAACCGTCCCCGTCCCCGTCCCCTAACCCTAACCCTAACCCTAACCCTTACCCTTACCCGAAGCCTTACCCTCACCCGTTCAATAATCCTAACCCGTACGCTAACACTAACCCATACCCTAACACGTACGCTCACCCTAAACCGTTGTCGTACCCTAACCTGTACCCTAAACCGTCCCCGTCCCCGTCCCCTAACCATAACCCTAACCCTAACCCAACGCTTACCCGAAGCCTTACCCTCACCCGTCCCCTAATCCTAACCCGTACGCTAACACTAACCCGTACCCTAACACGTACGCTCACCCTAAACCGTTGTCATACCCTAACCTGTACCCTTAACCGTCCCCGTCCCCGTCCCCGTCCCCTAACCGTAACCCTAACCCTAACCCTTACCCGAAGCCTTACCGTCACCCGTCCCCTAATCCTAACCCGTACGCTAACACTAACCTGTACCCTAACACGTACGCTCACCCTAAACCGTTTTCGTACCCTAACCTGTACCCTAAACCGTCCCCGTCCCCGTCCCCGTCACCTAAACCTAACCCTAACCCTAACACTTACCCAAAGCCTTACCCTCACCCGTCCCCTAATCCTAACCCGTACGCTAACACTAACCCGTACCATAACACGTACGCTCACACTAAACCATTGTCGTACCCTAACCTGTAACTAAACCGTCCCTGTCCCCTAACCCTAACCCTAACCCTAACCCTAACCCTTACCCGAAGCCTTACCCTCACCCGTCCACTAATCCTAAACCGTACGCTAACACTAACCCGTAACCTAACACGTACGCTCACCCTAAACTGTTGTCGTACCCTAACCTGTACCCTAAACCGTCCCAGTGCCCGTCCCCGTCCCCTAACCCTAAACCTAACCCTAAGCCTTACCCAAAGCCTTACACTCACCCGTCACTTAATCCTAACCCGTACGCTAACACTAACCCGTACCCTAACACGTACTCTCACCCTAAACCGTTGTCATACCCTAACCTGTACCGTAAACCATCCCCGTCCCCTAACCCTAACCCTAACCCTAACCCTTACCCGAAGCCTTACCCTCACCCGTCCCCTAATCCTAACCCGTTCACTAACACTAACCCATACCCTAACACGTACGCTCACCCTAAACCGTTGTCGTACCCTAACCAGTACCCTAAACTGTCCCCGTCCCCTAACCCTAACCCTAACCCTAACCCTATCCCTAACCCTTACCCGAAGCCTTACCCTCACCCGTCCCCTAATCCTAACCCGTATGCTAACACTAACCCATACCCTAACACGTATGCTCACCCTAAACCGTTGTCGTACCCTAACCTGTACCCTAAACCGTCCCCGTCCCCATCCCCTAACCCAACCCTATCCCGAACCCTTACCCGAAGCCTTACCCTCACCCGTCCCCTAAACCTAAACCGTATGCTAACACTAACCCATACCCTAACACGTACGCTCACCCTAAACAGTTGTCGTACCGTAACCTGTACCCTAAAATGTCCCCGTCCCCGTCCCCTAACCCTAACCCTAACCCTAACCCTAACCCTTACCCGAAGCCTTACCCTCACCCGTCCCCAAATCCTAACCCGTATGGTAACACTAACCCGTAACCTAACACGTACGCTCACCGTAAACCGTTGTCGTACCCTAACCTGTACCCTAAACCGTCCCCGTCCCCGTCCCCTATCCCTAACCCTAACCCTAACGCTTACGCAAAGCCTTACCCTCACCCGTCCCCTAATCCTAAAACGTACGCTAACAGTAATCAGTACCCTAACACGTACGCTCACCCTAAACCTTTGTCGTACCCTAACCTGTACCCTAAACCGTCCCCGTCCCCTAACCCTAACCCTAACCCTAAACCTAACCCTTATCCGAAGCCTTACCCTAACCCGTCCCTTAATCCTAACTCGTACGCTAACACTAACCCATACCCTAACATGTACGCTCACCCTAAACCATTGTCGTACAGTTACCTATACCCTAAACCGTCCCCGTCCCCGTCCCCTAACCCTAACCCTAACCCTAACCCTAACACTTACCCGAAGCCTTACCCTCACCCGTCCCCTAATCCTAACCCGTACGCTAACACTAACCCATACCCTAACACGTACGCTCATCCTAAAATGTTGTCGTACACTAAACTGTACCCTAAACCGTCCCCGTCCCCTAACCCTAAACCTAACCCTAACCCTAACCCTTACCCGAAGCCTTACCCTCACCGGTCCCCTAATCCTAACCCGTACGCTAACACTAACCCGTACCCGAACACGTACGCTCACTCTAAACCGTTGTCGTACCCTAACCTGTACACTAAACCGTCCCCGTCCCCGTCCCCTAACCCTAACCCTAACCCTAACGCTTACCCGAAGCCTTACCCTCACCCGTCCCATATACCTAACCCATACGCTAACACTAACCCGTACCCTAACACGTACGCTCACCCTAAACCGTTGTCGTATCCTAACCTGTACCCTAAACCTTCCCCGTCCCCGTCCCCTAACCCTAACCCTAACCCTAACCCTTACCCGAAGCCTTATCCTCACCCGTCCCCTAATCCTAACCCGTACGCTAACACTAACCCGAAGCCTAACACGTACGCTCAGCCTAAACAGTTGTCGTACCCTAACCTGTACCCTAAACCGTCCCCGTCCCCTAACCCTAACCCTAACACTAACCCTAAACCTTACCCGAAACCTTACCCTCACCCTTCCCCTATTCCTAACACGTACGCTAACACTAACCCATACCCTAACACGTACGCTCACCCTAAACCATTGTCGTACACTAACCTGTACCCTAAACCGTCCCCGTCCCCTAACCCTAACCCTAACCCTAACCCTAAAGCTTACCCAAAGCCTTACCCTCACCCGTTCCCTAATCCTAACCCGTACGCTAACACTAACCCATACCCTAACACCTACGCTCACCCTAAACCGTTGTCGCACCCTAACCTGTACCCTAAACTGTCCCCGTCCCTGTCCCCTAACCCTAACCCTAACCCTAACCCAACCCTTACCCGAAGCCTTACCCTCACCCGTCCCATAATCCTAACCCGTACGTTAACACTAACCCGTACCCTAACACGTACGCTCAACCTAAACCGTTGTCGTACCCTAACCTGTACCCTAAACCGTCCCCGTCCCCATCCCCGTCCCCGAACCATAACCCTAACCCTAACCCTTACCCGAAGCCTTATCCTCACCCGTCCCCTAATCCTAACCCGTACGCTAACACTAACCCATACCCTAACACCTACGCTCACCCTAAACCGTTGTCGTACACTAACCTGTACCCTAAACCGTCCCTGTCCCCTAACCCTAACCCTAAACCTAACCCTTACCCGAAGCCTTACCCTCACCCGTCCCGTAATCCTAACCCGTATGCTAACACTAACCCGTACCCTAACACATACGCTCTACCTAAACCGTTGTTGTACCTTAACCTGTACCCTAAACCGTCCCCGTCCCCGTCCCCTAACCCTAACCCTAACCCTAACCCTAACCCTTACCCGAAGCCTTACCCTCGCCCGTCCCCAAATCCTAACCCGTACGCTAACACTAACCCGTACGCTAACACGTACGCTCATCCTAAACCGTTGTCGTACCCTAAACTGTACCCTAAACCATCCCCGTCCCCTAACCCTAACCCTAACCCTTACCCGAAGCCTTACACTCACCCGTCCCCTAATCCTAACCCGTAGGCTAACACAAAACCGTACCCTAACACGTACGCTCACCCTAATCCGTTGTCGTACCCTAACCTGTACCCTAAACCGTCTCCGTCCCCGTCACCTAACCCAAACCCTAAACCTAACCCTAACCCTTACCCGAAGCCTTGCGCTCACCCGTCCCCTAATCCTAACCCGTAGGCTAACACTAATCCGTAACCTAACACGTACGCTCACACTAAACCGTTGTTGTACCCTAACCTGTACCCTAAACCGTCCCCGTCCCCTAACCCTAACCCTAACCCTAAACCTAACCCTTACCTGAACCCTTACCCTCACCCGTCCCCTAATCCTAACCCGTACTCTAACACTAACTTGTACCCTAACATGTACGCTCACCCTAAACTGTTGTCGTACCCTAAACTGTACCCTAAACCGTCCCCGTCCCCGTCCCCGTCCCCTAACCCTAACCCTAACACTAATCCTTACCCAAAGCCTTACCCTCACCCATCCCCTAATCCTAACCCGTAGGTTAACACTAACCCGTACCCTAACACGTACGCTCAACCTAAACCGTAGTCGTAAACTAACCTGTACCCTAAACCGTCCCCGTCCCCGTCCCCTAACCCTAACCTTAACCCTAACCCATACCCGAAGCCTTACCCTCACCCGTCCCCTAATCTTAAACCGTACGCTAACACTAACCCATACCCTAACACGTACGCTCACCAAAACCGTTGTCATACACTCAACTGTACCATAAACCGTCCCCGTCCCCGTCCCCTAACCCTAACCCTAACCCTAACCCTTACCCGAAGCCTTACCCTCACCCGTCCCCTAATCCTAACCCGTACGCTAACACTAACCCATACCCTAACACTTACGCTCACCCTAAACTGTTGTCGTACCCTAACCTGTACCCTAAACCGTCCCCGTCCCCTATCCCTAACCCTAACCCTAACCATAAACCTAACCCTTACCCGAAGCCTTACCCTCACTCGTCCCCTAATCCTAACCCGTACGCTAACACTAACCCGTACCCTAACACGTACGCTCACCCTAAACCGTTGTCGTACCCTAACCTGAACCCTAAACCGTCCCCGTCCCCTAAACCTAACCCTAACCCTAGCCCTAAACCTAACCCTTACCCGAAGCCTTACCCTCACCCGTCCCTTAATCCTAACCCTTACGCTAACACTAACCCGTACCCTAACACGTACGCTCACCCTAAACCGTTGTCGTACCCTAACGTGTACCCTAAACCATCCCCGTCCCCTAACCCTAACCCTAACCCTAATGCTAACCCTAAACCTAACCCTAACACTTACCCGAAACCTTATCCTAACCCGTCCCCTAATCCTAACATGTACGCTAACACTAACCCGTGCCCTAACACGTACGCTCACCCTAAACCGTTGTTGTACACTAACCTGTACCCTAAACCGTCCCCGTCCACGTCCCCTAACTCTAACCCTAACCCTAACCCTTACCCGAAGCCTTACCGTAACCCGTCCCCTAATCCTAACCCTTACGTTAACACTAACCCATTACCTAACACGTACGATCACCCTAAACTGCTGTCGTCCCCTAACCTGTGCCTTAAACCGTCCCCGTCCCCGTCCCCTAACCCTAACCGTAACCCTAAACCATACCCGAAGCCTTACCCTCACCCGTCCCTTAATCCTAACCCTTACGCTAACACTAACCCGTACCTTAACACCTACGCTCACCCAAAACCTTTGTCGTACCCTAACCTGTACCCTAAACCGTCCCCGTCCCCTAACCCTAACCCTAACCCTAACCCTAAACCTTACCCGAAGCCTTACCATCACCCGTCCCCAATCCTAACCCGTACGCTAACACTAACCCGTACCGTAACACGTACGTTCACCCTAAACCGTTGTCATACACTAACCTGTACTTTAAACCGTCCCCGTCCCCTAACCCTAACCCTAAACCTAAACCTAACCCTAACCCTTACCCGAAGCCTTACCCTCACCCGTCCCCTAATCCTAAACCTGACGCTAACACTAACCCGTACCCTAACACGTACGCTCACCCTAAACCGTTGTTGTACCCTAACCTGTACCGTAAACCGTCCCCGGCCCCGTCCCCTAACCCTAACCCTAACCCTTAACCGAAGCCTTACCATCACCAGTCCCCTAAACCTCACCCGTACGCTAACACTAACGCGTACACTAACACGTAGGCTCACCCTAAACCGTTGACGTACCCTAACCTGTACCCTGAACCGTCCCCGTCCCCGTCCCCTAACCCTAACCCTAACACTAACCCTAACCCATACCCGAAGCCTTACCCTCACGCGTCCCCTAATCCTAACCCGTACGCTAACACTAACCCGTACCCTAACACGTACGTTCAACCTAAACCGTTGCCGTACCTTAACCTGTACCCTAAACCGTCCCCGTCCCCTTCCCCTAACCCTAACCCTAACCGTAACCCTTACCCGAAGCCTTACCCTCACCCGTCCCCTAATCCTAACCCGTACGCTAACACTAACCCGTACTCTAACACGTACGCTCACCCTAAACCGTTTTCGTAACCCAACCTGTACCCTAAACCGTCCCTGTCCCCGTCCCCTAACCCTAACCCTAACCCTAACCCTTACCCGAAGCCTTACCCTCACCCGTCCCCTAATCCTAACCCGTTCACTAACACTAACCCATACCCTAACACGTACGCTCACCCTAAACCGTTGTCGTACCCTAACCAGTACCCTAAA
This sequence comes from Delphinapterus leucas, assembly GCF_059928025.1. NCBI lineage: Eukaryota > Metazoa > Chordata > Mammalia > Artiodactyla > Monodontidae > Delphinapterus > Delphinapterus leucas. The sequence continues at coordinate 10,281,213 of NW_028322232.1, read as the reverse complement.
CTGTCCCCGTCCCCTAACCCTAACCCTAACCCTAACCCTATCCCTAACCCTTACCCGAAGCCTTACCCTCACCCGTCCCCTAATCCTAACCCGTACGCTAACACTAACCCATACCCTAACACATACGCTAACCCTAAACCGTTGTCGTACCCTAACCTGTACCCTAAACCGTCCCCGTCCCCATCCCCTAACCCAACCCTATCCCGAACCCTTACCCGAAGCCTTACCCTCACCCGTCCCCTAAACCTAAACCGTATGCTAACACTAACCCATACCCTAACACGTACGCTCACCCTAAACAGTTGTCGTACCGTAACCTGTACCCTAAAATGTCCCCGTCCCCGTCCCCTAACCCTAACCCTAACCCTAACCCTAACCCTTACCCGAAGCCTTACCCTCACCCGTCCCCAAATCCTAACCCGTATGGTAACACTAACCCGTAACCTAACACGTACGCTCACCGTAAACCGTTGTCGTACCCTAACCTGTACCCTAAACCGTCCCCGTCCCCGTCCCCTATCCCTAACCCTAACCCTAACGCTTACGCAAAGCCTTACCCTCACCCGTCCCCTAATCCTAAAACGTACGCTAACAGTAATCAGTACCCTAACACGTACGCTCACCCTAAACCTTTGTCGTACCCTAACCTGTACCCTAAACCGTCCCCGTCCCCTAACCCTAACCCTAACCCTAAACCTAACCCTTATCCGAAGCCTTACCCTAACCCGTCCCTTAATCCTAACTCGTACGCTAACACTAACCCATACCCTAACATGTACGCTCACCCTAAACCATTGTCGTACAGTTACCTATACCCTAAACCGTCCCCGTCCCCGTCCCCTAACCCTAACCCTAACCCTAACCCTAACACTTACCCGAAGCCTTACCCTCACCCGTCCCCTAATCCTAACCCGTACGCTAACACTAACCCATACCCTAACACGTACGCTCATCCTAAAATGTTGTCGTACACTAAACTGTACCCTAAACCGTCCCCGTCCCCTAACCCTAAACCTAACCCTAACCCTAACCCTTACCCGAAGCCTTACCCTCACCGGTCCCCTAATCCTAACCCGTACGCTAACACTAACCCGTACCCGAACACGTACGCTCACTCTAAACCGTTGTCGTACCCTAACCTGTACACTAAACCGTCCCCGTCCCCGTCCCCTAACCCTAACCCTAACCCTAACGCTTACCCGAAGCCTTACCCTCACCCGTCCCATATACCTAACCCATACGCTAACACTAACCCGTACCCTAACACGTACGCTCACCCTAAACCGTTGTCGTATCCTAACCTGTACCCTAAACCTTCCCCGTCCCCGTCCCCTAACCCTAACCCTAACCCTAACCCTTACCCGAAGCCTTATCCTCACCCGTCCCCTAATCCTAACCCGTACGCTAACACTAACCCGAAGCCTAACACGTACGCTCAGCCTAAACAGTTGTCGTACCCTAACCTGTACCCTAAACCGTCCCCGTCCCCTAACCCTAACCCTAACACTAACCCTAAACCTTACCCGAAACCTTACCCTCACCCTTCCCCTATTCCTAACACGTACGCTAACACTAACCCATACCCTAACACGTACGCTCACCCTAAACCATTGTCGTACACTAACCTGTACCCTAAACCGTCCCCGTCCCCTAACCCTAACCCTAACCCTAACCCTAAAGCTTACCCAAAGCCTTACCCTCACCCGTTCCCTAATCCTAACCCGTACGCTAACACTAACCCATACCCTAACACCTACGCTCACCCTAAACCGTTGTCGCACCCTAACCTGTACCCTAAACTGTCCCCGTCCCTGTCCCCTAACCCTAACCCTAACCCTAACCCAACCCTTACCCGAAGCCTTACCCTCACCCGTCCCATAATCCTAACCCGTACGTTAACACTAACCCGTACCCTAACACGTACGCTCAACCTAAACCGTTGTCGTACCCTAACCTGTACCCTAAACCGTCCCCGTCCCCATCCCCGTCCCCGAACCATAACCCTAACCCTAACCCTTACCCGAAGCCTTATCCTCACCCGTCCCCTAATCCTAACCCGTACGCTAACACTAACCCATACCCTAACACCTACGCTCACCCTAAACCGTTGTCGTACACTAACCTGTACCCTAAACCGTCCCTGTCCCCTAACCCTAACCCTAAACCTAACCCTTACCCGAAGCCTTACCCTCACCCGTCCCGTAATCCTAACCCGTATGCTAACACTAACCCGTACCCTAACACATACGCTCTACCTAAACCGTTGTTGTACCTTAACCTGTACCCTAAACCGTCCCCGTCCCCGTCCCCTAACCCTAACCCTAACCCTAACCCTAACCCTTACCCGAAGCCTTACCCTCGCCCGTCCCCAAATCCTAACCCGTACGCTAACACTAACCCGTACGCTAACACGTACGCTCATCCTAAACCGTTGTCGTACCCTAAACTGTACCCTAAACCATCCCCGTCCCCTAACCCTAACCCTAACCCTTACCCGAAGCCTTACACTCACCCGTCCCCTAATCCTAACCCGTAGGCTAACACAAAACCGTACCCTAACACGTACGCTCACCCTAATCCGTTGTCGTACCCTAACCTGTACCCTAAACCGTCTCCGTCCCCGTCACCTAACCCAAACCCTAAACCTAACCCTAACCCTTACCCGAAGCCTTGCGCTCACCCGTCCCCTAATCCTAACCCGTAGGCTAACACTAATCCGTAACCTAACACGTACGCTCACACTAAACCGTTGTTGTACCCTAACCTGTACCCTAAACCGTCCCCGTCCCCTAACCCTAACCCTAACCCTAAACCTAACCCTTACCTGAACCCTTACCCTCACCCGTCCCCTAATCCTAACCCGTACTCTAACACTAACTTGTACCCTAACATGTACGCTCACCCTAAACTGTTGTCGTACCCTAAACTGTACCCTAAACCGTCCCCGTCCCCGTCCCCGTCCCCTAACCCTAACCCTAACACTAATCCTTACCCAAAGCCTTACCCTCACCCATCCCCTAATCCTAACCCGTAGGTTAACACTAACCCGTACCCTAACACGTACGCTCAACCTAAACCGTAGTCGTAAACTAACCTGTACCCTAAACCGTCCCCGTCCCCGTCCCCTAACCCTAACCTTAACCCTAACCCATACCCGAAGCCTTACCCTCACCCGTCCCCTAATCTTAAACCGTACGCTAACACTAACCCATACCCTAACACGTACGCTCACCAAAACCGTTGTCATACACTCAACTGTACCATAAACCGTCCCCGTCCCCGTCCCCTAACCCTAACCCTAACCCTAACCCTTACCCGAAGCCTTACCCTCACCCGTCCCCTAATCCTAACCCGTACGCTAACACTAACCCATACCCTAACACTTACGCTCACCCTAAACTGTTGTCGTACCCTAACCTGTACCCTAAACCGTCCCCGTCCCCTATCCCTAACCCTAACCCTAACCATAAACCTAACCCTTACCCGAAGCCTTACCCTCACTCGTCCCCTAATCCTAACCCGTACGCTAACACTAACCCGTACCCTAACACGTACGCTCACCCTAAACCGTTGTCGTACCCTAACCTGAACCCTAAACCGTCCCCGTCCCCTAAACCTAACCCTAACCCTAGCCCTAAACCTAACCCTTACCCGAAGCCTTACCCTCACCCGTCCCTTAATCCTAACCCTTACGCTAACACTAACCCGTACCCTAACACGTACGCTCACCCTAAACCGTTGTCGTACCCTAACGTGTACCCTAAACCATCCCCGTCCCCTAACCCTAACCCTAACCCTAATGCTAACCCTAAACCTAACCCTAACACTTACCCGAAACCTTATCCTAACCCGTCCCCTAATCCTAACATGTACGCTAACACTAACCCGTGCCCTAACACGTACGCTCACCCTAAACCGTTGTTGTACACTAACCTGTACCCTAAACCGTCCCCGTCCACGTCCCCTAACTCTAACCCTAACCCTAACCCTTACCCGAAGCCTTACCGTAACCCGTCCCCTAATCCTAACCCTTACGTTAACACTAACCCATTACCTAACACGTACGATCACCCTAAACTGCTGTCGTCCCCTAACCTGTGCCTTAAACCGTCCCCGTCCCCGTCCCCTAACCCTAACCGTAACCCTAAACCATACCCGAAGCCTTACCCTCACCCGTCCCTTAATCCTAACCCTTACGCTAACACTAACCCGTACCTTAACACCTACGCTCACCCAAAACCTTTGTCGTACCCTAACCTGTACCCTAAACCGTCCCCGTCCCCTAACCCTAACCCTAACCCTAACCCTAAACCTTACCCGAAGCCTTACCATCACCCGTCCCCAATCCTAACCCGTACGCTAACACTAACCCGTACCGTAACACGTACGTTCACCCTAAACCGTTGTCATACACTAACCTGTACTTTAAACCGTCCCCGTCCCCTAACCCTAACCCTAAACCTAAACCTAACCCTAACCCTTACCCGAAGCCTTACCCTCACCCGTCCCCTAATCCTAAACCTGACGCTAACACTAACCCGTACCCTAACACGTACGCTCACCCTAAACCGTTGTTGTACCCTAACCTGTACCGTAAACCGTCCCCGGCCCCGTCCCCTAACCCTAACCCTAACCCTTAACCGAAGCCTTACCATCACCAGTCCCCTAAACCTCACCCGTACGCTAACACTAACGCGTACACTAACACGTAGGCTCACCCTAAACCGTTGACGTACCCTAACCTGTACCCTGAACCGTCCCCGTCCCCGTCCCCTAACCCTAACCCTAACACTAACCCTAACCCATACCCGAAGCCTTACCCTCACGCGTCCCCTAATCCTAACCCGTACGCTAACACTAACCCGTACCCTAACACGTACGTTCAACCTAAACCGTTGCCGTACCTTAACCTGTACCCTAAACCGTCCCCGTCCCCTTCCCCTAACCCTAACCCTAACCGTAACCCTTACCCGAAGCCTTACCCTCACCCGTCCCCTAATCCTAACCCGTACGCTAACACTAACCCGTACTCTAACACGTACGCTCACCCTAAACCGTTTTCGTAACCCAACCTGTACCCTAAACCGTCCCTGTCCCCGTCCCCTAACCCTAACCCTAACCCTAACCCTAACCCTTACCCGAAGCCTTATTACACCCGTCCCCTAATCCTAACCCGTACGCTAACACTAACCCGTACCCTAACACGTATGCTCACCCTAAACCGTTGTCGAACCCTAACCTGTACCCTAAACCGTCCCCGTCCCCGACCCCTAACCCTAACCCTAACCCTAACCCTTACCCGAAGCCTTACCCTCACCCGTCCCCTAATCCTAACCCGTACGCTAACACTAACCCATACCCTAACACATACGCTAACCCTAAACTGTTGTCGTACCCTAACCTGTACCCTAAACCGTCCCCGTCCCCATCCCCTAACCCAACCCTATCCCGAACCCTTACCCGAAGCCTTACCCTCACCCGTCCCCTAATCCTAAACCGTATGCTAACACTAACCCATACCCTAACACGTACGCTCACCCTAAACAGTTGTCGTACCGTAACCTGTACCCTAAAATGTCCCCGTCCCCGTCCCCTAACCCTAACCCTAACCCTAACCCTAACCCTTACCCGAAGCCTTACCCTCACCCGTCCCCAAATCCTAACCCGTATGGTAACACTAACCCGTAACCTAACACGTACGCTCACCGTAAACCGTTGTCGTACCCTAACCTGTACCCTAAACCGTCCCCGTCCCCGTCCCCTATCCCTAACCCTAACCCTAACGCTTACGCAAAGCCTTACCCTCACCCGTCCCCTAATCCTAAAACGTACGCTAACAGTAATCAGTACCCTAACACGTACGCTCACCCTAAACCTTTGTCGTACCCTAACCTGTACCCTAAACCGTCCCCGTCCCCTAACCCTAACCCTAACCCTAAACCTAACCCTTATCCGAAGCCTTACCCTAACCCGTCCCTTAATCCTAACTCGTACGCTAACACTAACCCATACCCTAACATGTACGCTCACCCTAAACCATTGTCGTACAGTTACCTATACCCTAAACCGTCCCCGTCCCCGTCCCCTAACCCTAACCCTAACCCTAACCCTAACACTTACCCGAAGCCTTACCCTCACCCGTCCCCTAATCCTAACCCGTACGCTAACACTAACCCATACCCTAACACGTACGCTCATCCTAAAATGTTGTCGTACACTAAACTGTACCCTAAACCGTCCCCGTCCCCTAACCCTAAACCTAACCCTAACCCTAACCCTTACCCGAAGCCTTACCCTCACCGGTCCCCTAATCCTAACCCGTACGCTAACACTAACCCGTACCCGAACACGTACGCTCACTCTAAACCGTTGTCGTACCCTAACCTGTACACTAAACCGTCCCCGTCCCCGTCCCCTAACCCTAACCCTAACCCTAACGCTTACCCGAAGCCTTACCCTCACCCGTCCCATATACCTAACCCATACGCTAACACTAACCCGTACCCTAACACGTACGCTCACCCTAAACCGTTGTCGTATCCTAACCTGTACCCTAAACCTTCCCCGTCCCCGTCCCCTAACCCTAACCCTAACCCTAACCCTTACCCGAAGCCTTATCCTCACCCGTCCCCTAATCCTAACCCGTACGCTAACACTAACCCGAAGCCTAACACGTACGCTCAGCCTAAACAGTTGTCGTACCCTAACCTGTACCCTAAACCGTCCCCGTCCCCTAACCCTAACCCTAACACTAACCCTAAACCTTACCCGAAACCTTACCCTCACCCTTCCCCTATTCCTAACACGTACGCTAACACTAACCCATACCCTAACACGTACGCTCACCCTAAACCATTGTCGTACACTAACCTGTACCCTAAACCGTCCCCGTCCCCTAACCCTAACCCTAACCCTAACCCTAAAGCTTACCCAAAGCCTTACCCTCACCCGTTCCCTAATCCTAACCCGTACGCTAACACTAACCCATACCCTAACACCTACGCTCACCCTAAACCGTTGTCGCACCCTAACCTGTACCCTAAACTGTCCCCGTCCCTGTCCCCTAACCCTAACCCTAACCCTAACCCAACCCTTACCCGAAGCCTTACCCTCACCCGTCCCATAATCCTAACCCGTACGTTAACACTAACCCGTACCCTAACACGTACGCTCAACCTAAACCGTTGTCGTACCCTAACCTGTACCCTAAACCGTCCCCGTCCCCATCCCCGTCCCCGAACCATAACCCTAACCCTAACCCTTACCCGAAGCCTTATCCTCACCCGTCCCCTAATCCTAACCCGTACGCTAACACTAACCCATACCCTAACACCTACGCTCACCCTAAACCGTTGTCGTACACTAACCTGTACCCTAAACCGTCCCTGTCCCCTAACCCTAACCCTAAACCTAACCCTTACCCGAAGCCTTACCCTCACCCGTCCCGTAATCCTAACCCGTATGCTAACACTAACCCGTACCCTAACACATACGCTCTACCTAAACCGTTGTTGTACCTTAACCTGTACCCTAAACCGTCCCCGTCCCCGTCCCCTAACCCTAACCCTAACCCTAACCCTAACCCTTACCCGAAGCCTTACCCTCGCCCGTCCCCAAATCCTAACCCGTACGCTAACACTAACCCGTACGCTAACACGTACGCTCATCCTAAACCGTTGTCGTACCCTAAACTGTACCCTAAACCATCCCCGTCCCCTAACCCTAACCCTAACCCTTACCCGAAGCCTTACACTCACCCGTCCCCTAATCCTAACCCGTAGGCTAACACAAAACCGTACCCTAACACGTACGCTCACCCTAATCCGTTGTCGTACCCTAACCTGTACCCTAAACCGTCTCCGTCCCCGTCACCTAACCCAAACCCTAAACCTAACCCTAACCCTTACCCGAAGCCTTGCGCTCACCCGTCCCCTAATCCTAACCCGTAGGCTAACACTAATCCGTAACCTAACACGTACGCTCACACTAAACCGTTGTTGTACCCTAACCTGTACCCTAAACCGTCCCCGTCCCCTAACCCTAACCCTAACCCTAAACCTAACCCTTACCTGAACCCTTACCCTCACCCGTCCCCTAATCCTAACCCGTACTCTAACACTAACTTGTACCCTAACATGTACGCTCACCCTAAACTGTTGTCGTACCCTAAACTGTACCCTAAACCGTCCCCGTCCCCGTCCCCGTCCCCTAACCCTAACCCTAACACTAATCCTTACCCAAAGCCTTACCCTCACCCATCCCCTAATCCTAACCCGTAGGTTAACACTAACCCGTACCCTAACACGTACGCTCAACCTAAACCGTAGTCGTAAACTAACCTGTACCCTAAACCGTCCCCGTCCCCGTCCCCTAACCCTAACCTTAACCCTAACCCATACCCGAAGCCTTACCCTCACCCGTCCCCTAATCTTAAACCGTACGCTAACACTAACCCATACCCTAACACGTACGCTCACCAAAACCGTTGTCATACACTCAACTGTACCATAAACCGTCCCCGTCCCCGTCCCCTAACCCTAACCCTAACCCTAACCCTTACCCGAAGCCTTACCCTCACCCGTCCCCTAATCCTAACCCGTACGCTAACACTAACCCATACCCTAACACTTACGCTCACCCTAAACTGTTGTCGTACCCTAACCTGTACCCTAAACCGTCCCCGTCCCCTATCCCTAACCCTAACCCTAACCATAAACCTAACCCTTACCCGAAGCCTTACCCTCACTCGTCCCCTAATCCTAACCCGTACGCTAACACTAACCCGTACCCTAACACGTACGCTCACCCTAAACCGTTGTCGTACCCTAACCTGAACCCTAAACCGTCCCCGTCCCCTAAACCTAACCCTAACCCTAGCCCTAAACCTAACCCTTACCCGAAGCCTTACCCTCACCCGTCCCTTAATCCTAACCCTTACGCTAACACTAACCCGTACCCTAACACGTACGCTCACCCTAAACCGTTGTCGTACCCTAACGTGTACCCTAAACCATCCCCGTCCCCTAACCCTAACCCTAACCCTAATGCTAACCCTAAACCTAACCCTAACACTTACCCGAAACCTTATCCTAACCCGTCCCCTAATCCTAACATGTACGCTAACACTAACCCGTGCCCTAACACGTACGCTCACCCTAAACCGTTGTTGTACACTAACCTGTACCCTAAACCGTCCCCGTCCACGTCCCCTAACTCTAACCCTAACCCTAACCCTTACCCGAAGCCTTACCGTAACCCGTCCCCTAATCCTAACCCTTACGTTAACACTAACCCATTACCTAACACGTACGATCACCCTAAACTGCTGTCGTCCCCTAACCTGTGCCTTAAACCGTCCCCGTCCCCGTCCCCTAACCCTAACCGTAACCCTAAACCATACCCGAAGCCTTACCCTCACCCGTCCCTTAATCCTAACCCTTACGCTAACACTAACCCGTACCTTAACACCTACGCTCACCCAAAACCTTTGTCGTACCCTAACCTGTACCCTAAACCGTCCCCGTCCCCTAACCCTAACCCTAACCCTAACCCTAAACCTTACCCGAAGCCTTACCATCACCCGTCCCCAATCCTAACCCGTACGCTAACACTAACCCGTACCGTAACACGTACGTTCACCCTAAACCGTTGTCATACACTAACCTGTACTTTAAACCGTCCCCGTCCCCTAACCCTAACCCTAAACCTAAACCTAACCCTAACCCTTACCCGAAGCCTTACCCTCACCCGTCCCCTAATCCTAAACCTGACGCTAACACTAACCCGTACCCTAACACGTACGCTCACCCTAAACCGTTGTTGTACCCTAACCTGTACCGTAAACCGTCCCCGGCCCCGTCCCCTAACCCTAACCCTAACCCTTAACCGAAGCCTTACCATCACCAGTCCCCTAAACCTCACCCGTACGCTAACACTAACGCGTACACTAACACGTAGGCTCACCCTAAACCGTTGACGTACCCTAACCTGTACCCTGAACCGTCCCCGTCCCCGTCCCCTAACCCTAACCCTAACACTAACCCTAACCCATACCCGAAGCCTTACCCTCACGCGTCCCCTAATCCTAACCCGTACGCTAACACTAACCCGTACCCTAACACGTACGTTCAACCTAAACCGTTGCCGTACCTTAACCTGTACCCTAAACCGTCCCCGTCCCCTTCCCCTAACCCTAACCCTAACCGTAACCCTTACCCGAAGCCTTACCCTCACCCGTCCCCTAATCCTAACCCGTACGCTAACACTAACCCGTACTCTAACACGTACGCTCACCCTAAACCGTTTTCGTAACCCAACCTGTACCCTAAACCGTCCCTGTCCCCGTCCCCTAACCCTAACCCTAACCCTAACCCTAACCCTTACCCGAAGCCTTATTACACCCGTCCCCTAATCCTAACCCGTACGCTAACACTAACCCGTACCCTAACACGTATGCTCACCCTAAACCGTTGTCGAACCCTAACCTGTACCCTAAACCGTCCCCGTCCCCGACCCCTAACCCTAACCCTAACCCTAACCCTTACCCGAAGCCTTACCCTCACCCGTCCCCTAATCCTAACCCGTACGCTAACACTAACCCATACCCTAACACATACGCTAACCCTAAACTGTTGTCGTACCCTAACCTGTACCCTAAACCGTCCCCGTCCCTTATCCCTAACCCTAACCCTAACCATAAACCTAACCCTTACCCGAAGCCTTACCCTCACTCGTACCCTAATCCTAACCCGTACGCTAACACTAACCCGTACCCGAACACGTACGCTCACCCTAAACCGTTGTCGTACCCTAGCCTGTACCCTAAACCGTCCCAGTCCCCTAACCCTAACCCTAACACTAACCCTAACACTAACCCTTACCCGAAGCCTTACCCTCACCCATCCCCTATTCCTAACACGTACGCTAACACTAACCCGTACCCTAACACGTACGCTCACCCTAAACCGTTGTCGTACCCTAACCTGTACCCTAAACCGTCCCCGTCCCCGTCCCCTAACCCTAACCTTAGCACTAACCCTAACCCTTACCCGAAGACTTACCCTCACGCGTCCCCTAATCCTAACCCGTACGCTAACACTAACCCGTACTCTAACACGTACGTTCACCCTAAACCGTTGCCGTACCTTAACCTGTACCCTAAACCGTCCCCGTCCCCGTACCCTAACCCTAGCCCTAACCCTAATCCTTACCCGAAGCCTTACCCTCACCCGTCCCATAATCCTAACCCGTACGCTAACACTAACCCATATCCTAACACGTACGCTCACCCAAAACGTTGTCGTACCCTAACCTGTACCCTAAACCGTCCCCGTCCCCGTCCCTTCACCCTAACCCAAACCCTAACCCTAAACCTTACCCAAAGCCTTACCCTCACCCGTCCCCTAATCCTAACCCGTACGCTAACTCTAACCCATAGCCTAACACGTACGCTCACCCTAAAACGTTGTCGTACACTAAACTGTACCCTAAACCGTCCCCGTCCCCGTCCCCTAACCCTAACCCTAACCGTAACCCTAAATCTTACCCGAAGCCTTACCCTCACCCGTCCCCTAATCCTAACCCGTACGATAACACTAACCCGTACCCTAACACCTACGCTCACCCTAAAACTTTGTCGTACCCTAAACTGTACCCTAAACCATTCCCGTCCCCTAAACGTAACCCTAAACCTAACCATAACCCTAACCCTTACCCGAAGCCTTACCCACACCCGTCCCCCAATCCTAACCCGTACGCTAACACTAACCAGCACCCTAACACGTACGCTCACCCTAAACCATTGTCGTACCATAACCTGTACCCTAAACCGTCCTCGTCCCGTTCCCCTAACCCTAACCCTAACCCTAACCCTTACCCTAAGCCTTACCATCACACGTCCCCTAAACCTAACCCGTACGCTAACATTAACCCGTACCCTAACACGTACGCTCACCCTAAACAGTTGTCGTACCCTAACCTGTACCCTAAACCGTCCCCGTCCCCATCCCCTAACCCTAACCCTAACACTAAACCTAACCCATACCCGAAGCCTTACCCTCACGCGTCCCCTAATCCTAACCCGTACGCTAACACTAACCCGTACCCTAACACGTACGTTCACCCTAAACCGTTGCCGTACCCTAACCTGTACCCTAAACCGTCCCCGTCCCTGTCCCTTCACCCTAACCCTAACCCTAACCCGAACCCTTACCCGAAGCCTTACCCTCACCCGTCCCCTAATCCTAACACGTACGCTAACACTAACCCGTACCCTAACACGTACGCTCACCCTAAACCGTTTTCGTACCCTAACCTGTACCCTAAACCGTCCCCGTCCCCGTCACCTAACCCTAACCCTAACCCTAACCCTAACACTTACCCAAAGCCTTAGCCTCACCCATCCCCTAATCCTAACCCGTACGCTAACAGTAACCCGTACCCTAACACGTACGCTGACACTAAACCATTGTCGTACACTAACCTGAACCCTAAACCGTCCCCGTCCCCTAACCCTAACCCTAATTCTAACCCTAACCCTTTCCCGAAGCCTTACCCTCACCCGTCCCCTAATCCTAACCCGTACTCTAACATAACCCGTACCCTAACACGTACGCTCACCCTAAACTGTTGTCGTACCCTAACCTGTACCCTAAACCGTCCCCGTCCCCGTCCCCGTCCCCTAACCCTAACCCTAAGCCTTACCCGAAGCCTTACACTCACCCGTCCCTTAATCCTAAACGGTACGCTAACACTAACCCGTACCCTAACACGTACGCTCACCCTAAACCGTTGTTATACCCTAACCTGTACCCTAAACCGTACCCATCCCCTAAACCTAACCCTAACCCTAACACTTACCCGAAGCCTTACCCTCACCCGTCCCCTAATCCTAACCCGTACGCTAACACTAACCCGTACCCTAACACGTACGCTCACGCTAAACGGTTGTCGTACCCTGACCTGTACCCTAAACCGTCCCCGTCCCCTAACCCTAACCCTAACCCTAACCCTAACCCTAAACCTTACCCGAAGCCTTAACCTCACCCGTCCCCTAATCGTAACCCGTACGCTAACACTAACCCGTACCCTAACACGTACGCTCACCCTAAACCGTTGTCGTACCCTAACCTGTACCCTAAACCATCCCCGTCCCCTAACCCTAACCCTAACCCTAAACATTACCCTAAGACTTACCGTCACCCGTCCCCTAATCCTAACCTGTACACTAACACTAACCCGTACCCTAACACGTACGCTCACCCTAAACCGTTGTCATACCCTAACCTGTACCCTAAACTGTCCCCGTCCCCTAACCCTAACCCTAAACCTAACCCTTATCCGAAGCCTTACCCTAACCCGTCCCCTAATCCTAACCCGTACGCTAACACTAAACCGTACCCTAACATGTACGCTCACCCTAAACCATTGTCGTACACTAACCTATACCCTAAACTGTCCCCGTCCCCGTCCCCTAACCCTAACCCTAACCCTAACCCTAACCCTTACCCGAAGCCTTACCGTAACCCGTCCCCTAATCCTAACCCTTACGTTAACACTAACCCATTACCTAACACGTACGATCACGCTAAACTGCTGTCGTCCCCTAACCTGTGCCTTAAACCGTCCCCGTCCCCGTCCCCGTCCCCTAACCCTAACCGTAACCCTAAACCATACCCGAAGCCTTACCCTCACCCATCCCCTAATCCTAACCCGTAGGCTAACACTAACCCGTACCTTAACACCTACGGTCACCCAAAACCTTGGTCGTACCCTAACCTGTACCCTAAACCGTCCCCGTCCGCTAACCCTAACCCTAACCCTAACCCTAAAACTTACCCGAAGCCTTACCCTCACCCGTCCCCAATCCTAACCCGTACGCTAACATTAACCCGTACCGTAACACGTACGCTCACCCTAAACCGTTATCGTACCCTAAACTGTACTTTAAACCGTCCCAGTCCCCTAACCCTAACCCTAAACCTAACCCTAACACTAACCCTTACCCGAAGCCTTACCCTCACACGTCCCCTAATCCTAACGCTAACACTAACCCGTACCCTAACACGTACGCTCACCCTAAACTGTTGTCGTACCCTAACCTGTACCCTAAACCGTCCCCGTCCCCGTCCCCTAACCCTAACCCTAACCCTAACCCTTACCCTAAGCCTTACCATCACCCGTCCCCTAAACCTAACCAGTACGCTAACACTATCCCATATCCTAACACGTACGCTCACCCAAAATGTTGTCGTACCCTAACCTGTACCCTAAACCGTACCCGTCCCCATTCCCGTCCCCTAACCGTAACCCTAACCCTAACACTTACCCGAAGCCTTACACTCACCCGTCCCCTAATCCTAACCCATACGCTAACACTAACCCGTACCCTAACACGTACGCTCACCCTAAACTGTTTTCGTACCCTAACCTGTACCCTAAACTGTCCCCGTCCCCGTCCCCTAACCCTAACCCTAACCCTAACCCTAACCCTTACCCAAAGCCTTACCCTCACCCGTCCCCTAATCCTAACCCGTACGCTAACACTAACCCATAGCCTAACACGTACGCTCACCCTAAAACGTTGTCGTACACTAAACTGTACCCTAAACCGTCCCCGTCCCCGTCCCCTAACCCTAACCCTAACCGTAACCCTAAATCTTACCCGAAGCCTTACCCTCACCCGTCCCCTAATCCTAACCCGTACGAGAACACTAACCCGTACCCTAACACCTACGCTCACCCTAAACCTTTGTCGTACCCTAAACTGTACCCTAAACCATTCCCGTCCCCTAACCCTAACCCTAAACATAACCCTAACCCTAAACCTTACCCGAAGCCTTACCCACACCCGTCCCCTAATCCTAACCCGTACGCTAACACTAACCCGCACCCTAACATGTACGCTCACCCTAAACCGTTGTCGTACCCTAACCTGTACCCTAAACCGTCCTCGTCCCGGTCCCCTAACCCTAACCCTAACCCTAACACTTACCCTAAGCCTTACCATCACCCGTCCCCTAAACCTAACTCGTACGCTAACATTAACCCGTACCCTAACACGTACGCTCACCCTAAACCGTTGCCGTACCCAAACCTGTACGCTAAACCGTCCCCGTCCCCATCCCCTAACCCTAACCCTAACACTAAACCTAACCCATACCCGAAGCCTTACCCTCACGCGTCCCCTAATCCTAACCCGTACGCTAACACTAACTCGTACCCTAACACGTACGTTCACCCTAAACTGTTGTCGTACCCTAACCTGTACCCTAAACCGTCCCCGTCCCCGTCCCTTCACCCTAACCCTAACCATAACCCTAACCCTTACCCGAAGCCTTACCCTCACCCGTCCCCTAATCCTAACCCGTACGCTAACACTAACCCGTACCCGAACACGTACGCTCACCATAAACCGTTGTCGTACCCTAGCCTGTACCCTAAACCGTCCCAGTCCCCTAACCCTAACCCTAACACTAACCCTAACACTAACCCTTACCCGAAGCCTTACCCTCACCCATCCCCTATTCCTAACACGTGCGCTAACACTAACCCGTACCCTAACACGTACGCTCACCCTAAACCGTTGTCGTACACTAACCTGTACCCTAAGCCGTCCCCGTCCCCGTCCCCTAACCCTAACCCTTGCACTAACCCTAACCCTTACCCAAAGACTTACCCTCACGCGTCCCCTAATCCTAACCCGTACGCTAACACTAACCCGTACCCTAACACGTACGTTCACCCTAAACCGTTGCCGTACCTTAACCTGTACCCTAAACCTTCCCCGTCCCCGTACCCTAACCCTAACCCTAACCCTAACCCTTACCCGAAGCCTTACCCTCACCCGTCCCATAATCCTAAACCGTACGCTAACACTAACCCATATCCTAACACGTACGCTCACCCAAAACGTTGTCGTACCCTAACCTGTACCCTAAACCGTCCCCGTCCCCGTCCCTTCACCCTAACCCTAACCCTAACCCTAACCCTTACCCAAAGCCTTACCCTCACCCGTCCCCTAATCCTAACCCGTACGCTAACACTAACCCATAGCATAACACGTACGCTCACCCTAAAACTTTGTCGTACACTAAACTGTACCCTAAACCGTCCCCGTCCCCGTCCCCTAACCCTAACCCTAACCGTAACCCTAAATCTTACCCGAAGCCTTACCCTCACCTGTCCCCTAATCCTAACCCGTACGATAACACTAACCCGTACCCTAACACCTACGCTCACCCTAAACCTTTGTCGTACCCTAAACTGTACCCTAAACCATTCCCGTCCCCTAACCCTAACCCTAAACCTAACCCTAACCCTTACCCGAAGCCTTACCCACACCCGTCCCCTAATCCTAACCCGTACGCTAACACTATCCCGCACCCTAACACGTACGCTCACCCTAAACCGTTGTCGTACCCTAACCTGTACCCTAAACCGTCCTCGTCCCGTTCCCCTAACCCTAACCCTAACCCTAACCCTTACCCTAAGCCTTACCATCACCCGTCCCCTAAACCTAACCCGTACGCTAACATTAACCCGTACCCTAACACGTACGCTCACCCTAAACCGTTGTCGTACCCTAAACTGTACCCTAAACCGTCCCCGTCTCCTAACCCTAACCCTAACACTAACCCTAACGCTAACCCTTACCCGAAGCCTTACCCTCACCCATCCCCTATTCCTAACACGTACGCTAACACTAACCCGTAACCTAACACGTACGCTCACCCTAAACCGTTGTCGTACCCTAACCTGTACCCTAAACCGTCCCCGTCCCCTAACCCTAACCCTAACCCTTACCCGAAGCCTTACACTCACCCGTCCCCTAATCCTAACCCGTAGGCTAACACAAAACCGTACCCTAACACGTACGCTCACCCTAATCCGTTGTCGTACCCTAACCTGTACCCTAAACCGTCTCCGTCCCCGTCACCTAACCCAAACCCTAAACCTAACCCTAACCCTTACCCGAAGCCTTGCGCTCACCCGTCCCCTAATCCTAACCCGTAGGCTAACACTAATCCGTAACCTAACACGTACGCTCACACTAAACCGTTGTTGTACCCTAACCTGTACCCTAAACCGTCCCCGTCCCCTAACCCTAACCCTAACCCTAAACCTAACCCTTACCTGAACCCTTACCCTCACCCGTCCCCTAATCCTAACCCGTACTCTAACACTAACTTGTACCCTAACATGTACGCTCACCCTAAACTGTTGTCGTACCCTAAACTGTACCCTAAACCATCCCCGTCCCCGTCCCCGTCCCCTAACCCTAACCCTAACACTAATCCTTACCCAAAGCCTTACCCTCACCCATCCCCTAATCCTAACCCGTAGGTTAACACTAACCCGTACCCTAACACGTACGCTCAACCTAAACCGTAGTCGTAAACTAACCTGTACCCTAAACCGTCCCCGTCCCCGTCCCCTAACCCTAACCTTAACCCTAACCCATACCCGAAGCCTTACCCTCACCCGTCCCCTAATCTTAAACCGTACGCTAACACTAACCCATACCCTAACACGTACGCTCACCAAAACCGTTGTCATACACTCAACTGTACCATAAACCGTCCCCGTCCCCGTCCCCTAACCCTAACCCTAACCCTAACCCTTACCCGAAGCCTTACCCTCACCCGTCCCCTAATCCTAACCCGTAGGCTAACACTAACCCATACCCTAACACTTACGCTCACCCTAAACTGTTGTCGTACCCTAACCTGTACCCTAAACCGTCCCCGTCCCCTATCCCTAACCCTAACCCTAACCATAAACCTAACCCTTACCCGAAGCCTTACCCTCACTCGTCCCCTAATCCTAACCCGTACGCTAACACTAACCCGTACCCTAACACGTACGCTCACCCTAAACCGTTGTCGTACCCTAACCTGAACCCTAAACCGTCCCCGTCCCCTAAACCTAACCCTAACCCTAGCCCTAAACCTAACCCTTACCCGAAGCCTTACCCTCACCCGTCCCTTAATCCTAACCCTTACGCTAACACTAACCCGTACCCTAACACGTACGCTCACCCTAAACCGTTGTCGTACCCTAACGTGTACCCTAAACCATCCCCGTCCCCTAACCCTAACCCTAACCCTAATGCTAACCCTAAACCTAACCCTAACACTTACCCGAAACCTTATCCTAACCCGTCCCCTAATCCTAACATGTACGCTAACACTAACCCGTGCCCTAACACGTACGCTCACCCTAAACCGTTGTTGTACACTAACCTGTACCCTAAACCGTCCCCGTCCACGTCCCCTAACTCTAACCCTAACCCTAACCCTTACCCGAAGCCTTACCGTAACCCGTCCCCTAATCCTAACCCTTACGTTAACACTAACCCATTACCTAACACGTATGATCACCCTAAACTGCTGTCGTCCCCTAACCTGTGCCTTAAACCGTCCCCGTCCCCGTCCCCTAACCCTAACCGTAACCCTAAACCATACCCGAAGCCTTACCCTCACCCGTCCCTTAATCCTAACCCTTACGCTAACACTAACCCGTACCTTAACACCTACGCTCACCCAAAACCTTTGTCGTACCCTAACCTGTACCCTAAACCGTCCCCGTCCCCTAACCCTAACCCTAACCCTAACCCTAAACCTTACCCGAAGCCTTACCATCACCCGTCCCCAATCCTAACCCGTACGCTAACACTAACCCGTACCGTAACACGTACGTTCACCCTAAACTGTTGTCATACACTAACCTGTACTTTAAACCGTCCCCGTCCCCTAACCCTAACCCTAAACCTAAACCTAACCCTAACCCTTACCCGAAGCCTTACCCTCACCCGTCCCCTAATCCTAAACCTGACGCTAACACTAACCCGTACCCTAAAACGTACGCTCACCCTAAACCGTTGTTGTACCCTAACCTGTACCGTAAACCGTCCCCGGCCCCGTCCCCTAACCCTAACCCTAACCCTTAACCGAAGCCTTACCATCACCAGTCCCCTAAACCTCACCCGTACGCTAACACTAACGCGTACACTAACACGTAGGCTCACCCTAAACCGTTGACGTACCCTAACCTGTACCCTGAACCGTCCCCGTCCCCGTCCCCTAACCCTAACCCTAACACTAACCCTAACCCATACCCGAAGCCTTACCCTCACGCGTCCCCTAATCCTAACCCGTACCCTAACACGTACGTTCAACCTAAACCGTTGCCGTACCTTAACCTGTACCCTAAACCGTCCCCGTCCCCTTCCCCTAACCCTAACCCTAACCGTAACCCTTACCCGAAGCCTTACCCTCACCCGTCCCCTAATCCTAACCCGTACGCTAACACTAACCCGTACTCTAACACGTACGCTCACCCTAAACCGTTTTCGTAACCCAACCTGTACCCTAAACCGTCCCTGTCCCCGTCCCCTAACCCTAACCCTAACCCTAACCCTAACCCTTACCCGAAGCCTTATTACACCCGTCCCCTAATCCTAACCCGTACGCTAACACTAACCCGTACCCTAACACGTATGCTCACCCTAAACCGTTGTCGAACCCTAACCTGTACCCTAAACCGTCCCCGTCCCCGACCCCTAACCCTAACCCTAACCCTAACCCTTACCCGAAGCCTTACCCTCACCCGTCCCCTAATCCTAACCCGTACGCTAACACTAACCCATACCCTAACACATACGCTCACCCTAAACTGTTGTCGTACCCTAACCTGTACCCTAAACCGTCCCCGTCCCTTATCCCTAACCCTAACCCTAACCATAAACCTAACCCTTACCCGAAGCCTTACCCTCACTCGTCCCCTAATCCTAACCCGTACGCTAACACTAACCCGTACCCGAACACGTACGCTCACCCTAAACCGTTGTCGTACCCTAGCCTGTACCCTAAACCGTCCCAGTCCCCTAACCCTAACCCTAACACTAACCCTAACACTAACCCTTACCCGAAGCCTTACCCTCACCCATCCCCTATTCCTAACACGTACGCTAACACTAACCCGTACCCTAACACGTACGCTCACCCTAAACCGTTGTCGTACCCTAACCTGTACCCTAAACCGTCCCCGTCCCCGTCCCCTAACCCTAACCTTAGCACTAACCCTAACCCTTACCCGAAGACTTACCCTCACGCGTCCCCTAATCCTAACCCGTACACTAACACTAACCCGTACTCTAACACGTACGTTCACCCTAAACCGTTGCCGTACCTTAACCTGTACCCTAAACCGTCCCCGTCCCCGTACCCTAACCCTAGCCCTAACCCTAATCCTTACCCGAAGCCTTACCCTCACCCGTCCCATAATCCTAACCCGTACGCTAACACTAACCCATATCCTAACACGTACGCTCACCCAAAACGTTGTCGTACCCTAACCTGTACCCTAAACCGTCCCCGTCCCCGTCCCTTCACCCTAACCCAAACCCTAACCCTAAACCTTACCCAAAGCCTTACCCTCACCCGTCCCCTAATCCTAACCCGTACGCTAACTCTAACCCATAGCCTAACACGTACGCTCACCCTAAAACGTTGTCGTACACTAAACTGTACCCTAAACCGTCCCCGTCCCCGTCCCCTAACCCTAACCCTAACCGTAACCCTAAATCTTACCCGAAGCCTTACCCTCACCCGTCCCCTAATCCTAACCCGTACGATAACACTAACCCGTACCCTAACACCTACGCTCACCCTAAAACTTTGTCGTACCCTAAACTGTACCCTAAACCATTCCCGTCCCCTAAACGTAACCCTAAACCTAACCATAACCCTAACCCTTACCCGAAGCCTTACCCACACCCGTCCCCCAATCCTAACCCGTACGCTAACACTAACCAGCACCCTAACACGTACGCTCACCCTAAACCATTGTCGTACCATAACCTGTACCCTAAACCGTCCTCGTCCCGTTCCCCTAACCCTAACCCTAACCCTAACCCTTACCCTAAGCCTTACCATCACACGTCCCCTAAACCTAACCCGTACGCTAACATTAACCCGTACCCTAACACGTACGCTCACCCTAAACAGTTGTCGTACCCTAACCTGTACCCTAAACCGTCCCCGTCCCCATCCCCTAACCCTAACCCTAACACTAAACCTAACCCATACCCGAAGCCTTACCCTCACGCGTCCCCTAATCCTAACCCGTACGCTAACACTAACCCGTACCCTAACACGTACGTTCACCCTAAACCGTTGCCGTACCCTAACCTGTACCCTAAACCGTCCCCGTCCCTGTCCCTTCACCCTAACCCTAACCCTAACCCGAACCCTTACCCGAAGCCTTACCCTCACCCGTCCCCTAATCCTAACACGTACGCTAACACTAACCCGTACCCTAACACGTACGCTCACCCTAAACCGTTTTCGTACCCTAACCTGTACCCTAAACCGTCCCCGTCCCCGTCACCTAACCCTAACCCTAACCCTAATCCTAACACTTACCCAAAGCCTTAGCCTCACCCATCCCCTAATCCTAACCCGTACGCTAACAGTAACCCGTACCCTAACACGTACGCTGACACTAAACCATTGTCGTACACTAACCTGAACCCTAAACCGTCCCCGTCCCCTAACCCTAACCCTAATTCTAACCCTAACCCTTACCCGAAGCCTTACCCTCACCCGTCCCCTAATCCTAACCCGTACTCTAACACTAACCCGTACCCTAACACGTACGCTCACCCTAAACTGTTGTCGTACCCTAACCTGTACCCTAAACCGTCCCCGTCCCCGTCCCCGTCCCCTAACCCTAACCCTAAGCCTTACCCGAAGCCTTACACTCACCCGTCCCTTAATCCTAAACGGTACGCTAACACTAACCCGTACCCTAACACGTACGCTCACCCTAAACCGTTGTTATACCCTAACCTGTACCCTAAACCGTACCCATCCCCTAAACCTAACCCTAACCCTAACACTTACCCGAAGCCTTACCCTCACCCGTCCCCTAATCCTAACCCGTACGCTAACACTAACCCGTACCCTAACACGTACGCTCACGCTAAACGGTTGTCGTACCCTGACCTGTACCCTAAACCGTCCCCGTCCCCTAACCCTAACCCTAACCCTAACCCTAACCCTAAACCTTACCCGAAGCCTTAACCTCACCCGTCCCCTAATCGTAACCCGTACGCTAACACTAACCCGTACCCTAACACGTACGCTCACCCTAAACCGTTGTCGTACCCTAACCTGTACCCTAAACCATCCCCGTCCCCTAACCCTAACCCTAACCCTAAACATTACCCTAAGACTTACCGTCACCCGTCCCCTAATCCTAACCTGTACACTAACACTAACCCGTACCCTAACACGTACGCTCACCCTAAACCGTTGTCATACCCTAACCTGTACCCTAAACTGTCCCCGTCCCCTAACCCTAACCCTAAACCTAACCCTTATCCGAAGCCTTACCCTAACCCGTCCCCTAATCCTAACCCGTACGCTAACACTAAACCGTACCCTAACATGTACGCTCACCCTAAACCATTGTCGTACACTAACCTATACCCTAAACTGTCCCCGTCCCCGTCCCCTAACCCTAACCCTAACCCTAACCCTAACCCTTACCCGAAGCCTTACCGTAACCCGTCCCCTAATCCTAACCCTTACGTTAACACTAACCCATTACCTAACACGTACGATCACGCTAAACCGCTGTCGTCCCCTAACCTGTGCCTTAAACCGTCCCCGTCCCCGTCCCCGTCCCCTAACCCTAACCGTAACCCTAAACCATACCCGAAGCCTTACCCTCACCCATCCCCTAATCCTAACCCGTACGCTAACACTAACCCGTACCTTAACACCTACGGTCACCCAAAACCTTGGTCGTACCCTAACCTGTACCCTAAACCGTCCCCGTCCGCTAACCCTAACCCTAACCCTAACCCTAAAACTTACCCGAAGCCTTACCCTCACCCGTCCCCAATCCTAACCCGTACGCTAACATTAACCCGTACCGTAACACGTACGCTCACCCTAAACCGTTATCGTACCCTAAACTGTACTTTAAACCGTCCCAGTCCCCTAACCCTAACCCTAAACCTAACCCTAACACTAACCCTTACCCGAAGCCTTACCCTCACACGTCCCCTAATCCTAACGCTAACACTAACCCGTACCCTAACACGTACGCTCACCCTAAACCGTTGTCGTACCCTAACCTGTACCCTAAACCGTCCCCGTCCCCGTCCCCTAACCCTAACCCTAACCCTAACCCTTACCCTAAGCCTTACCATCACCCGTCCCCTAAACCTAACCAGTACGCTAACACTATCCCATATCCTAACACGTACGCTCACCCAAAATGTTGTCGTACCCTAACCTGTACCCTAAACCGTACCCGTCCCCATTCCCGTCCCCTAACCGTAACCCTAACCCTAACACTTACCCGAAGCCTTACACTAACCCGTCCCCTAATCCTAACCCATACGCTAACACTAACCCGTACCCTAACACGTACGCTCACCCTAAACTGTTTTCGTACCCTAACCTGTACCCTAAACTGTCCCCGTCCCCGTCCCCTAACCCTAACCCTAACCCTAACCCTAACCCTTACCCAAAGCCTTACCCTCACCCGTCCCCTAATCCTAACCCGTACGCTAACACTAACCCATAGCCTAACACGTACGCTCACCCTAAAACGTTGTCGTACACTAAACTGTACCCTAAACCGTCCCCGTCCCCGTCCCCTAACCCTAACCCTAACCGTAACCCTAAATCTTACCCGAAGCCTTACCCTCAACCGTCCCCTAATCCTAACCCGTACGAGAACACTAACCCGTACCCTAACACCTACGCTCACCCTAAACCTTTGTCGTACCCTAAACTGTACCCTAAACCATTCCCGTCCCCTAACCCTAACCCTAAACATAACCCTAACCCTAAACCTTACCCGAAGCCTTACCCACACCCGTCCCCTAATCCTAACCCGTACGCTAACACTAACCCGCACCCTAACATGTACGCTCACCCTAAACCGTTGTCGTACCCTAACCTGTACCCTAAACCGTCCTCGTCCCGGTCCCCTAACCCTAACCCTAACCCTAACACTTACCCTAAGCCTTACCATCACCCGTCCCCTAAACCTAACTCGTACGCTAACATTAACCCGTACCCTAACACGTACGCTCACCCTAAACCGTTGCCGTACCCTAACCTGTACGCTAAACCGTCCCCGTCCCCATCCCCTAACCCTAACCCTAACACTAAACCTAACCCATACCCGAAGCCTTACCCTCACGCGTCCCCTAATCCTAACCCGTACGCTAACACTAACCCGTACCCTAACACGTACGTTCACCCTAAACCGTTGCCGTACCTTAACCTGTACCCTAAACCTTCCCCGTCCCCGTACCCTAACCCTAACCCTAACCCTAACCCTTACCCGAAGCCTTACCCTCACCCGTCCCATAATCCTAAACCGTACGCTAACACTAACCCATATCCTAACACGTACGCTCACCCAAAACGTTGTCGTACCCTAACCTGTACCCTAAACCGTCCCCGTCCCCGTCCCTTCACCCTAACCCTAACCCTAACCCTAACCCTTACCCAAAGCCTTACCCTCACCCGTCCCCTAATCCTAACCCGTACGCTAACACTAACCCATAGCATAACACGTACGCTCACCCTAAAACTTTGTCGTACACTAAACTGTACCCTAAACCGTCCCCGTCCCCGTCCCCTAACCCTAACCCTAACCGTAACCCTAAATCTTACCCGAAGCCTTACCCTCACCTGTCCCCTAATCCTAACCCGTACGATAACACTAACCCGTACCCTAACACCTACGCTCACCCTAAACCTTTGTCGTACCCTAAACTGTACCCTAAACCATTCCCGTCCCCTAACCCTAACCCTAAACCTAACCCTAACCCTTACCCGAAGCCTTACCCACACCCGTCCCCTAATCCTAACCCGTACGCTAACACTATCCCGCACCCTAACACGTACGCTCACCCTAAACCGTTGTCGTACCCTAACCTGTACCCTAAACCGTCCTCGTCCCGTTCCCCTAACCCTAACCCTAACCCTAACCCTTACCCTAAGCCTTACCATCACCCGTCCCCTAAACCTAACCCGTACGCTAACATTAACCCGTACCCTAACACGTACGCTCACCCTAAACCGTTGTCGTACCCTAAACTGTACCCTAAACCGTCCCCGTCTCCTAACCCTAACCCTAACACTAACCCTAACGCTAACCCTTACCCGAAGCCTTACCCTCACCCATCCCCTATTCCTAACACGTACGCTAACACTAACCCGTAACCTAACACGTACGCTCACCCTAAACCGTTGTCGTACCCTAACCTGTACCCTAAACCGTCCCCGTCCCCTAACCCTAACCCTAACCCTAGCACTAACCCTAACCCTTACCCGAAGACTTACCCTCACGCGTCCCCTAATCCTAACCCGTACGCTAACACTAACCCGTACCCTAACACGTACATTCACCCTAAACCGTTGCCGTACCTTAACCTGTACCCTAAACCGTCCCCCTTCCCATACCCTAACCCTAACCCTAACCCCAACCCTTACCCGAAGCCTTACCCTCACCCGTCCCATAATCCTAACCTGTACGCTAACACTAACCCATATCCTAACACGTACGCTCACCCAAAACGTTGTCGTACCATAACCTGTACCCTAAACCGTCCCCATTCCCGTCCCTTCACCCTAACCCTAACCCTAACCCTAACCCTTACCCGAAGCATTACACTCAGCCGTCCCCTAATCCTAAACGGTAAGCTAACACTAACCAGTACCCTAACACGTACGCTCACCCTAAACCGTAATCGTACCCTTACCTGTATCCTAAACTGTCCCCGTCCCCGTCCCCTAACACTAACCCTAACCCTAACCCTAAACCTTACCCGAAGCCTTACCCTCACCCGTCCCTTAATCCTAACCCTTACGCTAACACTAACCCGTACCTTAACACCTACGCTCACCCAAAACCTTTGTCGTACCCTAACCTGTACCCTAAACCGTCCCCGTCCCCTAACCCTAACCCTAACCCTAACCCTAAACCTTACCCGAAGCCTTACCATCACCCGTCCCCAATCCTAACCCGTACGCTAACACTAACCCGTACCGTAACACGTACGTTCACCCTAAACCGTTGTCATACACTAACCTGTACTTTAAACCGTCCCCGTCCCCTAACCCTAACCCTAAACCTAAACCTAACCCTAACCCTTACCCGAAGCCTTACCCTCACCCGTCCCCTAATCCTAAACCTGACGCTAACACTAACCCGTACCCTAAAACGTACGCTCACCCTAAACCGTTGTTGTACCCTAACCTGTACCGTAAACCGTCCCCGGCCCCGTCCCCTAACCCTAACCCTAACCCTTAACCGAAGCCTTACCATCACCAGTCCCCTAAACCTCACCCGTACGCTAACACTAACGCGTACACTAACACGTAGGCTCACCCTAAACCGTTGACGTACCCTAACCTGTACCCTGAACCGTCCCCGTCCCCGTCCCCTAACCCTAACCCTAACACTAACCCTAACCCATACCCGAAGCCTTACCCTCACGCGTCCCCTAATCCTAACCCGTACGCTAACACTAACCCGTACCCTAACACGTACGTTCAACCTAAACTGTTGCCGTACCTTAACCTGTACCCTAAACCGTCCCCGTCCCCTTCCCCTAACCCTAACCCTAACCGTAACCCTTACCCGAAGCCTTACCCTCACCCGTCCCCTAATCCTAACCCGTACGCTAACACTAACCCGTACTCTAACACGTACGCTCACCCTAAACCGTTTTCGTAACCCAACCTGTACCCTAAACCGTCCCTGTCCCCGTCCCCTAACCCTAACCCTAACCCTAACCCTAACCCTTACCCGAAGCCTTATTACACCCGTCCCCTAATCCTAACCCGTACGCTAACACTAACCCGTACCCTAACACGTATGCTCACCCTAAACCGTTGTCGAACCCTAACCTGTACCCTAAACCGTCCCCGTCCCCGACCCCTAACCCTAACCCTAACCCTAACCCTTACCCGAAGCCTTACCCTCACCCGTCCCCTAATCCTAACCCGTACGCTAACACTAACCCATACCCTAACACATACGCTCACCCTAAACTGTTGTCGTACCCTAACCTGTACCCTAAACCGTCCCCGTCCCTTATCCCTAACCCTAACCCTAACCATAAACCTAACCCTTACCCGAAGCCTTACCCTCACTCGTCCCCTAATCCTAACCCGTACGCTAACACTAACCCGTACCCGAACACGTACGCTCAC
Organism: Delphinapterus leucas; assembly: GCF_059928025.1. Taxonomy (NCBI): domain Eukaryota; kingdom Metazoa; phylum Chordata; class Mammalia; order Artiodactyla; family Monodontidae; genus Delphinapterus; species Delphinapterus leucas. Next base: position 10,253,962 of record NW_028322232.1, on the reverse strand, counting down.
CCTAAACCGTTGTCGTACCCTAGCCTGTACCCTAAACCGTCCCAGTCCCCTAACCCTAACCCTAACACTAACCCTAACACTAACCCTTACCCGAAGCCTTACCCTCACCCATCCCCTATTCCTAACACGTACGCTAACACTAACCCGTACCCTAACACGTACGCTCACCCTAAACCGTTGTCGTACCCTAACCTGTACCCTAAACCGTCCCCGTCCCCGTCCCCTAACCCTAACCTTAGCACTAACCCTAACCCTTACCCGAAGACTTACCCTCACGCGTCCCCTAATCCTAACCCGTACGCTAACACTAACCCGTACTCTAACACGTACGTTCACCCTAAACCGTTGCCGTACCTTAACCTGTACCCTAAACCGTCCCCGTCCCCGTACCCTAACCCTAGCCCTAACCCTAATCCTTACCCGAAGCCTTACCCTCACCCGTCCCATAATCCTAACCCGTACGCTAACACTAACCCATATCCTAACACGTACGCTCACCCAAAACGTTGTCGTACCCTAACCTGTACCCTAAACCGTCCCCGTCCCCTAACCCTAACCCTAACCCTAACCCTAAACCTTACCCGAAGCCTTACCATCACCCGTCCCCAATCCTAACCCGTACGCTAACACTAACCCGTACCGTAACACGTACGTTCACCCTAAACCGTTGTCATACACTAACCTGTACTTTAAACCGTCCCCGTCCCCTAACCCTAACCCTAAACCTAAACCTAACCCTAACCCTTACCCGAAGCCTTACCCTCACCCGTCCCCTAATCCTAAACCTGACGCTAACACTAACCCGTACCCTAAAACGTACGCTCACCCTAAACCGTTGTTGTACCCTAACCTGTACCGTAAACCGTCCCCGGCCCCGTCCCCTAACCCTAACCCTAACCCTTAACCGAAGCCTTACCATCACCAGTCCCCTAAACCTCACCCGTACGCTAACACTAACGCGTACACTAACACGTAGGCTCACCCTAAACCGTTGACGTACCCTAACCTGTACCCTGAACCGTCCCCGTCCCCGTCCCCTAACCCTAACCCTAACACTAACCCTAACCCATACCCGAAGCCTTACCCTCACGCGTCCCCTAATCCTAACCCGTACGCTAACACTAACCCGTACCCTAACACGTACGTTCAACCTAAACTGTTGCCGTACCTTAACCTGTACCCTAAACCGTCCCCGTCCCCTTCCCCTAACCCTAACCCTAACCGTAACCCTTACCCGAAGCCTTACCCTCACCCGTCCCCTAATCCTAACCCGTACGCTAACACTAACCCGTACTCTAACACGTACGCTCACCCTAAACCGTTTTCGTAACCCAAACTGTACCCTAAACCGTCCCTGTCCCCGTCCCCTAACCCTAACCCTAACCCTAACCCTAACCCTTACCCGAAGCCTTATTACACCCGTCCCCTAATCCTAACCCGTACGCTAACACTAACCCGTACCCTAACACGTATGCTCACCCTAAACCGTTGTCGAACCCTAACCTGTACCCTAAACCGTCCCCGTCCCCGACCCCTAACCCTAACCCTAACCCTAACCCTTACCCGAAGCCTTACCCTCACCCGTCCCCTAATCCTAACCCGTACGCTAACACTAACCCATACCCTAACACATACGCTCACCCTAAACTGTTGTCGTACCCTAACCTGTACCCTAAACCGTCCCCGTCCCTTATCCCTAACCCTAACCCTAACCATAAACCTAACCCTTACCCGAAGCCTTACCCTCACTCGTCCCCTAATCCTAACCCGTACGCTAACACTAACCCGTACCCGAACACGTACGCTCACCCTAAACCGTTGTCGTACCCTAGCCTGTACCCTAAACCGTCCCAGTCCCCTAACCCTAACCCTAACACTAACCCTAACACTAACCCTTACCCGAAGCCTTACCCTCACCCATCCCCTATTCCTAACACGTACGCTAACACTAACCCGTACCCTAACACGTACGCTCACCCTAAACCGTTGTCGTACCCTAACCTGTACCCTAAACCGTCCCCGTCCCCGTCCCCTAACCCTAACCTTAGCACTAACCCTAACCCTTACCCGAAGACTTACCCTCACGCGTCCCCTAATCCTAACCCGTACGCTAACACTAACCCGTACTCTAACACGTACGTTCACCCTAAACCGTTGCCGTACCTTAACCTGTACCCTAAACCGTCCCCGTCCCCGTACCCTAACCCTAGCCCTAACCCTAATCCTTACCCGAAGCCTTACCCTCACCCGTCCCATAATCCTAACCCGTACGCTAACACTAACCCATATCCTAACACGTACGCTCACCCAAAACGTTGTCGTACCCTAACCTGTACCCTAAACCGTCCCCGTCCCCGTCCCTTCACCCTAACCCAAACCCTAACCCTAAACCTTACCCAAAGCCTTACCCTCACCCGTCCCCTAATCCTAACCCGTACGCTAACTCTAACCCATAGCCTAACACGTACGCTCACCCTAAAACGTTGTCGTACACTAAACTGTACCCTAAACCGTCCCCGTCCCCGTCCCCTAACCCTAACCCTAACCGTAACCCTAAATCTTACCCGAAGCCTTACCCTCACCCGTCCCCTAATCCTAACCCGTACGATAACACTAACCCGTACCCTAACACCTACGCTCACCCTAAAACTTTGTCGTACCCTAAACTGTACCCTAAACCATTCCCGTCCCCTAAACGTAACCCTAAACCTAACCATAACCCTAACCCTTACCCGAAGCCTTACCCACACCCGTCCCCCAATCCTAACCCGTACGCTAACACTAACCAGCACCCTAACACGTACGCTCACCCTAAACCATTGTCGTACCATAACCTGTACCCTAAACCGTCCTCGTCCCGTTCCCCTAACCCTAACCCTAACCCTAACCCTTACCCTAAGCCTTACCATCACACGTCCCCTAAACCTAACCCGTACGCTAACATTAACCCGTACCCTAACACGTACGCTCACCCTAAACAGTTGTCGTACCCTAACCTGTACCCTAAACCGTCCCCGTCCCCATCCCCTAACCCTAACCCTAACACTAAACCTAACCCATACCCGAAGCCTTACCCTCACGCGTCCCCTAATCCTAACCCGTACGCTAACACTAACCCGTACCCTAACACGTACGTTCACCCTAAACCGTTGCCGTACCCTAACCTGTACCCTAAACCGTCCCCGTCCCTGTCCCTTCACCCTAACCCTAACCCTAACCCGAACCCTTACCCGAAGCCTTACCCTCACCCGTCCCCTAATCCTAACACGTACGCTAACACTAACCCGTACCCTAACACGTACGCTCACCCTAAACCGTTTTCGTACCCTAACCTGTACCCTAAACCGTCCCCGTCCCCGTCACCTAACCCTAACCCTAACCCTAACCCTAACACTTACCCAAAGCCTTAGCCTCACCCATCCCCTAATCCTAACCCGTACGCTAACAGTAACCCGTACCCTAACACGTACGCTGACACTAAACCATTGTCGTACACTAACCTGAACCCTAAACCGTCCCCGTCCCCTAACCCTAACCCTAATTCTAACCCTAACCCTTACCCGAAGCCTTACCCTCACCCGTCCCCTAATCCTAACCCGTACTCTAACACTAACCCGTACCCTAACACGTACGCTCACCCTAAACTGTTGTCGTACCCTAACCTGTACGCTAAACCGTCCCCGTCCCCGTCCCCGTCCCCTAACCCTAACCCTAAGCCTTACCCGAAGCCTTACACTCACCCGTCCCTTAATCCTAAACGGTACGCTAACACTAACCCGTACCCTAACACGTACGCTCACCCTAAACCGTTGTTATACCCTAACCTGTACCCTAAACCGTACCCATCCCCTAAACCTAACCCTAACCCTAACACTTACCCGAAGCCTTACCCTCACCCGTCCCCTAATCCTAACCCGTACGCTAACACTAACCCGTACCCTAACACGTACGCTCACGCTAAACGGTTGTCGTACCCTGACCTGTACCCTAAACCGTCCCCGTCCCCTAACCCTAACCCTAACCCTAACCCTAACCCTAAACCTTACCCGAAGCCTTAACCTCACCCGTCCCCTAATCGTAACCCGTACGCTAACACTAACCCGTACCCTAACACGTACGCTCACCCTAAACCATTGTCGTACCCTAACCTGTACCCTAAACCATCCCCGTCCCCTAACCCTAACCCTAACCCTAAACATTACCCTAAGACTTACCGTCACCCGTCCCCTAATCCTAACCTGTACACTAACACTAACCCGTACCCTAACACGTACGCTCACCCTAAACCGTTGTCATACCCTAACCTGTACCCTAAACTGTCCCCGTCCCCTAACCCTAACCCTAAACCTAACCCTTATCCGAAGCCTTACCCTAACCCGTCCCCTAATCCTAACCCGTACGCTAACACTAAACCGTACCCTAACATGTACGCTCACCCTAAACCATTGTCGTACACTAACCTATACCCTAAACTGTCCCCGTCCCCGTCCCCTAACCCTAACCCTAACCCTAACCCTAACCCTTACCCGAAGCCTTACCGTAACCCGTCCCCTAATCCTAACCCTTACGTTAACACTAACCCATTACCTAACACGTACGATCACGCTAAACCGCTGTCGTCCCCTAACCTGTGCCTTAAACCGTCCCCGTCCCCGTCCCCTAACCCTAACCGTAACCCTAAACCATACCCGAAGCCTTACCCTCACCCATCCCCTAATCCTAACCCGTACGCTAACACTAACCCGTACCTTAACACCTACGGTCACCCAAAACCTTGGTCGTACCCTAACCTGTACCCTAAACCGTCCCCGTCCGCTAACCCTAACCCTAACCCTAACCCTAAAACTTACCCGAAGCTTTACCCTCACCCGTCCCCAATCCTAACCCGTACGCTAACATTAACCCGTACCGTAACACGTACGCTCACCCTAAACCGTTATCGTACCCTAAACTGTACTTTAAACCGTCCCAGTCCCCTAACCCTAACCCTAAACCTAACCCTAACACTAACCCTTACCCGAAGCCTTACCCTCACACGTCCCCTAATCCTAAAGCTAACACTAACCCGTACCCTAACACGTACGCTCACCCTAAACCGTTGTCGTACCCTAACCTGTACCCTAAACCGTCCCCGTCCCCGTCCCCTAACCCTAACCCTAACCCTAACCCTTACCCTAAGCCTTACCATCACCCGTCCCCTAAACCTAACCCGTACACTAACACTAACTCGTACCCTAACACGTACGCTCACCCTAAACCGTTGTCGTACACTAACCTGTACCCTAAACCGTCCCCGTCCCCTAACCCTAACCCTAACCCTAACCGTTACCCAAAGCCTTACCCTCACCTGTCCCCTAATCCTAACCCGTACGCTAACACTAACCCGTACCCTAACACATACGCTCACCCTAAACCGTTATCGTACCCTAACCTGTATCCTAAACCGTCCCCGTACCCGTCCCGTAATCCTAAGCCTAACCCTAACCGTAAACCTTACCCGAAGCCTTACCCTCACCCGTCCCCTAATCCTAACCCGTACGCTAACACTAACCCGTACCCTAACACGTATGCTCACCCTAAACTGTTGTCGTACCCTAACCTGTACAATAAACCGTCCCCATCCCCTAACCCTAAACCTAACCCTTACCCTAACCCTTACCCGAAGCCTTACCCTCACCCGTCCCCTAATCCTAACCCGTACGCTAACACTAACCCGTACCCTAACACGTACGCTCACCCTAAACTGTTGTCGTAACCTAACCTGTACCCTAAACCGTCCCCGTCCCCGTCCCCGTCCCCTAACCCTAACCCTAATCCTAAGCCTTACCCGAAGCCTTACACTCACCCGTCCCTTAATCCTAAACGGTACGCTAACACTAACCCGTACCCTAACACGTACGCTCACCCTAAACCGTTGTTATACCCTAACCTGTACCCTAAACCGTCCCCGTCGCCTAAACCTAACCCTAACCCTAACCCTTACCCGAAGCCTTACCCTCACCCGTCCACTAATCCTAACCCGTACGCTAACACTAACCCGTACCCTAACACGTACGCTCACCCTAAACGGTTGTCGTACCCTGACCTGTACCCTAAACCATCCCCGTCCCCTAACCCTAACCCTAACCCTAACCCTAACCCTAAACCTTACCCGAAGCCTTAACCTCACCCGTCCCCTAATCGTAACCCGTACGCTAACACTCACCCGTACCCTAACACGTACGCTCACCCTAAACCGTTGTCATACCCTAACCTGTACCATAAACCATTCCCGTCCCCTAACCCTAACCCTAACCCTAACCATTTCCCGAAGCCTTACCCTCACCCGTCCCCTAATCCTAACACGTACGCTAACACTAACCCATACCCTAACACGTACGCTCACCCTAAACCGTTGTCGTACCCTAACCTGTACCCTAAACCTTCCCCGTCCCCTAACCCTAACCCTAACCCTAACCCTAAACCTAACCCTTACCCGAAGCCTTACCCTAACACATCCCCTTATCCTAACCCGTACGCGAACACTAACCCGTACCCTAACACGTACGCTCACCCTAAATCGTTGTCGTACACTAACCTGTACCGTAAACCGTCCCCGTCCCCGTCCCCTAACCCTAACCCTAACCCTAACCCTAAACCTTACCCGAAGCCTTACACTCACCCGTCCCCTAATCCTAACCCGTACACTAACACTAACCCGTACCCTAACACGTACGCTCACCCTAACCCGTTGTCGTACACTAACCTGTACCCTAAACCGTCCCCGTCCCCTAACCCTAATCCTAACCCTAACCCTAACCCTTACCCAAACCTTACCCTCACCTGTCCCCTAATCCTAACCCGTACCCTAAAACTAACCCGTACCCTAACACATACGCTCACCCTAAACCGTTATCGTATCCTAAACTGTATCCTAAACCGTCCCCGTACCCGTCCCCTAACACTAACCCTAACCCTAACCGTATACCTTACCCGAAGCCTTACCCTCACCCGTCCCCTAATCCTAACCCGTACGCTAACACTAACCCGTACCCTAACACGAATGCTCACCCTAAACCGTTGTCGTACCCTAACCTGTACCCTAAACCGTCCCCGTCCCCTAACCCTAAACCTAACCCTAACCCTAACCCTTACCCGAAGCCTTACACTCACCCGTCCCCTAATCCTAACCCGTACACTAAAACTAACCCGTACCCTAACACGTACGCTCACCCTAAACCGTTGTCGTACCCTAACCTGTACCCTAAACTGTCCCCGTCCCCTAACCCTAACCCTAACCCTAAACCTAACCCTTACCCGAAGCCTTACCCTCACCCGTCCCCTAATCCTAACCCGTATGCTAACACTAACCCATACCCTGACACGTACGCTCACCCTAAACAGTTGTCGTACCGTAACCTGTACCCTAAAACGTCCCCGTCCCCTAACCCTAACCCTAACCCTAACCCTAACCCTTACCGAAGCCTTACCCTCACCCGTCCCCTAATCCTAACCCATACGGTAACACTAACCTGTACCCTAACACGTACACTCACCGTAAACCGTTGTGGTACGCTAACCTGTACCCTAAACCGTCCCCGTCCCAGTCCCCTAACCCTAACCCTAACCCTAACCCTAACCCTTACCCAAAGCCTTACCCTCACCCATCCCCTAATCCTAACCCGTACGCTAACAGTAATCAGTACCCTAACACGTACGCTCACCCTAAACCGTTGTCGTACCCTAACCTGTACCCTAAACCGTCCCCGTCCCCTAACCCTAACCCTAACCCTAAACCATCCCCGTCCCCGTCCCCTAACCCTAACCCTAACCCTAACCCTAACACTTACCCGAAGCCTTACCCTCACCCGTCCCCTAATCCTAACCCGTACGCTAACCCTAAACCATACCCTAACACGTACGCTCACCCTAAAACGTTGTCGTAAACTAAGCTGTACCCTAAACCGTCCCCGTCCCCGTCCCCGTCCCCTAACCCTAACCCTAACCCTAAGCCTTAACCGAAGCCTTACACTCACCCGTCCCTTAATCCTAAATGGTACGCTAACACTAACCCGTACCCTAACACGTACGCTCACCCTAAACCGTTGTTATACCCTAACCTGTACCCTAAACCGTCCCCGTCCCCTAAACCTAACCCTAAACCTAACCCTTACCCGAAGCCTTACCCTCACCCGTCCCCTAATCCTAACCCGTACGCTAACACTAACCCGTACCCTAACACGTACGCTCACCCTAAACGGTTGTCGTACCCTTACCTGTACCCTAAACCGTCCCCGTCCCCTAACCCTAACCCTAACCCTAACCCTAACCCTAAACCTTACCCGAAGCCTTAACCTCACCCGTCCCCTAATCATAACCCGTACGCTAACACTCACCCGTACCCTAACACGTACGCTCACCCTAAACCGTTGTCATACCCTAACCTGTACCCTAAACCATCCCCGTCCCCTAACCCTAACCCTAACCCAAACCATTAGCCGAAGCCTTACCCTCACCCGTCCCCTAATCCTAACCCGTACACTAACACTAACCCGTACCCTAACACGTACGCTCACCCTAAACCGTTGTCATACCCTAACCTGTACCCTAAACTGTACCCGTCCCCTAACCCTAACCCTAACACTAACACTAACCCTTACCCGAAGCCTTACCCTCACCCGTCCCCTAACCCTAACCCGTACGCTAACACTGACCCATACCCTAACACGTACGCTCACCCTAAACCGTTGTCGTACCATATCCTGTACCCTTAACCGTCCCCGTCCCCGTCCCCTAACCCAACCCTAACCCTAACCCTTACCCGAAGCCTTACCCTCACCCGTCCCCTAATCCTAAACCGTATGCTAACACTAACCCATACCCTAACACGTACGCTCACCCTAAACAGTTGTCGTACCGTTACCTGTACCCTAAAACGTCCCCGTCCCCTAACCCTAACCCTAACCCTAACCTTAACCCTAACCCTTACCCGAAGCCTTAGCCTCACCCGTCCCCTAATCCTAACCCGTACGGTAACACTAACCCGTACCCTAACACGTACGCTCACCGTAAACCGTTGTCGTACCCTAACCTGTACCCTAAACCGTCCCCGTCCCCGTCCCCTAACCCTAACCCTAACCCTAACCCTAACCCTTACCCAAAGCCTTACCCTCACCCGTCCCCTAATCCTAACCCGTACGCTAACAGTAATCAGTACCCTAACACGTATGCTCAACCTAAACCGTTGTCGTACCCTAACCTGTACCCTAAACCGTCCCCGTCCCCTAACCCTAACCCTAACCCTAAGCCTAACCCTTACCCGAAGCCTTACCCTCACCCGTCCCCTAATCCTAACCCGTACGCTAACACTAACACATACCCTAACACATACGCTCACCCTAAAACGTTGTCGTACACTAAACTGTACCCTAAACCGTCCCCGTCCCCGTCCCCAAACCCTAACCCTAACCGTAACCCTAAATCTTACCCGAAGCCTTACGCTCACCCGTCCCCTAATCCTAACCCGTACGTTAACTCTAACCCGTACCCTACCACCTACGCACACCCTAAACCTTTGTCGTACCCTAACCTGTACCCTAAACCATCCCCGTCCCCTAACCCTAACCCTAACCCTAACCATAACCCTAACCCTTACCCGAACCCTTACCCTCACCCGTCCCCTAATCCTAACCCGTACGCTAACACTAACCCGTACCCTAACACGTACGCTCACCCTAAACCGTTGTCATACCCTAACCTGTACCCTAAACCGTTCCCGTCCCCGTCCCCTAACCCTAACACTAACCCTAACCCTTACCCTAAGCCTTACCATCACCCGTCCCCTAAACCTAACCCTTACGCTAACACTAACCCGTACCGTAACACGTACGCTCACCCTAAACCGTTGTCGTTCCCGAAACTGTACACTAAACCGTCCCCGTCCCCATCCCCTAACCCTAACCCTTACACTAACCCTAACCCATACCCGAAGCCTTACCCTCACGCGTCCCGTAATCCTAACCCGTACGCTAACACTAACCCGTACCCTAACACGTACGTTCACGCTAAACCGTTGCCGTACCCTAACCTGTACCCTAAACCGTCCCCGTCCCCGTCCCTTCACCCTAACCCTAACCCTAACCCTAACCCTAACACTAACCCTAACACTAACCCTTACCCGAAGCCTTACCCTCACCCGTCCCTTAATCCTAACCCGTACGCTAACACTGACCCATACCCTAACACGTACGCTCACCCTAAACCGTTGTCGTACCATATCCTGTACCCTAAACCGTCCCCGTCCCCGTCCCCTAACCCAACCCTAACCCTAACCCTTACCCGAAGCCTTAGCCTCACCCGTCCCCTAATCCTAACCCGTACGGTAACACTAACCCGTACCCTAACACGTACGCTCACCGTAAACTGTTGTCGTACCCTAACCTGTACCCTAAACCGTCCCCGTCCCCGTCCCCTAACCCTAACCCTAACCCTAACCCTTACCCAAAGCCTTAGCCTCACCCGTCCCCTAATCCTAACCCGTACGCTAACAGTAATCAGTACCCTAACACGTATGCTCAACCAAAACCGTTGTCGTACCCTAACCTGTACCCTAAACCGTCCCCGTCCCCTAACCCTAACCCTAACCCTAAACCTAACCCTTATCCGAACCCTTACCCTAACCCGTCCCCTAATCCTAACCCGTACGCTAACACTAACCCGTACCCTAACATGTACGCTCACCCTAAACCATTGTCGTACACTAACCTATACCCTAAACCGTCCCCGTCCCCATCCCCTAACCCTAACCCTAACCCTAACCCTAACACTTACCCGAAGCCTTACCCTCACCCGTCTCCTAATCCTAACCCGTACGCTAACACTAACACATACCCTAACACATACGCTCACCGTAAAACGTTGTCGTACACTAAACTGTACCCTAAAACGTCCCCGTCCCCGTCCCCAAACCCTAACCCTAACCGTAACCCTAAATCTTACCCGAAGCCCTACGCTCACCCGTCCCCTAATCCTAACCCGTACGTTAACTCTAACCCGTACCCTACCACATACGCTCACCCTAAACCTTTGTCGTACCCTAACCTGTACCCTAAACCATCCCCGTCCCCTAACCCTAACCCTAACCCTAACCCTAACCCTTACCCGAACCCTTACCCTCACCCGTCCCCTAATCCTAACCCGTACGCTAACACTAACCCGTACCCTAACACGTACGCTCACCCTAAACCGTTGTCATACCCTAACCTGTACCCTAAACCGTCCCCGTCCCCGTCCCCTAACCCTAACCCTAACCCTAACCCTTACCCTAAGCCTTACCATCACCCGTCCCCTAAACCTAACCCTTACGCTAACACTAACACGTACCGTAACACGTACGCTCACCCTAAACCGTTGTCGTTCCCTAACCTGTACACTAAACCGTCCCCGTCCCCATCCCCTAACCCTAAACCTTACACTAACCCTAACCCATACCCGAAGCCTTACCCTCACGCGTCCCCTAATCCTAACCCGTACGCTAACACTAACCCCTACCCTAACACGTACGCTCACCCTAAACCGTTGTCGTACCCTAACCTGTGCCCTAAACCGTCCACGTCCCCGTCGCCTAACCCTAAACCTAACCCTAAGCCTAACCCTTACCCGAAGCCTTACACTCACCCGTCCCCTAATCCTAACCCGTACGCTAACACTAACCCGTACCCTAACACGTACGCTCACCCTAAACCGTTGTCATACCCTAACCTGTACTTTAAACTGTCCCCGTCCCCTAACCCTAACCCTAAACCTAACCCTAACCCTAACTCTTACCCGAAGCCTTACCCACACCCGTCCCCTAATTCTAACCCGCACGCTAACACTAACCCGTACCCTAACACGTACGCTCACCCTAAACCGTTGTCATACCCTAACCTGTACCCTAAACCGTCCCCGTCCCCGTCCCCGTACCCTAACCCTAACCCTAACCCTTACCCAAAGCCGTACCATCACCCGTCCCCTAAACCTAACCCGTACGCTAACACTAACCCGTACCGTAACACGTACGCTCACCCTAAACCATTGCCGTACCCTAAACTGTACCCTAAACCGTCCCCGTCCCCGTCCCTTCACCCGAACCCTAAGCCTAACCCTAACCCTTACCCGAAGCCTTACCCTCACCCGTCCCCTAATCCTAATCCGTACACTAACACTAACCGGTACCCTAACACGTACGCTCACCCTAAACCGTTGTCGTACACTAGCCTGTACCCTAAACCGTCCCGGTCCCCTAACCCTAACCCTAACCCTAACCCTAACACTAACCCTTACCCGAAGCCTTACACTCACCCATTCCCTATTCCTAACACGTACGCTAACACTAACCCATACCCTAACACGTACGCTCACCCTAAACCGTTGTCGTACCCTAACCTGTACCCTAAACCGTCCCCTTCCCGGTCCCCTAACCCTAACCCTAACCCTAACCCTAACCCTTACCCGAAGCCTTACCCTCACCCGTCCCCTAATCCTAACCCGTACGCTAACACTAACCCGTACCCTAACACGTACGCTCACCCTAAACTGTTGTCGTAACCTAACCTGTACCCTAAACCGTCCCCGTCCCCTAACCCTAACCCTAACCCTAACCCTTACCCGAAGGCTTACCCTCACCCGTCCCCTAATCCTAACCCGTACACTAACACTAACCCGTACCCAAACACGTACGCTCACCCTAAACCGTTGTCGTACTATAACCTGTACCCTAAACCGTCCCCATCCCCTAACCCAACCCTAACCCTAACCCTTACCCGAAGCCTTACCCTCACCCGACCCCTAATCCTAAACCGTATGCTAACACTAACCCATACCCTAACACGTACCCTCACCCTAAACAGTTGTCGTACCGTAACCTGTACCCTAAAACGTCCCCGTCCCCTAACCCTAACCCTAACCCTAACCCTTACCGAAGCCTTACCCTCACCCGTCCCCTAATCCTAACCCATATGGTAACACTAACCCGTACCCTAACACGTACACTCACCGTAAACCGTTGTCGTACCCTAACCTGTACCCTAAACCGTCCCCGTCCCCGTCCCCTAACCCTAACCCTAACCCTAACCCTAACCCTTACCCAAAGCCTTACCCTCACCCATCCCCTAATCCTAACCCGTACGCTAAAAGTAATCAGTACCCTAACACGTACGCTCACCCTAAACCGTTGTTGTACCCTAACCTGTACCCTAAACCGTCCCCGTCCCCTAACCCTAACCCTAACCCTAAACCTAACCCTTATCCTAAGCCTTACCATAACCCCTCCCCTTATCCTAACCCGTACGCTAACACTAACCCGTACCCTAACATGTACGTTCACCCTAAACCATTGTCGTACACTAACCTATACCCTAAACCGTCCCCGTCCCCGTCCCCTAACCCTAACCCTAAACCTAACCCTTATCCTAAGCCTTACCATAACCCCTCCCCTTATCCTAACCCGTACGCTAACAGTAACTCGTACCCTAACACGTACGCTCACACTAAACCATTGTCGTACACTAACCTGAACCCTAAACCGTCCCCGTCCCCTAACCCTAACCCTAACCCTAACCCTTACCCGAAGCCTTACCCTCACCCGTCCCCTAATCCTAACCCGTACTCTAACACTAACCCGTACCCTAACACGTACGCTCACCCTAAACTGTTGTCGTATCCTAACCAGTACCCTAAACCGTCCCCGTCCCCGTCCCCGTCACCTAACCCTAACCCTAAGCCTTACCCGAAGCCTTACACTCACCCGTCCCTTAATCCTAAACGGTACGCTACACTAACCCGTACCCTAACACGTACGCTCACCCTAAACCTTTGTTATACCCTAACATGTACCCTAAACAGTCCCCGTCCCCTAAACCTAACCCTAACCCTAACCCTTACCCGAAGCCTTACCCTCACCCGTCCCCTAATCCTAACCCGTACGCTAACACTAACCCGTACCCTAACACGTACGCTCACCCTACACGGTTGTCGTACCCTGACCTGAACCCTAAACCGTCCCCGTCCCCTAACCCTAAACCTAACCCTAACCCTAACCCTAAACCTTACCCGAAGCCTTAACCTCACCCGTCCCCTAATCGTAACCCGTACGCTATCACTAACCCGTACCCTAACACATACGCTCACCCTAAACCGTTGTCGTACCCTAACCTGTACCCTAAACCATCCCCGTCCCCTAATCCTAACCCTAACCCTAACCATTACCCTAAGACTTACACTCACCCGTCCCCTAATCCTAACCCGTACACTAACACTAACCCGTACCCTAACACGTACGCTCACCCTAAACCGTTGTCATACCCTAACCTGTACCCTAAACTGTCCCCGTCCCCTAACCCTAACCCTAAACCTAACCCTTACCCGAAGCCTTACCCTCACCCGTCCCCTAATCCTAACCCGTACGCTAACACTGACCCATACCCTAACACGTACGCTCACCCTAAACAGTTGTCGTACCATATCCTGTACCCTAAACCGTCCCCGTCCCCGTCCCCTAACCCAACCCTAACCCTAACCCTTACCCGAAGCCTTACCCTCACCCGTCCACTAATCCTAAACCGTATTCTAACACTAAACCATACCCAACACGTACGCTCACCCTAAACAGTTGTCGTACAGTTACCTGTACCCTAAAACGTCCCCGTCCCCTAACCCTAACCCTAACCCTAACCTTAACCCTAACCCTTACCCGAAGCCTTACCCTCACCCGTCCCCTAATCCTAACCCGTACGTTAACATTAACCCGTACCCTAACACGTACGCTCACCCTAAACCGTTGTCGTGCCCTAACCTGTACCCTAAACCTTCCCCGTCAACGTCCCCTAACCCTAACCCTAACCCTAAACCTAACCCTTACCCGAAGCCTTACCCTAACCCATCCCCTTATCCTAAACCGTACGCGAACACTAACCTGTACCCTAAAACGTACGCTCACCTTAAATCATTGTCGTACACTAACCTGTACCGTAAACCGTCCCCGTCCCCGTCCCCTAACCCTAACCCTAACCCTAACCCTAAACCTTACCCGAAGCCTTACACTCACCCGTCCCATAATCCTAACCCGTACACTAACACTAACCCGTACCCTAACACGTACGCTCACCCTAAACCGTTGTCGTACACTAACCTGTACCCTAAACCGTCCCCTTCCCCTAACCCTAATCCTAACCCTAACCCTAAACCTAACCCTTACCCAAAGCCTTACCCTCACCTGTCCCCTAATCCTAACCCGTACGCTAACACTAACCCGTACTCTAACACATACGCTCACCCTAAACCGTTATCGTACCCTAACCTGTATCCTAAACCGTCCCCGTACCCGTCCCCTAACACTAACCCTAACCCTAACCGTAAACCTTACCCGAAGCCTTACCCTCACCCGTCCCCTAATCCTAACCCGTACGCTAACACTAACCCGTACCCTAACACGTACGCTCACACTAAACCGTTGTCGTACCCTAACCTGTACCCTAAACCGTCCCCGTCCCCTAACCCTAAACCTAACCCTAACCCTAACCCTTACCCGAAGCCTTACCCTCACCCGTCCCCTAATCCTAACCCGTACGCTAACACTAACCCGTACCCTAACACGTACGCTCACCCTAAACTGTTGTCGTAACCTAACCTGTACCCTAAACCGTCCCCGTCTCCTAACCCTAACCCTAACCCTAAACGTTACCCGAAGCCTTACCCTCACCCGTCCCCTAATCCTAACCCGTACACTAACACTAACCTGTACCCTAACACGTACGCTCACCCTAAACCGTTGTCGTACCCTAACCTGTACCCTAAACTGTCCCCGTCCCCTAACCCTAACCCTAACCCTAAACCTAACCCTTACCCGAAGCCTTACACTCACCCGTCCCCTAATCCTAAACCGTATGCTAACACTAACCCATACCCTAACACGTACGCTCACCCTAAACAGTTGTCTTACCATTACCTGTACCCTAAAACGTCCCCGTCCCCTAACCCTAACCCTAATCCTAACCTTAACCCTAACCCTTACCCGAAGCCTTAGCCTCACCCGTCCCCTAATCCTAACCCGTACGGTAACACTAACCCGTACCCTAACACGTACGCTCACCGTAAACCGTTGTCGTACCCTAACCTGTACCCTAAACCGTCCCCGTCCCCTAACCCTAACCCTAACCCTAACCCTAACCCTTACCCAAAGCCTTACCCTCACCCGTCCCATAATCCTAACCCGTACGCTAACAGTAATCAGTACCCTAAGACGTATGCTCAACCTAAACCGTTGTCGTACCCTAACCTGTATCCTAAACCGTCCCCGTCCCCTAACCCTAAACCTAACCCTAAACCTAACCCTTATCCGAAGCCTTACCCTAACCCGTCCCCTAAACCTAACCCGTACGCTAACACTAACCCGTACCCTAACATGTACGCTCACCCTAAACCATTGTCGTACACTAACCTATACCCTAAACCGTCCCCGTCCCCATCCCCTAACCCTAACCCTAACCCTAACCCTAACACTTACCCGAAGCCTTACCCTCACCCGTCCCCTAATCCTAACCCGTACGCTAACACTAACACATACCCTAACACATACGCTCACCCTAAAACGTTGTCGTACACTAAACTGTACCCTAAACCGTCCCCGTCCCCGTCCCCAAACCCTAACCCTAACCGTAACCCTAAATCTTACCCAAAGCCTTACGCTCACCCGTCCCCTAATCCTAACCCGTACGTTAACACTAACCCGTACCCTACCAACTACGCTCACCCTAAACCTTTGTTGTACCCTAACCTGTACCCTAAACCATCCCCGTCCCCTAACCCTAACCCTAACCCTAACCCTAACCCTAACCCTTATCCGAAACCTTACCCTCACCCGTCCCCTAATCCTAACCCGTACGCTAACACTAACCCATACCCTAACACGTACGCTCACCCTAAACCGTTGTCATACCCTAACCTGTACCCTAAACCGTCCCTGTCCCCGTCCCCTAACCCTAACCCTAACCCTAACCCTTACCCTAAGCCTTACCATCACCCGTCCCCTAAACCTAACCGTTACGCTAACACTAACCCGTACCGTAACACGTACGCTCACCCTAAACCGTTGTCGTTCCCTAACCTGTACCCTAAACCGTCCCCATCCCCATCCCCTAACCCTAACCCTAACACTAACCCTAACCCATACCCGAAGCCTTACCCTCACGCGTCCCGTAATCCTAACCCGTACGCTAACACTAAACCGTACCCTAACACGTACGTTCACACTAAACCGTTCCCGTACCCTAACCTGTACCCTAAACCGTCCCCGTCCCCGTCCCTTCACCCTAAACCTAACCCTAACCCTAACCCTTACCCGAAGCCTTACCCTCATCCGTCCCCTAATCCTAACCCGTACGCTAACACTAACCCGTACCCTAACACGTACGCTCACCCTAAACCATTGTCGTACCTTAGCCTGTACCCTAAACCGTACCGGTCCCCTAACCCTAACCCTAACCCTAACCCTAACACTAACCCTTACCCGAAGCCTTACCCTCACCCATCCCCTATTCCTAACACGTACGCTAACACTAACCCATACCCTAACACGTACGCTCACCCTAAACCGTTGTCGTACCCTAACCTGTACCCTAAACCGTCCCCGTCCCCGTCCCCTAACCCTAACCCTAACCCTAAACCTAACCCTTACCCGAAGCCTTACCCTAACCCATCCCCTTATCCTAACCCGTACGCGAACACTAACCCGTACCCTAACACGTACGCTCACCCTAAATCGTTGTCGTACACTAAACTGTACCATAAACCGTCCCCGTCCCCGTCCCCTAACTCTAACCCTAACCCTAAACCTTACCCGAAGCCTTACACTCACCCGTCCCCTAATCCTAACCCGTACACTAACACTAACCCGTACCCTAACAAGTACGCTCACCCTAAACCGTTGTCGTACACTAACCTGTACCTTAAACCGTCCCCGTCCCCTAACCCTAATCCTAACCCTAAGCCTAACCCAAACCCTTACCCAAAGCCTTACCCTCACCTGTCCCCTAATCCTCACCCGTACGCTAACACTAACCCGTACCCTAACACATACGCTCACCCTAAACCGTTATCGTACCCTAACCTGTATCCTAAACCGTCCCCGTACCCGTCCACTAACACTAACCCTAACCCTAACCGTAAACCTTACCCGAAGCCTTACCCTCACCCGTCCCCTAATCCTAACCCGTACGCTAACACTAACCCGTACCCTAACACGTATGCTCACCCTAAACCGGGGTCGTACCCTAACCTGTACACTAAACCGTCCCCGTCCCCTAACCCTGAACCTAACCCTAACCCTAAACATTACCCGAAGCCTTACCCTCACCCGTCCCCTAATCCTAACCCGTACGCTAACACTAACCCGTACCCTAACACGTACGCTCACCCTAAACTGTTGTCGTAACCTAACCTGTACCCTAAAGCATCCCCGTCCCCGTCCCCTAACCCTAACCCTAACCCTTACCCGAAGCCTTACCCTCACCCGTCCCCTAATCCTAACCCGTACGCTAACACTAACCCGTACCCTAACACGTACGCTCACCCTAAACGATTGTCGTACCCTGACCTGTACCCTAAACCGTCCCCGTCCCCTAACCCTAACCCTAACCCTAAACCTTACCCGAAGCCTTAACCTCACCCGTCCCCTAGTCGTAACCCGTACGCTAACACTCACCCGTACCCTAACACGTACGCTCACCCTAAACCGCTGTCATACCCTAACCTGTACCCTAAACCATCCCCGTCCCCTAACCCTAACCCTAACCTTAACCATTACCCGAAGCCTTACCCTCACCCGTCCCCTAATCCTAACCCGTACACTAACACTAACCCGTACCCTAACACGTAAGCTCACCCTAAACCGTTGTCATACCCTAACCCGTACCCTAAACTGTCCCCATCCCCTAACCTTAACCCTAACCCTAACCCTAACCCTAACCCGAAGCCTTACCCTCACCCGTCCCCTAATCCTAACCCGTACGCTAACACTGACCCATACCCTAACACGTACGCTCACCCTAAACCGTTGTCGTGCCATATCCTGTACCCTAAACCGTCCCCGTCCCCGTCCCCTAACCCAACCCTAACCCTAACCCTTACCCGAAGCCTTACCCTCACCCGTCCCCTAATCCGAAACCGTATGCTAACACTAACCCATACCCTAACATGTACGCTCACCCTAAACATTTGTCGTACCGTTACCTGTACCCTAAAACGTCCCCGTCCCCTAACCCTAACCCTAACCCTAACCTTAACCCTAACCCTTACCCGAAGCCTTAGCCTCACCCTACCCTAATCCTAACCCGTACGGTAACACTAACCCGTACCCTAACACGTACGCTCACCGTAAAGCGTTGTCGTACCCTAACCTGTACCCTAAACCGTCCCCGTCCCTGTCCCCTAACCCTAACCCTAACCCTAACCCTTACCCGAAGCCTTACCCTCACCCGTCCCCTAATCCTAACCTTACGCTAACACTAGCACGTACCCTAACACGTACGCTCACCCTAAACTGTTGTCGTAACCTAACCTGTACCCTAAACCGTACCCGTCCCCTAACCCTAACCCTAACCCTTACCCGAAGCCTTACCCTCTCCCGTCCCCTAATCCTAACCCGTACACTAACACTAACCCGTACCCTAACACATACGCTCACCCTAAACCGTTGTCGTACCCTAACCTGTATCCTAAATTGTCCCCGTCCCCTAACCCTAACCCTAACCCTAAACCTAACCCTTACCCGAAGCCTTACCCTCTCCCGTCCCCTAATCCTAACCCGTACGCTAACACTGACCCATACCCTAACACGTACGCTCACCCTAAACCGTTGTCGTACCATAACCTGTACCCTAAACCGTCCCCGTCCCCTAACCCTAATCCTAACCCTAAACCTAACCCTTATCCGAAGCCTTACCCTAACCCGTCCCCTAATCCTAACCCGTACGCTAACACTAACCCGTACCCTAACATGTACGCTCACCCTAAACCATTGTCGTACACTAACCTATACCCTAAACCAACCCCGTCCCCGTCCCCTAACCCTAACCCTAATCCTAACACTTACCCGAAGCCTTACCCTCACCCGTCCCCTAATCCTAACTCGTACGCTAACACTAACCCATACCCTAACACGTACACTCACCCTAAAACGTTGTCGTACACTAAACTGTACCCTAAACCGTCCCTGTCCCCGTCCCCTAACCCTAACCCTAACCGTAACCCTATATCTTACCCGAAGCCTTACCCTCACCCGTCCCCTAATCCTAACCCGTACGCTAACACTAACACATACCCTAACACCTACGCTCACCCTAAACCTTTGTCGTACAATAACCTGTACACTAAACCATCCCCGTCCCCTAACCCTAACCCTAACCCTAACCCTAACCCTAACCCTTACCCGAAGCCTTACCCTCACCCGTGCCTAATCCTAACCCGTACGCTAACACTGACCCGTACCCTAACACGTACGCTCACCCTAAACCGTTGTCGTACCCTAACCTGTGCCCTAAACCGTCCCCGTCCCCGTCCCCTAACCCTAACCCTAACCCTAAGCCTAACCCTTACCCGACGCCTTACCCTCACCTGTCCCCTAATCCTAACCCGTACGCTAACACTAACGCGTACCCTAACACGTACGCTCACCCTAAACCGTTGTCATACCCTAACCTGTACTTTAAACTGTCCCCGTCCCCTAACCCTCACCCTAAACCTAACCCTAACCCTAACTCTTACCCGAAGCCTTACCCACACCGGTCCCCTAATCCTAACCCGTACGCTAACACTAACCCGTACCCTAACACGTACGCTCATCCTAAACCGTTGTCGTACCCTAACCTGTACCCTAAACCGTCCCCGTCCCCGTCCCCTAACCCTAACCCTAACCCTAACCCTTACCCTAAGCCTTACCATCACCCGTCCCCTAAACCTAACCCGTACGCTAACACTAACCCGTACCGTAACACGTACGCTCACCCTAAACCGTTGTCGTTCCCTAACCTGTACACAAAAACGTCCCCGTCCCCATGCCCTAACCCTAACCCTAACACTAACCCTAACCCATACCCGAAGCCTTACCCTCACGCGTCCCGTTATCCTAACCCGTACGCTAACACTAACCCGTACCCTAACACGTACGCTCACCCTAAACCGTTGTCGTACCCTAACCTGTACCCTAAACCGTCCCTGTCCCCTAACCCTAACCCTAACCCTAACCCTTACCCGAAGCCTTACACTCACCCGTCCCCTAATCCTAACCCGTACGCTAACACTAACCCGTACCGTAACACGTACGCTCACCCTAATCCGTTGTCGTACCCTAACCTGTACCCTAAACCGTCCCCGTCCCCGTCCCTTAACCCTAACCCTAACCCTCAACCTTACCCGATGCCTTACCCTCACCTGCCCCTAATCCTAACCCGTACACTAACACTAACCCATACCCTAACACTTATACTCACCCTAAACCGTTGTCGTACCCTAAACTGTATCCTAAACCGTCCCCGTCCCCGTTCCCTTACCCTAACCCTAACCCTAACCCTAACCCTTACCCGAAGCCTTACCCTCACCCGTCCCCTAATCCTAACCCGTACGCTAACATTAACCCATACCCTAACACTTACGCTCACCCTAAACTGTTGTCGTACCCTAACCTGTACCCTAAACCGTCCCCTTCCCCTATCCCTAACCCTAACTCTAACCCTAACCCTAACCCTTACCCGAAGCCTTACCCTCACTCGTCCCCTAATCCTAACCCGTACGCTAACACTAACCCGTACCCTAACACGTACGCTCACCCTAAACCGTTTTCGTACCCTAACCTGTACCCTAAACCGTCCCCGTCCCCTAACCCTAACCCTAACGCTAACGCTAACACTAAACCTAACCCAGCACTTACCCGAAGCCTTATCCTAACCCGTCCCCTAATCCTAAAACGTACGCTAACACTAACCCGTGCCCTAACACGTACGCTCACCCTAAACCTTTGTCGTACACTAACCTGTACCCTAAACAGTCCCCGTACCCGTCCCCTAACCCTAACCCTAACCCTAACCCTTACCCGAAGCCTTACCGTAACCCGTCCCCTAATCCTAACCCTTACGTTAACACTAACCCGTTACCTAACACGTACGATCACCCTAAAACGCTGTCGTCCCCTAACCTGTGCCTTAAACCGTACCGGTCCCCGTCCCCTAATCCTAACACTACCCCCAGCCCTAAACTTTACCCAAAGGCTTACCCTAACTCGTCCCCTAATCCTAACCCGTTCGATAACACTAACCCGTGCCCTAACATGTACGCTCACCCTAAACCGTTGACGGACACTAACCTGTACCTTAAACCGTCCCCATCCCGTAACCCTAACCCTAACACTAACCCTAACCCTTACCCGAAGCCTTACCCTAGCACGACCCCTAATCCTAAATCGTATGCTAACACTAACCCGTACCCTAACACGTACGCTCACCCTAAACCATTGTCGTACCCTAAACTGTACCCTAAACCGTCCCCGTCCCCTAAACCTAACCCTAACCCTAACCCTAAACCTTACCCGAAGCGTTACCCTAGCCCGTCCCCAATCCTAAACCATACGCTAACACTAACCCGTGCCCTAACACGTACGCTCACCCTAAACTGTTGTCGTACTCTAACCTGTACCGTAAACCGTCCACAGCCCCTAACCCTAACCCTAACCTTAACCGTAACCCTCACCCGAAGCCTTACCCAAATCCGTCACCAATCCTAACCCTTACGCTATCACGTACGCTCACCCTAAACTGTTGTCGTACACTAACCTGTACCCTAAGCCGTCCCTATCGCCTTACTCTAACCCGAACCCTAACCCTATCCCTAACCCTTACCCGAAGCCTTACACTAACCCGTCCACTAATCCTAACCCGTACGCTAACACTAACCCGTACCCTAACACGTACACTCACCCTAAAACTTTGTCATACCTTAAACTGTACCCTAAACCGTCCCCGTCCCCTAATCCTAACCCTAAACCTAAAGCTAACCCGTCCCCTAATCCTAAACCGTACCCTAACACTAACCAGTGCCCTAACATGTACGCTCACCCTAAACCGTTTTCTTACCCTCACCTGTACCCTAAACCGTCCCCGTGCCCGTCCCCTTCACCTAACCCTAACGCTAACCCTAAACCTTACCCGAAGCCTTACCCTAATGCGTTCCCTAATCCTAAACTGTACGCTAACACTAACCCGTGCCCTAACAAGTACGCTCACCCTAAACCGTTGTCGTGCCCTAACCTGTACCGTAAACCATCTACATCCCCTACCCCTAACCCTAACCGTAACCCTAACACTCACCCGAAGCCTCAACCTAAGCCGTCACGAATCCTAACCCATACGCTATCACGTACGCTCACCCTAAACTGTTGTCGTATACTAACCTGTACCCTAAGCCGTCCCCGTCCCCTAACCCTAAACCGAACCATAACCCTATCCCTAACACTTACCCGAAGCCTTAAACTGACCCGTCCACTAATCCTAAACCATACGCTAACACTAACCCGTACTCTAACACGTACACTCACCCTAAAACGTTGTCATACCCTAACCTGTACCCTAAACATTCCCCGTCCCCGTCCCCTAAACCTAACCCTAATCCTAACCCTCACCCGAAGCCTTACCCTAACCCGTCACCAATCCTAACCCGTACGCTATCACGTACGCTCACCCTAAACTGTTGTCATACACTAACCTGTACCCTAAATTGTCCCCGTCTCCTAACCCTAACCCTAACCCTAACCCTATCCCTAAACCTTACCCGAAGCCTTACCCTAACCCGTCCCCTAATCCTAACCCGTACGCTAACACTAAACCGTACACTAACACGTATGCTCACCCTAAACCGTTGTCGTACCCTAACCTGTACCCTAAACCGTCCTCGTCCCCTAAACCTAACCCTAACCCTAACCCTAAGCCTTACCCAAAGCCTTACCCTAAACCATTTCCTAATCCTAACCCGTACCCTAACACTAACCCGTACCCTAACACGTACGCTCACCCTAAACCGTTGTCGTACCCTAACCTGTACCCTAAACCGTCCCCGTCCGCTAACCCTAACCATAACCCTAACCCTAACCCGAAGCCTTACCCTAACCCGTGTGCTAATCCTAACCCGTACGCTACCACTAACCCATGCCCTAACACGTACGCTCACCCTAAACCGTTGTCTTACCCTAGCCTTTACCCTAAACCGTCCCGGTCCCCTAACCCTAACCCTAACCCTAACCCTAACACTAACCCTTACCCGAAGCCTTACACTCACCCGTCCCCTATTCCTAACACGTACGCTAACACTAACCCATACCCTAACACGTACGCTCACCCTAAACCGTTGTCGTACCCTAACCTGTACCCTAAACCGTCCCCGTCCCCGTCCCCTAACCCTAACCCTAACCCTAAACCTAACCCTTAACTGAAGCCTTACCCTAACCCATCCCCTTATCCTAAACCGTACGCGAACACTAAGCCGTACCCAAACACGTACGCTCACCCTGAATCGTTGTCGTACACTAACCTGTACCGTAAACCGTCCCCGTCCCCGTCCCCTAACCCTAACCCTAACCCTAACCCTAAACCTTACCAGAAGCCTTACACTCACCCGTCGCCTAATCCTAACCCGTACACTAACACTAACCCGTACCCTAACACGTACGCTCACCCTAAACCGTTGTCGTACACTAACCTGTACCCTAAACCGTCCCCGTCCCCTAACCCTAATCCTAACCCTAAGCCTAACCCTAACCCTTACCCAAAGCCTTACCCTCACCTGTCCCCTAATCCTAACCCGTACGCTAACACTAACCCGTACTCTAACACATACGCTCACCCTAAACCGTTATCGTACCCTAACCTGTATCCTAAACCGTCCCCGTACCCGTCCCCTAACACTAACCCTAACCCTAACCGTAAACCTTACCCGAAGCCTTACCCTCACCCGTCCCCTAATCCTAACCCGTACGCTAACACTAACCCGTACCCTAACACGTATGCTCACCCTAAACCGTTGTCGTACCCTAACCTGTACAATAAACCATCCCCGTCCCCTAACCCTAACCCTAACCCTAACCCTAACCCTTACCCGAAGCCTTACCCTCACCCGTCCCCTAATCCTAACCCGTACGCTAACACTAACCTGTACCCTAACACGTACGCTCACCCTAAACTGTTGTCGTAACCTAACCTGTACCCTAAACCGTCCCCGTCCCCTAACCCTAACCCTAACCCTAACCGTTACCCGAAGGCTTACCCTCACCCGTCCCCTAATCCTAACCCGTACACTAACACTAACCCGTACCCTAACACGTACGCTCACCCTAAACCGTTGTCGTACTATAACCTGTACCCTAAACCGTCCCCGTCCCCGTCCCTTCACCCTAACCCTAACCCTAACCCTAACCCTTACCCGAAGCCTTACCCTCACCCGTCCCCTAATCCTAACCCGTACGCTAACACTAACCCGTACCCTAACACGTACGCTCACCCTAAACCGTTGTCGTACCGTAGCCTGTACCCTAAACCGTCCCGGTCCCCTAACCCTAACCCTAACCCTAACCCTAACACTAACCCTTACCCGAAGCCTTACACTCACCCATCCCCTATTCCTAACACGTACGCTAACACTAACCCATACCCTAACACGTACGCTCACCCTAAACCGTTGTCGTACCCTAACCTGTACCCTAAACCTTCCCCGTCCCCGTCCCCTAAACCTAACCCTAACCCTAAACCTAACCCTTACCCGAAGCCTTACCCTAACCCATCCCCTTATCCTAACCCGTACGCGAACACTAACCTGTACCCTAAAACGTACGCTCACCTTAAATCGTTGTCGTACACTAACCTGTACCGTAAACCGTCCCCGTCCCCGTCCCCTAACCCTAACCCTAACCCTAACCCTAAACCTTACCCGAAGCCTTACACTCACCCGTCCCATAATCCTAACCCATACACTAACACTAACCCGTACCCAAACACGTACGCTCACCCTAAACCGTTGTCGTACACTAACCTGTACCCTAAACCGTCCCCGTCCCCTAACCCTAATCCTAACCCTAACCCTAACCCTAAGCCTTACCCAAAGCCTTACCCTCACCTGTCCCCTAATCCTAAACCGTACGCTAACACTAACCCGTACTCTAACACATACGCTCACCCTAGACCGTGATCGTACCCTAACCTGTATCCTAAACCGTCCCCGTACCCGTCCCCTAACACTAACCCTAACCCTAACCGTAAACCTTACCCGAAGCCTTACCCTCACCCGTCCCCTAATCCTAACCCGTACGCTAACACTAACCCGTACCCTAACACGTATGCTCACACTAAACCATTGTCGTACCCTAACCTGTACCCTAAACCGTCCCCTAACCCTAAACCTAACCCTAACCCTAACCCTTACCCGAAGCCTTACCCTCACCCGTCCCCTAATCCTAACCCGTACGCTAACACTAACCCGTACCCTAACACGTACGCTCACCCTAAACTGTTGTCGTAACCTAACCTGTACCCTAAACCGTCCCCGTCCCCTAACCCTAACCCTAACCCTAACCATTACCCGAAGCCTTACCCTCACCCGTCCCCTAATCCTAACCCGTACACTAACACTAACCCGTACCCTAACACGTACGCTCACCCTAAACCGTTGTCGTACCCTAACCTGTACCCTAAACTGTCCCCGTCCCCTAACCCTAACCCTAACCCTAAACCTAACCCTTACCCGAAGCCTTACCCTCACCCGTCCCCTAATCCTAACCCGTATGCTAACACTAACCCATACCCTAACACGTACGCTCACCCTAAACAGTTGTCGTACTGTAACCTGTACCCTAAAACGTCCCCGTCCCCTAACCCTAACCCTAACCCTACCCGTAGCCTTACACTAACGCGTCCCCTAATCCTAACCCGTACGCTAACACTAACCCGTACCCTAATACGTACGTTCACCCTAAACCGTTGTCATACCCTAACCTGTACCCTAAACCTTCCCAGTCCCCTAACCCTAACCCTAACCTTAACCCTAACAGATATATGAAACCTTACCCTATCCCGTCCCCTAATCCTAACCCATACGCTAACACTAACCCATAAACTAACACATACGCTCACCCTAAACCGTTGTCGTACCCTAACCTGTAACCTAAAACATCCCCGTCCCCGTCCCCTAACCCTAACCCTAACACTATCCCTTACCCGAAGACTTAACCTAACCCGTCCACTAATCCTTACCCGTACACAAACACTAACCCGTACACTAACACGTACGCTCACCTTAAAAGGTTGTCGTACACTAAACTTTACCCTAAACAGTCCCCATACCCTAACACTAACCCTAACCCTAACCCGAAACCTTACCCTAACCCGTCCCATAATCCTAACCCGTACGCTAACACTAACCGGCACCCTAACATGTACGCTCACCCTAAACCGTTGTCGTACCCTAACCGGTACCCTAAACCGTCCCCGTCCCCTAACCCTAACCCTAACCCTTACCCTAACACTTACCTGAATCCTTACGACTAACCTGTCCCCTAATCCTAACCCGTACGCTAACACTAACCCGTACCCTAACACGTACTCTCAACTTAAACCGTTGTTGTACCCTAACCTTTACCCTAAACCGTCCCCGTCCCCTACCCCTAACCGTAACCCTAACCCGAATCCTTACCCTAACCCGTCCCCTAATCCTAACACGTACGCTAACACTAACTCATTCCCTAACATGTACGCTCACCCTAAACCGTTGTCGTACTTTAACCTGTACCCTAAACCGTCCCCGTCCCGTAACCCTAACCCTAACACTTACCTGAAGCCTTACACTAACCCGTACCCTAATCCTAACCCGTATGCTAACACTAACCCGTACCCTAACACATACGCTCAAACAAAAGCGTTGTCGTACCCTAACCTGAAACCTAAACCGTCCCCGTCCCCTGAGCCTAACCCTAACCCTAAACCTAACCCTTACCCGAAGCCTTACCCTAACCCGTCCCCTAATCCTAACCCGTACGCTAACACTAAATTGTACCCTAAAACGTACGCTCACCCTTAACCGTTCTCGTACCCTAACCTATACCCTAAACCATCCCCGTCCCCATCACCTAACACTAACCGTTACCCGAAGACTTACCCTATCCCGTCCCCTAATCCTAACCTGTGCACTAACACTAACACATACCCAAACATGTATGCTCACCCAAAACCGTTGTCGTACCCTAACGTGTACCCTAAACCGTCCCCGTCCCCTAACCCTAACCCTATCCCTAACCCTATCCCTTACCCGAAGCCTTACCCTAACACATCCCCTAATCCTACCCCGTACGCTAACACTAACCCGTACCCTAACACGTACGCTCAACCTAAACCGTTGTCGTACCCTAACCTGTACCCTAAACCGTCCCCGTCCCCTAACACTAACCCTAACCCTAACCCTAACACTAACCCTTACCCGAAGCCTTACCCTAAAGCGTCCCCTTATCCTAACCCGTACGCTAACACTAACCCGTACCCTAACACGTACGCTAACCCTAAATCGTTGTCGTACCCTATCCTGTACCCTAAACCGTCCCCTAACCCTAACCCTAACCCTAACCCTTATCCGAAGTCTTAACCTAACCCGTCCCCTAATCCTAACCCGTACTCTAACACTAACACGTACCCTAACACGTACGCGCAGCCTAAAATGTTGTCGTACCCTAACCTGTACCCTAAACCGTCCCCGTCCCGTAACCCTCACCCTAACCCTAACCCTTATCTGAAGTATTACCCAACCCGTCCCCTAATCCTAACCCGTACGCTAACAAGAACCTGTACCCTAACACGTACGCTCACCCTAAAACGTTGTCGTACCCTAAACTGTACCCTAAACCGTCCCCGTCCCGTAAACCTAACCCTAACCCTAACACTTACCTGAAGCCTTACCCTAACCTGTCCCCTAATCCTAACCCGTACGCTAACACTAACATGTACCCTAACAGGTACGCTCACCCTGAACACTTGTCGTACACTAAACTGTACCCTAAACCGTCCCCGTCCCTTAACCCTAAACCTAACCCTAACCCTAACCCTAACACTTACCCGAAGCCTTACCCTAATCCGTCCCCTAATCCTAACCCGTACACTAATACTAACACATACCCTAACACGTAGGCTCACCCTAAACCGTTGTCGTACCCTAAACTGTACCCTAAACCGTCCCCATCACTTAACCCTAACCCTAACCCTAACCCTAAACCTAACCCTTACCCGAAGCCTTACCCTAAACCGTCCTCTAATCCTAAACAGTACGCTAACACTAACCCGTAACCTAACACGTACGCTCACCCTAAACCGTTGTCGTACACTAACCTGTACCCTAAACCGTCCGCATCCCCTAACCCTAACCGTAACCCTAACCCTAACACTAACACTTACCCGAAGCCTTACCCTAACCCGTCTCCTAATCCTAACCCATACGCTAACACTAACCCGTACCCTAACATGTACGCTCAACCTAAACCGTTGTCGTACCGTAACCTGTACTCTAAACCGTCCCCATCCACTAACCCTAACCCTAAACCTAACCCTTATCCGAAGCCTTACACTAACGCGTCCCCTAATCCTAACCCATACGCTAAAACTAACCCGTACCTTAACCCGTACGCTCACCCTAAACCGTTGTCATACCCTAACCTGTACCCTAAACCTTCCCCGGCCCCTAAACCTAAACCTAACCCTAACACTTACCTGAAGGCTTACCCTAACACGTCCCCTAATCCTAACCAGTACGCTAACACTAAACCGTACCCTAACACGTACGCTCACCCTAAACCGTTGTCGTACCCTAACCTCTACCCTAAACCGTTCCCGTCCCCAAACCCTAACCCAAACCCTATCACTAACACTAACCCTTACCCGAAGCCTTACCCTAACCCGTCCCCTAATCCTAACCTGTACGCTAACACTAAACCGTACCTTAACACGTACGCTCACCCTAAAACATTGTCGTACCCTAACCTGTACCCTAAACCTCCCCGTCCCCTAACCCTAACCCTTACGCAAAGACTTAACCTAACCCGTCCCCTAATCCTAACCCGTACGCTAACACTAACACGTACCCTAATACGTACGCTCACCATAAACCGTTGTCGTACACTAAACTGTACCCTAAACCGTCCCCGTCCCCTTACCCTAACCTTAACCCTAACCCTACCCGTATCCTTACCCTAACCCGTCCCCTAAACCTAACCCGTACGCTAACACTAACCCGTACCCTAACACGTACGCTCACCCTAAACCGTTGTCGTACCCTAACCTATACCCTAAACCGTCTCCATCCCCTAACCCTAACCCTAACCCTAACCCTTACCCGAACCCTTACCCTAACCCGTCCCCTCATCGTAACCGGTACAATAACACTAACCTGTACCCTAACCCGTACGCTCACCCTAAACTGTTGTCGTACCCTAACCTGTACCCTAAACCTTCCCCGTCCCCTAACCCTAACCCTAACCCTAACCTTTACCCTAACAGATATCTGAAGCCTTACCCTAACCCGTACCCTAATCCTAACCCGTACGCTAACACTAACCCATACCCTAACACATACGCTCACCCTAAACCATAGTCGTACCCTAACCTGTACCCTAAAGCGTCCCCGTCCCCTAACCCTAACCCTAACCCTAAACCTTACCCGAAGACTTAACCTAACCCGTCCACTAATCCTTACCCGTACGCAAACACTAACCCGTACACTAACACGTACGCTCCCCTGAAAAGGTTGTCGTACCCTAAACTTTACCCTAAACCGTCCCCCTACCCTAACACTAACCCTAACCCTAACCCGAAACCTTACCCTAACCCGTCCCCTAATCATTACCCATACGGTATCACTAACCCGTACCCTAACCCGTACTATCACCCTAAACCGTTGTCGTACCCTAACCTGTACCCTAAACCGTCCCCGTCCCGTAACCCTAACCCTAACACTTACCCGAGGCCTTACACTAACCCGTACCATAATCCTAACCCGTACGCTAACACTAACCCGTACCCTAACACACACGCTCAAACAAAAGCGTTGTCGTACCCTA
Source organism: Delphinapterus leucas (assembly GCF_059928025.1). NCBI lineage: Eukaryota > Metazoa > Chordata > Mammalia > Artiodactyla > Monodontidae > Delphinapterus > Delphinapterus leucas. The sequence continues at coordinate 10,222,821 of NW_028322232.1, read as the reverse complement.
ACCTGACCCCTAAACCATCCCCGTCCCCGTAACCTAACACTAACCCTTACCCGAAGCCTTACCCTAACCCGTCCCCTAATCCTAACCCGTGCACTAACACTAACCAATACCGTAACATGTACGCTCACCCAAAACGGTTGTCGTACCCTAACCTGTACCCTAAACCGTCCCCGTCCCCTAACCCTAAGCCTAACCCTTTCCCGAAGCCTTACACTAACCCGTCCCCTAATCCTAACCCGTACGCTAACACTAACCTGTACCCTAACACGTACGCTCACCCTAAACCGTTGTCGTACCCTAACCTGTACCCTAAACCGTCCCCGTCCCCTAACCCTAACCCTATCCCTAACCCTATCCCTTACCCGAAGCCTTACCCTAACTCGTCCCCTAATCCTACCCCGTATGCTAACACTAACCCGTACCCTAATTCGTATGCTCAACCTAAACCGTTGTCGTACCCTAACCTGTACCCTAAACCGTCCCCGTCCCCTAACCCTAACCCTAAACCTATCCCTAACACTTACCCGACGCCTTACCCTAACCCGTCCCCTAATCCTAACCCGTACGCTAACACTAACCCATATCCTAACACGTACGCTCACCCTAAACCGTTGTCGTACCCTAACCTGTACCGTATATCATCCCAGTCCCCTAAACCTAACCCTAACCCTAAACCTAACCCTAAACCTTACCCTAATCCGTCCCCTAATCCTAACCCGTACGCTAACACTAACATGTACCCTAACACGTACGCTCACCCTAAACCGTTGTCGTACACAAACCTGTACCCTAAACCGTCCCCGTCCCCTAACCCTCACCCTAACCCTAACCCTTACCTGAAGTATTACCCAACCCGTTCCCTAATCCTAACCCGTACGCTAACAAGAACCCGTACCCTAACACGTACGCTCACCCTAAAACGTTGTCGTACCCTAAACTGTACCCTAAACCGTCCCCATCCCGTAAACCTAACCCTAACCCTAACACTTACCCAAAGCCTTACCCTAACCTGTCCCCTAATCCTAACCCGTACGCTAACACTAACACGTACCCTAACAGGTACGCTCACCTTGAACACTTGTCGTACACTAAACTGTACCCTAAACCATCCCCGTCCCTTAACCCTAAACCTAACCCTAACCCTAACCCTAACACTTACCCGAAGCCTTACCCTAATCCGTCCCCTAATCCTAACCCGTACACTAATACTAACACATACCCTAACACGTAGGCTCACCCTAAACCGTTGTCGTACCCTAAACTGTACCCTAAACCGTCCCCATCACTTAACCCTAACCCTAACCCTAACCCTAAACCTAACCCTTACCCGAAGCCTTACTCTAAACCGTCCTCTAATCCTAAACAGTACGCTAACACTAACCCATAACCTAACACGTACGCTCACCCTAAACCGTTGTCGTACCCTAACCTGTACCCTAAACCGTCCCCCTCCCCTAACCCTAACCCTAACCCTAACCCTTATCCGAAGTCTTACCCTAACCTGTCCCCTAATCCTAACCCGTACTCTAACACTAACACGTACCCTAACACGTACGCGCAGCCTAAAATGTTGTCGTACCTAACCTGTACCCTAAACTGTCCCCGTCCCCTAACCATAATCCTAACCCTAACCCTTACCCGAAGACTTAACCTAACCCGTCCACTAATCCTAACACGTACGCAAACACTAACCCGTACACTAACATGTACGCTCACCTTATACCATTGTCGTACCCTAACGTTTACCCTAAACCGTCCCCGTCCCCTAACCCTAACCCTAAACCTAAACCAAAGCCTTACACTAACCCGTCCCCTAATCCTAACGCATACGCTAACACTAACCCATACCCTAACATGTACGCTCACCCTAAACCTTTGTCGTACCCTAACATGTACCCTAAACCGTCCCCGTCCCCTAACCCTAACCCTAACCCTAACACTTACCCGAAGCCTTACACTAACCTGTACCCTAATCCTAACCCGTACGCTAACACTAACACATACCCTAACACATACGCTCACACAAAAGCATTGTCGTACCCTAACCTGTACACAAAACCGTCCCCGTCCCCTAACCCTAACCCTAAACCTAAACCTGTCCCTAACCCTTATCCGACGCCTTACGCTAACCCGTCCCATAATCCTAATCTATACGCTGACACTAACCCTTACCCTAACACGTATGCTCACCCTAAACTGCTGTCGTACCCTAAACTGTACCCTAAACCGTCCCCATCCCCGTCTCCTAACCCTAACCCTAACCCTAACCCTAAACCTTAGCCGAAGCCTTATCCTAACCCATCCCCTAATCCTAACCCATACGCTAACACTAAACCATACCCTAACAAGTACGCTCACCCTAAACCGTTGTCGTACACTAACCTGTACCTTGAACCGTCCCCGACCCAGTCCCCGTCCCCGTCCCCTAGCCCTAACACTTACCCGAAGCCTTACCCTAAACCTTCCCCTAATCCTAACCCGTATACTACCACTAACCCATACCATAACACGTACGCTCAACCTAAGCCGTTGTCGTTCCCTAACCTGTACCCTAAACCGTCCCTGTCCCCTTCCCCTAACCCTAACCCTAACCCTAAACCTAACCCTTACCCGAAGCCTTACCCTAACCCGTCCACTAATCCTAACCCATACGCTAACACTAACCCGTACCCTAACATGTATGCTCACCCTAAACCGTTGTTGTACCCTAACATGTACTCTAAACGGTCCCCGTCCCCTAACCCTAACCCTAACCCTGACCCTTACCTGAAGCCTTAACCTAACCCGTCCCCTAATCCTAACCCGTATGCTAACACAAACCCGAACTCTAACACGTACGCTCAACATAAAATGTTGTCGTACCCTAACCTGTACCCTAAACCGTCCCCATTCCCTAAACCTAATCCTTACGTGAAGACTTAACCTAACCCGTCCCCTAATCCTAACCCGTATGCTAACTCTAACCCGTACACTAACACGTACGCTCACCTTAAACCGTTGTCGTACCCTAACCTGTAACCTAAATAGTCTCCGTCCCCTAACCCTAACCCTAACCCAAAGCCTTACCCTAACCCGTCCCCTAATCCTAACCCGTACGCTAACACTAAACCGTACCCTAACACGTACACTCACCCTAAACCGTTGTCGAACCCTAACCTGTACCCTAAACCTTCCCCGTCCCCTAACCCTAACCCTAACCCTTACCCGAAGACTTAACCTAACCCGTCCACTAATCCTAACCTGTACGCAAACGCTAACCCGTACACTAACACGTACGCTCACCTTAAACCGTTGTCGTACCCTAACCTTTAGCCTAAACCGTCCCCGTCCCCTAACCCTAACCCTAACCCGAAGCCTTACCCTAACCCGTCCCCTAATCCTAACCCGTAGGCTAATACTAACCCGTACCCTAACACGTACGCTCACCCTAAACCGTTGTCGTACCCTATCCTGTACCCTAAACCGTCCCTGTCCCCTAACCCTAACCCTAACACTAACCCTTACCCGAAGCCTTACCCTAAACTGTACCATAATCCTAACCCATACGCTAACACTAACACGTACCCTAACACATACTCTCACCCTAAAATGTTGTAGTACCCTAACCTGTACCCTAAACCGTCCCCGTCACCTAACCCTAACCCTAATCCTAACACTTACCAGAAGCCTTACACTAACCCGTCCCCTAATCCTAACCCGTACGCTAACACTAACCCATACCCTAACCCGTACGCTCACTCTAAACCGTTGTCGTATCCTAAACTGTACCCTAAACCTTCCCCGTCCCCTAACCCTAACCGTAACCCTTACCCTAACGCTTAGCGGAAGCCTTACACTAACCCGTCACCTAATCCTAACACGTACGCTAACACTAAACCGTACCCTAACACGTACGCTCACCCTAAACTGTTGTCGTACCCTAACCTGTACCCTAAACCATCCCCGTCCCCTAACCCTAACCCTATCCCTAAAACTAACCCTTACCCGAAGCCTTACCCTAACCTGTCCCCTAATCATAATGCGTACGCTAACACTAACCCGTACCCTAAGACCTACGCTCACCCTAAAACTTTGCCGTACCCTATCCTGTACCCTAAACCGTCCCCGTCCCTTAACCCTAACCCTAAACCTATCCCTAACCCTTACCCGACGCCTTACACTAACCCGTCCCCTAATCCTAACCCGTACGCTAACACTAACCCGTACCCTAACACGTACGCTCAACCTAAACCGTTGTTGTACCCTAAACTGTACCCGAAACCATGCCCATCCCTTAACCCTAACCCTAACCCTAAACCTAACCCGAAGCCTTACCCTAACCCGTCCCCTAATCCTAATCCGTACGCTAACACTAACCCGAACCCTAACACGTATGCTCACCCTACACCCTTGTCGTTTCCTAACCTGTCCCCTACACCATCCCCGTCCCCTAACGCTAAGCCTAACACTTACTCGAAGCCTTACGCTAACCCATTACCTAATCCTAAACCGTATGCTAACACTAACTCGTACCCTAACACATACGCTCTCCATAAACCGTTGTCGTACCCTAAACTGTACCCTAAACTGTCCCCGTCCCCTAAACCTAACCCTAACCCTAACACTTACCCGAAGCCTTACCCTAACCCCTCCCCTAATCCTAAGTCATACGCTAACACTAACGTGTACCCTAACACGTACGCACACCCTAAACCGTTGTCGTACCCTAACCTGTACCCTAAAACGTCCCCATCCCCTAACCCTAACACTAAACCTAAACCTAACCCTTACCCGAAGCCTTACCCTAACCCGTCCCCTAATCCTGACACGTACGCTAACACTAAAATATACCCTAACACCTACGCTCACCCTAAACCATTGTCGTACCCTAACCTGTACCCTAAATGGTCCCCGTCACCTAACCCTAAACCTAACGCTAACCCTAACACTTACCCGTAGCCTTAAACTAACCCGTCCCCTAATACTAACCCGTACGCTAACACTAACCCATACTCTAACACGTACGCTCACTCTAAACCGTTGTCGTAATCTAACCTGTACCCTAAACTGTCCCCGTCCCCTAACACTAACCCTAACCCTAACACTTACCTTACCCGAAGCCTTACCCTAACCCGTCCCGTAATCCTAACCCGAACGCTAACACTAAACCGTACCCTAACATGTATGCTCACCCTAAACCGTTGTCGTACCCTAACCTGTACTCTAAACCGTCCCCGTCCCCTAACCCTAACCCTAAAACTTACCTGAAGCCTTACCCTAACCCGTCCCCTAATCCCAACATGTACACTAACACTAACCCGTCCCCTAACCCGTACGCTCACCCTAAACCATTGTCGTACCCTAACCTGTACCGTAAACCTTCCCCATCCCCTAACCCTAACCCTAACCCTTACCTGAAGCCTTACCCTAACCCGTCCCCTAAAACTAACCCGTATGCTAACACTAAACCATACTCAAACACGTACGCTCACCCTAAAACGTTGTCGTACCCTAACCTGTACCCTAAACCGTCCCCGTCCCCTAACCGTAACCCTAAACCTAACCCTAACCCTTATCCGAAGACTTAACCTAACCCGTCCACTAATCCTAACCCGTATGCAAACACAAACCCGTACACTAACACGCACGCTCACTTTAAACCGTTGTCGTACCCTAACCTATACCCTAAACCGTCCCCGTCCCCTAACCCTAATCCTAAACCTAACCTGAAGCCTTACCCTAACCCGTCCCCTAATCCTAACCCGTAGGCTATCACTAACCCATACCCTAACACGTATGCTCACCCTAAACCGTTGTCGTCCCAGTCCCCGTCCCCTAACACTAACCCTAACCCTAACCCTTACCCGAAGACTTACCCTAACCCGTCCGCTAATCCGAACCCGTATACTATCACTAACACGTACCCTAACACCTACGCTCACCCTAAACTAGTGTCGTACCCTAACCTGTACCCTAAACCGTCCCCGTCCCCTAACTTTAACCCTAACCCTATCCCTTTCCCGAAGCCTTACCGTAACCCGTCCCCTAATCCTAAGCCGTACGCTAACACTAACCTGTACCATAACACATACGCTCAACCTAAACCGTTGTCGTACCCTAAACTGTACCCTAAACCGTCCCCATCCCCTAACACTAACCCTAACCCTAACCCTAACACTAACCCTTACCCGAAGCCTTACCCTAACCCGTCCCCTTATCCTAACCCGTACGCTAACACTAACCGGTACCCTAACACGTACGCTCACCCTAAACCATTGTTGTACCCTAACCTGTACCCTAAACGGTCCCCTAACCCTAACCATAACCCTAACACTTACCTGAAGCCTTACCGTAAACTTTCCCCTAATACTAACCCGAATGTTAACACTAACCCGAACCCTAACACGTACGTTCAGCCTAAACAGTTGTCGTACACTAGCCTGTATCCTAAACAGTCCCAGTTCCCTAACACTAACCCTAACCCTAAACCTAACACTAACCCTTCCCGAAGCCTTACCCTAAACCATCCCCTAATCCTAACCCGTACGCTAACACTAACCCTTACCCTAACACGTACGCTCACCCTAAACCGTGTTTGTACCCTAAACAGTACCCTAAATCATCCCCGTCCCCGTCCCCGTCCCCTAACCCTAACCCTAACCCTAATACTTACCCGAAGCCTTACCCTAACCCGTCCCCTAATGCTAACCCGTACGCTAACACTAACACATACCCTAACATGTACGCTCAACCTAAACCATTGTCGCACCCTAACCTGTACCCTAAACCGTCCCCGTCCCCGTCCCCTAACCCTAACCCTAATACTAACAATTACCCGAAGACTTAACCTAACCTGTCCCCTAATCCTAACGCGTACGCTAACACTAACGTGTACCCTAACACGTACGCTCACCCTAAACCGTTGTCGTACCCTAACATATACCCTAAACCGTCCCCGTCCCCTAACACTAACCCTAACCCTAACCCTTACCCGAAGCCTTAACCTAACCTGTCCCTAAATCCTAACACGTACGCTAACACTAAACCGTACCCTAACACGTACGCTCACCCTAAACATTTGTCGTACCCTAACCTGTACCCTAAACGGTCCCCGTCCCCTAACCCTAAACCTAAACCTAACCCTAATCCTTACCCGTAGCCTTACCCTAACGCGTGCCCTAATCCGAACCCGTACGCTAACACTAACGCGTACCCTAACACGTACGCTCACCCTAAACCGTTGTCATACTCTAACCTGTACCCTAAACCATCCCCGTCCCTGTCCCCAAACCCTAACCCTAACCCTAAAACTTACCCGAAGCCTTACCCTAACTCCTCCATTAATCCTAACCCGCATACTAACACTAACCCGTACCTTAACACGTACGCTCACCATAAACCGTTGTCGTACACTAACCTGTACCCTAAACGGTCCCCGTTCCCTAACCCTAACCCTAACCCTAACCCTTACCCGAAGCCTTACCCTAACCCGTCCCCTAATCCTAACCCGTACGCTAACACAAACCCGTACCCTAACACGTACGCTCACACAAAACCGTTGTCATACCCTAAACTGTACCCTAACCCATCCCCGTCCCCTAACCCTAACCCTAACCTTTACCCTAAGCCTTACCCTAACCTGTCCCCTAATTCTAACCCGTACGCTAACACTAACGCGTACCCTAACACGTACGCTCACCGTAAACCGTTGTCGTACCCTAAACTGTACCCTAAACCGTCCCCGTCCCCTAACCCTAACCCTAACCCTAACCCTTACCCGAAGCCTTACCCTAACCCGTCCCCTAATCCTAACCCGTACGCTAACACTAACCCGTACCCTAACACGTACGCTCACCCTAAACCATTGTCGTATCCTAAACTGTACCCTAAACCTTCCCCGTCCCCTAAACCTAACCCTAACTCTAACCGTTACCCGAAGCCTTACTCTAACCCGTCCCCTAATCCTAACGTGTACGCTAACACTAACGTGTACCCTAACACGTACGCTCACCCTAAACCGTTGTCGTACCCTATCCTGTACCCTAAACCGTCCCCGTCCCCTAACCGTAACCCTAACCCTAACACTTACCTGAAGCCTTACCGTAAACTGTCCCCTAATCCTAACCCGTATGCTCACACTAACCCATACCCTAACACGTACGCTCACCCTAAACCGTTGTCGTACACTAGCCTGTACCCTAAACGGTCCCCGTTCCCTAACCCTAACCGTAACCCTAACCCTAACCCTTACCCGAAACCTTACCCTAAACCGTCCCCTAATCCTAACACGCACGCTAACACTAAACCTTACCCTAACACGTACGCTCACCCTAAACCATTGTCGTACCCTAACCTGTACCCTAAACTGTCCCCGTCCCCTAACCCTAAACCTAACCCTAACCCTAACCCTTACCCGAAGCCTTACCCTAACCCGTCCCCTAATCCTAACCCGTTCGCTAACACTAACCCGTACCCTAACATGTACGCTCACCCTAAACCATTGTCATGCCCTAACCTGTACCCTAAACGGTCCTCGTCCCCTAACCCTATCCCTAACCCTAACCCTTACCCGAAGCCTTACCCTAACCCATCCCCTAATCCTAACCCGTACGCTAACACTAAACCGTACCCTAACATGTACGCTCACCCTAAACCATTGTCGTACCCTAACCTGTACCCTAAACGTTCCCCGTCCCCTAACCCTAACCCTAACCCTAAACCATCCCCGTCCCCTAAACCTAACCCTAACCCTAACCGTAACCCTTACCCGAAGCCTTACCCTAACCCTTCACCTAATCCTAAACCTTATGCTAACACTAACACGTACCCTAACAGGTACGCTCACCCTGAACCGTTGTCGTACACTAAACTGTACCCTAAACGGTCCCCATCACTTAACCCTAACCCTAACCCTAACCCTAACCCTAATCCTAACTCTTACCCAAAGCCTTAGCCCAACCCGTCCCCTAATCCTAACGTGTACGCTGACACTAACGTGTACCCTAACAGGTACGCTCACCCTAAACCGTTGTCTTACTCTAACCTCTACCTTAAACCATCCCCGTCCCCTAACCCTAACCCTAACCCTTACCCAAAGCCTTACCCTAAACCGTCCCCTAATCCTAACACGCACGCTAACACCAAACCGTACCCTAACACGTACGCTCACCCTAAGCCATTGTCGTACCCTAACCTGTGCCCTAAACTGTCCCCATCCCCTAACCCTAAACCTAACCCTAACGCTAAACCTTACCCGTAGACTTACCCTAACCCGTCCCCTAATACTAACCGGTACGCTAACACTAACCCGTACCCTAACACGTATGCTCACCCTAAAATTTTTCGTACCCTAACCTGTACCCTAAACTGTCCCCATCCCTGTCCCCTAACCCTGAAGCTAACCCTAACCCTATCACTTACCCGAAGCCTTACCCTAACCCGTCCCCTAATCCTAACCCGTATCCTAACTCTAACCCGTACACTAACATGTACGCTCAACCTAAACCGTTGTCATGCCCTAACCTGTACCCTAAACTATCCCCGTCCCCTAACCCTAACCCTAACCCTTACCTGAAGCCTTACCCTAACCCGTCCCCTAATCCTAAACCGTACGCAAACACTAAGCCGTACCCTAACACGTATGTTCACCCTAAACCGTTGTCGTACCCTAACCTGTACCCTAAACCATCCCCGTTCCCGTCCCCTAAACCTAACCCTAAACCTAACCCTAACCCTTATCCGAAGCCTTACCCTAACGCGTCCACTAACCCTAACCCGTACGCTAACACTAACTCGTACCCTAACATGTACGCTCACCCTAAACGGTTGTCGTACCCTAACCTGTACCCTAAACCGGCCCCGTTCCCTAGCCCTAACACTAAACCTAACCCTTACCCGAAGTCTTACCCTAACCCGTCCCCTAATCCTAATCCGTACACTAACACTAACACATACCCTAACACGTATGCTCACCCTAAACCGTTGTCGTACACTAACCTGTACCCTAATCCGTCCCCGTTCCCGTCCCCTAACCCTAACCCTAGCCCTAACCCTAACCTTACCCGAAGCCTTACCCTAAACCGTCCCCTAATCCTAACCCGTATGCTAACACTAACCCGTATCCTAACACGTACGCTCAGCCTAAACCGTTGTCGTACACTAACCTGTACCATAAACCGTCCCCTTCCCCTAACCCTAACTCTAACCCTAACCCTAACCGTAACCCTTACCCGAAGCCTTACCCTAACCCTTCCCCTAATCCTAACCCGTATGCTAACACTAACACGTACCCTAACAAGTACGCTCACCATGAACCGTTGTCGTACACTAAACTGTACCCTAAACGAACCCCATGCCTTAACCCTAACCCTAACCCTAACCCTTACCCGAAGCCTTACCCTAACCCGTCCCCTAATCCTAACCTGTTCGCTAACACTAACCCATACCATAACATGTACGCTCAACCTAAACCGTTGTCGCACCCTAACCTGTACCCTAAACCGTCCCCGTCCCCGTCCCCTAACCCTAACCCTAGCCCTAATCCTAACCCTTACCCAAAGCCTTAGCCTAACCCGTCCCCTAATCCTAACGTGTACGCTAACACCAATGTGTACCCTAACACGTACGCTCACCCTAAACCGTTGTCTTACCCTAACTTCTACCTTAAACCATCCCCGTCCCCTAACCCTACCGCTAACCCTAACCCTTACCCGAAGCCTTACCCTAACCCGTCCCTTAATCCTAACACGCACGCTAACACTAAACCGTACCCTAACACGTACGCTCACCCTAAACCATTGTCGTACCCTAACCTGTACCCTAAACCATCCCCGTCCCCGTCCCCTTCCCCTAACCCTAACCCTAACCCTTTCCCGAAGCCTTACCTTAACCCATCCACTAATCCTAACCCGTACGCTAACACCAACTCGTACCCTAACACGTACGCTCACCCTAAACCGTTGTCGTACCCTAACCTGTACCCTAAACTGGCCCCGTCCCCTAACCCTAACCCTAAACCTAACCCTAACCCTTACCCGAAGCCTTACCCTAACCCGTCCCCTAATCCTAATCCGTACGCTAACACTATCCCATAACCTAACACGTACGCTCACCCTAAACCATTGTCCTACCCTAACCTGTACCCTAAACCATCTCCGTCCTCTAACCCTAACCCTTGCCAGAAGCCTTACCCTAACCCATCACCTAATACTAACCCGTACGCTAACACTAACTCCTACGCTAACAGTAACCCGTACACTAACACGTATGCTCACCCTAAACCGTTGTCGTACACAAACTTGTACCCTAAACCGTCCCTGTCCCCTAACCCTAACCCTAACACTTACCCGAAGCCTTACCCTAACCCGTCCCATAATCCTAACCCGTACGATAACACTAACCCGTACCCTAACACGTACGCTCACCCTAAACCGTTGTCGTTGCCTACCCTGTACCCCAAACCATCCCCGTCCCCTAACCCTAACACTAAACCTAACCCTAACACTTACCCGAAGCCTTACCCTAATACGTCCCTTAATCCTAAACCGTACGCTACCAATAACCAATACCCTAACACATACGCTCACCCTAAACCGTTGTCATACGCTAACCTCTACCCTAAACCGTCCCCATCACCTAACCTTAACCCATACACTAACACTTACCCGAAGCCTTACCCTAACCCGTCCACTAACCCTAACTGGTACGCTAACACTAACCCGTACCCTAACACGTACGCTCACCCTAAACCGTTGTCGTACGCTAACCTGTACCCTATACCGTCCCCTCCCCTCACCCTAACCCTAACCTTAACCATAAACCTTACCCGAAGCCTTACCCAAACACGTCCCCTAATCCTAACACGTACGCTCACCCTAAACCATTGTCATGCACTAACCTGTACCCTAAACCATCCCCGTCCCCTAACCCTAAACCTAACCCTTACCAGAAGCCTTACCCTAACCCTTCCCCTAATACTAACCCGTCCGCTAACACTAACTCATATGCTAACACTAACCTGTACCCTAACACGTACGCTCACCCTAAACCTTTGTCATACACTAACCTGTAACCTAAACCGTCCCCGTCCCCTAACCCTTACCCGAAACCTTACCCTAACCCGTACCCTAATCCTAACCTGTATGCTAACACTAACCCATACCCTAACACGTACACTCACCCTAAAACTTTGTCGTAACCTAACCTGTACCCTAAACCATCCTCGTCCGCTAACCCTAACCCTAACCACAACACTTACCCGAAGCCTTACCCTAACACATCCCCTAATCCTAAACCGTATGCTAACACTAAACTCTACCCTAACACGTACGCTCACCCTAAACCGTTGTCGTACCCTAACCTGTACCCTAAACAGTTCCCGTCCCCTAACCCTAAACCTAACCCTAACCCTTACCTGAAGCCTTACCCTAACCCGTCCCCTAATCCTAACCCATACGCTAACACTAACCCGTACCCTAACACATACACTCAAACTAAATATAATATATAATGTAAATATATATATATATATATAATAATATATTGTAATATATTCAGGAAAATACGCATACGCTCTTTTTGGCCAACCAAGAAAGCGTGTAAAGGAAATCTGCACCAAAATGAAGTCTCACTGCCCCCCGGTCAAAAGGGCCATGTGAAAAAAGTGTAAAATCCAGAAAGGCAGCACAGGCCATGGAGAACAGGGAGCCTTGTTATGCTGATGGGCGGGATGTAAATTGCCAACAGCCACTCTGGAGAAGTGTATAGTGTTTCCTGGAACAGCTAAAAAACAAAGCAACAGAGCCTACAGCACTTCCACTTATGGTCCTATAGCTCAGGGAAATTAAAATCAAAAACACACAGCCACCCCAAAGTTTCGGACGGCTCTGTTTACAAGAACCTCGTCTACGGTACAAGTTAAATATCCCAGAACGTGAAAAATCGATAAAGAAGTTGTGGTATGTACGTACAATGGAATATCACTCAGCAATGAAATTTATGTCATCAGGCCCGTCGCGGCATAATGAGTGGATTCAGGTACGATGATTCTAAGTGAAATAAGTCACACAGAAAATGAAACATCATAAGATATCACTAATACAAGGAATGTAAACTTGGCTACATATGAACTTAATTACAAAACAGAACAGGGTCTCAAATTTAGAAAACCAACTTATGCTTGCTTAAGGGGAAAGGTGAGTTGGGGTGCTGCATAAAACCAGAGATAGAAATTAGCACAGATACCTTTCCATAAGCCAAATATGTAATTGTCAAGACCTACCCCTTGCTCAACGAAATGGACTAAACACCCCATATTCAACGACTAGGAATACACCTGACTAGTAAGAATCTTCAAACCCATGGATTTATATGTCTCCGTAAGAGAATGAAGCGTGTGTACAGAGGCATGAATGCAGCAGAGAAACTCCGATAAACCCCATTATCAAAATGAATTACAAAAACAAAACACAAGGACAGTGAAATAGAGAGCAATTCTTAAATAATTCATTCAGGGCTTGTGATGCAACCTGAATTTACCACATCTACACCCAGAGCTGAGTGAGACATAAGGTTGGGCACTTTGGGCTGATAGCATTGGTGAGGTTCGATGAGCAAATGCAGACCCTTTGAAGTCATACTGCATGGTACCCATTCCATGGGTCCCATCTCTCCAGGTTTAACGAATTCTTCCTTCAGCTAAAACATGCATGGGAAACCGACAGTATGGTGCACCGAGGGACCGGCAAACGTTTTCAAATGCATCTCAGTTTTCGTCCCCTTTTACTCGGGTTCACCATTCCAGACCCTTTACTAACACTCTCCCCACTTGGAGAGTCAGTGCCTTTAACCTCCTGTTTGGCACAGTTTGCAATTTCTGCGCAAGATGAACAGGAATAGGGAGAACCAATGAGAGACTAGCTTTAGGTGTCTGCACGGGCAAATGTAGCGCTCATTTCCCACCAGGAAGAAGAATTAACCACAGGGTCAGCATGCCGTGCGGGAACCAGATTAGTGCCTGAAGCAATCCTGCGGGTTTGCGGCCAGCTCACAAGATAGCGAGTTGAAGAAAGGAGCTCAGGGGCACTGTAACTCACAAACCTGCAGAGTTATAAATGACAGCTATCGTCCAAAAATATATTGAAGGAAGGCTGCGAAGAGGACTTGTAAGTGGGGCAGAATTGCAGGATAACGATTTCAGGAGGTAGACGAAAATTGCATTTAAAGCATAGGAAAAAAGGCAGAACGTCAACAATGATGCTCTTGGCCAAAAAGGGCGTATGCGTTTTTTCCTGAATATATTCAGGAAAAAACGCATACGCCCTTTTTGGCCAACCAAGCAAGCATGTTAAAGAAATCTGCACTACAATGAAGTCTCACTACCCCCCGGTCTAAAGGGCCATATGAAAAAAGTGTAAAATCCAAAAAGGCAGCACAGGCCATGGAGAACAGGGAGCCTTGTTATGCTGATGGGCGGGATGTAAATTGCCAACAGCCACTCTGGAGAAGTGTATGGTGTTTCCTGGAACAGCTTAAAAACAAAGCAACGGAGCCTACGGCACTTCCACTTATGGTCCTTTAGCTTAGGGAAATTAAAATCAAAAACACACAGCCACCCCAAAGTTTCGGACAGCTCTGTTTACAAGAACCTCGTCTACGGTACAAGTTAAATATCCCAGAACGTGAAAAATGGATAAAGAAGTTGTGGTACGTACGTACAATGGAATATCACTCAGCAATGAAATCTATGTCATCAGGCCCGTCGCGGCATAATGAGTGGATTCAGGTACGATGATTCTAAGTGAAATAAGTCACACAGAAAATGAAACATCATAAGATATCACTAATACAAGGAATGTAAACTTGGCTACACATGAACTGAATTACAAAACAGAACAGGGTCTCAAATTTAGAAAACCAACTTATGCTTGCTTAAGGGGAAAGGTGAGTTGGGGTGCTGCATAAAATCAGAGATAGAAATTAGCACAGATACCTTTCCATAAGCCAAATATGTAATTGTCAAGACCTACCCCTTGCTCAACGAAATGGACTCAACACCCCATATTCAACGCCTGGGAATATACCTGACAAGTAAGAATCTTAAGACCACTGGATTTATATGTCTCCATAAGGAAATCAAGCGTGTGTACAGCGGCCTAAACGCAGCAGTGAAAATCCGATAAATCCCATTTTCAAAATAAATTTCAAAAACACAACACAATGACAGTGAAATAGAGAGCAATTCTTAAATAATTCATTCATGGCTTGTGATGCAACCTGGATTTATCACATCTACACCCAAAGCTGTTTGAGACATAAGGCTAGACACTTCGGGCTGATAGCATTGGTGAGGTTCGTTGAGCAAACGCAGACCCTTTGAAGTCATACTGCATGGTAGCCATTCCATGGGTCCCAACTCTCCAGGTTTAAGGGATTCTTCCTTCAGCTAAAACATGAATGGGAAACCCAGAGTATGGTCCACCGTGTGATGGGGAAACGTTTTCAAATGCATCTCAGGTTTCGTCCCCTGGTATTCGGGTTCACCGTTCCAGACGCTTTACTAACACTCTCCCCACTTGGAGAGTCAGTGCCTTTAACCTCCTGTTTGGCACAGTTTGGAATTTCTGCGCAAGATGCACAGGAATAGGGAGAACCAATGAGAGACTAGCTGTAGGTGTCTGCACGGGCAAATGGAACGCTCATTTCCCAGCAGGAAGAGGAATTAACCAAAGGCTCAGCGTGCCCTACCGGAACCAGATTAGGGCCTGAAGCAATCCTGCGGTTTTGCGGCCAGCTCACAAGAAAGCGAGTTGAAGAAAGGAGCTCAGGGGCACTGTAATTCACAAACCTGCAGAGTTATGAATGACAGCTATCGTCCAAAAATATATTGAAGTAAGTCTTCGAAGAGGACTAGAAAGCGGGGCAGAATTTCAGAAAAACGATTTCAGGGGGGAGACTGGAATTGCACTTAAAGCATAGGAAAAGAGGCAGAATGTCGACAATGATGCAGTTGGCCAAAAAGTGCATATGCGTTTTTTCCTGAATATATTCAGGAAAAAACGCATACGCCCTGTTTGGCTAACCAAGCAAGCATGTAAAGGAAATCTGCACTACAATGAAGCCTGACTGCCCCCCGGTCAATAGGGCCGTCTGAAAAAAGTGTAAAATCCAGAAAGGCAGGACAGGTCATGCAGAACAGGGAGCCTTGTTATGCTGATGGGCGGGATGTAAATTGCCAACAGCCACTCTGGAGAAGTGTATGGTGTTTCCTGAAACACGTAGGAAACAAAGCAACACAGCCTATGGCACTTCCACTTCTGGTCCTATAGCTTAGGGAAATTAAAATCAAAAACACACAGCCACCCCAAAGTTTGGGACGGCTCTGTTTACAAGAACCTCTTCTACGGTACAAGTTAAATATCCGAGAAAGCAAGAAATAGATAAAGAAGTTGTGGTACGTACGTACAATGCAATATCACTCAGCAAAGAGATCTACGTCATCAGGCCCGTAGCGGCATAATGAGTGCATTCAGGTACGACGATTCTATGAGAAATAAGTCACACAGAAAAAGAAACATCATAAGATATCACTAATACACGAAACGTAAACTTGGCTAAACATGAACTGAATTACAAAACAGAACAGGGTCTCAAATTTAGAAAACCAACTTATGCTTGCTTATGGGGAAAGGTGAGTTTGATTGCTGCATCAAACCAGAGATTGAAATTAGCACAGATACCGTTCCATAAGCCAAATATATAATAGACAAGACCTACTCCTTGCTCAACGAAATGGACTCAATACCCCATATTCAACGCCTGGGAATATACCTGACAAGTAAGAATCTTAAGACCCATGGATTTATATGTCTCCATAAGGAAATCAAGCGTGGGTACTGCGGCCTAAACGCAGCAGTGAAAATCCGATAAATCCCATTATCAAAATATATTTCAAAAACAAAACACAATGACAGTGAAATAGAGAGCAATTCTTAAATAATTCATTCAGGGCTTGTGATGCAACCTGGATTTACCACATCTACACCCAGAGCTGGGTGAGACATAAGGCTGGACACTTCGGGCTGATAGCATTGGTGAGGTTCGGTGAGCATACGCAGACCCTTTGAAGTCATACTGCATGGTAGCCATTCCATGTTTCCCAACTCTCCAGGTTTAAGGGATTCTTCCTTCAGCTATAACATGCATGGGAAACCCAGAGTATGGTCCACCGTGTGATTGGGAAACGTTTTCAAATGCATCTCAGGTTTTGTACCCTGGTACTCGGGTTCATCGTTCCAGACGCTTTACTAACACTCTCCCCCCTTGGAGAGTCAGTGCCTTTAACCTCCTGTTTGGCACAGTTTGCAATTTCTGCGCAAGATGAACAGGAATAGGGAGAACCAATGAGAGACTAGCTGTAGGTGTCTGCAGGGCAAATGGAACGCTCATTTCCCACCAGGAAGAGGAATTAACCAAAGGCTCACCGTGCCCTGCCTGAACCAGATTAGGGCCTGAAGCAATCCTGTGGTTTTGCGGCCAGCTCACAAGAAAGCGAGTTGAAGAAAGGAGCTCAGGGGCAATGTAATTCACAAACCTGCAGAGTTATGAATGACAGCTATCGTCCAAAAATGTATTGAAGTAAGTATTCGAAGAGGACTTGAAATCGGGGCACAATTTCAGGAAAACGATTTCAGGGGGTAGACTGGAATTGCACTTAAAGCATAGGAAAAGAGGCAGAATGTCGACAATGATGCACTTGGCCAGAAAGGGTGTATGCGTTTTTTCCTGAATATATTCAGGAAAAAATGCATACGCCCTTTTTGACCAACCAAGCAAGCGTGTAAAGGAAATCTGCACTACAATGAAGTCTCACTGCCCCCCGGTGAAAAGGGCCATCTGAAACAAGTGTAAAATCCAGAAAGGCAGGACAGGTCATGGAGAACAGGGAGCCTTGTTATGCTGATGGGCGGGATGTTAATTGCCAACAGCCACTCTGGAGAAGTGTATGGTGTTTCCTGAAACACGTAGGAAACAAAGCAACACAGCCTATGGCACTTCCACTTAGGGTCCTATAGCTTAGGGAAATTAAAATCAAAAACACACAGCCACCCCAAAGTTTGGGTCGGCTCTCTTTACAAGAACCTCGTCTACGGTACAAGTTAAATATCCGAGAAAGCAAAAAATGGATAAAGAAGTTGTGGTACGTACGTACAATGGAATATCCCTCAGCAATGAGATCTACGTCATCAGGCCCGTAGAGGCATAATGAGTGGATTCAGGTACGACGATTCTACGAGAAATAAGTCACACAGAAAAAGAAACATCATAACATATCACTAATACACGGAACGTAAACTTGGCTACACATGAACTGAATTACAAAACAGAACAGGGTCTCAAATTTAGAAAACCAACTTATGCTTGCTTATGGGGAAAGGTGAGTTGGGGTGCTGCATAAAACCAGAGATTGAAATTAGCACAGATACCGTTCCATAAGCCAAATATGTAATAGACAAGACTTACTCCTTGCTCAACGAAATGGACTCAATACCCCATATTCAACGCCTGGGAATATACCTGACAAGTAAGAATCTTAAGACCCATGGATTTATATGTCTCCATAAGGAAATCAAGCGTGTGTACAGCGGCCTAAACGCAGCAGTGAAAATCCGATAAATCCCATTATCAAAATAAATTTCACAAACACAACACAATGACAGTGAAATAGAGAGCAATTCTTAAATAATTCATTCAGGGCTTGTGATGCAACCTGGATTTACCACATCTACACCGAAAGCTGGTTGAGACATAAGGCTGGACACTTCGGGCTGATAGCATTGGTGAGGTTCGTTGAGCAAAGGCAGACCCTTTGAAACCATACTGCATGGTAGCCATTCCTTGGGTCCCAATTCTCCAGGTTAAGGGATTCTTCCTTCAGCTAAAACATGCATGTGAAACCCAGAGTATGGTCCACCGTGTGATTGGGAAACGTTTTCAAATGCATCTCAGGTTTCGTCCCCTGGTACTCGGGTTCACCGTTCCAGACGCTTTACTAACACTCTCCCCACTTGGAGAGTCAGTGTCTTTAACCTCCTGTTTGGCACTGTTTGCAATTTCTGCAAAACATGAACAGGAATAGGGAGAACCAATGAGAGACTAGCTGTAGGTGTCTGCACGGAAAATGGAACGCTCATTTCCCACCAGGAAGAGGAATTAACCAAAGGCTCAGCATGCCCTGCCGGAACCAGATTAGGTCCTGAAGCAATCCTGCAGTTTTGCGGCCAGCTCACAAGATAGTGAGTTGAAGAATGGAGCCCAGGGGCACTGTAATTCACAAACCTGCAGAGTTATGAATGACAGCTATCGTCCAAAGATTTATTGAAGTAAGTCTTCGAACAGGACTTGAAAGTGGGGCAGAATTTCAGGAAAACGATTTCATTGGGTAGACTGGAATTGCACTTAAAGCATAGGAAAAGAGGCATAATGTCCACAATGATGCACTTGGCCAAAAAGGGCGTATGCGTTTTTTCCTGAATATATTCAGGAAAAAATGCATACGCCCTTTTTGGCCAACCAAGCAAGCGTGTAAAGGAAATCTGCACTACAATGAAGTCTCACTGCCCCGAGGTGAAAAGGGCCATCTGAAACAAGTGTAAAATCCAGAAAGGCAGGACAGGTCATGGAGAACAGGGAGCCTTGTTATGCTGATGGGCGAGATGTAAATTGCCAACAGCCATTCTGGAGAAGTGTATGGTGTTTCCTGAAACACGTAGGAAACAAAGCAACACAGCCTATGGCACTTCCACTTACGGTCCTATAGCTTAGGGAAATTAAAATCAAAAACACACAGCCACCCCAAAGTTTGGGACGGCTCTGTTTACAAGAACCTCGTCTACGGTACAAGTTAAATATCCGAGAAAGCAACAAATGGATAAAGAAGTTGTGGTACGTACGTACAATGGAATATCACTCAGCAATGAAATCTACGTCATCAGGCCGGTAGCGGCATAATGAGTGGATTCAGGTACGACGATTCTACAAGAAATAAGTCCCACAGAAAAAGAAACATCATAAGATATCACTAATACACGGAACGTAAACTTGGCTACACATGTACTGAATTACAAAACAGAACAGCGTCTCAAATTTAGAAAACCAACTTATGCTTGCTTATGGGGAAAGGTGAGTTGGGGTGCTGCATAAAACCAGAGATTGAAATTAGCACAGATACCGTTCCATAAGCCAAATATATAATAGACAAGACCTACTCCTTGCTCAACGAAATGGACTCAACACCCCATATTCAACGCCTGGGAATATACCTGACAAGGAAGAATCTTAAGACCCATGGATTTATATGTCTCCATAAGGAAGTCAAGCGTGTGTACAGTGGCCTAAACGCAGCAGTGAAAATCCGATAAATCCCATTAACAAAATAAATTTCAAAAACAAAACACAATGACAGTGAAATAGAGAGCAATTCTTAGATAATGTATTCAGGGCTTGTGATGCCACCTGGATTTACCACATCTACACCCAGAGCTGGGTGAGACATAAGGCTGGACACTTCGGGCTGATAGCATTGGTGAGGTTCGGTGAGCAAAGGCAGACCCTTTCAAGTCATACTGCATGGTACCCATTCCAAGGGTCCCAACTCTCCAGGGTTAAGGGATTCTACCTTCAACTAAAACATGCATGGGAAACCCAGAGCATGGTCCACCGTGTGATTGGGAATCGTTTTCAAATGCATCTCAGGTTTCGACTCCTGGTACTCGGGTGCACCATTCCAGACGCTTTACTAACACTCTCCCCACTTGGAGAGTCAGTGCCTTTAACCTCCTGTTTGGCACAGTTTGCAATTTCTGCGCAAGATGAACAGGAATAGGGACAACCAATGAGCGACTAGCTGTATGTGTCTGCACGGGCAAATGGAACGCTCATTTCCCACCAGGAAGAGGGACTAACCAAAAGCTCAGCATGCCCTGCTGGAACCAGATTAGGGCCTGAAGCAATCCTGCGGTTTTGCGGCCAGCTCACAAGAAAGCGAGTTGAAGAAAGGAGCTCAGGGGCACTGTAATTCACAAACCTGCAGAGTTATGAATGACAGCTATCGTCCAAAATTATACTGAAGTAAGTCTTTGAAGAGGACTTGAAAGCGGGGCAGAATATCAGGAAAACGATTTCAGGGGGTAGACTGGAATTGCACTTAAAGCCTAGGAAAAGACGCAGAATGTCCACAATGATGCACTTGGCCAAAAAGTGCGTATGCGTTTTTTCCTGAATATATTCAGGAAAAAACGCATACGCACTTTTTGGCCAACCAAGCAAGCGTGTAAAGGAAATCTGCACTACAATGAAGTCTCACTGCCCCCCGGTCAAAAGGGCCATCTGAAAAAAGTGTAAAATCCAGAAAGGCAGGACAGGTCATGGAGAACAGAGAGCCTTGTTATGCTGATGGGCGGGATGTAAAATGCCAACAGCCACTCTGGATAAGTGTATGGTGTTTCCTGAAACATGTAGGAAACAAAGCAACACAGCCTATGACACTTCCACTTATGGTCCTATAGCTTAGGGAAATTAAAATCAAAAACACACAGCCACCCCAAAGTTTGGGACGGCTCTGTTTACAAGAACCTCGTCTACGGTAATAGTTAAATATCCGAGAAAGCAAAAAATGGATAAAGAAGTTGTGGTACGTACGTACAATGGAATATCACTCAGCAATGAGATCTACATCATCAGGCCCGTAGCAGCATAATGAGTGGATTCAGGTACGACGATTCTACGAGAAATAAGTCACACAGAAAAAGAAACATCATAAGATATCACTAATACACGGAACGTAAACTTTTCTACACATGAACTGAATTACAAAACAGAACAGGATCTCAAATTTAGAAAACCAACTTTTGCTTGCTTATGGGAAAAGGTGAGTTGGGGTGCTGCATCAAACCAGAGATTGAAATTAGCACAGATACCGTTCCATAAGCCAAATATATAATAGACAAGACCTACTCCTTGCTCAACGAAATGGACTCACACCCCATATTCAACGCCTGGGAATATACCTGACAAGTAAGAATCTTAAGACCCATGGATTTATATGTCTCCATAAGGAAATCAAGCCTGTGTACAGTGGCCTAAACGCAGCAGTGAAAATACGATAAATCCCATTATCAAAATATATTTCAAAAACAAAACACAATGACAGTGAAATAGAGAGCAATTCTTAAATAATTCATTCAGGGCTTGTGAATCAACCTGTATTTAACACATCTACACCCACAGCTCGGTGAGGCATAAGGCTGGACACTTCGGGCTGATAGCATTGGTGAGGTTCGGTGAGCAAACGCAGACCCTTTGAAGTCATACTGCATGGTACCCATTCCATGGGTCCCAACATTCCAGGTTTAAGAGATTCTTCCTTCAGCTAAAACATGCATGGGAAACCCAGAGTAATGTCCACCGTGTGATTGGGAAACGTTTTCAAATGCATCTCAGGTTTCGTCCCCTGGTACTCCGGTTCACCATTCCAGACGCTTTACAAACACTCTACCCACTGGGAGACTCAGTGCCTTTAACCTCCTGTTTGGCACAGTTTGCAAATTCTGCGCAAGATGAACAGGAATAGGGAGAACCAATGAGAGACTAGCTGTAGGTGTCTGCACGGGCAAATGGAACGCTCATTTCCCACCAGGAAGAGGGATTAACCAAAGGCTCAGCGTGCCCTGCCGGAACCAGATTAGGGCCTGAAGCAATCCTGCGGTTTTGCGGCCAGCTCACAAGAAAGCCAGTTGAAGAAAGGAGCTCAGGGGCACTGTAATTCACAAACCTGCAGAGTTATGAATGACAGCTATCGTCCAAAAATGTATTGAAGTAAGTCTTCGAAGAGGACTTGAAAGCGGGGCAGAATTTCAGGAAAACGATTTCAGGGGTTAGACTGGAATTGCACTTAAAGCATAGGAAAAGAGGCAGAATGTCGACAATGGTACACTTGGCCAAAAAGGGCGTATGCGTTTTTTCCAGAATATATTCAGGAAAAAACGCATACGCCCTTTTTGGACAACCAAGCAAGCGTGTAAAGGAAATGTGCACTACAATGATGTCTCACTACCCCCGGTCCAAACGGTCATCTGAAACAAGTGTAAAATCCAGAAAGGCAGGACAGGTCATGGAGAAGAGGGAGCCTTGTTATGCTGATGGGTGGGATGTAAATTGCCAACAGCCACTCTGGATAAGTGTATGGTGTTTCCTGAAACACGTAGGAAACAAAGCAACACAGCCTATGGCACTTCCACTTATGGTCCTATAGCTTAGGGAAATTAAAATCAAAAACACACAGCCACCCCAAAGTTTGGGACGGCTCTGTTTACAAGAACCTCGTCTACGGTAAAAGTTAAATATCCGAGAAAGCAAAAAATGGATAAAGAAGTTGTGGTACGTACGTACAATGGAATATCTCTCAGCAATGAAATCTATGTCATCAGGCCCGTAGCGGCATAATGAGTGGATTCAGGTACGACGATTCTACGAGAAATAAGTCACACAGGAAAAGAAAGATCATAAGATATCACGAATACACGGAACTTAAACTTGTCTACACATGAACTGAATTACAAAACAGAACAGGGTCTCAAATTTAGAAAACCAACTTATGCTTGCTTATGGGGAAAGGTGAGTTGGGGTGCTGCATCAAACCAGAGATTGAAATTAGCACAGATACCGTTCCATAAGCCAAATATATAATAGACAAGACCTACTCCTTGCTCAACGAAATGGACTCACACCCCATATTCAACGCCTGGGAATATACCTGACAAGTAAGAATCTTAAGACCCATGGATTTATATGTCTCCATAAGGAAATCAAGCGTGTGTACAGTGGCCTAAACGCAGCAGTGAAACTACGTTAAATCCCATTATCAAAATATATTTCAAAAACAAAACACAATGACAGTGAAATAGAGAGCAATTCTTAAATAATTCATTCAGGGCTTGTGAATCAACCTGGATTTACCACATCTACATCCACAGCTCAGTGAGACATAAGGCTGGACACTTCGGGCTGATAGCATTGGTGAGGTTCGGTGAGCAAACGCAGACCCTTTGAAGTCATACTACATGGTACCCATTCCATGGGTCCCAACACTCCAGGTTTAAGGGATTCTTCCTTCAGCTAAAACATGCATGGGAAACCCAGAGTAATGTCCACTGTGTGATTGGGAAACGTTTTCAAATGCATCTCAGGTTTCGTCCCCTGGTACTCGGGTTCACCGTTCCAGACGATTTACTAACACTCTACCCACTGGGAGACTCAGTGCCTTTAACCTCCTGTTTGGCACAGTTTGCAATTTCTGCGCAAGATGAACAGGAATAGGGAGAACAAATGAGAGACTAGCTGTAGGTGTCTGCACGGGCAAATGGAATGCTCACTTCCCACCAGGAAGAGGGATTAACCAAAGGCTCAGCGTGCCCTGCCGGAACCAGATTAGGGCCTGAAGCAATCCTGCGGTTTTGCGGCCAGCTCACAAGAAAGCCAGTTGAAGAAAGGAGCTCAGGGGCACTGTAATTCACAAACCTGCAGAGTTATGAATGACAGCTATCGTCCAAAAATGTATTGAAGTAAGTCTTCGAAGAGGACTTGAAAGCGGGGCAGGATTTCAGGAAAACGATTTCAGGGGGTAGACTGGAATTACACTTAAAGCATAGGAAAAGAGGCCGAATGTCCACAATGATGCACTTGGCCAAAAAGGGCGTATGCGTTTTTTCCTGAATATATTCAGGAAAAAACGCATACGCCCTTTTTGGCCAACCAAGCAAGCGTGTAAAGGAAATCTGCACTACAATGAAGTCTCTCTGCCCCCCGGTCAAAAGGGCCATCTGAAAAAAGTGTAAAATCCAGAAAGTCAGGACAGGTCATGGAGAACAGGGAGCCTTGTTATGCTGATGGGCGGGATGTAAATTGCCAACAGCCACTCTGGATAAGTGTATGGTGTTTCCTGAAACACGTAGGAAACAAAGCAACACAGCCTATGGCACTTCCACTTACGGTCCTATAGCTTAGGGAAATTAAATTCAAAAACACAAAGCCACCCCAAAGTTTGGGACGGCTCTGTTTACAAGAACCTCGTCTACGGTACAAGTTAAATATCCGAGAAAGCAAAAAATGGATAAAGAAGTTGTGGTATGTACGTACAATGGAATATCACTCAGCAATGAGATCCACGTCATCAGGCCCGTAGCGGCATAATGAGTGGATTCAGGTAGGATGATTCTACGAGAAATAAGTCACAGAGAAAAAGAAACATCATAAGATATCACTAATACATGGAACGTAAACTTGGCTACACATGAACTGAATTACTAAACAGAACAGGGTCTCAAATTTAGAAAACCAACTTATGCTTGCTTATGGGGAAAGGTGAGTTGGGGTGCTGCATCAAACCAGAGATTGAAATTAGCACAGATACCGTTCCATAAGCCAAATATATAATAGAGAAGACCTACTCCTTGCTCAACGAAATGGACTCAACACCCCATATTCAACACCTGGGAATATACCTGTCAAGTAAGAAACTTAAGACCCATTGATTTATATGTCTGCATAAGGAAGTCAAGCGTGTGTACAGTGGCCTAAACGCAGCAGTGAAAATCCAATAAATCCCATTAACAAAATAAATTTCAAAAACAAAACACAATGACAGTGAAATAGAGAGCAATTCTTAAAAAATTCATTCAGGGCTTGTGATGCAACCTGGATTTACCACATCTACACCCAAGCTGGTTGAGACATAATGCTGGACACATCGAGCTGATAGTATTGGTGAGGTTTGGTGAGCAAACGCAGACCCTTTGAAGTCATACTGCATGGTACCCATTCCATGGGTCCCAACTCTCCAGGTTTAAGGGATTCTTCCTTCAGCTAAAACATGCATGGGAAACCCAGAGTATGGTCCACCGTGTGATTAGGAAACGTTTTCAAATGCATCTCAGGTTTCGACCCCTGGTACTCGGGTTCACTGTTCCAGACGCTTTACTAACACTCTCCCCACTTGGAGAGTCAGTGCCTTTAACCTCCTGTTTGTCACAGTTTGCAATTTCTGCGCAATATTAACAGGAATAGGGACAACGAATGAGAGACTAGCTGTAGGTGTCTGCACGGGCAAATGGAACGCTCATTTCCCACCAGGAAGAGGGACTAACCAAAGGCTCAGCGTGCCCTGCCGGAACAAGATTAGGGCCTGAAGCAATCCTGCAGTTTTGCGGGCAACTCACAAGAAAGCGAGTTGAAGAAAGGAGCTCAGGGGCACTGTAATTCACAAACCTGCAGAGTTATGAATGACAGCTATCGTCCAAAATTATATTGAAGTAAGTCTTTGAAGAGGACTTGAAAGCGGGGCAGAATTTCAGGAAAACGATTTCAGGGGGTAGACTGGAATTGCACTTAAAGCATAGGAAAAGAGGCAGAATGTCCACAATGATGCACTTGGCCAAAAAGGGCGTATGCGTTTTTTCCTGAATATATTCAGGAAAAAACGCATAAGCCCTTTTTGGCCAACCAAGCAAGCGTGTAAAGGAAATCTGCACTACAATGAAGTCTCACTACCCCCGGTACAAACGGCCATCTGAAACAAGTGTAAAATCCAGAAAGGCAGGACAGGTCATGGAGAACAGGGAGCCTTGTTATGCTGATGGGCGGGATTTCAATTGCCAACAGCCACTCTGGAGAAGTGTATGGTGTTTCCTGAAACACGTAGGAAACAAAGCAGCACAGCCTATGGCACTTCCACTTATGGTCTTATAGCTTAGGGAAATTAAAATCAAAAACACACAGCCACCCCAAAGTTTGGGACGGCTCTGTTTACAAGAACCTCGTCTACGGTACAAGTGAAATATCCGAGAAAGCAAAAAATGGATAAAGAAGTTGTCGTACGTACGTACAATGGAATATCACTCAGCAATGAGATCTACGTCATCAGGCCCGTAGCGGCATAATGAGTGAATTCAGGTACGATGGTTCGACGAGAAATAAGTCACAGAGAAAAAGAAACATCATAAGATATCACTAATACACGGAACGTAAACTTGGCTACACATGAACTGAATTACAAAACAGAACAGGGTCTCAAATTTAGAAAACCAACTTATGCTTGCTTATGGGGAAAGGTGAGTTCGGGTGCTGCGTCAAACCAGAGATTGAAATTAGCACAGATACCGTTCCATAACCCAAATATATAAGAGACAA
This sequence comes from Delphinapterus leucas, assembly GCF_059928025.1. Classification (NCBI taxonomy): domain Eukaryota; kingdom Metazoa; phylum Chordata; class Mammalia; order Artiodactyla; family Monodontidae; genus Delphinapterus; species Delphinapterus leucas. Next base: position 10,195,602 of record NW_028322232.1, on the reverse strand, counting down.
GACCTACACCTTGCTCAACGAAATGGACTCAACACCCCATATTCAACGCCTGGAAATATACCTGACAAGTAAGAATCTAAAGACCCATGGATTTATATGTCTCCCTAAGGAAGTCAAGCGTGTGTACAGGGGCCTAAACGCAGCAGTGAAAATCCGATAAATCCCATTAACAAAATAAATTTCAAAAACAAAACACAATGACAGTGAAATAGAGAGCAATTCTTAAATAATTCATTCAGGGCTTGTGATGCAACCTGGATTTACCACATCTACACCCAGAGCTGGTTGAGACATAAGGCTGGACACATCGAGCTGATAGTATTGGTGAGGTTTGGTGAGCAAACGCAGACCCTTTGAAGTCATACTGCATGGTACCCATTCCATGGGTCCCAACTCTCCAGGTTTAAGGGATTCTTCCTTCAGCTAAAACATGCATGGGAAACCCAGAGTATGGTCCACCATGTGATTGGGAAACGTTTTCAAATGCATCTCAGTTTTCGACCCCTGGTACTAGGGTTCACCGTTCCAGACGCTTTACTAACACTCTTCCCACTTGGAGAGTCAGTGTCTTTAACCTCCTGTTTGGCACAGTTTGCAATTTCGGCACAAGATGAACAGGAATAGCGAGAGCCAATGAGAGACTAGCTGTAGGTGTCTGCACGGGCAAATGGAACGCTCATTTACCAACAGGAAGAGGAATTAACCAAAGGCTCAGCGTGCCCTGCCGGAACAAGATTAGGGCCTGAGGCAATCCTGCGGTTTTGCGGCCAGCTCACAAGAAAGCGAGTTGAAGAAAGGAACTCAGGGGCACTGTAATTCACAAACCTGCAGAGTTATGAATGACAGCTATCGTCCAAAAATGTATTGAAGTAAGTTTTCGAAAAGGACTTGAAAGCGGGGCAGAATTTCAGGAAAACGAATTCAGGGGGTAGAGTGGAATTGCACTTAAAGCATAGGAAAAGAGGCAGAATGTCCACAATGATGCACTTGGCCAAAAAGTGCATATGCGTTTTTTCCTGAATATATTCAGGAAAAAACGTATACGCCCTTTTTGGCCAACCAAGCAAGCGTGTAAAGGAAATCTGCACTACAATGAAGTCTCACTGCCCCCCGGTCAAAAGGGCCATCTGAAAAAATTGTAAAATCCAGAAAGGCAGGACAGGTCATGGAGAACAGGGAGCCTTGTTATGCTGATGGGCGGGATGTAAATTGCCAACAGCCACTCTGGAGAAGTGTATGGTGTTTCCTGAAACACGTAGGAAACAAAGCAACACAGCCTATGGCACTTCCACTTACGGTCCTATAGCTTAGGGAAATTAAATTCAAAACCACACTGCCACCCCAAAGTTTGGGACGGCTCTGTTTACAAGAACCTCGTCTACGGTACAAGTTAAATATCCGAGAAAGCAAAAAATGGATAAAGAAGTTGTGGTACGTACGTACAATGGAATATCACTCAGCAATGAGATCCACGTCATCAGGCCCGTAGCGGCATAATGAGTGGATTCAGGTACGACGATTCTACGAGAAATAAGTCACACAGAAAAAGAAACATCATAAGATATCACTAATACACGGAACGTAAACTTGGCTACACATGAACTGAATTACAAAACAGAACAGGGTCTCAAATTTAGAAAACCAACTTATGCTTGCTTATGGGGAAAGGTGAGTTGGGGTGCTGCATAAAACCAGAGATTGAAATTAGCACAGATTCCGTTCCATAAGGCAAATATATAATAGACATGACCTACTCCTTGCTCAACGAAATGAACTCAACACCCCATATTCAACGCCTGGGAATATACCTGACAAGTAAGAATCTAAAGACCCATGGATTTATATGTCTCCATAAGGAAGTCAAGCGTGTGTACAGGGGCCTAAACGCAGCAGTGAAAATCCGATAAATCCCATTAACAAAATAAATTTCAAAAACAAAACACAATGACAGTGAAATAGAGAGCAATTCTTAAATAATTCATTCAGGGCTTGTGATGCAACCTGGATTTACCACATCTACACCCAGAGCTGGTTGAGACATAAGGCTGGACACATCGAGCTGATAGTATTGGTGAGGTTTGGTGAGCAAACGCAGACCCTTTGAAGTCATACTGCATGGTACCCATTCCATGGGTCCCAACTCTCCAGGTTTAAGGGATTCTTCCTTCAGCTAAAACATGCATGGGAAACCCAGAGTATGGTCCACCGTGTGATTGGGAAACGTTTTCAAATGCATCTCAGTTTTCGACCCCTGGTACTCGGGTTCACCGTTCCAGACGCTTTACTAACACTCTCCCCACTTGGAGAGTCAGTGTCTTTAACCTCCTGTTTGGCACAGTTTGCAATTTCGGCACAAGATGAACAGGAATAGCGAGAGCCAATGAGAGACTAGCTGTAGGTGTCTGCACGGGCAAATGGAACGCTCATTTCCCAACAAGGAGAGGAATTAACCAAAGGCTCAGCGTGCCCTGACGGAACAAGATTAGGGCCTGAGGCAATCCTGCGGTTTTGCGGCCAGCTCACAAGAAAGCGAGCTGAAGAAAGGAGCTCAGGGGCACTGTAATTCACAAACCTGCAGAGTTATGAATGACAGCTATCGTCCAAAAATGTATTGAAGTAAGTTTTCGAAGAGGACTTGAAAGCGGGGCAGAATTTCAGGAAAACGAATTCAGGGGGTAGAGTGGAATTGCACTTAAAGCATAGGAAAAGAGGCAGAATGTCCACAATGATGCACTTGGCCAAAAAGTGCATATGCGTTTTTCCTGAATATATTCAGGAAAAAATGCATACGCCCTTTTTGGCCGACCAAGCAAGCGTGTAAAGGATATCTGCACTACAATGAAGTCTCTCTGCCCCGCGGTCAAAAGGGCCATCTGAAAAAAGTGTAAAATCCAGAAAGGCAGGACAGGTCATGGAGAACAGGGAGCCTTGTTATGCTGATGGGCGGGATGTAAATTGCCAACAGCCACTCTGGAGAAGTGTATGGTGTTTCCTGAAACACGTAGGAAACAAAGCAACACAGCCTATGGCACTTCCACTTACGGTCCTATAGCTTAGGGAAATTAAAATCAATAACAAACAGCCACCCCAAAGTTTGGGACGGCTCTGTTTACAAGAACCTCGTCTACGGTACAAGTTAAATATCCGAGAAAGCAAAAAATGGATAAAGAAGTTGTGGTACGTACGTACAATGGAATATCACTCAGCAATGAGATCTACGTCATCAGGCCCATAGCGGCATAATGAGTGGATTCAGGTACGACGATTCTATGAGAAATAAGTCGCACAGGAAAAGAAATATCAAAAGATATCACTAATACACGGAACGTAAACTTGGCTACACATGAACTGAATTACAAAACAGAACAGGGTCTCAAATTTAGAAAACCAACTTATGCTTGCTTATGGGGAAAGGTGAGTTGGGGTGCTGCATAAAACCAGAGATTGAAATTAGCACATATTCCGTTCCATAAGGCAAATATATAATAGACAAGACCTACTCCTTGCTCAACGAAATGAACTCAACACCTCATATTCAACGCCTGGTAATATACCTGACAAGTAAGAAACTTAAGACCCGTGGATTTATATGTCTCCATAAGGATATCAAGCGTGTGTACAGCGGCCTCAACGCAGCAGTGAAAATCCGATGAATCCCATTATCAAAATATATTTCAAAAACAAAACACAATGACAGTGAAATAGAGAACAATTCTTAAATAATTCATTCAGGGCTTGTGATGCAACCTGGATTTACCACATCTACACCCAGAGCTGGGTGAGACATAAGGCTGGACACTTCGGGCTGATAGCATTGGTGAGGTTCGGTGAGCAAACGCAGACCCTTTGAAGTCATACTGCATGGTACCCATTCCATGGGTCCCAACTCTCCAGGTTTAAGGGATTCTTCCTTCAGCTAAAACATGCATGGGAAACCCAGAGTAATGTGCACCATGTGATTGGGAAACGTTTTCAAATGCGTCTCAGGTTTCGACCCCTGGTACTCGGGTTCACCGTTCCAGACGCTTTACTAACACTCTCCCCACTTGGAGAGTCAGTGCCTGTAACCTCCTGTTTGGCACAGTTTGCAATTTCTGCGCAATATTAACAGGAATAGGGACAACAAATGAGAGACTAGCTGTAGGTGTCTGCACGGGCAAATGGAACGCTCATTTCCCACCAGGAAAAGGGACTAACCAAAGGCTCAGCGTGCCCTGCCGGAACCAGATTAGGGCCTGAAGCAATCCTGCGGTTTTGCGGCCAGCTCACAAGAAAGCGAGTTGAAGAAAGGAGCTCAGGGGCACTGTAATTCACAAACCTGCAGAGTTATGAATGACAGCTATCTTCCAAAATTATATTGAAGTAAGTCTTTAAAGAGGACTTGAAAGCGGGGCAGAATTTCAGGAAAACGATTTCAGGGGGTAGACTGGATTTGCACTTAAAGCATAGGAAAAGAGGCAGAATGTCCACAATGATGCACTTGGCCAAAAAGGGCGTATGCGTTTTTACCTGAATATATTCAGGGAAAAACGCATACGCCCTTTTTGGCCAACCAAGCAAGCGTGTAAAGGAAATCTGCACTACAATGAAGTCTCTCTGCCCCCCGGTCAAAAGGGCCATCTGAAAAAAGTGTAAAATCCAGAAAGGCAGGACAGGTCATGGAGAACAGGGAGCCTTGTTATGCTGATGGGCGGGATGTAAATTGCCAACAGCCACTCTGGAGAAGTGTATGGTGTTTCCTGAAACACGTAGGAAACAAAGCAACACAGCCTATGGCACTTCCACTTATGGTCCTATAGCTTAGGGAAATTAAAATCAAAAACAAACAGCCACCCCAAAGTTTGGGACGGCTCTGTTTACAAGAACCTCGTCTACGGTACAAGTTAAATATCCGAGAAAGCAAAAAATGGATAAAGAAGTTGTGGTACGTACGTACAATTGAATATCACTCAGCAATGAGACCTACGTCATTAGGCCCGTAGCGGCATAATGAGTGGATTCAGGTACGACGATTCTACGAGAAATAAGTCACACAGGAAAAGAAATATCATAAGATATCACTAATACACGGAACGTAAACTTGGCTACACATGAACTGAATTACAAAACAGAACAGGGTCTCAAATTTAGAAAACAAACTTATGCTTGCTTATGGGGAAAGGTGAGTTGGGGTGCTGCATCAAACCAGAGATTGAAATTAGCACAGATACCGTTCCATAAGCCAAATATATAATAGAGAAGACCTACTCCTTGCTCAACGAAAGGGACTCAACACCCCATATTCAACTCCTGGGAATATATCTGACAAGTAAGAATCTTAAGACCCATGGATTTATATGTCTCCATAAGGAAATCAAGCGTGTGTACAGCGTCCTAAACGCAGCAGTGAAAATCCGATAAATCCCATTAACAAAATAAATTTCACAAACAAAACACAATGACAGTGAAATAGAGAGCAATTCCTAAATAATTCATTCAGGGCTTGTGATGCAACCTGGATTTACCACATCTACACCCAGAGCTGGGTGAGACATAAGGCTGGACACATCGGGCGGATAGCATTGGTGAGGTTGGGTGAGCAAACGCAGACCCTTTGAAGTCATACTGCATGGTAGCCATTCCATGGGTCCCAACTCTCCAGGTTTAAGGGATTCTTCCTTCAGCTAAAACATGCATGGGAAACCCAGAGTATGGTCCACCGTGTGATTGGGAAACGTTTTCAAATGCATCTCAGGTTTCGTCCCCTGGTACTCGGGTTCACCATTCCAGACGCTTTACTAACAATCTCCCCACTTGGAGAGAAATTGCCTTTAACCTCCTGTTTGCCACAGTTTGCAATTTCTGCGCAAGATGAACAGGAATAGGGAGAACCAATGAGAGACTAGCTGTAGGTGTCTGCACGGGCAAATGGAACGCTCATTTCCCACCAGGAAGAGAGATTAACCAAAGGCTCAGCGTGCCCTGCCGGAACCAGATTAGGGCCTGAAGTAATCCTGCGGTTTTGCGGCCAGCTCACAAGAAAACGAGTTGAAGAAAGGAGCTCAGAGGCACTGTAATTCACAAACCTGCAGAGTTATGAATGACAGCTATCGTCCAAAAATGTATTGAAGTAAGTCTTCGAAGAGGACTTGAAAGCGGGGCAGAATTTCAGGAAAACGATTTCAGGGGGTAGACTGGAATTGCACTTAAAGCATAGGAAAAGAGGCAGAATGTCCACAATGATGCACTGGGCCAAAAAGGGCGTATGCGTTTTTACCTGAATATATTCAGGGAAAAACGCATACGCCCTTTTTGGCCAACCAAGCAAGCATGTAAAGAAATCTGCACTACAATGAAGTCTCACTGCCCCCCGGTCAAAAGGGCCATTTGAAAAAAGTGTAAAATCCAGAAAGGCAGGACAGGTCATGGAGAACAGGGAGCCTTGTTATGCTGATGGGCGGGATGTAAATTGCCAACACCCACTCTGGAGAAGTGTATGGTGTTTCCTGAAACACGTAGGAAACAAAGCAACACAGCCTATGGCACTTCCACTTATGGTCCTATAGCTTAGGGAAATTAAAATCAAAAACAAACAGCCACCCCAAAGTTTGGGACGGCTCTGTTTACAAGAACCTCGTCTACGGTACAAGTTAAATATCCGAGAAAGCAAAAAATGGATAAAGAAGTTGTGGTACGTACGTACAATGGAATATCACTCAGCAATGAGATCTACGTCATTAGGCCCGTAGCGGCATAATGAGTGGATTCAGGTACGATGATTCTACGAGAAATAAGTCACACAGGAAAAGAAATATCATAAGATATCACTAATACACGGAACGTAAACTTGGCTACACATGAACTGAATTACAAAACAGAACAGGGTCTCAAATTTAGAAAACCAACTTATGCTTGCTTATGGGGAAAGGTGAGTTGGGGTGCTTCATCAAACCAGAAATTGAAATTAGCACAGATACCGTTACATAAGCCAAATATATAATAGACAAGACCTACTCCTTGCTCAACGAAATGGACTCAACACCCCATATTCAACACCTGGGAATATACCTGACAAGTAAGAAACTTAAGACCCATGGATTTATATGTCTCCATAAGGAAGTCAAGCGTGTGTACAGTGGCCTAAACGCAGCAGTGAAAATCCAATAAATCCCATTAACAAAATAAATTTCAAAAACAAAACACAATGACAGTGAAATAGAGAGCAATTCTTAAATAATTCATTCAGGGCTTGTGATGCAACCTGGATTTACCACATCTACACCCAGAGCTAGTTGAGACATAAGGCTGGACACATCGGGCTGATAGCATTGGTGAGGATTGTTGAACAAACGCAGACCATTTGAAGTCATACTGCATGGTAGCCATTCCATGGGTCCCAACTCTCCAGGTTTAAGGGATTCTTCCTTCAGCTAAAACATGCATGGGAAACCAAGAGTATGGTCCACCGTGTGATTGGGAAACGTTTTCAAATGCATCTCAGGTTTCTTCCCCTGGTACTCGGGTTCACCGTTCCAGACGCTTTACTAACATTCTCCCCACTTGGAGAGTAATTGCCTTTAACCTCCTGTTTGGCACAGTTTGCAATTTCTGCGCAAGATGAACAGGAATAGGGAGAACCAATGAGAGACTAGCTGTAGGTGTCTGCACGGGCAAATGGAACGCTCATTTCCCACCAGGAAGAGAGATTAACCAAAGGCTCAGCGTGCCCTGCCGGAACCAGATTAGGGCCTGAAGCAATCCTGCGGTTTTGCGGCCAGCTCACAAGAAAACGAGTTGAAGAAAGGAGCTCAGGGGCACTGTAATTCACAAACCTGCAGAGTTATGAATGACAGCTATCGTCCAAAAATGTATTGAAGTAAATCTTCGAAGAGGACTTAAAGCGGGGCAGAATTTCAGGAAAACGATTTCAGGGGGTAGACTGGAATTGCACTTAAAGCATAGGAAAAGAGGCAGAATGTCCACAATGATGCCCTTGGCCAAAAAGGGCGTATGCGTTTTTTCCTGAATATATTCAGGAAAAAACGCATACGCACTTTTTGGCCAACCAAGCAAGCGTGTAAAGGAAATCTGCACTACAATGAAGTCTCACTGCCCCCCGGTCCAAACAGCCATCTGAAACAAGTGTAAAATCCAGAAAGGCAGGACAGGTCATGGAGAACAGGGAGCCTTGTTATGCTGATGGGCGGGATGTAAATTGCCAACAGCCACTCTGGAGAAATGTATGGTGTTTCCTGAAACACGTAGGAAACAAAGCAACACAGCCTATGGCACATCCACTTAGGGTCCTATAGCTTAGGGAAATTAAAATCAAAAACACACAGCCACCCCAAAGTTTGGGATGGCTCTGTTTACAAGAACCTCCTCTACGGTACAAGTTAAATATCCGAGAAAGCAAAAAATGGATAAAGAAGTTGTCGTACGTACGTACAATGGAATATCACTCAGCAATGAGATCTACGTCATCAGGCCCGTAGCGGCATAATGAGTGCATTCAGGTACGATGATTCGACGAGAAATAAGTCACAGAGAAAAAGAAACATCATAAGATATCACTAATACACGGAACGTAAACTTGGCTACACATGAACCGAATTACAAAACAGAACAGGGTCTCAAATTTAGAAAACCAACTTATGCTTGCTTATGGGGAAAGGTGAGTTCGGGTGCTGCGTCAAACCAGAGATTGAAATTAGCACAGATACCGTTCCATAAGCCAAATATATAAGATACAAGACCTACACCTTGCTCAACGAAATGGACTCAACACCCCATATTCAACGCCTGGTAATATACCTGACAAGTAAGAATCATAAGACCCATGGATTTATATGTCTCCATAAGGAAATCCAGCGTGTGTACAGCGGCCTAAACGCAGCAGTGAAAATCCGATAAATCCCATTAACAAAATAAATTTCAAAAACAAAACACAATGACAGTGAAATAGAGAGCAATTCTTAAATAATTCATTCAGGCCTTGTGATGCAACCTGGATTTACCACATCTACACCCAGAGCTGTTTGAGACATAAGGCTGGACACTTCGGGCTGATAGCCTTGGTGAGGTTCGGTGAGCAAAGGCACACCGTTTGAAATCATACTGCATGGTACCCATTCCATGGGTCCCAACTCTCCAGGTTTAAGGGATTCTTCCTTCAGCTAAAAAATGCATGGGAAACCCAGAGTATGGTCCACCGTGTGATTGGGAAACGTTTTCAAATGCATCTCAGGTTTCGTCCCCTGGTACTCCGGTGCACCGTTCCAGACGCTTTACTAACACTATCCCCATTTGGAGAGTCAGTGCCTTTAACCTCCTGTTTGGCACAGTTTGCAATTTCTGCGCAAGATGAACAGGAATAGGGAGAACCAATGAGAGACTAGCTGTAGGTGTCTGCACGGGCAAATGGAACGCTCATTTCCCACCAGGAAGAGGAATTAACCAAAGGCTCAGTGTGCCCTGCCGGAACCAGATTAGGGCCTGAAGCAATCCTGCGGTTTTGCGGCCAGCTCACAAGAAAGCGAGTTGAAGAAAGGAGCTCAGGGGCACTGTAATTCACAAACCTGCACAGTTATGAATGACAGCTATCATCCAAAAATGTATTGAAGTAAGTCTTCGAAGAGGACTTGAAAGCGGGGCAGAATTTCAGAAAAACGATTTCATGGGGTAGACTGGAATTGCAATTAAAGCATAGGAAAAGAGGCAGAATGTCGACAATGATGCACTTGGCCAAAAAGGGCGTATGCGTTTTTTCCTGAATATATTCAGGAAAAAACGTATACGCCCTTTATGGCCAACCAAGCAAGCGTGTAAAGGAAATCTGCACTACAATGAAGTCTCACTGCCTCCCGGTCAATAGGGCCATCTGAAACAAGTGTAAAATCCAGAAAGGCAGGACAGGTCATGGAGAACAGGGAGCCTTGTTATGCTGATGGGCGGGATGTAAATTGCCAACAGCCACTCTGGAGAAGTGTATGGTGTTTCCTGAAACACGTAGGAAACAAAGCAACACAGCCTATGGCACTTCCACTTAGGGTCCTATAGCTTAGGGAAATTAAAATCAAAAACACACAGCCACCCCAAAGTTTGGGACGGCTCTGTTTACAAGAACCTCGTCTACAGTACAAATAAAATATCCGAGAAAGCAAAAAATCGATAAAGAAGTTGTGGTACGTACGTATAATGGAATATCACTCAGCAATGAGATCTACGTCATCAGGCCCGTAGCGGCATAATGAGTGGATTCAGGTACGACGATTCTACGAGAAATAAGTCACACAGAAAAAGAAAGATCATAAGATATCACTAATACACGGAACGTAAACTTGGCTACACATGAACTGAATTAGAAAACAGAACAGGGTCTCAAATTTAGAAAACCAACTTATGCTTGCTTATGGGGAAAGGTGAGTTGCGGTGCTGCATAAAACCAGAGATTGAAATTAGCACAGATACCGTTCCATAAGCCAAATATATAATAGACAAGACCTACTCCTTGCTCAACGAAATGGACTCAACACCCCATATTCAACGCCTGCGAATATACCTGACAAGTAAGAAACTTAAGACCCATGGATTTATATGTCTCCATAAGGAAGTCAAGCATGTGTACAGTGGCCTAAACGCAGCAGTGAAAATCCGATAAATCCCATTAACAAAATAAATTTCAAAAACAAAACACAATGACAGTGAAATAGAGAGCAATTCTTAAATAATTCATTCAGGGCTTGTGATGCAACCTGGATTTACCACATCTACACCCAGAGCTGGTTGAGACATAAGGCTGGACACATCGGGCTGATAGCATTGGTGAGGTTTGGTGAGGAAACGCAGACCCTTTGAAGTCATACTGCATGGTACCCATTCCATGGGTCCCAACTCTCCAGGTTTAAGGGATTCTTCCTTCAGCTAAAACATGCATGGGAAACGCAGAGTATGGTCCAGCGTGTGATTGGGAAACGTTTTCAAATGCATCTCAGGTTTCGACCCCTGGTACTCGGGTGCACCGTTCCAGACGCTTTACTAACACTCTCCCCACTTGGAGAGTCAGTGCCTTTAACTTCCTGTTTGGCACAGTTTGCAATTTCTGCGCAAGATGAACAGGAATAGGGAGAACCAATGAGAGACTAGCTGTAGGTGTCTGCACGGGCAAATGGAACGCTCATTTCCCACCAGGAAGAGGAATTAACCAAAGGCTCAGTGTGCCCTGCCGGAACCAGATTAGGGCCTGAAGCAATCCTGCCGTTGTGCGGCCAGCTCACAAGAAACCGAGTTGAAGAAAGGAGCTCAGGGGCACTGTAATTCACAAACCTGCAGAGTTATGAATGACAGCTATCGTCCAAAAATGTATTGAAGTAAGTCTTCGAAGAGGACTTGAAGGCGGGGCAGAATTTCAGGAAAACGATTTCAGGGGGTAGACTGGAATTGCCCTTAAAGCATAGGAAAAGAGGCAGAATGTCCACAATGATGCAGTTGGCCAAAAAGGGCGTATGTGTTTTTTCCTGAATAAATTCAGCAAAAAACTCATACGCCCCTTTTTGGCCAACCAAGGAAGCGTGTAAAGGAAATCTGCACTACAATGAAGTCTCACTGGCCCCCGGTCAAAAGGGCCATCTGAAAATGTGTAAAATCCAGAAAGGCAGGACAGGTCATGGAGAACAGGGGGCCTTGTTATGCTGATGGGTGGGATTTAAATTGCCAACAGCCACTCTGGAGAAGTGTATGGTGTTTCCTGAAACACGTAGGAAACAAAGCAACACAGCCTATGGCACTTCCACTTAGGGTCCTATAGCTTAGGGAAATTAAAATCAAAAACACACAGCCACCCCAAAGTTTGGGACGGCTCTGTTTACAAGAACCTCGTCTACGGTACAAGTTAAATATCAGAGAAAGCAAAAAATGGATAAAGAAGTTGTGGTACGTACGTACAATGGAATATCACTCAGCAATGAGATCTACGTCATCAGGGCCGTAGCGGCATAAGGAGTGGATTCAGGTATGACGATTCTACGAGAAATAAGTCACACAGAAAAAGAAAGATCATAAGATATCACTAATACACGGAACGTAAGCTTGGCTACACATGAACTGAATTACAAAACAGAACAGGGTATCAAATTTAGAAAACCAACTTATGCTTGCTTAGGGGAAAGGTGAGTTGGGGTGCTGCATCAAACCAGAGATTAAAATTAGCACAGATACCGTTCCATAAGCCAAATATATAAGAGACAAGACCTACACCTTGCTCAACGAAATGGACTCAACACCCCATATTCAACGCCTGGGAATATACCTGACAAGTAAGAATCATAAGACCCATGGATTTATATGTCTCCATAAGGAAATCAAGCGTGTGTACAGCGGGCTAAACGCAGCAGTGAAAATCCGATATATCCCATTATCAAAATAAATTTCAAAAACACAACACAATGACAGTGAAATAGAGAGCAATTCTTAAATAATTCATTCAGGGCTTGTGATGCAACCTGGATTTATCACATCTACACCCAAAGCTGGTTGCGACATAAGGCTGGACACTTCGGGCTGATAGCATTGGTGAGGTTCGTTGAGCAAACGCAGACCTTTGGAAGTCATACTGCATGGTAGCCATTCCATGGTTCCCAACTCTCCAGGTTTAAGGGATTCTTCCTTCAGCTAAAACATGTATGGGAAACCCAGAGTATGGTCCACCGTATGATTGGGAAACGTTTTCAAATGCATCTCAGGTTTCGTTACCTGGTACTCGGGTTCACCGTTCCAGACGCTTTATTAACACTCTCCCCACTTGGAGGGTCAATGCCTTTAACCTCCCGTTTGGCACAGTTTGGAATTTCTGCGCAAGATGAACAGGAATAGGGAGAACCAATGAGAGACTAGCTGTAGATGTCTGCACGGGCAAATGGAACGCTCATTTCCCACCAGGTAAGGGAATTAACCAAAGGCTCAGCGTGCCCTGCCAGAACCAGATTAGGGCCTGAAGCAATCGTGCGGTTTTGCGGCCAGCTCACAAGAAAGCGAGTTGAAGAAAGGAGCTCAGGGGCACTGTAATTCACAAACCTGCAGAGTTATGAATGACAGCTATCATCCAAAAATATATTGAAGTAAGTCTTCGAAGAGGACTTGAAAGCGGGGCAGAATTTCAGGAAAACGATTTCAGGGGGTAGACTGCAATTGCACTTAAAGCATAGGAAAAGAGGCAGAATGTCGACAATGATGCAGTTGGCCAAAAAGTGCATATGCGTTTTTTCTTGAATATATTCAGGAAAAAACGCATACGCCCTTTTTGGCCAACCAAGCAAGCATGTAAAGGAAATCTGCACTACAATGAAGTCTCACTGCCCCCCGGTCAAAAGGGCCATCTGAAAAATGTGTAAAATCCAGAAAGGCAGAACAGGTCATGGAGAACAGGGAGCCTTGTTGTGCTGATGGGCGGGATGTAAATGGCAAACAGCCACTCTGGAGAAGTGTATGGTGTTTCCTGAAACACGTAGGAAACAAAGCAACACAGCCTATGGCACTTCCACTTAGGGTCCTATAGCTTAGGGAAATTAAAATCAAAAACACACAGCCACCCCAAAGTTTGGGACGGCTCTGTTTACAAGAACCTCTTCTACGGTACAAGTTAAATATCCGAGAAAGCAAAAAATAGATAAAGAATTTGTGGTACGTACGTACAATGGAATATCACTTAGCAATGAGATCCACGTCATCAGGCCCGTAGCGGCATAATGAGTGGATTCAGGTACGACGATTCTACGAGAAATAAGTCACACAGAAAAAGAAACATCATAAGATATCACTAATACACGGAACGTAAACTTAGCTACACATGAACTGAATTACAAAACAGAACAGGGTCTCAAATTTAGAAAACCAACTTATGCTTGCTTATGGGGAAAGGTGAGTTGGGGTGCTGCATCAAACCAGAGATTGAAATTAGCACAGATACCGTTCCATAAGGCAAATATATAATAGACACAACCTACTCCTTGCTCAACGAAATGGACTCAACACCCCATATTCAACGCCTGGGAATATACCTGACAAGTAAGAAACTTAAGACCCATGGATTTATATGTCTCCATAAGGATATCAAGCGTGTGTACAGCGGCCTAAACATAGCAGTGAAAATCCGATAAATCCCATTATCAAAATATATTTCAAAAACAAAACACAATGACAGTGAAATAGAGAGCAATTTTTAAATAATTCATTCATGGCTTGTGATGCAACCTGGATTTACCACATCTACACCCAGAGCTGGGTGAGACATAAGCCTGGACACTTCGGGCTGATAGCATTGGTGAGGTTCGGTGAGCAAACTCAGACCCTTTGAAGTCATACTGCATGGTACCCATTCCATGGGTCCCAACTCTCCAGGTTTAAGGGATTCTTCCTTCAGCTAAAACATGCATGGGAAACCCGGAGTAACGTCCACCATGTGATTGGGAAACGTTTTCAAATGCGTCTCAGGTTTCGTCCCCTGGGACTCGGGTTCACCGTTCCAGACACTTTACTAACACTCTCCCCACTTGGAGAGTCAGTGCCTTTAACCTCCTGTTTGGCACAGTTTGCAATTTCTGCGGAATATGAACAGGAATAGGGACAACCAATGAGAGACTAGCTGTAGGTGTCTGCACCGGCAATTGGAACGCTCATTTCCCACCAGGAAGAGGGACTAACGAAAGGCTCAGCGTGCCCTGCCAGAACGGGATTAGGGCCTGAAGCAATCCTGCGGTTTTGCGGCCAGCTCACAAGAAAGCGAGTTGAAGAAAGGAGCTCAGGGGCACTGTAATTAACAAACCTGCAGAGTTATGAATGACAGCTATCTTCCAAAATTATATTGAAGTAAGTCTTTGAAGAGGACTTGAAAGCGGGGCAGAATTTCAGGAAAACGATTTCATGGGGTAGACTGGAATTGCACTTAAAGCATAGGAAAAGAGGCAGAATGTCCACAATGATGCACTTGGCCAAAAAGGGCGTATGCGTTTTTTCCTGAATATATTCAGGAAAAAACGCATACGCCCTTTTTGGCCAACCGAGCAAGCGTGTAAAGGAAATCTGCACTACAATGAAGTCTCACTGCCCCACGGTCAAAAGGGCCATCTGAAAAAAGTGTAAAATCCAGAAAGGCAGGACAGGTCATGGAGAACAGGGAGCTTTGTTATGCTGATGGGCGGGATGTAAATTGCCAACAGCCACTCTGGAGAAGTGTATGGTGTTTCCTGAAACACGTAGGAAACAAAGCAACACAGCCTATGGCACTTCCACTTATGGTCCTATAGCTTAGGGAAATTAAAATCAAAAACACACTGCCACCCCAAAGTTTGGGACGGCTCTGTTTACAAGAACCTGGTCTACGGTACAAGTTAAATATCCGAGAAAGCAAAAAATGGATAAAGAAGTCGTGGTACGTACGTACAATGGAATATCACTCAGCAATGAGATCTACGTCATCAGTCCCGTAGCGGCATAATGAGTGGATTCAGGTACGACGATTCTACGAGAAATAAGTCACACAGGAAAAGAAAGATCATAAGATATCACTAATACACGGAACGTAAACTTGGCTACACATGAACTGAATTACAAAACAGAACAGGGTCTCAAATTTAGAAAACCAACTTATGCTTGCTTATGGAGAATGGTGAGTTCGGGTGCTGCATCAAACCAGAGATTGAAATTAGCACAGATAGCGTTCCATAAGCCAAATATATAATAGACAAGACCTACTCCTTTCTCAACGAAATGGACTCAACACACCATATTCAATGCCTGGGAATATACCTGACAAGTAAGAATCTTAAGACCCATGGATTTATATGTCTCCATAAGGAAATCAACCGTGTGTACAGCGGCCTAAACGCAGCAGTGAAAATCCGATAAATCCCATTATCAAAATAAATTTCACAAACAAAACACAATGACAGTGAAATAAAGAGCAATTCTTAAATAATTCATTCAGGGCTTGTGATGCAACCTGGATTTACAACATCTACACCCAGAGCTGGGTGAGACATAAGGCAGGACACTTCGGGCTGATAGCATTGGTGAGGTTCGGTGAGCAAACGCAGACCCTTTGAAGTCATACTGCATGGTACCCATTCCATGGGTCCCAACTCTCCAGGTTTAAGGGATTCTTCCTTCAGCTAAAACATGCATGGGAAACCCAGAGTATGGTCCACCATGTGATTGGGAAACGTTTTCAAATGCATCTCAGGTTTCGTCCCCTGGTACTCGGGTTCACCGTTCCAGACGCTTTACTAACACTCTCCCCACTTGGAGAGTCAGTGCCTTTAACCTCCTGTTTGGCACAGTTTGCAATTTTTGCGCAAGATGAACAGGAATAGGGAGAACCAATGAGAGACTAGCTGTAGGTGTCTGAACGGGCAAATGGAACGCTCATTTCCCACCAGGAAGAGGGATTAACCAAAGGCTCTGCATGCCCTGCCGGAACCAGATTAGGGCCTGAAGCAATCCTGCGGTTTTGCGGCCAGCTCACAAGAAAGCGAGTTGAAGAAAGGAGCTCAGGGGCACTGTAATTCACAAACCTGCAGAGTTATGAATGACAGCTATCGTCCAAAAATATATTGAAATAAGTCTTCGAAGAAGACTTGAAAGTGGGGCAGAATTTCAGGAAAACGATTTCAGGGGGGAGACTGGAATTGCACTTAAAGCATAGGAATAGAGGCAGAATGTCCACAATGATGCACTTGGCCAAAAAGGGCGTATGCGTTTTTTCCTGAATATATTCAGGAAAAAACCCATACGCCCTTTTTGGCCAACCAAGCAAGCGTGTAAAGGAAATCTGCACTACAATGAAGTCTCACTGCCCCCCGGTCCAAACGGCCATCTGAAACAAGTGTAAAATCCAGAAAGGCAGGACAGGTCATGGAGAACAGGGAGCCTTGTTATGCTGATGGGCGGGATGTAAATTGGCAACAGCCACTCTGGAGAAGTGTATGGTGTTTCCTGAAACACGTAGGAAACAAAGCAACACAGCCTATGGCACTTCCACTTAGGGTCCTATAGCTTAGGGAAATTAAAATCAAAAACACACAGCCACCCCAAAGTTTGGGACAGCTCTGTTTACAAAAACCTCGTCTACGGTACAGGTTAAATATCCGAGAAAGCAAAAAATGGATAAAGAAGTTGTGGTACGTACGTACAATGGAATATCACTCAGCAATGAGCTCTACCTCATCAGGCCCGTAGCGGCATAATGAGTGGATTCAGGTATGACGATTCTACGAGAAATAAGTCACACAGAAAAAGAAACATCATAAGATATCACTAATACACGGAACGTAAACTTGGCTACACATGAACTGAATTACAAAACAGAACAGGGTCTCAAATTTAGAAAACCAACTTATGATTGCTTAGGGGAAAGGTGAGTTGGGGTGCTGCATCAAACCAGAGATCGAAATTAGCACAGATACCGTTCCATAAGCCAAATATATAATAGACAAGACCTACTCCTTGCTCAACGAAATGGATTCAACACCCCATATTCAACGCCTGGGAATATACCTGACAAGTAAGAATCTTAAGACAAATGGATATATATGTCTCCATAAGGAAATCAAGCGTGTGTACAGCAGCCTAAACGCAGCAGTGAAAATCCGATAAATCCCATTATCAAAATAAATTTCAAAAACAAAACACAATGACAGTGAAATAGAGAGCAATTCTAAAATAATTCATTCAGGGCTTGTGATGCAACCTGGATTTACCACATCTACACCCAGAGCTGGGTGAGACATAAGGCTGGACACTTCGGGCTGATAGCATTGGTGAGGTTCCGTTAGCAAACGCAGACCCTTTCAAGTCATACTGCATGGTACCCATTCCATGGGTCCCAACTCTCCAGGTTTAAGGGATTCTTCCTTCAGCTAAAACATGCATGGGAAACCCAGAGTATGGTCCACCGTGTGATTGGGAAACCTTTTCAAATGCATCTCAGGTTTCGCCCCTGGTACTCGGGTTCACCGTTCTAGACGCTTTACTAACACTCTCTCCACTAGGAGAGTAATTCCCTTTAACCTCCTGTTTGGCACAGTTTGCAATTTCTGCGCAAGATGAACAGGAATAGGGAGAACCAATGAGAGACTAGCTGTAGGTGTCTGCACGGGCAAATGGAATGCTCATTTCCCACCAGGAAGAGGGATTAACCAAAGGCTCAGCGTGCCCTGCCGGAACCAGATTAGGGCCTGAAGCAATCCTGCGGTTTTGCGGCCAGCTCACAAGAAAGCGAATTGAAGAAAGGAGCTCAGGGGCACTGTAATTCACAAACCTGCAGAGTTATGAATGACAGCTATCGTCCAAAAATGTATTGAAGTAAGTCTTCGAAGAGGACTTGAAAGCGGGGCAGAATTTCAGGAAAACGATGAAAGGGGGGAGACTGGAATTGCACTTAAAGCATAGGATAGGAGGCAGAATGTCGACAATGATGCACTTGGCCAAAAAGGGCGTATGCGTTTTTTCCTGAATATATTCAGGAAAAAACGCATACGCCCTTTTTGGCCAAACAAGCAAGCGTGTAAAGGAAATCTGCACTACAATGAAGTCTCACTGCCCCGCGGTCAAAAGGGCCATCTGAAAAAAGTGTAAAATCCAGAAAGGCAGGACAGGTCATGGAGAACAGGGAGCCTTGTTATGCTGATGGGCGGGATGTAAATTGCCAACAGCCACTCTGGAGAAGTGTATGGTGTTTCCTGAAACACGTAGGAAACAAAGCAACACAGCCTATGGCACTTCCACTTAGGGTCCTATAGCTTAGGGAAATTAAAATCAAAAACACACAGCCACCTCAAAGTTTGGGACGGCTCTGTTTACAAGAACCTCGTCTACGGTACAAGTTAAATATCCGAGAAAGCAAAAAATGGATAAAGAAGTCGTGGTACGTACGTACAATGGAATATCACTCAGCAATGAGATCCACGTCATCAAGCCCGTACCGGCATAATGAGTGGATTCAGGTACGACGATTCTACGAGAAATAAGTCACACAGAAAAAGAAACATCATAAGATATCACTAATACACGGAACGTAAACTTAGCTACACATGAACTGAATTACAAAACAGAACAGGGTCTCAAATTTAGAAAACCAACTTATGCTTGCTTATGGGGAAAGGTGAGTTGGGGTGCTGCATCAAACCAGAGATTGAAATTAGCACAGATACCGTTCCATAAGGCAAATATATAATAGACACAACCTACTCCTTGCTCAACGAAATGGACTCAACACCCCATATTCAACGCCTGGGAATATACCTGACAAGTAAGAAACTTAAGACCCATGGATTTATATGTCTCCATAAGGATATCAAGCGTGTGTACAGCGGCCTAAACATAGCAGTGAAAATCCGATAAATCCCATTATCAAAATATATTTCAAAAACAAAACACAATGACAGTGAAATAGAGAGCAATTCTTAAATAATTCATTCAGGGCTTGTGATGCAACCTGGAGTTACCACATCTACACCCAGAGCTAGTTGAGACATAAGGCTGGACACATCGGGCTGATAGCATTGGTGAGGATTGTTGAACAAACGCAGACCATTTGAAGTCATACTGCATGGTAGCCATTCCATGGGTCCCAACTCTCCAGGTTTAAGGGATTCTTCCTTCAGCTAAAACATGCATGGGAAACCAAGAGTATGGTCCACCGTGTGATTGGGAAACGTTTTCAAATGCATCTCAGATTTCTTCCCCTGGTACTCGGGTTCACCGTTCCAGACGCTTTACTAACATTCTCCCCACTTGGAGAGTAATTGCCTTTAACCTCCTGTTTGGCACAGTTTGCAATTTCTGCGCAAGATGAACAGGAATAGGGAGAACCAATGAGAGACTAGCTGTAGGTGTCTGCACGGGCAAATGGAACGCTCATTTCCCACCAGGAAGAGAGATTAACCAAAGGCTCAGCGTGCCCTGCCGGAACCAGATTAGGGCCTGAAGCAATCCTGCGGTTTTGCGGCCAGCTCACAAGAAAACGAGTTGAAGAAAGGAGCTCAGGGGCACTGTAATTCACAAACCTGCAGAGTTATGAATGACAGCTATCGTCCAAAAATGTATTGAAGTAAATCTTCGAAGAGGACTTAAAGCGGGGCAGAATTTCAGGAAAACGATTTCAGGGGGTAGACTGGAATTGCACTTAAAGCATAGGAAAAGAGGCAGAATGTCCACAATGATGCCCTTGGCCAAAAAGGGCGTATGCGTTTTTTCCTGAATATATTCAGGAAAAAACGCATACGCACTTTTTGGCCAACCAAGCAAGCGTGTAAAGGAAATCTGCACTACAATGAAGTCTCACTGCCCCCCGGTCCAAACAGCCATCTGAAACAAGTGTAAAATCCAGAAAGGCAGGACAGGTCATGGAGAACAGGGAGCCTTGTTATGCTGATGGGCGGGATGTAAATTGCCAACAGCCACTCTGGAGAAATGTATGGTGTTTCCTGAAACACGTAGGAAACAAAGCAACACAGCCTATGGCACATCCACTTAGGGTCCTATAGCTTAGGGAAATTAAAATCAAAAACACACAGCCACCCCAAAGTTTGGGATGGCTCTGTTTACAAGAACCTCCTCTACGGTACAAGTTAAATATCCGAGAAAGCAAAAAATGGATAAAGAAGTTGTCGTACGTACGTACAATGGAATATCACTCAGCAATGAGATCTACGTCATCAGGCCCGTAGCGGCATAATGAGTGCATTCAGGTACGATGATTCGACGAGAAATAAGTCACAGAGAAAAAGAAACATCATAAGATATCACTAATACACGGAACGTAAACTTGGCTACACATGAACCGAATTACAAAACAGAACAGGGTCTCAAATTTAGAAAACCAACTTATGCTTGCTTATGGGGAAAGGTGAGTTCGGGTGCTGCGTCAAACCAGAGATTGAAATTAGCACAGATACCGTTCCATAAGCCAAATATATAAGATACAAGACCTACACCTTGCTCAACGAAATGGACTCAACACCCCATATTCAACGCCTGGTAATATACCTGACAAGTAAGAATCATAAGACCCATGGATTTATATGTCTCCATAAGGAAATCCAGCGTGTGTACAGCGGCCTAAACGCAGCAGTGAAAATCCGATAAATCCCATTAACAAAATAAATTTCAAAAACAAAACACAATGACAGTGAAATAGAGAGCAATTCTTAAATAATTCATTCAGGCCTTGTGATGCAACCTGGATTTACCACATCTACACCCAGAGCTGTTTGAGACATAAGGCTGGACACTTCGGGCTGATAGCCTTGGTGAGGTTCGGTGAGCAAAGGCACACCGTTTGAAATCATACTGCATGGTACCCATTCCATGGGTCCCAACTCTCCAGGTTTAAGGGATTCTTCCTTCAGCTAAAAAATGCATGGGAAACCCAGAGTATGGTCCACCGTGTGATTGGGAAACGTTTTCAAATGCATCTCAGGTTTCGTCCCCTGGTACTCCGGTGCACCGTTCCAGACGCTTTACTAACACTATCCCCATTTGGAGAGTCAGTGCCTTTAACCTCCTGTTTGGCACAGTTTGCAATTTCTGCACAAGATGAACAGGAATAGGGAGAACCAATGAGAGACTAGCTGTAGGTGTCTGCACGGGCAAATGGAACGCTCATTTCCCACCAGGAAGAGGAATTAACCAAAGGCTCAGTGTGCCCTGCCGGAACCAGATTAGGGCCTGAAGCAATCCTGCGGTTTTGCGGCCAGCTCACAAGAAAGCGAGTTGAAGAAAGGAGCTCAGGGGCACTGTAATTCACAAACCTGCACAGTTATGAATGACAGCTATCATCCAAAAATGTATTGAAGTAAGTCTTCGAAGAGGACTTGAAAGCGGGGCAGAATTTCAGAAAAACGATTTCATGGGGTAGACTGGAATTGCAATTAAAGCATAGGAAAAGAGGCAGAATGTCGACAATGATGCACTTGGCCAAAAAGGGCGTATGCGTTTTTTCCTGAATATATTCAGGAAAAAACGTATACGCCCTTTATGGCCAACCAAGCAAGCGTGTAAAGGAAATCTGCACTACAATGAAGTCTCACTGCCTCCCGGTCAATAGGGCCATCTGAAACAAGTGTAAAATCCAGAAAGGCAGGACAGGTCATGGAGAACAGGGAGCCTTGTTATGCTGATGGGCGGGATGTAAATTGCCAACAGCCACTCTGGAGAAGTGTATGGTGTTTCCTGAAACACGTAGGAAACAAAGCAACACAGCCTATGGCACTTCCACTTAGGGTCCTATAGCTTAGGGAAATTAAAATCAAAAACACACAGCCACCCCAAAGTTTGGGACGGCTCTGTTTACAAGAACCTCGTCTACAGTACAAATTAAATATCCGAGAAAGCAAAAAATCGATAAAGAAGTTGTGGTACGTACGTATAATGGAATATCACTCAGCAATGAGATCTACGTCATCAGGCCCGTAGCGGCATAATGAGTGGATTCAGGTACGACGATTCTACGAGAAATAAGTCACACAGAAAAAGAAAGATCATAAGATATCACTAATACACGGAACGTAAACTTGGCTACACATGAACTGAATTAGAAAACAGAACAGGGTCTCAAATTTAGAAAACCAACTTATGCTTGCTTATGGGGAAAGGTGAGTTGCGGTGCTGCATAAAACCAGAGATTGAAATTAGCACAGATACCGTTCCATAAGCCAAATATATAATAGACAAGACCTACTCCTTGCTCAACGAAATGGACTCAACACCCCATATTCAACGCCTGTGAATATACCTGACAAGTAAGAAACTTAAGACCCATGGATTTATATGTCTCCATAAGGAAGTCAAGCATGTGTACAGTGGCCTAAACGCAGCAGTGAAAATCCGATAAATCCCATTAACAAAATAAATTTCAAAAACAAAACACAATGACAGTGAAATAGAGAGCAATTCTTAAATAATTCATTCAGGGCTTGTGATGCAACCTGGATTTACCACATCTACACCCAGAGCTGGTTGAGACATAAGGCTGGACACATCGGGCTGATAGCATTGGTGAGGTTTGGTGAGGAAACGCAGACCCTTTGAAGTCATACTGCATGGTACCCATTCCATGGGTCCCAACTCTCCAGGTTTAAGGGATTCTTCCTTCAGCTAAAACATGCATGGGAAACGCAGAGTATGGTCCAGCGTGTGATTGGGAAACGTTTTCAAATGCATCTCAGGTTTCGACCCCTGGTACTCGGGTGCACCGTTCCAGACGCTTTACTAACACTCTCCCCACTTGGAGAGTCAGTGCCTTTAACTTCCTGTTTGGCACAGTTTGCAATTTCTGCGCAAGATGAACAGGAATAGGGAGAACCAATGAGAGACTAGCTGTAGGTGTCTGCACGGGCAAATGGAACGCTCATTTCCCACCAGGAAGAGGAATTAACCAAAGGCTCAGTGTGCCCTGCCGGAACCAGATTAGGGCCTGAAGCAATCCTGCCGTTGTGCGGCCAGCTCACAAGAAAGCGAGTTGAAGAAAGGAGCTCAGGGGCACTGTAATTCACAAACCTGCAGAGTTATGAATGACAGCTATCGTCCAAAAATGTATTGAAGTAAGTCTTCGAAGAGGACTTGAAGGCGGGGCAGAATTTCAGGAAAACGATTTCAGGGGGTAGACTGGAATTGCACTTAAAGCATAGGAAAAGAGGCAGAATGTCCACAATGATGCACTTGGCCAAAAAGGGCGTATGTGTTTTTTCCTGAATAAATTCAGCAAAAAACTCATACGCCCCTTTTTGGCCATCCAAGGAAGCGTGTAAAGGAAATCTGCACTACAATGAAGTCTCACTGGCCCCCGGTCAAAAGGGCCATCTGAAAATGTGTAAAATCCAGAAAGGCAGGACAGGTCATGGAGAACAGGGAGCCTTGTTATGCTGATGGGTGGGATTTAAATTGCCAACAGCCACTCTGGAGAAGTGTATGGTGTTTCCTGAAACACGTAGGAAACAAAGCAACACAGCCTATGGCACTTCCACTTAGGGTCCTATAGCTTAGGGAAATTAAAATCAAAAACACACAGCCACCCCAAAGTTTGGGACGGCTCTGTTTACAAGAACCTCGTCTACGGTACAAGTTAAATATCAGAGAAAGCAAAAAATGGATAAAGAAGTTGTGGTACGTACGTACAATGGAATATCACTCAGCAATGAGATCTACGTCATCAGGGCCGTAGCGGCATAAGGAGTGGATTCAGGTATGACGATTCTACGAGAAATAAGTCACACAGAAAAAGAAAGATCATAAGATATCACTAATACACGGAACGTAAACTTGGCTACACATGAACTGAATTAGAAAACAGAACAGGGTATCAAATTTAGAAAACCAACTTATGCTTGCTTAGGGGAAAGGTGAGTTGGGGTGCTGCATCAAACCAGAGATTGAAATTAGCACAGATACCGTTCCATAAGCCAAATATATAAGAGACAAGACCTACACCTTGCTCAACGAAATGGACTCAACACCCCATATTCAACGCCTGGGAATATACCTGACAAGTAAGAATCTTAAGACCCATGGATTTATATGTCTCCATAAGGAAATCAAGCGTGTGTACAGCGGGCTAAACGCAGCAGTGAAAATCCGATATATCCCATTATCAAAATAAATTTCAAAAACACAACACAATGACAGTGAAATAGAGAGCAATTCTTAAATAATTCATTCATGGCTTGTGATGCAACCTGGATTTATCACATCTACACCCAAAGCTGGTTGCGACATAAGGCTGGACACTTCGGGCTGATAGCATTGGTGAGGTTCGTTGAGCAAACGCAGACCTTTTGAAGTCATACTGCATGGTAGCCATTCCATGGGTCCCAACTCTCCAGGTTTAAGGGATTCTTCCTTCAGCTAAAACATGTATGGGAAACCCAGAGTATGGTCCACCGTATGATTGGGAAACGTTTTCAAATGCATCTCAGGTTTCGTTACCTGGTACTCGGGTTCACCGTTCCAGACGCTTTATTAACACTCTCCCCACTTGGAGGGTCAATGCCTTTAACCTCCCGTTTGGCACAGTTTGGAATTTCTGCGCAAGATGAACAGGAATAGGGAGAACCAATGAGAGACTAGCTGTAGATGTCTGCACGGGCAAATGGAACGCTCATTTCCCACCAGGTAAGGGAATTAACCAAAGGCTCAGCGTGCCCTGCCAGAACCAGATTAGGGCCTGAAGCAATCGTGCGGTTTTGCGGCCAGCTCACAAGAAAGCGAGTTGAAGAAAGGAGCTCAGGGGCACTGTAATTCACAAACCTGCAGAGTTATGAATGACAGCTATCATCCAAAAATATATTGAAGTAAGTCTTCGAAGAGGACTTGAAAGCGGGGCAGAATTTCAGGAAAACGATTTCAGGGGGTAGACTGCAATTGCACTTAAAGCATAGGAAAAGAGGCAGAATGTCGACAATGATGCAGTTGGCCAAAAAGGGCGTATGCGTTTTTTCTTGAATATATTCAGGAAAAAACGCATACGCCCTTTTTGGCCAACCAAGCAAGCATGTAAAGGAAATCTGCACTACAATGAAGTCTCACTGCCCCCCGGTCAAAAGGGCCATCTGAAAAATGTGTAAAATCCAGAAAGGCAGAACAGGTCATGGAGAACAGGGAGCCTTGTTGTGCTGATGGGCGGGATGTAAATGGCAAACAGCCACTCTGGAGAAGTGTATGGTGTTTCCTGAAACACGTAGGAAACAAAGCAACACAGCCTATGGCACTTCCACTTAGGGTCCTATAGCTTAGGGAAATTAAAATCAAAAACACACAGCCACCCCAAAGTTTGGGACGGCTCTGTTTACAAGAACCTCTTCTACGGTACAAGTTAAATATCCGAGAAAGCAAAAAATAGATAAAGAAGTTGTGGTACGTACGTACAATGCAATATCACTCAGCAATGAGATCCACGTCATCAGGCACGTAGCGGCATAATGAGTGCATTCAGGTACGACGATTCTATGAGAAATAAGTCACACAGAAAAAGAAACATCATAAGATATCACTAATACACGAAACGTAAACTTGGCTACACATGAACTGAATTACAAAACAGAACAGGGTCTCAAATTTAGAAAACCAACTTATGATTGCTTAGGGGAAAGGTGAGTTGGGGTGCTGCATCAAACCAGAGATCGAAATTAGCACAGATACCGTTCCATAAGCCAAATATATAATAGACAAGACCTACTCCTTGCTCAACGAAATGGATTCAACACCCCATATTCAACGCCTGGGAATATACCTGACAAGTAAGAATCTTAAGACAAATGGATATATATGTCTCCATAAGGAAATCAAGCGTGTGTACAGCAGCCTAAACGCAGCAGTGAAAATCCGATAAATCCCATTATCAAAATAAATTTCAAAAACAAAACACAATGACAGTGAAATAGAGAGCAATTCTAAAATAATTCATTCAGGGCTTGTGATGCAACCTGGATTTACCACATCTACACCCAGAGCTGGGTGAGACATAAGGCTGGACACTTCGGGCTGATAGCATTGGTGAGGTTCGGTTAGCAAACGCAGACCCTTTCAAGTCATACTGCATGGTACCCATTCCATGGGTCCCAACTCTCCAGGTTTAAGGGATTCTTCCTTCACCTAAAACATGCATGGGAAACCCAGAGTATGGTCCACCGTGTGATTGGGAAACCTTTTCAAATGCATCTCAGGTTTCGCCCCTGGTACTCGGGTTCACCGTTCTAGACGCTTTACTAACACTCTCTCCACTAGGAGAGTAATTCCCTTTAACCTCCTGTTTGGCACAGTTTGCAATTTCTGCGCAAGATGAACAGGAATAGGGAGAACCAATGAGAGACTAGCTGTAGGTGTCTGCACGGGCAAATGGAATGCTCATTTCCCACCAGGAAGAGGGATTAACCAAAGGCTCAGCGTGCCCTGCCGGAACCAGATTAGGGCCTGAAGCAATCCTGCGGTTTTGCGGCCAGCTCACAAGAAAGCGAATTGAAGAAAGGAGCTCAGGGGCACTGTAATTCACAAACCTGCAGAGTTATGAATGACAGCTATCGTCCAAAAATGTATTGAAGTAAGTCTTCGAAGAGGACTTGAAAGCGGGGCAGAATTTCAGGAAAACGATGAAAGGGGGGAGACTGGAATTGCACTTAAAGCATAGGATAGGAGGCAGAATGTCGACAATGATGCACTTGGCCAAAAAGGGCGTATGCGTTTTTTCCTGAATATATTCAGGAAAAAACGCATACGCCCTTTTTGGCCAAACAAGCAAGCGTGTAAAGGAAATCTGCACTACAATGAAGTCTCACTGCCCCCCGGTCAAAAGGGCCATCTGAAAAAAGTGTAAAATCCAGAAAGGCAGGACAGGTCATGGAGAACAGGGAGCCTTGTTATGCTGATGGGCGGGATGTAAATTGCCAACAGCCACTCTGGAGAAGTGTATGGTGTTTCCTGAAACACGTAGGAAACAAAGCAACACAGCCTATGGCACTTCCACTTAGGGTCCTATAGCTTAGGGAAATTAAAATCAAAAACACACAGCCACCTCAAAGTTTGGGATGGCTCTGTTTACAAGAACCTCGTCTACGGTACAAGTTAAATATCCGAGAAAGCAAAAAATGGATAAAGAAGTTGTGGTACGTACGTACAATGGAATATCACTCAGCAATGAGATCCACGTCATCAAGCCCGTACCGGCATAATGAGTGGATTCAGGTACGACGATTCTACGAGAAATAAGTCACACAGAAAAAGAAACATCATAAGATATCACTAATACACGGAACGTAAACTTAGCTACACATGAACTGAATTACAAAACAGAACAGGGTCTCAAATTTAGAAAACCAACTTATGCTTGCTTATGGGGAAAGGTGAGTTGGGGTGCTGCATCAAACCAGAGATTGAAATTAGCACAGATACCGTTCCATAAGGCAAATATATAATAGACACAACCTACTCCTTGCTCAACGAAATGGACTCAACACCCCATATTCAACGCCTGGGAATATACCTGACAAGTAAGAAACTTAAGACCCATGGATTTATATGTCTCCATAAGGATATCAAGCGTGTGTACAGCGGCCTAAACATAGCAGTGAAAATCCGATAAATCCCATTATCAAAATATATTTCAAAAACAAAACACAATGACAGTGAAATAGAGAGCAATTTTTAAATAATTCATTCATGGCTTGTGATGCAACCTGGATTTACCACATCTACACCCAGAGCTGGGTGAGACATAAGCCTGGACACTTCGGGCTGATAGCATTGGTGAGGTTCGGTGAGCAAACTCAGACCCTTTGAAGTCATACTGCATGGTACCCATTCCATGGGTCCCAACTCTCCAGGTTTAAGGGATTCTTCCTTCAGCTAAAACATGCATGGGAAACCCGGAGTAACGTCCACCATGTGATTGGGAAACGTTTTCAAATGCGTCTCAGGTTTCGTCCCCTGGGACTCGGGTTCACCGTTCCAGACGCTTTACTAACACTCTCCCCACTTGGAGAGTCAGTGCCTTTAACCTCCTGTTTGGCACAGTTTGCAATTTCTGCGGAATATGAACAGGAATAGGGACAACCAATGAGAGACTAGCTGTAGGTGTCTGCACCGGCAATTGGAACGCTCATTTCCCACCAGGAAGAGGGACTAACGAAAGGCTCAGCGTGCCCTGCCAGAACGGGATTAGGGCCTGAAGCAATCCTGCGGTTTTGCGGCCAGCTCACAAGAAAGCGAGTTGAAGAAAGGAGCTCAGGGGCACTGTAATTAACAAACCTGCAGAGTTATGAATGACAGCTATCTTCCAAAATTATATTGAAGTAAGTCTTTGAAGAGGACTTGAAAGCGGGGCAGAATTTCAGGAAAACGATTTCATGGGGTAGACTGGAATTGCACTTAAAGCATAGGAAAAGAGGCAGAATGTCCACAATGATGCACTTGGCCAAAAAGGGCGCATGCGTTTTTTCCTGAATATATTCAGGAAAAAACGCATGCGCCCTTTTTGGCCAACCGAGCAAGCGTGTAAAGGAAATCTGCACTACAATGAAGTCTCACTGCCCCACGGTCAAAAGGGCCATCTGAAAAAAGTGTAAAATCCAGAAAGGCAGGACAGGTCATGGAGAACAGGGAGCTTTGTTATGCTGATGGGCGGGATGTAAATTGCCAACAGCCACTCTGGAGAAGTGTATGGTGTTTCCTGAAACACGTAGGAAACAAAGCAACACAGCCTATGGCACTTCCACTTATGGTCCTATAGCTTAGGGAAATTAAAATCAAAAACACACTGCCACCCCAAAGTTTGGGACGGCTCTGTTTACAAGAACCTGGTCTACGGTACAAGTTAAATATCCGAGAAAGCAAAAAATGGATAAAGAAGTCGTGGTACGTACGTACAATGGAATATCACTCAGCAATGAGATCTACGTCATCAGTCCCGTAGCGGCATAATGAGTGGATTCAGGTACGACGATTCTACGAGAAATAAGTCACACAGGAAAAGAAAGATCATAAGATATCACTAATACACGGAACGTAAACTTGGCTACACATGAACTGAATTACAAAACAGAACAGGGTCTCAAATTTAGAAAACCAACTTATGCTTGCTTATGGAGAATGGTGAGTTCGGGTGCTGCATCAAACCAGAGATTGAAATTAGCACAGATAGCGTTCCATAAGCCAAATATATAATAGACAAGACCTACTCCTTTCTCAACGAAATGGACTCAACACACCATATTCAACGCCTGGGAATATACCTGACAAGTAAGAATCTTAAGACCCATGGATTTATATGTCTCCATAAGGAAATCAACCGTGTGTACAGCGGCCTAAACGCAGCAGTGAAAATCCGATAAATCCCATTATCAAAATAAATTTCACAAACAAAACACAATGACAGTGAAATAAAGAGCAATTCTTAAATAATTCATTCAGGGCTTGTGATGCAACCTGGATTTACAATATCTACACCCAGAGCTGGGTGAGACATAAGGCAGGACACTTCGGGCTGATAGCATTGGTGAGGTTCGGTGAGCAAACGCAGACCCTTTGAAGTCATACTGCATGGTACCCATTCCATGGGTCCCAACTCTCCAGGTTTAAGGGATTCTTCCTTCAGCTAAAACATGCATGGGAAACCCAGAGTATGGTCCACCATGTGATTGGGAAACGTTTTCAAATGCATCTCAGGTTTCGTCCCCTGGTACTCGGGTTCACCGTTCCAGACGCTTTACTAACACTCTCCCCACTTGGAGAGTCAGTGCCTTTAACCTCCTGTTTGGCACAGTTTGCAATTTTTGCGCAAGATGAACAGGAATAGGGAGAACCAATGAGAGACTAGCTGTAGGTGTCTGAACGGGCAAATGGAACGCTCATTTCCCACCAGGAAGAGGGATTAACCAAAGGCTCTGCATGCCCTGCCGGAACCAGATTAGGGCCTGAAGCAATCCTGCGGTTTTGCGGCCAGCTCACAAGAAAGCGAGTTGAAGAAAGGAGCTCAGGGGCACTGTAATTCACAAACCTGCAGAGTTATGAATGACAGCTATCGTCCAAAAATATATTGAAATAAGTCTTCGAAGAAGACTTGAAAGTGGGGCAGAATTTCAGGAAAACGATTTCAGGGGGGAGACTGGAATTGCACTTAGAGCATAGGAATAGAGACAGAATGTCCACAATGATGCACTTGGCCAAAAAGGGCGTATGCGTTTTTTCCTGAATATATTCAGGAAAAAACCCATACGCCCTTTTTGGCCAACCAAGCAAGCGTGTAAAGGAAATCTGCACTACAATGAAGTCTCACTGCCCCCCGGTCCAAACGGCCATCTGAAACAAGTGTAAAATCCAGAAAGGCAGGACAGGTCATGGAGAACAGGGAGCCTTGTTATGCTGATGGGCGGGATGTAAATTGGCAACAGCCACTCTGGAGAAGTGTATGGTGTTTCCTGAAACACGTAGGAAACAAAGCAACACAGCCTATGGCACTTCCACTTAGGGTCCTATAGCTTAGTGAAATTAAAATCAAAAACACACAGCCACCCCAAAGTTTGGGACAGCTCTGTTTACAAAAACCTCGTCTACGGTACAGGTTAAATATCCGAGAAAGCAAAAAATGGATAAAGAAGTTGTGGTACGTACGTACAATGGAATATCACTCAGCAATGAGCTCTACCTCATCAGGCCCGTAGCGGCATAATGAGTGGATTCAGGTATGACGATTCTACGAGAAATAAGTCACACAGAAAAAGAAACATCATAAGATATCACTAATACACGGAACGTAAACTTGGCTACACATGAACTGAATTACAAAACAGAACAGGGTCTCAAATTTAGAAAACCAACTTATGATTGCTTAGGGGAAAGGTGAGTTGGGGTGCTGCATCAAACCAGAGATCGAAATTAGCACAGATACCGTTCCATAAGCCAAATATATAATAGACAAGACCTACTCCTTGCTCAACGAAATGGATTCAACACCCCATATTCAACGCCTGGGAATATACCTGACAAGTAAGAATCTTAAGACAAATGGATATATATGTCTCCATAAGGAAATCAAGCGTGTGTACAGCAGCCTAAACGCAGCAGTGAAAATCCGATAAATCCCATTATCAAAATAAATTTCAAAAACAAAACACAATGACAGTGAAATAGAGAGCAATTCTAAAATAATTCATTCAGGGCTTGTGATGCAACCTGGATTTACCACATCTACACCCAGAGCTGGGTGAGACATAAGGCTGGACACTTCGGGCTGATAGCATTGGTGAGGTTCGGTTAGCAAACGCAGACCCTTTCAAGTCATACTGCATGGTACCCATTCCATGGGTCCCAACTCTCCAGGTTTAAGGGATTCTTCCTTCAGCTAAAACATGCATGGGAAACCCAGAGTATGGTCCACCGTGTGATTGGGAAACCTTTTCAAATGCATCTCAGGTTTCGCCCCTGGTACTCGGGTTCACCGTTCTAGACGCTTTACTAACACTCTCTCCACTAGGAGAGTAATTCCCTTTAACCTCCTGTTTGGCACAGTTTGCAATTTCTGCGCAAGATGAACAGGAATAGGGAGAACCAATGAGAGACTAGCTGTAGGTGTCTGCACGGGCAAATGGAATGCTCATTTCCCACCAGGAAGAGGGATTAACCAAAGGCTCAGCGTGCCCTGCCGGAACCAGATTAGGGCCTGAAGCAATCCTGCGGTTTTGCGGCCAGCTCACAAGAAAGCGAATTGAAGAAAGGAGCTCAGGGGCACTGTAATTCACAAACCTGCAGAGTTATGAATGACAGCTATCGTCCAAAAATGTATTGAAGTAAGTCTTCGAAGAGGACTTGAAAGCGGGGCAGAATTTCAGGAAAACGATGAAAGGGGGGAGACTGGAATTGCACTTAAAGCATAGGATAGGAGGCAGAATGTCGACAATGATGCACTTGGCCAAAAAGGGCGTATGCGTTTTTTCCTGAATATATTCAGGAAAAAACGCATACGCCCTTTTTGGCCAAACAAGCAAGCGTGTAAAGGAAATCTGCACTACAATGAAGTCTCACTGCCCCCCGGTCAAAAGGGCCATCTGAAAAAAGTGTAAAATCCAGAAAGGCAGGACAGGTCATGGAGAACAGGGAGCCTTGTTATGCTGATGGGCGGGATGTAAATTGCCAACAGCCACTCTGGAGAAGTGTATGGTGTTTCCTGAAACACGTAGGAAACAAAGCAACACAGCCTATGGCACTTCCACTTAGGGTCCTATAGCTTAGGGAAATTAAAATCAAAAACACACAGCCACCTCAAAGTTTGGGACGGCTCTGTTTACAAGAACCTCGTCTACGGTACAAGTTAAATATCCGAGAAAGCAAAAAATGGATAAAGAAGTTGTGGTACGTACGTACAATGGAATATCACTCAGCAATGAGATCCACGTCATCAAGCCCGTACCGGCATAATGAGTGGATTCAGGTACGACGATTCTACGAGAAATCAGTAACACAGAAAAAGAAACATCATAAGATATCACTAATACACGGAAAGTAAACTTAGCTACACATGAACTGAATTACAAAACAGAACAGGGTCTCAAATTTAGAAAACCAACTTATGCTTGCTTATGGGGAAAGGTGAGTTGGGGTGCTTCATCAAACCAGAAATTGAAATTAGCACAGATACCGTTACATAAGCCAAATATATAATAGACAAGACCTACTCCTTGCTCAACGAAATGGACTCAACACCCCATATTCAACACCTGGGAATATACCTGACAAGTAAGAAACTTAAGACCCATGGATTTATATGTCTCCATAAGGAAGTCAAGCGTGTGTACAGTGGCCTAAACGCAGCAGTGAAAATCCAATAAATCCCATTAACAAAATAAATTTCAAAAACAAAACACAATGACAGTGAAATAGAGAGCAATTCTTAAATAATTCATTCAGGGCTTGTGATGCAACCTGGATTTACCACATCTACACCCAGAGCTAGTTGAGACATAAGGCTGGACACATCGGGCTGATAGCATTGGTGAGGATTGTTGAACAAACGCAGACCATTTGAAGTCATACTGCATGGTAGCCATTCCATGGGTCCCAACTCTCCAGGTTTAAGGGATTCTTCCTTCAGCTAAAACATGCATGGGAAACCAAGAGTATGGTCCACCGTGTGATTGGGAAACGTTTTCAAATGCATCTCAGGTTTCTTCCCCTGGTACTCGGGTTCACCGTTCCAGACGCTTTACTAACATTCTCCCCACTTGGAGAGTAATTGCCTTTAACCTCCTGTTTGGCACAGTTTGCAATTTCTCCGCAAGATGAACAGGAATAGGGAGAACCAATGAGAGACTAGCTGTAGGTGTCTGCACGGGCAAATGGAACGCTCATTTCCCACCAGGAAGAGAGATTAACCAAAGGCTCAGCGTGCCCTGCCGGAACCAGATTAGGGCCTGAAGCAATCCTGCGGTTTTGCGGCCAGCTCACAAGAAAACGAGTTGAAGAAAGGAGCTCAGGGGCACTGTAATTCACAAACCTGCAGAGTTATGAATGACAGCTATCGTCCAAAAATGTATTGAAGTAAATCTTCGAAGAGGACTTAAAGCGGGGCAGAATTTCAGGAAAACGATTTCAGGGGGTAGACTGGAATTGCACTTAAAGCATAGGAAAAGAGGCAGAATGTCCACAATGATGCCCTTGGCCAAAAAGGGCGTATGCGTTTTTTCCTGAATATATTCAGGAAAAAACGCATACGCCCTTTTTGGCCAACCAAGCAAGCGTGTAAAGGAAATCTGCACTACAATGAAGTCTCACTGCCCCCCGGTCCAAACAGCCATCTGAAACAAGTGTAAAATCCAGAAAGGCAGGACAGGTCATGGAGAACAGGGAGCCTTGTTATGCTGATGGGCGGGATGTAAATTGCCAACAGCCACTCTGGAGAAATGTATGGTGTTTCCTGAAACACGTAGGAAACAAAGCAACACAGCCTATGGCACATCCACTTAGGGTCCTATAGCTTAGGGAAATTAAAATCAAAAACACACAGCCACCCCAAAGTTTGGGATGGCTCTGTTTACAAGAACCTCCTCTACGGTACAAGTTAAATATCCGAGAAAGCAAAAAATGGATAAAGAAGTTGTCGTACGTACGTACAATGGAATATCACTCAGCAATGAGATCTACCTCATCAGGCCCGTAGCGGCATAATGAGTGCATTCAGGTACGATGATTCGACGAGAAATAAGTCACAGAGAAAAAGAAACATCATAAGATATCACTAATACACGGAACGTAAACTTGGCTACACATGAACCGAATTACAAAACAGAACAGGGTCTCAAATTTAGAAAACCAACTTATGCTTGCTTATGGGGAAA
This sequence comes from Delphinapterus leucas, assembly GCF_059928025.1. Classification (NCBI taxonomy): domain Eukaryota; kingdom Metazoa; phylum Chordata; class Mammalia; order Artiodactyla; family Monodontidae; genus Delphinapterus; species Delphinapterus leucas. The sequence continues at coordinate 10,160,755 of NW_028322232.1, read as the reverse complement.
GGTGAGTTCGGGTGCTGCGTCAAACCAGAGATTGAAATTAGCACAGATACCGTTCCATAAGCCAAATATATAAGATACAAGACCTACACCTTGCTCAACGAAATGGACTCAACACCCCATATTCAACGCCTGGTAATATACCTGACAAGTAAGAATCATAAGACCCATGGATTTATATGTCTCCATAAGGAAATCCAGCGTGTGTACAGCGGCCTAAACGCAGCAGTGAAAATCCGATAAATCCCATTAACAAAATAAATTTCAAAAACAAAACACAATGACAGTGAAATAGAGAGCAATTCTTAAATAATTCATTCAGGCCTTGTGATGCAACCTGGATTTACCACATCTACACCCAGAGCTGTTTGAGACATAAGGCTGGACACTTCGGGCTGATAGCCTTGGTGAGGTTCGGTGAGCAAAGGCACACCGTTTGAAATCATACTGCATGGTACCCATTCCATGGGTCCCAACTCTCCAGGTTTAAGGGATTCTTCCTTCAGCTAAAAAATGCATGGGAAACCCAGAGTATGGTCCACCGTGTGATTGGGAAACGTTTTCAAATGCATCTCAGGTTTCGTCCCCTGGTACTCCGGTGCACCGTTCCAGACGCTTTACTAACACTATCCCCATTTGGAGAGTCAGTGCCTTTAACCTCCTGTTTGGCACAGTTTGCAATTTCTGCGCAAGATGAACAGGAATAGGGAGAACCAATGAGAGACTAGCTGTAGGTGTCTGCACGGGCAAATGGAACGCTCATTTCCCACCAGGAAGAGGAATTAACCAAAGGCTCAGTGTGCCCTGCCGGAACCAGATTAGGGCCTGAAGCAATCCTGCGGTTTTGCGGCCAGCTCACAAGAAAGCGAGTTGAAGAAAGGAGCTCAGGGGCACTGTAATTCACAAACCTGCACAGTTATGAATGACAGCTATCATCCAAAAATGTATTGAAGTAAGTCTTCGAAGAGGACTTGAAAGCGGGGCAGAATTTCAGAAAAACGATTTCATGGGGTAGACTGGAATTGCAATTAAAGCATAGGAAAAGAGGCAGAATGTCGACAATGATGCACTTGGCCAAAAAGGGCGTATGCGTTTTTTCCTGAATATATTCAGGAAAAAACGTATACGCCCTTTATGGCCAACCAAGCAAGCGTGTAAAGGAAATCTGCACTACAATGAAGTCTCACTGCCTCCCGGTCAATAGGGCCATCTGAAACAAGTGTAAAATCCAGAAAGGCAGGACAGGTCATGGAGAACAGGGAGCCTTGTTATGCTGATGGGCGGGATGTAAATTGCCAACAGCCACTCTGGAGAAGTGTATGGTGTTTCCTGAAACACGTAGGAAACAAAGCAACACAGCCTATGGCACTTCCACTTAGGGTCCTATAGCTTAGGGAAATTAAAATCAAAAACACACAGCCACCCCAAAGTTTGGGACGGCTCTGTTTACAAGAACCTCGTCTACAGTACAAATTAAATATCCGAGAAAGCAAAAAATCGATAAAGAAGTTGTGGTACGTACGTATAATGGAATATCACTCAGCAATGAGATCTACGTCATCAGGCCCGTAGCGGCATAATGAGTGGATTCAGGTACGACGATTCTACGAGAAATAAGTCACACAGAAAAAGAAAGATCATAAGATATCACTAATACACGGAACGTAAACTTGGCTACACATGAACTGAATTAGAAAACAGAACAGGGTCTCAAATTTAGAAAACCAACTTATGCTTGCTTATGGGGAAAGGTGAGTTGCGGTGCTGCATAAAACCAGAGATTGAAATTAGCACAGATACCGTTCCATAAGCCAAATATATAATAGACAAGACCTACTCCTTGCTCAACGAAATGGACTCAACACCCCATATTCAACGCCTGTGAATATACCTGACAAGTAAGAAACTTAAGACCCATGGATTTATATGTCTCCATAAGGAAGTCAAGCATGTGTACAGTGGCCTAAACGCAGCAGTGAAAATCCGATAAATCCCATTAACAAAATAAATTTCAAAAACAAAACACAATGACAGTGAAATAGAGAGCAATTCTTAAATAATTCATTCAGGGCTTGTGATGCAACCTGGATTTACCACATCTACACCCAGAGCTGGTTGAGACATAAGGCTGGACACATCGGGCTGATAGCATTGGTGAGGTTTGGTGAGGAAACGCAGACCCTTTGAAGTCATACTGCATGGTACCCATTCCATGGGTCCCAACTCTCCAGGTTTAAGGGATTCTTCCTTCAGCTAAAACATGCATGGGAAACGCAGAGTATGGTCCAGCGTGTGATTGGGAAACGTTTTCAAATGCATCTCAGGTTTCGACCCCTGGTACTCGGGTGCACCGTTCCAGACGCTTTACTAACACTCTCCCCACTTGGAGAGTCAGTGCCTTTAACTTCCTGTTTGGCACAGTTTGCAATTTCTGCGCAAGATGAACAGGAATAGGGAGAACCAATGAGAGACTAGCTGTAGGTGTCTGCACGGGCAAATGGAACGCTCATTTCCCACCAGGAAGAGGAATTAACCAAAGGCTCAGTGTGCCCTGCCGGAACGAGATTAGGGCCTGAAGCAATCCTGCCGTTGTGCGGCCAGCTCACAAGAAAGCGAGTTGAAGAAAGGAGCTCAGGGGCACTGTAATTCACAAACCTGCAGAGTTATGAATGACAGCTATCGTCCAAAAATGTATTGAAGTAAGTCTTCGAAGAGGACTTGAAGGCGGGGCAGAATTTCAGGAAAACGATTTCAGGGGGTAGACTGGAATTGCACTTAAAGCATAGGAATAGAGGCAGAATGTCCACAATGATGCACTTGGCCAAAAAGGGCGTATGTGTTTTTTCCTGAATAAATTCAGCAAAAAACTCATACGCCCCTTTTTGGCCATCCAAGGAAGCGTGTAAAGGAAATCTGCACTACAATGAAGTCTCACTGGCCCCCGGTCAAAAGGGCCATCTGAAAATGTGTAAAATCCAGAAAGGCAGGACAGGTCATGGAGAACAGGGGGCCTTGTTATGCTGATGGGTGGGATTTAAATTGCCAACAGCCACTCTGGAGAAGTGTATGGTGTTTCCTGAAACACGTAGGAAACAAAGCAACACAGCCTATGGCACTTCCACTTAGGGTCCTATAGCTTAGGGAAATTAAAATCAAAAACACACAGCCACCCCAAAGTTTGGGACGGCTCTGTTTACAAGAACCTCGTCTACGGTACAAGTTAAATATCAGAGAAAGCAAAAAATGGATAAAGAAGTTGTGGTACGTACGTACAATGGAATATCACTCAGCAATGAGATCTACGTCATCAGGGCCGTAGCGGCATAAGGAGTGGATTCAGGTATGACGATTCTACGAGAAATAAGTCACACAGAAAAAGAAAGATCATAAGATATCACTAATACACGGAACGTAAACTTGGCTACACATGAACTGAATTAGAAAACAGAACAGGGTATCAAATTTAGAAAACCAACTTATGCTTGCTTAGGGGAAAGGTGAGTTGGGGTGCTGCATCAAACCAGAGATTGAAATTAGCACAGATACCGTTCCATAAGCCAAATATATAAGAGACAAGACCTACACCTTGCTCAACGAAATGGACTCAACACCCCATATTCAACGCCTGGGAATATACCTGACAAGTAAGAATCTTAAGACCCATGGATTTATATGTCTCCATAAGGAAATCAAGCGTGTGTACAGCGGGCTAAACGCAGCAGTGAAAATCCGATATATCCCATTATCAAAATAAATTTCAAAAACACAACACAATGACAGTGAAATAGAGAGCAATTCTTAAATAATTCATTCATGGCTTGTGATGCAACCTGGATTTATCACATCTACACCCAAAGCTGGTTGCGACATAAGGCTGGACACTTCGGGCTGATAGCATTGGTGAGGTTCGTTGAGCAAACGCAGACCTTTTGAAGTCATACTGCATGGTAGCCATTCCATGGGTCCCAACTCTCCAGGTTTAAGGGATTCTTCCTTCAGCTAAAACATGTATGGGAAACCCAGAGTATGGTCCACCGTATGATTGGGAAACGTTTTCAAATGCATCTCAGGTTTCGTTACCTGGTACTCGGGTTCACCGTTCCAGACGCTTTATTAACACTCTCCCCACTTGGAGGGTCAATGCCTTTAACCTCCCGTTTGGCACAGTTTGGAATTTCTGCGCAAGATGAACAGGAATAGGGAGAACCAATGAGAGACTAGCTGTAGATGTCTGCACGGGCAAATGGAACGCTCATTTCCCACCAGGTAAGGGAATTAACCAAAGGCTCAGCGTGCCCTGCCAGAACCAGATTAGGGCCTGAAGCAATCGTGCGGTTTTGCGGCCAGCTCACAAGAAAGCGAGTTGAAGAAAGGAGCTCAGGGGCACTGTAATTCACAAACCTGCAGAGTTATGAATGACAGCTATCATCCAAAAATATATTGAAGTAAGTCTTCGAAGAGGACTTGAAAGCGGGGCAGAATTTCAGGAAAACGATTTCAGGGGGTAGACTGCAATTGCACTTAAAGCATAGGAAAAGAGGCAGAATGTCGACAATGATGCAGTTGGCCAAAAAGGGCGTATGCGTTTTTTCTTGAATATATTCAGGAAAAAACGCATACGCCCTTTTTGGCCAACCAAGCAAGCATGTAAAGGAAATCTGCACTACAATGAAGTCTCACTGCCCCCCGGTCAAAAGGGCCATCTGAAAAATGTGTAAAATCCAGAAAGGCAGAACAGGTCATGGAGAACAGGGAGCCTTGTTGTGCTGATGGGCGGGATGTAAATGGCAAACAGCCACTCTGGAGAAGTGTATGGTGTTTCCTGAAACACGTAGGAAACAAAGCAACACAGCCTATGGCACTTCCACTTAGGGTCCTATAGCTTAGGGAAATTAAAATCAAAAACACACAGCCACCCCAAAGTTTGGGACGGCTCTGTTTACAAGAACCTCTTCTACGGTACAAGTTAAATATCCGAGAAAGCAAAAAATAGATAAAGAAGTTGTGGTACGTACGTACAATGCAATATCACTCAGCAATGAGATCCACGTCATCAGGCACGTAGCGGCATAATGAGTGCATTCAGGTACGACGATTCTATGAGAAATAAGTCACACAGAAAAAGAAACATCATAAGATATCACTAATACACGAAACGTAAACTTGGCTACACATGAACTGAATTACAAAACAGAACAGGGTCTCAAATTTAGAAAACCAACTTATGATTGCTTAGGGGAAAGGTGAGTTGGGGTGCTGCATCAAACCAGAGATCGAAATTAGCACAGATACCGTTCCATAAGCCAAATATATAATAGACAAGACCTACTCCTTGCTCAACGAAATGGATTCAACACCCCATATTCAACGCCTGGGAATATACCTGACAAGTAAGAATCTTAAGACAAATGGATATATATGTCTCCATAAGGAAATCAAGCGTGTGTACAGCAGCCTAAACGCAGCAGTGAAAATCCGATAAATCCCATTATCAAAATAAATTTCAAAAACAAAACACAATGACAGTGAAATAGAGAGCAATTCTAAAATAATTCATTCAGGGCTTGTGATGCAACCTGGATTTACCACATCTACACCCAGAGCTGGGTGAGACATAAGGCTGGACACTTCGGGCTGATAGCATTGGTGAGGTTCGGTTAGCAAACGCAGACCCTTTCAAGTCATACTGCATGGTACCCATTCCATGGGTCCCAACTCTCCAGGTTTAAGGGATTCTTCCTTCAGCTAAAACATGCATGGGAAACCCAGAGTATGGTCCACCGTGTGATTGGGAAACCTTTTCAAATGCATCTCAGGTTTCGCCCCTGGTACTCGGGTTCACCGTTCTAGACGCTTTACTAACACTCTCTCCACTAGGAGAGTAATTCCCTTTAACCTCCTGTTTGGCACAGTTTGCAATTTCTGCGCAAGATGAACAGGAATAGGGAGAACCAATGAGAGACTAGCTGTAGGTGTCTGCACGGGCAAATGGAATGCTCATTTCCCACCAGGAAGAGGGATTAACCAAAGGCTCAGCGTGCCCTGCCGGAACCAGATTAGGGCCTGAAGCAATCCTGCGGTTTTGCGGCCAGCTCACAAGAAAGCGAATTGAAGAAAGGAGCTCAGGGGCACTGTAATTCACAAACCTGCAGAGTTATGAATGACAGCTATCGTCCAAAAATGTATTGAAGTAAGTCTTCGAAGAGGACTTGAAAGCGGGGCAGAATTTCAGGAAAACGATGAAAGGTGGGAGACTGGAATTGCACTTAAAGCATAGGATAGGAGGCAGAATGTCGACAATGATGCACTTGGCCAAAAAGGGCGTATGCGTTTTTTCCTGAATATATTCAGGAAAAAACGCATACGCCCTTTTTGGCCAAACAAGCAAGCGTGTAAAGGAAATCTGCACTACAATGAAGTCTCACTGCCCCCCGGTCAAAAGGGCCATCTGAAAAAAGTGTAAAATCCAGAAAGGCAGGACAGGTCATGGAGAACAGGGAGCCTTGTTATGCTGATGGGCGGGATGTAAATTGCCAACAGCCACTCTGGAGAAGTGTATGGTGTTTCCTGAAACACGTAGGAAACAAAGCAACACAGCCTATGGCACTTCCACTTAGGGTCCTATAGCTTAGGGAAATTAAAATCAAAAACACACAGCCACCTCAAAGTTTGGGATGGCTCTGTTTACAAGAACCTCGTCTACGGTACAAGTTAAATATCCGAGAAAGCAAAAAATGGATAAAGAAGTTGTGGTACGTACGTACAATGGAATATCACTCAGCAATGAGATCCACGTCATCAAGCCCGTACCGGCATAATGAGTGGATTCAGGTACGACGATTCTACGAGAAATAAGTCACACAGAAAAAGAAACATCATAAGATATCACTAATACACGGAACGTAAACTTAGCTACACATGAACTGAATTACAAAACAGAACAGGGTCTCAAATTTAGAAAACCAACTTATGCTTGCTTATGGGGAAAGGTGAGTTGGGGTGCTGCATCAAACCAGAGATTGAAATTAGCACAGATACCGTTCCATAAGGCAAATATATAATAGACACAACCTACTCCTTGCTCAACGAAATGGACTCAACACCCCATATTCAACGCCTGGGAATATACCTGACAAGTAAGAAACTTAAGACCCATGGATTTATATGTCTCCATAAGGATATCAAGCGTGTGTACAGCGGCCTAAACATAGCAGTGAAAATCCGATAAATCCCATTATCAAAATATATTTCAAAAACAAAACACAATGACAGTGAAATAGAGAGCAATTTTTAAATAATTCATTCATGGCTTGTGATGCAACCTGGATTTACCACATCTACACCCAGAGCTGGGTGAGACATAAGCCTGGACACTTTGGGCTGATAGCATTGGTGAGGTTCGGTGAGCAAACTCAGACCCTTTGAAGTCATACTGCATGGTACCCATTCCATGGGTCCCAACTCTCCAGGTTTAAGGGATTCTTCCTTCAGCTAAAACATGCATGGGAAACCCGGAGTAACGTCCACCATGTGATTGGGAAACGTTTTCAAATGCGTCTCAGGTTTCGTCCCCTGGGACTCGGGTTCACCGTTCCAGACGCTTTACTAACACTCTCCCCACTTGGAGAGTCAGTGCCTTTAACCTCCTGTTTGGCACAGTTTGCAATTTCTGCGGAATATGAACAGGAATAGGGACAACCAATGAGAGACTAGCTGTAGGTGTCTGCACCGGCAATTGGAACGCTCATTTCCCACCAGGAAGAGGGACTAACGAAAGGCTCAGCGTGCCCTGCCAGAACGGGATTAGGGCCTGAAGCAATCCTGCGGTTTTGCGGCCAGCTCACAAGAAAGCGAGTTGAAGAAAGGAGCTCAGGGGCACTGTAATTAACAAACCTGCAGAGTTATGAATGACAGCTATCTTCCAAAATTATATTGAAGTAAGTCTTTGAAGAGGACTTGAAAGCGGGGCAGAATTTCAGGAAAACGATTTCATGGGGTAGACTGGAATTGCACTTAAAGCATAGGAAAAGAGGCAGAATGTCCACAATGATGCACTTGGCCAAAAAGGGCGCATGCGTTTTTTCCTGAATATATTCAGGAAAAAACGCATGCGCCCTTTTTGGCCAACCGAGCAAGCGTGTAAAGGAAATCTGCACTACAATGAAGTCTCACTGCCCCACGGTCAAAAGGGCCATCTGAAAAAAGTGTAAAATCCAGAAAGGCAGGACAGGTCATGGAGAACAGGGAGCTTTGTTATGCTGATGGGCGGGATGTAAATTGCCAACAGCCACTCTGGAGAAGTGTATGGTGTTTCCTGAAACACGTAGGAAACAAAGCAACACAGCCTATGGCACTTCCACTTATGGTCCTATAGCTTAGGGAAATTAAAATCAAAAACACACTGCCACCCCAAAGTTTGGGACGGCTCTGTTTACAAGAACCTGGTCTACGGTACAAGTTAAATATCCGAGAAAGCAAAAAATGGATAAAGAAGTCGTGGTACGTACGTACAATGGAATATCACTCAGCAATGAGATCTACGTCATCAGTCCCGTAGCGGCATAATGAGTGGATTCAGGTACGACGATTCTACGAGAAATAAGTCACACAGGAAAAGAAAGATCATAAGATATCACTAATACACGGAACGTAAACTTGGCTACACATGAACTGAATTACAAAACAGAACAGGGTCTCAAATTTAGAAAACCAACTTATGCTTGCTTATGGAGAATGGTGAGTTCGGGTGCTGCATCAAACCAGAGATTGAAATTAGCACAGATAGCGTTCCATAAGCCAAATATATAATAGACAAGACCTACTCCTTTCTCAACGAAATGGACTCAACACACCATATTCAACGCCTGGGAATATACCTGACAAGTAAGAATCTTAAGACCCATGGATTTATATGTCTCCATAAGGAAATCAACCGTGTGTACAGCGGCCTAAACGCAGCAGTGAAAATCCGATAAATCCCATTATCAAAATAAATTTCACAAACAAAACACAATGACAGTGAAATAAAGAGCAATTCTTAAATAATTCATTCAGGGCTTGTGATGCAACCTGGATTTACAATATCTACACCCAGAGCTGGGTGAGACATAAGGCAGGACACTTCGGGCTGATAGCATTGGTGAGGTTCGGTGAGCAAACGCAGACCCTTTGAAGTCATACTGCATGGTACCCATTCCATGGGTCCCAACTCTCCAGGTTTAAGGGATTCTTCCTTCAGCTAAAACATGCATGGGAAACCCAGAGTATGGTCCACCATGTGATTGGGAAACGTTTTCAAATGCATCTCAGGTTTCGTCCCCTGGTACTCGGGTTCACCGTTCCAGACGCTTTACTAACACTCTCCCCACTTGGAGAGTCAGTGCCTTTAACCTCCTGTTTGGCACAGTTTGCAATTTTTGCGCAAGATGAACAGGAATAGGGAGAACCAATGAGAGACTAGCTGTAGGTGTCTGAACGGGCAAATGGAACGCTCATTTCCCACCAGGAAGAGGGATTAACCAAAGGCTCTGCATGCCCTGCCGGAACCAGATTAGGGCCTGAAGCAATCCTGCGGTTTTGCGGCCAGCTCACAAGAAAGCGAGTTGAAGAAAGGAGCTCAGGGGCACTGTAATTCACAAACCTGCAGAGTTATGAATGACAGCTATCGTCCAAAAATATATTGAAATAAGTCTTCGAAGAAGACTTGAAAGTGGGGCAGAATTTCAGGAAAACGATTTCAGGGGGGAGACTGGAATTGCACTTAGAGCATAGGAATAGAGACAGAATGTCCACAATGATGCACTTGGCCAAAAAGGGCGTATGCGTTTTTTCCTGAATATATTCAGGAAAAAACCCATACGCCCTTTTTGGCCAACCAAGCAAGCGTGTAAAGGAAATCTGCACTACAATGAAGTCTCACTGCCCCCCGGTCCAAACGGCCATCTGAAACAAGTGTAAAATCCAGAAAGGCAGGACAGGTCATGGAGAACAGGGAGCCTTGTTATGCTGATGGGCGGGATGTAAATTGGCAACAGCCACTCTGGAGAAGTGTATGGTGTTTCCTGAAACACGTAGGAAACAAAGCAACACAGCCTATGGCACTTCCACTTAGGGTCCTATAGCTTAGTGAAATTAAAATCAAAAACACACAGCCACCCCAAAGTTTGGAACAGCTCTGTTTACAAAAACCTCGTCTACGGTACAGGTTAAATATCCGAGAAAGCAAAAAATGGATAAAGAAGTTGTGGCACGTACGTACAATGGAATATCACTCAGCAATGAGCTCTACCTCATCAGGCCCGTAGCGGCATAATGAGTGGATTCAGGTATGACGATTCTACGAGAAATAAGTCACACAGAAAAAGAAACATCATAAGATATCACTAATACACGGAACGTAAACTTGGCTACACATGAACTGAATTACAAAACAGAACAGGGTCTCAAATTTAGAAAACCAACTTATGATTGCTTAGGGGAAAGGTGAGTTGGGGTGCTGCATCAAACCAGAGATCGAAATTAGCACAGATACCGTTCCATAAGCCAAATATATAATAGACAAGACCTACTCCTTGCTCAACGAAATGGATTCAACACCCCATATTCAACGCCTGGGAATATACCTGACAAGAAAGAATCTTAAGACAAATGGATATATATGTCTCCATAAGGAAATCAAGCGTGTGTACAGCAGCCTAAACGCAGCAGTGAAAATCCGATAAATCCCATTATCAAAATAAATTTCAAAAACAAAACACAATGAGAGTGAAATAGAGAGCAATTCTAAAATAATTCATTCAGGGCTTGTGATGCAACCTGGATTTACCACATCTACACCCAGAGCTGGGTGAGACATAAGGCTGGACACTTCGGGCTGATAGCATTGGTGAGGTTCGGTTAGCAAACGCAGACCCTTTCAAGTCATACTGCATGGTACCCATTCCATGGGTCCCAACTCTCCAGGTTTAAGGGATTCTTCCTTCAGCTAAAACATGCATGGGAAACCCAGAGTATGGTCCACCGTGTGATTGGGAAACCTTTTCAAATGCATCTCAGGTTTCGCCCCTGGTACTCGGGTTCACCGTTCTAGACGCTTTACTAACACTCTCTCCACTAGGAGAGTAATTCCCTTTAACCTCCTGTTTGGCACAGTTTGCAATTTCTGCGCAAGATGAACAGGAATAGGGAGAACCAATGAGAGACTAGCTGTAGGTGTCTGCACGGGCAAATGGAATGCTCATTTCCCACCAGGAAGAGGGATTAACCAAAGGCTCAGCGTGCCCTGCCGGAACCAGATTAGGGCCTGAAGCAATCCTGCGGTTTTGCGGCCAGCTCACAAGAAAGCGAATTGAAGAAAGGAGCTCAGGGGCACTGTAATTCACAAACCTGCAGAGTTATGAATGACAGCTATCGTCCAAAAATGTATTGAAGTAAGTCTTCGAAGAGGACTTGAAAGCGGGGCAGAATTTCAGGAAAACGATGAAAGGGGGGAGACTGGAATTGCACTTAAAGCATAGGATAGGAGGCAGAATGTCGACAATGATGCACTTGGCCAAAAAGGGCGTATGCGTTTTTTCCTGAATATATTCAGGAAAAAACGCATACGCCCTTTTTGGCCAAACAAGCAAGCGTGTAAAGGAAATCTGCACTACAATGAAGTCTCACTGCCCCCCGGTCAAAAGGGCCATCTGAAAAAAGTGTAAAATCCAGAAAGGCAGGACAGGTCATGGAGAACAGGGAGCCTTGTTATGCTGATGGGCGGGATGTAAATTGCCAACAGCCACTCTGGAGAAGTGTATGGTGTTTCCTGAAACACGTAGGAAACAAAGCAACACAGCCTATGGCACTTCCACTTAGGGTCCTATAGCTTAGGGAAATTAAAATCAAAAACACACAGCCACCTCAAAGTTTGGGACGGCTCTGTTTACAAGAACCTCGTCTACGGTACAAGTTAAATATCCGAGAAAGCAAAAAATGGATAAAGAAGTTGTGGTACGTACGTACAATGGAATATCACTCAGCAATGAGATCCACGTCATCAAGCCCGTACCGGCATAATGAGTGGATTCAGGTACGACGATTCTACGAGAAATAAGTCACACAGAAAAAGAAACATCATAAGATATCACTAATACACGGAACGTAAACTTAGCTACACATGAACTGAATTACAAAACAGAACAGGGTCTCAAATTTAGAAAACCAACTTATGCTTGCTTATGGGGAAAGGTGAGTTGGGGTGCTGCATCAAACCAGAGATTGAAATTAGCACAGATACCGTTCCATAAGGCAAATATATAATAGACACAACCTACTCCTTGCTCAACGAAATGGACTCAACACCCCATATTCAACGCCTGGGAATATACCTGACAAGTAAGAAACTTAAGACCCATGGATTTATATGTCTCCATAAGGATATCAAGCGTGTGTACAGCGGCCTAAACATAGCAGTGAAAATCCGATAAATCCCATTATCAAAATATATTTCAAAAACAAAACACAATGACAGTGAAATAGAGAGCAATTCTTAAATAATTCATTCAGGGCTTGTGATGCAACCTGGAGTTACCACATCTACACCCAGAGCTAGTTGAGACATAAGGCTGGACACATCGGGCTGATAGCATTGGTGAGGATTGTTGAACAAACGCAGACCATTTGAAGTCATACTGCATGGTAGCCATTCCATGGGTCCCAACTCTCCAGGTTTAAGGGATTCTTCCTTCAGCTAAAACATGCATGGGAAACCAAGAGTATGGTCCACCGTGTGATTGGGAAACGTTTTCAAATGCATCTCAGGTTTCTTCCCCTGGTACTCGGGTTCACCGTTCCAGACGCTTTACTAACATTCTCCCCACTTGGAGAGTAATTGCCTTTAACCTCCTGTTTGGCACAGTTTGCAATTTCTCCGCAAGATGAACAGGAATAGGGAGAACCAATGAGAGACTAGCTGTAGGTGTCTGCACGGGCAAATGGAACGCTCATTTCCCACCAGGAAGAGAGATTAACCAAAGGCTCAGCGTGCCCTGCCGGAACCAGATTAGGGCCTGAAGCAATCCTGCGGTTTTGCGGCCAGCTCACAAGAAAACGAGTTGAAGAAAGGAGCTCAGGGGCACTGTAATTCACAAACCTGCAGAGTTATGAATGACAGCTATCGTCCAAAAATGTATTGAAGTAAATCTTCGAAGAGGACTTAAAGCGGGGCAGAATTTCAGGAAAACGATTTCAGGGGGTAGACTGCAATTGCACTTAAAGCATAGGAAAAGAGGCAGAATGTCGACAATGATGCAGTTGGCCAAAAAGGGCGTATGCGTTTTTTCTTGAATATATTCAGGAAAAAACGCATACGCCCTTTTTGGCCAACCAAGCAAGCATGTAAAGGAAATCTGCACTACAATGAAGTCTCACTGCCCCCCGGTCAAAAGGGCCATCTGAAAAATGTGTAAAATCCAGAAAGGCAGAACAGGTCATGGAGAACAGGGAGCCTTGTTGTGCTGATGGGCGGGATGTAAATGGCAAACAGCCACTCTGGAGAAGTGTATGGTGTTTCCTGAAACACGTAGGAAACAAAGCAACACAGCCTATGGCACTTCCACTTAGGGTCCTATAGCTTAGGGAAATTAAAATCAAAAACACACAGCCACCCCAAAGTTTGGGACGGCTCTGTTTACAAGAACCTCTTCTACGGTACAAGTTAAATATCCGAGAAAGCAAAAAATAGATAAAGAAGTTGTGGTACGTACGTACAATGCAATATCACTCAGCAATGAGATCCACGTCATCAGGCACGTAGCGGCATAATGAGTGCATTCAGGTACGACGATTCTATGAGAAATAAGTCACACAGAAAAAGAAACATCATAAGATATCACTAATACACGAAACGTAAACTTGGCTACACATGAACTGAATTACAAAACAGAACAGGGTCTCAAATTTAGAAAACCAACTTATGATTGCTTAGGGGAAAGGTGAGTTGGGGTGCTGCATCAAACCAGAGATCGAAATTAGCACAGATACCGTTCCATAAGCCAAATATATAATAGACAAGACCTACTCCTTGCTCAACGAAATGGATTCAACACCCCATATTCAACGCCTGGGAATATACCTGACAAGTAAGAATCTTAAGACAAATGGATATATATGTCTCCATAAGGAAATCAAGCGTGTGTACAGCAGCCTAAACGCAGCAGTGAAAATCCGATAAATCCCATTATCAAAATAAATTTCAAAAACAAAACACAATGACAGTGAAATAGAGAGCAATTCTAAAATAATTCATTCAGGGCTTGTGATGCAACCTGGATTTACCACATCTACACCCAGAGCTGGGTGAGACATAAGGCTGGACACTTCGGGCTGATAGCATTGGTGAGGTTCGGTTAGCAAACGCAGACCCTTTCAAGTCATACTGCATGGTACCCATTCCATGGGTCCCAACTCTCCAGGTTTAAGGGATTCTTCCTTCAGCTAAAACATGCATGGGAAACCCAGAGTATGGTCCACCGTGTGATTGGGAAACCTTTTCAAATGCATCTCAGGTTTCGCCCCTGGTACTCGGGTTCACCGTTCTAGACGCTTTACTAACACTCTCTCCACTAGGAGAGTAATTCCCTTTAACCTCCTGTTTGGCACAGTTTGCAATTTCTGCGCAAGATGAACAGGAATAGGGAGAACCAATGAGAGACTAGCTGTAGGTGTCTGCACGGGCAAATGGAATGCTCATTTCCCACCAGGAAGAGGGATTAACCAAAGGCTCAGCGTGCCCTGCCGGAACCAGATTAGGGCCTGAAGCAATCCTGCGGTTTTGCGGCCAGCTCACAAGAAAGCGAATTGAAGAAAGGAGCTCAGGGGCACTGTAATTCACAAACCTGCAGAGTTATGAATGACAGCTATCGTCCAAAAATGTATTGAAGTAAGTCTTCGAAGAGGACTTGAAAGCGGGGCAGAATTTCAGGAAAACGATGAAAGGTGGGAGACTGGAATTGCACTTAAAGCATAGGATAGGAGGCAGAATGTCGACAATGATGCACTTGGCCAAAAAGGGCGTATGCGTTTTTTCCTGAATATATTCAGGAAAAAACGCATACGCCCTTTTTGGCCAAACAAGCAAGCGTGTAAAGGAAATCTGCACTACAATGAAGTCTCACTGCCCCCCGGTCAAAAGGGCCATCTGAAAAAAGTGTAAAATCCAGAAAGGCAGGACAGGTCATGGAGAACAGGGAGCCTTGTTATGCTGATGGGCGGGATGTAAATTGCCAACAGCCACTCTGGAGAAGTGTATGGTGTTTCCTGAAACACGTAGGAAACAAAGCAACACAGCCTATGGCACTTCCACTTAGGGTCCTATAGCTTAGGGAAATTAAAATCAAAAACACACAGCCACCTCAAAGTTTGGGATGGCTCTGTTTACAAGAACCTCGTCTACGGTACAAGTTAAATATCCGAGAAAGCAAAAAATGGATAAAGAAGTTGTGGTACGTACGTACAATGGAATATCACTCAGCAATGAGATCCACGTCATCAAGCCCGTACCGGCATAATGAGTGGATTCAGGTACGACGATTCTACGAGAAATAAGTCACACAGAAAAAGAAACATCATAAGATATCACTAATACACGGAACGTAAACTTAGCTACACATGAACTGAATTACAAAACAGAACAGGGTCTCAAATTTAGAAAACCAACTTATGCTTGCTTATGGGGAAAGGTGAGTTGGGGTGCTGCATCAAACCAGAGATTGAAATTAGCACAGATACCGTTCCATAAGGCAAATATATAATAGACACAACCTACTCCTTGCTCAACGAAATGGACTCAACACCCCATATTCAACGCCTGGGAATATACCTGACAAGTAAGAAACTTAAGACCCATGGATTTATATGTCTCCATAAGGATATCAAGCGTGTGTACAGCGGCCTAAACATAGCAGTGAAAATCCGATAAATCCCATTATCAAAATATATTTCAAAAACAAAACACAATGACAGTGAAATAGAGAGCAATTTTTAAATAATTCATTCATGGCTTGTGATGCAACCTGGATTTACCACATCTACACCCAGAGCTGGGTGAGACATAAGCCTGGACACTTTGGGCTGATAGCATTGGTGAGGTTCGGTGAGCAAACTCAGACCCTTTGAAGTCATACTGCATGGTACCCATTCCATGGGTCCCAACTCTCCAGGTTTAAGGGATTCTTCCTTCAGCTAAAACATGCATGGGAAACCCGGAGTAACGTCCACCATGTGATTGGGAAACGTTTTCAAATGCGTCTCAGGTTTCGTCCCCTGGGACTCGGGTTCACCGTTCCAGACGCTTTACTAACACTCTCCCCACTTGGAGAGTCAGTGCCTTTAACCTCCTGTTTGGCACAGTTTGCAATTTCTGCGGAATATGAACAGGAATAGGGACAACCAATGAGAGACTAGCTGTAGGTGTCTGCACCGGCAATTGGAACGCTCATTTCCCACCAGGAAGAGGGACTAACGAAAGGCTCAGCGTGCCCTGCCAGAACGGGATTAGGGCCTGAAGCAATCCTGCGGTTTTGCGGCCAGCTCACAAGAAAGCGAGTTGAAGAAAGGAGCTCAGGGGCACTGTAATTAACAAACCTGCAGAGTTATGAATGACAGCTATCTTCCAAAATTATATTGAAGTAAGTCTTTGAAGAGGACTTGAAAGCGGGGCAGAATTTCAGGAAAACGATTTCATGGGGTAGACTGGAATTGCACTTAAAGCATAGGAAAAGAGGCAGAATGTCCACAATGATGCACTTGGCCAAAAAGGGCGCATGCGTTTTTTCCTGAATATATTCAGGAAAAAACGCATGCGCCCTTTTTGGCCAACCGAGCAAGCGTGTAAAGGAAATCTGCACTACAATGAAGTCTCACTGCCCCACGGTCAAAAGGGCCATCTGAAAAAAGTGTAAAATCCAGAAAGGCAGGACAGGTCATGGAGAACAGGGAGCTTTGTTATGCTGATGGGCGGGATGTAAATTGCCAACAGCCACTCTGGAGAAGTGTATGGTGTTTCCTGAAACACGTAGGAAACAAAGCAACACAGCCTATGGCACTTCCACTTATGGTCCTATAGCTTAGGGAAATTAAAATCAAAAACACACTGCCACCCCAAAGTTTGGGACGGCTCTGTTTACAAGAACCTGGTCTACGGTACAAGTTAAATATCCGAGAAAGCAAAAAATGGATAAAGAAGTCGTGGTACGTACGTACAATGGAATATCACTCAGCAATGAGATCTACGTCATCAGTCCCGTAGCGGCATAATGAGTGGATTCAGGTACGACGATTCTACGAGAAATAAGTCACACAGGAAAAGAAAGATCATAAGATATCACTAATACACGGAACGTAAACTTGGCTACACATGAACTGAATTACAAAACAGAACAGGGTCTCAAATTTAGAAAACCAACTTATGCTTGCTTATGGAGAATGGTGAGTTCGGGTGCTGCATCAAACCAGAGATTGAAATTAGCACAGATAGCGTTCCATAAGCCAAATATATAATAGACAAGACCTACTCCTTTCTCAACGAAATGGACTCAACACACCATATTCAACGCCTGGGAATATACCTGACAAGTAAGAATCTTAAGACCCATGGATTTATATGTCTCCATAAGGAAATCAACCGTGTGTACAGCGGCCTAAACGCAGCAGTGAAAATCCGATAAATCCCATTATCAAAATAAATTTCACAAACAAAACACAATGACAGTGAAATAAAGAGCAATTCTTAAATAATTCATTCAGGGCTTGTGATGCAACCTGGATTTACAATATCTACACCCAGAGCTGGGTGAGACATAAGGCAGGACACTTCGGGCTGATAGCATTGGTGAGGTTCGGTGAGCAAACGCAGACCCTTTGAAGTCATACTGCATGGTACCCATTCCATGGGTCCCAACTCTCCAGGTTTAAGGGATTCTTCCTTCAGCTAAAACATGCATGGGAAACCCAGAGTATGGTCCACCATGTGATTGGGAAACGTTTTCAAATGCATCTCAGGTTTCGTCCCCTGGTACTCGGGTTCACCGTTCCAGACGCTTTACTAACACTCTCCCCACTTGGAGAGTCAGTGCCTTTAACCTCCTGTTTGGCACAGTTTGCAATTTTTGCGCAAGATGAACAGGAATAGGGAGAACCAATGAGAGACTAGCTGTAGGTGTCTGAACGGGCAAATGGAACGCTCATTTCCCACCAGGAAGAGGGATTAACCAAAGGCTCTGCATGCCCTGCCGGAACCAGATTAGGGCCTGAAGCAATCCTGCGGTTTTGCGGCCAGCTCACAAGAAAGCGAGTTGAAGAAAGGAGCTCAGGGGCACTGTAATTCACAAACCTGCAGAGTTATGAATGACAGCTATCGTCCAAAAATATATTGAAATAAGTCTTCGAAGAAGACTTGAAAGTGGGGCAGAATTTCAGGAAAACGATTTCAGGGGGGAGACTGGAATTGCACTTAGAGCATAGGAATAGAGACAGAATGTCCACAATGATGCACTTGGCCAAAAAGGGCGTATGCGTTTTTTCCTGAATATATTCAGGAAAAAACCCATACGCCCTTTTTGGCCAACCAAGCAAGCGTGTAAAGGAAATCTGCACTACAATGAAGTCTCACTGCCCCCCGGTCCAAACGGCCATCTGAAACAAGTGTAAAATCCAGAAAGGCAGGACAGGTCATGGAGAACAGGGAGCCTTGTTATGCTGATGGGCGGGATGTAAATTGGCAACAGCCACTCTGGAGAAGTGTATGGTGTTTCCTGAAACACGTAGGAAACAAAGCAACACAGCCTATGGCACTTCCACTTAGGGTCCTATAGCTTAGTGAAATTAAAATCAAAAACACACAGCCACCCCAAAGTTTGGAACAGCTCTGTTTACAAAAACCTCGTCTACGGTACAGGTTAAATATCCGAGAAAGCAAAAAATGGATAAAGAAGTTGTGGCACGTACGTACAATGGAATATCACTCAGCAATGAGCTCTACCTCATCAGGCCCGTAGCGGCATAATGAGTGGATTCAGGTATGACGATTCTACGAGAAATAAGTCACACAGAAAAAGAAACATCATAAGATATCACTAATACACGGAACGTAAACTTGGCTACACATGAACTGAATTACAAAACAGAACAGGGTCTCAAATTTAGAAAACCAACTTATGATTGCTTAGGGGAAAGGTGAGTTGGGGTGCTGCATCAAACCAGAGATCGAAATTAGCACAGATACCGTTCCATAAGCCAAATATATAATAGACAAGACCTACTCCTTGCTCAACGAAATGGATTCAACACCCCATATTCAACGCCTGGGAATATACCTGACAAGAAAGAATCTTAAGACAAATGGATATATATGTCTCCATAAGGAAATCAAGCGTGTGTACAGCAGCCTAAACGCAGCAGTGAAAATCCGATAAATCCCATTATCAAAATAAATTTCAAAAACAAAACACAATGAGAGTGAAATAGAGAGCAATTCTAAAATAATTCATTCAGGGCTTGTGATGCAACCTGGATTTACCACATCTACACCCAGAGCTGGGTGAGACATAAGGCTGGACACTTCGGGCTGATAGCATTGGTGAGGTTCGGTTAGCAAACGCAGACCCTTTCAAGTCATACTGCATGGTACCCATTCCATGGGTCCCAACTCTCCAGGTTTAAGGGATTCTTCCTTCAGCTAAAACATGCATGGGAAACCCAGAGTATGGTCCACCGTGTGATTGGGAAACCTTTTCAAATGCATCTCAGGTTTCGCCCCTGGTACTCGGGTTCACCGTTCTAGACGCTTTACTAACACTCTCTCCACTAGGAGAGTAATTCCCTTTAACCTCCTGTTTGGCACAGTTTGCAATTTCTGCGCAAGATGAACAGGAATAGGGAGAACCAATGAGAGACTAGCTGTAGGTGTCTGCACGGGCAAATGGAATGCTCATTTCCCACCAGGAAGAGGGATTAACCAAAGGCTCAGCGTGCCCTGCCGGAACCAGATTAGGGCCTGAAGCAATCCTGCGGTTTTGCGGCCAGCTCACAAGAAAGCGAATTGAAGAAAGGAGCTCAGGGGCACTGTAATTCACAAACCTGCAGAGTTATGAATGACAGCTATCGTCCAAAAATGTATTGAAGTAAGTCTTCGAAGAGGACTTGAAAGCGGGGCAGAATTTCAGGAAAACGATGAAAGGGGGGAGACTGGAATTGCACTTAAAGCATAGGATAGGAGGCAGAATGTCGACAATGATGCACTTGGCCAAAAAGGGCGTATGCGTTTTTTCCTGAATATATTCAGGAAAAAACGCATACGCCCTTTTTGGCCAAACAAGCAAGCGTGTAAAGGAAATCTGCACTACAATGAAGTCTCACTGCCCCGCGGTCAAAAGGGCCATCTGAAAAAAGTGTAAAATCCAGAAAGGCAGGACAGGTCATGGAGAACAGGGAGCCTTGTTATGCTGATGGGCGGGATGTAAATTGCCAACAGCCACTCTGGAGAAGTGTATGGTGTTTCCTGAAACACGTAGGAAACAAAGCAACACAGCCTATGGCACTTCCACTTAGGGTCCTATAGCTTAGGGAAATTAAAATCAAAAACACACAGCCACCTCAAAGTTTGGGACGGCTCTGTTTACAAGAACCTCGTCTACGGTACAAGTTAAATATCCGAGAAAGCAAAAAATGGATAAAGAAGTTGTGGTACGTACGTACAATGGAATATCACTCAGCAATGAGATCCACGTCATCAAGCCCGTACCGGCATAATGAGTGGATTCAGGTACGACGATTCTACGAGAAATAAGTCACACAGAAAAAGAAACATCATAAGATATCACTAATACACGGAACGTAAACTTAGCTACACATGAACTGAATTACAAAACAGAACAGGGTCTCAAATTTAGAAAACCAACTTATGCTTGCTTATGGGGAAAGGTGAGTTGGGGTGCTGCATCAAACCAGAGATTGAAATTAGCACAGATACCGTTCCATAAGGCAAATATATAATAGACACAACCTACTCCTTGCTCAACGAAATGGACTCAACACCCCATATTCAACGCCTGGGAATATACCTGACAAGTAAGAAACTTAAGACCCATGGATTTATATGTCTCCATAAGGATATCAAGCGTGTGTACAGCGGCCTAAACATAGCAGTGAAAATCCGATAAATCCCATTATCAAAATATATTTCAAAAACAAAACACAATGACAGTGAAATAGAGAGCAATTCTTAAATAATTCATTCAGGGCTTGTGATGCAACCTGGAGTTACCACATCTACACCCAGAGCTAGTTGAGACATAAGGCTGGACACATCGGGCTGATAGCATTGGTGAGGATTGTTGAACAAACGCAGACCATTTGAAGTCATACTGCATGGTAGCCATTCCATGGGTCCCAACTCTCCAGGTTTAAGGGATTCTTCCTTCAGCTAAAACATGCATGGGAAACCAAGAGTATGGTCCACCGTGTGATTGGGAAACGTTTTCAAATGCATCTCAGGTTTCTTCCCCTGGTACTCGGGTTCACCGTTCCAGACGCTTTACTAACATTCTCCCCACTTGGAGAGTAATTGCCTTTAACCTCCTGTTTGGCACAGTTTGCAATTTCTCCGCAAGATGAACAGGAATAGGGAGAACCAATGAGAGACTAGCTGTAGGTGTCTGCACGGGCAAATGGAACGCTCATTTCCCACCAGGAAGAGAGATTAACCAAAGGCTCAGCGTGCCCTGCCGGAACCAGATTAGGGCCTGAAGCAATCCTGCGGTTTTGCGGCCAGCTCACAAGAAAACGAGTTGAAGAAAGGAGCTCAGGGGCACTGTAATTCACAAACCTGCAGAGTTATGAATGACAGCTATCGTCCAAAAATGTATTGAAGTAAATCTTCGAAGAGGACTTAAAGCGGGGCAGAATTTCAGGAAAACGATTTCAGGGGGTAGACTGGAATTGCACTTAAAGCATAGGAAAAGAGGCAGAATGTCCACAATGATGCCCTTGGCCAAAAAGGGCGTATGCGTTTTTTCCTGAATATATTCAGGAAAAAACGCATACGCACTTTTTGGCCAACCAAGCAAGCGTGTAAAGGAAATCTGCACTACAATGAAGTCTCACTGCCCCCCGGTCCAAACAGCCATCTGAAACAAGTGTAAAATCCAGAAAGGCAGGACAGGTCATGGAGAACAGGGAGCCTTGTTATGCTGATGGGCGGGATGTAAATTGCCAACAGCCACTCTGGAGAAATGTATGGTGTTTCCTGAAACACGTAGGAAACAAAGCAACACAGCCTATGGCACATCCACTTAGGGTCCTATAGCTTAGGGAAATTAAAATCAAAAACACACAGCCACCCCAAAGTTTGGGATGGCTCTGTTTACAAGAACCTCCTCTACGGTACAAGTTAAATATCCGAGAAAGCAAAAAATGGATAAAGAAGTTGTCGTACGTACGTACAATGGAATATCACTCAGCAATGAGATCTACGTCATCAGGCCCGTAGCGGCATAATGAGTGCATTCAGGTACGATGATTCGACGAGAAATAAGTCACAGAGAAAAAGAAACATCATAAGATATCACTAATACACGGAACGTAAACTTGGCTACACATGAACCGAATTACAAAACAGAACAGGGTCTCAAATTTAGAAAACCAACTTATGCTTGCTTATGGGGAAAGGTGAGTTCGGGTGCTGCGTCAAACCAGAGATTGAAATTAGCACAGATACCGTTCCATAAGCCAAATATATAAGATACAAGACCTACACCTTGCTCAACGAAATGGACTCAACACCCCATATTCAACGCCTGGTAATATACCTGACAAGTAAGAATCATAAGACCCATGGATTTATATGTCTCCATAAGGAAATCCAGCGTGTGTACAGCGGCCTAAACGCAGCAGTGAAAATCCGATAAATCCCATTAACAAAATAAATTTCAAAAACAAAACACAATGACAGTGAAATAGAGAGCAATTCTTAAATAATTCATTCAGGCCTTGTGATGCAACCTGGATTTACCACATCTACACCCAGAGCTGTTTGAGACATAAGGCTGGACACTTCGGGCTGATAGCCTTGGTGAGGTTCGGTGAGCAAAGGCACACCGTTTGAAATCATACTGCATGGTACCCATTCCATGGGTCCCAACTCTCCAGGTTTAAGGGATTCTTCCTTCAGCTAAAAAATGCATGGGAAACCCAGAGTATGGTCCACCGTGTGATTGGGAAACGTTTTCAAATGCATCTCAGGTTTCGTCCCCTGGTACTCCGGTGCACCGTTCCAGACGCTTTACTAACACTATCCCCATTTGGAGAGTCAGTGCCTTTAACCTCCTGTTTGGCACAGTTTGCAATTTCTGCGCAAGATGAACAGGAATAGGGAGAACCAATGAGAGACTAGCTGTAGGTGTCTGCACGGGCAAATGGAACGCTCATTTCCCACCAGGAAGAGGAATTAACCAAAGGCTCAGTGTGCCCTGCCGGAACCAGATTAGGGCCTGAAGCAATCCTGCGGTTTTGCGGCCAGCTCACAAGAAAGCGAGTTGAAGAAAGGAGCTCAGGGGCACTGTAATTCACAAACCTGCACAGTTATGAATGACAGCTATCATCCAAAAATGTATTGAAGTAAGTCTTCGAAGAGGACTTGAAAGCGGGGCAGAATTTCAGAAAAACGATTTCATGGGGTAGACTGGAATTGCAATTAAAGCATAGGAAAAGAGGCAGAATGTCGACAATGATGCACTTGGCCAAAAAGGGCGTATGCGTTTTTTCCTGAATATATTCAGGAAAAAACGTATACGCCCTTTATGGCCAACCAAGCAAGCGTGTAAAGGAAATCTGCACTACAATGAAGTCTCACTGCCTCCCGGTCAATAGGGCCATCTGAAACAAGTGTAAAATCCAGAAAGGCAGGACAGGTCATGGAGAACAGGGAGCCTTGTTATGCTGATGGGCGGGATGTAAATTGCCAACAGCCACTCTGGAGAAGTGTATGGTGTTTCCTGAAACACGTAGGAAACAAAGCAACACAGCCTATGGCACTTCCACTTAGGGTCCTATAGCTTAGGGAAATTAAAATCAAAAACACACAGCCACCCCAAAGTTTGGGACGGCTCTGTTTACAAGAACCTCGTCTACAGTACAAATTAAATATCCGAGAAAGCAAAAAATCGATAAAGAAGTTGTGGTACGTACGTATAATGGAATATCACTCAGCAATGAGATCTACGTCATCAGGCCCGTAGCGGCATAATGAGTGGATTCAGGTACGACGATTCTACGAGAAATAAGTCACACAGAAAAAGAAAGATCATAAGATATCACTAATACACGGAACGTAAACTTGGCTACACATGAACTGAATTAGAAAACAGAACAGGGTCTCAAATTTAGAAAACCAACTTATGCTTGCTTATGGGGAAAGGTGAGTTGCGGTGCTGCATAAAACCAGAGATTGAAATTAGCACAGATACCGTTCCATAAGCCAAATATATAATAGACAAGACCTACTCCTTGCTCAACGAAATGGACTCAACACCCCATATTCAACGCCTGCGAATATACCTGACAAGTAAGAAACTTAAGACCCATGGATTTATATGTCTCCATAAGGAAGTCAAGCATGTGTACAGTGGCCTAAACGCAGCAGTGAAAATCCGATAAATCCCATTAACAAAATAAATTTCAAAAACAAAACACAATGACAGTGAAATAGAGAGCAATTCTTAAATAATTCATTCAGGGCTTGTGATGCAACCTGGATTTACCACATCTACACCCAGAGCTGGTTGAGACATAAGGCTGGACACATCGGGCTGATAGCATTGGTGAGGTTTGGTGAGGAAACGCAGACCCTTTGAAGTCATACTGCATGGTACCCATTCCATGGGTCCCAACTCTCCAGGTTTAAGGGATTCTTCCTTCAGCTAAAACATGCATGGGAAACGCAGAGTATGGTCCAGCGTGTGATTGGGAAACGTTTTCAAATGCATCTCAGGTTTCGACCCCTGGTACTCGGGTGCACCGTTCCAGACGCTTTACTAACACTCTCCCCACTTGGAGAGTCAGTGCCTTTAACTTCCTGTTTGGCACAGTTTGCAATTTCTGCGCAAGATGAACAGGAATAGGGAGAACCAATGAGAGACTAGCTGTAGGTGTCTGCACGGGCAAATGGAACGCTCATTTCCCACCAGGAAGAGGAATTAACCAAAGGCTCAGTGTGCCCTGCCGGAACCAGATTAGGGCCTGAAGCAATCCTGCCGTTGTGCGGCCAGCTCACAAGAAAGCGAGTTGAAGAAAGGAGCTCAGGGGCACTGTAATTCACAAACCTGCAGAGTTATGAATGACAGCTATCGTCCAAAAATGTATTGAAGTAAGTCTTCGAAGAGGACTTGAAGGCGGGGCAGAATTTCAGGAAAACGATTTCAGGGGGTAGACTGGAATTGCACTTAAAGCATAGGAAAAGAGGCAGAATGTCCACAATGATGCACTTGGCCAGAAAGGGCGTATGTGTTTTTTCCTGAATAAATTCAGCAAAAAACTCATACGCCCCTTTTTGGCCATCCAAGGAAGCGTGTAAAGGAAATCTGCACTACAATGAAGTCTCACTGGCCCCCGGTCAAAAGGGCCATCTGAAAATGTGTAAAATCCAGAAAGGCAGGACAGGTCATGGAGAACAGGGGGCCTTGTTATGCTGATGGGTGGGATTTAAATTGCCAACAGCCACTCTGGAGAAGTGTATGGTGTTTCCTGAAACACGTAGGAAACAAAGCAACACAGCCTATGGCACTTCCACTTAGGGTCCTATAGCTTAGGGAAATTAAAATCAAAAACACACAGCCACCCCAAAGTTTGGGACGGCTCTGTTTACAAGAACCTCGTCTACGGTACAAGTTAAATATCAGAGAAAGCAAAAAATGGATAAAGAAGTTGTGGTACGTACGTACAATGGAATATCACTCAGCAATGAGATCTACGTCATCAGGGCCGTAGCGGCATAAGGAGTGGATTCAGGTATGACGATTCTACGAGAAATAAGTCACACAGAAAAAGAAAGATCATAAGATATCACTAATACACGGAACGTAAACTTGGCTACACATGAACTGAATTAGAAAACAGAACAGGGTATCAAATTTAGAAAACCAACTTATGCTTGCTTAGGGGAAAGGTGAGTTGGGGTGCTGCATCAAACCAGAGATTGAAATTAGCACAGATACCGTTCCATAAGCCAAATATATAAGAGACAAGACCTACACCTTGCTCAACGAAATGGACTCAACACCCCATATTCAACGCCTGGGAATATACCTGACAAGTAAGAATCATAAGACCCATGGATTTATATGTCTCCATAAGGAAATCAAGCGTGTGTACAGCGGGCTAAACGCAGCAGTGAAAATCCGATATATCCCATTATCAAAATAAATTTCAAAAACACAACACAATGACAGTGAAATAGAGAGCAATTCTTAAATAATTCATTCATGGCTTGTGATGCAACCTGGATTTATCACATCTACACCCAAAGCTGGTTGCGACATAAGGCTGGACACTTCGGGCTGATAGCATTGGTGAGGTTCGTTGAGCAAACGCAGACCTTTGGAAGTCATACTGCATGGTAGCCATTCCATGGGTCCCAACTCTCCAGGTTTAAGGGATTCTTCCTTCAGCTAAAACATGTATGGGAAACCCAGAGTATGGTCCACCGTATGATTGGGAAACGTTTTCAAATGCATCTCAGGTTTCGTTACCTGGTACTCGGGTTCACCGTTCCAGACGCTTTATTAACACTCTCCCCACTTGGAGGGTCAATGCCTTTAACCTCCCGTTTGGCACAGTTTGGAATTTCTGCGCAAGATGAACAGGAATAGGGAGAACCAATGAGAGACTAGCTGTAGATGTCTGCACGGGCAAATGGAACGCTCATTTCCCACCAGGTAAGGGAATTAACCAAAGGCTCAGCGTGCCCTGCCAGAACCAGATTAGGGCCTGAAGCAATCGTGCGGTTTTGCGGCCAGCTCACAAGAAAGCGAGTTGAAGAAAGGAGCTCAGGGGCACTGTAATTCACAAACCTGCAGAGTTATGAATGACAGCTATCATCCAAAAATATATTGAAGTAAGTCTTCGAAGAGGACTTGAAAGCGGGGCAGAATTTCAGGAAAACGATTTCAGGGGGTAGACTGCAATTGCACTTAAAGCATAGGAAAAGAGGCAGAATGTCGACAATGATGCAGTTGGCCAAAAAGTGCATATGCGTTTTTTCTTGAATATATTCAGGAAAAAACGCATACGCCCTTTTTGGCCAACCAAGCAAGCATGTAAAGGAAATCTGCACTACAATGAAGTCTCACTGCCCCCCGGTCAAAAGGGCCATCTGAAAAATGTGTAAAATCCAGAAAGGCAGAACAGGTCATGGAGAACAGGGAGCCTTGTTGTGCTGATGGGCGGGATGTAAATGGCAAACAGCCACTCTGGAGAAGTGTATGGTGTTTCCTGAAACACGTAGGAAACAAAGCAACACAGCCTATGGCACTTCCACTTAGGGTCCTATAGCTTAGGGAAATTAAAATCAAAAACACACAGCCACCCCAAAGTTTGGGACGGCTCTGTTTACAAGAACCTCTTCTACGGTACAAGTTAAATATCCGAGAAAGCAAAAAATAGATAAAGAAGTTGTGGTACGTACGTACAATGCAATATCACTCAGCAATGAGATCCACGTCATCAGGCCCGTAGCGGCATAATGAGTGCATTCAGGTACGACGATTCTATGAGAAATAAATCACACAGAAAAAGAAACATCATAAGATATCACTAATACACGAAACGTAAACTTGGCTACACATGAACTGAATTACAAAACAGAACAGGGTCTCAAATTTAGAAAACCAACTTATGATTGCTTAGGGGAAAGGTGAGTTGGGGTGCTGCATCAAACCAGAGATCGAAATTAGCACAGATACCGTTCCATAAGCCAAATATATAATAGACAAGACCTACTCCTTGCTCAACGAAATGGATTCAACACCCCATATTCAAGGCCTGGGAATATACCTGACAAGTAAGAATCTTAAGATAAATGGATTTTTATGTCTCCATAAGGAAATCAAGCGTGTGTACAGCAGCCTAAACGCAGCAGTGAAAATCCGATAAATCCCATTATCAAAATAAATTTCAAAAACAAAACACAATGACAGTGAAATAGAGAGCAATTCTAAAATAATTCATTCAGGGCTTGTGATGCAACCTGGATTTACCACATCTACACCCAGAGCTGGGTGAGACATAAGGCTGGACACTTCGGGCTGATAGCATTGTTGAGGTTCGGTTAGCAAACGCAGACCCTTTCAAGTCATACTGCATGGTACCCATTCCATGGGTCCCAACTCTCCAGGTTTAAGGGATTCTTCCTTCAGCTAAAACATGCATGGGAAACCCAGAGTATGGTCCAACGTGTGATTGGGAAACCTTTTCAAATGCATCTCAGGTTTCGCCCCTGGTACTCGGGTTCACCGTTCTAGATGCTTTACTATCACTCTCTCCACTAGGAGAGTAATTGCCTTTAACCTCCTGTTTGGCACAGTTTGCAATTTCTGCGCAAGATGAACAGGAATAGGGAGCACCAATGTGAGACTAGCTGTAGGTGTCTGCACGGGCAAATCGAACGCTCATTTCCCACCAGGAAGAGGGATTAACCAAAGGCTCAGCGTGCCCTGCCGGAACCAGATTAGGGCCTGAAGCAATCCTGCGGTTTTGCGGCCAGCTCACAAGAAAGCTAATTGAAGAAAGGAGCTCAGGGGCACTGTAATTCACAAACCTGCAGAGTTATGAATGACAGCTATCGTCCAAAAATGTATTGAAGTAAGTCTTCGAAGAGGACTTGAAAGCGGGGCAGAATTTCAGGAAAACGATGAAAGGGGGGAGACTGGAATTGCACTTAAAGCATAGGATAGGAGGCAGAATGTCGACAATGATGCACTTGGCCAAAAAGGGCGTATGCGTTTTTTCCTGAATATATTCAGGAAAAAACGCATACGCCCTTTTTGGCCAAACAAGCAAGCGTGTAAAGGAAATCTGCATTACAATGAAGTCTCACTGCCCCCCGGTCAAAAGGGCCATCTGAAAAAAGTGTAAAATCCAGAAAGGCAGGACAGGTCATGGAGAACAGGGAGCCTTGTTATGCTGATGGGCGGGATGTAAATTGCCAACAGCCACTCTGGAGAAGTGTATGGTGTTTCCTGAAACAAGTAGGAAACAAAGCAACACAGCCTATGGCACTTCCACTTAGGGTCCTATAGCTTAGGGAAATTAAAATCAAAAACACACAGCCACCCCAAAGTTTGGGACGGCTCTGTTTACAAGAACCTCGTCTACGGTACAAGTTAAATATCCGAGAAAGCAAAAAATGGATAAAGAAGTTGTGGTACGTACGTACAATGGAATATCACTCAGCAATGAGATCCACGTCATCAGGCCCGTACCGGCATAATAAGTGGATTCAGGTACGACGATTCTACGAGAAATAAGTCACACAGAAAAAGAAACATCATAAGATATCACTAATACACGGAACGTAAACTTAGCTACACATGAACTGAATTACAAAACAGAACAGGGTCTCAAATTTAGAAAACCAACTTATGCTTGCTTATGGGGAAAGGTGAGTTGGGGTGCTGCATCAAACCAGAGATTGAAATTAGCACAGATACCGTTCCATAAGGCAAATATATAATAGACACAACCTACTCCTTGCTCAACGAAATGGACTCAACACCCCATATTCAACGCCTGGGAATATACCTGACAAGTAAGAAACTTAAGACCCATGGATTTATATGTCTCCATAAGGATATCAAGCGTGTGTACAGCGGCCTAAACATAGCAGTGAAAATCCGATAAATCCCATTATCAAAATATATTTCAAAAACAAAACACAATGACAGTGAAATAGAGAGCAATTTTTAAATAATTCATTCATGGCTTGTGATGCAACCTGGATTTACCACATCTACACCCAGAGCTGGGTGAGACATAAGCCTGGACACTTCGGGCTGATAGCATTGGTGAGGTTCGGTGAGCAAACTCAGACCCTTTGAAGTCATACTGCATGGTACCCATTCCATGGGTCCCAACTCTCCAGGTTTAAGGGATTCTTCCTTCAGCTAAAACATGCATGGGAAACCCGGAGTAACGTCCACCATGTGATTGGGAAACGTTTTCAAATGCGTCTCAGGTTTCGTCCCCTGGGACTCGGGTTCACCGTTCCAGACGCTTTACTAACACTCTCCCCACTTGGAGAGTCAGTGCCTTTAACCTCCTGTTTGGCACAGTTTGCAATTTCTGCGGAATATGAACAGGAATAGGGACAACCAATGAGAGACTAGCTGTAGGTGTCTGCACCGGCAATTGGAACGCTCATTTCCCACCAGGAAGAGGGACTAACGAAAGGCTCAGCGTGCCCTGCCAGAACGGGATTAGGGCCTGAAGCAATCCTGCGGTTTTGCGGCCAGCTCACAAGAAAGCGAGTTGAAGAAAGGAGCTCAGGGGCACTGTAATTAACAAACCTGCAGAGTTATGAATGACAGCTATCTTCCAAAATTATATTGAAGTAAGTCTTTGAAGAGGACTTGAAAGCGGGGCAGAATTTCAGGAAAACGATTTCATGGGGTAGACTGGAATTGCACTTAAAGCATAGGAAAAGAGGCAGAATGTCCACAATGATGCACTTGGCCAAAAAGGGCGTATGCGTTTTTTCCTGAATATATTCAGGAAAAAACGCATACGCCCTTTTTGGCCAACCGAGCAAGCGTGTAAAGGAAATCTGCACTACAATGAAGTCTCACTGCCCCACGGTCAAAAGGGCCATCTGAAAAAAGTGTAAAATCCAGAAAGGCAGGACAGGTCATGGAGAACAGGGAGCCTTGTTATGCTGATGGGCGGGATGTAAATTGCCAACAGCCACTCTGGAGAAGTGTATGGTGTTTCCTGAAACACGTAGGAAACAAAGCAACACAGCCTATGGCACTTCCACTTATGGTCCTATAGCTTAGGGAAATTAAAATCAAAAACACACTGCCACCCCAAAGTTTGGGACGGCTCTGTTTACAAGAACCTGGTCTACGGTACAAGTTAAATATCCGAGAAAGCAAAAAATGGATAAAGAAGTCGTGGTACGTACGTACAATGGAATATCACTCAGCAATGAGATCTACGTCATCAGTCCCGTAGCGGCATAATGAGTGGATTCAGGTACGACGATTCTACGAGAAATAAGTCACACAGGAAAAGAAAGATCATAAGATATCACTAATACACGGAACGTAAACTTGGCTACACATGAACTGAATTACAAAACAGAACAGGGTCTCAAATTTAGAAAACCAACTTATGCTTGCTTATGGAGAATGGTGAGTTCGGGTGCTGCATCAAACCAGAGATTGAAATTAGCACAGATAGCGTTCCATAAGCCAAATATATAATAGACAAGACCTACTCCTTTCTCAACGAAATGGACTCAACACACCATATTCAACGCCTGGGAATATACCTGACAAGTAAGAATCTTAAGACCCATGGATTTATATGTCTCCATAAGGAAATCAACCGTGTGTACAGCGGCCTAAACGCAGCAGTGAAAATCCGATAAATCCCATTATCAAAATAAATTTCACAAACAAAACACAATGACAGTGAAATAAAGAGCAATTCTTAAATAATTCATTCAGGGCTTGTGATGCAACCTGGATTTACAACATCTACACCCAGAGCTGGGTGAGACATAAGGCAGGACACTTCGGGCTGATAGCATTGGTGAGGTTCGGTGAGCAAACGCAGACCCTTTGAAGTCATACTGCATGGTACCCATTCCATGGGTCCCAACTCTCCAGGTTTAAGGGATTCTTCCTTCAGCTAAAACATGCATGGGAAACCCAGAGTATGGTCCACCATGTGATTGGGAAACGTTTTCAAATGCATCTCAGGTTTCGTCCCCTGGTACTCGGGTTCACCGTTCCAGACGCTTTACTAACACTCTCCCCACTTGGAGAGTCAGTGCCTTTAACCTCCTGTTTGGCACAGTTTGCAATTTTTGCGCAAGATGAACAGGAATAGGGAGAACCAATGAGAGACTAGCTGTAGGTGTCTGAACGGGCAAATGGAACGCTCATTTCCCACCAGGAAGAGGGATTAACCAAAGGCTCTGCATGCCCTGCCGGAACCAGATTAGGGCCTGAAGCAATCCTGCGGTTTTGCGGCCAGCTCACAAGAAAGCGAGTTGAAGAAAGGAGCTCAGGGGCACTGTAATTCACAAACCTGCAGAGTTATGAATGACAGCTATCGTCCAAAAATATATTGAAATAAGTCTTCGAAGAAGACTTGAAAGTGGGGCAGAATTTCAGGAAAACGATTTCGGGGGGAGACTGGAATTGCACTTAAAGCATAGGAATAGAGGCAGAATGTCCACAATGATGCACTTGGCCAAAAAGGGCGTATGCGTTTTTTCCTGAATATATTCAGGAAAAAACCCATACGCCCTTTTTGGCCAACCAAGCAAGCGTGTAAAGGAAATCTGCACTACAATGAAGTCTCACTGCCCCCCGGTCCAAACGGCCATCTGAAACAAGTGTAAAATCCAGAAAGGCAGGACAGGTCATGGAGAACAGGGAGCCTTGTTATGCTGATGGGCGGGATGTAAATTGGAAACAGCCACTCTGGAGAAGTGTATGGTGTTTCCTGAAACACGTAGGAAACAAAGCAACACAGCCTATGGCACTTCCACTTAGGGTCCTATAGCTTAGGGAAATTAAAATCAAAAACACACAGCCACCCCAAAGTTTGGGACAGCTCTGTTTACAAAAACCTCGTCTACGGTACAGGTTAAATATCCGAGAAAGCAAAAAATGGATAAAGAAGTTGTGGTACGTACGTACAATGGAATATCACTCAGCAATGAGCTCTACCTCATCAGGCCCGTAGCGGCATAATGAGTGGATTCAGGTATGACGATTCTACGAGAAATAAGTCACACAGAAAAAGAAACATCATAAGATATCACTAATACACGGAACGTAAACTTGGCTACACATGAACTGAATTACAAAACAGAACAGGGTCTCAAATTTAGAAAACCAACTTATGATTGCTTAGGGGAAAGGTGAGTTGGGGTGCTGCATCAAACCAGAGATCGAAATTAGCACAGATACCGTTCCATAAGCCAAATATATAATAGACAAGACCTACTCCTTGCTCAACGAAATGGATTCAACACCCCATATTCAACGCCTGGGAATATACCTGACAAGTAAGAATCTTAAGACAAATGGATATATATGTCTCCATAAGGAAATCAAGCGTGTGTACAGCAGCCTAAACGCAGCAGTGAAAATCCGATAAATCCCATTATCAAAATAAATTTCAAAAACAAAACACAATGACAGTGAAATAGAGAGCAATTCTAAAATAATTCATTCAGGGCTTGTGATGCAACCTGGATTTACCACATCTACACTCAGAGCTGGGTGAGACATAAGGCTGGACACTTCGGGCTGATAGCATTGGTGAGGTTCGGTTAGCAAACGCAGACCCTTTCAAGTCATACTGCATGGTACCCATTCCATGGGTCCCAACTCTCCAGGTTTAAGGGATTCTTCCTTCAGCTAAAACATGCATGGGAAACCCAGAGTATGGTCCACCGTGTGATTGGGAAACCTTTTCAAATGCATCTCAGGTTTCGCCCCTGGTACTCGGGTTCACCGTTCTAGACGCTTTACTAACACTCTCTCCACTAGGAGAGTAATTCCCTTTAACCTCCTGTTTGGCACAGTTTGCAATTTCTGCGCAAGATGAACAGGAATAGGGAGAACCAATGAGAGACTAGCTGTAGGTGTCTGCACGGGCAAATGGAATGCTCATTTCCCACCAGGAAGAGGGATTAACCAAAGGCTCAGCGTGCCCTGCCGGAACCAGATTAGGGCCTGAAGCAATCCTGCGGTTTTGCGGCCAGCTCACAAGAAAGCGAATTGAAGAAAGGAGCTCAGGGGCACTGTAATTCACAAACCTGCAGAGTTATGAATGACAGCTATCGTCCAAAAATGTATTGAAGTAAGTCTTCGAAGAGGACTTGAAAGCGGGGCAGAATTTCAGGAAAACGATGAAAGGGGGGAGACTGGAATTGCACTTAAAGCATAGGATAGGAGGCAGAATGTCGACAATGATGCACTTGGCCAAAAAGGGCGTATGCGTTTTTTCCTGAATATATTCAGGAAAAAACGCATACGCCCTTTTTGGCCAAACAAGCAAGCGTGTAAAGGAAATCTGCACTACAATGAAGTCTCACTGCCCCCCGGTCAAAAGGGCCATCTGAAAAAAGTGTAAAATCCAGAAAGGCAGGACAGGTCATGGAGAACAGGGAGCCTTGTTATGCTGATGGGCGGGATGTAAATTGCCAACAGCCACTCTGGAGAAGTGTATGGTGTTTCCTGAAACACGTAGGAAACAAAGCAACACAGCCTATGGCACTTCCACTTAGGGTCCTATAGCTTAGGGAAATTAAAATCAAAAACACACAGCCACCTCAAAGTTTGGGACGGCTCTGTTTACAAGAACCTCGTCTACGGTACAAGTTAAATATCCGAGAAAGCAAAAAATGGATAAAGAAGTTGTGGTACGTACGTACAATGGAATATCACTCAGCAATGAGATCCACGTCATCAAGCCCGTACCGGCATAATGAGTGGATTCAGGTACGACGATTCTACGAGAAATAAGTCACACAGAAAAAGAAACATCATAAGATATCACTAATACACGGAACGTAAACTTAGCTACACATGAACTGAATTACAAAACAGAACAGGGTCTCAAATTTAGAAAACCAACTTATGCTTGCTTATGGGGAAAGGTGAGTTGGGGTGCTGCATCAAACCAGAGATTGAAATTAGCACAGATACCGTTCCATAAGGCAAATATATAATAGACACAACCTACTCCTTGCTCAACGAAATGGACTCAACACCCCATATTCAACGCCTGGGAATATACCTGACAAGTAAGAAACTTAAGACCCATGGATTTATATGTCTCCATAAGGATATCAAGCGTGTGTACAGCGGCCTAAACATAGCAGTGAAAATCCGATAAATCCCATTATCAAAATATATTTCAAAAACAAAACACAATGACAGTGAAATAGAGAGCAATTCTTAAATAATTCATTCAGGGCTTGTGATGCAACCTGGAGTTACCACATCTACACCCAGAGCTAGTTGAGACATAAGGCTGGACACATCGGGCTGATAGCATTGGTGAGGATTGTTGAACAAACGCAGACCATTTGAAGTCATACTGCATGGTAGCCATTCCATGGGTCCCAACTCTCCAGGTTTAAGGGATTCTTCCTTCAGCTAAAACATGCATGGGAAACCAAGAGTATGGTCCACCGTGTGATTGGGAAACGTTTTCAAATGCATCTCAGGTTTCTTCCCCTGGTACTCGGGTTCACCGTTCCAGACGCTTTACTAACATTCTCCCCACTTGGAGAGTAATTGCCTTTAACCTCCTGTTTGGCACAGTTTGCAATTTCTGCGCAAGATGAACAGGAATAGGGAGAACCAATGAGAGACTAGCTGTAGGTGTCTGCACGGGCAAATGGAACGCTCATTTCCCACCAGGAAGAGAGATTA
The DNA here is from genome assembly GCF_059928025.1 of Delphinapterus leucas. Lineage (NCBI taxonomy): Eukaryota > Metazoa > Chordata > Mammalia > Artiodactyla > Monodontidae > Delphinapterus > Delphinapterus leucas. Next base: position 10,125,050 of record NW_028322232.1, on the reverse strand, counting down.
ACCAAAGGCTCAGCGTGCCCTGCCGGAACCAGATTAGGGCCTGAAGCAATCCTGCGGTTTTGCGGCCAGCTCACAAGAAAACGAGTTGAAGAAAGGAGCTCAGGGGCACTGTAATTCACAAACCTGCAGAGTTATGAATGACAGCTATCGTCCAAAAATGTATTGAAGTAAATCTTCGAAGAGGACTTAAAGCAGGGCAGAATTTCAGGAAAACGATTTCAGGGGGTAGACTGAAATTGCACTTAAAGCATAGGAAAAGAGGCAGAATGTCCACAATGATGCCCTTGGCCAAAAAGGGCGTATGCGTTTTTTCCTGAATATATTCAGGAAAAAACGCATACGCACTTTTTGGCCAACCAAGCAAGCGTGTAAAGGAAATCTGCACTACAATGAAGTCTCACTGCCCCCCGGTCCAAACAGCCATCTGAAACAAGTGTAAAATCCAGAAAGGCAGGACAGGTCATGGAGAACAGGGAGCCTTGTTATGCTGATGGGCGGGATGTAAATTGCCAACAGCCACTCTGGAGAAATGTATGGTGTTTCCTGAAACACGTAGGAAACAAAGCAACACAGCCTATGGCACATCCACTTAGGGTCCTATAGCTTAGGGAAATTAAAATCAAAAACACACAGCCACCCCAAAGTTTGGGATGGCTCTGTTTACAAGAACCTCCTCTACGGTACAAGTTAAATATCCGAGAAAGCAAAAAATGGATAAAGAAGTTGTCGTACGTACGTACAATGGAATATCACTCAGCAATGAGATCTACGTCATCAGGCCCGTAGCGGCATAATGAGTGCATTCAGGTACGATGATTTGACGAGAAATAAGTCACAGAGAAAAAGAAACATCATAAGATATCACTAATACACGGAACGTAAACTTGGCTACACATGAACCGAATTACAAAACAGAACAGGGTCTCAAATTTAGAAAACCAACTTATGCTTGCTTATGGGGAAAGGTGAGTTGCGGTGCTGCATAAAACCAGAGATTGAAATTAGCACAGATACCGTTCCATAAGCCAAATATATAATAGACAAGACCTACTCCTTGCTCAACGAAATGGACTCAACACCCCATATTCAACGCCTGCGAATATACCTGACAAGTAAGAAACTTAAGACCCATGGATTTATATGTCTCCATAAGGAAGTCAAGCATGTGTACAGTGGCCTAAACGCAGCAGTGAAAATCCGATAAATCCCATTAACAAAATAAATTTCAAAAACAAAACACAATGACAGTGAAATAGAGAGCAATTCTTAAATAATTCATTCAGGGCTTGTGATGCAACCTGGATTTACCACATCTACACCCAGAGCTGGTTGAGACATAAGGCTGGACACATCGGGCTGATAGCATTGGTGAGGTTTGGTGAGGAAACGCAGACCCTTTGAAGTCATACTGCATGGTACCCATTCCATGGGTCCCAACTCTCCAGGTTTAAGGGATTCTTCCTTCAGCTAAAACATGCATGGGAAACGCAGAGTATGGTCCAGCGTGTGATTGGGAAACGTTTTCAAATGCATCTCAGGTTTCGACCCCTGGTACTCGGGTGCACCGTTCCAGACGCTTTACTAACACTCTCCCCACTTGGAGAGTCAGTGCCTTTAACTTCCTGTTTGGCACAGTTTGCAATTTCTGCGCAAGATGAACAGGAATAGGGAGAACCAATGAGAGACTAGCTGTAGGTGTCTGCACGGGCAAATGGAACGCTCATTTCCCACCAGGAAGAGGAATTAACCAAAGGCTCAGTGTGCCCTGCCGGAACCAGATTAGGGCCTGAAGCAATCCTGCCGTTGTGCGGCCAGCTCACAAGAAAGCGAGTTGAAGAAAGGAGCTCAGGGGCACTGTAATTCACAAACCTGCAGAGTTATGAATGACAGCTATCGTCCAAAAATGTATTGAAGTAAGTCTTCGAAGAGGACTTGAAGGCGGGGCAGAATTTCAGGAAAACGATTTCAGGGGGTAGACTGGAATTGCACTTAAAGCATAGGAAAAGAGGCAGAATGTCCACAATGATGCACTTGGCCAAAAAGGGCGTATGTGTTTTTTCCTGAATAAATTCAGCAAAAAACTCATACGCCCCTTTTTGGCCATCCAAGGAAGCGTGTAAAGGAAATCTGCACTACAATGAAGTCTCACTGGCCCCCGGTCAAAAGGGCCATCTGAAAATGTGTAAAATCCAGAAAGGCAGGACAGGTCATGGAGAACAGGGGGCCTTGTTATGCTGATGGGTGGGATTTAAATTGCCAACAGCCACTCTGGAGAAGTGTATGGTGTTTCCTGAAACACGTAGGAAACAAAGCAACACAGCCTATGGCACTTCCACTTAGGGTCCTATAGCTTAGGGAAATTAAAATCAAAAACACACAGCCACCTCAAAGTTTGGGACGGCTCTGTTTACAAGAACCTTGTCTACGGTACAAGTTAAATATCAGAGAAAGCAAAAAATGGATAAAGAAGTTGTGGTACGTACGTACAATGGAATATCACTCAGCAATGAGATCTACGTCATCAGGGCCGTAGCGGCATAAGGAGTGGATTCAGGTATGACGATTCTACGAGAAATAAGTCACACAGAAAAAGAAAGATCATAAGATATCACTAATACACGGAACGTAAACTTGGCTACACATGAACTGAATTACAAAACAGAACAGGGTATCAAATTTAGAAAACCAACTTATGCTTGCTTAGGGGAAAGGTGAGTTGGGGTGCTGCATCAAACCAGAGATTGAAATTAGCACAGATACCGTTCCATAAGCCAAATATATAAGAGACAAGACCTACACCTTGCTCAACGAAATGGACTCAACACCCCATATTCAACGCCTGGGAATATACCTGACAAGTAAGAATCATAAGACCCATGGATTTATATGTCTCCATAAGGAAATCAAGCGTGTGTACAGCGGGCTAAACGCAGCAGTGAAAATCCGATATATCCCATTATCAAAATAAATTTCAAAAACACAACACAATGACAGTGAAATAGAGAGCAATTCTTAAATAATTCATTCATGGCTTGTGATGCAACCTGGATTTATCACATCTACACCCAAAGCTGGTTGCGACATAAGGCTGGACACTTCGGGCTGATAGCATTGGTGAGGTTCGTTGACCAAACGCAGACCTTTTGAAGTCATACTGCATGGTAGCCATTCCATGGGTCCCAACTCTCCAGGTTTAAGGGATTCTTCCTTCAGCTAAAACATGTATGGGAAACCCAGAGTATGGTCCACCGTATGATTGGGAAACGTTTTCAAATGCATCTCAGGTTTCGTTACCTGGTACTCGGGTTCACCGTTCCAGACGCTTTATTAACACTCTCCCCACTTGGAGGGTCAATGCCTTTAACCTCCCGTTTGGCACAGTTTGGAATTTCTGCGCAAGATGAACAGGAATAGGGAGAACCAATGAGAGACTAGCTTTAGATGTCTGCACGGGCAAATGGAACGCTCATTTCCCACCAGGTAAGGGAATTAACCAAAGGCTCAGCGTGCCCTGCCAGAACCAGATTAGGGCCTGAAGCAATCGTGCGGTTTTGCGGCCAGCTCACAAGAAAGCGAGTTGAAGAAAGGAGCTCAGGGGCACTGTAATTCACAAACCTGCAGAGTTATGAATGACAGCTATCATCCAAAAATATATTGAAGTAAGTCTTCGAAGAGGACTTGAAAGCGGGGCAGAATTTCAGGAAAACGGTTTCAGGGGGTAGACTGCAATTGCACTTAAAGCATAGGAAAAGAGGTAGAATGTCGACAATGATGCAGTTGGCCAAAAAGTGCATATGCGTTTTTTCTTGAATATATTCAGGAAAAAACGCATACGCCCTTTTTGGCCAACCAAGCAAGCATGTAAAGGAAATCTGCACTACAATGAAGTCTCACTGCCCCCCGGTCAAAAGGGCCATCTGAAAAATGTGTAAAATCCAGAAAGGCAGAACAGGTCATGGAGAACAGGGAGCCTTGTTGTGCTGATGGGCGGGATGTAAATGGCAAACAGCCACTCTGGAGAAGTGTATGGTGTTTCCTGAAACACGTAGGAAACAAAGCAACACAGCCTATGGCACTTCCACTTAGGGTCCTATAGCTTAGGGAAATTAAAATCAAAAACACACAGCCACCCCAAAGTTTGGGACGGCTCTGTTTACAAGAACCTCTTCTACGGTACAAGTTAAATATCCGAGAAAGCAAAAAATAGATAAAGAAGTTGTGGTACGTACGTACAATGCAATATCACTCAGCAATGAGATCCACGTCATCAGGCCCGTAGCGGCATAATGAGTGCATTCAGGTACGACGATTCTATGAGAAATAAGTCACACAGAAAAAGAAACATCATAAGATATCACTAATACACGAAACGTAAACTTGGCTACACATGAACTGAATTACAAAACAGAACAGGGTCTCAAATTTAGAAAACCAACTTATGATTGCTTAGGGGAAAGGTGAGTTGGGGTGCTGCATCAAACCAGAGATCGAAATTAGCACAGATACCGTTCCATAAGCCAAATATATAATAGACAAGACCTACTCCTTGCTCAACGAAATGGATTCAACACCCCATATTCAAGGCCTGGGAATATACCTGACAAGTAAGAATCTTAAGATAAATGGATTTTTATGTCTCCATAAGGAAATCAAGCGTGTGTACAGCAGCCTAAACGCAGCAGTGAAAATCCGATAAATCCCATTATCAAAATAAATTTCAAAAACAAAACACAATGACAGTGAAATAGAGAGCAATTCTAAAATAATTCATTCAGGGCTTGTGATGCAACCTGGATTTACCACATCTACACCCAGAGCTGGGTGAGACATAAGGCTGGACACTTCGGGCTGATAGCATTGTTGAGGTTCGGTTAGCAAACGCAGACCCTTTCAAGTCATACTGCATGGTACCCATTCCATGGGTCCCAACTCTCCAGGTTTAAGGGATTCTTCCTTCAGCTAAAACATGCATGGGAAACCCAGAGTATGGTCCAACGTGTGATTGGGAAACCTTTTCAAATGCATCTCAGGTTTCGCCCCTGGTACTCGGGTTCACCGTTCTAGATGCTTTACTATCACTCTCTCCACTAGGAGAGTAATTGCCTTTAACCTCCTGTTTGGCACAGTTTGCAATTTCTGCGCAAGATGAACAGGAATAGGGAGCACCAATGTGAGACTAGCTGTAGGTGTCTGCACGGGCAAATCGAACGCTCATTTCCCACCAGGAAGAGGGATTAACCAAAGGCTCAGCGTGCCCTGCCGGAACCAGATTAGGGCCTGAAGCAATCCTGCGGTTTTGCGGCCAGCTCACAAGAAAGCTAATTGAAGAAAGGAGCTCAGGGGCACTGTAATTCACAAACCTGCAGAGTTATGAATGACAGCTATTGTCCAAAAATGTATTGAAGTAAGTCTTCGAAGAGGACTTGAAAGCGGGGCAGAATTTCAGGAAAACGATGAAAGGGGGGAGACTGGAATTGCACTTAAAGCATAGGATAGGAGGCAGAATGTCGACAATGATGCACTTGGCCAAAAAGGGCGTATGCGTTTTTTCCTGAATATATTCAGGAAAAAACGCATACGCCCTTTTTGGCCAAACAAGCAAGCGTGTAAAGGAAATCTGCATTACAATGAAGTCTCACTGCCCCCCGGTCAAAAGGGCCATCTGTAAAAAGTGTAAAATCCAGAAAGGCAGGACAGGTCATGGAGAACAGGGAGCCTTGTTATGCTGATGGGCGGGATGTAAATTGCCAACAGCCACTCTGGAGAAGTGTATGGTGTTTCCTGAAACAAGTAGGAAACAAAGCAACACAGCCTATGGCACTTCCACTTAGGGTCCTATAGCTTAGGGAAATTAAAATCAAAAACACACAGCCACCCCAAAGTTTGGGACGGCTCTGTTTACAAGAACCTCGTCTACGGTACAAGTTAAATATCCCAGAAAGCAAAAAATGGATAAAGAAGTTGTGGTACGTACGTACAATGGAATATCACTCAGCAATGAGATCTACGTCATCAGCCCCGTAGCGGCATAATGAGTGGATTCAGGTACGACGATTCTATGAAAAATAAGTCACACAGAAATAGAAACATCATAAGATATCACTAATACACGGAACGTAAACTTGGCTACACATGAACTGAATTACAAAACAGAACAGGGTCTCAAATTTAGAAAACCAACTTATGCTTGCTCATGGGGAAACGTGAGTTGGGGTGCTGCATCAAACCAGAGATTGAAATTAGCACAGATACCATTCCATAAGCCAAATATATAATAGACAAGACCTACTCCTTGCTCAACGAAATGGACTCAACACCCCATATTCAACGACTGGGAATATACCTGACAAGTAAGAATCTTAAGACCCATGGATTTATATGTCTCCATAAGGAAGTCAAGCATGTGTACAGTGGCCTAAACGCAGCAGTGAAAATCCGATAAATCCCATTATCAAAATAAATTTCAAAAACACAACACAATGACAGTGAAATAGAGAGCAATTCTTAAATAATTCAATAAGGGCTTTTGATGCAACCTGGATTTACCACATCTACACCCAGAGCTGGGTGAGACATAAGGCTGGACACTTCGGGCTGATAGCATTGGTGAGGTTCGGTGAGCAAACGCAGACCCTTTGAAGTCATACTGCATGGTAGCCATTCCATGGATTCCAACTCTCCAGGTTTAAGGGATTCTTCCTTCAGCTAAAACATGCATGGGAAACCCAGAGTATGGTCCACCATGTGATTGGGAAACGTTTTCAAATGCATCTCAGGTTTCGTCCCCTGGTACTCGGGTTCACCGTTCCAGACGCTTTACTAACACTCTCCCAACTTGGAGAGTCAGTGCCTTTAACCTCCTGTTTGTCACAGTTTGCAATTTCTGCGCAAGATGAACAGGAATAGGGAGAACCAATGCGAGACTAGCTGTAGGTGTCTGCACGGGCAAAAGGAACGCTCATTTCCCACCAGGAAGAGGAATTATCCAAAGGCTCAGCGTGCGCTGCCGGAATCAGATGGGGGCCTGAGGCAATCCTGCGGTTTTGCGGCCAGCTCACAAGAAAGCGAGTTGAAGAAAGGAGCTCAGGGGCACTGTAATTCACAAACCTGCAGAGTTATGAATGACAGCTATCGTCCAAAAATGTATTGAAGTAAGTCTTCGAAGAGGTCTTGAAAGCGGGGCAGACTTTCAGGAAAATGATTTCAGGGGGTAGACTGGAATTGCACTTAAAGCATAGGAAAAGAGGCAGAATGTCGACAATGATGCACTTGGCCAAAAAGTGCGTATGTGTTTTTCCTGAATATATTCAGGAAAAAACGCATACGCCCTTTTTGGCAAACCAAGCAAGCGTGTAAAGGAAATCTGCACTACAATGAAGTCTCACTGCCCCCGGTCAAAATGGCCATCTGAAAAAAGTGTAAAATCCAGAAAGGCAGGACAGGTCTTGGAGAACAGGGAGCCTTGTTATGCTGATGGGCGGGATGTAAATTGCCAACGGCCACTCTGGAGAAGTGTATGGTGTTTGCTGAAACACGTAGGAAACAAAGCAACACAACCTATGGCACTTCCACTTACGGTCCTATAGCTTAGGGAAATTAAAATAAAAAACACACAGCCATCCCAAAGTTTGGGACGGCTTTGTTTACAAGAACCTTGTCTACGGTACAAGTTAAATATCCGAGAAAGCAAAAAATGAATAAATAATTTGTGATACGTACATACAATGGAATATCACTCAGCAATGAGATCTACGTCATCAGCCCCGTAGCGGCATCATGAGTGGATTCGGGTACGACGATTCTACGAGAAATAAGTCACACAGAAAAACAAACATCATAAGATATCACTAATACACGGAACGTAAACTTGTCTACACATGAAATGAATTACAAAACAGAAAAGGGCCTCAAATTTAGAAAACCAACTTATGCTTGCTTATGGGGAAAGGTGAGTTGAGGTGCTGCATAAAACCAGAGATTGAAATTAGCACAGATACCGTTCCATAAGCCAAATATATAATAGACAAGATCTACTCCTTGCTCAACGAAATGGACTCAACACCTCATATTCAACGCCTGGGAATATACCTGACAAGTAAGAATCTTAAGACCCATGGATTTATATGTCTCCATAAGGAAGTCAAGCGTGTGTACAGGGGCCTAAACGCAGCAGTGAAAATCCGATAAATCCCATTATCAAAATAAATTTCACAAACAAAACACAATGACAGTGAAATAGAGAGCAATTCTTAAATAATTCATTCAGGGCTTGTGATGCAACCTGGATTTACCACATCTACACCCAGAGCTGGGTGAGACATAAGCCTGGACACTTCGGGCTGATAGCATTGGTGAGGTTCGGTGAGCAAACGCAGACCCTTTGAAGTCATACTGCATGGTACCCATTCCATGGGTCCCAACTCTCCAAGTTTAAGGGATTCTTCCTTCAGCTAAAACATACATGGGAAACCGAGAGTATGGTCCACCGTGTGATTGGGAAACGTTTTCAAATTCATCTCAGGTTTCGTCCCCTGGTGCTCGAGTTCACTGTTCCAGACGCTTTACTAACACTCTCCCCACTTGGAGAGTCAGTGTATTTAACCTCCTGTTTGGCACAGTTTGCAATTTCTGCGCAAGATGAACAGGAATAAGGAGAAACAATGATAGACCAACTGTAGGTGTCTGCACGTGAAAATGGAACGCTCATTTCCTACCAGGAAGAGGAATTAACCAAATGCTCAGCATGCCCTGCCGGAACCAGATGAGGGCCTGAAGCAATCCTGCGGTTTTGCGGCCAGCTCACAAGAAAGCGAGTCAAAGAAATGAGCTCAGGGGCACTGAAATTCACAAACTTGCAGAGTTATGAATGACAGCTGTCGTCCAAACATGTATTGAAGTAAGTATTCAAAGAGGACTTGAAAGTGGGGCAGAATTTCAGGAAAACGATTTCAGGGGGTAGACTGGAATTGCACTTAAAGCCTACGAAAAAAGGCAGAATGTCGACAATGATGCACTTGGCCAAAAAGGGTGTATGCGTTTTTTCCTGAATATATTCAGGAAAACACCCATACGCCCTTTTTGGCCAAACAAGCAAGCCTGTAAAGGAAATCTGCACTACAATGAAGTCTCACTGCCCCCTGGTCAAAAGGGCCATCTGAAAAAAGTGTAATATCCAGAAAGGCAGGACAGGTCATGGAGAACAGGGAGCCTTGTTATGCTGATGGGCGGGATGTAAATTGCCAACAGCCACTCTGGAGAAGTGTATGGTGTTTCCTGAAACACGTAGGAAACAAAGCAACACAGCCTATGGCACTTCCACTTATGGTCCTATAGCTTAGGGAAATTAAAATAAAAAACTCACAGCCACCCCAAAGTTTGGGACGGCTCTGTTTACAAGAACCTCGTCTACGGTACAAGTTAAATATCCGAGAAAGCATAAAATGGATAAAGAAGTTGTGGTACGTACGTACAATGGAATATCATTCAGCAATGAGATCTACGTCATCAGGCCCGTAGCAGCATAATGAGTGGATTCAGGTACGACGATTCTACGAGAAATAAGTCACACAGAAAAAGAAACATCATAAGTTATCACTAATACACGGAACGTAAACTTGTCTACACATTAACTGAATTACAAAACAGAACAGGGTCTCAAATTTAGAAAACCATCTTATGCTTGCTTATGGGGAAAGGTGAGTTGGGGTGCTGCATCAAACCAGAGATTGAAATTAGCACAGATACCGTTCCATAAGCCAAATATATAATAGACAAGACCTACTCGTTGCTCAACGAAATGGACTCAACACCCCATATTCAACTCCTGGGAATATACCTGACAAGAAAGAATCTTAAGACCCATGGATTTATATGTCTCCATAAGGAAATCAAGCGTGTGTACAGCGGCCTAAACGCAGCAGTGAAAATCCGATAAATCCCATTATCAAAATAAATTTCACAAACAACACACAATGACAGTGAAAGAGAGCAATTCTTAAATAATTCATTCAGGGCTTGTGATGCAACCTGGATTTACCACATCTACACCCAGAACTGGGTGAGACATAAGCCTGGACACTTCGGGCTGAGAGCATTGGTGAGGTTCGGTGAGCAAACCCAGACCCTTTGAAGTCATACTGCATGGTACCCATTCCATGGGTCCCAACTCTCCAGGTTTAAGGGATTCTTCCTTCAGCTAAAACATGCATGGGAAACCCAGAGTATGGTCCACCGTGTGATTGGGAAACGTTTTCAAATGCATCTCAGGTTTCGTCCCCTGGTACTCGGGTTCACCGTTCCAGACGCTTTACTAACACTCTCCCCACTTGGAGAGTAATTGCCTTTAACCTCCTGTTTGCAACAGTTTGCAAATTCTGCGCAAGATGAACAGGAATAGGGAGAACCAATGAGAGACTAGCTGTAGGTGTCTGCACGGGCAAATGGAAAGCTCATTTCCCACCAGGAAGAGGGATTAACCAAAGGCTCAGCGTGCCCTGCCGGAACCAGATTAGGGCCTGAAGCAATCCTGCGGTTTTGCGGCCAGCTCACAATAAAGCGAGTTGAAGAAAGGAGCTCAGGGGCACTGTAATTCACACACCTGCAGAGTTATGAATGACAGCTCTCGTCCAAAAATGTATGGAAGTAAGTCTTCGAAGAGGACTTGAAAGCGGGGCAGAATTTCAGGAAAACGATTTCAGGGGGTAGACAGGAATTGCACTTAAAGCATAGGAAAAGAGGCAGAATGTCGACAATGGTGCACTTGGCCAAAAAGGGCGTATGCGTTTTTTCCTGAATATATTCAGGAAAAAACGCATACGCCCTTTTTGGCCAACCAAGCAAGCGTGTAAAGAAATCTGCACTACAATGATGTCTCACTACCCCCCGGTCAAAAGGACCATCTGAAAAAAATGTAAAATCCAGAAAGGCAGGACAGGTCATGGAGAACAGGGAGCCTTGTTATGCTGATGGGCGGGATGTAAGTTGCCAACAGCCACTCTGGAGAAGTGTATGGTGTTTCCTGAAACACGTAGGAAACAAAGCAACACAGCCTATGGCACATCCACTTATGGTCCTATAGCTTAGGGAAATTAAAATAAAAAACTCACAGCCACCCCAAAGTTTAGGACGGCTCTGTTTACAAGAACCTCGTCTACGGTACAAGTTAAATATCCGAGAAAGCAAAAAATGGATAAAGAAGTTGTGGTACGTACGTACAATGGAATATTACTCATCAATGAGATCTACGTCATCAGGCCCGTAGCAGCATAATGAGTGGATTCAGGTACGACGATTCTACTAGAAATAAGTCACACAGAAAAAGAAACATCATAAGTTAACACTAATACACGGAACGTAAACTTGTCTACACATGAACTGAATTACAAAACAGAACAGGGTCTCAAATTTAGAAAACCAACTTATGCTTGCTTATGGGGAAAGGTGAGTTGGGGTGCTGCATCAAACCAGAGATTGAAATTAGCACAGATACCGTTCCATAAGCCAAATATATAATAGACAAGACCTACTCCTTGCTCAACGAAATGGAATCAACACCCCATATTCAACTCCTGGGAATATACCTGACAAGAAAGAATCTTAAGACCCATGGATTTATATGTCTCCATAAGGAAATCAAGCGTGTGTACAGCGGCCTAAATGCAGCAGTGAAAATCCGATAAATCCCATTATCAAAATAAATTTCACAAACAAAACACAATGACAGTGAAATAGAGAGCAATTCTTAAATAATTCATTCAGGGCTTGTGATGCAACCTGGATTTACCACAGCTACACCCAGAGATGGATGAGACATAAGACTGGACACTTCAGGCTGATAGCATTGGTGAGGTTCGGTGAGCAAACGCAGACCCTTTGAAGACATACTGCATGGTACCCATTCCATGGGTCCCAACTCTCCAGGTTTAAGGGATTCTTCCTTCAGCTAAAACATGCATGGGAATCCCAGAGTAATGTCCACCATGTGATTGGGAAACGTTTTCAAATGCATCTCAGGTTTCGACCCCTGGTACTCGGGTTCACCGTTCCAGAGGCTTTACTAACACTCTCCCCACTTGGAGAGTCAGTGCCTTTAACCTCCTGTTTGGCACAGTTTGCAATTTCTGCGCAATATGAACAGGAATAGGGACAACCAATGAGAGACTAGCTGTAGGTGTCTGCACGGGGAAATGGAATGCTCATTTCCCACCAGGAAGAGGGACTAACCAAAGGCTCAGCGTGCCCTGCCGGATCCAGATTAGGGCCTGAAGCAATCCTGCGGTTTTGCGGCCAGCTCACAAGAAAGCGAGTTGAAGAAAGGAGCTCAGGGGCACTGTAATTCACAAACCTGCAGAGTTATGAATGACAGCTATCGTCCAAAATTATATTGAAGTAAGTCTTTGAAGAGGACTTGAAAGCGGGGCAGAATCTCAGGAAAACGATTTCAGGGGGTAGAATGGAATTGCACTTAAAGCATAGGAAAAGAGGCCGAATGTCCACAATGATGTACTTGGCCAAAAAGGGCGTATGCGTTTTTTCCTGAATATATTCAGGAAAAACCACATACGCCCTTTTTGGCCAACCAAGCAAGCGTGTAAAGAAATCTGCACTACAATGAAGTCTCTCTGCCCCCCGGTCAAAAGGGCCATCTGAAAAAAATGTAAAATCCAGAAAGGCAGGACAGGTCATGGAGAACAGGGAGCCTTGTTATGCTGATGGGCGGGATTTAAATTGCCAACAGCCACTCTGGAGAAGTGTATGGTGTTTCCTGAAACACGTAGGAAACAAAGCAACACAGCCTATGGCACTTCCACTTATGGTCCTATAGCTTAGGGAAATTAAAATCAAAAACACACAGCCACCCCAAAGTTTGGGACGGCTCTGTTTACAAGAACCTCGTCTACGGTACAAGTTAAATATCCGAGAAAGCAAAAAATGGATAAAGAAGTTGTGGTACGTACGTACAATGGAATATCACTCAGCAATGAGATCTACGTCATGAGGCGCGTAGCGGCATAATGAGTGGATTCAGGTACGACGATTCTACGAGAAATAAGTCACACAGGAAAAGAAATATCATAAGATATCACTAATAAACGGAACGTAAACTTGGCTACACATGAACTGAATTACAAAACAGAACAGGGTCTCAAATTTAGAAAACCAACTTTTGCTTGCTTATGGGGAAAGGTGAGTTGGGGTGCTGCATAAAACCACAGATTGAAATTAGCACAGATACCGTTCCATAAGCCAAATATATAATAGACAAGACCTACTCCTTGCTCAACGAAATGTACTCAACACCCTATATTCAACTCCTGGGAATATACCTGACAAGTAAGAAACTTAAGACACATGGATTTATATGTCTCCATAAGGAAGTCAAGCATGTGTACAGCGGCCTAAACGCAGCAGTGAAAATCCGATAAATCCCATTAACAAAATAAATTTCAAAAACAAAACACAATGACAGTGAAATAGAGAGCAATTCTTAAATAATTCATTCAGGGCTTGTGATGCAACCTGGATTTACCACATCTACACCCAGAGCTAGTTGAGACATAAGGCTGGACACATCGGGCTGATAGCATTGGTGAGGTTTGGTGAACAAACGCATACCCTTTGAAGTCATACTGCATGGTACCCATTCCATGGGTCCCAACTCTCCAGGTTTAAGGGATTCTTACTTCAGCTAAAACATGCATGGGAAACCCAGAGTATGGTCCACCGTGTGATTGGGAAACGTTTTCAAATGCATCTCAGGTTTCGTCCCCTGGTACTCGTGTTCACATTTCCAGACGCTTTACTAAAACTCTACCCACTTGGAGAGTCAGTGCCTTTAACCTCCTGTTTGTCACAGTTTGCAATTTCTGCGCAAGATGAACAGGAATAGGGACAACCAATGAGAGACTAGCTGTAGGTGGCTGCACGGGAAAATGGAACGCTCATTTCCCACCAGGAAGAGGAATTAACCAAAGGCTCAGCATGCCCTGCCCGAACCAGATTAGGGCCTGAAGCAATACAGCGATTTTTCGACCAGCTCACAAGAAAGCGAGTTGAAGAAAGGAGCTCAGGGGCACTGTAATTCACAAACCTGCAGAGTTATGAATGACAGCTATCGTCCAAAAATGTACTGAAGTAAGTCTTCGAAGAGGACTTGAAAGCGGGGCAGAATTTCAAGAAAACGATTTCAGGGGGTAGACTGGAATTGCACTTAAAGCATAGGAAAAGAGGCAGAATGTCGACAATGGTGCACTTGGCCAATAAGGGCGTATGCGTTTTTTCCTGAATATATTCAGGAAGAAACGCAAACGCCCTTGTTGGCCAACCAAGCAAGCGTGTAAAGGAAATCTGCACTACAATGATGTCTCACAGCCCCCCTGTCCAAAAGGCCATCGGAAACAAGTGTAAAATACAGAAAGGCAGGACAGGTCATGGAGAACAGGGAGCCTTGTTATGCTGATGGGCGGGATGTAAATTGCCAACAGCCACTCTGGAGAAGTGTATGGTGTTTCCTGAAACACGTAGGAAACAAAGCAACACAGCCTATGGCACTTCCACTTATGGTCCTATAGCTTAGGGAAATTAAAATCAAAAACACACAGCCACCTCAAAGTTTGGGACAGCTCTGTTTACAAGAACCTCGTCTACGGTACAAGTTAAATATCCGAGAAAGCAAATAATGGATAAAGAATTTCTGGTACGTACGTAGAATGGAATATCACTCAGCAATTAGATCTACGTCATCAGGCCCGTAGCGGCATAATGAGTGGATTCAGGTACGACGATTCTACGAGAAATAAGTCACACAGGAAAAGAAAGATCATAAGATATCACTAATACACGGAACGTAAACTTGTCTACACATGAACTGAATTACAAAACAGAACAGGGTCTCAAATTTAGAAAACCAACTTTTGCTTGCTTATGGGGAAAGGTGAGTTGGGGTGCTGCATAAAACCAGAGATTGAAATTAGCACAGATACCGTTCCATAAGCCAAATATATAATCGACAAGACCTACTCCTTGCTCAACGAAATGGACTCAACACCCCATATTCAACGCCTGGGAATATACCTGACAAGTAAGAATCTTAAGACCCATGGATTTATATGTCTCCATAAGGAAGTCAAGCCTGTGTACAGTGGCCTAAACGCAGCAGTGAAAATCCGATAAATCCCATTAACAAAATAAATTTCAAAAACAAAACACAATGACAGTGAAATAGAGAGCAATTCTTAAATAATTCATTCAGGCCTTGTGATGCAACCTGGATTTACCACATCTACACCCAGAACTGGTTGAGACATAAGGCAGGACACTTCGGGCTGATAGCATTGGTGATGTTCCGTGAGCAAAGGCAGACCCTTTGAAGTCATACTGCATGGTACCCATTCCATGGGTCCCAACTCTCCAGGTTTAAGGGATTCTTCCTTCAGCTAAAACATGCATGGGAAACCCAGAGTATGGTCCACCGTGTGTTTGGGAAACGTTTTCATATGCATCTCAGGTTTCGTCCCCTGGTACTCGGGTGCACCGTTCCAGACGCTTTACTAACACTATCCCCACTTAGAGAGTCAGTGCCTTTACCCTCCTGTTTGTCACAGTTTGCAATTTCTCGCAAGATGAACAGGAATAGGGAGAACCAATGAGAGACTAGCTGTAGGTGTCTGCACGGGCAAATGGAACCCTCATTTCCCACCAGGAAGACGAATTAACCAAAGGCTCAGCGTGCCCTGCCGGAACCAGATTAGGGCCTGAAGCAATCCTGCGGTTTTGCGGCCAGCTCACAAGAAAGCGAGTTGAAGAAAGGAGCTCAGGGGCACTGTAATTCACAAACCTGCAGAGTTATGAATGACAGCTATCGTCCAAAATTATATTGAAGTAAGTCTTTGAAGAGGACTTGAAAGCGTGGCAGAATTTCAGGAAAACGATTTCAGGGGGTAGACTGGAATTGCACTTTAAGCATAGGAAAAGAGGCAGAATATCCACAATGATGCACTTGGCCAAAAAGGGCGTATGCGTTTTTAAATGAATATATTCAGGGAAAAACGCATACGCCCTTTTTGGCCAACCAAGCAAGCGTGTAAAGGAAATCTGCACTAAAATGAAGTCTCTCTGCCCCCCGGTCAAAACGGCCATCTGAAAAAAGTGTAAAATCCAGAAAGGCAGGACAGGTCATGGAGAACAGGGAGCCTTGTTATGCTGATGTGCGGGATTTAAATTGCCAACAGCCACTCTGGAGAAGTGTATGGTGTTTCCTGAAACACGTAGGAAACAAAGCAACACAGCCTATGGCACTTCCACTTATGGTCCTATAGCTTAGGGAAATTAAAATCAAAAACACACAGCCACCCCAAAGTTTGGGACGGCTCTGTTTACAAGAACCTCGTCTACGGTACAAGTTAAATATCCGAGAAAGCAAAAAATGGATAAAGAAGTTGTGGTACGTACGTACAATGGAATATCACTCAGCAATGAGATCTACGTCATGAGGCGCGTAGCGGCATAATGAGTGGATTCAGGTACGACGATTCTACGAGAAATAAGTCACACAGGAAAAGAAATATCATAAGATATCACTAATAAACGGAACGTAAACTTGGCTACACATGAACTGAATTACAAAACAGAACAGGGTCTCAAATTTAGAAAACCAACTTTTGCTTGCTTATGGGGAAAGGTGAGTTGGGGTGCTGCATCAAACCAGAGATCGAAATTAGCACAGATACCGTTCCATAAGCCAAATATATAATAGACAAGACCTACTCCTTGCTCAACGAAATGTACTCAACACCCTATATTCAACTCCTGGGAATATACCTGACAAGTAAGAAACTTAAGACACATGGATTTATATGTCTCCATAAGGAAGTCAAGCATGTGTACAGCGGCCTAAACGCAGCAGTGAAAATCCGATAAATCCCATTAACAAAATAAATTTCAAAAACAAAACACAATGACAGTGAAATAGAGAGCAATTCTTAAATAATTCATTCAGGGCTTGTGATGCAACCTGGATTTACCACATCTACACCCAGAGCTAGTTGAGACATAAGGCTGGACACATCGGGCTGATAGCATTGGTGAGGTTTGGTGAACAAACGCATACCCTTTGAAGTCATACTGCATGGTACCCATTCCATGGGTCCCAACTCTCCAGGTTTAAGGGATTCTTACTTCAGCTAAAACATGCATGGGAAACCCAGAGTATGGTCCACCGTGTGATTGGGAAACGTTTTCAAATGCATCTCAGGTTTCGTCCCCTGGTACTCGTGTTCACATTTCCAGACGCTTTACTAAAACTCTACCCACTTGGAGAGTCAGTGCCTTTAACCTCCTGTTTGGCACAGTTTGCAATTTCTGCGCAAGATGAACAGGAATAGGGACAACCAATGAGAGACTAGCTGTAGGTGGCTGCACGGGAAAATGGAACGCTCATTTCCCACCAGGAAGAGGAATTAACCAAAGGCTCAGCATGCCCTGCCCGAACCAGATTAGGGCCTGAAGCAATACAGCGATTTTTCGACCAGCTCACAAGAAAGCGAGTTGAAGAAAGGAGCTCAGGGGCACTGTAATTCACAAACCTGCAGAGTTATGAATGACAGCTATCGTCCAAAAATGTACTGAAGTAAGTCTTCGAAGAGGACTTGAAAGCGGGGCAGAATTTCAAGAAAACGATTTCAGGGGGTAGACTGGAATTGCACTTAAAGCATAGGAAAAGAGGCAGAATGTCGACAATGGTGCACTTGGCCAATAAGGGCGTATGCGTTTTTTCCTGAATATATTCAGGAAGAAACGCAAACGCCCTTGTTGGCCAACCAAGCAAGCGTGTAAAGGAAATCTGCACTACAATGATGTCTCACAGCCCCCCTGTCCAAAAGGCCATCGGAAACAAGTGTAAAATACAGAAAGGCAGGACAGGTCATGGAGAACAGGGAGCCTTGTTATGCTGATGGGCGGGATGTAAATTGCCAACAGCCACTCTGGAGAAGTGTATGGTGTTTCCTGAAACACGTAGGAAACAAAGCAACACAGCCTATGGCACTTCCACTTATGGTCCTATAGCTTAGGGAAATTAAAATCAAAAACACACAGCCACCTCAAAGTTTGGGACAGCTCTGTTTACAAGAACCTCGTCTACGGTACAAGTTAAATATCCGAGAAAGCAAATAATGGATAAAGAATTTCTGGTACGTACGTAGAATGGAATATCACTCAGCAATTAGATCTACGTCATCAGGCCCGTAGCGGCATAATGAGTGGATTCAGGTACGACGATTCTACGAGAAATAAGTCACACAGGAAAAGAAAGATCATAAGATATCACTAATACACGGAACGTAAACTTGTCTACACATGAACTGAATTACAAAACAGAACAGGGTCTCAAATTTAGAAAACCAACTTTTGCTTGCTTATGGGGAAAGGTGAGTTGGGGTGCTGCATAAAACCAGAGATTGAAATTAGCACAGATACCGTTCCATAAGCCAAATATATAATCGACAAGACCTACTCCTTGCTCAACGAAATGGACTCAACACCCCATATTCAACGCCTGGGAATATACCTGACAAGTAAGAATCTTAAGACCCATGGATTTATATGTCTCCATAAGGAAGTCAAGCCTGTGTACAGTGGCCTAAACGCAGCAGTGAAAATCCGATAAATCCCATTAACAAAATAAATTTCAAAAACAAAACACAATGACAGTGAAATAGAGAGCAATTCTTAAATAATTCATTCAGGCCTTGTGATGCAACCTGGATTTACCACATCTACACCCAGAACTGGTTGAGACATAAGGCAGGACACTTCGGGCTGATAGCATTGGTGATGTTCCGTGAGCAAAGGCAGACCCTTTGAAGTCATACTGCATGGTACCCATTCCATGGGTCCCAACTCTCCAGGTTTAAGGGATTCTTCCTTCAGCTAAAACATGCATGGGAAACCCAGAGTATGGTCCACCGTGTGTTTGGGAAACGTTTTCATATGCATCTCAGGTTTCGTCCCCTGGTACTCGGGTGCACCGTTCCAGACGCTTTACTAACACTATCCCCACTTAGAGAGTCAGTGCCTTTACCCTCCTGTTTGTCACAGTTTGCAATTTCTCGCAAGATGAACAGGAATAGGGAGAACCAATGAGAGACTAGCTGTAGGTGTCTGCACGGGCAAATGGAACCCTCATTTCCCACCAGGAAGACGAATTAACCAAAGGCTCAGCGTGCCCTGCCGGAACCAGATTAGGGCCTGAAGCAATCCTGCGGTTTTGCGGCCAGCTCACAAGAAAGCGAGTTGAAGAAAGGAGCTCAGGGGCACTGTAATTCACAAACCTGCAGAGTTATGAATGACAGCTATCGTCCAAAATTATATTGAAGTAAGTCTTTGAAGAGGACTTGAAAGCGTGGCAGAATTTCAGGAAAACGATTTCAGGGGGTAGACTGGAATTGCACTTTAAGCATAGGAAAAGAGGCAGAATATCCACAATGATGCACTTGGCCAAAAAGGGCGTATGCGTTTTTAAATGAATATATTCAGGGAAAAACGCATACGCCCTTTTTGGCCAACCAAGCAAGCGTGTAAAGGAAATCTGCACTAAAATGAAGTCTCTCTGCCCCCCGGTCAAAACGGCCATCTGAAAAAAGTGTAAAATCCAGAAAGGCAGGACAGGTCATGGAGAACAGGGAGCCTTGTTATGCTGATGTGCGGGATTTAAATTGCCAACAGCCACTCTGGAGAAGTGTATGGTGTTTCCTGAAACACGTAGGAAACAAAGCAACACAGCCTATGGCACTTCCACTTATGGTCCTATAGCTTAGGGAAATTAAAATCAAAAACAAACAGCCACCCCAAAGTTTGGGACGGCTCTGTTTACAAGAACCTCGTCTACGGTACAAGTTAAATATCCGAGAAAGCAAAAAATGGATAAAGAATTTGTGGTACGTACGTACAATGGAATATCACTCAGCAATGAGATCTACGTCATCAGGCCCGTAGCGGCATAATGAGTGGATACAGGTACGACGATTCTACGAGAAATAAGTCACACAGGAAAAGAAATATCATAAGATATCACTAATACACGGAACGTAAACTTGGCTACACATGAACTGAATTACAAAACAGAACAGGGTTTCAAATTTAGAAAACCAACTTATGCTTGCTTATGGGGAAAGGTGAGTTGGGGTGCTGCATCAAACCAGAGATTGAAATTAGCACAGATACCGTTCCATAAGCCAAATATATAATAGACAAGACCTACTCCTTGCTCAACGAAATGGACTCAACACCCCATATTCAACACCTGGGATTATACCTGACAAGTAAGAATCTTAAGACCCATGGATTTATATGTCTCCATAAGGAAGTCAAGCGTGTGTACAGTGGCCTAAACGCAGCAGTGAAAATCCAATAAATCCCATTAACAAAATAAATTTCAAAAACAAAACACAATGACAGTGAAATAGAGAACAATTCTTAAATAAGTCATTCAGGGCTTCTGATGAAACCTGGATTTACCACATCTACACCCAGAGCTAGTTGAGACATAAGGCTGGACACATCGGGCTGATAGCATTGGTGAGGTTTGTTGAACAAACGCAGACCCTTTGAAGTCATAATGCATGGTACCCATTCCATGGGTCCCAAATCTCCAGGTTTAAGGGATTCTTCCTTCAGCTAAAACATGCATGGGAGACCCAGAGTAATGACCACCATGTGATTGGGAAACGTTTTCAAATGCGTCTCAGGTTTCGACTCCTGGTACTCGGGTTCACCGTTCCAGATGCTTTACTAACACTCTCCCAACTTGGAGAGTCAGTGCCTTTAACTTCCTGTTTGGCACAGTTTGCAATTTCTGCGCAATATTAACAGGAATAGGGACAACCAATGAGAGACTAGCTGTAGGTGTCTGCACGGGCAAATGGAACGCTCATTTCCCACCAGGAAGAGGGACTAACCAAAGGCTCAGCGTGCCCTGTCGGAACCAGATTAGGGCCGGAAGCAATCCAGCGGTTTTTCGACCAGCTCACAAGAAAGCGAGTTGAAGAAAGGAGCTCAGGGGCACTGTAATTCACAAACCTGCAGAGTTATGAATGACAGCTATCGTCCAAAAATGTATTGAAGTAAGTCTTCGAAGAGGACTTGAAAGCGGGGCAGAATTTCAGGAAAACGATTTCAGGGGGTAGACTGGAATTGCACTTAAAGCATAGGAAAAGAGGCAGAATGTCCACAATGATGCACTTGGCCAAAAAGGGCGTGCCCGTTTTTTCCTGAATATATTCAGGAAAAAACGCATACGCCCTTTTTGGCCAACCAAGCAAGCGTGTAAAGAAATCTGCACTACAATGAAGTCTCACTACCCCCGGTCCAAACGGCCATCTGAAACAAGTGTAAAATCCAGAAAGGCAGGACAGGTCATGGAGAACAGGGAGCCTTGTTATGCTGATGGGCGGGATTTAAATTTCCAACAGCCACTCTGGAGAAGTGTATGGTGTTTCCTGAAACACGTAGGAAACAAAGCAACACAGCCTATGGCACTTCCACTTATGGTCCTATAGCTTAGGGAAATTAAAATCAAAAACACACAGCCACCCCAAAGTTTCGGACGGCTCTGTTTACAAGAACCTCGTCTACGGTACAAGTTAAATATCCGAGAAAGCAAAAAACGGATAAAGATGTTGTGGTACGTACGTACAATGGAATATCACTCAGCAATGAGATCTACGTCATCAGGCCCGTAGCGGCATAAGGAGTGGATTCAGGTATGACGATACTACGAGACATAAGTCACACAGGAAAAGAAACCTCATAAGATATCACTACTACACGGAACGTAAACTTGGCTACACATGAACTGAATTACAAAACAGAACAGGGTCTCAAATTTAGAAAACCAACTTATGCTTGCTTATGGGGAAAGGTGAGTTGGGGTGCTGCATCAAACCAGAAATTGAAATTAGCACAGATACCGTTCCATAAGCCAAATATATAATAGACAAGACGTACTCCTTGCTCAACGAAATGGACTCAACACCCCATATTCAACACCTGGGTATATACCTGAGAAGTAAGAAACTTAAGACCCATGGGTTTATATGTCTCCATAAGGAAGTCAAGCGTGTGTACAGCGGCCTAAAGGCAGCAGTGAAAATCCGATAAATCCCATTATCAAAATAAATTTCAAGAACGCAACACAATGACAGTGAAATAGAGAGCAATTCTTAAAAAATTCATTCAGGGTTTGTGATGCAACCTGGATTTACCACATCTACACCCAGAACTGGGTGAGACATAAGGCTGGACACTTCGGGCTGATAACATTGGTGAGGTTCGGTGAGCAAAGGCAGACCCTTTGAAGTCAAACTGCATGGTACCCATTCCATGGGTCCCAACTCTCCAGGTTTAAGGGATTCTTACTTCAGCTAAAACATGCATGGGAAACCCAGAGTATGGTCCACCGTGTGATTGGGAAACGTTTTCAAATGCATCTCAGGTTTTGTCCCCTGGTACTCGGGTTCACCATTCCACACGCTTTATTCACACTCTCCCCACTTGGAGATTCAGTGCCTTTAACCTCCCATTTGGCACAGTTTGCAATTTCTGCGCAAGATGATCTGGAATAGGGAGAACCAATGAGAGACTAGCTGTAGGTGTCTGCACGGGCAAATGGAACGCTCATTTCCCAGCATGAAGAGGGATTAAGCAAAGGCTCAGCGTGCCCTGCCGGAACCAGATTAGGGCCTGAAACAACCCTGCGGTTTTGTGGCCAGCTCACAAGAAAGCGAGTTGAAGAAAGGAGCTCAGGGGCACTGTAATTCACAAACCTGCAGAGTTATGAATGACAGCTATCGTCCAAAAATGTATTGAAGTAAGTCTTCGAAGAGGACTTGAAAGCGGGGCAGGATTTCAGGAAAACGATTTCAGGGGGTAGACTGGAATTCCACTTAAAGCATAGGAAAAGAGGCAGAATGTCGACAATGATGCACGTGGCCAACAAGGGCGTATGCGTTTTTTCCTGAATATATTCAGGAAAAAACGCATACGCTCTTTTTGGCCAACCAAGCAAGCTTGTAAAGGAAATCTGCACTACAATAAAGTCTCACTGCCCCGCGGTCAAACGGGCCATCTGAAAAATGTGTAAAATCCAGAAAGGCAGGACAGGTCATGGAGAACAGGGAGCCTTGTTATGCTGATGGGCGGGATGTAAATTGCCAACAGCCACTCTGGAGAAGTGTATGGTGTTTCCTGAAACACGTAGGAAACAAAGCAACACAGCCTATGGCACTTCCACTTAGGGTCCTATAGCTTAGGGAAATTAAAATCAAAAACACACAGCCACTCCTAATTTTGGGATGGCTCTGTTTACAAGAACCTCGTCTATGGTACAAGTTAAATATCTGAGAAAGCAAAATATGGATAAAGAAGTTGTGGTACGTACGTACAATGGAATATCACTCACCGATGAGATCTACGTCATCAGGCCTGTAGCGGCATAATGAGTGGATTCAGGTACGACGATTCTACGAGCAATAAGTCACACAGAAAAAGAAACATCATAAGATATCACTAATACACGGAACATAAACTTGGCTACACATGAACTGAATTACAAAACAGAACAGGGTCTCAAATTTAGAAAACCAACTTATGCTTGCTTATGGGGAAAGGTGAGTTGGGGTGCTGCATCAAACCAGAGATTGAAAATAGCACAGATACCGTTCCATAAGCCAAATATATAATAGACAAGACCTACTCCTTGCTCAACGAAAAGGACTCAACACCCCATATTCAATGTCTGGGAATATCCCTGACCAGTAAGAATCTTAAGACCCATGGATTTATATGTCTCCATAAGGAAATCCAGCGTGTGTACAGCGGCCTAAACGCAGCAGTGAAAATCTGATAAATCCCATTAACAAAATAAATTTCAAAAACAAAACACAATGACAGTGAAATAGAGAGCAATTCTTAAATTATTCATTCAGGGCTTGTGATGAAACCTGGATTTACCACATCTACACCCAGAGCTAGTTGAGACATAAGGCTGGACACATCGGGCTGATAGCATTGGTGAGGTTCGGTGAACAAACGCAGACCCTTTGAAGTCATACTGCATGGTACCCATTCCATGGATCCCAACTCTCCAGGTTTAAGGGATTCTTCCTTCAGCTAAAACATGAATGGGAAACCCAGAGTATGGTCCACCGTGTGATTGGGAAACGTTTTCAAATGCATCTCAGGTTTCGTGCCGTGGTACTTGGGTTCACCGTTCCAGACGCTTTACTAACACTCTCCCCACTTGGAGAGTCAGTGCCTTTAACCTCCTGTTTGGCACAGTTTGCAATTTCTGCGCAAGATGAACAGGAATAGGGAGAACCAATGAGAAACTAGCTGTAGGTGTCTGCACGTGCAAATGGAACGCTCATTTCCCACCAGGAAGAGGGATTAACCAAAGGCTCAGCGTGCCCTGCCGGAACCAGATTAGGGCCTGAAGCAATCCTGCGTTTTTGCGGCCAGCTCACAAGAAAGCGAGTTGAAGAAAGGAGCTCAGGGGCACTGTAATTCACAAACCTGCAGAGTTATGAATGACAGCTATCGTCCAAAAATGTATTGAAGTAAGTCTTCGAAGAGGACTTGAAATCGTGTCAGAATTTCAGGAAAACGATTTCAGGGGGTAGACAGGAATTGCACTTAAAGCATAGGAAAAGAGGCAGAATGTCCACAATGATGCCCTTGGCCAAAAAGGGCGTATGCGTTTTTTCCTGAATATATTCAGGAAAAAACGCATACGCACTTTTTGGCCAACCAAGCAAGCGTGTAAAGGAAATCTGCACTACAATGAAGTCTCACTGCCCCCCGGTCCAAACGGCCATCTGAAACAAGTGTAAAATCCAGAAAGGCAGGACAGGTCATGGAGAACAGGGAGCCTTGTTATGCTGATGGGCGGGTTGTAAATTGCCAACAGCCACTCTGGAGAAATGTATGCTGTTTCCTGAAACACGTAGGAAACAAAGCAACACAGCCTATGGCACATCCAATTAGGGTCCTATAGCTTAGGGAAATTAAAATCAAAAACACACAGCCACTCCAAAGTTTGGGACGGCTCTGTTTACAAGAACCTCCTCTACGGTACAAGTTAAATATCCGAGAAAGCAAAAAATGGGTAAAGAAGTTGTCGTACGTACGTACAATGGAATATCACTCAGCAATGAGATCTACGTCATCAGGCCCGTAGCGGCATAATGAGTGCATTCAGGTACGATGATTCGACGAGAAATAAGTCACAGAGAAAAAGAAACATCATAAGATATCACTAATACACGGAACGTAAACTTGGCTACACATGAACTGAATTACAAAACAGAACAGGGTCTCAAATTTAGAAAACCAACTTTTGCTTGCTTATGGGGAAAGGTGAGTTGGGGTGCTGCATCAAACCAGAGATTGAAATTAGCACAGATACCGTTCCATAAGCCAAATATATAATAGACAAGACCTACTCCTTGCTCAACGAAATGGACTCAACACCCCATATTCAACGCCTGGGAAGATACCTGACAAGGAAGAATCTTAAAACCCATGGATTTATATGTCTCCATAAGGAAATCAAGAGTGTGTACAGCGGCCTAAATGCAGCAGTGAAAATCCGATAAATCCCATTATCAAAATGAATTTCAAAAACAAAACACAATGACAGTGAAATAGAGAGCAATTCTTAAATAATTCATTCAGGGCTTGTGATGCAACCTGGATTTACCACATCTACACCCAGAGCTGGGTGAGACATAAGGCTGGACATTTCGGGCTGATACCATTGGTGAGGTTCGGTGAGCAAACGCAGACCCTTTGAAGTCATACTGCATGGTACCCATTCCATGGGTCCCAACTCTCCAGGTTTAAGGGATTCTTCCTTCAGATAAAACATGCATGGGAAACCCAGAGTATGGTCCACCGTGTGATTGGGAAATGTTTTCAATTGCATCTCAGTTTTCGAACCCTGGTACTCGGGTTCACCATTCCAGACGCTTTACTAACACTCTCCCCACTTGGAGAGTCAGTGCCTTTAACCTCCTGTTTGGCACAGTTTGCAATTTCTGCCCAAGATGAACTGGAATAGGGAGAACCAATGAGAGACTAGCTGTACGTGTCTGCACGGGCAAATGGAACGCTCATTTCCCACCAGGAAGAGGAATTAACCAAAGGCTCAGCGTGCCCTCCCGGAAACAGATTAGGGCCTGAAGCAATCCTGCGGTTTTGCGGCCAGCTCACAAGAAAGCGAGGTGAAGAAAGGAGCTCAGGGGCACTGTAATTCACAAACCTGCAAAGTTATGAATGACAGCCATCGTCCAAAAATGTATTGAAGTAAGTCTTCGAAGAGGACTTGAAAGGGGGGCAGAATTTCAGGAAAACGATTTCAGGGGGTAGACTGGAATTGCACTTAAAGCATAGGAAAAGAGGCAGAATGTCGACAATGATGCACTTGGCCAAAAAGGGCGTATGCGTTTTTTCCTGAATATATTCAGGAAAAAACGCATACGCCCTTTTTGGCCAACCAAGTATGCGTGTAAATGAAATCTGCACTACAATGAAGTCTCACTGCCCCCCGGTCAAAATGGCCATCTGAAAAAAGTGTAAAATCCAGAAAGGCAGAACAGGTCATGGAGAACAGGGAGCCTTGTTATGCTGATGGGCGGGATGTAAATTGCCAACAGCCACTCTGGAGAAGTGTATGGTGTTTCCTCAAACACCTAAAAAACTAAGCAACGGAGCCTACGGCACTTCAACTTATGGTTCTATAGCTTAGGGAAATTAAAATCAAAAAGACACAGCCACCCATCAATTTTGGATGGCTCTGCTTACAAGAACCTCGTCTGCGGTACAAGTTAAATATCCGAGAAAGCGAAAAATGGATAAAGAAGTTGTGGTACGTACGTACAATGGAATATCACTCAGCAATGAAATCTGTCATGAGGCGCATTGCGGCATAGTGAGTTTATTCAGGTACGATGATTCTAAGTTAACTAAGTCACACAGAAAAAGAAACACCATAAGATATCTCAAATACACGGACTGTAAACATGGCTGCACATGAACTCAATTACAAAACAGAAAAGGGTCTCAAATTTAGAAAACCAACTTATGCTTGCTTAAGGGGAAAGGTGAGTTGTGGCGCTGCATAAAACCAGAGATTGAAATTAGCACAGATACCTTTCCATAAGCAAATATGTAATAGTCAGGACCTACTCCTTGCATCACGAAATGGACTCAACACCGCATATTCAATGCCTAGGAATATACCTGACTAGTAAGAATCTTAAAACCCATGGATTTATATGTCTCCATAAGAGAATCAAGCATGTGTACAGTGGCAAAAATGCAGCAGTGAAAATCCGATAAATCCCATTATCAAAATAAATTACAAACACAAAACTCAATGACAATGAAATAGAGAGCAATTCTTAAATAATTCATTCAGGGCTTGTGATGCAACCTGGATTTACCACATCTACACCCAGAGCTGAGTGAGACATAAGGCTGGACACTTCGGGCTGATAGCATTGGTGACGTTCGGTTAGGAAAGGCAACCCTTTGAAGTCATACTGCATGGTACCCATTCCATGGGTCCCAACTCTCCAGGTTTAAGGGATTCTTCCTTCAGGAAAAACATGCATGGGAAACCCAGAATATGGTCCACCGTGTGACTGGGAAACCTTTTTAAATGCATCTCAGTTTTCGTCCCGTCGTACTCGGTTTAACCATTCCAGACGCTTTACTAACACTCTCTCCACTTGCAGAGTCTGTGCCTTTAACCTCCTGTTTGGCACAGTTTGGAATTTCTGCGCAAGATGAACAGGAATAGGGAGAACCAATGAGAGATTAGCCGTAGGTGTCTGCACGAGCAAATTTAACGCTCATTTCGCACCAGGAGGAGGAATTAGCCAAAGGCTCAGCATGCCATGCCGGAACCAGTTTAGGGCCTGAAGCAATCCTGCGGTTTTGCGGCCAGCTCACAAGAAAGCGAGTTGAAGAAAGGAGCTCAGGGGCACTGTAATTCACAAACCTGCAGAGTTATAAATGACAGCTATTGTCCAAAAATATATTGAAGTAAGGCTGCAAAGAGGACTTGATCGCGGGGCAGAATTCCAGGAATACGATTTCAGGAGGTAGATGGGAAGTCCTCTGAAAGTATAGGAGAAGAGGCAGAACCTCGACAATGATGCACTTGTTCAAAAAGGGCATATGCGTTTCTTTCAGGGCCCTCATTAAAGAGGGTAGGAGGCTCCCAGCATGCTTCAGTGGCCAATAGAGGGCCTACGTCGCCAAGGCAACGTGAGCCATCCAGGCAGGAGTGACCTCACATCAGAGGGCCCACCTCACAGAAGGGTAAGGAACCCAGTCAGGATCAGACTCTCACCAGAGTGCCCACATAAGCAAGGGGCTGGGAACCAGGCACGAGTGTCCTCACGCCCGTGGGGCCACATCATCGAAAGTTGAGGTACCCAGCACATGTGGCCTCAAACCAGAGGACCCACATCACCATGGGTCTCGGAGCGAGGCAGGCAGGATTAACCTCAAAACACATGGCCCATTGTATAAAAAAGGTGAGGAATCCAGCAGTTGGAACGTCCCAGCAGGCGGCCCAGATCACCGAGGCTATGGGATCCAGGCAGTGATGAACTCACAACAGAGGGCCCTCATCGTGATACTGTAAGCAACCCAGCCGTTGTGACCTCAGAGCACAAGGCCCACATTCCCATGGGGAAGGGAACCAAGCAGGAGTGTCATCGCACCAGTGGGCACACATCAGAAAATGTGGAGAGCCCTGCAGTTAGGGCTGGACGCCAGAGGGCCCTCATCACTGAGGAGAGGAGGCTCCCAGCAAGCTCCAACTGCTACCAGAGGGCCGACGTCGCCAATGCGGGGTGTGCCAGCCAGGCAGGAGTGACCTCAGAGCAGAGGGCCAACAACACAAAAGTGTGAGGAACCCAAAGAGGATCAGACTCTCACCACAGGGCCCACATCACCAAGGGAATGGAAACCAGGCAGGAGTGTCCTCACACCAGTGGGGCCACATCACCGAAATGTGACGGACCCAGCACACGTGGCCTCAAACTACAGGACACACATCACCAAGGGGCTGGGAGTGAGGCAGGCAGGAGGAGTCTCAAAACAGAGGGCCCATAGAAGGAAAAAGTTGAGGAATCCCGCAGTTGGAAGCTCCCCGCAGGTGGCCAGGAGCAGCGAGGCTATGGGATCCATGCCGGAGTGAACTCACACCAGAGGGCCCTCATCATGAAACTGAGCAACATAACATTGGGACCTCAGAGCAGAAAGCCCACATTCCCATGGGGTTGGGAACCTGGCAGGAGTGTACTCGCACCACAGGGCACACATCAGAAAATTTTGGGAGCCCAGCAGTTAGGGTCTGACACCAGAGGGCCCTCATTACCGAGGGGAGGAGACTCCCAGCAGGCACCAACTCCCAACTGAGGGCCCATGTCGCCAAGGTGACGTGTGTCAGCCAGGCAGGAGTGACCTCACAGCAGAGGGCCTACCTCACAAAGGGTGAGGAGCCCAGCCAGGATAAGACTCTCACCAGAGGGCCCACATCACCAAAGGGATTGGAACAAGGCCGGAGTGTCCTCACACCAGTGTGCCCACATTATAGAAAGGTGAGGAACCCAGCACATGTGGCCTAAACCAGAGGACCCACATTTCCAAGGTGCTCCGAGTGAGGCAGGCAGGAGTAGCCTAACAACACAGGGCCCACAGAATAAAAAATGTGAGGAATCCAGCAGTTGGAACCTCCCAGCAGGTGGCCCAGAGCACGGAGTCTATGGGATCCAGGCCACAGTGATCTCACAGCAGAGGGCCCACATCATGAAACTGTGAGCAACCCAGCCAGTGGGACCTCAGAGCAGAAGGCCCACATCCCCATGGGGATGGGAACCTCGCAGGAGTGTCCTCGCACAACTTAGCACGTATCAGAAAATGTGGGAACCCAGGAGTTATGGCCTGACGCCAGAGGGCCCACATCACGGAGGAGAGGAGGCTACCAGCAGGCTCCAAATGCCACCAGAGGGCCGACGTCACCAAGGCAACGGGAGCAAGCCAGGCAGGAGTTACCTCACAGCAGAGGGCCCACCTCACAGAAGTGTGAGGAACCCAAAGAGGATCAGACTCTAACCAGAGCGCGCACATCACCAAGGGGATGGAAACCAGGCAGGAGTGTCCTCACACCAGTGGGGCCACATCAGCGAAAGGTGAGGAACACAGCACATGTGGCCTCAAACAAGGGGACACACATCACGAAAGGGCTGGGAGTGAGGCATGCAGGAGGAGACTCACAACAGAGGGCCCATAGAATAAAAAAGGTGAGGAACCCCGCAGTTGGAAGCTCCAAACAGGTGGCCCAGAGCACCGAGGCTATGGGATCTATGCCGGAGTGAACTCACAGCAGAGGGCCCACATTCTGACACTGTGAGCAGCCCAGCCGTTGGGACCTCAGAGCAGAAAGCCCACATGCCCATGGGGATGGGACCCTGGCTAGAGTGTACTCGCCTGACAGGGCGCACATCAGAAAATTTTGGGAGCCCATGAGTTAGGGCCTGACGCCATAGGGCCCCCATCACCGAGGGGAGGAGACTCCCAGCAGGCACCAACTCCCAACTGAGGGCCCACATCGACAAGGTGACGTGTGCCAGCCAGGCAGGCGTGACCTCACAGCAGAGTGCCCACCTCACAGAAGTGGGAGGAACCCAGCCAGGATCAGACTCTCACCAGAGGGCCCACATCACCAAGGGGATCAGAACAAGGCAGGAGTGTCCTCACACCAGTGGGGCCACATCATTGAAAGGTGAGGAACCCAGCACACGTGGCCTCAAACCAGAGGACACACATCACCCAGGGGCTGGGAGTGAGGCAGGCAGGAGGAGTCTCAAAACAGAGGGCCCATAGAAGGAAAAAGGTGAGGAATCCCACAGTTAGAACCTCCCCGCAGGTGGCCAGGAGCAGGGAGGCTATGGGATCCATGCGGGAGTGAACTCACACCAGAGGGCCCTCATCATGAAACTGAGCAACGTACCATTGGGACCTCAGAGCAGAAGGCCCACATTCCCATGGGGTTGGGAACCGGGCAGGAGTGTACTCGCACCACAGGGCGCACATCAGAGAATTTTGGGAGCCCAGGAGTTAGGGTCTGACGCCAGAGGGCCCTCATTACCGAGGGGAGGAGACTCCCGGCAGGTACCAACTCCCAACTGAGGGCCCACATCGCCAAGGTGACATGTGCCAGCCAGGCAGGAGTGACCTCACAGCAGAGAGCCCACCTCACAGAAGGGTGAGGAACCCAGCCAGGATCAGACTCTCAACAGAGGGCCCACATCATCAAGGGGATAGGAAGCAGGCAGGAGTGTCCTCACACCAGTAGGGCCACATCAGCCAAAGGTGAGGAACCCAGCACATGTGGCCTCCAACCAGAGGACACACATCACCAAGGGGCTAGGAGTGAGGCAGGTGTCTGGAGGGGTACATTTAACTCTAATTTCCCACCAGGAAGTGGAATGAACCAAAGTCTCAGAGTGCCGTGCCGGACCCTGATTACGGCCTGAAGCAAACCTGCGGCTCTGTGGCCAGTTTTCAAGGAAACGAGTTAAGAAAGGAAATCACGGTCACTGTAATTCACAAACCTGCAGAGTTATAAATGACAGCTATTGGCAAAAATATATTGAAGTAATTCTGCAAAGAGGACTTGAAAACGAGGCAGAATTGCAGGAATCATATTTCAGGGGGTAGATTGGAATTGCATTTAAAGCATGTGAAAAGCGGCAGATCTTTGACAGTGATGCACTTGGACAAAAGTGCGTAAACATTGTTTCCTGAATATATTCAGGAAAAAACACATATGCCCTTTTTGGCCAACCAAGCACTCTAGCAATGGAAATCCGCACTACAATGAAGTCTCATTTCCCATTCGTCAAAAGGGTCATCTGAAAAAAGTGTAAAAACCAGAAACACAGGACAGGCCATGGAGAACAGGGAGCCTTGTTATGCTGATGGGCGGGATGTAAATTGCCAACAGACACTCTGGAGATGTTTATGGTGTATCCTGAAACATCTGAAAAACAAAGCTACAGACCCTAGGGCACTTCCACTTTCGGCCCTATAGCTTAGGAAAATTAAAATCAACAAGACACAGCCAACACAAAATTTTGAGCTGCTGTGTTTACAAGAACCTTGAGTCCAGTACAAATTAAATATCCCAGAAAGAAAAAAAATGGATAAAGGAGTTGTGCTACTTACGTACAACGGAATATCACTCAGCAATGAAATCAATGTCATCAGGCCTGTAGCAGCAAATTGAGTGGATTTAAGTATGATGATTCTAAGAGAAATACGTCACACAGAGAAAGATAATTATCATAAGATATCACTAATAGAGAGAGTGTAAACTTGGCTACACATAAACTGAATTCCAAAACCGAACAGAGTCTCACATTTAGATAAAAACTTATGCTTGCTTAAGGGGAAAGTTGAGTTGCGGTGCTGTATAAAACCAGAGATTGAAATTAGCACACATACCGTTCCATAAGCCAAATATGTAATAGACAAGACCTACTCTTTGCTCAACGAAATAGACTCATCCATGGTGTATCACCTCACACCTGTTAGAATGGGCATCATCAGAAAATCTACAAACAACAAATGCTGGAAAGGGTGTGGAGATAAGGAACCCTCTTCCACTATTGTTGGGAATGAAAATTGATACAGTCACTGTGGAGAACATTATGGAGTTTCTTATAAAACTAAGAATAGAATTACCATATGATACAGCCATCCCACTACTGGGCATATACCCAGACAAAACCATAAATCGAAAAGAGACATTCACCGCAATGTTCATTGCATCACTATTTACAATATCCAGGTAATGGAAGCAACCTAAATGCCCACAGACAGACGAATGCATAAAGATGTGGTACATATATAAAATGGAATATTACTAAGCCATAAAAAGGAATGAAATTGGGTCATTTGTAGAGACGTTGATGGATCTAGAGACTGTCATACAGAGTGAAGTAAGTTAGAAATAGAAAAACAAATCTTGTCTATTAATGCATATATGTGGAACCTAGAAAAATTGTACAGATGAACCGTTTTGCAAGGCAGAAATAGAGCAACAGATGTAGACAACAAACGTATGGACACCAAGGGGGGAAAGCTGTTGGGGGGTGGTGGTGGGAGGAGTTGAGAGATTGGGATTGGTATGTATACATTTATATGTATAAAATAGATAACCAAAAAGAACCTGCTGTATAAAAAATAAAATAAAATTCAAATTACAAAAAGTAAAACAGAAAAAATATTCTTCCCTTCACATACATGTATTTATATGAATAACTTATTTCCATGCTTATATCTGTAAATACAAAAAAGAGGAATAAAATCTACCTTGAACCAAAAACGAAAAAAAGAAAAAAAAACAGAACCCACCAGTTACACAGAGGAAAACCATATCAGGGCACTTGCTCCAGTTGTAAACAATTCTGAAGTTGGTCAGTGGTGGGGAATCATCTCCCATTCAGCCAGCAGGCCCCACGCAACAAGCGTCCTCATTGCAAAGCTGGGGGACCGTGCCGAGGCATCTGTGAGTAAACGTGGGCTGAGCCCCAGGCCAGCTGCTGCTGAAATGTTCCCACCCTTCCCAGGTAAAACACCTGAATATGTACAAGGGCTTGAAAGCCTAGAGGAAGGGCCATGGAGCCACATGAGCGACAGCATGCCAGCCGACTTGGTGCCTGCAGGCCAGCCAGGTTGGTCCTGGCCCTGGGTGCTCTTCTGGAAGCTTTCCATTTCCCTGTCTGAGATACCCCTGCTGTCCCGGCCCCCACTGCTTTCTTCCTCACTCACCTCTGCCCAGGGAGAAATTCCAGCGACAGGTATGGGTGACACATCCTCTTCTTTAGCAGGTGGCATCTTGGCAACTGCTGCAGAAAGTCCAGCAGAGCCCCACTCACACTGGGCCACCCACAAAGCCGTGGCCTCTCACTCCCTCCCACCAGTCCAGTCCCGAGACTGCTGACAGGGCAGAGAAAATGGCGTCAGGCACAGCTGCAGGGGCTCTTGCTGCCTGGAGCGGTGTTTATATTGATCTGAACCCAGGCACACCTGGGGAGTTCTGGCCGGCACGGTCGGGCTTCTCAGGCCAGCCAATAATCACCCCTCAGGGGCTCACAGTTGCAGAAACTGGAACTTGCTGAATCGGCCAGGTCCAAGGAACAGGTGTGGGCTCCTGAGAGTCAGGATAGACAGGGGGCTGCAGCTCTGGCTTGTTTCCTAATTATATTATCTGGCCCATGAGTGGGAGACAACTTCAAGAAAACCCTCTCCTAATGAGAGGAACCCAGGAGTCAGGGAGAGGAGGGGTGGCTGGTGGTTGGAGACAGAGGCCTGGTGCCCCGGGTGCAGTGGAAGTCTCTGGAAGACCAGGTGGAGGGAGGCCACACAGAGTGATGCCCAGGGTCACAGACCCGTCGGAGCTGCTGTTTGTTAGTTCAAGTCCTGCTCTGAGGTGCTCTGTGTCAGATCTGAGTGACAGGTGAGCTGGGAGTGCTCTGCAATGAGGGCGATATGCACGGTTCCTGTGATCCCAGCCCTGTATTGGTACCTGCAAGGGTAGCTCTGTATCCTGGGAGGGGCCTGACCACGAGAGCCCCATGGGCTGCAGGGGAACCTGCCCGGGGAACCTGCCCAGGGAACCCCATATCCTGGGAGGGGCCTGAACACGAGAGCCCCGTGGGCTGGAGTGGGGGTGGGGTACCTGACCAGGTGAGCTCCATATCCTGGGATTGGCCTGACCTCGAGAGCCCCATGGGCTGCTGGAGTCCTGGTAAAGGATGTCAGGACAGTCAGTGAAGCCACCGAGGATATACCTCCAGTAGTTCCTAAATCCTACATCCTGCTGGTCATTCTACCAACCACCAGGACATGGTATTCTGTATTAGTCTTCAATGATGCGTTCTTTTGTATTCTATTAGTCCCAGAGTCACAAGAAATTTTGGCTTGTGTGTGGCAGGACTCAACATACAACTAAAACAATACTTCCGGGCCGTGTTGCCCCAAGGGTTCAAAAATTCCCACACCATTTTTGGGGAAAGCTCAGCTAAAGACCTAAAAGTTCTACCTCTGGAAAAGGAAACACTCCTTCAATATGCAGACGACATTCTGATCGCTAGCCCTACTAATTAGACCTCTGAACTACAAAGCCAATAAAGGATACAAGTTGTCCAAAAAAGGCTCAAATATCACAGACTACAGTGACCTGCCTGTGCTTCATTCTCACAGAAGGTCGGAGAAGCCCATCCCAGGAAAGGGAAGAAACAATTTATAGCCTTACCCATTTCTAAAACTAGAAGACAGCTTAGGGGTTCCTGGGGAGGCCAGGGTTTGCTGCTTCTGGATCCCTAACTACAGTCTACTACCTGGGCCTCTATATGAAACACTGAAAGGAAAAGATGATGATCCTTTTGAATAGAATGCAGAAGTGGCCTTTCAAGAATGGAAAGAGCAGTCAATTCAGACCCTTGCCCTGGAACTCCCTAATTTAGCTAAACCCTTTGACCTTTACATTCCTGGTGAATGGTGAATCGCCATTGGAGTATTAGTACAAAACCTGGGACCACTTGAAATGGAACAATGCAAGAATGCGATCCAGGTAGGATAAACTACGGTCACGAAGGGGCTTGGCCCACCGCCACATCTGGCCAAGATACTGGCAGTATCTGAAAACCTGGAAATCAGCAGCCCAAAAGGCCACCTCCCTCCTAAGGGAAAAGGACCCCACGTGGTGATCCTAAACCCAAACCATGCCCTGAAGTTGCAGGGTTGGCTCCGTGGGCACACTGACCTTGAGTGAGGAGGCCCTCCAACTCCAACCTCCATAGAGATAACCGGGGCAAAGGGGCACCATGATGACTCAGGTGAAGGTGTCTGCATGGGCAAATGGAACGCTCATTTCCCACCAGGAAGAGGAATTAACCAAAGGCTCAGCGTGCCCTCCCGGAAACAGATTAGGGCCTGAAGCAATCCTGCGGTTTTGCAGCCAGCTCACAAGAAAGCGAGTTGAAGAAAGGAGCTCAGGGGCACTGTAATTCACAAACCTGCAAAGTTATGAATGACAGCCATTGTCCAAAAATGTATTGAAGTAAGTCTTCGAAGAGGACTTGAAAGCGGGGCAGAATTTCAGGAAAACGATTTCAGGGGGTAGACTGGAATTGCACTTAACGCATAGGAAAGGAGGCAGTATGTCGACAATGATGCACTTGGCCAAAAAGGGCGTATGCGTTTTTTCCTGAATATATTCAGGAAAAAACGCATACGCCCTTTTTGGCCAACCAAGCAAGCGTGTAAAGGAAATCTGCACTGCAATGAAGTCTCACTGCCCCCCGGTCAAAAGGGCCATCTGACAAAAGTGTAAAATCCAGAAAGGCAGGACAGGTCATGGAGAACAGGAAGCCTTGTTATGCTGATGGGCGGGATGTAAACTGCCAACAGCCACTCTGTAAAAGCAAATGGTGTTTGCTGAAACACGTAGGAAACAAAGCAACACAGCCTATGGCACTTCCACTTATGGTCCTATAGCTTAGGGAAATTAAAATCAAAATCACACAGCCACCCCAATGTTTGGGACGGCTCTGTTTACAAGAACCTCGTCAACGGTACAAGTTAAATATCCGAGAAAGCAAAAAATGGATAAAGAAGTTGTGGTACGCATGTACAATGGAATATCACTCAGCAATGAAATCTACGTCATCAGGCCCGTAGCGGCATAATGAGTGGATTCAGGTACGATGATTCTACGAGAAATAAGTCACACAGAAAAAGAAACATCATAAGATATCACTAATACACGGAATGTAAACTTGGCTACACATGAACTGAATTACAAAATAGAACAGGGTCTCAAATTTACAAAACCAACTTATGCTTGCTTATGGGGAAAGTTGAGTTGGGGTGCTGCATAAAACCAGAGATTGAAATTAGCACAGATACCGTTCCATTAGCCAAATATATAATAGACAATACCTACTCCTTGCTCAACGAAATGAACTCAACACCCCATTTTCAACGCCTGGGAAGATACCTGACAAGTAAGAATCTTAAAACCCATGGATTTATATGTCTCCATAAGGAAATCAAGCGTGTGTACAGCGGCCGAAACGCAGCAGTGAAAATCCGATAAATCCCATTATCAAAATAAATTTAAAGAAAAAAACAATGACAGTGAAATAGGGAGCAATTCTTAAATAATTCATTCAGGGCTTGTGATGCTACGTGGATTTACCACATCTACACCCAGAGCTGGGTGAGACATAAGGCTGGACACTTCGGGCTGATAGCATTGGTGAGGTTCGGTGAGCAAACGCAGACCCTTTGAAGTCACACTGCATGGAACCCATTCCATGGGTCCCAACTCTCCAGGTTTAAGGGATTCTTCCTTCAGCTAAAACATGCATGGGAAACCCAGAGTATGGTCCACCGTGTGATTGGGAAACGTTGTCAAATGCATCTCAGTCTTCGAACCCTGGTACTCGGGTTCACCATTCCAGACGCTTTACTAACACTCTCCCCACTTGGAGAGTCAGTGCCTTTAACCTCCTGTTTGGCACAGTTTGCAATTTCTGCCCAAGAGAACTGGAATAGGGAGAACCAATGAGAGACTAGCTGTAGGTGTCTGCACGGGCAAATGGAACGCTCATTTCCCACCAGGAAGAGGAATTAACCAAAGGCTCAGCATGCCCTCCCGGAAACAGATTAGGGCCTGAAGCAATCCTGCGGTTTTGCGGCCAGCTCACAGAAAGTGAGTTGAAGAAAGGAGCTCAGGGGCACTGTAATTCACAAACCTGCAAAGTTATGAATGACAGCCATCGTCCAAAAATGTCTTGAAGTAAGTCTTCGAAGAGGACTTGAAAGGGGGGCAGAATTTCAGGAAAACGATTTCAGGGGGTAGACTGGAATTGCACTTAAAGCATAGGAAAAGAGGCAGTATGTCGACAATGATGCACTTGGCCAAAAAGGGCGTATGCGTTTTTTCCTGAATATATTCAGGCAAAAACGCATACGCCCTTTTTGGCCAACCAAGCAAGCGTGTAAATGAAATCTGCACTACAATGAAGTCTCACTGCCCCCCGGTCAAAAGGGCCATCTGAAAAAAGTGTAAAATCCAGAAAGGCAGGACAGGTCATGGAGAACAGGGAGCCTTGTTATGCTGATGGGCGGGATGTAAATTGCCAACAGCCACTCTGGAAAAGCAAATGGTGTTTGCTGAAACACGTAGGAAAAAAAGCAACACAGCCTATATCACTTCCACTTATGGTCCTATAGCTTAGGGAAATTAAAATCAAAAACACACAGCCACCCCAATGTTGGGGATGGCTCTGTTTAAAAGAACCTCATCTACGGTACAAGTTAAATATCGGAAAAAGCAAAAAATGGATAAAGAAGAAGTGGTACGCACATACAATGGAATATCACTCAGCAATGAAATCTACGTCATCAGGTCCATAGCGGCATAATGAGTGCATTCAGGAACGATGATTCTACGAGAAATAAGTCACACAGAAAAAGAAATATCATAAGATATCACTAATACACGGAATGTAAACTTGGCTACACATGAACTGAATTACAAAACAGAACAGGGTCTCAATTTGAGAAAACCAACTTATGCTTGCTTAAGGGGAAAGGTGAGTTGGGGTGCTGCATAAAACCAGAGATTGAAATTAGCACAGATACCGTTCCATAAGCCAAATATATAATAGACAAGACCTACTCCTTTCTCAACGAAATGGACTGAACACCACATATTCAATGCCTGGGAAGATACCTGACAAGTAAGATTCTTAAAACCCATGGATTTATATGTCTCCATAAGGATATCAAGCGTGTGTACAGCGGCCTCAATGCAGCAGTGAAAATCGGATAAATCCCATTATCAAAATAAATTTCAAAAACAAAACACAATGACAGTGAAATAGAGAGCAATTCTTAAATAATTCATTCAGGTCTTGTGATGCAACCTGGATTTACCACATCTACACCCAGAGCTGGGTGAGACATAAGGCAGGACACTTCCGGCTGATAGCATTGGTGAGGTTCGGTGAGCAAACGCAGACCCTTTGAAGTCACACTGCATGGTACCCATTCCATGGGTCCCAACTCTCCAGGTTTAAGGGATTCTTCCTTCAGCTAAAACATGCATGTGAAACCCAGAGTATGGTCCACCGTGTGATTGGGAAACGTTTTCTAATGCATCTCAGTTTTCATCCCCTGGTATTCGGGTTCACCATTCCAGACGCTTTACTAACACTCTCCCCACTTGGAGAGTCAGTGCCTTTAAACTCCTGTTTGGCACAGTTTGCAATTTCTGCGCAAGATGAACAGGAATAGGGGGAACCAATGAGAGACTAGCTGGAGGTGTCTGCACGGGCAAATGGAACGCTCATTTCCCACCAGGAAGAGGAATTAACCAAAGGCTCAGCGTGCCCTGCTGGAAACTGATTAGGGCCTGAAGCAATCCTGTGGTTATGCGGCCAGCTCACAAGAAAGCGTGTTGAAGAAAGGAGCTCAGGGGCACTGTAATTCACAAACCTGCAGAGTTATGAAGGACAGCTATCATCCAAAAATGTATTGAAGTAAGTCTTCGAAGAGGAGTTGAAAACGGGGCAGAATTTCAGGAAAACGATTTCAGGGGGTAGACTGGAATTGCACTTAAAGCATAGGAAAAGAGGCAGAATGTCGACAATGATGCACTTGGCCAAAAAGGGCGTATGCGTTTTTTCCTGAATATATTCAGGCAAAAACGCATACGCCCTTTTTGGCCAACCAAGCAAGCGTGTAAATGAAATCTGCACTACAATGAAGTCTCACTGCCCCCGGTCAAAAGGGCCATCTGAAAAAACTGTAAAATCCAGGAAGGCAGGACAGGTCATGGAGAACAGGGCGACTTGTTAGGCTGATGGGTGGCATGTAAATTGCCAACAGCCACTCTGGAGAAATGTATGGTGTATCCTGAAACATGTAGGAAAAAAAGCAACACAGCCTATCGCACTTCCACTTGTGGTCCTATAGCTTTGAGAAATTAAAATCAAAAACAAACAGCCACCCCAAAGTTTGTGACGGCTCTGTTTACAAGAACCTCGTCTATGGTACAAGTTAAATATCTGAGAAAGCAAAAAATGGATAAAGAAGTTGTGGTACGTACGTACAATGGAATAACACTCAGCAATTATATCTACGTCATCAGGCCCGTAGCGGCATAATGAGTGGATACAGGTACGATGATACTATGAGAAATAAGTCACACAGAAAAAGAAACATCATAAGATATCAATAATACACGGAATATAAACATGGCTACACATGAACTGAATTACAAAACAGAACAGGGTCTCAAATTGAGAAAACCAACTTATGCTTGCTTATGGTGAAAGGTGAGTTGGGGTGCTGCATAAAACCAGAAATTGAAATTAGCACAGATACCGTTCCGTAAGCCAAATATATAATAGACAAGTCCTACTCCTTGCTCAACGAAATGGACTCAACACCCAATATTCAACGCCTGGGAAAATACCTGACAAGTAGGAATCTTAAAACCCATGGATTTATATGTCTCCATAAGGAAATCAAGCGTGTGTACAGCGGCCTCAACGCAGCAGTGAAAATCCGATAAATCCCATTATCAAAATAAATTTCAAAAAAAAACCACAATGACAGTGAAATAGAGAGCAATTCTTAAATAATTCATTCAGGGCTTGCGATGCAACGTGGATTTACCACATCTACGCAAAGAGCTGGGTGAGACATAAGGCTGGACACTTTGGGCTGATAGCATTGGTGAGGTTCGGTGAGCAAACGCAGACCCTTTGAAGTCATACTGCATGGTACCCATTCCATGGGTCCCAACTCTCCAGGTTTAAGGGATTCTTCCTTCAGCTAAAACATGCATGGGAAACCCAGAGTATGGTCCACCGTGTGATTGGGAAACGTTTTCAAATGCATCTCAGTTTTCATCCCCTGGTACTCGGGTTCACCATTCCAGACGCTTTACTAACACTCTCCCCACTTGGAGAGTCAGTGCCTTTAACCTCCTGTGTGGCACAGTTTGCAATTTCTGCGCAAGATGAACAGGAATAGGGAGAACCAATGAGGGTCTAGCTGTAGGTGTCTGCACGGGCAAATGGAACGCTCATTTCCCACCAGGAAGAGGAATTAACCAATGGTTCAGCGTGCCCTGCCGGAAACAGTTTAGGGCCTGAAGCAATACTGCGGTTTGGCGGCCAGCTCACAAGAAAGCGAGTTGAAGAAAGGACATCAGGGGCACTGTAATTCACAAACCTGCAGAGTTATGAATGACAGCTATCGTCCAAAAATGTATTGAAGTAAGTCTTCGAAGAGGACTTGAAAGCGGGGCAGAATTTCAGGAAAACGATTTCAGGGGGTAGACTGGAATTGCACTTAAAGCATAGGAAAAGAGGCAGTATGTCGACAATGATGCACTTGGCCAAAAAGGGCGTATGCGTTTTTTCCTGAATATATTCAGGAAAAAACGCATACGCACTTTTTGGCCAACCAAGCAAGCGTGTAAAGGAAATCTGCACTACAATGAAGTCTCACTGCCCCCCGGTCAAAAGGGCCATCTGAAAAAAGTGTAAAACCTAGAAAGGCAGGACAGGTCATGGAGAACAGGGAGCCTTGTTATGCTGATGGGCGGGATGTAAATGGCCAACAGCCACTCTG
Organism: Delphinapterus leucas; assembly: GCF_059928025.1. Taxonomy (NCBI): domain Eukaryota; kingdom Metazoa; phylum Chordata; class Mammalia; order Artiodactyla; family Monodontidae; genus Delphinapterus; species Delphinapterus leucas. The sequence continues at coordinate 10,083,257 of NW_028322232.1, read as the reverse complement.
GAAAAGCAAATGGTGTTTGCTGAAACACGTAGGAAACAAAGCAACACAGCCTATGGCACTTCCACTTATGGTCCTATAGTTTAGGGAAATTAAAATCAAAAACACACAGCCACCCCAATGTTGGGGATGGCTCTGTTTACAAGAACCTCGTCTACGGTACAAGTAAAATATCGGAAAAAGCAAAAAATGGATAAAGAAGAAGTGGTACGCACGTACAATGGAATATCACTCAGCAATGAAATCTACGTCATCAGGTCCGTAGCGGAATAATGAGTGCATTCAGGTACGATGATTCTACGAGAAATAAGTCACACAGAAAAAGAAACATCATAAGATATCACTAATACACGGAATGTAAACTTGGCTACACATGAACTGAATTACAAAACAGAACAGGGTCTCAAATTGAGAAAACCAACTTACGGTTGCTTATGGGGAAAGGTGAGTTGGGGTGCTGCAGAAAACCAGAGATTGAAATTAGCACAGATACCATTCCATAAGCCAAATATATAATAGACAAGACCTACTCCTTGCTCAACGAAATGGACTCAACACCCCATATTCAACGCCTGGGAAGATACCTGACAAGTAAGAATCTTAAAAACCATGGATTTATATGTCTCCATAAGGAAATCAAGCGATGTACAGCGGCCTCGACGCAGCAGTGAAAATCCGAAAAATCCCATTATCAAAATAAATTTCAAAAACAAAACACAATGACAGTGAAATAGAGAGCAATTCTTAAATAATTCATTCAGGGCTTGCGATGCAACCTGGATTTACCACATCTACACCCAGAGCTGGGTGAGACATAAGGCAGGACACTTACGGCTGATAGCATTGTTGAGGTTCGGTGAGCAAACGCAGACCCTTTGAAGTCATACTGCATGGTACCCATTCCATCGGTCACAACTCTCCAGGTTTAAGGGATTCTTCCTTCAGCTAAAACATGCATGGGAAACACAGAGTATGGTCCACCGTGTGATTGGGAAACATTTTCAAATGCATCTCAGTTTTCGAACCCTGGTACTCGGGTTCACCATTCCAGACGCTTTACTAACACTCTCCCCACTTGGAGAGTCAGTGCCTTTAACCTCCTGTTTGGCACAGTTTGCAATTTCTGCGCAAGATGAACAGGAATAGGGAGAACCAATGAGAGACTACCTGTAGATGTCTGCATGGGCAAATGGAACGCTCATTTCCCACCAGGAAGAGGAATTAAACAAAGGCTCAGCGTGCCCTGCCGGAAACAGATTACTACCTGAAGCAATCCTGCGGTTTTGCGGCCAGCTCACAAGAAAGCGAGTTGAAGAAAGGAGCTCAGGGGCACTGTAATTCACAAACCTGCAGAGTTATGAATGACAGCTATCGTCCAAAAATGTACTGAAGTAAGTCTTCGAAGAGGACTTGAAAGCAGGGCAGAATTTCAGGAAAACGATTTCAGGGGTAGACTGTAATTGCACTTAAAGCATAGGAAAAGAGGCAGAATGTCGACAATGATGCACTTGGCCAAAAAGGGCGTATGCGTCTTTTCCTGAATATATTCAGGAAAAAACGCATACGCCCTTTTTGGCCAACCAAGCAAGCGTGTAAAGGAAATCTGCACTACAATGAAGTCTCACTGCCCCCCGGTCAAAAGCGCCATCTGAGAAAAGTGTAAAATCCAGAAAGGCAGGACAGGTCATGGAGAACAGGGAGCCTTGTTATGCTGATGGGCGGGATGTAAATTGCCAACAGCCACTCTGGAGAAGTGTATGGTGTTTCCTGAAACACATAGGAAACAAAGCAACACAGCCGGTGGCACTTCCACTTATGGTCCTATAGCTCAGGGAAATTAAAATCAAGAACACACAGCCACCCCAATGTTTGGGATGGATCTGTTTACAAGAACCTCATCTACGGTACAATTTAAATATCCGAGAAAGCAAAAAATGGATAAAGAAGTTGTGGTACGCACGTACAATGGAATATCACTCAGCAATGAAATCTACGTCATCAGGCCCGTAGCGGCATAATGAGTGGATTCAGGTACGATGATTCTACGAGAAATAAGTCACACAGAAAAGGAAACATCATAAGATATCCCTGATACACGGAATTTAAACTTGGCTACACATGAACTGAATTACAAAACAGAACAGGGTCTCAAATTTAGAAAACCAACTAATGCTTGCTTAGGGGAAAGGTGAGTTGGGGTGCTGCATAAAACCAGAGATTGAAATTAGCACAGATACCTTTCCATAAGTCAAATATATAATAGACAAGACCTACACCTTGCTCAACGAAATGGACTCAACGCCCCATATTCAACGCCTGGGAAGATACCTGACAAGTAAGAATCTTAAAACCCATGGATTTATATGTCTCCATAAGGAAATCAAGCGTGTGTACAGGGGCCTAAACGCAGCACTGAACGTCCAATAAATCCCATTATCAAAATAAATTTCTAAAACAAAACACAATGACAGTGAAATAGAGAGCAATTCTTAAATAATTCATTCAGGGCTTGTGATGCAACCTGGATTTACAACATCTACACCCAGAGCTGGGTGAGATATAAGGCTGGACACTTTGGGCTGATAGCATTGGTGAGGTTCGGTGAGCAAACGCAGACCCTTTGAAGTCATACTGCATGGTACCCATTCCATGGCTCCCAACTCTCCAGGTTTAAGAGAGTCTTACTTCAGCTAAAACATGCATGGGAAACCCAGAGTATAGTCCACTGTGTGATTGGGAAACGTTTTCAAATGCATCTCAGTTTTCATCCCCTTGTACTCGGGTTCACCATTCCAGACGCTTTACTAATACTCTCCCCACTTGGAGAGTCAGTGCCTTTATCCTCCTGTTTGGCACAGTTTGCAATTTCTGCGCAAGATGAACAGGAATAGGGAGAACCAATGAGGGACTAGACATAGTTGTCTGCACGGGCAAATGAAACGCTCATTTCCCACCAGGAAGAGGAATTAACTAAAGGCTCAGTGTGCCCTGCCGGAAACAGATTAGGGCCTGAAGCAATCCTGCGGTTTGGCGGCCAGCTCACATGAAAGCGAGTTGAAGAAAGGACATCAGGGACACTGTATTTCACAAACCTGCAGAGTTATGAATGACAGCTATCGTCCAAAAATGTACTGAAGTAAGTCTTCGAAGAGGACTGGAAAGCGGGGCAGAATTTCAGAAAAACGATTTCAGGGGGTAGACTGGAATTGCACTTAAAGCATAGGATAAGAGGTAGAATGTCGACAATGATGCACTTGGCCAAAATGGGCATATGCGTTTTTTCCTGAATATATTTAGGAAAACAGGCGTACGCCCTTTTTGGCCAACCAAGCAAGCATGTTAAGGAAATCTGCACTACACTGAAGTCTCTCTGCCCCCTGGTCAAAAGGGCCATCTGAAAAAAGTGTAAAATCCAGAAAAGCAGCACAGGCCATGGAGAAGAGGGAGCCTTGTTATGCTGATGGGTGGGATGTAAATTGCCAACAGCCACTCTTTAGAAGTGTATGTTGTTTCCTCAAACACCTAAAAAACAAAGCAACGGAGCCTACGGCATTTCCACTTATGGTCCTCTAGCTTAGGGAAATTAAAATCAAAAACACACAGCCACCCCAAAATTTTGGACGGCTCTGTTTACAAGAACCTCGTCTACGGTACAAGTTAAATATCCTAGAATGTGAAAAATGGATAAAGAATTTGTGGTACGTACGTACAATGGAATATCACTCACCAATGAAATCAATGTCATCAGGCCCGTCGCGGCATAATGAGTGGATTCAGGTACGATGATTCTAAGTGAAATAAGTCACACAGAAAATGAAACATCATAAGATATCAGTAATACACGGAATGTAAACTTGGCTACACATGAACTAAATTAAAAAACAGAACAGGGTCTCAAATTTAGAAAACCAACTTATGCTTGCTTAAGGGGAAAGGTGAGTTGGGGTGCTGCATAAAACCAGAGATAGAAATTAGCACAGATACCTTTCCATAAGCCAAATATGTAATAATCAAGACATACTCCTTGCTCAACGAAATGGACTCAACACTCCATATTCAAAGCCTAAGAATACACCTGACTAGTAAGGATCTTCAAACCCATGGATTTATATGTCTCCATAAGAGACTCAAATGTGTGTACAGCGGCATGAATGCAGCAGAGAAAATCCGATAAATCCCATTATCAAAATGAATTACAAAAACAAACACAATGACAGTGAAATAGAGAGCAATTCTTAAATAATTCTTTCAGGGCTTGTGCTGCAACCTGGATTTACCACATCTATACCAAGAGCTGAGTGAGACATAAGGTTGGACAATTCGGGCTGATAGCATTGTTGAGGTTCGATGAGCCAATGCAGACCCTTTGAAGTCATACTGCATGGTACCCATTCCATGGGCCCCAACTCTTCAGGTTTAAGGGATTCTTCCTTCAGCTAAACGTGCATGGGAAACCCACAGTATGGTGCACCGTGTGACCGGAAAACGTCTTCAAATGCATCTCAGTTTTCGTCCCCTTTTACTCGGGTTAACCATTCCAGACCCTTTACTAACACTCTCCCCACTAGGAGAGTCAGTGCCTTTAACCTCCTGCTTGGCACAGTTTGCAATTTCTGCGCAAGATGAACAAAAATAGGGAGAACCAATGAGAGACTAGCTCTAGGTGTCTGCACGTTCAAATATAACGCTCATTTCCCACCAGGAAGAGGAATTTACCAAAGGATCAGCGTGCTGTCCTGGAACCAGATTAGGGCCTGAAGCAATCCTGCGGGTTAGCGGCCAGCTCACAAGAAAGCAAGTAGAAGAAAGGAGCTCAGGCACACTGTCATTCACAAACTTGCAGAGTTATAAATGACAGCTATGGTCCAAAAATATATTGAAGTAAGTCTACGTAGAGGACTTGAAAGCGGGGCAGAATTGCAGGAAAACATTTTCAGGGGCAGACTGGAATTGCATTTAAAGAATAGGGAAAGAGACAGAAAGTCGACAATGATGCACTTGGTCAAAAAGGTCGTATGCGTTTTTTCCTGAATATATTCAGGAAAAAACGCATACGCGCATTTTGGCCAACCAAGCAAGCGTGTAAAGAAATCTGCACTACAATGAAGCCTCACTGCTCCCCTGTCAAAAGGGACATCTGAAAATAGTGAAAAATCCAGAATCGCAGGACAGGCCATGGAGAACAGGGAGCCTTGTTATGCTGATGGGCGGGATGTAAATTGCCAACAGCCACTCTGGAGAAGTGTATGGTGTTTCCTCAAACACCTAAAAAACTAAGCAACGGAGCCTATGGCACTTCAACTTATGGTTCTATAGCTTAGGGAAATTAAAATCAAAAAGACACAGCCACCCATCAATTTTGGATGGCTCTGCTTACAAGAACCTCGTCTGCGGTACAAGTTAAATATCCGAGAAAGCGAAAAATGGATAAAGAAGTTGTGGTACGTACGTACAATGGAATATCACTCAGCAATGAAATCTGTCATGAGGCGCATTGCGGCATAGTGAGTTTATTCAGGTACGATGATTCTAAGTTAACTAAGTCACACAGAAAAAGAAACACCATAAGATATCTCAAATACACGGACTGTAAACATGGCTGCACATGAACTCAATTACAAAAACAGAAAAGGGTCTCAAATTTAGAAAACCAACTTATGCTTGCTTAAGGGGAAAGGTGAGTTGTGGCGCTGCATAAAACCAGAGATTGAAATTAGCACAGATACCTTTCCATAAGCAAATATGTAATAGTCAGGACCTACTCCTTGCTCCACGAAATGGACTCAACACCGCATATTCAATGCCTAGGAATATACCTGTCTAGTAAGAATCTTAAAACCCATGGATTTATATGTCTCCATAAGAGAATCAAGCATGTGTACAGTGGCAAAAATGCAGCAGTGAAAATCCGATAAATCCCATTATCAAAATAAATTACAAACACAAAACTCAATGACAATGAAATAGAGAGCAATTCTTAAATAATTCATTCAGGGCTTGTGATGCAACCTGGATTTACCACATCTACACCCAGAGCTGAGTGAGACATAAGGCTGGACACTTCGGGCTGATAGCATTGGTGACGTTCGGTTAGGAAAGGCAACCCTTTGAAGTCATACTGCATGGTACCCATTCCATGGGTCCCAACTCTCCAGGTTTAAGGGATTCTTCCTTCAGGAAAAACATGCATGGGAAACCCAGAATATGGTCCACCGTGTGACTGGGAAACCTTTTTAAATGCATCTCAGTTTTCGTCCCGTCGTACTCGGTTTAACCATTCCAGACGCTTTACTAACACTCTCTCCACTTGCAGAGTCTGTGCCTTTAACCTCCTGTTTGGCACAGTTTGGAATTTCTGCGCAAGATGAACAGGAATAGGGAGAACCAATGAGAGATTAGCCGTAGGTGTCTGCACGAGCAAATTTAACGCTCATTTCGCACCAGGAGGAGGAATTAGCCAAAGGCTCAGCATGCCATGCCGGAACCAGTTTAGGGCCTGAAGCAATCCTGCGGTTTTGCGGCCAGCTCACAAGAAAGCGAGTTGAAGAAAGGAGCTCAGGGGCACTGTAATTCACAAACCTGCAGAGTTATAAATGACAGCTATTGTCCAAAAATATATTGAAGTAAGGCTGCAAAGAGGACTTGATCGCGGGGCAGAATTCCAGGAATACGATTTCAGGAGGTAGATGGGAAGTCCTCTGAAAGTATAGGAGAAGAGGCAGAACCTCGACAATGATGCACTTGTTCAAAAAGGGCATATGCGTTTCTTTCAGGGCCCTCATTAAAGAGGGTAGGAGGCTCCCAGCATGCTTCAGTGGCCAATAGAGGGCCTACGTCGCCAAGGCAACGTGAGCCATCCAGGCAGGAGTGACCTCACATCAGAGGGCCCACCTCACAGAAGGGTAAGGAACCCAGTCAGGATCAGACTCTCACCAGAGTGCCCACATAAGCAAGGGGCTGGGAACCAGGCACGAGTGTCCTCACGCCCGTGGGGCCACATCATCGAAAGTTGAGGTACCCAGCACATGTGGCCTCAAACCAGAGGACCCACATCACCATGGGTCTCGGAGCGAGGCAGGCAGGATTAACCTCAAAACACATGGCCCATTGTATAAAAAAGGTGAGGAATCCAGCAGTTGGAACGTCCCAGCAGGCGGCCCAGATCACCGAGGCTATGGGATCCAGGCAGTGATGAACTCACAACAGAGGGCCCTCATCGTGATACTGTAAGCAACCCAGCCGTTGTGACCTCAGAGCACAAGGCCCACATTCCCATGGGGAAGGGAACCAAGCAGGAGTGTCATCGCACCAGTGGGCACACATCAGAAAATGTGGAGAGCCCTGCAGTTAGGGCTGGACGCCAGAGGGCCCTCATCACTGAGGAGAGGAGGCTCCCAGCAAGCTCCAACTGCTACCAGAGGGCCGACGTCGCCAATGCGGGGTGTGCCAGCCAGGCAGGAGTGACCTCAGAGCAGAGGGCCAACAACACAAAAGTGTGAGGAACCCAAAGAGGATCAGACTCTCACCACAGGGCCCACATCACCAAGGGAATGGAAACCAGGCAGGAGTGTCCTCACACCAGTGGGGCCACATCACCGAAATGTGACGGACCCAGCACACGTGGCCTCAAACTACAGGACACACATCACCAAGGGGCTGGGAGTGAGGCAGGCAGGAGGAGTCTCAAAACAGAGGGCCCATAGAAGGAAAAAGTTGAGGAATCCCGCAGTTGGAAGCTCCCCGCAGGTGGCCAGGAGCAGCGAGGCTATGGGATCCATGCCGGAGTGAACTCACACCAGAGGGCCCTCATCATGAAACTGAGCAACGTAACATTGGGACCTCAGAGCAGAAAGCCCACATTCCCATGGGGTTGGGAACCTGGCAGGAGTGTACTCGCACCACAGGGCACACATCAGAAAATTTTGGGAGCCCAGCAGTTAGGGTCTGACACCAGAGGGCCCTCATTACCGAGGGGAGGAGACTCCCAGCAGGCACCAACTCCCAACTGAGGGCCCATGTCGCCAAGGTGACGTGTGTCAGCCAGGCAGGAGTGACCTCACAGCAGAGGGCCTACCTCACAAAGGGTGAGGAACGCAGCCAGGATAAGACTCTCACCAGAGGGCCCACATCACCAAAGGGATCGGAACAAGGCAGGAGTGTCCTCACACCAGTGTGCCCACATTATAGAAAGGTGAGGAACCCAGCACATGTGGCCTAAACCAGAGGACCCACATTTCCAAGGTGCTCCGAGTGAGGCAGGCAGGAGTAGCCTAACAACACAGGGCCCACAGAATAAAAAATGTGAGGAATCCAGCAGTTGGAACCTCCCAGCAGGTGGCCCAGAGCACGGAGTCTATGGGATCCAGGCCACAGTGATCTCACAGCAGAGGGCCCACATCATGAAACTGTGAGCAACCCAGCCAGTGGGACCTCAGAGCAGAAGGCCCACATCCCCATGGGGATGGGAACCTCGCAGGAGTGTCCTCGCACAACTTAGCACGTATCAGAAAATGTGGGAACCCAGGAGTTATGGCCTGACGCCAGAGGGCCCACATCACGGAGGAGAGGAGGCTACCAGCAGGCTCCAAATGCCACCAGAGGGCCGACGTCACCAAGGCAACGGGAACAAGCCAGGCAGGAGTTACCTCACAGCAGAGGGCCCACCTCACAGAAGTGTGAGGAACCCAAAGAGGATCAGACTCTAACCAGAGCGCGCACATCACCAAGGGGATGGAAACCAGGCAGGAGTGTCCTCACACCAGTGGGGCCACATCAGCGAAAGGTGAGGAACACAGCACATGTGGCCTCAAACAAGGGGACACACATCACGAAAGGGCTGGGAGTGAGGCGTGCAGGAGGAGACTCACAACAGAGGGCCCATAGAATAAAAAAGGTGAGGAACCCCCCAGTTGGAAGCTCCAAACAGCTGGCCCAGAGCACCGAGGCTATGGGATCTATGCCGGAGTGAACTCACAGCAGAGGGCCCACATTCTGACACTGTGAGCAGCCCAGCCGTTGGGACCTCAGAGCAGAAAGCCCACATGCCCATGGGGATGGGACCCTGGCTAGAGTGTACTCGCCTGACAGGGCGCACATCAGAAAATTTTGGGAGCCCATGAGTTAGGGCCTGACGCCATAGGGCCCCCATCACCGAGGGGAGGAGACTCCCAGCAGGCACCAACTCCCAACTGAGGGCCCACATCGCCAAGGTGACGTGTGCCAGCCAGGCAGGAGTGACCTCACAGCAGAGGGCCCACCTCACAGAAGTGGGAGGAACCCAGCCAGGATCAGACTCTCACCAGAGGGCCCACATCACCAAGGGGATCAGAACAAGGCAGGAGTGTCCTCACACCAGTGGGGCCACATCATTGAAAGGTGAGGAACCCAGCACACGTGGCCTCAAACCAGAGGACACACATCACCCAGGGGCTGGGAGTGAGGCAGGCAGGAGGAGTCTCAAAACAGAGGGCCCATAGAAGGAAAAAGGTGAGGAATCCCACAGTTGGAACCTCCCCGCAGGTGGCCAGAAGCAGGGAGGCTATGCGATCCATGCGGGAGTGAACTCACACCAGAGGGCCCTCATCATGAAACTGAGCAACGTACCATTGGGACCTCAGAGCAGAAGGCCCACATTCCCATGGGGTTGGGAACCGGGCAGGAGTGTACTCGCACCACAGGGCGCACATCAGAGAATTTTGGGAGCCCAGGAGTTAGGGTCTGACGCCAGAGGGCCCTCATTACTGAGGGGAGGAGACTCCCGGCAGGTACCAACTCCCAACTGAGGGCCCACATCGCCAAGGTGACATGTGCCAGCCAGGCAGGAGTGACCTCACAGCAGAGGGCCCACCTCACAGAAGGGTGAGGAACCCAGCCAGGATCAGACTCTCACCAGAGGGCCCACATCATCAAGGGGATAGGAAGCAGGCAGGAGTGTCCTCACACCAGTGGGGCCACACCATCGAAAGGCGAGGGACCCAGCACACGTGGCCTCAAACCAGAGGAAACACATCACCAAGGGGCTGGGAGAGAGGCAGGCAGGAGGAGTCTCAAAACAGAGGGCCCATAGAAGAAAAAAGGTGAGGAATCCCGCAGTTGGAACATTCCAGCAGGTGGCCAGGAGCAGAGAGGCCATGGGATCCAGGCCGGAGAGAACTCACAGCAGAGGGCCCTCATCATGAAACTCAGCAACCCATGGTTGGGACCTCAGAGCAGAAGGCCCACATTCCCATGGGGTTGGGAACCTGGCAGGAGTGTACTCGAACAACAGGGCGCATATCAGAAAATATTGGGAGCCCAGGGGTTAGGGTCTGACGCCAGAGGGCCCTCATTACCGAGGGGAGGAGACACCCAGCAGGCACCAAATCCCACCAGAGGGCCGACGTCGCCAAGGCGGGGTGTGCCAGCCAGGCAGGAGTGACCTCAGAGAAGAGGGCCCACCTCACAGAAGTGTGAGGAACCCAACCAGGATCAGACTCTCACCGGAGGGCCCACATCACCAAGGGGATGGGAACCAGGCAGGAGTGTCCTCACACCAGTAGGGCCACATCAGCCAAAGGTGAGGAACCCAGCACATGTGGCCTCCAACCAGAGGACACACATCACCAAGGGGCTAGGAGTGAGGCAGGTGTCTGGAGGGGTACATTTAACTCTAATTTCCCACCAGGAAGTGGAATGAACCAAAGTCTCAGAGTGCCGTGCCGGACCCTGATTACGGCCTGAAGCAAACCTGTGGCTCTGTGGCCAGTTTTCAAGGAAACGAGTTAAGAAAGGAAATCACGGTCACTGTAATTCACAAACCTGCAGAGTTATAAATGACAGCTATTGGCAAAAATATATTGAAGTAATTCTGCAAAGAGGACTTGAAAACGAGGCAGAATTGCAGGAATCATATTTCAGGGGGTAGATTGGAATTGCATTTAAAGCATGTGAAAAGCGGCAGATCTTTGACAGTGATGCACTTAGACAAAAGTGCGTAAACATTGTTTCCTGAATATATTCAGGAAAAAACACATATGCCCTTTTTGGCCAACCAAGCACTCTAGCAATGGAAATCCGCACTACAATGAAGTCTCATTTCCCATTCGTCAAAAGGGCCATCTGAAAAAAGTGTAAAAACCAGAAACACAGGACAGGCCATGGAGAACAGGGAGCCTTGTTATGCTGATGGGCGGGATGTAAATTGCCAACAGACACTCTGGAGATGTTTATGGTGTATCCTGAAACATCTGAAAAACAAAGCTACAGACCCTAGGGCACTTCCACTTTCGGCCCTATAGCTTAGGAAAATTAAAATCAACAAGACACAGCCAACACAAAATTTTGAGCTGCTGTGTTTACAAGAACCTTGAGTCCAGTACAAATTAAATATCCCAGAAAGAAAAAAAATGGATAAAGGAGTTGTGCTACTTACGTACAACGGAATATCACTCAGCAATGAAATCAATGTCATCAGGCCTGTAGCAGCAAATTGAGTGGATTTAAGTATGATGATTCTAAGAGAAATACGTCACACAGAGAAAGATAATTATCATAAGATATCACTAATAGAGAGAGTGTAAACTTGGCTACACATAAACTGAATTCCAAAACCGAACAGAGTCTCACATTTAGATAAAAACTTATGCTTGCTTAAGGGGAAAGTTGAGTTGCGGTGCTGTATAAAACCAGAGATTGAAATTAGCACACATACCATTCCATAAGCCAAATATGTAATAGACAAGACCTACTCTTTGCTCAACGAAATAGACTCATCCATGGTGTATCACCTCACACCTGTTAGAATGGGCATCATCAGAAAATCTACAAACAACAAATGCTGGAAAGGGTGTGGAGATAAGGAACCCTCTTCCACTATTGTTGGGAATGAAAATTGATACAGTCACTGTGGAGAACATTATGGAGTTTCTTATAAAACTAAGAATAGAATTACCATATGATACAGCCATCCCACTACTGGGCATATACCCAGACAAAACCATAAATCGAAAAGAGACATTCACCGCAATGTTCATTGCATCACTATTTACAATATCCAGGTAATGGAAGCAACCTAAATGCCCACAGACAGACGAATGCATAAAGATGTGGTACATATATAAAATGGAATATTACTAAGCCATAAAAAGGAATGAAATTGGGTCATTTGTAGAGACGTTGATGGATCTAGAGACTGTCATACAGAGTGAAGTAAGTTAGAAATAGAAAAACAAATCTTGTCTATTAATGCATATATGTGGAACCTAGAAAAATTGTACAGATGAACCGTTTTGCAAGGCAGAAATAGAGCAACAGATGTAGACAACAAACGTATGGACACCAAGGGGGGAAAGCTGTTGGGGGGTGGTGGTGGGAGGAGTTGAGAGATTGGGATTGGTATGTATACATTTATATGTATAAAATAGATAACCAAAAAGAACCTGCTGTATAAAAAATAAAATAAAATTCAAAATTAAAAAAAATAAAATTAAAAAAAGTAAAACAGAAAAAATATTCTGCCCTTCACATACATGTATTTATATGAATAAATTATTTCCATGCATATATCTGTAAATACAGAAAAGAGGAATAAATTCTACCTTGAACCAAAAACGAAAAAAAGAAAAAGAAAAACAGAACCCACCAGTTACACAGAGGAAATCCCTATCAGGGCAATTGCTCCAGTTGTAAACAATTCTGAAGTTGGTCAGTGGTGGGGAATCATCTCCCATTCAGCCAGCAGGCCCCACGCAACAAGCGTCCTCATTGCAAAGCTGGGGGACCGTGCCGAGGCATCTGTGAGTAAACGTGGGCCGAGCCCCAGGCCAGCTGCTGCTGAAATGTTCCCACCCTTCCCAGGTAAAACACCTGAATATGTACAAGGACTTGAAAGCCTAGAGGAAGGGCCATGGAGCCACACGAGCGACAGCATGCCGGCCGACTTGATGCCTGTAGGCCAGCCAGGATGGCCCTGGCCCTGGGTGCTCTTCTGGAAGCTTTCCATTTCCCTGCCTGAGATACCCCTCCTGTCCCGGCCCCCACTGCTTTCTTCCTTCCTCACCTCTGCCCAGGGAGGAATTCCAGCGGCAGGTATGGGTGACACATCCTCTTCTTTAGCAGGTGGCATCTTGGCAACTGCTGCAGAAAGTCCAGCAGAGCCCCACTCACACTGAGCCACCCACAAAGCCGTGGCCTCTCACTCCCTCCCACCAACCCAGCCCCGAGACTGTTGACAGGGCAGAGAAAATGGCGTCAGGCACAGCTGCAGGGGCTCTTGCTGCCTGGAGTGGTGTTTATATCGATCTCAACCCAGGCGCACCTGGGGAGATCTGGCCGGCACGGTCAGGCTGCCCAGGTCAGCCTATCATCACCCCTCAGGGTCTCACAGTTACAGAAAATGGAACTTGCTGAATCGGCCAGGTCCAAGGAACAGGTGTGGGCTCTTGAGAGTCAGGATAGACAAGGGGCTGTAGCTCTGGCTTGTTTTCTAATCATTTTATCTGGCCCATGAGTGGGAGACAACTTCAAGAAAACCCTCTCCTAATGAGAGGAACCCAGGAGTCAGGGAGAGGAGGGGTGGGTGGTGGGTTTAGACAGAGGCCTGGTGCCCCGGGTGCAGTGGAAGCCTCTGGAAGACCAGGTGGAGGGAGGCCGCACAGAGTGATCCCCAAGGTCACAGACCTTTTGGAGCTGCTGTTTGTTAGTTCAAGTACTGCTCTGAGGTGCTCTGTGTCAGATCTGAGTGACAGGTGAGCTGGGAGTGCTTTGCAATGTGCACTATGTGCACGGTTCCTGTTTGCCCAGACTTGCCACGGTACCTGCAAGGGTAGCTCTGTATCCTGGGAGGGGCCTGACCACGAGAACCCCATGGGCTGCAGGGTACCTGCCCAGGGAACACCATATCCTGGGAGGGGCCTGACCACGAGGGCCCTGTGTCCTGGGGTGGGGGTGGGGTACCTGCCTGGGTAAGCTCCATATCCTGGGATTGGCCTGACCTTGAGAGCCCCATGGGCTGCAGCAGTCAAGGTAACGGATGTCAGGAGAGTCAGTGAAGCCACCGAGGATATACCTCCAGTAGTTCCTAAATCCTATACCCTGCTGGTCATTCTACCAACAACCAGGACTTGGTATTCTGTATTAGTCTTCAATGATGCCTTCTTTTACACTTTTTTCACATGGCCCGTTTGACCGGGGGGCAGTGAGGCTTCATTGTAGTGCAGATTTCCTTTACACGCTTGCTTGGTTGGCCAAAAAGTGCATATGTGTTTTTTCCTGAATATAGTCAGGAAAAAACCCATATGCACTTTTTGGCCAAGTGCATCATTGTCGACATTCTGCCTCTTTTCCTATGCTTTAAGTGCAATTCCAGTCTACCCGCTGAAATCGTTTTCCTGAAATTCTGCACCGCTTTAAAGCCCTCTTCACAGACTTACTTGAATATATTTTTGGACGATAGCTATCATTCATAACTCTGCAGGTTTGTGGACTACAGTCCACTTGAGCTCTTTTCTTCAACACGCTTTCTTGTGAGCTGACCGCAAAACTGCAGGATTGCTTCAGGCCCTAATCTGTTTCTGGCAGGGCATGCTGAGCCTTTGGTTAATTCCTCTTCCTGGTGGGAAATGAGCGTTCCATTTGCCCGTGCAGACACCTACAGCTAGTCTCTCATTGGTTCTCCCTATTCCTATTCATCTTGCGCAGAAATTGCAAACTGTGCCAAACAGGAGGTTAAAGGCACAGACTCTCCAAGAGGGGAGAGTGTTGGTAAAGCGTCTGGAATGGCGAACCCGAGTACCAGGGGACGAAAACTGCGATGCATTTGAAAACGTTTCCCAATGACATGGTGGACCGTACTCTGCGTTTCCCATGCATGTTTTAGCTGAAGGAAGAATCCCTTAAACCTGGAGAGTTGAGACCCATGGAATGGGTACCATGCAGTATGTCTTCAAAGGGTCTGCATTTGCTCACCGAACCTCACCAATGCCATCAGCCCGAAGAGTCCAGCCTTATGTCTCACCCTAACCCTTACTCGAAGCCTTGCCCTAATCCGTCCCGTAATCCTAACCCATACGCAAACACTAACCCGTATCCTAACACGTACGCTCATCCTAAACAGTTGTCGTACCCTAACCTGTACCCTAAACCGTCCCTATCCCCTAACCCTAACAAACCATAACCCTAACACTTACCCAAAGCCTTACCCTAAACCGTCCCCTAATCCTAACCCGTACGTTAACACTAACTCATACCCTAACATGTACGCTCACCCTAAACCATTGTCGTACCCTAACCTGTACCCTAAACTGTCCCCGTCCCCTAAACATAACACTAACCCTAACCCTAAACCTAACCCTTACCCGAAGCCTTACCGTAACCCGTCCCCTAAAACTAACCTGGGCGCTAACACTAACCCATACCCTAACACGTACACTCACCCTAAACCGTTGGCGAACCCTAACCTGTACCCTAAACTGTCCCCATCCCTGTCCTCTAACACTAACCCTAACCCTTACCCGAAGCGTCACCCTAATCCGTCCCATAATCCTAAACCGTACGCTAAAACTAACCCGTGCCCTACCACATACGCTCACCTGAAAACGTTGTCGTACCCTAACCTGTACCCTAAACCGTCACCGTCCCCTAATCCTAACCCTAACCCTTACCCAAAGCCTTACCCTAACCGTCGCCTAATCCTAACCCGTACGCTAACACTAACTGTACCCTAACACATATGCTGACCCTAAACCGTTGTCGTACCCTAACCTGTACCCTAAACAATCCCCGTCCCCTAACCCTAACCCTAACCCTAACCCTAACCATTAAGCGAAGCCTTACCCTAACCCGTCCCTAATCCTAACCCGTACGCTAACACTAACACGTACCCTAACACATACGCTCACACTAAACCCTTGTTGTACCCTAACCTGTACCCTAAACCGTCCCCGTACCTTACCCTAACCCTAACCCTAAACCTTACCTGAAGCCTTGCCCTAACCTGTCCCCTAATCCTAACATGGACGCTAACACTAACCCGTACCCTAACATGTACGCTCACCCTAAACCGTTGTCGTACCCTAACCTGTACCCTAAACCGTCACCGTCCCCTAACCCTAACCCTAACCCTAACACTTACACGAAGCCTTACACTAACCCGTCCCCTAATCCTAACCCGTGCGCTAACAATAACCCGTACCCTAACACGTACACTCACGCTAAACCGTTGTCTTACCCTAACCTCTACCCTAAACCGTCACTGTCCCCTAACACTAACCCTAATCCTAACCCTTAACCGAAGCCTTACCCTAACCTGTCCCCTTATCCTAACCAGTACACTAACACTAACCCGTAACCTAACACGTACGCTCACCCTAAACCGTTGTCGTACCCTAACCTGTACCCTAAACCGTCCCCGTCCCCTAACCCTAAACCTAACCTTAACGCTAATCCTAAACCTTACCCGAAGCCTTACCCTAAACCGTTCCCTAATCCTAACCCGTATGCTAAAACTAACCCGTACCCCAACACGTACGCTCACACTAAACCGTTGTTGTACCCTAACCTGTATCCTAAACCGTCCCTGTCACCGTCCCCTAACACTAACCCTAACCCTAACCCTAACCCTTAGCCGAAGCCTTACCCTAACCCGTCCCCTAATCCTAACCCGTAGGCTAACACTAACCCGTACCCTAACACGTACGCTCACCCTAAACCGTTGTTGTACACTAACCTGTACCCTAAACCGTCCCCGTCACCTAACACTAACCCTAACCCTAACCCTAACCCTAACCCTTACCTGAAGCCTTACCCTAAACCGTTCCCTAATCCTAACCCGTACGCTAACACTAACCCGTGCCCTAACATGTACAGTCATCCTAAACCGTTGTCGTACGCTAACCTGTATCCTGAACCGTCCCCGTCCCCGTCCCCTAACCCTAACCCTAAACCTAACCCTAACCCTTACCCGAAACCTTACTCTAAACTGTCCCATAATCCTAACCCGTACGCTAACACTAATCCATACCGTAACACGTATGCTCACCCTAAACCGTTGTCGTACCCTAACCTGTACCCTAAACCGTCCCCATCCCCAAACCCTAACCCTAAACCTAACCCTAACCCTAAACCTTACCTTAAGCCTTACGCTAACCCGTCCCCTAATCCGAACACGTACGCTAACCATAACCCGTACCCTAACACGTACGCTCACACTAAACCGTTGTCGTACCCTAACCTGTACCCTAAACCGTCCCCGTCCCCTAACCCTAACCCTAAACCTAAGCCTAACCCTTAACCGAAGCCTTACCCTAACCCGTCCCCTAATCCGAACCCGTATGCTAACACTAACCCGTACTCTAATACGTACACTCACCCTAAACCGTTTTCGTATGCTAACCTGTACCCTAAACCGTCCCCGTCCCCGTCCCCTAACCCTAACGCTAACCCTAACACTAACCCTTACCCGAAGCCTTACACTAACCCGTCCCCTAATCCTAAGCCGTACGCTAACACTAAAACGTGCGCTACCACGTACGCTCACCATAAACTGTTGTCGTACACTAAAGTGTACCCTAAACCGTCCTCTTCCCCGTTCCCTAAACCTAAACCTAACCCTAACAATGACCCTTACCTGAAGCCTTACCCTAACCCATCCCATAATCCTAACCCGTACGCTAACACTAACCCGTACCCAAACACGTACGCTCACCCTAAACCGTTGTCGTACCCTAACCTGTACCCTAAACCGTCCCCGTCCCCTAACCCTAACCCTAACCCTAACCCCAACCCGAAAACTTATCCGAAGCCTTACCCTAACCCATCCCTTATTCCTAACCCGTACGCTAACACTAACCCGTACCCTAACACTAACCCGTACCCTAACACGTACGCTCAACCTAAACCGTTGTGTACCATAACCTGTACCCTAAACCATCCCCGTACACTACCCCTAACCCTAATCTAAACCTAGCCCTTACTCGAAGCCTTACCCTAATCCGTCCCCTAATCCTAACCCATACGCTAACACTAAACTGTACCCAAACACGTACGCTCAACCTAAACCGTTGTCGTACCCTAACCTGTACCATAAAGCGTCTCCGTCCCCTAACCCTAACCATAACCCTAACCCTAACACTTACTCGAAGCCTTATCCTAACCTGTCCCCTAATCCGAACCCGTACGCTAACACTAACCCGTACCCTAACACGTACGCTCACCCTAAACCGTTGTGTAACCTAACCTGTACCCTAAACCGTCCCCGTCCCCTAACCCTAACCCTAACCTTAATCCTAACCCTTACCCGAAGCCTTACCACAACCCGTCCCCTAATCCTAACCCGTACGCTAATACTAACACGTACCCTAACACGTACGCTCACTCTAAACCGTTGTCGTACCCTAACCTGTACCCTAAAGCATCTCCGTCCCCGTCCCCTAACCCTAATCCTAACCCTAAACCTTACCCAAAGCAGTACCCTAACCCGTCCCCTAATCCTAACCCGTACGGTAACACTAACCCGTAGCCTAACACGTACGCTCAACGTAAACCGTTGTGTACCCTAACCTGTACATTAAACCATCCCCGTACACTAACCCTAACGCTAACCCTAAACCTAACGCTTACCGGAAGCCTTACCCTAACCCGTCCCCTAATCCTAAACCGTACGCTAACACTAAACCGTACCCTAACACGTACGCACACCCTAAACCGTTGTTGTACCCAAACGTGTACCCTAAACCGTTCCCGTCCCGTCCCCTAACCCTAAACCTAACCCTAAACCTAACCCTTACCCGAAGCCTTACCCTAACCCGTCACCTAATCCTAACCCGTAGGCTAACACTAACCCGTACCCTAACACGTACGCTCACCCTAAACCGTTGTCGAACCATAATCTGTACCCTAAACCGTCCCCCTCACCTAACCCTAACCCTAACCCTAACCCTAATTCTAACCCTTACCCGAAGCCTTACACTAAACCGTCACCTAATCCTAACCTGTACGCAAACACTAAACCGTACCCTAACACGTACGCTCACCCGAAACATTTGTCGTACACTAACCTGTACCCTAAACCGTCTCCGTCCCCCTCACCCTAACCCTAACCCTAACCCTAACCCTTACCCGAAGCCTTACCCTAAACCGTCCCCTAATCCGAACCCGTATGCTAACACTAACCCGTGCCCTAACACGTACACTCAACCTGAACAGTTGTCGTACCCTAAACTGTACCCTAAACCGTCCCCATTCCGTAACCCTAACCCTAACCCTAAACCTAACCATAAAACTTACCCAAAGCCTTACACTAACCCGTTCCCTAATCCAAATCCATACGCTAACACTAACCCGTACCCTAATACATGCGCTCACACTAAACCGTTGTCGTACCCTAAACTGTACCCTAAAAAGTCACTGTCCCCTAATTCTAACCCTAACGCTAACCCTAACACTTACCCGAAGCCTTACACTAACCCGTCCCCTAATCCTAACCCGTACGCTAACACTAACCCATACCCTAACATGTACGCTCACCCTAATCCATTGTCGTACCCTAACCTGTACCCTAAACCGTCCCCGTCCCCTAACCCTAACACTAAACCTAATCATTACCCGAAGCCTTACCCTAACCTGTCCCCTAATCCTAACCCGTACGCTAACGCTAACCAGTACCCTAACACGTACCCTCACTCTAAACCGTTGTCGTACCCTAACCTGTACCCTAAAACGTCCCCATCCCCTAACCCTAACCCTAACCCTTACCCGAAGCCTTCCCCTAACCCGTCCCCTAATCCTAACCCGTACGCTAACACTAACCCATACCCTAACACGTATGCTCACCCTAAACCGTTGTCGTACCCTAACCTCTACCCTAAACCGTCCCCGTCCCCTAACCCTAACCCTAAACCTAACCCTAAACCTAACCCTTACCCGAAGCCTTACCCTAACCCGTCCCCTAATCCTAACCTGTACGCTAACACTAACCCGTACACTAACAAGTACACTCACCCTAAAACGTTGTCATACCCTAATCTGTACCCTAAACCGTCCCCTAACCCTAACCCTAAACCTAACCCTTACCCGAAGCCTTACCCTAACCCGTCCTCTAATTCTAAACCGTACGCTAACAGTAAACCGTGCCCTAACACGTACGCTCACCCTAAACCGTTGTCGTACCCTAACCTCTACCCTAAACCGTCCCCGTCCCCTAAACCTAACCCTAACCCTAACCCTAACCCTTAACCGGAGCCTTACACTAACCCGTCCCGTAATACTCAGCCGTACGCTAACTCTAACCCATACCCTAACACGTACGCTCACCCTAAACCGTTGTCGTACCCTAACCTGTATCCTAAACCATCCCCGTCCCCTAACCCTATCCCTAACACTAACCCTAACCCTTACCCGAATCCTTACCCTAACACGTCCCCTAATCTAAACTGTACGCTAACACTAACCCGTACCCTAACACGTACGCTCACCCTAACCATTGTCGTACCCTAACCTGTACCCTAAATCGTGCCCATCCCCTAACCCTTACCCGAAGCCTAACCCTAACTGTAAACCTTACCCGAAGCCTTACACTAACCCGTCACCTAAAACTAACCGTATGCTAACACTAATCCGTGCCCTAACACGTACGCTCACCCTAAAGCGTTGTCGTGTACTAACCTGTACCCTAAACCATCCCCGTCCCCTAACACTAGCCCTAAACCTAACCCTAACACTAACCCTAAACCTTACCCGAAGCCTTACCCTAACCCGTCCCCTAATCCTAACCCGTACCCTAACACTAACCCGTACCCTAACACGTACGCTCACCCAAAACCGTTGTCGTACCCTAACCTGTACCCTAAACCGTCCCTGTCCCCTGACCCTAACCCTAACCCTAACCCTTACCTGAAGCCTTACACTAACCCGTCCCCTGAACGTAACCTGTACGCTAACACTAACCAGTACCCTAACACGTATGCTCACCCTAAACCTTTGTCGTACATTAACCTGTACCCTAAATCGTCCTTGTCCCCTAACCCTAACCCTAACCCTAACCCTAACCCTTACCCTAAGCCTTACCCTAACTCGTCCCCTAACCCTAACCCGTACGCTAACACTAACCCCTACCCTAACACGTACGCTCACCCTAAACCGGTTTCGAGCCTAACCTGTACCCCAAACCGTCCCTGTCCCCTAAACCTAACCCTAACCCTAACCCTAATCCTAACCCTTACCGGAAACCTTACCCTAAACCGTTCCCTAATACTAACCCGTATGCTAACACTAACCCGTACCATAACACCTATGCTCACCCTAAACCGTTGTCGTAACCTAACCTGTACCCTAAACCGTCCCTGTCCCCGTCCCCTAACACTAACCCTAACCTTAACCCTAACACTTACCCGAAGCTTTACCCTAACCCGTCACCTAATCCTAACCCGTACGCTAACACTAAACTGTACCCTAACCCGTACGCTCACCCTAAAACGTTGTTTTACCCTAACCTGTACCCTAAACCATCCCCGTCACCTAAGCCTAACCCGAATCCTAACCCTAACCCTAACCCTTACCCAAAGCCTTACCCTAACCCGTCCCCTAATCCTAACGTGTACGCTAACACTAACCCGTACCCTAACACGTACGCTCACCCTAAACCGTTGTCATACGCTAACCTGTACCCTAAAACTTCCCCGTCCCCTAACCCTAACCTTAACCATAACCCGAACCCTAACGCTTACCAGAAGCCTTACCCTAACCCGTCCCTAATCCTAACCCGTACGCTAACACTAACCCGTACCCTAACACATACGCTCAACCTAAACCTTTGTCGTACCCTAACCTGTACCCTAAACAATCCCTGTCCCCTAACCATAACCCTAACCCTACCTCTAAACCTAAACCTTACCCGAAGCCTTACCCTAACCCGTCCCCTAATCCTAACCCGTTAGCTAACACTAACTTGTACACTGACATGTACGCTCACCCTAAACCGCTGTCGTACCCTAACCTGTACCCTAAACTATCCCGGTCGCCTAACCCTAAACCTAACCCTAACCCTAACCCTAACCCTTACCCGAAGCCTTACCCTAACACGTCCCATAATCGTATCCCGTACGCTAACACTAACCCGTGCCCTAACACACACTCTCACACTAAACCTTTGTTGTAACCTAACCTGTACCCTAAACTGTCCCCTTCCCCTAATCCCTAACCCTAACCCTAATCCTAACCCTTACCCGAAGCCTTACCCTAACCTGCCCCCTAATCCTAACCCGTACGCTAACTCTAACCCGTACCGTAACACGTACGCTCACGCTAAATCGTTGTCATACACTAACCTGTACCCTAAACCGTCCGCGTCCCCGTCCTCTAAACCTAACCCTAACCCTAACCCTAACCCTTACCCGAAGCCTTACCCTAAACCGTCCCCTAATCCTAACCCATACGCTAACACTAACCCGTACCCTAACACTTACGCTCACCCTAAACCGTTGTTGTGCACTAACCTGTACCGTACACCGTCCTTTTCCCCGAACCCTAACCCTAACCCTAACCCTAACACTAACGCTTACCCGAAGCCTTACCCTAACCCGTCCCCTAATCCGAACCCGTAAGCTAACAATAATCCGTACACTAACACGTACGCTCACCCTAAATCTTTGTCGTACCCTAATCTGTACCCTAAACCGTCCACATCCCCTAACCCTAACCCTAAACCTAACCCTAACTCTAAACCTTACCTGAAGCCTTACCCTAAACCGTCCCCTAAACCGAACCCGTACCCTAACAATAACCCGTACACTAACACGTACGCTCACCCTAAACGGTTGTCGTACCCTAACCTGTACCCTAAACCGTCCCCGTCCCCGTCCCCTAACCCTAACCATAAGCCTAACCCTTACCCGAAGCCTTACCCTAACCCATCCCCTAATCCGAACCGTACGCTAACACTAACCCGTACCCTAACCGTACACTCACCCTAAACAGTTGTCGTACGCTAACCTGTATTCTAAACTGTCCCCGTCCCCGTCCCCTTACCCTAAACCTAACCCTAACACTAACCCTTACCCGAAGCCTTACCCTAAACCGTTCCATAATCCTAACCCGTACGCTAACACTAAACCATGCGCTACCACGTAGGCTCAGCCTAAACTGTTGTCATACACTAACCTGTACCCTAAACCGTCCCCGTCCCCGTCCCCGTCCCCTAACCCTAACCCTAACCCTTACCCAAAGCCTTACCCTAACCCGTCCCCTAATCATAAACCGTAGGCTAACACTAACCCGTACCCTAACACGCACACTCACCCTAAACCGTTTGCGTACACTAACCTGTACCCTAAACCGTCCCCGTCCCCTAAACCTAACCCTAACCCTAACCCAAACCCTTATCCAAAGCCTTACCCTAAACGGTCCCCTAATCCTAAACCGTACGCTAACACTAACAAGTACCCAAACACGTACGCTCACCATAAACCGTTGTCGTACCCTAACCTGTACCCTAAACTCTCCCCGTCCCCGTCCCCTAAACTTAACCCTAACCCTAACCCTTACCCAAAGCCTTACACTAACCCCTCCCCTAATCCTAACCCGTACGCTAACACTAAACCATACCCTAACACGTACACTCACCCTAAATCGTTGTTGTACCCTAACCTGTACCCTAAACCGTCCCCGTCCCCGTCCCCTAACCCTAAACCTAACCGTAAACTTAACCCTTACCCGAAGCCTTACCCTAACACGTCCCCTAATCATAACCCGTACGCTAACACTAACCCGTACCCTAACACGTATGCTCACCCGAAACCGTTGTCGTAACCTAACCTGTACCCTAAACCATCCCTGTCCCCTAACCCTAAGCCTAAACCTAACCCTAACCCTAACCCTTACCCGAAGCCTTACCCTAACCCGTCATCTAATCCTAACCCGTACGCTAACACTAACCCGTACCCTAACACGTACGCTCACCCTAAACCGTTATCTTACCCTATCCTGTACACTAAACTGTCCCCATCCCCTAACCCTAACCCTAACCCTCACCCTAACCCTTACCCAAAGCCTTACGCTAACCCGTCCCCTAATCCTAACCTGTACGCTAACACTAACCCGTACCCTAATACATGCGCTCACCCTAAACCGTTGTCATACCCTAAACTGTACCCTAAACAGTCCCCGTGCCCTAACCCTAACCCTAACCCTAACCCAAACACTTACCCGAAGCCTTACCCTAACCCGTCCCCTAATGCTAATCCGTACGCTAACACTAACCCCTACCCTAACACATATGCTCACCCTAAACCGTTGTCGTACGCTTACATGTACACTAAACCGTCCCCGTCCCCTAACCCTAACCCTAACCATGACCCTAACCATTACCCGAAGCCTTACCCTAAACCGTCCCCTAATACTAACCCGTACGCTAACGCTAACCAGTACCCTAACACGTACCCTCACTCTAAACCGTTGTCGTACCCTAACCTGTACCCTAAAACGTCCCCATCCCCTAACCCTAACCCTAACCCTTACCCGAAGCCTTCCCCTAACCCGTCCCCTAATCCTAACCCGTACGCTAACACTAACCCATACCCTAACACGTATGCTCACCCTAAACCGTTGTCGTACCCTAACCTCTACCCTAAACCGTCCCCGTCCCCTAACCCTAACCCTAAACCTAACCCTAAACCTAACCCTTACCCGAAGCCTTACCCTAACCCGTCCCCTAATCCTAACCTGTACGCTAACACTAACCCGTACACTAACAAGTACACTCACCCTAAAACGTTGTCATACCCTAATCTGTACCCTAAACCGTCCCCTAACCCTAACCCTAAACCTAACCCTTACCCGAAGCCTTACCCTAACCCGTCCTCTAATTCTAAACCGTACGCTAACAGTAAACCGTGCCCTAACACGTACGCTCACCCTAAACCGTTGTCGTACCCTAACCTCTACCCTAAACCGTCCCCGTCCCCTAAACCTAACCCTAACCCTAACCCTAACCCTTAACCGGAGCCTTACACTAACCCGTCCCGTAATACTCAGCCGTACGCTAACTCTAACCCATACCCTAACACGTACGCTCACCCTAAACCGTTGTCGTACCCTAACCTGTATCCTAAACCATCCCCGTCCCCTAACCCTATCCCTAACACTAACCCTAACCCTTACCCGAATCCTTACCCTAACACGTCCCCTAATCTAAACTGTACGCTAACACTAACCCGTACCCTAACACGTACGCTCACCCTAACCATTGTCGTACCCTAACCTGTACCCTAAATCGTGCCCATCCCCTAACCCTTACCCGAAGCCTAACCCTAACTGTAAACCTTACCCGAAGCCTTACACTAACCCGTCACCTAAAACTAACCGTATGCTAACACTAATCCGTGCCCTAACACGTACGCTCACCCTAAAGCGTTGTCGTGTACTAACCTGTACCCTAAACCATCCCCGTCCCCTAACACTAGCCCTAAACCTAACCCTAACACTAACCCTAAACCTTACCCGAAGCCTTACCCTAACCCGTCCCCTAATCCTAACCCGTACCCTAACACTAACCCGTACCCTAACACGTACGCTCACCCAAAACCGTTGTCGTACCCTAACCTGTACCCTAAACCGTCCCTGTCCCCTGACCCTAACCCTAACCCTAACCCTTACCTGAAGCCTTACACTAACCCGTCCCCTGAACGTAACCTGTACGCTAACACTAACCAGTACCCTAACACGTATGCTCACCCTAAACCTTTGTCGTACATTAACCTGTACCCTAAATCGTCCTTGTCCCCTAACCCTAACCCTAACCCTAACCCTAACCCTTACCCTAAGCCTTACCCTAACTCGTCCCCTAACCCTAACCCGTACGCTAACACTAACCCCTACCCTAACACGTACGCTCACCCTAAACCGGTTTCGAGCCTAACCTGTACCCCAAACCGTCCCTGTCCCCTAAACCTAACCCTAACCCTAACCCTAATCCTAACCCTTACCGGAAACCTTACCCTAAACCGTTCCCTAATACTAACCCGTATGCTAACACTAACCCGTACCATAACACCTATGCTCACCCTAAACCGTTGTCGTAACCTAACCTGTACCCTAAACCGTCCCTGTCCCCGTCCCCTAACACTAACCCTAACCTTAACCCTAACACTTACCCGAAGCTTTACCCTAACCCGTCACCTAATCCTAACCCGTACGCTAACACTAAACTGTACCCTAACCCGTACGCTCACCCTAAAACGTTGTTTTACCCTAACCTGTACCCTAAACCATCCCCGTCACCTAAGCCTAACCCGAATCCTAACCCTAACCCTAACCCTTACCCAAAGCCTTACCCTAACCCGTCCCCTAATCCTAACGTGTACGCTAACACTAACCCGTACCCTAACACGTACGCTCACCCTAAACCGTTGTCATACGCTAACCTGTACCCTAAAACTTCCCCGTCCCCTAACCCTAACCTTAACCATAACCCGAACCCTAACGCTTACCAGAAGCCTTACCCTAACCCGTCCCTAATCCTAACCCGTACGCTAACACTAACCCGTACCCTAACACATACGCTCAACCTAAACCTTTGTCGTACCCTAACCTGTACCCTAAACAATCCCTGTCCCCTAACCATAACCCTAACCCTACCTCTAAACCTAAACCTTACCCGAAGCCTTACCCTAACCCGTCCCCTAATCCTAACCCGTTAGCTAACACTAACTTGTACACTGACATGTACGCTCACCCTAAACCGCTGTCGTACCCTAACCTGTACCCTAAACTATCCCGGTCGCCTAACCCTAAACCTAACCCTAACCCTAACCCTAACCCTTACCCGAAGCCTTACCCTAACACGTCCCATAATCGTATCCCGTACGCTAACACTAACCCGTGCCCTAACACACACTCTCACACTAAACCGTTGTTGTAACCTAACCTGTACCCTAAACTGTCCCCTTCCCCTAATCCCTAACCCTAACCCTAATCCTAACCCTTACCCGAAGCCTTACCCTAACCTGCCCCCTAATCCTAACCCGTACGCTAACTCTAACCCGTACCGTAACACGTACGCTCACGCTAAATCGTTGTCATACACTAACCTGTACCCTAAACCGTCCGCGTCCCCGTCCTCTAAACCTAACCCTAACCCTAACCCTAACCCTTACCCGAAGCCTTACCCTAAACCGTCCCCTAATCCTAACCCATACGCTAACACTAACCCGTACCCTAACACTTACGCTCACCCTAAACCGTTGTTGTGCACTAACCTGTACCGTACACCGTCCTTTTCCCCGAACCCTAACCCTAACCCTAACCCTAACACTAACGCTTACCCGAAGCCTTACCCTAACCCGTCCCCTAATCCGAACCCGTAAGCTAACAATAATCCGTACACTAACACGTACGCTCACCCTAAATCTTTGTCGTACCCTAATCTGTACCCTAAACCGTCCACATCCCCTAACCCTAACCCTAAACCTAACCCTAACTCTAAACCTTACCTGAAGCCTTACCCTAAACCGTCCCCTAAACCGAACCCGTACCCTAACAATAACCCGTACACTAACACGTACGCTCACCCTAAACGGTTGTCGTACCCTAACCTGTACCCTAAACCGTCCCCGTCCCCGTCCCCTAACCCTAACCATAAGCCTAACCCTTACCCGAAGCCTTACCCTAACCCATCCCCTAATCCGAACCGTACGCTAACACTAACCCGTACCCTAACCGTACACTCACCCTAAACAGTTGTCGTACGCTAACCTGTATTCTAAACTGTCCCCGTCCCCGTCCCCTTACCCTAAACCTAACCCTAACACTAACCCTTACCCGAAGCCTTACCCTAAACCGTTCCATAATCCTAACCCGTACGCTAACACTAAACCATGCGCTACCACGTAGGCTCAGCCTAAACTGTTGTCATACACTAACCTGTACCCTAAACCGTCCCCGTCCCCGTCCCCGTCCCCTAACCCTAACCCTAACCCTTACCCAAAGCCTTACCCTAACCCGTCCCCTAATCATAAACCGTAGGCTAACACTAACCCGTACCCTAACACGCACACTCACCCTAAACCGTTTGCGTACACTAACCTGTACCCTAAACCGTCCCCGTCCCCTAAACCTAACCCTAACCCTAACCCAAACCCTTATCCAAAGCCTTACCCTAAACGGTCCCCTAATCCTAAACCGTACGCTAACACTAACAAGTACCCAAACACGTACGCTCACCATAAACCGTTGTCGTACCCTAACCTGTACCCTAAACTCTCCCCGTCCCCGTCCCCTAAACTTAACCCTAACCCTAACCCTTACCCAAAGCCTTACACTAACCCCTCCCCTAATCCTAACCCGTACGCTAACACTAAACCATACCCTAACACGTACACTCACCCTAAATCGTTGTTGTACCCTAACCTGTACCCTAAACCGTCCCCGTCCCCGTCCCCTAACCCTAAACCTAACCGTAAACTTAACCCTTACCCGAAGCCTTACCCTAACACGTCCCCTAATCATAACCCGTACGCTAACACTAACCCGTACCCTAACACGTATGCTCACCCGAAACCGTTGTCGTAACCTAACCTGTACCCTAAACCATCCCCGTCCCCTAACCCTAAGCCTAAACCTAACCCTAACCCTAACCCTTACCCGAAGCCTTACCCTAACCCGTCATCTAATCCTAACCCGTACGCTAACACTAACCCGTACCCTAACACGTACGCTCACCCTAAACCGTTATCTTACCCTATCCTGTACACTAAACTGTCCCCATCCCCTAACCCTAACCCTAACCCTCACCCTAACCCTTACCCAAAGCCTTACGCTAACCCGTCCCCTAATCCTAACCTGTACGCTAACACTAACCCGTACCCTAATACATGCGCTCACCCTAAACCGTTGTCATACCCTAAACTGTACCCTAAACAGTCCCCGTGCCCTAACCCTAACCCTAACCCTAACCCAAACACTTACCCGAAGCCTTACCCTAACCCGTCCCCTAATGCTAATCCGTACGCTAACACTAACCCCTACCCTAACACATATGCTCACCCTAAACCGTTGTCGTACGCTTACATGTACACTAAACCGTCCCCGTCCCCTAACCCTAACCCTAACCATGACCCTAACCATTACCCGAAGCCTTACCCTAAACCGTCCCCTAATACTAACCCGTACGCTAACGCTAACCAGTACCCTAACACGTACCCTCACTCTAAACCGTTGTCGTACCCTAACCTGTACCCTAAAACGTCCCCATCCCCTAACCCTAACCCTAACCCTTACCCGAAGCCTTCCCCTAACCCGTCCCCTAATCCTAACCCGTACGCTAACACTAACCCATACCCTAACACGTATGCTCACCCTAAACCGTTGTCGTACCCTAACCTCTACCCTAAACCGTCCCCGTCCCCTAACCCTAACCCTAAACCTAACCCTAAACCTAACCCTTACCCGAAGCCTTACCCTAACCCGTCCCCTAATCCTAACCTGTACGCTAACACTAACCCGTACACTAACAAGTACACTCACCCTAAAACGTTGTCATACCCTAATCTGTACCCTAAACCGTCCCCTAACCCTAACCCTAAACCTAACCCTTACCCGAAGCCTTACCCTAACCCGTCCTCTAATTCTAAACCGTACGCTAACAGTAAACCGTGCCCTAACACGTACGCTCACCCTAAACCGTTGTCGTACCCTAACCTCTACCCTAAACCGTCCCCGTCCCCTAAACCTAACCCTAACCCTAACCCTAACCCTTAACCGGAGCCTTACACTAACCCGTCCCGTAATACTCAGCCGTACGCTAACTCTAACCCATACCCTAACACGTACGCTCACCCTAAACCGTTGTCGTACCCTAACCTGTATCCTAAACCATCCCCGTCCCCTAACCCTATCCCTAACACTAACCCTAACCCTTACCCGAATCCTTACCCTAACACGTCCCCTAATCTAAACTGTACGCTAACACTAACCCGTACCCTAACACGTACGCTCACCCTAACCATTGTCGTACCCTAACCTGTACCCTAAATCGTGCCCATCCCCTAACCCTTACCCGAAGCCTAACCCTAACTGTAAACCTTACCCGAAGCCTTACACTAACCCGTCACCTAAAACTAACCGTATGCTAACACTAATCCGTGCCCTAACACGTACGCTCACCCTAAAGCGTTGTCGTGCACTAACCTGTACCCTAAACCATCCCCGTCCCCTAACACTAGCCCTAAACCTAACCCTAACACTAACCCTAAACCTTACCCGAAGCCTTACCCTAACCCGTCCCCTAATCCTAACCCGTACCCTAACACTAACCCGTACCCTAACACGTACGCTCACCCAAAACCGTTGTCGTACCCTAACCTGTACCCTAAACCGTCCCTGTCCCCTGACCCTAACCCTAACCCTAACCCTTACCTGAAGCCTTACACTAACCCGTCCCCTGAACGTAACCTGTACGCTAACACTAACCAGTACCCTAACACGTATGCTCACCCTAAACCTTTGTCGTACATTAACCTGTACCCTAAATCGTCCTTGTCCCCTAACCCTAACCCTAACCCTAACCCTAACCCTTACCCTAAGCCTTACCCTAACTCGTCCCCTAACCCTAACCCGTACGCTAACACTAACCCCTACCCTAACACGTACGCTCACCCTAAACCGGTTTCGAGCCTAACCTGTACCCCAAACCGTCCCTGTCCCCTAAACCTAACCCTAACCCTAACCCTAATCCTAACCCTTACCGGAAACCTTACCCTAAACCGTTCCCTAATACTAACCCGTATGCTAACACTAACCCGTACCATAACACCTATGCTCACCCTAAACCGTTGTCGTAACCTAACCTGTACCCTAAACCGTCCCTGTCCCCGTCCCCTAACACTAACCCTAACCTTAACCCTAACACTTACCCGAAGCTTTACCCTAACCCGTCACCTAATCCTAACCCGTACGCTAACACTAAACTGTACCCTAACCCGTACGCTCACCCTAAAACGTTGTTTTACCCTAACCTGTACCCTAAACCATCCCCGTCACCTAAGCCTAACCCGAATCCTAACCCTAACCCTAACCCTTACCCAAAGCCTTACCCTAACCCGTCCCCTAATCCTAACGTGTACGCTAACACTAACCCGTACCCTAACACGTACGCTCACCCTAAACCGTTGTCATACGCTAACCTGTACCCTAAAACTTCCCCGTCCCCTAACCCTAACCTTAACCATAACCCGAACCCTAACGCTTACCAGAAGCCTTACCCTAACCCGTCCCTAATCCTAACCCGTACGCTAACACTAACCCGTACCCTAACACATACGCTCAACCTAAACCTTTGTCGTACCCTAACCTGTACCCTAAACAATCCCTGTCCCCTAACCATAACCCTAACCCTACCTCTAAACCTAAACCTTACCCGAAGCCTTACCCTAACCCGTCCCCTAATCCTAACCCGTTAGCTAACACTAACTTGTACACTGACATGTACGCTCACCCTAAACCGCTGTCGTACCCTAACCTGTACCCTAAACTATCCCGGTCGCCTAACCCTAAACCTAACCCTAACCCTAACCCTAACCCTTACCCGAAGCCTTACCCTAACACGTCCCATAATCGTATCCCGTACGCTAACACTAACCCGTGCCCTAACACATACTCTCACACTAAACCGTTGTTGTAACCTAACCTGTACCCTAAACTGTCCCCTTCCCCTAATCCCTAACCCTAACCCTAATCCTAACCCTTACCCGAAGCCTTACCCTAACCTGCCCCCTAATCCTAACCCGTACGCTAACTCTAACCCGTACCGTAACACGTACGCTCACGCTAAATCGTTGTCATACACTAACCTGTACCCTAAACCGTCCGCGTCCCCGTCCTCTAAACCTAACCCTAACCCTAACCCTAACCCTTACCCGAAGCCTTACCCTAAACCGTCCCCTAATCCTAACCCATACGCTAACACTAACCCGTACCCTAACACTTACGCTCACCCTAAACCGTTGTTGTGCACTAACCTGTACCGTACACCGTCCTTTTCCCCGAACCCTAACCCTAACCCTAACCCTAACACTAACGCTTACCCGAAGCCTTACCCTAACCCGTCCCCTAATCCGAACCCGTAAGCTAACAATAATCCGTACACTAACACGTACGCTCACCCTAAATCTTTGTCGTACCCTAATCTGTACCCTAAACCGTCCACATCCCCTAACCCTAACCCTAAACCTAACCCTAACTCTAAACCTTACCTGAAGCCTTACCCTAAACCGTCCCCTAAACCGAACCCGTACCCTAACAATAACCCGTACACTAACACGTACGCTCACCCTAAACGGTTGTCGTACCCTAACCTGTACCCTAAACCGTCCCCGTCCCCGTCCCCTAACCCTAACCATAAGCCTAACCCTTACCCGAAGCCTTACCCTAACCCATCCCCTAATCCGAACCGTACGCTAACACTAACCCGTACCCTAACCGTACACTCACCCTAAACAGTTGTCGTACGCTAACCTGTATTCTAAACTGTCCCCGTCCCCGTCCCCTTACCCTAAACCTAACCCTAACACTAACCCTTACCCGAAGCCTTACCCTAAACCGTTCCATAATCCTAACCCGTACGCTAACACTAAACCATGCGCTACCACGTAGGCTCAGCCTAAACTGTTGTCATACACTAACCTGTACCCTAAACCGTCCCCGTCCCCGTCCCCGTCCCCTAACCCTAACCCTAACCCTTACCCAAAGCCTTACACTAACCCGTCCCCTAATCATAAACCGTAGGCTAACACTAACCCGTACCCTAACACGCACACTCACCCTAAACCGTTTGCGTACACTAACCTGTACCCTAAACCGTCCCCGTCCCCTAAACCTAACCCTAACCCTAACCCAAACCCTTATCCAAAGCCTTACCCTAAACGGTCCCCTAATCCTAAACCGTACGCTAACACTAACAAGTACCCAAACACGTACGCTCACCATAAACCGTTGTCGTACCCTAACCTGTACCCTAAACTCTCCCCGTCCCCGTCCCCTAACCCTAACCCTAATCCTTACCCGAAGCCTTACACTAACCCGTCCCCTAATCCTAACCCATACGCTAACTCTAACCCGTATCCTAACACGTACGCTCACCCTAAACCATTCTCATACACTAACCTGTACCCTAAACCATCCCCGTCAACTAACCTTAACCCTAACCCTTACCCGAAGCCTTACCATAACCCGTCCTCTAATCCTAACCCCTACGCTAACAGTAAACTGTGCCCTAAAATGTACGCTCAACCTAAACCATTGTCCTACCCTAACTTGTACCCTAAACCGTCCCCGTCCCCTAACCCTAACCCTAAACCTAGCCCTAAACCTAAACCTTACCCCGAGCCTTACCCTAACCCGACCCTTAATCCTAACCCGTACGCTAACACTAACACATACCCTAACACGCACGCTCACCCTAAATCTTTGTCGTACCCTAACATGTACCCTAAACCGTCCCCGTCCCCTAACCCTAACCCTATCCCTAACCCTAACACTTACCCGAAGCATTACACTAACCCGTCCCCTAATCCTAATCCGTACGCTAACACTAACCCGTGTCCTAACACGTACCCTCACCCTAAACGGTTGTTGTACCCTAACCTGTACCCTAAACCGTCACCGTCCCCTAGCCGTAACCCTAACCCTAACCCTTACGCGAAGCCTTACCCTAACCCGTCCCCAATCCTAACCTGTACACTAACACTAACAAGTACCATAACACATACGCTCACCCTAAACTGTTGTCGTACACTAACCTGTAACCTAAACCATCCCCGTCCCCTAACCCTAACCCTAACCCTAACCCTAACCCTAACCCTTACCCGAAGCCTTACCCTAATCTGTCCCCTAATCCTAACCCGTATGCTAACACTAACCCTTGCCCTAACACGTACACTCACCCTAAACCATTGTCGTACCCTAACCTGTACCCTGAACCGTCCCTGTACCCTAACCCTAACCCTAACTCTAACCCTAACCCTAACCCTAACACTTACCCGAAGCCTTACCCTAACCCGTCCCATAATCCTAACCCGTACGCTAACACTAACCCGTTCCCTAACACGTACGCTCACCCTAAACCGTTGACGTACCCTAACCTGTACCCTAAACCGTCCCTGTCCCCTAACCCTAACCCTAACCCTAACCCTTACACAAAGCCTTACCCTAACCCGTCCCCTAATCCTAACCCGTACGCTAACACTAACCCGTAACCCAACCCGTATGCTCAACCTAAACCGTTCTCGTACACTAACCTGTACCCTAAACCGTCCCGTCCCGGTCCCCTAACCCTAGCCCTTACCCGAAACCTTACCCTAACATGTCGCCTATTCCTAACCCGTACGCTAACACTATCCCGTACCCTTACACGTACGCTCACCTTAAAACGTTGTTGTACACTAACCTGTAACCTAAACCGTCTCCGTCCCCTAACCCTAACCCTAACCCTTACCCGGAGCCTTACCCTAACCTGTCCCGTAATCCTAACCCGTACGCTAACACTAACCCTTGCCCTAACACGTACGCTCACCCTAAACCGTTGTCGTACCCTAAACCGTCCCTCTACCCTAACCCTAACCCTAACCCTTATCCTAACCCTAAAGCTTACCCGAAGCCTTAACCTAACCCGTCCCCTAATCCTAACCCGTATGCTAACACTAACCCGTCCCCTAACACGTAATCTCACCCTAAACCGTTGTCGTACCCTAACCTATACCCTAAACCGTCCCCGTCCCCGTCCCCTATCCCTAACCCTAAGCCTAACCCTGAAGCTTACCCGAAGCCTTACCCTAACCCGTCCCCTAATTCTAACCCGTACGGTAACACTAACCCGTACCCTAACACGTACGCTCACCCTAAACGGTTGTCGTACCCTAACCTGTACCCTAAACCGTGTCCATCCCCTAAACCTAACCCTAACCCTAACCCTAACCTTAACCTTTACCCGAAGCCTTACCCTAACCCGTCCCCTAATCCTAACCCGTACACTAACACTAACACGTACCCTAACACTTACGGTCACCCTGAACCATTGTCGTACCCTAAACTGTACCCTAAACCGTCCCCGTCCCCTAACCCTAACCCTAACCCTAACCCTAACCCTAACCCTTACCCGAAGCCTTATCCTAACCCGTCCCCTAATCCTAAACTGTACGCTGACACTAACACGTACCCTAACACGTACGATCACCCTAAACCGTTGTCGTAACCTAACCTGTACCCTAAACCGTCCCCGTCCCCGTCACCTAACCATAACGCTAAGCCTAACCCTGAAGCTTACCCGAAGCCTTACCCTAACCCGTCCCCAATCCTAACCCGTACTGTAACACTAACCCGTACCCTAACACGTACACTCACCCTAAACCGTTGTCGTACACTAAACTGTACCCTAAACCGTGTCCGTCCCCTAAACCTAACACTAAACCTAAACCTAACCCTAACCCTTACCCGAAGCCTTACCCTAACCCGTCCCCTAAACATAACCCGTACGCGAACACTAACACGTACCCTAACACGTACGGTCACCCTGAACCGTTGTCGTACACTAAACTGTACCCTAAACCGTCCCCGTCCCTTAACCCTAACCCTAACCCTAACCCTAACCAAAACCCTAATCCTTACCCGAAGCCTTACCATAACCCGTCCCCTAATCCTAACCCATACATTAACACTAAACCGTAACCTAACACCTACGCTCACCCTAAACCGTTGTCGTACACTAACCTGTACCCTAAACCGTCCCTGTCCCCTACACCTAACCATAACCCTAACCCTAACACTAACCCTTACCCGAAGCCTTACCCTAACCCGTCCCCTAATCCTAAGCCGTACGCTAACACTAACCCGTACACTAACACGTATGATCACCCTAAACCGTTGTCGTACCCTTACTTGTAACCTAAACCGTCCCCGTCCCCTAACCCTAACCCTAACCCTAACCCTAACACTTACCCAAAGCCTTACCCTAACACATCAACTAAACCTAAATCGTACGCTAACACTAACCCATGCCCTAACACGTACGCTCACCCTAAACCGTTGTCGTACACTAACCTGTACCCTAAACTGTCCCTGTCCCCTAACCCTAACCCTAAGCCTAACCCTAACCATTACGCAAAGCCTTACCCTAACCCGTCCCCCAATCCTAACCCGTACGCTAACACTAACACGTACCCTAACACTTACGGTCACCCTGAACCATTGTCGTACCCTAAACTGTACCCTAAACCGTCCCCGTCCCTTAACCCTAACCCGAACCCTAACCCTAATCCTTACCCGAAGCCTTACCATAACCCGTCCCCTAATCCTAAACTGTACGCTAACACTAAACCGTAACCTATCACGTACGCTCACACTAAACTGTTGTTGTACCCTAACCTGTACCCTAAACCGTCCCTGGCCCCTAACCCTAACTCTAACACTAACCCTTACCCGAAGCCTAACACTAACCCGTCCCCTAATCCTAAGCCGTGCGCTAACAATAACCCATAACCCAACATGTACGCTCAAACTAAACCGTTGTCGTACCCTAAACTGTCCCCATCCCCTAACCCTAACCCTAACCCTAACCCTAACCCTTACCCGAAGCCTTACCCTAACCCGTCCCCTAATCCTAACCCGTATGCTAACACTAACCCGTACCCTAACACGTACGCTCACCCTAAAACGTTGTTGTACCCAAACTTTTGCCCTAAACCGTCCCCGTCCCCGTCCCCTAACCCTAACGCTAACCCTTACCCAAAGCCTTACCCTAACACGTCCCCTAATCCTAACCCGTACGCTAACACTAAACCGTACCTTAACACGTACGCTCACTCTAAACAGTTGTCGTACCCTAACCTGTACCCTAAACCGTCCCCGTCCCCTAACCCTAACCCTAACCCTAACCCTTACCCAAAGCCTTACCGTAATCTGTCCCCTAATCCTAACCCATATGCTAACACTAAGCCGTACCCTAACACGTATGCTCACCCTAAACCATTGTCGTACCCTAACCTGTACCCTAAACCATCCCCGTGCCCTAACCCTAACCCTATCCCTAACCCTAACCCTAACCCTAACCCTTACTCGAAGCCTTCCCATAACCCGTCCCCTAATGCTAACCCGTACGTTAACACTAAACCTTACCCTAACACGTACGCACACTCTAAACTGTTGTCATATCCTATCCTGTACCCTAAACCTTCCCCGTGCCCGTCCCCTAACCCTAACCCTAACCCTTACCCGAAGCGTTACCCTAACCTGTCCCCTAATCCTAACCCGAACGCTAACACTAACCCATGCCCTAACACATACGCTCACCCTAAAGCGTTGTCGTTCCCTAACCTGTACCCTAAACCGTCCCCGTCCCCTAACCCTAACACTAACCCTAATACTAACCCTTACCCGAAGCCTTCCGTTAACCCGCCCCCTAATCCTAACCCGTACGCTAACCCTAACCCGTACCCTAACACGTACGCTCACACTAAACCGTTGTCGTACCCTAAACTGTACCCTGAACCGTCCCCATCCCCAAACCCTAACCCTAACCCTTACCCGAAGCCTTACACTAACCTGTCCCCTAATCCTAACCCGTACGCTAACACTAACCCGTACCCTAACACATAGGCTCACTCTAAACCGTTCTCGTACACTAACCTGTACCCTAAACCGTCCCCATCCCCTAACCCTAACCCTAACCCTTACCCGGAGCCTTACCCTAACCTGTCCTCTAATCCTAAACCGTACGCTAACACTAACCCGTACCCTAACATGTTCGCTCACCCTAAACCGTTATCTTAACCTAAGCTGTACCCTAAACAGTCGCCGTCGCCTAAACATAACCGTAACCCTAACCCTAACACTAACACTTACCCGAAGGCTTACCCTAACCCGTCCCCTAATCCTAAACCGTACGCTAACACTAACCCGTACCCTAACACGTACGCTCACCCTAAACCGTTGTCGTAGCCTAACCTGTACCCTAAACCCTCCCCATGCCCTAACACTTACCCTAAACCTAACCCTAACCCTAACCCTTACCCGAAGCCTTACCCTAACCCATCACCTAATCGGAACCCGTACGCTAACACTAACCAATACCCTATCACGTACGCTCACCCTAAACCGTTGTTGTACCCTAACCTGTACCCTAAACCCTCCCCATCCCCTAACCCTAACCCTAAACCTAAACCTAAACCTAACCCTTACCCGAAGCTTATCCTAACCCGTCCACTAATCCTAACCCGTTCGCTAACACTAACACATACCCTACCACGTACGCTCACCCTAAAGCATTGTTGTACCCTAACGTGTACCCTAAACCGTTCCCGTGCCCTAACCCTAACCCTAACCCTAACCCAAACCCTAACCCTTACCCGGAGCCTTACCCTAACCCGTCCCCTAATCCTAACCCGTACGCTAACACTAACCTGTGCCCTAACACGTACGCTCAACCTAAACCATTGTCGTACACTAACCTGTACCCTAAACCGTCCCCTAACCCTAACCCTAACCCTAACACTTACCCGAATCCTTACCCTAACCCGTCCTCTAATCCTAACCTGTACGCTAACAGTAAACTGTGCCCTAACATGTACCCTCACCCTAAACCGTTGTCCTACCCTAACCTGTACCCTAAACCGTCCCCGTCCGTAACCGTAACCCTAACACATACCCGAAGCCTTACACTAACCCGTGTCCTAATCCTAACCCGTACGTTAACACTAACCCGTAACCTAACATGTACGCTCACCCTAAACCGTTGTCGTACCCCAACCTGTACCCTAAACCGTCCCCGTCCCCTAACCCTAAACCTAACCCTAAACCAAAACCTAAACTTTACCTGAAGCTTTACCCTAACCCATCCCATAATCCTATCCCGTACGCTAACCCTAACCCGTACCCTACCACGTACGCTCACCCTAAACCGTTGTCGTACCCTAACCTGTACCCTAAACCGTCCCCGTCCCCTAACAGTAACCCTAAACCTAACCCTAACCCTAACCCTTAACCGAAGCCTTACCCTAACCCGTCCCTTAATCCTAACCCGTACGCTAACACTAAACCGAGTCCTAACACGTACGCTCACCCTAAAACTTTGTCGTACCCTAACCTGTACCCTAAACCGTCCCCATCCCATAACCCTTACCCTAACCCTAACAATTACCCGAATCCTTAACCTAACCCGTCCTCTAATCCTAACACGTACGCTAACAGTAAACCGTGCCCTAAAACATACGCTCACCCTAAACCGTTGTCGTACCCTAACCTGTACCCTAAACCGTCCCCGTTCCCTAACCCTAACCCTAACCATAACCCTTACCCGAAGCCTTACCCTAACCCGTCCCCTGATCCTCTCACGTACGCTAACACTAACCCATACCCTATCACGTACGCTCACCCTAAACATTTGTCGTACACTAACCTGTACCCTAAACCGTCCCCATACCTTAACCCTAACCGTAACCCTAACCCTAACCCTAACCCTAACGCTTACCCGAAGCCTTACCCTAACCCGTCCCCTAATACTAACCAGTACGCTAACACTAACCCGTACCCTAACACGTACGCTCACCCTAAACAGTTGACGTACCGTAACCTGTACCCTAAACCTTCCCCGTCCCCTAACCCTAACCCTAACCCTAACCCTTACCAGAAGCCTTACCTTAACCCGTCCCCAATCCTAACCCGTACGCTAACACTAACAAGTACCCTAACACATACGCTCACCCTAAACTGTTGTCGTACACTAACCTGTAACCTAAACCTTCCCCGTCCCCTAACCCTAACTCTAAGCCTAACCCTAACCCTAACCCTTACCCGAAGCCTTACCCTAATCTGTCCCATAATCCTAACCCGTATGCTAACACTAACCCTTGCCCTAACACGTACACTCACCCTAAACCATTGTCGTACCCTAACCTGTACCCTGAACCGTCCCTGTACCCTAACCTTAACCCTAACTCTAACCCTAACCCTAACCCTAACACTTACCCGAAGCCTTACCCTAACCCGTCCCATAATCCTAACCCGTACGCTAACACTAACCCGTACCCTAACACGTACGCTCACCCTAAACCGTTGACGTACCCTAATCTGTACCCTAAACCGTCCCTGTCCCCTAACCCTAACCCTAACCCTAACCCTTACCAGAAGCCTTACCCTAACCCGTCCCGTAATCCTAACCCGTACGCTAACAGTAACCCGTACCCTAACACGTACGCTCACCCTAAAACCTTGTCGTACCCTAACC
Organism: Delphinapterus leucas; assembly: GCF_059928025.1. Taxonomy (NCBI): domain Eukaryota; kingdom Metazoa; phylum Chordata; class Mammalia; order Artiodactyla; family Monodontidae; genus Delphinapterus; species Delphinapterus leucas. The sequence goes on along the minus strand of NW_028322232.1, from coordinate 10,043,023 downwards.
TGTACCCTAAATCGTCCCTGTCCCCTAACCCTAACCCTAACCCTAACCTTAAACCTTACCCGACGCCTTACCCTAACCCGTCCCATAATCCTAACCCGTACGCTAACACTAACCCGTACCCTAACATGTACGCTCACCCTAAACTGTTATCGTAACCTAACCTGTACCCTAAACCGTCCCTGTCCCCGACCCTTAACCCTAACCCTTACTTGACGCCTTACCCTAACCCGTCCCCAAATCCTAACCCGTACGCTAACACTAACCCGTACCCTAACACGCACGCTCACCCTAAACCGTTGTCGTACCGTAACATGTACCCTAAACCGTCCCCGTCCCCTAACCCTAACCCTAACCCTAAACCTAAACCTAACCCTTACCCGAAACCTTACCATAACCCGTCCTCTAATCCTAACCCGTACGCTAACAGTAAACTGTGCCCTAACATGTACGCTGAACCTAAACCATTGTCCTACCCTAACCTGTACCCTAAACCGTCCCACTCCCCTAACCCTAACCCTAACCCTAACCCTAACCCTTACACCAAGCCTTACCCTAACCCGTGCCCTAATCCTAACCCGTACGCTAACACTAACCCATACCCTAACACGTACGCTCACCCTAAACCGCTGTCGTACACTAACCTGTACCCTAAACCGTCCCCGTACCCGTCCCCGTCCCCGTCCCCTAACCCTAAACCTAACCCTTACCCGAAGCCTTACCCTAACCCGTCCCCTAATCCTAACCCGTACGCTAACACTAACCCGTGCCCTAACACGTACGCTCACCCTAAAGTGTGGTTGTACCCTAACCAGTACACTAAACCGTCCCCGTCCCCGTTTCCTAACCCTAACCCTAACCCAAACCCTAAGCCTTACCCGAAGCCTTACCCTAACCCGTCTCATAATCCTAACCGATACGTTAAAACTAACCCATGCCCTAACACATACGCTCACCCTAAACCGTTGTCATACCCTAACCTGTACCCTAAACCGTCCCCGTCCCCTAACCCTAACCCTAATCCTTACCCGAAGCCTTACACTAACCCGTCCCCTAATCCTAACCCATACGCTAACTCTAACCCGTATCCTAACACGTACGCTCACCCTAAACCATTCTCATACACTAACCTGTACCCTAAACCATCCCCGTCAACTAACCTTAACCCTAACCCTTACCCGAAGCCTTACCATAACCCGTCCTCTAATCCTAACCCGTACGCTAACACTAAACTGTGCCCTAAAATGTACACTCAACCTAAACCATTGTCCTACCCTAACTTGTACCCTAAACCGTCCCCGTCCCCTAACCCTAACCCTAAACCTAGCCCTAAACCTAAACCTTACCGCAAGCCTTACCCTAACCCGACCCTTAATCCTAACCCGTACGCTAACACTAACCCATACCCTAACACGCACGCTCACCCTAAATCTTTGTCGTACCCTAACATGTACCCTAAACCGTCCCCGTCCCCTAACCCTAACCCTAAACCTAACCCTAACACTTACCCGAAGCATTACACTAACCCGTCCCGTAATCCTAATCCGTACGCTAACACTAACTCATGTCCTAACACGTACCCTCACCCTAAACCGTTGTCGTACCCTAACCTGTACCCTAAACCGTCACCGTCCCCTAGCCCTAACCCTAACCCTAACCCTTACGTGAAGCCTTACCCTAACCCGTCCCCAATCCTAACCCGTACGCTAACACTAACAAGTACCCTAACACATACGCTCACCCTAAAATGTTGTCGTACACTAACCTGTAACCTAAACCGTCCCCGTCCCCTAACCCTAACCCTAACCCTAACCCTAACCCTAACCCTTACCCGAAGCCTTACCCTAATCTGTCCCCTAATCCTAACCCGTATGCTAACACTAACCCTTGCCCTAACACGTACACTCACCCTAAACCATTGTCGTACCCTAACCTGTACCCTGAACCGTCCCTGTACCCTAACCCTAACCCTAACTCTAACCCTAACCCTAACCCTAACACTTACCCGAAGCCTTACCCTAACCCGTCCCATAATCCTAACCCGTACGCTAACACTAACCCGTACCCTAACACGTACGCTCACCCTTAATCGTTTTCGTACCCTAACCTGTACCCTAAACCATCCCCGTCCCCTAACCCTAACCCTAACACTATCCCTAACCCTTACCCGAAGCCTTACCCTAACTCGGCCCCCAATTCTAAACCATACGCTAACACTAACCCGTACCCTAACACGTACGGTCACCCTAAAACTTTGTCGTACCCTAACCTGTACCCTAAGTCGTCCCCTTCCCCTAAGCCTAACCCTAACCCTAATACTTACCCGAAGCCTTACCCTAAACCGTCCCCTAATCCTAACCCGTACGCTAACACTAACCGGTGCCCTAAAACGAATGCTCACCCTAAACCGCTGTCGTACAATAACCTGTACCCTAAACCGTCCCCGTCCCCGTCCCCTAACCCTAACCCTAAACCTAACCCTTACCCGAAGCCTTACCCTAACCCGTCCCCTAATCCTAACCCGTACGCTAACACTAACCCGTGCCCTAACAGGTACGCTCACCCTAAAGCGTGGTCGTACACTAACCTGTACACTAAACCGTCCCCGTCCCCGTTCCCTAACCCTAACCCTATCCCAAACCCTACCCCTTACCCGAAGCCTTACCCTAACCCGTCCCATAATCCTAAATAATACGCTAAAACTACCCCATGCCCTAACACATACGCTCACCCTAAACCGTTGTCGTACCCTAACCTGTACCCTAAACCGTCTCCGTCCCCGTCCCCTAAACTTAACCCTAAACCTCACCCTTACCCGTAGCCTTACCCTAACCCGTCCCCTATTCCTAACCTATACGCTAACTCTAACCCGTACCCTAAAATGTACGCTCACCCTAAAGAGTTGTCGTACACTAACCTCTACCCAAAACCTTCCCCGTCCCCGTCCCCTAACCCTAACCCTAACCCTAACCCTTACCCGAAGCCTTACCCTAACAAGTCCCCAATCCTAACCCGTACGCTAACACTAACACATACCCTAACACGTACGCTCACCCTAAACCGTTGTCGTACCCTAACCTATACCCTAAACAGTCCCCGTACCCTAACCCTAACCCTAACCCTAACCCTTACCCGAAGCCTTACCCTAACCCATCCCCTAATCCTAACCTGTACGCTAACACTAAACCTTACCCTACCACGTACGCACACTCTAAACTGTTGTCATATCCTATCCTGTACGCTAAAACTTTCCCGTGCCCGTCCCCTAACCCTAACCCTAACCCTTACCCGAAGCCTTACCCTAACCTGTCCCCTAATCCTAACCCGTACGCTAACACTAACCCTTACCCTAACACGTACGCACACCCTAAACTGTTGTCAAATCCTATCCTGTACCCTAAACCTTCCCCGTTCCTGTCCCCTAACCCTAACCCTAACCCTTACCCGAAGCCTTACCCTAACCTGTCCCCTAATCCTAACCCGTACGCTAACACTAACCCGTGCCCTAACACATACGCTCACCCTAAAGCGTTGTCGTACACTAACCTGTACCCTAAACCGTCCCCGTCCCCTAACCCTAACACTAACCCTAATACTAACCCTTACCCGAAGCCTTCCGTTAACCCGCCCCCTAATCCTAACCCGTACGCTAACCCTAACCCGTACCCTAACACGTACGCTCACCCTAAACCGTTGTCGTACCCTAAACTGTACCCTGAACCGTCCCCATCCCCAAACCCTAACCCTAACCCTTACCCGAAGCCTTACACTAACCTGTCCCCTAATCCTAACCCGTACGCTAACACTAACCCGTACCCTAACACATAGGCTCATTCTAAACCGTTCTCGTACACTAACCTGTACCCTAAACCATCCCCATCCCCTAACCCTAACCCTAACCCTTACCCGGAGCCTTATCCTAACCCGTCCTCTAATCCTAAACCGTACGCTAACACTAACCCGTACCCTAACATGTTCGCTCACCGTAAACCGTTATCTTAACCTAAGCTGTACCCTAAACAGTCCCCGTCGCCTAAACATAACCGTAACCCTAACCCTAACACTTACCCGAATCCTTACCCTAACCCATCCTCTAATCCTAACCTGTACGCTAACAGTAAACTGTGCCCTAACATGTACCCTCACCCTAAACCGTTGTCCTACCCTAACCTCTACCCTAAACCGTCCCCGTCCCTAACCGTAACCCTAACACATACCCGAAGCCTTACCCTAACCCGTGTCCTAATCCTAACCCGTACGTTAACACTAACCCGTACCCTAACACGTACGCTCACCCTAAACCGTTGTCGTACCCCAACCTGTACCCTAAACCGTCCCTGTCCCCTAACCCTAACCCTAACCCTAAACCAAAACCTAACCTTTACCCGAAGTTTTACCCTAACCCATCCCATAATCCTATCCCGTACGCTAACCCTAACCCGTACCCTACCACGTACGCTCACCCTAAACCGTTGTCGTACCCTAACCTGTACCCTAAACCGTCCCCGTCCCCTAACAGTAACCCTAAACCTAACCCTAACCCTAACCCTTACCCGAAGCCTTACCCTAAACCGTCCCTTAATCCTAACCCGTACGCTAACACTAAACCGAGTCCTAACACGTACGCTCACCCTAAAACTTTGTCGTACCCTAACCTGTACCCTAAACCGTCCCCATCTCGTAACCCTTACCCTAACCCTAACAATTACCCGAATCCTTAACCTAACCCGTCCTCTAATCCTAACACGTACGCTCACAGTAAACCGTGCCCTAACACATACGCTCACCCTAAACCGTTGTCGTACCCTAACCTGTACCCTAAACCGTCCCCGTTCCCTAACCCTAACCCTAACCATAACCCTTACCCGAAGCCTTACCCTAATCCGTCCCCTGATCCTATCACGTACGCTAACACTAACCCATACCCTATCACGTACGCTCACCCTAAACATTTGTCGTACACTAACTTGTAGCCTAAACCGTCCCCGTCCCTTAACCCTAACCGTAACCCTAACCCTAACCCTAACCCTAACGCTTACCCGAAGCCTTACCCTAACGCGTCCCCTAATACTAACCAGTACGCTAACACTAACCTGTACCCTAACACGTACGCTCACCCTAAATCGTTGACGTACCCTAACCTGTACCCTAAACCGTCCCCGTCCCCTAACCCTAACCCTAAACCTAGCCCTAAACCTAAACCTTACCCCAAGCCTTACCCTAACCCGACCCTTAATCCTAACCCGTACGCTTACACTAACCCATACCCTAACACGCACGCTCACCCTAAATCTTTGTCGTACCCTAACATGTACCCTAAACCATCCCCGTCCCCTAACCCTAACCCTAACCCTAACCCTAACACTTACCCGAAGCATTACACTAACCCGTCCCCTAATCCTAATCCGTACGCTAACACTAACCCGTGTCCTAACACGTACCCTCACCCTAAACCGTTTTCGTACCCTAACCTGTACCCTAAACCGTCACCGTCCCCTAGCCCTAACCCTAACCCTAACCCTTACGCGAAGCCTTACCCTAACCCGTCCCCAATCCTAACCCGTACGTTAACACTAACAAGTACCCTAACACATACGCTCACCCTAAACTGTTGTCGTACACTAACCTGTAACCTAATCCGTCCCCGTCCCCTAACCCTAACCCTAACCCTAACCCTAACCCTTACCCGAAGCCTTACCCTAATCTGTCCCCTAATCCTAACCCGTATGCTAACACTAACCCTTGCCCTAACACGTACACTCACCCTAAACCATTGTCGTACCCTAACCTGTACCCTGAACCGTCCCTGTACCCTAACCCTAACCCTAACTCTAACCCTAACCCTAACCCTAACACTTACCCGAAGCCTTACCCTAACCCGTCCCATAATCCTAACCCGTACGCTAACACTAACCAGTACCCTAACACGTATGCTCACCCTAAATCGATTTCGTACCCTAACCTGTACCCTAAACCATCCCCGTCCCCTAACCCTAACCCTAACACTATCCCTAACCCTTACCCGAAGCCTTACCCTAACTCGGCCCCCAATTCTAAACCATAAGCTAACACTAACCCGTACCCTAACACGTACGCTAACCCTAAAATTTTGTCGTACCCTAACCTGTACCCTAAGTCGTCCCCTTCCCCTAAGCCTAACCCTAACCCTAATACTTACCCGAAGCCTTACCCTAAACCGTCCCCTAATCCTAACCCTTACGCTAACACTAACCCGTGCCCTAAAACGAATGCTCACCCTAAACCGCTGTCGTACACTAACCTGTACCCTAAACCGTCCCCGTCCCCGTCCCCTAACCCTAACCCTAAACCTAACCCTTACCCGAAGCCTTACCCTAACCCGTCCCCTAATCCTAACCCGTACGCTAACACTAACCCGTGCCCTAACAGGTACGCTCACCCTAAAGCGTGGTCGTACCCTAACCTGTACACTAAACCGTCCCCATCCCCGTTCCCTAACCCTAACCCTATCCCAAACCCTACCCCTTACCCAAAGCCTTACCCTAACCCGTCCCATAATCCTAAATAATACGCTAAAACTACCCCATGTCCTAACACATACGCTCACCCTAAACCGTTGTCGTACCCTGACCTATACACTAAACCGTCCCTGTAGCCTAACCCTAACCCTAACCCTAACCCTAACCCTTACCCGAAGCCTTACCCTAACCCGTCCCATAATCCTACTCCGTACGCTAACACTAACCCGTACCCTAACACGTACGCTCACCCTAAACCGTTGTCGTACCATAACCTGTACCCTAAACCGTCCCCGTCCCCGTCCCCTAAACATAACCCTAAACCTCACCCTTACCCGTAGCCTTCCCCTAACCCGTCCCCTATTCCTAACCTATACGCTAACTCTAACCCGTACCCTAACATGTACGCTCACCCTAAAGAGTTGTCGTACACTAACCTCTACCCTAAACCGTCCCCGTCCCCGTCCCCTAACCCTAACCCTAACCCTAACCCTTACCCGAAGCCTTACCCTAACAAGTCCCCAATCCTAACCCGTACGCTAACACTAACACATACCCTAACAAGTACGCTCACCCTAAACCGTTGTCGTACCCTAACCTATACCCTAAACAGTCCCCGTACCCTAACCCTAACCCTAACCCAAACCCTTACCCGAAGCCTTACCCTAACCCGTCCCCTAATCCTAACCCGTACGCTAACACTAAACCTTACCCTAACACGTACGCACACTCTAAACTGTTGTCATATCCTATCCTGTACCCTAAACCTTCCCCGTGCCCGTCCCCTAACCCTAACCCTTACCCGAAGCCTTACCCTAACCTGTCCCCTAATCCTAACCCGTACGCTAACACTAACCCTTACCCTAACACGTACACACACCCTAAACTGTTGTCAAATCCTATCCTGTACCCTAAACCTTCCCCGTGCCCGTCCCCTAACCCTAACCCTTACCAGAAGCCTTACCCTAACCCGTCCCGTAATCCTAACCCGTACGCTAACACTAACCCGTACCCTAACATATACGCTCACCCTAAAACCTTGTCGTACCCTAACCTGTACCCTAAATCGTCCCTGTCCCCTAACCCTAACCCTAACCCTAACCTTAAACCTTACCCGACGCCTTACCCTAACCCGTCCCATAATCCTAACCCGTACGCTAACACTAACCCGTACCCTAACATGTACGCTCACCCTAAAACCTTGTCGTACCCTAACCTGTACCCTAAATCGTCCCTGTCCCCTAACCCTAACCCTAACCCTAACCTTAAACCTTACCCGACGCCTTACCCTAACCCGTCCCATAATCCTAACCCGTACGCTAACACTAACCCGTACCCTAACATGTACGCTCACCCTAAACTGTTATCGTACCCTAACCTGTACCCTAAACCGTCCCTGTCCCCGACCATTAACCCTAACCCTAACCCTAACCCTAACCCTTACTTGACGCCTTACCCTAACCCGTCCCCAAATCCTAACCCGTATGCTAACACTAACCCGTACCCTAACACGCACGCTCACCCTAAACCGTTGTCGTACACTAACATGTACCCTAAACCGTCCCCGTCCCCTAACCCTAACCCTAACCCTAAACCTAAACCTAACCCTTACCCGAAGCCTTACCATAACCCGTCCTCTAATCCTAACCCGTACGCTAACAGTAAACTGTGCCCTAACATGTACGCTGAATCTAAACCAATGTCCTACCCTAACCTGTACCCTAAACCATCCCACTCCCCTAACCCTAACCCTAACCCTAACCCTTACACCAAGCCTTACCCTAACCCGTGCCCTAATCCTAACCCGTACGCTAACACTAACCCATACCCTAACACGTACGCTCACCCTAAACCGCTGTCGTACACTAACCTGTACCCTAAACTGTCCCCGTCCCCGTCCCCGTCCACTAACCCTAATCCTAAACCTAACCCTTACCCGAAGCCTTACCCTAACCCGTCCCCTAATCCTAAACCATATGCTAACACTAACCCGTGCCCTAACACGTACGCTCACCCTAAAGTGTGGTTGTACCCTAACCAGTACACTAAACCGTCCCCGTCCCCGTTCCCTAACCCTAACCCTAACCCAAACCCTAAGCCTTACCCGAAGCCTTACCCTAACCCGTCTCATAATCCTAACCGATACGCTAAAACTAACCCATGCCCTAACACATACGCTCAACCTAAACCGTTGTCATACCCTAACCTGTACCCTAAACCGTCCCCGTCCCCTAAACCTAACCCTAATCCTTATGCGAAGCCTTACACTAACCCGTCCCCTAATCCTAACCCATACGCTAACTCTAACCCGTATCCTAACACGTACGCTCACCCTAAACCATTCTCATACACTAACCTGTACCCTAAACCATCCCCTTCAACTAACCTTAACCCTAACCCTTACCCGAAGCCTTACCATAACCCGTCCTCTAATCCTAACCTGTACGGTAAGAGTAAACTGTGCCCTAAAATGTACACTCAACCTAAACCATTGTCCTACCCTAACTTGTACCCTAAACCGTCCCCGTCCCCTAACCCTAACCCTAAACCTAGCCCTAAACCTAAACCTTACGCCAAGCCTTAACCTAACCCGACCCTTAATCCTAACCCGTACGCTAACACTAACCCATACCCTAACACGCACGCTCACCCTAAATCTTTGTCGTACCCTAACATGTACCCTAAACCGTCCCCGTCCCCTAACCCTAACCCTAACCCTAACCCTAACACTTACCCGAAGCATTACACTAACCCGTCACCTAATCCTAATCCGTACGCTAACACTAACCCGTGTCCTAACACGTACCCTCACCCTAAACCGTTGTCGTACCCTAACCTGTACCCTAAACCGTCAACGGCCCCTAGCCCTAACCCTAACCCTAACCCTTATGCGAAGCCTTACCCTAACCCGTCCCCAATCCTAACCCGTACGCTAACACTAACAAGTACCCTAACACATACGCTCACCCTAAACTGTTGTCGTACACTAACCTGTAACCTAAACCGTCCCCGTCCCCTAACCCTAACCCTAACCCTAACCCTAACCCTAACCCTTATCCGAAGCCTTACCCTAATCTGTCCCCTAATCCTAACCCGTATGCTAACACTAACCCTTGCCCTAACACGTACACTCACCCTAAACCATTGTCGTACCCTAACCTGTACCCTGAACCGTCCCTGTACCCTAACCCTAACCCTAACTCTAACCCTAACCCTAACCCTAACACTTACCCGAAGCCTTACCCTAACCCGTCCCATAATCCTAACCCGTACGCTAACACTAACCCGTACCCTAACACGTACGCTCACCCTAAACCGTTGACGTACCCTAACCTGTACCTTAAACCGTCCCCGTCCCCTAACCCTAACCCTAACCCTAACCCTTACCAGAAGCCTTACCCTAACCCGTCCCGTAATCCTAACCCGTACGCTAACACTAACCCGTACCCTAACACGTACGCTCACCCTAAAACCTTGTCGTACCCTAACCTGTACCCTAAATCGTCCCTGTCCCCTAACCCTAACCCTAAACCTAACCTTAAACCTTACCCGAAGCCTTACCCTAACCGGTCCCCTAAACCTAACCCGCACGCTAACACTAACCCGTTCCCTAACACGTACGCTCACCCGAAACATTTGTCGTACACTAAGCTGTACCCTAAACCGTCCCCATTACCTAACACTAACCCGAACCCTAACCATAACCCTAAACCTTACCCGAAGCCTTACCCTAACCCGTCCCCTAATCCTAACCGTACGCTAACACTAACCCGTGCCCTAACACGTACGCTCACCCTAAAGCGTTGTCGTACCCTAACCTGTACCCTAAACCGTTCCTGTCCCTGTTCCCTAACCCTAACCCTAACCCAAACCCTAACCCTTACCCGAAGCCTTACACTAACCCATCCCAAAATCCTAAACGCTACGCTAACACTAACCCGTGCCCTAACACGTACGCTCACCCTAAACCGTTGTCGTACATTAACCTGTACCCTAAATCGTCCCTGTCCCCTAACACTAACCCTAACCCTAATCCTTACCCGAAGCCTTACCCTAACTCGTCCCCTAATTCTAACCCGTATGCTAACACTAACCTGTATCCTAACACATACGCTCACCCTAAAACTTTGTCGTACACTAAGCTGTACCCTAAATTGTCCCCGTCCCCTAACCCTAAACCTAACCCTTACACAAAGCCTTACCCTAACCCGTCCCCTAATCCTAACCCGTACGCTAACACTAACCCGTAACCCAACCCGTATGCTCAACCTAAACCGTTCTCGTACACTAACCTGTACCCTAAACCGTCCCGTCCCCGTCCCCTAACCCTAGCCCTTACCCGAAACCTTACCCTAACATGTCCCCTATTCCTAACCCGTACGCTAACACTATCCCGTACCCTTACACGTACGCTCACCTTAAAACGTTGTCGTACACTAACCTGTAACCTAAACCGTCTCCGTCCCCTAACCCTAACCCTAAACCTAGCCCTAAACCTAAACCTTACCCCAAGCCTTACCCTAACCCGACCCTTAATCCTAACCCGTACGCTAACACTAACCCATACCCTAACACGCACGCTCACCCTAAATCTTTGTCTTACCCTAACATGTACCCTAAACCGTCCCCGTCCCATAACCCTAACCCTAACGCTAACCCTAACACTTACCCGAAGCATTACACTAACCTGTCCCCTAATCCTAATCCGTACGCTAACACTAACCCGTGTCCTAACACGTACCCTCACCCTAAACCGTTGTCGTACCCTAACCTGTACCCTAAACCGTCACCGTCCCCTAGCCCTAACCCTAACCCTAACCCTTACGCGAAGCCTTACCCTAACCCGTCCCCAATCCTAACCCGTACGCTAACACTAACAAGTACCCTAACACATACGCTCACCCTAAACTGTTGTCGTACACTAACCTGTAACCTAAACCGTCCCCGTCCCCTAACCCTAACCCTAACCCTAACCCTAACCCTAACCCTAACCCTAACCCTTACCCGAAGCCTTACCCTAATCTGTCCCCTAATCCTAACCCGTATGCTAACACTAACCCTTGCCCTAACACGTACACTCACCCTAAACCATTGTCGTACCCTAACCTTTACCCTGAACCGTCCCTGTACCCTAACCCTAACCCTAACTCTAACCCTAACCCTAACCCTAACACTTACCCGAAGCCTTACCCTAACCCGTCCCATAATCCTAACCCGTACGCTAACACTAACCCGTACCCTAACACGTACGCTCACCCTAAATCGTTTTCGTACCCTAACCTGTACCCTAAACCATCCCCGTCCCCTAACCCTAACCCTAACACTATCCCTAACCCTTACCCGAAGCCTTACCCTAACTCGGCCCCCAATTCTAAACCATACGCTAACACTAACCCGTACCCTAACACGTACGCTCACCCTAAAACTTTGTCGTACCCTAACCTGTACCCTAAGTCGTCCCCTTCCCCTAACCCTAACCCTAAACCTAACCCTTACCCGAAGCCTTACCCTAACCCGTCCCCTAATCCTAACCCGTACGCTAACACTAACCCGTGCCCTAACAGGTACGCTCAACCTAAAGCGTGTTCGTACCCTAACCTGTACACTAAACCGTCCCCGTCCCCGTTCCCTAACCCTAACCCTATCCCAAACCCTACCCCTTACCCGAAGCCTTACCCTAACCCGTCCCATAATCCTAAATAATACGCTAAAACTACCCCATGCCCTAACACATACGCTCACCCTAAACCGTTGTCGTACCCTAACCTGTACCCTAAACCGTCCCTGTAGCCTAACCCTAACCCTAACCCTAACCCTAACCCTTACCCGAAGCCTTACCCTAAACCGTCCCCTAATCCTAACCCGTACGCTAACACTAACCCGTACCCTAACACGTACGCTCACCCTAAACCGTTGTCGTACCATAACCTGTACCTAAACCATCCCCGTCCCCGTCCCCTAAACTTAACCCTAAACCTCACCCTTACCCGTAGCCTTACCCTAACCCGTCCCCTATTCCTAACCTATACGCTAACTCTAACCCGTACCCTAACATGTACGCTCACCCTAAAGAGTTGTCGTACACTAACCTCTACCCTAAACCGTCCCCGTCCCCGTCCCCTAACCCTAACCCTAACCCTAACCCTTACCCGAAGCCTTACCCTAACAAGTCACCAATCCTAACCCGTACGCTAACACTAACACATACCCTAACACGTACGCTCACCCTAAACCGTTGTCGTACCCTAGCCTATACCCTAAACAGTCCCCGTACCCTAACCCTAACCCTAACCCTAACCCTTACCCGAAGCCTTACCCTAACCCGTCCCCTAATCCTAACCCGTACGCTAACACTAAACCTTACCCTAACACGTACGCACACTCTAAACTGTTGTCATATCCTATCCTGTACCCTAAACCTTCCCCGTGCCCGTCCCCTAACCCTAACCCTAACCCTTACCCGAAGCGTTACCCTAACCTGTCCCCTAATCCTAACCCGAACGCTAACACTAACCCATGCCCTAACACATACGCTCACCCTAAAGCGTTGTCGTTCCCTAACCTGTACCCTAAACCGTCCCCGTCCCCTAACCCTAACACTAACCCTAAAACTAACCCTTAGCCGAAGCCTTCCGTTAACCCGCCCCCTAATCCTAACCCGTACGCTAACCCTAACCTGTACCCTAACACGTACGCTCACACTAAACCGTTGTCGTACCCTAAACTGTACCCTGAACCGTCCCCATCCCCAAACCCTAACCCTAACCCTTACCCGAAGCCTTACACTAACCTGTCCCCTAATCCTAACCCGTACGCTAACACTAACCCGTACCCTAACACATAGGCTCACTCTAAACCGTTCTCGTACATTAACCTGTACCCTAAACCGTCCCCATCCCCTAACCCTAACCCTAACCCTTACCTGGAGCCTTACCCTAACCTGTCCTCTAATCCTAAACCGTACGCTAACACTAACCCGTACCCTAACATGTTCGCTCACCCTAAACCGTTATCTTAACCTAAGCTGTACCCTAAACAGTCGCCATCACCTAAACATAACCGTAACCCTAACCCTAACACTAACACTTACCCGAAGGCTTACCCTAACCCGTCCCCTAATCCTAAACCGTACGCTAACACTAACCCGTACCCTAACACGTACGCTCACCCTAAACCGTTGTCGTAGCCTAACCTGTACCCTAAACCCTCCCCATGCCCTAACACTTACCCTAAACCTAACCCTAACCCTAACCCTTACCCGAAGCCTTACCCTAACCCATCACCTAAGCGGAACCCGTACGCTAACACTAACCAATACCCTATCACGTACGCTCACCCTAAACCGTTGTTGTACCCTAACCTGTACCCTAAACCCTCCCCATCCCCTAACCCTAACCCTAAACCTAACCCTAAACCTAACCCTTACCCGAAGCTTATCCTAACCCGTCCCCTAATCCTAACCCGTTCGCTAACACTAACACATACCCTACCACGTACGCTCACCCTAAAGCATTGTTGTACCCTAACGTGTACCCTAAACCGTTCCCGTGCCCTAACCCTAACCCTAACCCTAACCCAAACCCTAACCCTTACCCGGAGCCTTACCCTAACCCGTCCCCTAATCCTAACCCGTACGCTAACACTAACCTGTGCCCTAACACGTACGCTCAACCTAAACCATTGTCGTACACTAACCTGTACCCTAAACCGTCCCCTAACCCTAACCCTAACCCTAACACTTACCCGAATCCTTACCCTAACCCGTCCTCTAATCCTAACCTGTACGCTAACAGTAAACTGTGCCCTAACATGTACCCTCACCCTAAACCGTTGTCCTACCCTAACCTGTACCCTAAACCGTCCCCGTCCGTAACCGTAACCCTAACACATACCCGAAGCCTTACACTAACCCGTGTCCTAATCCTAACCCGTACGTTAACACTAACCCGTAACCTAACATGTACGCTCACCCTAAACCGTTGTCGTACCCCAACCTGTACCCTAAACCGTCCCCGTCCCCTAACCCTAACCCTAACCCTAAACCAAAACCTAAACTTTACCCGAAGCTTTACCCTAACCCATCCCATAATCCTATCCCGTACGCTAACCCTAACCCGTACCCTACCACGTACGCTCACCCTAAACCGTTGTCGTACCCTAACCTGTACCCTAAACCGTCCCCGTCCCCTAACAGTAACCCTAAACCTAACCCTAACCCTTAACCGAAGCCTTACCCTAACCCGTCCCTTAATCCTAACCCGTACGCTAACACTAAACCGAGTCCTAACACGTACACTCACCCTAAAACTTTGTCGTACCCTAACCTGTACCCTAAACCGTCCCCATCCCGTAACCCTTACCCTAACCCTAACAATTACCCGAATCCTTAACCTAACCCGTCCTCTAATCCTAACACGTACGCTAACAGTAAACCGTGCCCTAACACATACGCTCACCCTAAACCGTTGTCGTACCCTAACCTGTACCCTAAACCGTCCCCGTTCCCTAACCCTAACCCTAACCATAACCCTTACCCGAAGCCTTACCCTAACCCGTCCCCTGAACCTCTCACGTACGCTAACACTAACCCATACCCTATCACGTACGCTCACCCTAAACATTTGTCGTACACTAACCTGTACCCTAAACCGTCCCCATACCTTAACCCTAACCGTAACCCTAACCCTAACCTTAACCCTAAGGCTTACCCGAAGCCTTACCCTAACCCGTCCCCTAATACTAACCAGTACGCTAACACTAACCCGTACCCTAACACGTACGTTCACCCTAAACCGTTGACGTACCCTAACCTGTACCCTAAACCTTCCCCGTCCCCTAACCCTAACCCTAACCCTAACCCTTACCAGAAGCCTTACCTTAACCCGTCCCCAATCCTAACCCGTACGCTAACACTAACAAGTACCCTAACACATACGCTCACCCTAAACTGTTGTCGTACACTAACCTGTAACCTAAACCGTCCCCGTCCCCTAACCCTAACTCTAAGCCTAACCCTAACCCTAACCCTTACCCGAAGCCTTACCCTAATCTGTCCCCTAATCCTAACCCGTATGCTAACACTAACCCTTGCCCTAACACGTACACTCACCCTAAACCATTGTCGTAACCTAACCTGTACCCTGAACCGTCCCTGTACCCTAACCTTAACCCTAACTCTAACCCTAACCCTAACCCTAACACTTACCCGAAGCCTTACCCTAACCCGTCCCATAATCCTAACCCGTACGCTAACACTAACCCGTACCCTAACACGTACGCTCACCCTAAACCGTTGACGTACCCTAACCTGTACCCTAAACCGTCCCCGTCCCCTAACCCTAACCCTAACCCTAACCCTTACCAGAAGCCTTACCCTAACCCGTCCCGTAATCCTAACCCGTACGCTAACAGTAACCCGTACCCTAACACGTACGCTCACCCTAAAACCTTGTCGTACCCTAACCTGTACCCTAAATCGTCCCTGTCCCCTAACCCTAACCCTAACCCTAACCTTAAAACTTACCCGACGCCTTACCCTAACCCGTCCCATAATCCTAACCCGTACGCTAACACTAACCCGTACCCTAACATGTACGCTCACCCTAAACTGTTATCGTACCCTAACCTGTACCCTAAACCGTCCCTGTCCCCGACCCTTAACCCTAACCCTTACTTGACGCCTTACCCTAACCCGTCCCCAAATCCTAACCCGTACGCTAACACTAACCCGTACCCTAACACGCACGCTCACCCTAAACCGTTGTCGTACCGTAACATGTACCCTAAACCGTCCCCGTCCCCTAACCCTAACCCTAACCCTAAACCTAAACCTAACCCTTACCCGAAGCCTTACCATAACCCGTCCTCTAATCCTAACCCGTACGCTAACAGTAAACTGTGCCCTAACATGTACGCTGAACCTAAACCATTGTCCTACCCTAACCTGTACCCTAAACCGTCCCACTCCCCTAACCCTAACCCTAACCCTAACCCTAACCCTTACACCAAGCCTTACCCTAACCCGTGCCCTAATCCTAACCCGTACGCTAACACTAACCCATACCCTAACACGTACGCTCACCCTAAACCGCTGTCGTACACTAACCTGTACCCTAAACCGTCCCCGTCCCCGTCCCCGTCCCCGTCCCCTAACCCTAAACCTAACCCTTACCCGAAGCCTTACCCTAACCCGTCCCCTAATCCTAACCCGTACGCTAACACTAACCCGTGCCCTAACACGTACGCTCACCCTAAAGTGTGGTTGTACCCTAACCAGTACACTAAACCGTCCCCGTCCCCGTTTCCTAACCCTAACCCTAACCCAAACCCTAAGCCTTACCCGAAGCCTTACCCTAACCCGTCTCATAATCCTAACCGATACGCTAAAACTAACCCATGCCCTAACACATACGCTCACCCTAAACCGTTGTCATACCCTAACCTGTACCCTAAACCGTCCCCGTCCCCTAACCCTAACCCTAATCCTTACCCGAAGCCTTACACTAACCCGTCCCCTAATCCTAACCCATACGCTAACTCTAACCCGTATCCTAACACGTACGCTCACCCTAAACCATTCTCATACACTAACCTGTACCCTAAACCATCCCCGTCAACTAACCTTAACCCTAACCCTTACCCGAAGCCTTACCATAACCCGTCCTCTAATCCTAACCCGTACGCTAACAGTAAACTGTGCCCTAAAATGTACACTCAACCTAAACCATTGTCCTACCCTAACTTGTAACCTAAACCTTCCCCGTCCCCTAACCCTAACCCTAAACCTAACCCTAAACCTAAACCTTACCCCAAGCCTTACCCTAACCCGACCCTTAATCCTAACCCGTACGCTAACACTAACCCTTACCCTAACACGCACGCTCACCCTAAATCTTTGTCGTACCCTAACATGTACCCTAAACCGTCCCCGTCCCCTAACCCTAACCCTAACCCTAACCCTAACACTTACCCGAAGCATTACACTAACCCGTCCCGTAATCCTAATCCGTACGCTAACACTAACTCGTGTCCTAACACGTACCCTCACCCTAAACCGTTGTCGTACCCTAACCTGTACCCTAAACCGTCACCGTCCCCTAGACCTAACCCTAACCCTAACCCTTACGTGAAGCCTTACCCTAACCCGTCCCCAATCCTAACCCGTACGCTAACACTAACAAGTACCCTAACACATACGCTCACCCTAAACTGTTGTCGTACACTAACCTGTAACCTAAACCGTCCCCGTCCCCTAACCCTAACTCTAAGCCTAACCCTAACCCTAACCCTTACCCGAAGCCTTACCCTAATCTGTCCCCTAATCCTAACCCGTATGCTAACACTAACCCTTGCCCTAACACGTACACTCACCCTAAACCATTGTCGTACCCTAACCTGTACCCTGAACCGTCCCTGTACCCTAACCTTAACCCTAACTCTAACCCTAACCCTAACCCTAACACTTACCCGAAGCCTTACCCTAACCCGTCCCATAATCCTAACCCGTACGCTAACACTACCCCGTACCCTAACACGTACGCTCACCCTAAAACGTTGACGTACCCTAACCTGTACCCTAAACCGTCCCCGTCCCCTAACCCTAACCCTAAACCTAACCCTTACCAGAAGCCTTACCCTAACCCGTCCCGTAATCCTAACCCGTACGCTAACAGTAACCCGTACCCTAACACGTACGCTCACCCTTAATCGTTTTCGTACCCTAACCTGTACCCTAAACCATCCCCGTCCCCTAACCCTAACCCTAACACTATCCCTAACCCTTACCCGAAGCCTTACCCTAACTCGGCCCCCAATTCTAAACCATACGCTAACACTAACCCGTACCCTAACACGTACGGTCACCCTAAAACTTTGTCGTACCCTAACCTGTACCCTAAGTCCTCCCCTTCCCCTAAGCCTAACCCTAACCCTAATACTTACCCGAAGCCTTACCCTAAACCGTCCCCTAATCCTAACCCGTACGCTAACACTAACCGGTGCCCTAAAACGAATGCTCACCCTAAACCGCTGTCGTACAATAACCTGTACCCTAAACCGTCCCCGTCCCCTAACCCTAACCCTAAACCTAACCCTTACCCGAAGCCTTACCCTAACCCGTCCCCTAATCCTAACCCGTACGCTAACACTAACCCGTGCCCTAACAGGTACGCTCACCCTAAAGCGTGGTCGTACCCTAACCTGTACACTAAACCGTCCCCGTCCCCGTTCCCTAACCCTAACCATATCCCAAACCCTACCCCTTACCCGAAGCCTTACCCTAACCCGTCCCATAATCCTAAATAATACGCTAAAACTACCCCATGCCCTAACACATACGCTCACCCTAAACCGTTGTCGTACCCTAACCTGTACCCTAAACCGTCCCTGTAGCCTAACCCTAACCCTAACCCTAACCCTAACCCTTACCCGAAGCCTTACCCTAACCCGTCCCATAATCCTACTCCGTACGCTAACACTAACCCGTACCCTAACACGTACGCTCACCCTAAACCGTTGTCGTACCATAACCTGTACCCTAAACCATCCCCGTCCCCGTCCCCTAAACTTAACCCTAAACCTCACCCTTACCCGTAGCCTTACCCTAACTCGTCCCCTATTCCTAACCTATACGCTAACTCTAACCCGTACCCTAACATGTACGCTCACCCTAAAGAGTTGTTGTACACTAACCTCTACCCTAAATCTTCCCCGTGCCCGTCCCCTAACCCTAACCCTAACCCTTACCCGAAGCCTTACCCTAACCTGTCCCCTAATCCTAACCCGTACGCTAACACTAACCCGTGCCCTAACACATACGCTCACCCTAAAGCGTTGTCGTACACTAACCTGTACCCTAAACCGTCCCCGTCCCCTAACCCTAACACTAACCCTAATACTAACCCTTACCCGAAGCCTTCCGTTAACCCGCCCCCTAATCCTAACCCGTACGCTAACCCTAACCCGTACCCTAACACGTACGCTCACCCTAAACCGTTGTCGTACCCTAAACTGTACCCTGAACCGTCCCCATCCCCAAACCCTAACCCTAACCCTTACCCGAAGCCTTACACTAACCTGTCCCCTAATCCTAACCCGTACGCTAACACTAACCCGTACCCTAACACATAGGCTCACTCTAAACCGTTCTCGTACACTAACCTGTACCCTAAACCGTCCCCATCCCCTAACCCTGACCCTAACCCTTACCCGGAGCCTTATCCTAACCCGTCCTCTAATCCTAAACCGTACGCTAACACTAACCCGTACCCTAACATGTTCGCTCACCGTAAACCGTTATCTTAACCTAAGCTGTACCCTAAACAGTCCCCGTCGCCTAAACATAACCGTAACCCTAACCCTAACACTTACCCGAATCCTTACCCTAACCCGTCCTCTAATCCTAACCTGTACGCTAACAGTAAACTGTGCCCTAACATGTACCCTCACCCTAAACCGTTGTCCTACCCTAACCTGTACCCTAAACCGTCCCCGTCCCTAACCGTAACCCTAACACATACCCGAAGCCTTACCCTAACCCGTGTCCTAATCCTAACCCGTACGTTAACACTAACCCGTACCCTAACACGTACGCTCACCCTAAACCGTTGTCGTACCCCAACCTGTACCCTAAACCGTCCCTGTCCCCTAACCCTAACCCTAACCCTAAACCAAAACCTAACCTTTACCCGAAGTTTTACCCTAACCCATCCCATAATCCTATCCCGTACGCTAACCCTAACCCATACCCTACCACGTACGCTCACCCTAAACCGTTGTCGTACCCTAACCTGTACCCTAAACCGTCCCCGTCCCCTAACAGTAACCCTAAACCTAACCCTAACCCTAACCCTTACCCGAAGCCTTACCCTAACCCGTCCCTTAATCCTAACCCGTACGCTAACACTAAACCGAGTCCTAACACGTACGCTCACCCTAAAACTTTGTCGTACCCTAACCTGTACCCTAAACCGTCCCCATCTCGTAACTCTTACCCTAACCCTAACAATTACCCGAATCCTTAACCTAACCCGTCCTCTAATCCTAACACGTACGCTCACAGTAAACCGTGCCCTAACACATACGCTCACCCTAAACCGTTGTCGTACCCTAACCTGTACCCTAAACCGTCCCCGTTCCCTAACCCTAACCCTAACCATAACCCTTACCCGAAGCCTTACCCTAACCCGTCCCCTGATCCTATCACGTACGCTAACACTAACCCATACCCTATCACGTACGCTCACCCTAAACATTTGTCATACACTAACCTGTACCCTAAACCGTCCCCGTCCCTTAACCCTAACCGTAACCCTAACCCTAACCCTAACCCTAACGCTTACCCGAAGCCTTACCCTAACGCGTCCCCTAATACTAACCAGTACGCTAACACTAACCTGTACCCTAACACGTACGCTCACCCTAAATCGTTGACGTACCCTAACCTGTACCCTAAACCGTCCCCGTCCCCTAACCCTAACCCTAAACCTAGCCCTAAACCTAAACCTTACCCCAAGCCTTACCCTAACCCGACCCTTAATCCTAACCCGTACGCTTACACTAACCCATACCCTAACACGCACGCTCACCCTAAATCTTTGTCGTACCCTAACATGTACCCTAAACCGTCCCCGTCCCCTAACCCTAACCCTAACCCTAACCCTAACACTTACCCGAAGCATTACACTAACCCGTCCCCTAATCCTAATCCGTACGCTAACACTAACCCGTGTCCTAACACGTACCCTCACCCTAAACCGTTTTCGTACCCTAACCTGTACCCTAAACCGTCACCGTCCCCTAGCCCTAACCCTAACCCTAACCCTTACGCGAAGCCTTACCCTAACCCGTCCCCAATCCTAACCCGTACGCTAACACTAACAAGTACCCTAACACATACGCTCACCCTAAACTGTTGTCGTACACTAACCTGTAACCTAATCCGTCCCCGTCCCCTAACCCTAACCCTAACCCTAACCCTAACCCTTACCCGAAGCCTTACCCTAATCTGTCCCCTAATCCTAACCCGTATGCTAACACTAACCCTTGCCCTAACACGTACACTCACCCTAAACCATTGTCGTACCCTAACCTGTACCCTGAACCGTCCCTGTACCCTAACCCTAACCCTAACTCTAACCCTAACCCTAACCCTAACACTTACCCGAAGCCTTACCCTAACCCGTCCCATAATCCTAACCCGTACGCTAACACTAACCAGTACCCTAACACGTATGCTCACCCTAAATCGATTTCGTACCCTAACCTGTACCCTAAACCATCCCCGTCCCCTAACCCTAACCCTAACACTATCCCTAACCCTTACCCGAAGCCTTACCCTAACTCGGCCCCCAATTCTAAACCATAATCTAACACTAACCCGTACCCTAACACGTACGCTAACCCTAAAATTTTGTCGTACCCTAACCTGTACCCTAAGTCGTCCCCTTCCCCTAAGCCTAACCCTAACCCTAATACTTACCCGAAGCCTTACCCTAAACCGTCCCCTAATCCTAACCCTTACGCTAACACTAACCCGTGCCCTAAAATGAATGCTCACCCTAAACCGCTGTCGTACACTAACCTGTACCCTAAACCGTCCCCGTCCCCGTCCCCTAACCCTAACCCTAAACCTAACCCTTACCCGAAGCCTTACCCTAACCCGTCCCCTAATCCTAACCCGTACGCTAACACTAACCCGTGCCCTAACAGGTACGCTCACCCTAAAGCGTGGTCGTACCCTAACCTGTACACTAAACCGTCCCCATCCCCGTTCCCTAACCCTAACCCTATCCCAAACCCTACCCCTTACCCAAAGCCTTACCCTAACCCGTCCCATAATCCTAAATAATACGCTAAAACTACCCCATGTCCTAACACATACGCTCACCCTAAACCGTTGTCGTACCCTGACCTATACACTAAACCGTCCCTGTAGCCTAACCCTAACCCTAACCCTAACCCTAACCCTTACCCGAAGCCTTACCCTAACCCGTCCCATAATCCTACTCCGTACGCTAACACTAACCCGTACCCTAACACGTACGCTCACCCTAAACCGTTGTCGTACCGTAACCTGTACCCTAAACCGTCCCCGTCCCCGTCCCCTAAACATAACCCTAAACCTCACCCTTACCCGTAGCCTTCCCCTAACCCGTCCCCTATTCCTAACCTATACGCTAACTCTAACCCGTACCCTAACATGTACGCTCACCCTAAAGAGTTGTCGTACACTAACCTCTACCCTAAACCGTCCCCGTCCCCGTCCCCTAACCCTAACCCTAACCCTAACCCTTACCCGAAGCCTTACCCTAACAAGTCCCCAATCCTAATCCGTACGCTAACACTAACACATACCCTAACACGTACGCTCACCCTAAACCGTTGTCGTACCCTAACCTATACCCTAAACAGTCCCCGTACCCTAACCCTAACCCTAACCCAAACCCTTACCCGAAGCCTTACCCTAACCCGTCCCCTAATCCTAACCCGTACGCTAACACTAAACCTTACCCTAACACGTACGCACACTCTAAACTGTTGTCATATCCTATCCTGTACCCTAAACCTTCCCCGTGCCCGTCCCCTAACCCTAACCCTTACCCGAAGCCTTACCCTAACCTGTCCCCTAATCCTAACCCGTACGCTAACACTAAACCTTACCCTAACACGTACGCACACTCTAAACTGTTGTCATATCCTATCCTGTACCCTAAACCTTCCCCGTGCCCGTCCCCTAACCCTAACCCTTACCCGAAGCCTTACCCTAACCCGTCCCGTAATCCTAACCCGTACGCTAACACTAACCCGTACCCTAACATATACGCTCACCCTAAAACCTTGTCGTACCCTAACCTGTACCCTAAATCGTCCCTGTCCCCTAACCCTAACCCTAACCCTAACCTTAAACCTTACCCGACGCCTTACCCTAACCCGTCCCATAATCCTAACCCGTACGCTAACACTAACCCGTACCCTAACATGTACGCTCACCCTAAAACCTTGTCGTACCCTAACCTGTACCCTAAATCGTCCCTGTCCCCTAACCCTAACCCTAACCCTAACCTTAAACCTTACCCGACGCCTTACCCTAACCCGTCCCATAATCCTAACCCGTACGCTAACACTAACCCGTACCCTAACATGTACGCTCACCCTAAACTGTTATCGTACCCTAACCTGTACCCTAAACCGTCCCTGTCCCCGACCATTAACCCTAACCCTAACCCTAACCCTAACCCTTACTTGACGCCTTACACTAACCCGTCCCCAAATCCTAACCCGTACGCTAACACTAACCCGTACCCTAACACGCACGCTCACCCTAAACCGTTGTCGTACACTAACATGTACCCTAAACCGTCCCCGTCCCCTAACCCTAACCCTAACCCTAAACCTAAACCTAACCCTTACCCGAAGCCTTACCATAACCCGTCCTCTAATCCTCACCCGTACGCTAACAGTAAACTGTGCCCTAACATGTACGCTGAATCTAAACCAATGTCCTACCCTAACCTGTACCCTAAACCATCCCACTCCCCTAACCCTAACCCTAACCCTAACCCTAACCCTTACACCAAGCCTTACCCTAACCCGTGCCCTAATCCTAACCCGTACGCTAACACTAACCCATACCCTAACACGTACGCTCACCCTAAACCGCTGTCGTACACTAACCTGTACCCTAAACCGTCCCCGTCCCCGTCCCCGTCCACTAACCCTAATCCTAAACCTAACCCTTACCCGAAGCCTTACCCTAACCCGTCCCCTAATCCTAAACCATACGCTAACACTAACCCGTGCCCTAACACGTACGCTCACCCTAAAGTGTGGTTGTACCCTAACCAGTACACTAAACCGTCCCCGTCCCCGTTCCCTAACCCTAACCCTAACCCAAACCCTAAGCCTTACCCGAAGCCTTACCCTAACCCGTCTCATAATCCTAACCGATACGCTAAAACTAACCCATGCCCTAACACATACGCTCACCCTAAACCGTTGTCATACCCTAACCTGTACCCTAAACCGTCCCCGTCCCCTAAACCTAACCCTAATCCTTATGCGAAGCCTTACACTAACCCGTCCCCTAATCCTAACCCATACGCTAACTCTAACCCGTATCCTAACACGTACGCTCACCCTAAACCATTCTCATACACTAACCTGTACCCTAAACCATCCCCTTCAACTAACCTTAACCCTAACCTTTACCCGAAGCCTTACCATAACCCGTCCTCTAATCCTAACCTGTACGGTAACAGTAAACTGTGCCCTAAAATGTACACTCAACCTAAACCATTGTCCTACCCTAACTTGTACCCTAAACCGTCCCCGTCCCCTAACCCTAACCCTAAACCTAGCCCTAAACCTAAACCTTACCCCAAGCCTTAACCTAACCCGACCCTTAATCCTAACCCGTACGCTAACACTAACCCATACCCTAACACGCACGCTCACCCTAAATCTTTGTCGTACCCTAACATGTACCCTAAACCGTCCCCGTCCCCTAACCCTAACCCTAACCCTAACCCTAACACTTACCCGAAGCATTACACTAACCCGTCCCCTAATCCTAATCCGTACGCTAACACTAACCCGTGTCCTAACACGTACCCTCACCCTAAACCGTTTTCGTACCCTAACCTGTACCCTAAACCGTCACCGTCCCCTAGCCCTAACCCTAACCCTAACCCTTACGCGAAGCCTTACCCTAACCCGTCCCCAATCCTAACCCGTACGCTAACACTAACAAGTACCCTAACACATACGCTCACCCTAAACTGTTGTCGTACACTAACCTGTAACCTAATCCGTCCCCGTCCCCTAACCCTAACCCTAACCCTAACCCTAACCCTTACCCGAAGCCTTACCCTAATCTGTCCCCTAATCCTAACCCGTATGCTAACACTAACCCTTGCCCTAACACGTACACTCACCCTAAACCATTGTCGTACCCTAACCTGTACCCTGAACCGTCCCTGTACCCTAACCCTAACCCTAACTCTAACCCTAACCCTAACCCTAACACTTACCCGAAGCCTTACCCTAACCCGTCCCATAATCCTAACCCGTACGCTAACACTAACCCGTACCCTAACACGTACGCTCACCCTAAACCGTTGACGTACCCTAACCTGTACCTTAAACCGTCCCCGTCCCCTAACCCTAACCCTAACCCTAACCCTTACCAGAAGCCTTACCCTAACCCGTCCCGTAATCCTAACCCGTACGCTAACACTAACCCGTACCCTAACACGTACGCTCACCCTAAAACCTTGTCGTACCCTAACCTGTACCCTAAATCGTCCCTGTCCCCTAACCCTAACCTTAAACCTTACCCGAAGCCTTACCCTAATCGGTCCCCTAAACCTAACCCGCACGCTAACACTAACCCGTGCCCTAACACGTACGCTCACCCGAAACATTTGTCGTACACTAAGCTGTACCCTAAACCGTCCCCATTACCTAACACTAACCCGAACCCTAACCATAACCCTAAACCTTACCCGAAGCCTTACCCTAACCCGTCCCCTAATCCTAACCGTACGCTAACACTAACCCGTGCCCTAACACGTACGCTCACCCTAAAGCGTTGTCGTACCCTAACCTGTACCCTAAACCGTTCCTGTCCCTGTTCCCTAACCCTAACCCTAACCCAAACCCTAACCCTTACCCAAAGCCTTACACTAACCCATCCCAAAATCCTAAACGCTACGCTAACACTAACCCGTGCCCTAACACGTACGCTCACCCTAAACCGTTGTCGTACATTAACCTGTACCCTAAATCGTCCCTGTCCCCTAACACTAACCCTAACCCTAATCCTTACCCGAAGCCTTACCCTAATTCGTCCCCTAATTCTAACCCGTATGCTAACACTAACCTGTATCCTAACACATACGCTCACCCTAAAACTTTGTCGTACACTAAGCTGTACCCTAAATTGTCCCCGTCCCCTAACCCTAAACCTAACCCTTACACAAAGCCTTACCCTAACCCGTCCCCTAATCCTAACCCGTACGCTAACACTAACCCGTAACCCAACCCGTATGCTCAACCTAAACCGTTCTCGTACACTAACCTGTACCCTAAACCGTCCCGTCCCCGTCCCCTAATCCTAGCCCTTACCCGAAACCTTACCCTAACATGTCCCCTATTCCTAACCCGTACGCTAACACTATCCCGTACCCTTACACGTACGCTCACCTTAAAACGTTGTCGTACACTAACCTGTAACCTAAAACGTCTCCGTCCCCTAACCCTAACCCTAACCCTTACCCGGAGCCTTACCCTAACCTGTCCCCTAATCCTAACCCGTACGCTAACACTAACCCTTGCCCTAACACGTACGCTCACCCTAAACCGTTGTCGTACCCTAAACCGTCCCTCTACCCTAACCCTAACCCTAACCCTTATCCTAACCCTAAAGCTTACCCGAAGCCTTAACCTAACCCGTCCCCTAATCCTAACCCGTATGCTAACACTAACCCGTCCCCTAACACGTAATCTCACCCTAAACCGTTGTCGTACCCTAACCTATACCCTAAACCGTCACCGTCCCCGTCCCCTATCCCTAACCCTAAGCCTAACCCTGAAGCTTACCCGAAGCCTTACCCTAACCCGTCCCCTAATTCTAACCCGTACGGTAACACTAACCCGTACCCTAACACGTACCCTCACCCTAAACGGTTGTCGTACCCTAACCTGTACCCTAAACCGTGTCCATCCCCTAAACCTAACCCTAACCCTAACCCTAACCTTAACCCTTACCCGAAGCCTTACCCTAACCCGTCCCCTAATCCTAACCCGTACACTAACACTAACACGTACCCTAACACTTACGGTCACCCTGAACCATTGTCGTACCCTAAACTGTACCCTAAACCGTCCCCGTCCCCTAACCCTAACCCTAACCCTAACCCTAACCCTAACCCTTACCCGAAGCCTTATCCTAACCCGTCCCCTAATCCTAAACTGTACGCTGACACTAACACGTACCCTAACACGTACGATCACCCTAAACCGTTGTCGTAACCTAACCTGTACCCTAAACCGTCCCCGTCCCCGTCACCTAACCATAACGCTAAGCCTAACCCTGAAGCTTACCCGAAGCCTTACCCTAACCCGTCCCCAATCCTAACCCGTACTGTAACACTAACCCGTACCCTAACACGTACACTCACCCTAAACCGTTGTCGTACACTAAACTGTACCCTAAACCGTGTCCGTCCCCTAAACCTAACACTAAACCTAAACCTAACCCTAACCCTTACCCGAAGCCTTACCCTAACCCGTCCCCTAAACATAACCCGTACGCGAACACTAACACGTACCCTAACACGTACGGTCACCCTGAACCGTTGTCGTACACTAAACTGTACCCTAAACCGTCCCCGTCCCTTAACCCTAACCCTAACCCTAACCCTAACCAAAACCCTAATCCTTACCCGAAGCCTTATCATAACCCGTCCCCTAATCCTAACCCATACATTAACACTAAACCGTAACCTAACACCTACGCTCACCCTAAACCGTTGTCGTACACTAACCTGTACCCTAAACCGTCCCTGTCCCCTACACCTAACCATAACCCTAACCCTAACACTAACCCTTACCCGAAGCCTTACCCTAACCCGTCCCCCAATCCTAACCCGTACGCTAACACTAACACGTACCCTAACACTTACGGTCACCCTGAACCATTGTCGTACCCTAAACTGTTCCCTAAACCGTCCCCGTCCCTTAACCCTAACCCTAACCCTAACCCGAACCCTTGCCTAATCCTTACCCGAAGCCTTACCATAACCCGTCCCCTAATCCTAACCTGTACGCTAACACTAAACCGTAACCTATCACGTACGCTCACACTAAACTGTTGTCGTACCCTAACCTGTACCCTAAACCGTCCCTGGCCCCTAACCCTAACTCTAACACTAACCCTTACCCGAAGCCTAACACTAACCCGTCCCCTAATCCTAAGCCGTGCGCTAACAATAACCCATAACCCAACATGTACGCTCAAACTAAACCGTTGTCGTACCCTAAACTGTCCCCATCCCCTAACCCTAACCCTAACCCTAACCCTAACCCTTACCCGAAGCCTTACCCTAACCCGTCCCCTAATCCTAACCCGTATGCTAACACTAACCCGTACCCTAACACGTACGCTCACCCTAAAACGTTGTTGTACCCAAACTTTTGCCCTAAACCGTCCCCGTCCCCGTCCCCTAACCCTAACGCTAACCCTTACCCAAAGCCTTACCCTAACACGTCCCCTAATCCTAACCCGTACGCTAACACTAAACCGTACCTTAACACGTACGCTCACTCTAAACAGTTGTCGTACCCTAACCTGTACCCTAAACCGTCCCCGTCCCCTAACCCTAACCCTAACCCTAACCCTAACCCTTACACAAAGCCTTACCGTAACCTGTCCCCTAATCCTAACCCATATGCTAACACTAAGCCGTACCCTAACACGTATGCTCACCCTAAACCATTGTCGTACCCTAACCTGTACCCTAAACCATCCCCGTGCCCTAACCCTAACCCTATCCCTAACCCTAACCCTAACCCTAACCCTTACTCGAAGCCTTCCCATAACCCGTCCCCTAATGCTAACCCGTACGTTAACACTAAGCCGTAACCTAACACGTACGCTCACCCTAAACCGTTGTCGTACCCTAGCCTGTAACCTAAACCGTCCCTGTCCCCTAGCCCTAACAGTAAACCTAACCCTAACACTAACCCTTACCCGAAGCCTTTCCCTAACCCGTACCCTAATCCTAACCCGTACGCTAACACTAACTTGTACCCTAAAACGTACGCTCACCCTAAACCGTTGTTGTACCCTAACCTGTACCCTAAACCGTCCCCGTCCCCTAACCATAACCCTAACCCTAAACCTTACCCGAAGCCTTACACTAACCCGTCCCCTAATCCTAAACCGTACGTTGACACTAACACGTAGCCTAACACGTACGCTCACCCTAAACCGTTTTCGTACACTAACCTGTACCCTAAACCGTGTCCGTCCCCTATACCTAACCCTAACCCTAACCCTAAACCTAACCCTTACACGAAGCCTTACCCTTACCCGTCCCCTAATCCTAACCCGTACGCTAACAATAACACGTACCCTAAAACGTACGGTCACCCTGAACCATTGTCGTACCCTAAACTGTACCCTAAACCGTACCCGTCCCTTAACCCTAACCCTAACCCTAACCCTAACCCTAACCCTAATTCTTTCCTGAAGCCTTAACATAACCCGTCCCCTAAACCTAACCCGTACACTAACATTAAATTGTAACCTAACACGTACGCTCACACTAAACCGTTGTCGTACTCTAACCTGTACACTAAACCCTCCCTGTCCCCTAACCCTAACCGTAACCCTAACCCTATCACCAACCCTTACCCAAAGCCTAACACTAACCCGTCCCCTAATCCTAAGCCGTGTGCTAACAGTAACCCATACCCCAACATGTACGCTCAACCTAAACCGTTGTCGTACCCTAAACTGTCCCCATCCCCTAACCCTAACCCTAACCCTAACCCCAACCCTAACCCTTACCCGAAGCCTTACCCTAACCCGTCCCCTAATCCTAACCGGTACGCTAACACTAACCCGTACCCTAACACGTACACTCACCCTAAAACTTTGTCGTACCCTAAACTGTACCCTAAACCGTCCCCGTCCCCTAACCCTAACCCTAACCCTTACCCGAAGCCTTACCCTAACCCGTCCCCTAATGCTAACCCGTACGCTAACACTAACCCGTACCCTAACACGTACGCTCACCCTAAACCGTAGTTGTACCCTTACCTGTACCCTAAACCATCCCCATCCCCTAACCCTAACCCTAACCCTTACCGGAAGCCTTAACCTAACCCGTCCCCTAATCCTAACCCGTACGCTAACACTAAACAGTACCCTAACACGTACGCTCACCCTAAACCACTGTCATACCCTAACCTGTACCCTAAACAGTCCCCGTCCCCTAACCCTAACCCTAACCCTAACTCTTACCTGAAGCCTTACACTAACCCGTACCCTAATCCTAACCCGTACGCTATCACTAAACCGTACCCTGAGACGTACGCTCACCCTAAAAGGTTGTCGTACTCTAACCTGTACCCTACACCGTCCCCTAACCCTAACCCTAACCCTTACCCGAAGCCTTACCCTAACCCGTCCCCTAATCCTAAACCGTACGCTAACACTAACCCGTGCCCTAACACATACGCTCACCCTAAAGCGTTGTCGTACCCTAACCTGTACCCTAAACCGTCCCCGTCCCCGTCCCCTAACCCTAACCCTAACCCTAACCGTAACACTTACCTGAAGCCTTACCCTAACACGTCCCCTAATCCTAACCCGTATGCTAACACTAACCCGTACCCTAACACGTACGCTCACCCTAAACCATTGTCCTACCCTAACCTGTACCCTAAACCGTCCCCGTCCCCGTCCCCTAAACCTAACACTAACCCTAACCCTAACCATTCCCCAAAGCCTTACCCTAACCGTCCCCTAATCCTAAACCGTACGCTCACACTAACCCGTGCCCTAACACGTACGCTCACCCTGAACTGTTGTCGTACCCTAACCTGTACCCTAAACCGTCCCCGTCCCCTAAACCTAACCCTAACCTCACCCTAATCCTATCCCTTACCCAAAGCCTTACCCTAACCCGTCCCCTAATCCTAACCCGTACACTAACACTAACCCGTGCCCTAAAACATACACTCAACCTAAACCGTTGTCGTACCCTAACCTGTACCCTAAACCGTCCCCGTGCCCTAACCCTAACCCTAACCCTAACCCTAACCCTAAACCTTACCCAAAGCCTTACACTAAACCGTCCCCTAATCCTAAACCGTACACTGACACTAACACGTAGCCTAACACGTACGCTCACCCTAAACCGTTGTCGTACTCTAACCTGTACCCTAAATCGTGTCCCTCCCCTAAACCTAACCCTAACCCTAACCCTAAATCTAACCCTTACCCGAAGCCTTACCCTAACCCGTCCCCTAATCCTAACCCGTACGCTAACAATAACACATACCCTAAAACGTACGGTCACCCTGAACCATTGTCGTACCCTAAACTGTACCCTAAACCTTCCCCGTCCCTTAACCCTAACCCTAACCCTAACCCTAACCCTAATCCTTTCCCGAAGCCTTAACATAACCCGTCCCCTAATCCTAACCCGTACGCAAATATTAAATCGTAACCTAACACGTACGCTCACACTAAACCGTTGTCGTACCCTAACCTGTACCCAAACCATCCCCGTCCCCGTCCCCTAACCCTAACCCTAACCCTTACCCGAAGCCTTATCCTAACCCGTACCCTAATCATAACCTGTAGGCTAACACTAACCCGTACCCTAAAACGCACACTCACCCTAAACCGTTTCCGTACACTAACCTGTACCCTAAACCGTCCCCGTCCACTAAACCTAACCCTAACCCTAACCCTAACCCTTACCCGAAGCCTTACCCTAACACTTCCCCTAATCCTAACCCGTACGCTAACACTAACCCGTACCCTAACACGTATGCTCAACCTAAACGGTTGTTGTACCTTAACCTGTACCCTAAACCGTCCCCGTCCCCTAAACCTAACCCTAACCCTAACCCAAACCCTTACCCAAAGCCTTACCCTAAACGGTCCCCTAATCCTAACCCGTACGCTAACACTAACAAGTTCCCAAACACGTACGCTCACCATAAACCGTTGTCGTACCCTAACCTGTACCCTAAACTCTCCCCGTCCCCATCCCCTAAGCTTAACCCTAACCCTAACCCTTACCCAAAGCCTTACACTAACCCCTCCCCTAATCCTAACCCGTACGCTAACACTAAACCATACCCTAACACGTTCACTCACCCTAAATCGTTGTTGTACCCTAACCTGAACCCTAAACCGTCCCCGTCCCCATCCCCTAACCCTAAACCTAACCGTAAACTTAACCCTTACCCGAAGCCTTACCCTAACACGTCCCCTAATCATAACCCGTACGCTAACACTAACCCGTACCCTACCACGTACGCTCACCCGAAAACGTTGTCGTAACCTAACCTGTACCCTAAACCGTCCCTGTCTCCTAACCCTAACAGTAAACCTAACCCTAACACTAACCCTTACCCGAAGCCTTTCCCTAACCCGTACCCTAATCCTAACCCGTACGCTAACACTAACTTGTACCCTAAAACGTACGCTCACCCTAAACCGTTGTTGTACCCTAACCTGTACCCTAAACGGTCCCCGTCCCCTAACCATAACCCTAACCCTAAACTTATCCCTAACCCTTACCCGACGCCTTACCCTACTCCTAACCTGTACGCTAACACTAACCCATACCCTAATATGTACGCTCACCCTAAACAGTTGTCGTACACTAAACTGTACCCTAAACCGTCCCCGTCCCCTAACCCTAACCCTAACCCTAACCCTAACCCTAAACCTTACCCGAAGCCTTACCCTAACGCATCCCCTACTCCTAACCCATACGCTAACACTAAACCATACCCTAACACGTACACTCACCCTAAATCGTTGTTGTACCCTAACCTGAACCCTAAACCGTCCCCGTCCCCGTCCCCTAACCCTAAACCTAACCGTAAACTTAACCCTTACCCAAAGCCTTACCCTAACACGTCCCCTAATCATAACCCGTACGCTAACACTAAACCGTACCCTACCACGTACGCTCACCCGAAACCGTTGTCGTAACCTAACCTGTACCCTAAATCATCCCCGTCCCCTAACCCTAAGCCTAAACGTAACCCTAACCCTAAACCTTACCCGAAGCCTTACCCTAACCCGTCCCCTAATCCTAACCCGTACGCTAACACTAACCCATACCCTAACACGTACGCTCACCCTAAACCGTTTTCGTACCCTAACCTGTACCCTAAACCGTCCCCGTCCCCTAACCCTAACCCTAACCCTAACCCTAAACTTAACCCTTACCCGAAGCCCTACCCTAAACCGTCCCCTAATCTTAAACTGTACGCTAACTCTAACCCGTACCCTAACACGTACGCTCACGCTAAACCGTTGTCGTACCCTAACGTGTACCCTAATCCGTCCCCGTTCCCGTCACCTAACCCTAATCCTAAACCTTACCCGTAGCCTTACCCCAACCCGTCCCCTAATCCTAACCCGTACGCTAACACTAACACGTACCCTAATATGTACGCTCACCCTAAAACTTTGCCGTACCCTAACCTGTACCCTAAACCGTCCCGGTCCCCTAACCATAACCCTAACCCTAACCCTAACCCTAAACCTTACCCAAAGCCTTACACTAACCCGTCCCCTAATCCTAACCCATACGCTAACACTAACCCGTACCCTAACACGTACGCTCACCCTAAACCGTTGTCGTAGCCTAACCTGTACCCTAAACCGTCTCCGTCACCTAACCCTAACCCTAACCCTAACACTTACCCGAAACCTTGCCCTAACTCGTCCCTAATCCTAAGCTGTAGGCTAAAACTAACCCTTACCCTAACACGTACGCGCACACTAAACTGTGGTCGTACGCTAACCTGTACACTAAACCGTCCCCGTCCCCTAACCCTAACCCTAACCCTAACCCTAGCCCTTACCTGAAGCATTACCCTAACCCGTCCCCTAATCCGAACCCGTACGCTAACACTAACCCGTACCCTAACACGTACACTCACCTTAAACAGTTGTCGTACCCTAAACTGTACCCTAATACATCCCCGTCCCCGTCCCCTAACCCTAACCTTAACCCTAACCCTAACCCTTACCCGAAGCCTTACCCTAACCCGTCATCTAATCCCAACCCGTACACTAACACTAACCCGTACCCTAACACGTACGCTCACCCTAAACCGTTATCTTACCCTAACCTGTACCCTAAACTGTCCCCGTCCCC
Source organism: Delphinapterus leucas (assembly GCF_059928025.1). Lineage (NCBI taxonomy): Eukaryota > Metazoa > Chordata > Mammalia > Artiodactyla > Monodontidae > Delphinapterus > Delphinapterus leucas. The sequence goes on along the minus strand of NW_028322232.1, from coordinate 10,008,609 downwards.
TAACCCTAACCCTAACCCTCACCCTAACCCTTACCCAAAGCCTTACGCTAACCCGTCCCCTAATCCTAATCTGTACGCTAACACTAACCCGTACCCTAATACGTGCGCTCACCCTAAACCGTTGTCATACCTTAACCTGTACCCTAAACCGTCCCGTCCCCGTCCCCTAACCCTAGCCCTTACCCGAAACCTTACCCTAACATGTCCCCTATTCCTAACCCGTACGCTAACACTATCCCGTACCCTTACACGTACGCTCACCTTAAAACGTTGTCATACACTAACCTGTAACATAAACCGTCTCCGTCCCCTAACCCTAACCCTAACCCTAAAACTAACCCTAACCCTTACCCGGAGCCTTACCCTAACCTGTCCCCTAATCCTAACCCGTACGCTAACACTAACACTTGCCCTAACACGTACGCTCACCCTAAACCGTTGTCGTACCCTAACCTGTACCCTAAACCGTCCCTCTACCCTAACCCTAACCCTAACCCTTATCCTAACCCTAAAGCTTACCCGAAGCCTTACCCTAACCCGTCCCATAATCCTAACCCGTACGCTAACACTAACCCGTACCCTAACATGTACGCTCACCCTAAACGGTTGTCGTACCCTAAACTGTACCCTAAACCGTCCCTGTCCCTGACCATTAACCCTAACCCTAACCCTAACCCTAACCCTAACACTAACCCTAACCTTTACCCGGAGCCTTACCCTAACCTTTCCCCTAATCCTAACCCGTACGCTAACACTAACCCTTGCCCTAACACGTACGCTCACCCTAAACCGTTGTCGTACACCAACCTGTACCCTAAACCGTCCCTCTACCCTAACCCTAACCCTAACCCGTATCCTAACCCTAAAGCTTACCCGAAGCCTTACCCTAACCCGTCCCATAATCCTAACCCGTACGCTAACACTAACCCGTACCCTAACATGTACGCTCACCCTAAACGGATGTCGAACCCTAAACTGTACCCTAAACCGTCCCTGTCCCTGACCATTAACCCTAACCCTAACCCTAACCCTAACCCTTACCCGACGCCTTACCCTAACCCGTCCCATAATCCTAACCCGTACGCTAACACTAACCCGTACCCTAACATGTACGCTCACCCTAAACTGTTGTCGTACACTAACCTGTAGCCTAAACCGTCCCTGTCCCCGACCCTTAACCCTAACCCTAACCCTAACCCTAACCCTTACCTGACGCCTTACACTAACCCGTCCCCAAATCCTAAACCGTACGCTAACACTAACCCGTACCCTAACACGCACGCTCACCCTAAACCGTTGTCGTACCCTAACATGTACCCTAAACCGTCCCCGTCCCCTAAACCTAACCCTAACCCTAAACCTAAACCTAACCCTTATCCGAAGCCTTAACATAACCCGTCCCCTAAACCTAACCCGTACACTAACATTAAATTGTAACCTAACACGTACGCTCACACTAAACCGTTGTCGTACTCTAACCTGTACACTAAACCCTCCCTGTCCCCTAACCCTAACCGTAACCCTAACCCTATCACTAACCCTTACCCGAAGCCTAACACTAACCCGTCCCCTAATCCTAAGCCGTGTGCTAACAGTAACCCATACCCCAACATGTACGCTCAACCTAAACCGTTGTCGTACCCTAAACTGTCCCCATCCCCTAACCCTAACCCTAACCCTAACCCCAACCCTAACCCTTACCCGAAGCCTTACCCTAACCCGTCCCCTAATCCTAACCCGTACGCTAACAATAACACATACCCTAAAACGTACGCTCACCCTAAACCGTAGTTGTACCCTTACTTGTACCCTAAACCATCCCCGTCCCCTAACCCTAACCCTAACCTTTACCGGAAGCCTTAACCTAACCCGTCCCCTAATCCTAACCCGTACGCTAACACTAACCCGTACCCTAACACGTACGCTCACCCTAAAACTTTGTCGTACCCTAACATGTACCCTAAACCGTCCCCGTCCCCTAACCCTAACCCTAACCCTTACCCGAAGCCTTACCCTAACCCGTCCCCTAATGCTAACCCATACGCTAACACTAACCCGTACCCTAACACGTACGCTCACCCTAAACCGTAGTTGTACCCTTACTTGTACCCTAAACCATCCCCGTCCCCTAACCCTAACCCTAACCTTTACCGGAAGCCTTAACCTAACCCGTCCCCTAATCCTAACCCGTACGCTAACACTAAACAGTACCCTAACACGTACGCTCACCCTAAACCGTGGACGTACCCTAACCTGTATCTTAAACCGTCCCCATCCCCTAACCCTAACCCGAACCCTAACACTAACCCTTACCCGAATACTTAACCTAACCTGTCCCCTACTCCTAACCCGTACGCTAACACTAACCCGTACCCTAACACGTACGCTCACCCTAAACCACTGTCATACCCTAACCTGTACCCTAAACAGTCCCCGTCCCCTAACCCTAACCCTAACTCTTACCTGAAGCCTTACACTAACCCGTACCCTAATCCTAACCCGTACGCTATCACTAAACCGTACCCTGAGACGTACGCTCACCCTAAAAGGTTGTCGTACTCTAACCTGTACCCTACACCGTCCCCTAACCCTAACCCTAACCCTTACCCGAAGCCTTACCCTAACCCGTCCCCTAATCCTAAACCGTACGCTAACACTAACCCGTGCCCTAACACATACGCTCACCCTAAAGCGTTGTCGTACCCTAACCTGTACCCTAAACCGTCCCCGTCCCCGTCCCATAACCCTAACCCTAACCCTAACCGTAACACTTACCCGAAGCCTTACCCTAACACGTCTCCTAATCCTAACCCGTATGCTAACACTAACCCGTACCCTAACACGTACGCTCACCCTAAACCATTGTCCTACCCTAACCTGTACCCTAAACCGTCCCCGTCCCCGTCCCCTAAACCTAACACTAACCCTAACCCTAACCATTCCCCAAAGCCTTACCCTAACCGTCCCCTAATCCTAAACCGTACGCTCACACTAACCCGTGCCCTAACACGTACGCTCACCCTGAACTGTTGTCGTACCCTAACCTGTACCCTAAACCGTCCCCGTCCCCTAAACCTAACCCTAACCTCACCCTAATCCTATCCCTTACCCAAAGCCTTACCCTAACCCGTCCCCTAATCCTAACCCGTACACTAACACTAACCCGTGCCCTAAAACATACGCTCAACCTAAACCGTTGTCGTACCCTAACCTGTACCCTAAACCGTCCCCGTGCCCTAACCCTAACCCTAACCCTAACCCTAACCCTAAACCTTACCCGAAGCCTTACACTAAACCGTCCCCTAATCCTAAACCGTACACTGACACTAACACGTAGCCTAACACGTACGCTCACCCTAAACCGTTGTCGTACTCTAACCTGTACCCTAAATCGTGTCCCTCCCCTAAACCTAACCCTAACCCTAACCCTAAATCTAACCCTTACCCGAAGCCTTACCCTAACCCGTCCCCTAATCCTAACCCGTACGCTAACAATAACACATACCCTAAAACGTACGGTCACCCTGAACCATTGTCGTACCCTAAACTGTACCCTAAACCTTCCCCGTCCCTTAACCCTAACCCTAACCCTAACCCTAACCCTAATCCTTTCCCGAAGCCTTAACATAACCCGTCCCCTAATCCTAACCCGTACGCAAATATTAAATCGTAACCTAACACGTACGCTCACACTAAACCGTTGTCGTACCCTAACCTGTACCCAAACCATCCCCGTCCCCGTCCCCTAACCCTAACCCTAACCCTTACCCGAAGCCTTATCCTAACCCGTACCCTAATCATAACCTGTAGGCTAACACTAACCCGTACCCTAAAACGCACACTCACCCTAAACCGTTTCCGTACACTAACCTGTACCCTAAACCGTCCCCGTCCACTAAACCTAACCCTAACCCTAACCCTAACCCTTACCCGAAGCCTTACCCTAACACTTCCCCTAATCCTAACCCGTACGCTAACACTAACCCGTACCCTAACACGTATGCTCAACCTAAACGGTTGTTGTACCTTAACCTGTACCCTAAACCGTCCCCGTCCCCTAAACCTAACCCTAACCCTAACCCAAACCCTTACCCAAAGCCTTACCCTAAACGGTCCCCTAATCCTAACCCGTATGCTAACACTAACAAGTTCCCAAACACGTACGCTCACCATAAACCGTTGTCGTACCCTAACCTGTACCCTAAACTCTCCCCGTCCCCATCCCCTAAGCTTAACCCTAACCCTAACCCTTACCCAAAGCCTTACACTAACCCCTCCCCTAATCCTAACCCGTACGCTAACACTAAACCATACCCTAACACATACACTCACCCTAAATCGTTGTTGTACCCTAACCTGAACCCTAAACCGTCCCCGTCCCCGTCCCCTAACCCTAAACCTAACCGTAAACTTAACCCTTACCCGAAGCCTTACCCTAACACGTCCCCTAATCATAACCCGTACGCTAACACTAACCCGTACCCTACCACGTACGCTCACCCGAAAACGTTGTCGTAACCTAACCTGTACCCTAAACCGTCCCTGTCTCCTAACCCTAACAGTAAACCTAACCCTAACACTAACCCTTACCCGAAGCCTTTCCCTAACCCGTACCCTAATCCTAACCCGTATGCTAACACTAACTTTTACCCTAAAACGTACGCTCACCCTAAACCGTTGTTGTACCCTAACCTGTACCCTAAACGGTCCCCGTCCCCTAACCATAACCCTAACCCTAAACTTATCCCTAACCCTTACCCGACGCCTTACCCTACTCCTAACCTGTACGCTAACACTAACCCATACCCTAATATGTACGCTCACCCTAAACAGTTGTCGTACACTAAACTGTACCCTAAACCGTCCCCGTCCCCTAACCCTAACCCTAACCCTAACCCTAACCCTAAACCTTACCCGAAGCCTTACCCTAACGCATCCCCTACTCCTAACCCATACGCTAACACTAAACCATACCCTAACACGTACACTCACCCTAAATCGTTGTTGTACCCTAACCTGAACCCTAAACCGTCCCCGTCCCCGTCCCCTAACCCTAAACCTAACCGTAAACTTAACCCTTACCCAAAGCCTTACCCTAACACGTCCCCTAATCATAACCCGTACGCTAACACTAAACCGTACCCTACCACGTACGCTCACCCGAAACCGTTGTCGTAACCTAACCTGTACCCTAAATCATCCCCGTCCCCTAACCCTAAGCCTAAACGTAACCCTAACCCTAAACCTTACCCGAAGCCTTACCCTAACCCGTCCCCTAATCCTAACCCGTACGCTAACACTAACCCATACCCTAACACGTACGCTCACCCTAAACCGTTTTCGTACCCTAACCTGTACCCTAAACCGTCCCCGTCCCCTAACCCTAACCCTAACCCTAACCCTAAACTTAACCCTTACCCGAAGCCCTACCCTAAACCGTCCCCTAATCTTAAACTGTACGCTAACTCTAACCCGTACCCTAACACGTACGCTCACGCTAAACCGTTGTCGTACCCTAACGTGTACCCTAATCCGTCCCCGTTCCCGTCACCTAACCCTAATCCTAAACCTTACCCGTAGCCTTACCCCAACCCGTCCCCTAATCCTAACCCGTACGCTAACACTAACACGTACCCTAATATGTACGCTCACCCTAAAACTTTGCCGTACCCTAACCTGTACCCTAAACCGTCCCGGTCCCCTAACCATAACCCTAACCCTAACCCTAACCCTAAACCTTACCCAAAGCCTTACACTAACCCGTCCCCTAATCCTAACCCATACGCTAACACTAACCCGTACCCTAACACGTACGCTCACCCTAAACCGTTGTCGTAGCCTAACCTGTACCCTAAACCGTCTCCGTCACCTAACCCTAACCCTAACCCTAACACTTACCCGAAACCTTGCCCTAACTCGTCCCTAATCCTAAGCCGTAGGCTAAAACTAACCCTTACCCTAACACGTACGCGCACACTAAACTGTGGTCGTACGCTAACCTGTATACTAAACCGTCCCCGTCCCCTAACCCTAACCCTAACCCTAACCCTAGCCCTTACCTGAAGCATTACCCTAACCCGTCCCCTAATCCGAACCCGTACGCTAACACTAACCCGTACCGTAACACGTACACTCACCTTAAACAGTTGTCGTACCCTAAACTGTACCCTAATACATCCCCGTCCCCGTCCCCTAACCCTAACCTTAACCCTAACCCTAACCCTTACCCGAAGCCTTACCCTAACCCGTCATCTAATCCCAACCCGTACACTAACACTAACCCGTACCCTAACACGTACGCTCACCCTAAACCGTTATCTTACCCTAACCTGTACCCTAAACTGTCCCCGTCCCCTAACCCTAACCCTCACCCTAACCCTTACCCAAAGCCTTACGCTAACCCGTCCCCTAATCCTAATCTGTACGCTAACACTAACCCGTACCCTAATACGTGCGCTCACCCTAAACCGTTGTCATACCCTAACCTGTAGCCTAAACCGTCCCGTCCCCGTCCCCTAACCCTAGCCCTTACCCGAAACCTTACCCTAACATGTCCCCTATTCCTAACCCGTACGCTAACACTATCCCGTACCCTTACACGTACGCTCACCTTAAAACGTTGTCATACACTAACCTGTAACATAAACCGTCTCCGTCCCCTAACCCTAACCCTAACCCTAAAACTAACCCTAACCCTTACCCGGAGCCTTACCCTAACCTGTCCCCTAATCCTAACCCGTACGCTAACACTAACCCTTGCCCTAACACGTACGCTCACCCTAAACCGTTGTCGTACCCTAACCTGTACCCTAAACCGTCCCTCTACCCTAACCCTAACCCTAACCCTTATCCTAACCCTAAAGCTTACCCGAAGCCTTACCCTAACCCGTCCCATAATCCTAACCCGTACGCTAACACTAACCCGTACCCTAATATGTACGCTCACCCTAAACGGTTGTCGTACCCTAAACTGTACCCTAAACCGTCCCTGTCCCTGACCATTAACCCTAACCCTAACCCTAACCCTAACCCTAACACTAACCCTAAACTTTACCCGGAGCCTTACCCTAACCTGTCCCCTAATCCTAACCCGTACGCTAACACTAACCCTTGCCCTAACACGTACGCTCACCCTAAACCGTTGTCGTACACCAACCTGTACCCTAAACCGTCCCTCTACCCTAACCCTAACCCTAACCCGTATCCTAACCCTAAAGCTTACCCGAAGCCTTACCCTAACCCGTCCCATAATCCTAACCCGTACGCTAACACTAACCCGTACCCTAACATGTACGCTCACCCTAAACGGATGTCGAACCCTAAACTGTACCCTAAACCGTCCCTGTCCCTGACCATTAACCCTAACCCTAACCCTAACCCTAACCCTTACCCGACGCCTTACCCTAACCCGTCCCATAATCCTAACCCGTACGCTAACACTAACCCGTACCCTAACATGTACGCTCACCCTAAACTGTTGTCGTACACTAACCTGTAGCCTAAACCGTCCCTGTCCCCGACCCTTAACCCTAACCCTAACCCTAACCCTAACCCTTACCTGACGCCTTACACTAACCCGTCCCCAAATCCTAAACCGTACGCTAACACTAACCCGTACCCTAACACGCACGCTCACCCTAAACCGTTGTCGTACCCTAACATGTAACCTAAACCGTCCCCGTCTAATAACCCTAACCCTAACCCTAACCCTAATCCTAACCCTAGCTTTTACCCGAAGCCTTATCCTAACCGGTCCCCTAATCCGAACCCGTATGCTAACACTAACCCGTACCCTAACACGTACGCTCAACCTAAACTTTTGTCGTTCCCTAACCTGTACCCTAAACCGTCCCCATCCCCTAACCCTAACCCTAACCCTAACCCTAACCCTTACCCGAAGCCTTACCCTAACCCGTCCCCTAATCCTAAACTGTACGCTGACACTAACACGTACCCTAACACGTACGATCACCCTAAACCGTTGTCGTAACCTAACCTGTACCCTAAACCGTCCCCGTCCCCGTCCCCTAACCATAACGCTAAGCCTAACCCTGAAGCTTACCCGAAGCCTTACCCTAACCCGTCCCCAATCCTAACCCGTACTGTAACACTAACCCGTACCCTAACACGTACACTCACCCTAAACCGTTGTCGTACCCTAACCTGTACCCTGAACCGTGTCCGTCCCCTAAACCTAACACTAAACCTAAACCTAACCCTAACCCTTACCCGAAGCCTTACCCTAACCCGTCCCCTAAACATAACCCGTACGAAAACACTAACACGTACCCTAACACGTACGGTCACCCTGAACCGTTGTCGTACACTAAACTGTACCCTAAACCGTCCCCGTCCCTTAACCCTAACCCTAACCCTAACCAAAACCCTAATCCTTACCCGAAGCCTTACCATAACACGTCCCCTAATCCTAACCCATACATTAACACTAAACCGTAACCTAACACGTACGCTCAACCTAAACCGTTGTCGTACACTAACCTGTACCCTAAACCGTCCCTGTCCCCTACCCCTAACCATAACCCTAACCCTAACACTAACCCTTACCCGAATCCTTACCCTAACCCGTACCCTAATCCTAACCCGTACGCTAACACTAACCCGTACACTAACACGTATGCTCACCGTAAACCGTTGTCGTACCCTAACTTGTAACCTAAACCGTCCCCGTCCCCTAACCCTAACCCTAACCCTAACCCTAACACTTACCCAAAGCCTTACCCTAACACGTCAACTAAACCTAAATCGTACGCTAACACTAACCCATGCCCTAACACGTACGCTCACCCTAAACCGTTGTCGTACACTAACCTGTACACTAAACTGTCCCTGTCCCCTAACCCTAACCCTAACCCTAACCATTACGCAAAGCTTTACCCTAACCCGTCCCCCAATCCTAAACCATACGCTAACACTAACCCGTACCCTAACATGTACGCTCACCCTAAACTGTTCTCGTACCCTAAACTGTTCCCTAAACCATCCTCGTCCCCTAACCCTAACCCTAACCCTAACCCTAACCCTAGCTTTTACCCGAAGCCTTACACTAACCGGTCCCCTAACCCTAGCCCGTACGCTAACACTAACCAGTACCCTAACATGTACGCTCACCCTTAACCATTGTCGTACCCTAACCTATACCCTAAACCGTCCCCGTCCCCTAACCTAACCCTAACCCTAACCCTTACGTGAAGCCTTACACTAACCTGTCCCCTAATCCTAAACCGTACGCTGACACTAACGCGTACCCTAACACGGACGCTCACCCTGAAACATTGTCGTACACTAAACTGTACCCTAATCCGTCCCCGTCCCCGTCCCCGTCCCCTAACCCTAACCCTAACCCAAACCCTAACACTAACCCTTACCCAAAGCCTTACCCTAATCGGTCCCCTAATTCTAACCCGTATGCTAACACTAACCCGTACCCTAACACGTACTCTCACCCTAAACCGTTGTCGTACCCTAACCTATACCCTAAACCGTCCCCGTCCCCGTCCCCTATCCCTAACCCTAACCCTAAACCTGAAGCTTACCCGAAGCCTTACCCTAACCCGTCCCCTAATTCTAACCCGTACGGTAACACTAACCCATACCCTAACACGTACGCTCACCCTAAACGGTTGTCGTACCCTAAACCGTGTCCGTTCCCTAAACCTAACCCTAACCCTAACCCTAACCTTAACCCTTACCCGAAGCCTTACCGAACCCGTCCCCTAATCCTAACCCGTACGCTAACACTAACACGTACCCTAACACTTACGGTCACCCTGAACCATTGTCGTATCCTAAACTGTACCCTAAACTGTCCCCGTCCCTTAACCCTAACCCTAACCCTAACCCTAACCCTAACCCTAATCCTTACCCGAAGCCTTACCATAACCCGTAACCTAATCCTAACCCGTACGCTAACACTAAACCGTAACCTAACACGTACGCTCACACTAAACCGTTGTCGTACCCTAACCTGTACCCTAAACCGTCCCTGGCCCCTAACCCTAACCCTAACACTAACCCTTACCCGAAGCCTAACACTAACCCGTCCCCTAATCCTAAGCCGTGCGCTAACAATAACCCATACCCCAACATGTACGCTCAACTTAAACCGTTGTCGTACCCTAAACTGTCCCCATCCCCTAACCCTAACCCTAACCCTAACCCTAACACTTACCCGAAGCCTTACCCTAACCTGTCCCCTAATCCTAACCCGTATGCTAACACTAACCCGTACCCTAACACGTACGCTCACCCTAAAACGTTGTTGTACCCTAACCTTTGCCCTAAACCGTCCCCGTCCCCTAACCCTAACGCTAACCCTTACCCAAAGCCTTACCCTAACACGTCCCCTAATCCTAACCCGTACACTAACACTAAACCGTACCCTAACACGTACGCTCACTCTAAACCGTTGTCGTACCCTAACCTGTACCCTAAACCGTCCCCGTCCCCTAACCCTAACCCTAACCCTAACCCTTACCCGAAGCCTTACCATAACCTGTCCCCTAATCCTAAACCATACGCTAACACTAAGCCGTACCCTAACACGTATGCTCACCCTAAACAATTGTCGTACCCTAAACTGTACCCTCAACCATCCCCGTGCCCTAACCCTAACCCTAACCCTAACCCTAACCCTAAACCTTACCCGAAGCCTTACACTAACCCGTCCCCTAATCCTAAACCGTACGCTGACACTAACACGTAGCCTAACACGTACGCTCACCCTAAACCGTTTTCGTACACTAACCTGTACCCTAAACCGTGTCCGTCCCCTATACCTAACCCTAACCCTAACCCTAAACCTAACCCTTACCCGAAGCCTTACCCTTACCCGTCCCCTAATCCTAACCCGTACGCTAACAATAACACGTACCCTAAAACGTACGGTCACCCTGAACCATTGTCGTACCCTAAACTGTACCCTAAACCGTCCCCGTCCCTTAACCCTAACCCTAACCCTAACCCTAACCCTAAACCTTACCCGAAGCCTTAACATAACCCGTCCCCTAATCCTAACCCGTACACTAACATTAAATTGTAACCTAACACGTACGCTCACACTAAACCGTTGTCGTACCCTAACCTGTACCCTAATCCGTCCCCGTCCCCTAACCCTAACCGTAACCCTAACCCTATCACTAACGCTTACCCGAAGCCTAACACTAACCCGTCCCCTAATCCTAAGCCGTGCACTAACAGTAACCCATACCCCAACATGTTCGCTCAACCTAAACCGTTGTCGTGCCCTAAACTGTCCCCAACCCCTAACCCTAACCCCAACCCTAACCCTTACCCGAAGCCTTACCCTAACCCGTCCCCTAATCCTAACCCGTACGCTAACACTAACCCGTACCCTAACACGTACGCTCACCCTAAAACGTTGTCGTACACTAACCTGTACCCTAAACCGTCCCCGTCCCCTAACCCTAACCCTAAACCTTACCCGAAGCCTTACCCTAACCCGTCCCCTAATCCTAACCCGTACGCTAACACTAACCCGTACCCTAACACGTACGCTCACCCTAAAACGTTGTCGTACACTAACCTGTACCCTAAACCGTCCCCGTGCCCTAACCCTAACCCTAAGCCTAACCCTACCACTAAACCTTACCCGAAGCCTTACACTAAACCGTCCCCTAATCCTAAACCATACGCTGACACTAACACATAGCCTAACACGTACGCTCACCCTAAACCGTTGTTGTACCCTAAACTGTACCGTAAACCGTGTCCATCCCCTAACTCTAACCCTAACCCTAACCCTAACCCTAACCCTAAACCTAACCCTTACCCGAAGCCTTACCCTAACCCGTCCCCTAATCCTAACCCGTACGCTAACACTTACCCGTACCCTAACACGTACGCTCACCCTAAACTGTTGTCGTACCCTAACCTGTTCTCTAAAGCTTCCCCATCCCCTAACCCTAAACCTAACCCTAACACTTACCCTTACCCTAACCTTTACCCGAAGCCTTACACTATCCCGTCCCCAATCCGAACCCGTAGGCTAACACTAACCCGTGCCCTAAAATGTACGCTCACCTAAACCGTTGTCGTACCCTAACCTGTACCCTAAAACGTCCCCTAACTGTAACCCTAACCCTAACCCTAACCCTTACCCGAAACATTACCCTAACCCGTCCCCTAATCCGAATCCGTACGCTAACACTAACCCATACCCTAACACGCACGCTCATCTAAACCGTTGTCGTACCCTAACATGTACCCTAAACCGTCCCGGTCTAATAACCCTAACCCTAACCCTAACCCTAGCTTTTACCCGAAGCCTTACCCTAACCGGTCCCCTAATCCGAACCCGTATGCTAACACTAACCCGTACCCTAACACGTACGCTCAACCTAAACTTTTGTCGTGCCCTAACCTGTACCCTAAACCGTCCCCATCCCCTAACCCTAACCCTAACCCTAACCCTAACCCTAACCCTTACCCGAAGCCTTACCCTAACCCGTCCCCTAATCCTAAACTGTACGCTGACACTAACACGTACCCTAACACGTACGATCACCCTAAACCGTTGTCGTAACCTAACCTGTACCCTAAACCGTCCCCGTCCCCGTCCCCTAACCATAACGCTAAGCCTAACCCTGAAGCTTACCCGAAGCCTTACCCTAACCCGTCCCCAATCCTAACCCGTACTGTAACACTAACCCGTACCCTAACACGTACACTCACCCTAAACCGTTGTCGTACCCTAACCTGTACCCTGAACCGTGTCCGTCCCCTAAACCTAACACTAAACCTAAACCTAACCCTAACCCTTACCCGAAGCCTTACCCTAACCCGTCCCCTAAACATGACCCGTACGAAAACACTAACACGTACCCTAACACGTACGGTCACCCTGAACCGTTGTCGTACACTAAACTGTACCCTAAACCGTCCCCGTCCCTTAACCCTAACCCTAACCCTAACCAAAACCCTAATCCTTACCCGAAGCCTTACCATAACCCGTCCCCTAATCCTAACCCATACATTAACACTAAACCGTAACCTAACACGTACGCTCAACCTAAACCGTTGTCGTACACTAATCTGTACCCTAAACCGTCCCTGTCCCCTACCCCTAACCATAACCCTAACGCTAACACTAACCCTTACCCGAAGCCTTACCCTAACCCGTACCCTAATCCTAACCCGTACGCTAACACTAACCCGTACACTAACACGTACGCTCACCGTAAACCGTTGTCGTACCCTAACTTGTAACCTAAACCGTCCCCGTCCCCTAACCCTAACCCTAACCCTAACCCTAACACTTACCCAAAGCCTTACCCTAACACGTCAACTAAACCTAAATCGTACGCTAACACTAACCCATGCCCTAACACGTACGCTCACCCTAAACCGTTGTCGTACACTAACCTGTACACTAAACTGTCCCTGTCCCCTAACCCTAACCCTAACCCTAACCCTAACCATTACGCAAAGCTTTACCCTAACCCGTCCCCCAATCCTAAACCATACGCTAACACTAACCCGTACCCTAACATGTACGCTCACCGTAAACCGTTCTCGTACACTAAACTGTTCCCTAAACCATCCTCGTCCCCTAACCCTAACCCTAACCCTAACCCTAACCCTAGCTTTTACCCGAAGCCTTACACTAACCGGGCCCCTAACCCTAACCCGTACGCTAACACTTAACAGTAACCTAACATGTACGCTCACCCTTAACCATTGTCGTACCCTAACCTATACCCTAAACCGTCCCCGTCCCCTAACCTAACCCTAACCCTAACCCTTACGTGAAGCCTTACCCTAACCTGTCCCCTAATCCTAAACCGTACGCTGACACTAACGCGTACCCTAACACGGACGCTCACCTTAAAACATTTTCGTACACTAAACTGTACCCTAATCCGTCTCCGTCCCCGTCCCCGTCCCATAACCCTAACCCTAACCCAAACCCTAACACTAACCCTTACCCAAAGCCTTACACTAATCGGTCCCCTAATTCTAACCCGTATGCTAACACTAACCCGTACCCTAACACGTACTCTCACCCTAAACCGTTGTCGTACCCTAACCTATACCCTAAACCGTCCCCGTCCCCGTCCCCTATCCCTAACCCTAACCCTAAACCTGAAGCTTACCCGAAGCCTTACCCTAACCCGTCCCCTAATTCTAACCCGTACGGTAACACTAACCCATACCCTAACACGTACCCTCACCCTAAACGGTTGTCGTACCCTAACCTGTACCCTAAACCGTGTCCGTCCCCTAAACCTAACCCTAACCCTAACCCTAACCTTAACCCTTACCCGAAGCCTTACCCTAACCCGTCCCCTAATCCTAACCCGTACGCTAACACTAACACGTACCCTAACACTTACGGTCACACTGAACCATTGTCGTACCCTAAACTGTACCCTAAACCGTCCCCGTCCCTTAACCCTAACCCTAAACCTAACCCTAACCCTAACCCTAATCCTTACCCGAAGCCTTACCATAACCCTTCCCCTAATCCTAACCCGTACGCTAACACTAAACCGTAACCTAACACGTACGCTCACACTAAACCTTTGTCGTACCCTAACCTGTACCCTAAACCGTCCATGGCCCCTAACCCTAACCCTAACACTAACCCTTACCCGAAGCCTAACACTAACCCGTCCCCTAATCCTGAGCCGTGCGCTAACAATAACCCATACCCCAACATGTACGCTCAACCTAAACCGTTGTCGTAACCTAAACTGTCCCCATCCCCTAACCCTAACCCTAACCCTAAACCTAACACTTACCCGAAGCCTTACCCTAACCCGTCCCCTAATCCTAACCCGTATGCTAACACTAACCCGTACCCTAACACGTACGCTCACCCTAAAACGTTGTTGTACCCTAACCTTTGCCCTAAACCGTCCCCGTCCCCATCCCCTAACACTAACGCTAACCCTTACCCAAAGCCTTACCCTAACACGTCCCCTAATCCTAACCCGTACGCTAACACTAAACCGTACCCTAACACGTACGCTCACTCTAAACCGTTGTCGTACCCTAACCTGTACCCTAAACCGTCCCCGTCCCCTGACCCTAACCCTAACCCTAACCCTTACCCGAAGCCTTACCATAACCTGTCCCCTAATCCTAAACCATATGCTAACTCTAAGCCGTACCCTAACACGTATGCTCACCCTAAACAATTGTCATACCCTAAACTGTACCCTCAACCATCCCCGTGGCCTAACCCTAACCCTAACCCTAACCCTAACCCTAAACCTTACCCGAAGCCTTACACTAACCCGTCCCCTAATCCTAAACCGTACGCTGACACTAACACGTAGCCTAACATGTACGCTCACCCTAAACCGTTTTCGTACACTAACCTGTACCCTAAACCGTGTCCGTCCCCTATACCTAACCCTAACCCTAACCCTAAACCTAACCCTTACCCGAAGCCTTACCCTTACCCGTCCCCTAATCCTAACCCGTACGCTAACAATAACACGTACCCTAAAACGTACTGTCACCCTGAACCATTGTCGTACCCTAAACTGTACCCTAAACCGTCCCCGACCCTTAACCCTAACCCTAACCCTAACCCTAACCCTAATCCTTACCCGAAGCCTTAACATAACCTGTCCCCTAATCCTAACCCGTACACTAACATTAAATTGTAACCTAACACGTACGCTCACACTAAACCGTTGTCGTACCCTAACCTGTACCCTAAACCGTCCCCGTCCCCTAACCCTAACCGTAACCCTAACCCTATCACTAACGCTTACCCGAAGCCTAACACTAACCCGTCCCCTAATCCTAAGCCGTGCACTAACAGTAACCCATACCCCAACATGTACGCTCAACCTAAACCGTTGTCGTACCCTAAAATGTCCCCATCCCCTAACCCTAACCCTAACCCTAACCCCAACCCTAACCCTTACCCGAAGCCTTACCCTAACCCGTCCCCTAATCCTAACCCGTACGCTAACACTAACCCGTACCCTAACACGTACGCTCACCCTAAAACGTTGTCGTACACTAACCTGTACCCTAAACCGTCCCCGTCCCCTAACCCTAACCCTAAACCTTACCTGAAGCCTTACCCTAACCCGTCCCCTAATGCTAACCCGTACGCTAACACTAATCCTTACTCTAACACGTTCGCTCACCCTAAACCGTGGACGTACCCTAACCTGTACCTTAAACCGTCCCCGTCCCCTAACCCTAACCCGAACCCTAACACTAACCCTTACCCGAATACTTAACCTAACCTGTCCCCTACTCCTAACCCGTACGCTAACACTAACCCGTACCCTAACACGTACGCTCACCTTAAACCACTGTCATACCCTAACCTGTACCCTAAACAGTCCCCGTCCCCTAACCCTAACCCTAAACCTAACCCTTACCTGAAGACTTACACTAAACCGTACCCTAATCCTAACCCGTACGCTATCACTAAACCATACCCTGAGACGTACGCTCACCCTAAAAGGTTGTCGTACTCTAACCTGTACCCTACACCGTCCCCTAACCCTAACCCTAACCCTTACCCGAAGCCTTACCCTAACCCGTCCCCTAATCCTAAACCGTACGCTAACACTAACCCGTGCCCTAACACATACGCTCACCCTAAAGCGTTGTCGTACCCTAAGCTGTACCCTAAACCGTCCCTGTCCCCGTCCCCTAACCCTAAACCTAACCCTAACCATAACACTTACCCGAAGCCTTACCCTAACACGTCCCCTAATCCTAACCCGTATGCTAACACTAACCCGTACCCTAACACGTATGCTCACCCTAAACCATTGTCTTAACCTAAACTGTACCCTAAACCGTCCCCGTCCCCGTCCCCTAAACCTAACCCTAACCCTAACCCTAACCATTCCCCGAAGCCTTACCCTAACCGTCCCCTAATCCTAACCCGTACGCTCACACTAACCCGTGCCCTAACACGTACGCTCACCCTGAACCGTTGTCGTACCCTAACCTGTACCCTAAACCGTCCCCATCCCCTAAACCTAACCCTAACCTCACCCTAATCCTAACCCTTACCCAAAGCCTTACCCTAACCCGTCCCCTAATCCTAACCCGTACACTAACACTAACCCATGCCCTAAAACATACGCTCAACCTAAACCGTTGTCGTACCCTAACCTGTACCCTAAACCGTCCCCGTGCCCTAACCCTAACCCTAACCCTAACCCTAACCCTAAATCTAACCCTTACCCGAAGCCTTACCCTAACCCGTCCCCTAATCCTAACCCGTACGCTAACAATAACACATACCCTAAAACGTACGGTCACCCTGAACCATTGTCGTACCCTAAACTCTACCCTAAACCTTCCCCGTCCCTTAACCCTAACCCTAACCCTAACCCTAATCCTTTCCCGAAGCCTTAACATAACCCGTCTCCTAATCCTAACCCGTACGCTAATATTAAATCGTAACCTAACACGTACGCTCACACTAAACCGTTGTCGTACCCTAACCTGTACCCTAAACCGTCCCTGTCCCCTAACCCTAACCGTAACCCTAACCCTAACACTAACCCTTACCCGGAGCCTAACACTAAACCGTCCCCTAATCCTAACTCGTACACTAACACTAAACCGTGCCCTAAAACATACGCTCAACCTAAACCGTTGTCGTACACTAACCTGTACCCTAAACCATCCCCGTGCCCTAACCCTAACCCTAAGCCTAACCCTACCACTAAACCTTACCCGAAGCCTTACACTAAACCGTCCCCTAATCCTAAACCATACGCTGACACTAACACATAGCCTAACACGTACGCTCACCCTAAACCGTTGTCATACCCTAAACTGTACCGTAAACCGTGTCCATCCCCTAACCCTAACCCTAACCCTAACCCTAACCCTAACCCTTACCCGAAGCCTTGCCCTAACCCGTCCCCTAATCCTAACCCGTACGCTAACACTAACCCGTACCCTAACACGTACGCTCACCCTAAACTGTTGTCGTACCCTAACCTGTTCTCTAAATCTTCCCCATCCCCTAACCCTAAACCTAACCCTAACACTTACCCTTACCCTAACCTTTACCCGAAGCCTTACACTATCCCGTCCCCAATCCGAACCCGTAGGCTAACACTAACCCGTGCCCTAAAACGTACGCTCACCTAAACCGTTGTCGTACCCTAACCTGTACCCTAAAACGTCCCCTAACTGTAACCCTAACCCTAACCCTAACCCTTACCCGAAACATTACCCTAACCCGTCCCCTAATCCGATTCAGTACGCTAACACTAACCCGTACCCTAACACGTACACCCACCCTAAAACGTTGTCGTCCCCTAACCTGTACCCTAAACCATCCCCGTCCCCTACCCTAACCCTAACACTAACCCTAACCCTAACCCTTACCCAAAGCCTTACCCTAACATGTCACCTAATCCTAACCCGTACGCTAACACTAACCCGTGCCCTAACACGTACGGTCACCCTAAACCTTTGTCGTACCCTAACCTATACCCTAAACCGTCCCTGTCCCCATCCCCTAACCCTAAACCTAAACCTAACACTAACCCTTACCCAAGGCCTTACCCTAACCCATCCCCTAATCCTAACCCGTATGCTAACACTAACCCATACCCTAACACGTACACTCACCCTAAACCGTTGTCCTACCCTAACCTGTACCGTAAACCGTCCCCGTCCCCTAACCGTAACACTAACCCTAAACCTTACCCTTACCCAAAGCCTTACCCTAACCCATCACCTAATCCTAACCCGTACGCTAACACTAACACGTGCCCTAACACGTACGCTCACCCTAAACCGTTGTTGTACCCTAACCTGAACCCTAAACCGCCCCATCCCCTAACCCTAACCCTAAACCTAACCCTAATCCTAACCCTTACCCGAAGCCTTACCCTAACCCGTCCCATAATCATAACCCGTACGCTAACACTAACCCGTACCCTAACACGTACGCTCACCCTAAAACGTTGTCGTACACTAACCTGTACCCTAAACCGTCCCCGTCCCCTAACCCTAACCCTAAACCTTACCTGAAGCCTTACCCTAACCCGTCCCCTAATGCTAACCCGTACGCTAACACTAATCCTTACTCTAACACGTTCGCTCACCCTAAACCGTGGACGTACCCTAACCTGTACCTTAAACCGTCCCCGTCCCCTAACCCTAACCCGAACCCTAACACTAACCCTTACCCGAATACTTAACCTAACCTGTCCCATACTCCTAACCCGTACGCTAACACTAACCCGTACCCTAACACGTACGCTCACCTTAAACCACTGTCATACCCTAACCTGTACCCTAAACAGTCCCCGTCCCCTAACCCTAACCCTAAACCTAACCCTTACCTGAAGCCTTACACTAAACCGTACCCTAATCCTAACCCGTACGCTATCACTAAACCATACCCTGAGACGTACGCTCACCCTAAAAGGTTGTCGTACTCTAACCTGTACCCTACACCGTCCCCTAACCCTAACCCTAACCCTTACCCGAAGCCTTACCCTAACCCGTCCCCTAATCCTAAACCATACGCTAACACTAACCCGTGCCCTAACACATACGCTCACCCTAAAGCGTTGTCGTACCCTAACCTGTACCCTAAACCGTCCCTGTCCCCGTCCCCTAACCCTAAACCTAACCCTAACCGTAACACTTACCCGAAGCCTTACCCTAACACGTCCCCTAATCCTAACCCGTATGCTAACACTAACCCGTACCCTAACACGTACGCTCACCCTAAACCATTGTCCTAACCTAACCTGTACCCTAAACCGTCCCCGTCCCCGTCCCCTAAACCTAACCCTAACCCTAACCCTAACCATTCCCCGAAGCCTTACCCTAACCGTCCCCTAATCCTAACCCGTACGCTCACACTAACCCGTGCCCTAACACGTACGCTCACCCTGAACCGTTGTCGTACCCTAACCTGTACCCTAAACCGTCCCCATCCCCTAAACCTAACCCTAACCTCACCCTAATCCTAACCCTTACCCAAAGCCTTACCCTAACCCGTCCCCTAATCCTAACCCGTACACTAACAGTAACCCGTGCCCTAAAACATACGCTCAACCTAAACCGTTGTCGTACCCTAACCTGTACCCTAAACCGTCCCCGTGCCCTAACCCTAACCCTAACCCTAACCCTAACCCTAAATCTAACCCTTACCCGAAGCCTTACCCTAACCCGTCCCCTAATCCTAACCCGTACGCTAACAATAACACATACCCTAAAACGTACGGTCACCCTGAACCATTGTCGTACCCTAAAATCTACCCTAAACCTTCCCCGTCCCTTAACCCTAACCCTAACCCTAACCCTAACCCTAATCCTTTCCCGAAGCCTTAACATAACCCGTCTCCTAATCCTAACCCGTACGCTAATATTAAATCGTAACCTAACACGTACGCTCACACTAAACCGTTGTCGTACCCTAACCTGTACCCTAAACCGTCCCTGTCCCCTAACCCTAACCGTAACCCTAACCCTAACACTAACCCTTACCCGGAGCCTAACACTAAACCGTCCCCTAATCCTAACTCGTACACTAACACTAAACCGTGCCCTAAAACATACGCTCAACCTAAACCGTTGTCGTACACTAACCTGTACCCTAAACCGTCCCCGTGCCCTAACCCTAACCCTAAGCCTAACCCTACCACTAAACCTTACCCGAAGCCTTACACTAAACCGTCCCCTAATCCTAAACCATACGCTGACACTAACACATAGCCTAACACGTACGCTCACCCTAAACCGTTGTCGTACACTAAACTGTACCGTAAACCGTGTCCATCCCCTAACCCTAACCCTAACCCTAACCCTAACCCTAACCCTTACCCGAAGCCTTACCCTAACCCGTCCCCTAATCCTAACCCGTACGCTAACACTAACCCGTACCCTAACACGTACGCTCACCCTAAACTGTTGTCGTACCCTAACCTGTTCTCTAAATCTTCCCCATCCCCTAACCCTAAACCTAACCCTAACACTTACCCTTACCCTAACCTTTACCCGAAGCCTTACACTATCCCGTCCCCAATCCGAACCCGTAGGCTAACACTAACCCGTGCCCTAAAACGTACGCTCACCTAAACCGTTGTCGTACCCTAACCTGTACCCTAAAACGTCCCCTAACTGTAACCCTAACCCTAACCCTAACCCTTACCCGAAACATTACCCTAACCCGTCCCCTAATCCGATTCAGTACGCTAACACTAACCCGTACCCTAACACGTACACCCACCCTAAAACGTTGTCGTCCCCTAACCTGTACCCTAAACCATCCCCGTCCCCTACCCTAACCCTAACACTAACCCTAACCCTAACCCTTACCCAAAGCCTTACCCTAACATGTCACCTAATCCTAACCCGTACGCTAACACTAACCCGTGCCCTAACACGTACGGTCACCCTAAACCTTTGTCGTACCCTAACCTATACCCTAAACCGTCCCTGTCCCCATCCCCTAACCCTAAACCTAAACCTAACACTAACCCTTACCCAAGGCCTTACCCTAACCCATCCCCTAATCCTAACCCGTATGCTAACACTAACCCGTACCCTAACACGTACACTCACCCTAAACCGTTGTCCTACCCTAACCTGTACCGTAAACCGTCCCCGTCCCCTAACCGTAACACTAACCCTAAACCTTACCCTTACCCAAAGCCTTACCCTAACCCATCACCTAATCCTAACCCATACGCTAACACTAACACGTGCCCTAACACGTACGCTCACCCTAAACCGTTGTTGTACCCTAACCTGTACCCTAAACCGCCCCATCCCCTAACCCTAACCCTAAACCTAACCCTAATCCTAACCCTTACCCGAAGCCTTACCCTAACCCGTCCCATAATCATAACCCGTACGCTAACACTAACCCGTGCCCTAACACGTAGGCTCACCATAAATCATTGTCGTACCCTAACCTGTACCCTAAACCATCCCCATCCCCGTCCCCGTCTCCTAACCCTAACCCGAACCCTAACCCTAACCCTTACCCGAAGACTTACCCTAACCTGTCCCCTAATCCTAACACTTACGCTAACACTAACCCTTGCCCTAACATGTACACTCACCCTAAACCGTTGTCTTACCCTAACCTGTACCCTAAACCATCCCTGTACCCTAACGCTAACCCTAACACTAACCCTAAACCGAACCCTTACCCGAAGCCTTCCCCTAACCCGTCCCCTAATCCTAAACCTTACGCTAACCCTAACCCGTGCCCTAGCACGTACGCTCACCTTAAACTGCTGTCGTACCCTAAACTGTACCCTAAACCGTCCCCGTCCCCTAACCCTAACCCTAACCCTAAACCTTACCCGAAGCCTTCCCCTAACCCGTCCCCTAATCCTAACCCGTACGCTAACTCTAAGCCATACCCTAACACGTACGCTCACCCTAAACCGTTCTCGTACACTAACCTGTAACCTAAACTGTCCCCGTCCCCTAACCCTAACCCTAACCCTTACCCGAAGCCTTACCTTAACCCGTCCTCTAATCCTAACCCGTACGCTAACAGTAAACTGTGCCCTAACATGTACGCTGAACCTAAACCATTGTCCTACACTAACCTGTACCCTAAACCGTCCCCCTCCCCTAACCCTAACCCTAACCCTAACCCTAAACCTAACCCTTACCCGAAGCCTTACCATAACCCGTCCTCTAATCCTAACCCGTACGCTAACAGTAAACTGTGCCCTAACATGTACGCTGAACCTAAACCATTGTCCTACCCTAACCTGTACCCTAAACCGTCCCCCTCCCCTAACCCTAACCCTAACCCTAACCCTAACCCTTACACCAAGCCTTACCCTAACCCGTGCTCTAATCCTAACCCGTACGCTAACACTAACCCATACCCTAACACGTACGCTCACCCTAAACCGCTGTCATACACTAACCAGCACCCTAAACCGTCCCCGTCCCCGTCCCCGTCCCCTAACCCTAACCATAAACCTAACCCTTACCCGAAGCCTTACCCTAACCCGTCCCCTAATCCTAACCCGTACGCTAACACTAACCCGTGTCCTAACACGTACCCTCACCCTAAACCGTTGTCGTACCCTAACCTGTACCCTAAACCGTCACCGTCCCCTAGCCCTAACCCTAACCCTAACCCTTACGCGAAGCCTTACCCTAACCCGTCCCCAATCCTAACCCGTACGCTAACACTAACAAGTACCCTAACACATACGCTCACCCTAAACTGTTGTCGTACACTAACCTGTAACCTAAACCGTCCCCGTCCCCTAACCCTAACCCTAACCCTAACCCTAACACTAACCCTTACCCGAAGCCTTACCCTAATCTGTCCCCTAATCATAACCCGTATGCTAACACTAACCCTTGCCCTAACACGTACACTCACCCTAAACCATTGTCGTACCCTAACCTGTACCCTGAACCGTCCCTGTACCCTAACCCTAACCCTAACTCTAACCCTAACCCTAACCCTAACACTTACCCGAAGCCTTACCCTAACCCGTCCCATAATCCTAACCCGTACGCTAACACTAACCCGTACCCTAACACGTACGCTCACCCTAAACCGTTGACGTACCCTAACCTGTACCCTAAACCGTCCCTGTCCCCTAACCCTAACCCTAACCCTAACCCTTACCAGAAGCCTTACCCTAACCCGTCCCGTAATCCTAACCCGTACGCTAACACTAACCCGTACCCTAACACGTACGCTCACCCTAAAACCTTGT
This sequence comes from Delphinapterus leucas, assembly GCF_059928025.1. Taxonomy (NCBI): domain Eukaryota; kingdom Metazoa; phylum Chordata; class Mammalia; order Artiodactyla; family Monodontidae; genus Delphinapterus; species Delphinapterus leucas. The sequence continues at coordinate 9,984,901 of NW_028322232.1, read as the reverse complement.
CGTACCCTAACCTGTACCCTAAATCGTCCCTGTCCCCTAACCCTAACCCTAATCTTAAACCTTACCCGAAGCCTTACCCTAAACGGTTCCCTAAACCTAACCCGCACGCTAACACTAACCCGTGCCCTAACACGTACGCTCACCCGAAACATTTGTCGTACACTAAGCTGTACCCTAAACCGTCCCCATTACCTAACACTAACCCGAACCCTAACCATAACCCTAAACCTTACCCGAAGCCTTACCCTAACCCGTCCCCTAATCCTAACCGTACGCTAACACTAATCCGTGCCCTAACACGTACGCTCACCCTAAAACGTTGTCGTACACTAACCTGTACCCTAAACCGTTCCTGTCCCTGTACCCTAACCCTAACCCTAACCCAAACCCTAACCCTTACCCGAAGCCTTACACAAACCCATCCCATAATCCTAAACTCTACGCTAACACTAACCCGTGCCCTAACACGTACGCTCACCCTAAACCGTTGTCGTACATTAACCTGTACCCTAAATCGTCCCTGTCCCCTAACCCTAACCCTAACCCTAATCCTTACCCGAAGCCTTACCCTAACTCGTCCCCTAATTCTAACCCGTATGCTAACACTAAACTGTATCCTAACAGATACGCTCACCCTAAAATTTTGTCGTACACTAAGCTGTACCCAAAATCGTCCCCGTCCCCTAACCCTAAACCTAACCCTTACACAAAGCCTTACCCTAACCCGTCCCCTAATCCTAACCCGTACGCTAACACTAACCCGTAACCCAACCCGTATGCTCAACCTAAACCGTTCTCGTACACTAACCTGTACCCTAAACCGTCCCGTCCCGGTCCCCTAAACCTAGCCCTTACCCGAAACCTTACCCTAACATGTCCCCTATTCCTAACCCGTACGCTAACACTATCCCGTACCCTTACACGTACGCTCACCTTAAAACGTTGTCGTACACTAACCTGTAACCTAAACCGTCTCCGTCCCCTAACCCTAACCCTAAACCTAGCCCTAAACCTAAACCTTACCCCAAGCCTTACCCTAACCCGACCCTTAATCCTAACCCGTACGCTGACACTAACCCATACCCTAACACGCACGCTCACCCTAAAACTTTGTCGTACCCTAACATGTACCCTAAACCGTCCCCGTCCCCTAACCCTAACCCTAACCCTAACCCTAACACTTACCCGAAGCATTACACTAACCCGTCCCCTAATCCTAATCCGTACGCTAACACTAACCCGTGTCCTAACACGTACCCTCACCCTAAACCGCTGTCGTACCCTAACCTGTACCCTAAACCGTCACCGTCACCTAGCCCTAACCCTAACCCTAACCCTTACGCGAAGCCTTACCCTCACCCGTCCCCTATTCCTAACCCGTACGCTAACACTATCCCGTACCCTTACACGTACGCTCACCTTAAAACGTTGTCGTACACTAACCTGTAACCTAAACCGTCTCCGTCCCCTAACCCTAACCCTAACCCTAACCCTAACCCTTATCCTAACCCAAACGCTTACCCGAAGCCTTACCCTAACCCGTCCCCTAATCCTAACCCGTACGCTAACACTAACCCGTACCCTAACACGTACGCTCACCCTAAACCATTGTCGTATCCTAAACTGTACCCTAAACCTTCCCCGTCCCCTAAACCTAACCCTAACTCTAACCGTTACCCGAAGCCTTACTCTAACCCGTCCCCTAATCCTAACGTGTACGCTAACACTAACGTGTACCCTAACACGTACGCTCACCCTAAACCGTTGTCGTACCCTATCCTGTACCCTAAACCGTCCCCGTCCCCTAACCCTAACCCTAACCCTAACACTTACCTGAAGCCTTACCGTAAACTGTCCCCTAATCCTAACCCGTATGCTCACACTAACCCATACCCTAACACGTACGCTCACCCTAAACCGTTGTCGTACACTAGCCTGTACCCTAAACGGTCCCCGTTCCCTAACCCTAACCGTAACCCTAACCCTAACCCTTACCCGAAACCTTACCCTAAACCGTCCCCTAATCCTAACACGCACGCTAACACTAAACCTTACCCTAACACGTACGCTCACCCTAAACCATTGTCGTACCCTAACCTGTACCCTAAACTGTCCCCGTCCCCTAACCCTAAACCTAACCCTAACCCTAACCCTTACCCGAAGCCTTACCCTAACCCGTCCCCTAATCCTAACCCGTACGCTAACACTAACCCGTACCCTAACATGTAGGCTCACCCTAAACCATTGTCATGCCCTAACCTGTACCCTAAACGGTCCTCGTCCCCTAACCCTATCCCTAACCCTAACCCTTACCCGAAGCCTTACCCTAACCCATCCCCTAATCCTAACCCGTACGCTAACACTAAACCGTACCCTAACATGTACGCTCACCCTAAACCATTGTCGTACCCTAACCTGTACCCTAAACGTTCCCCGTCCCCTAACCCTAACCCTAACCCTAAACCATCCCCGTCCCCTAAACCTAACCCTAACCCTAACCGTAACCCTTACCCGAAGCCTTACCCTAACCCTTCACCTAATCCTAAACCTTATGCTAACACTAACACGTACCCTAACAGGTACGCTCACCCTGAACCGTTGTCGTACACTAAACTGTACCCTAAACGGTCCCCATCACTTAACCCTAACCCTAACCCTAACCCTAACCCTAATCCTAACTCTTACCCAAAGCCTTAGCCCAACCCGTCCCCTAATCCTAACGTGTACGCTGACACTAACGTGTACCCTAACAGGTACGCTCACCCTAAACCGTTGTCTTACTCTAACCTCTACCTTAAACCATCCCCGTCCCCTAACCCTAACCCTAACCCTTACCCAAAGCCTTACCCTAAACCGTCCCCTAATCCTCACCCGCACGCTAACACCAAACCGTACCCTAACACGTACGCTCACCCTAAGCCATTGTCGTACCCTAACCTGTGCCCTAAACTGTCCCCATCCCCTAACCCTAAACCTAACCCTAACGCTAAACCTTACCCGTAGACTTACCCTAACCCGTCCCCTAATACTAACCGGTACGCTAACACTAACCCGTACCCTAACACGTACGCTCACCCTAAACCATTGTCGTATCCTAAACTGTACCCTAAACCTTCCCCGTCCCCTAAACCTAACCCTAACTCTAACCGTTACCCGAAGCCTTACTCTAACCCGTCCCCTAATCCTAACGTGTACGCTAACACTAACGTGTACCCTAACACGTACGCTCACCCTAAACCGTTGTCGTACCCTACCCTGTACCCTAAACCGTCCCCGTCCCCTAACCCTAACCCTAACCCTAACACTTACCTGAAGCCTTACCGTAAACTGTCCCCTAATCCTAACCCGTATGCTCACACTAACCCATACCCTAACACGTACGCTCACCCTAAACCGTTGTCGTACACTAGCCTGTACCCTAAACGGTCCCCGTTCCCTAACCCTAACCGTAACCCTAACCCTAACCCTTACCCGAAACCTTACCCTAAACCGTCCCCTAATCCTAACACGCACGCTAACAATAAACCTTACCCTAACACGTACGCTCACCCTAAACCATTGTCGTACCCTAACCTGTACCCTAAACTGTCCCCGTCTCCTAACCCTAAACCTAACCCTAACCCTAACCCTTACCCGAAGCCTTACCCTAACCCGTCCCCTAATCCTAACCCGTACGCTAACACTAACCCGTACCCTAACATGTAGGCTCACCCTAAACCATTGTCATGCCCTAACCTGTACCCTAAACGGTCCTCGTCCCCTAACCCTATCCCTAACCCTAACCCTTACCCGAAGCCTTACCCTAACCCATCCCCTAATCCTAACCCGTACGCTAACACTAAACCGTACCCTAACATGTACGCTCACCCTAAACCATTGTCGTACCCTAACCTGTACCCTAAACGTTCCCCGTCCCCTAACCCTAACCCTAACCCTAAACCATCCCCGTCCCCTAAACCTAACCCTAACCCTAACCGTAACCCTTACCCGAAGCCTTACCCTAACCCTTCACCTAATCCTAAACCTTATGCTAACACTAACACGTACCCTAACAGGTACGCTCACCCTGAACCGTTGTCGTACACTAAACTGTACCCTAAACGGTCCCCATCACTTAACCCTAACCCTAACCCTAACCCTAACCCTAATCCTAACTCTTACCCAAAGCCTTAGCCCAACCCGTCCCCTAATCCTAACGTGTACGCTGACACTAACGTGTACCCTAACAGGTACGCTCACCCTAAACCGTTGTCTTACTCTAACCTCTACCTTAAACCATCCCCGTCCCCTAACCCTAACCCTAACCCTTACCCAAAGCCTTACCCTAAACCGTCCCCTAATCCTCACCCGCACGCTAACACCAAACCGTACCCTAACACGTACGCTCACCCTAAGCCATTGTCGTACCCTAACCTGTGCCCTAAACTGTCCCCATCCCCTAACCCTAAACCTAACCCTAACGCTAAACCTTACCCGTAGACTTACCCTAACCCGTCCCCTAATACTAACCGGTACGCTAACACTAACCCGTACCCTAACACGTATGCTCACCCTAAAATTTTTCGTACCCTAACCTGTACCCTAAACTGTCCCCATCCCTGTCCCCTAACCCTGAAGCTAACCCTAACCCTATCACTTACCCGAAGCCTTACCCTAACCCGTCCCCTAATCCTAACCCGTATCCTAACTCTAACCCGTACACTAACATGTACGCTCAACCTAAACCGTTGTCATGCCCTAACCTGTACCCTAAACTATCCCCGTCCCCTAACCCTAACCCTAACCCTTACCCGAAGCCTTACCCTAACCCGTCCCCTAATCCTAAACCGTACGCAAACACTAAGCCGTACCCTAACACGTATGTTCACCCTAAACCGTTGTCGTACCCTAACCTGTACCCTAAACCATCCCCGTTCCCGTCCCCTAAACCTAACCCTAACCCTAACCCTAACCCTTATCCGAAGCCTTACCCTAACGCGTCCACTAACCCTAACCCGTACGCTAACACTAACTCGTACCCTAACATGTACGCTCACCCTAAACGGTTGTCGTACCCTAACCTGTACCCTAAACCGGCCCCGTTCCCTAACCCTAACACTAAACCTAACCCTTACCCGAAGTCTTACCCTAACCCGTCCCCTAATCCTAATCCGTACACTAACACTAACACGTACCCTAACACGTATGCTCACCCTAAACCGTTGTCGTACACTAACCTGTACCCTAATCCGTCCCCGTTCCCGTCCCCTAACCCTAACCCTAGCCCTAACCCTAACCTTACCCGAAGCCTTACCCTAAACCGTCCCCTAATCCTAACCCGTATGCTAACACTAACCCGTATCCTAACACGTACGCTCAGCCTAAACCGTTGTCGTACACTAACCTGTACCATAAACCGTCCCCTTCCCCTAACCCTAACTCTAACCCTAACCCTAACCGTAACCCTTACCCGAAGCCTTACCCTAACCCTTCCCCTAATCCTAACCCGTATGCTAACACTAACACGTACCCTAACAAGTACGCTCACCATGAACCGTTGTCGTACACTAAACTGTACCCTAAACGAACCCCATGCCTTAACCCTAACCCTAACCCTAACCCTTACCCGAAGCCTTACCCTAACCCGTCCCCTAATCCTAACCTGTTCGCTAACACTAACCCATACCATAACATGTACGCTCAACCTAAACCGTTGTCGCACCCTAACCTGTACCCTAAACCGTCCCCGTCCCCGTCCCCTAACCCTAACCCTAGCCCTAATCCTAACCCTTACCCAAAGCCTTAGCCTAACCCGTCCCCTAATCCTAACGTGTACGCTAACACCAACGTGTACCCTAACACGTACGCTCACCCTAAACCGTTGTCTTACCCTAACTTCTACCTTAAACCATCCCCGTCCCCTAACCCTACCGCTAACCCTAACCCTTACCCGAAGCCTTACCCTAACCCGTCCCTTAATCCTAACACGCACGCTAACACTAAACCGTACCCTAACACGTACGCTCACCCTAAACCATTGTCGTACCCTAACCTGTACCCTAAACCATCCCCGTCCCCGTCCCCTTCCCCTAACCCTAACCCTAACCCTTTCCCGAAGCCTTACCTTAACCCATCCACTAATCCTAACCCGTACGCTAACACCAACTCGTACCCTAACACGTACGCTCACCCTAAACCGTTGTCGTACCCTAACCTGTACCCTAAACTGGCCCCGTCCCCTAACCCTAACCCTAAACCTAACCCTAACCCTTACCCGAAGCCTTACCCTAACCCGTCCCCTAATCCTAATCCGTACGCTAACACTATCCCATAACCTAACACGTACGCTCACCCTAAACCATTGTCCTACCCTAACCTGTACCCTAAACCATCTCCGTCCTCTAACCCTAACCCTTGCCAGAAGCCTTACCCTAACCCATCACCTAATACTAACCCGTACGCTAACACTAACTCCTACGCTAACAGTAACCCGTACACTAACACGTATGCTCACCCTAAACCGTTGTCGTACACAAACTTGTACCCTAAACCGTCCCTGTCCCCTAACCCTAACCCTAACACTTACCCGAAGCCTTACCCTAACCCGTCCCATAATCCTAACCCGTACGATAACACTAACCCGTACCCTAACACGTACGCTCACCCTAAACCGTTGTCGTTGCCTACCCTGTACCCCAAACCATCCCCGTCCCCTAACCCTAACACTAAACCTAACCCTAACACTTACCCGAAGCCTTACCCTAATACGTCCCTTAATCCTAAACCGTACGCTACCAATAACCAATACCCTAACACATACGCTCACCCTAAACCGTTGTCATACGCTAACCTCTACCCTAAACCGTCCCCATCACCTAACCTTAACCCATACACTAACACTTACCCGAAGCCTTACCCTAACCCGTCCACTAACCCTAACTGGTACGCTAACACTAACCCGTACCCTAACACGTACGCTCTCCCTAAACCGTTGTCGTACGCTAACCTGTACCCTATACCGTCCCCTCCCCTCACCCTAACCCTAACCTTAACCATAAACCTTACCCGAAGCCTTACCCAAACACGTCCCCTAATCCTAACACGTACGCTCACCCTAAACCATTGTCATGCACTAACCTGTACCCTAAACCATCCCCGTCCCCTAACCCTAAACCTAACCCTTACCAGAAGCCTTACCCTAACCCTTCCCCTAATACTAACCCGTCCGCTAACACTTACTCATACGCTAACACTAACCTGTACCCTAACACGTACGCTCACCCTAAACCTTTGTCATACACTAACCTGTAACCTAAACCGTCCCCGTCCCCTAACCCTTACCCGAAACCTTACCCTAACCCGTACCCTAATCCTAACCTGTATGCTAACACTAACCCATACCCTAACACGTACACTCACCCTAAAACTTTGTCGTAACCTAACCTGTACCCTAAACCATCCTCGTCCGCTAACCCTAACCCTAACCACAACCCTTACCCGAAGCCTTACCCTAACACATCCCCTAATCCTAACCCGTATGCTAACACTAAACTCTACCCTAACACGTACGCTCACCCTAAACCGTTGTCGTACCCTAACCTGTACCCTAAACAGTTCCCGTCCCCTAACCCTAAACCTAACCCTAACCCTTACCTGAAGCCTTACCCTAACCCGTCCCCTAATCCTAACCCATACGCTAACACTAACCCGTACCCTAACACATACACTCAAACTAAATATAATATATAATGTAAATATATATATATATATAATAATATATTGTAATATATTCAGGAAAATACGCATACGCTCTTTTTGGCCAACCAAGAAAGCGTGTAAAGGAAATCTGCACCAAAATGAAGTCTCACTGCCCCCCGGTCAAAAGGGCCATGTGAAAAAAGTGTAAAATCCAGAAAGGCAGCACAGGCCATGGAGAACAGGGAGCCTTGTTATGCTGATGGGCGGGATGTAAATTGCCAACAGCCACTCTGGAGAAGTGTATAGTGTTTCCTGGAACAGCTAAAAAACAAAGCAACAGAGCCTACAGCACTTCCACTTATGGTCCTATAGCTCAGGGAAATTAAAATCAAAAACACACAGCCACCCCAAAGTTTCGGACGGCTCTGTTTACAAGAACCTCGTCTACGGTACAAGTTAAATATCCCAGAACGTGAAAAATCGATAAAGAAGTTGTGGTATGTACGTACAATGGAATATCACTCAGCAATGAAATTTATGTCATCAGGCCCGTCGCGGCATAATGAGTGGATTCAGGTACGATGATTCTAAGTGAAATAAGTCACACAGAAAATGAAACATCAGAAGATATCACTAATACAAGGAATGTAAACTTGGCTACATATGAACTTAATTACAAAACAGAACAGGGTCTCAAATTTAGAAAACCAACTTATGCTTGCTTAAGGGGAAAGGTGAGTTGGGGTGCTGCATAAAACCAGAGATAGAAATTAGCACAGATACCTTTCCATAAGCCAAATATGTAATTGTCAAGACCTACCCCTTGCTCAACGAAATGGACTAAACAACCCATATTCAACGACTAGGAATACACCTGACTAGTAAGAATCTTCAAACCCATGGATTTATATGTCTCCGTAAGAGAATGAAGCGTGTGTACAGAGGCATGAATGCAGCAGAGAAACTCCGATAAACCCCATTATCAAAATGAATTACAAAAACAAAACACAAGGACAGTGAAATAGAGAGCAATTCTTAAATAATTCATTCAGGGCTTGTGATGCAACCGGAATTTACCACATCTACACCCAGAGCTGAGTGAGACATAAGGTTGGGCACTTTGGGCTGATAGCATTGGTGAGGTTCGATGAGCAAATGCAGACCCTTTGAAGTCATACTGCATGGTACCCATTCCATGGGTCCCATCTCTCCAGGTTTAACGAATTCTTCCTTCAGCTAAAACATGCATGGGAAACCCACAGTATGGTGCACCGAGGGACCGGCAAACGTTTTCAAATGCATCTCAGTTTTCGTCCCCTTTTACTCGGGTTCACCATTCCAGACCCTTTACTAACACTCTCCCCACTTGGAGAGTCAGTGCCTTTAACCTCCTGTTTGGCACAGTTTGCAATTTCTGCGCAAGATGAACAGGAATAGGGAGAACCAATGAGAGACTAGCTTTAGGTGTCTGCACGGGCAAATGTAGCGCTCATTTCCCACCAGGAAGAAGAATTAACCACAGGGTCAGCATGCCGTGCGGGAACCAGATTAGTGCCTGAAGCAATCCTGCGGGTTTGCGGCCAGCTCACAAGATAGCGAGTTGAAGAAAGGAGCTCAGGGGCACTGTAACTCACAAACCTGCAGAGTTATAAATGACAGCTATCGTCCAAAAATATATTGAAGGAAGGCTGCGAAGAGGACTTGTAAGTGGGGCAGAATTGCAGGATAACGATTTCAGGAGGTAGACGAAAATTGCATTTAAAGCATAGGAAAAAAGGCAGAACGTCAACAATGATGCTCTTGGCCAAAAAGGGCGTATGCGTTTTTTCCTGAATATATTCAGGAAAAAACGCATACGCCCTTTTTGGCCAACCAAGCAAGCATGTTAAAGAAATCTGCACTACAATGAAGTCTCACTACCCCCCGGTCTAAAGGGCCATATGAAAAAAGTGTAAAATCCAAAAAGGCATCACAGGCCATGGAGAACAGGGAGCCTTGTTATGCTGATGGGCGGGATGTAAATTGCCAACAGCCACTCTGGAGAAGTGTATGGTGTTTCCTGGAACAGCTTAAAAACAAAGCAACGGAGCCTACGGCACTTCCACTTATGGTCCTTTAGCTTAGGGAAATTAAAATCAAAAACACACAGCCACCCCAAAGTTTCGGACAGCTCTGTTTACAAGAACCTCGTCTACGGTACAAGTTAAATATCCCAGAACGTGAAAAATGGATAAAGAAGTTGTGGTACGTACGTACAATGGAATATCACTCAGCAATGAAATCTATGTCATCAGGCCCGTCGCGGCATAATGAGTGGATTCAGGTACGATGATTCTAAGTGAAATAAGTCACACAGAAAATGAAACATCATAAGATATCACTAATACAAGGAATGTAAACTTGGCTACACATGAACTGAATTACAAAACAGAACAGGGTCTCAAATTTAGAAAACCATCTTATGCTTGCTTAAGGGGAAAGGTGAGTTGGGGTGCTGCATAAAATCAGAGATAGAAATTAGCACAGATACCTTTCCATAAGCCAAATATGTAATTGTCAAGACCTACCCCTTGCTCAACGAAATGGACTCAACACCCCATATTCAACGCCTGGGAATATACCTGACAAGTAAGAATCTTAAGACCACTGGATTTATATGTCTCCATAAGGAAATCAAGCGTGTGTACAGCGGCCTAAACGCAGCAGTGAAAATCCGATAAATCCCATTTTCAAAATAAATTTCAAAAACACAACACAATGACAGTGAAATAGAGAGCAATTCTTAAATAATTCATTCATGGCTTGTGATGCAACCTGGATTTATCACATCTACACCCAAAGCTGTTTGAGACATAAGGCTAGACACTTCGGGCTGATAGCATTGGTGAGGTTCGTTGAGCAAACGCAGACCCTTTGAAGTCATACTGCATGGTAGCCATTCCATGGGTCCCAACTCTCCAGGTTTAAGGGATTCTTCCTTCAGCTAAAACATGAATGGGAAACCCAGAGTATGGTCCACCCTGTGATGGGGAAACGTTTTCAAATGCATCTCAGGTTTCGTCCCCTGGTACTCGGGTTCACCGTTCCAGACGCTTTACTAACACTCTCCCCACTTGGAGAGTCAGTGCCTTTAACCTCCTGTTTGGCACAGTTTGGAATTTCTGCGCAAGATGCACAGGAATAGGGAGAACCAATGAGAGACTAGCTGTAGGTGTCTGCACGGGCAAATGGAACGCTCATTTCCCAGCAGGAAGAGGAATTAACCAAAGGCTCAGCGTGCCCTACCGGAACCAGATTAGGGCCTGAAGCAATCCTGCGGTTTTGCGGCCAGCTCACAAGAAAGCGAGTTGAAGAAAGGAGCTCAGGGGCACTGTAATTCACAAACCTGCAGAGTTATGAATGACAGCTATCGTCCAAAAATATATTGAAGTAAGTCTTCGAAGAGGACTAGAAAGCGGGGCAGAATTTCAGAAAAACGATTTCAGGGGGGAGACTGGAATTGCACTTAAAGCATAGGAAAAGAGGCAGAATGTCGACAATGATGCAGTTGGCCAAAAAGTGCATATGCGTTTTTTCCTGAATATATTCAGGAAAAAACGCATACGCCCTGTTTGGCTAACCAAGCAAGCATGTAAAGGAAATCTGCACTACAATGAAGTCTGACTGCCCCCCGGTCAATAGGGCCGTCTGAAAAAAGTGTAAAATCCAGAAAGGCAGGACAGGTCATGCAGAACAGGGAGCCTTGTTATGCTGATGGGCGGGATGTAAATTGCCAACAGCCACTCTGGAGAAGTGTATGGTGTTTCCTGAAACACGTAGGAAACAAAGCAACACAGCCTATGGCACTTCCACTTCTGGTCCTATAGCTTAGGGAAATTAAAATCAAAAACACACAGCCACCCCAAAGTTTGGGACGGCTCTGTTTACAAGAACCTCTTCTACGGTACAAGTTAAATATCCGAGAAAGCAAGAAATAGATAAAGAAGTTGTGGTACGTACGTACAATGCAATATCACTCAGCAAAGAGATCTACGTCATCAGGCCCGTAGCGGCATAATGAGTGCATTCAGGTACGACGATTCTATGAGAAATAAGTCACACAGAAAAAGAAACATCATAAGATATCACTAATACACGAAACGTAAACTTGGCTAAACATGAACTGAATTACAAAACAGAACAGGGTCTCAAATTTAGAAAACCAACTTATGCTTGCTTATGGGGAAAGGTGAGTTTGATTGCTGCATCAAACCAGAGATTGAAATTAGCACAGATACCGTTCCATAAGCCAAATATATAACAGACAAGACCTACTCCTTGCTCAACGAAATGGACTCAATACCCCATATTCAACGCCTGGGAATATACCTGACAAGTAAGAATCTTAAGACCCATGGATTTATATGTCTCCATAAGGAAATCAAGCGTGGGTACTGCGGCCTAAACGCAGCAGTGAAAATCCGATAAATCCCATTATCAAAATAAATTTCACAAACAAAACACAATAACAGTGAAATAGAGAGCAATTGTTAAATAATTCATTCAGAGCTTGTGATGCAACCTGGATTTACCACATCTACACCCAGAGCTGGGTGAGACATAAGGCTGGACACTTCGGGCTGATAGCATTGGTGAGGTTCGGTGAGCATACGCAGACCTTTTGAAGTCATACTGCATGGTAGCCATTCCATGTTTCCCAACTCTCCAGGTTTAAGGGATTCTTCCTTCAGCTATAACATGCATGGGAAACCCAGAGTATGGTCCACCGTGTGATTGGGAAACGTTTTCAAATGCATCTCAGGTTTTGTACCCTGGTACTCCGGTTCATCGTTCCAGACGCTTTACTAACACTCTCCCCCCTTGGAGAGTCAGTGCCTTTAACCTCCTGTTTGGCACAGTTTGCAATTTCTGCGCAAGATGAACAGGAATAGGGAGAACCAATGAGAGACTAGCTGTAGGTGTCTGCAGGGCAAATGGAACGCTCATTTCCCACCAGGAAGAGGAATTAACCAAAGGCTCACCGTGCCCTGGCTGAACCAGATTAGGGCCTGAAGCAATCCTGTGGTTTTGCGGCCAGCTCACAAGAAAGCGAGTTGAAGAAAGGAGCTCAGGGGCAATGTAATTCACAAACCTGCAGAGTTATGAATGACAGCTATCGTCCAAAAATGTATTGAAGTAAGTATTCGAAGAGGACTTGAAAGCGGGGCACAATTTCAGGAAAACGATTTCAGGGGGTAGACTGGAATTGCACTTAAAGCATAGGAAAAGAGGCAGAATGTCGACAATGATGCACTTGGCCAGAAAGGGTGTATGCGTTTTTTCCTGAATATATTCAGGAAAAAATGCATACGCCCTTTTTGACCAACCAAGCAAGCGTGTAAAGGAAATCTGCACTACAATGAAGTCTCACTGCCCCCCGGTGAACAGGGCCATCTGAAACAAGTGTAAAATCCAGAAAGGCAGGACAGGTCATGGAGAACAGGGAGCCTTGTTATGCTGATGGGCGGGATGTTAATTGCCAACAGCCACTCTGGAGAAGTGTATGGTGTTTCCTGAAACACGTAGGAAACAAAGCAACACAGCCTATGGCACTTCCACATAGGGTCCTATAGCTTAGGGAAATTAAAATCAAAAACACACAGCCACCCCAAAGTTTGGGACGGCTCTCTTTACAAGAACCTCGTCTACGGTACAAGTTAAATATCCGAGAAAGCAAAAAATGGATAAAGAAGTTGTGGTACGTACGTACAATGGAATATCCCTCAGCAATGAGATCTACGTCATCAGGCCCGTAGAGGCATAATGAGTGGATTCAGGTACGACGATTCTACGAGAAATAAGTCACACAGAAAAAGAAACATCATAACATATCACTAATACACGGAACGTAAACTTGGCTACACATGAACTGAATTACAAAACAGAACAGGGTCTCAAATTTAGAAAACCAACTTATGCTTGCTTATGGGGAAAGGTGAGTTGGGGTGCTGCATAAAACCAGAGATTGAAATTAGCACAGATACCGTTCCATAAGCCAAATATGTAATAGACAAGACTTACTCCTTGCTCAACGAAATGGACTCAATACCCCATATTCAACGCCTGGGAATATACCTGACAAGTAAGAATCTTAAGACCCATGGATTTATATGTCTCCATAAGGAAATCAAGCGTGTGTACAGCGGCCTAAACGCAGCAGTGAAAATCCGATAAATCCCATTATCAAAATAAATTTCACAAACACAACACAATGACAGTGAAATAGAGAGCAATTCTTAAATAATTCATTCAGGGCTTGTGATGCAACCTGGATTTACCACATCTACACCGAAAGCTGGTTGAGACATAAGGCTGGACACTTCGGGCTGATAGCATTGGTGAGGTTCGTTGAGCAAAGGCAGACCCTTTGAAACCATACTGCATGGTAGCCATTCCTTGGGTCCCAATTCTCCAGGTTAAGGGATTCTTCCTTCAGCTAAAACATGCATGTGAAACCCAGAGTATGGTCCACCGTGTGATTGGGAAACGTTTTCAAATGCATCTCAGGTTTCGTCCCCTGGTACTCGGGTTCACCGTTCCAGACGCTTTACTAACACTCTCCCCACTTGGAGAGTCAGTGTCTTTAACCTCCTGTTTGGCACTGTTTGCAATTTCTGCAAAACATGAACAGGAATAGGGAGAACCAATGAGAGACTACCTGTAGGTGTCTGCACGGAAAATGGAACGCTCATTTCCCACCAGGAAGAGGAATTAACCAAAGGCTCAGCATGCCCTGCCGGAACCAGATTAGGTCCTGAAGCAATCCTGCAGTTTTGCGGCCAGCTCACAAGATAGTGAGTTGAAGAATGGAGCCCAGGGGCACTGTAATTCACAAACCTGCAGAGTTATGAATGACAGCTATCGTCCAAAGATTTATTGAAGTAAGTCTTCGAACAGGACTTGAAAGTGGGGCAGAATTTCAGGAAAACGATTTCATTGGGTAGACTGGAATTGCACTTAAAGCATAGGAAAAGAGGCCGAATGTCCACAATGATGCACTTGGCCAAAAAGGGCGTATGCGTTTTTTCCTGAATATATTCAGGAAAAAACGCATACGCCCTTTTTGGCCAACCAAGCAAGCGTGTAAAGGAAATCTGCACTACAATGAAGTCTCACTGCCCCGAGGTGAAAAGGGCCATCTGAAACAAGTGTAAAATCCAGAAAGGCAGGACAGGTCATGGAGAACAGGGAGCCTTGTTATGCTGATGGGCGGGATGTAAATTGCCAACAGCCACTCTGGAGAAGTGTATGGTGTTCCCTGAAACACGTAGGAAACAAAGCAACACAGCCTATGGCAATTCCACTTAGGGTCCTATAGCTTAGGGAAATTAAAATCAAAAACACACAGCCACCCCAAAGTTTGGGACGGCTCTGTTTACAAGAACCTCGTCTACGGTACAAGTTAAATATCCGAGAAAGCAACAAATGGATAAAGAAGTTGTGGTACGTACGTACAATGGAATATCACTCAGCAATGAAATCTACGTCATCAGGCCGGTAGCGGCATAATGAGTGGATTCAGGTACGACGATTCTACAAGAAATAAGTCCCACAGAAAAAGAAACATCATAAGATATCACTAATACACGGAACGTAAACTTGGCTACACATGTACTGAATTACAAAACAGAACAGCGTCTCAAATTTAGAAAACCAACTTATGCTTGCTTATGGGGAAAGGTGAGTTGGGGTGCTGCATAAAACCAGAGATTGAAATTAGCACAGATACCGTTCCATAAGCCAAATATATAATAGACAAGACCTACTCCTTGCTCAACGAAATGGACTCAACACCCCATATTCAACGCCTGGGAATATACCTGACAAGGAAGAATCTTAAGACCCATGGATTTATATGTCTCCATAAGGAAGTCAAGCGTGTGTACAGTGGCCTAAACGCAGCAGTGAAAATCCGATAAATCCCATTAACAAAATAAATTTCAAAAACAAAACACAATGACAGTGAAATAGAGAGCAATTCTTAGATAATGTATTCAGGGCTTGTGATGCCACCTGGATTTACCACATCTACACCCAGAGCTGGGTGAGACATAAGGCTGGACACTTCGGGCTGATAGCATTGGTGAGGTTCGGTGAGCAAAGGCAGACCCTTTCAAGTCATACTGCATGGTACCCATTCCAAGGGTCCCAACTCTCCAGGGTTAAGGGATTCTACCTTCAACTAAAACATGCATGGGAAACCCAGAGCATGGTCCACCGTGTGATTGGGAATCGTTTTCAAATGCATCTCAGGTTTCGACTCCTGGTACTCGGGTGCACCATTCCAGACGCTTTACTAACACTCTCCCCACTTGGAGAGTCAGTGCCTTTAACCTCCTGTTTGGCACAGTTTGCAATTTCTGCGCAAGATGAACAGGAATAGGGACAACCAATGAGCGACTAGCTGTATGTGTCTGCACGGGCAAATGGAACGCTCATTTCCCACCAGGAAGAGGGACTAACCAAAAGCTCAGCATGCCCTGCTGGAACCAGATTAGGGCCTGAAGCAATCCTGCGGTTTTGCGGCCAGCTCACAAGAAAGCGAGTTGAAGAAAGGAGCGCAGGGGCACTGTAATTCACAAACCTGCAGAGTTATGAATGACAGCTATCGTCCAAAATTATACTGAAGTAAGTCTTTGAAGAGGACTTGAAAGCGGGGCAGAATATCAGGAAAACGATTTCAGGGGGTAGACTGGAATTGCACTTAAAGCCTAGGAAAAGACGCAGAATGTCCACAATGATGCACTTGGCCAAAAAGGGCGTATGCGTTTTTTCCTGAATATATTCAGGAAAAAACGCATACGCACTTTTTGGCCAACCAAGCAAGCGTGTAAAGGAAATCTGCACTACAATGAAGTCTCACTGCCCCCCGGTCAAAAGGGCCATCTGAAAAAAGTGTAAAATCCAGAAAGGCAGGACAGGTCATGGAGAACAGAGAGCCTTGTTATGCTGATGGGCGGGATGTAAAATGCCAACAGCCACTCTGGATAAGTGTATGGTGTTTCCTGAAACATGTAGGAAACAAAGCAACACAGCCTATGACACTTCCACTTATGGTCCTATAGCTTAGGGAAATTAAAATCAAAAACACACAGCCACCCCAAAGTTTGGGACGGCTCTGTTTACAAGAACCTCGTCTACGGTAATAGTTAAATATCCGAGAAAGCAAAAAATGGATAAAGAAGTTGTGGTACGTACCTACAATGGAATATCACTCAGCAATGAGATCTACATCATCAGGCCCGTAGCAGCATAATGAGTGGATTCAGGTACGACGATTCTACGAGAAATAAGTCACACAGAAAAAGAAACATCATAAGATATCACTAATACACGGAACGTAAACTTTTCTACACATGAACTGAATTACAAAACAGAACAGGATCTCAAATTTAGAAAACCAACTTATGCTTGCTTATGGGAAAAGGTGAGTTGGGGTGCTGCATCAAACCAGAGATTGAAATTAGCACAGATACCGTTCCATAAGCCAAATATATAATAGACAAGACCTACTCCTTGCTCAACGAAATGGACTCACACCCCATATTCAACGCCTGGGAATATACCTGACAAGTAAGAATCTTAAGACCCATGGATTTATATGTCTCCATAAGGAAATCAAGCCTGTGTACAGTGGCCTAAACGCAGCAGTGAAAATACGATAAATCCCATTATCAAAATATATTTCAAAAACAAAACACAATGACAGTGAAATAGAGAGCAATTCTTAAATAATTCATTCAGGGCTTGTGAATCAACCTGGATTTAACACATCTACACCCACAGCTCGGTGAGGCATAAGGCTGGACACTTCGGGCTGATAGCATTGGTGAGGTTCGGTGAGCAAAGGCAGACCCTTTGAAGTCATACTGCATGGTACCCATTCCATGGGTCCCAACATTCCAGGTTTAAGGGATTCTTCCTTCAGCTAAAACATGCATGGGAAACCCAGAGTAATGTCCACCGTGTGATTGGGAAACGTTTTCAAATGCATCTCAGGTTTCGCCCCTGGTACTCGGGTTCACCGTTCCAGACGCTTTACAAACACTCTACCCACTGGGAGACTCAGTGCCTTTAACCTCCTGTTTGGCAGAGTTTGCAAATTCTGCGCAAGATGAACAGGAATAGGGAGAACCAATGAGAGACTAGCTGTAGGTGTCTGCACGGGCAAATGGAACGCTCATTTCCCACCAGGAAGAGGGATTAACCAAAGGCTCAGCGTGCCCTGCCGGAACCAGATTAGGGCCTGAAGCAATCCTGCGGTTTTGCGGCCAGCTCACAAGAAAGCCAGTTGAAGAAAGGAGCTCAGGGGCACTGTAATTCACAAACCTGCAGAGTTATGAATGACAGCTATCGTCCAAAAATGTATTGAAGTAAGTCTTCGAAGAGGACTTGAAAGCGGGGCAGAATTTCAGGAAAACGATTTCAGGGGTTAGACTGGAATTGCACTTAAAGCATAGGAAAAGAGGCAGAATGTCGACAATGGTACACTTGGCCAAAAAGGGCGTATGCGTTTTTTCCAGAATATATTCAGGAAAAAACGCATACGCCCTTTTTGGCCAACCAAGCAAGCGTGTAAAGGAAATGTGCACTACAATGATGTCTCACTACCCCCGGTCCAAACGGTCATCTGAAACAAGTGTAAAATCCAGAAAGGCAGGACAGGTCATGGAGAAGAGGGAGCCTTGTTATGCTGATGGGTGGGATGTAAATTGCCAACAGCCACTCTGAATAAGTGTATGGTGTTTCCTGAAACACGTAGGAAACAAAGCAACACAGCCTATGGCACTTCCACTTATGGTCCTATAGCTTAGGGAAATTAAAATCAAAAACACACAGCCACCCCAAAGTTTGGGACGGCTCTGTTTACAAGAACCTCGTCTACGGTAAAAGTTAAATATCCGAGAAAGCAAAAAATGGATAAAGAAGTTGTGGTACGTACGTACAATGGAATATCTCTCAGCAATGAAATCTATGTCATCAGGCCCGTAGCGGCATAATGAGTGGATTCAGGTACGACGATTCTACGAGAAATAAGTCACACAGGAAAAGAAAGATCATAAGATATCACGAATACACGGAACTTAAACTTGTCTACACATGAACTGAATTACAAAACAGAACAGGGTCTCAAATTTAGAAAACCAACTTATGCTTGCTTATGGGGAAAGGTGAGTTGCGGTGCTGCATCAAACCAGAGATTGAAATTAGCACAGATACCGTTCCATAAGCCAAATATATAATAGACAAGACCTACTCCTTGCTCAACGAAATGGACTCACACCACATATTCAACGCCTGGGTATATACCTGACAAGTAAGAATCTTAAGACCCATGGATTTATATGTCTCCATAAGGAAATCAAGCGTGTGTACAGTGGCCTAAACGCAGCAGTGAAACTACGATAAATCCCATTATCAAAATATATTTCAAAAACAAAACACAATGACAGTGAAATAGAGAGCAATTCTTAAATAATTCATTCAGGGCTTGTGAATCAACCTGGATTTACCACATCTACACCCACAGCTCGGTGAGACATAAGGCTGGACCCTTCAGGCTGATAGCATTGGTGAGGTTCGGTGAGCAAACGCAGACCCTTTGAAGTCATACTACATGGTACCCATTCCATGGGTCCCAACACTCCAGGTTTAAGGGATTCTTCCTTCAGCTAAAACATGCATGGGAAACCCAGAGTAATGTCCACTGTGTGATTGGGAAACGTTTTCAAATGCATCTCAGGTTTCGTCCCCTGGTACTCGGGTTCACCGTTCCAGACGATTTACTAACACTCTACCCACTGGGAGACTCAGTGCCTTTAACCTCCTGTTTGGCACAGTTTGCAATTTCTGCGCAAGATGAACAGGAATAGGGAGAACAAATGAGAGACTAGCTGTAGGTGTCTGCACGGGCAAATGGAATGCTCACTTCCCACCAGGAAGAGGGATTAACCAAAGGCTCAGCGTGCCCTGCTGGAACCAGATTAGGGCCTGAAGCAATCCTGCGGTTTTGCGGCCAGCTCACAAGAAAGCCAGTTGAAGAAAGGAGCTCAGGGGCACTGTAATTCACAAACCTGCAGAGTTATGAATGACAGCTATCGTCCAAAAATTTATTGAAGTAAGTCTTCAAAGAGGACTTGAAAGCGGGGCAGAATTTCAGGAAAACGATTTCAGGGGGTAGACTGGAATTGCACTTAAAGCATAGGAAAAGAGGCCGAATGTCCACAATGATGCACTTGGCCAAAAAGGGCGTATGCGTTTTTTCCTGAATATATTCAGGAAAAAACGCATACGCCCTTTTTGGCCAACCAAGCAAGCGTGTAAAGGAAATCTGCACTACAATGAAGTCTCACTGCCCCCCGGTCAAAAGGGCCATCTGAAAAAAGTGTAAAATCCAGAAAGTCAGGACAGGTCATGGAGAACAGGGAGCCTTGTTCTGCTGATGGGCGGGATGTAAATTGCCAACAGCCACTCTGGATAAGTGTATGGTGTTTCCTGAAACACGTAGGAAACAAAGCAACACAGCCTATGGCACTTCCACTTACGGTCCTATAGCTTAGGGAAATTAAATTCAAAAACACAAAGCCACCCCAAAGTTTGGGACGGCTCTGTTTACAAGAACCTCGTCTACGGTACAAGTTAAATATCCGAGAAAGCAAAAAATGGATAAAGAAGTTGTGGTATGTACGTACAATGGAATATCACTCAGCAATGAGATCCACGTCATCAGGCCCATAGCGGCATAATGAGTGGATTCAGGTACGATGATTCTACGAGAAATAAGTCACAGAGAAAAAGAAACATCATAAGATATCACTAATACACGGAACTTAAACTTGTCTTCACATGAACTGAATTACAAAACAGAACAGGGTCTCAAATTTAGAAAACCAACTTATGCTTGCTTATGGGGAAAGGTGAGTTGGGGTGCTGCATAAGACCAGAGATTGAAATTAGCACAGAAACCGTTCCATAAGGCAAATATATAATAGACATGACCTGCTCCTTGCTCAACGAAATGGACTCAACACCCCACATTCAACGCCTGGGAATATACCTGACAAGTTAGAATCTTAAGACCCATGGATTTATATGTCTCCATAAGGATATCAAGCGTGTGTACAGCGGCCTAAACGCATCAGTGAAAATCCGATAAATCTCATTATCAAAATATATTTCAAAAATAAAACACAATGACAGTGAAATAGAGAACAATTCTTAAATAATTCATTCAGGGCTTGTGATGCAACCTGGATTTACCACATCTACACCCAGAGCTGGGTGAGACATAAGGCTGGACACTTCGGGCTGATAGCATTGGTGAGGTTCGGTGAGCAAACGCAGACCCTTTGAAGTCATACTGCATGGTACCCATTCCATGGGTCCCAACTCTCCAGGTTTAAGGGATTCTTCCTTCAGCTAAAACATGAATGGGAAACCCAGAGTAATGTCCACCATGTGATTGGGAAACGTTTTCAAATGCGTCTCAGGTTTCGACCCCTGGTACTCGGGTTCACCGTTCCAGACGCTTTACTAACACTCTCCCCACTTGGAGAGTCAGTGCCTGTAACCTCCTGTTTGGCACAGTTTGCAATTTCTGCGCAAAATGAACAGGAATAGGGACAACGAATGAGAGACTAGCTGTAGGTGTCTGCACGGGCAAATGGAACGCTCATTTCCCACCAGGAAGAGGGACTAACCAAAGGCTCAGCGTGCCCTGCTGGAACCAGATTAGGGCCTGAAGCAATCCTGCGGTTTTGCGGCCAGCTCACAAGAAAGCGAGTTGAAGAAAGGAGCTCAGGGGCACTGTAATTCACAA
The DNA here is from genome assembly GCF_059928025.1 of Delphinapterus leucas. Taxonomy (NCBI): domain Eukaryota; kingdom Metazoa; phylum Chordata; class Mammalia; order Artiodactyla; family Monodontidae; genus Delphinapterus; species Delphinapterus leucas. The sequence goes on along the minus strand of NW_028322232.1, from coordinate 9,963,366 downwards.
ACCTGCAGAGTTATGAATGACAGCTATCGTCCAAAATTATATTGAAGTAAGTCTTTGAAGAGGACTTGAAAGCGGGGCAGAATTTCAGGAAAACGATTTCAGGGGGTAGACTGGAATTGCACTTAAAGCATAGGAAAAGAGGCCGAATGTCCACAATGATGCACTTGGCCAAAAAGGGCGTATGCGTTTTTTCCTGAATATATTCAGGAAAAACCGCATACGCCCTTTTTGGCCAACCAAGCAAGCGTGTAAAGGAAATCTGCACTACAATGAAGTCTCTCTGCCCCGCGGCCAAAAGGGCCATCTGAATAAAGTGTAAAATCCAGAAAGGCAGGACAGGTCATGGAGAACAGGGAGCCTTGTTATGCTGATGGGCGGGATTTAAATTGCCAACAGCCACTCTGGAGAAGTGTATGGTGTTTCCTGAAACACGTAGGAAACAAAGCAACACAGCCTATGGCACTTCCACTTAGGGTCCTATAGCTTAGGGAAATTAAAATCAAAAACAAACAGCCACCCCAAAGTTTGGGACGGCTCTGTTTACAAGAACCTCATCTACGGTACAATTTAAATATCCGAGAAAGCAAAAAATGGATAAAGAAATTGTGGTACGTACGTACAATTGAATATCACTCAGCAATGAGATCTACGTCATCAGGCCCGTAGCGGCATAGTGAGTGGATTCAGGTACGACGATTCTACGAGAAATAAGTCACACAGGAAAAGAAATATCATAAGATATCACTAATACATGGAACGTAAACTTGGCTACACATGAACTGAATTACTAAACAGAACAGGGTCTCAAATTTAGAAAACCAACTTATGCTTGCTTATGGGGAAAGGTGAGTTGGGGTGCTGCATCAAACCAGAGATTGAAATTAGCACAGATACCGTTCCATAAGCCAAATATATAATAGACAAGACCTACTCCTTGCTCAACGAAATGGACTCAACACCCCATATTCAACACCTGGGAATATACCTGTCAAGTAAGGAACTTAAGACCCATGGATTTATATGTCTGCATAAGGAAGTCAAGCGTGTGTACAGTGGCCTAAACGCAGCAGTGAAAATCCAATAAATCCCATTAACAAAATAAATTTCAAAAACAAAACACAATGACAGTGAAATAGAGAGCAATTCTTAAATAATTCATTCAGGGCTTGTGATGCAACCTGGATTTACCACATCTACACCCAAGCTGGTTGAGACATAATGCTGGACACATCGAGCTGATAGTATTGGTGAGGTTTGGTGAGCAAACGCAGACCCTTTGAAGTCATACTGCATGGTACCCATTCCATGGGTCCCAACTCTCCAGGTTTAAGGGATTTTTCCTTCAGCTAAAACATGCATGGGAAACCCAGAGTATGGTCCACCGTGTGATTAGGAAACGTTTTCAAATGCATCTCAGGTTTCGACCCCTGGTACTCGGGTTCACTGTTCCAGACGCTTTACTAACACTCTCCCCACTTGGAGAGTCAGTGTCTTTAACCTCCTGTTTGGCACAGTTTGCAATTTCGGCACAAGATGAACAGGAATAGCGAGAGCCAATGAGAGACTAGCTGTAGGTGTCTGCACGGGCAAATGGAACGCTCATTTCCCAACAGGAAGAGGAATTAACCAAAGGCTCAGCGTGCCCTGCCGGAACAAGATTAGGGCCTGAAGCAATCCTGCGGTTTTGCGGGCAACTCACAAGAAAGCGAGTTGAAGAAAGGAGCTCAGGGGCACTGTAATTCACAAACCTGCAGAGTTATGAATGACAGCTATCGTCCAAAAATTTATTGAAGTAAGTTTTCGAAGAGGACTTGAAAGCGGGGCAGAATTTCAGGAAAACGAATTCAGGGGGTAGACTGGAATTGCACTTAAAGCATAGGAAAAGAGGCAGAATGTCCACAATGATGCACTTGGCCAAAAAGTGCGTATGCGTTTTTTCCTGAATATATTCAGGAAAAAACGCATACGCACTTTTTGGCCAACCAAGCAAGCGTGTAAAGGAAATCTGCACTACAATGAAGTCTCACTGCCCCCCGGTCAAAAGGGCCATCTGAAAAAAGTGTAAAATCCAGAAAGGCAGGACAGGTCATGGAGAACAGGGAGCCTTGTTATGCTGATGGGCGGGATGTAAATTGCCAACAGCCACTCTGGAGAAGTGTATGGTGTTTCATGAAACACGTAGAAAACAAAGCAACACAGCCGATGGCACTTCCACTTACGGTCCTATAGCTTAGGGAAATTAAATTCAAAAACACACTGCCACCCCAAAGTTTGGGACGGCTCTGTTTACAAGAACCTCGTCTACGGTACAAGTTAAATATCCGAGAAAGCAAAAAATGGATAAAGAAGTTGCGGTACGTACGTACAATGGAATATCACTCAGCAATGAGATCCACGTCATCAGGCCCGTAGCGGCATAATGAGTGGATACAGGTACGACGATTCTACGAGAAATAAGTCACACAGAAAAAGAAACATCATAAGATATCACTAATACACGGAACGTAAACTTGGCGACACATGAACTGAATTACAAAACAGAACACGGTCTCAAATTTAGAAAACCAACTTATGCTTGCTTATGGGGAAAGGTGAGTTGGGGTGCTGCATAAAACCAGAGATTGAAATTAGCACAGATTCCGTTCCATAAGGCAAATATATAATAGACAATACCTACTCCTTGCTCAACGAAATGAACTCAACACCCCATATTCAACGCCTGGGAATATACCTGACAAGTAAAAAACTTAAGACCCATGGATTTATATGTCTCCATAAGGATATCAAGCGTGTGTACAGTGGCCTCAACGCAGCAGTGAAAATCCGATAAATCCCATTATCAAAATATATTTCAAAAACAAAACACAATGACAGTGAAATAGAGAACAATTCTTAAATAATTCATTCAGGGCTTGTGATGCAACCTGGATTTACCACATCTACACCCAGAGCTGGGTGAGACATAAGGCTGGACACTTCGGGCTGATAGCATTGGTGAGGTTCGGTGAGCAAACGCAGACCCTTTGAAGTCATACTGCATGGTAGCCATTCCATGGGTCCCAACTCTCCAGGTTTAAGGGATTCTTCCTTCAGCTAAAACATGCATGGGAAACCCAGAGTATGGTCCACCGTGTGATTAGGAAACGTTTTCAAATGCATCTCAGGTTTCGACCCCTGGTACTCGGGTTCACTGTTCCAGACGCTTTACTAACACTCTCCCCACTTGGAGAGTCAGTGTCTTTAACCTCCTGTTTGGCACAGTTTGCAATTTCGGCACAAGATGAACAGGAATAGCGAGAGCCAATGAGAGACTAGCTGTAGGTGTCTGCACGGGCAAATGGAACGCTCATTTCCCAACAGGAAGAGGAATTAACCAAAGGCTCAGCGTGCCATGCCGGAACAAGATTAGGGCCTGAAGCAATCCTGCGGTTTTGCGGGCAACTCACAAGAAAGCGAGTTGAAGAAAGGAGCTCAGGGGCACTGTAATTCACAAACCTGCAGAGTTATGAATGACAGCTATCGTCCAAAAATTTATTGAAGTAAGTTTTCGAAGAGGACTTGAAAGCGGGGCAGAATTTCAGGAAAACGAATTCAGGGGGTAGACTGGAATTGCACTTAAAGCATAGGAAAAGAGGCAGAATGTCCACAATGATGCACTTGGCCAAAAAGTGCGTATGCGTTTTTTCCTGAATATATTCAGGAAAAAACGCATACGCACTTTTTGGCCAACCAAGCAAGCGTGTAAAGGAAATCTGCACTACAATGAAGTCTCACTGCCCCCCGGTCAAAAGGGCCATCTGAAAAAAGTGTAAAATCCAGAAAGGCAGGACAGGTCATGGAGAACAGGGAGCCTTGTTATGCTGATGGGCGGGATGTAAATTGCCAACAGCCACTCTGGAGAAGTGTATGGTGTTTCCTGAAACACGTAGGAAACAAAGCAACACAGCCTATGGCACTTCCACTTACGGTCCTATAGCTTAGGGAAATTAAATTCAAAACCACACTGCCACCCCAAAGTTTGGGACGGCTCTGTTTACAAGAACCTCGTCTACGGTACAAGTTAAATATCCGAGAAAGCAAAAAATGGATAAAGAAGTTGTGGTACGTACGTACAATGGAATATCACTCAGCAATGAGATCCACGTCATCAGGCCCGTAGCGGCATAATGAGTGGATACAGGTACGACGATTCTACGAGAAATAAGTCACACAGAAAAAGAAACATCATAAGATATCACTAATACACGGAACGTAAACTTGGCGACACATGAACTGAATTACAAAACAGAACAGGGTCTCAAATTTAGAAAAGCAACTTATGCTTGCTTATGGGGAAAGGTGAGTTGGGGTGCTGCATAAAACCAGAGATTGAAATTAGCACAGATTCCGTTCCATAAGGCAAATATATAATAGACAATACCTACTCCTTGCTCAACGAAATGAACTCAACACCCCATATTCAACGCCTGGGAATATACCTGACAAGTAAGAATCTAAAGACCCATGGATTTATATGTCTCCATAAGGAAGTCAAGCGTGTGTACAGTTGCCTAAACGCAGCAGTGAAAATCCGATAAATCCCATTAACAAAATAAATTTCAAAAACAAAACACAATGACAGTGAAATAGAGAGCAATTCTTAAATAATTCATTCAGGGCTTGTGATGCAACCTGGATTTACCACATCTACACCCAGAGCTGGTTGAGACATAAGGCTGGACACATCGAGCTGATAGTATTGGTGAGGTTTGGTGAGCAAACGCAGACCCTTTGAAGTCATACTGCATGGTACCCATTCCATGGGTCCCAACTCTCCAGGTTTAAGGGATTCTTCCTTCAGCTAAAACATGCATGGGAAACCCAGAGTATGGTCCACCGTGTGATTGGGAAACGTTTTCAAATGCATCTCAGTTTTCGACCCCTGGTACTCGGGTTCACCGTTCCAGACGCTTTACTAACACTCTCCCCACTTGGAGAGTCAGTGTCTTTAACCTCCTGTTTGGCACAGTTTGCAATTTCGGCACAAGATGAACAGGAATAGCGAGAGCCAATGAGAGACTAGCTGTAGGTGTCTGCACGGGCAAATGGAACGCTCATTTCCCAACAAGGAGAGGAATTAACCAAAGGCTCAGCGTGCCCTGATGGAACAAGATTAGGGCCTGAGGCAATCCTGCGGTTTTGCGGCCAGCTCACAAGAAAGCGAGCTGAAGAAAGGAGCTCAGGGGCACTGTAATTCACAAACCTGCAGAGTTATGAATGACAGCTATCGTCCAAAAATGTATTGAAGTAAGTTTTCGAAGAGGACTTGAAAGCGGGGCAGAATTTCAGGAAAACGAATTCAGGGGGTAGAGTGGAATTGCACTTAAAGCATAGGAAAAGAGGCAGAATGTCCACAATGATGCACTTGGCCAAAAAGGGCGTATGCGTTTTTTCCTGAATATATTCAGGAAAAAATGCATACGCCCTTTTTGGCCGACCAAGCAAGCGTGTAAAGGAAATCTGCACTACAATGAAGTCTCTCTGCCCCCCGGTCAAAAGGGCCATCTGAAAAAAGTGTAAAATCCAGAAAGGCAGGACAGGTCATGGAGAACAGGGAGCCTTGTTATGCTGATGGGCGGGATGTAAATTGCCAACAGCCACTCTGGAGAAGTGTATGGTGTTTCCTGAAACACGTAGGAAACAAAGCAACACAGCCTATGGCACTTCCACTTAGGGTCCTATAGCTTAGGGAAATTAAAATCAAAAACAAACAGCCACCCCAAAGTTTGGGACGGCTCTGTTTACAAGAACCTCGTCTACGGTACAAGTTAAATATCCGAGAAAGCAAAAAATGGATAAAGAAGTTGTGGTACGTACGTACAATGGAATATCACTCAGCAATGAGATCTACGTCATCAGGCCCATAGCGGCATAATGCGTGGATTCAGGTACGACGATTCTATGAGATATAAGTCACACAGGAAAAGAAATATCAAAAGATATCACTAATACACGGAACGTAAACTTGGCTACACATGAACTGAATTACAAAACAGAACAGGGTCTCAAATTTAGAAAACCAACTTATGCTTGCTTATGGGGAAAGGTGAGTTGGGGTGCTGCATAAAACCAGAGATTGAAATTAGCACATATTCCGTTCCATAAGGCAAATATATAATAGACAAGACCTACTCCTTGCTCAACGAAATGAACTCAACACCCCATATTCAACGCCTGGTAATATACCTGACAAGTAAGAAACTTAAGACCCATGGATTTATATGTCTCCATAAGGATATCAAGCGTGTGTACAGCGGCCTCAACGCAGCAGTGAAAATCCGATAAATCCCATTATCAAAATATATTTCAAAAACAAAACACAATGACAGTGAAATAGAGAACAATTCTTAAATAATTCATTCAGGGCTTGTGATGCAACCTGGATTTACCACATCTACACCCAGAGCTGGGTGAGACATAAGGCTGGACACTTCGGGCTGATAGCATTGGTGAGGTTCGGTGAGCAAACGCAGACCCTTTGAAGTCATACTGCATGGTACCCATTCCATGGGTCCCAACTCTCCAGGTTTAAGGGATTCTTCCTTCAGCTAAAACATGCATGGGAAACCCAGAGTAATGTCCACCATGTGATTGGGAAACGTTTTCAAATGCGTCTCAGGTTTCGACCCCTGGTACTCGGGTTCACCGTTCCAGACGCTTTACTAACACTCTCCCCACTTGGAGAGTCAGTGCCTGTAACCTCCTGTTTGGCACAGTTTGCAATTTCTGCGCAATATTAACAGGAATAGGGACAACAAATGAGAGACTAGCTGTAGGTGTCTGCACGGGCAAATGGAACGCTCATTTCCCACCAGGAAGAGGGACTAACCAAAGGCTCAGCGTGCCCTGCCGGAACCAGATTAGGGCCTGAAGCAATCCTGCGGTTTTGCGGCCAGCTCACAAGAAAGCGAGTTGAAGAAAGGAGCTCAGGGGCACTGTAATTCACAAACCTGCAGAGTTATGAATGACAGCTATCGTCCAAAATTATATTGAAGTAAGTCTTTAAAGAGGACTTGAAAGCGGGGCAGAATTTCAGGAAAACGATTTCAGGGGGTAGACTGGAATTGCACTTAAAGCATAGGAAAAGAGGCAGAATGTCCACAATGATGCACTTGGCCAAAAAGTGCGTATGCGTTTTTACCTGAATATATTCAGGGAAAAACGCATACGCCCTTTTTGGCCAACCAAGCAAGCGTGTAAAGGAAATCTGCACTACAATGAAGTCTCTCTGCCCCCCGGTCAAAAGGGCCATCTGAAAAAAGTGTAAAATCCAGAAAGGCAGGACAGGTCATGGAGAACAGGGAGCCTTGTTATGCTGATGGGCGGGATTTAAATTGCCAACAGCCACTCTGGAGAAGTGTATGGTGTTTCCTGAAACACGTAGGAAACAAAGCAACACAGCCTATGGCACTTCCACTTATGGTCCTATAGCTTAGGGAAATTAAAATCAAAAACAAACAGCCACCCCAAAGTTTGGGACGGCTCTGTTTACAAGAACCTCGTCTACGGTACAAGTTAAATATCCGAGAAAGCAAAACATGGATAAAGAAGTTGTGGTACGTACGTACAATGGAATATCACTCAGCAATGAGATCTACGTCATTAGGCCCATAGCGACATAATGAGTGGATTCAGGTACGACGATTCTACGAGAAATAAGTCACACAGGAAAAGAAATATCATAAGATATCACTAATACACGGAACGTAAACTTGGCTACACATGAACTGAATTACAAAACAGAACAGGGTCTCAAATTTAGAAAACCAACTTATGCTTGCTTATGGGGAAAGGTGAGTTGGGGTGCTGCATCAAACCAGAGATTGAAATTAGCACAGATACCGTTCCATAAGCCAAATATATAATAGAGAAGACCTACTCCTTGCTCAACGAAAGGGACTCAACACCCCATATTCAACTCCTGGGAATATATCTGACAAGTAAGAATCTTAAGACCCATGGATTTATATGTCTCCATAAGGAAATCAAGCGTGTGTACAGCGTCCTAAACGCAGCAGTGAAAATCCGATAAATCCCATTAACAAAATAAATTTCACAAACAAAACACAATGACAGTGAAATAGAGAGCAATTCCTAAATAATTCATTCAGGGCTTGTGATGCAACCTGGATTTACCACATCTACACCCAGAGCTGGGTGAGACATAAGGCTGGACACATCGGGCGGATAGCATTGGTGAGGTTGGGTGAGCAAACGCAGACCCTTTGAAGTCATACTGCATGGTAGCCATTCCATGGGTCCCAACTCTCCAGGTTTAAGGGATTCTTCCTTCAGCTAAAACATGCATGGGAAACCCAGAGTATGGTCCACCGTGTGATTGGGAAACGTTTTCAAATGCATCTCAGGTTTCGTCCCCTGGTACTCGGGTTCACCATTCCAGACGCTTTACTAACAATCTCCCCACTTGGAGAGAAATTGCCTTTAACCTCCTGTTTGCCACAGTTTGCAATTTCTGCGCAAGATGAACAGGAATAGGGAGAATCAATGAGAGACTAGCTGTAGGTGTCTGCACGGGCAAATGGAACGCTCATTTCCCACCAGGAAGAGAGATTAACCAAAGGCTCAGCGTGCCCTGCCGGAACCAGATTAGGGCCTGAAGTAATCCTGCGGTTTTGCGGCCAGCTCACAAGAAAACGAGTTGAAGAAAGGAGCTCAGGGGCACTGTAATTCACAAACCTGCAGAGTTATGAATGACAGCTATCGTCCAAAAATGTATTGAAGTAAGTCTTCGAAGAGGACTTGAAAGCGGGGCAGAATTTCAGGAAAACGATTTCAGGGGGTAGACTGGAATTGCACTTAAAGCATAGGAAAAGAGGCCGAATGTCGACAATGGTGCACTTGGCCAAAAAGGGCGTATGCGTTTTTTCCTGAATATATTCAGGAAAAAACGCATACGCCCATTTTGGCCAACCAAGCAAGCGTGTAAAGGAAATCTGCACTACAATGAAGTCTCTCTGCCCCCCGGTCAAAAGGGCAATCTGAAACAAGTGTAAAATCCAGAAAGGCAGGACAGGTCATGGAGAACAGGGAGCCTTGTTATGCTGATGGGCGGGATGGAAATTGCCAACAGCCACTCTGGAGAAGTGTATGGTGTTTCCTGAAACATGTAGGAAACAAAGCAACACAGCCTATGGCACTTCCACTTATGATACTATAGCTTAGGGAAAAGTAAAATCAAAAACACACAGCCACCCCAAAGTTTGGGACGGCTCTGTTTACAAGAACCTCGTCTACGGTACAAGTTAAATATCCGAGAAAGCAAAAAATGGATTAAGAAGTTGTGGTACGTACGTACAATGGAATATCACTCAGCAATGAGATCTACGTCATCAGGCCCATAGCGGCATAATGAGTGGATTCAGGTACGACGATTCTATGAGAAATAAGTCACACAGGAAAAGAAATATCATAAGATATCACTAATACACGGAACGTAAACTTGGCTACACATGAACTGAATTACAAAACAGAACAGGGTCTCAAATTTAGAAAAGCAACTTATGCTTGCTTATGGGGAAAGGTGAGTTGGGGTGCTGCATAAAACCAGAGATTGAAATTAGCACAGATTCCGTTCCATAAGGCAAATATATAATAGACAAGACCTACTCCTTGCTCAACGAAATGAACCCAACACCCCATATTCAACGCCTGGGAATATACCTGACAAGTAAGAAACTTAAGACCCATGGATTTATATGTCTCCATAAGGATATCAAGCGTGTGTACAGCGGCCTAACGCAGCAGTGACAATCCGATAAATCCCATTATCAAAATATATTTCAAAAACAAAACACAATGACAGTGAAATAGAGAACAATTCTTAAATAATTCATTCAGGGCTTGTGATGCAACCTGGATTTACCACATCTACACCCAGAGCTGGGTGAGACATACGGCTGGACACTTCGGGCTGATAGCATTGGTGAGGTTCGGTGAGCAAACGCAGACCCTTTGAAGTCATACTGCATGGTACCCATTCCATGGGTCCCAACTCTCCAGGTTTAAGGGATTCTTCCTTCAGCTAAAACATGCATGGGAAACCCAGAGTAATGTCCACCATGTGATTGGGAAACGTTTTTAAATGCGTCTCAGGTTTCGACCCCTGGTACTCGGGTTCACCGTTCCAGACGCTTTACTAACACTCTCCCCACTTGGAGAGTCAGTGCCTGTAACCACCTGTTTGGCACAGTTTGCAATTTCTGCGCAATATTAACAGGAATAGGGACAACGAATGAGAGACTAGCTGTAGGTGTCTGCACGGGCAAATGGAACGCTCATTTCCCACCAGGAAGAGGGACTAACCAAAGGCTCAGCGTGCCCTACCGGAACCAGATTAGGGCCTGAAGCAATCCTGCGGTTTTGCGGCCAGCTCACAAGAAAGCGAGTTGAAGAAAGGAGCTCAGGGGCACTGTAATTCACAAACCTGCAGAGTTATGAATGACAGCTATCGTCCAAAATTATATAGAAGTAAGTCTTTGAAGAGGACTTGAAAGCGGGGCAGAATTTCAGGAAAACGATTTCAGGGGGTAGACTGGAATTGCACTTAAAGCATAGGAAAAGAGGCAGAATGTCCACAATGATGCACTTGGCCAAAAAGGGCGTATGCGTTTTTACCTGAATATATTCAGGGAAAAACGCATACGCCCTTTTTGGCCAACCAAGCAAGCGTGTAAAGGAAATCTGCACTACAATGAAGTCTCTCTGCCCCCCGGTCAAAAGGGCCATCTGAAAAAAGTGTAAAATCCAGAAAGGCAGGACAGGTCATGGAGAACAGGGAGCCTTGTTATGCTGATGGGCGGGATGTAAATTGCCAACAGCCACTCTGGAGAAGTGTATGGTGTTTCCTGAAACACGTAGGAAACAAAGCAACACAGCCTATGGCACTTCTACTTATGGTCCTATAGCTTAGGGAAATTAAAATCAAAAACAAACAGCCACCCCAAAGTTTGGGACGGCTCTGTTTACAAGAACCTCGTCTACGGTACAAGTTAAATATCCGAGAAAGCAAAAAATGGATAAAGAAGTTGTGGTACGTACGTACAATGGAATATCACTCAGCAATGAGATCTACGTCATCAGGCCCATAGCGGCATAATGAGTGGATTCAGGTACGACGATTCTATGAGAAATAAGTCACACAGGAAAAGAAATATCAAAAGATATCACTAATACACGGAACGTAAACTTGGCTACACATGAACTGAATTACAAAACAGAACAGGGTCTCAAATTTAGAAAACCAACTTATGCTTGCTTATGGGGAAAGGTGAGTTGGGGTGCTGCATAAAACCAGAGATTGAAATTAGCACATATTCCGTTCCATAAGGCAAATATATAATAGACAAGACCTACTCCTTGCTCAACGAAATGAACTCAACACCCCATATTCAACGCCTGGTAATATACCTGACAAGTAAGAAACTTAAGACCCATGGATTTATATGTCTCCATAAGGATATCAAGCGTGTGTACAGCGGCCTCAACGCAGCAGTGAAAATCCGATAAATCCCATTATCAAAATATATTTCAAAAACAAAACACAATGACAGTGAAATAGAGAACAATTCTTAAATAATTCATTCAGGGCTTGTGATGCAACCTGGATTTACCACATCTACACCCAGAGCTGGGTGAGACATAAGGCTGGACACTTCGGGCTGATAGCATTGGTGAGGTTCGGTGAGCAAACGCAGACCCTTTGAAGTCATACTGCATGGTACCCATTCCATGGGTCCCAACTCTCCAGGTTTAAGGGATTCTTCCTTCAGCTAAAACATGCATGGGAAACCCAGAGTAATGTCCACCATGTGATTGGGAAACGTTTTCAAATGCGTCTCAGGTTTCGACCCCTGGTACTCGGGTTCACCGTTCCAGACGCTTTACTAACACTCTCCCCACTTGGAGAGTCAGTGCCTGTAACCTCCTGTTTGGCACAGTTTGCAATTTCTGCGCAATATTAACAGGAATAGGGACAACAAATGAGAGACTAGCTGTAGGTGTCTGCACGGGCAAATGGAACGCTCATTTCCCACCAGGAAGAGGGACTAACCAAAGGCTCAGCGTGCCCTGCCGGAACCAGATTAGGGCCTGAAGCAATCCTGCGGTTTTGCGGCCAGCTCACAAGAAAGCGAGTTGAAGAAAGGAGCTCAGGGGCACTGTAATTCACAAACCTGCAGAGTTATGAATGACAGCTATCGTCCAAAATTATATTGAAGTAAGTCTTTAAAGAGGACTTGAAAGCGGGGCAGAATTTCAGGAAAACGATTTCAGGGGGTAGACTGGAATTGCACTTAAAGCATAGGAAAAGAGGCAGAATGTCCACAATGATGCACTTGGCCAAAAAGGGCGTATGCGTTTTTACCTGAATATATTCAGGGAAAAACGCATACGCCCTTTTTGGCCAACCAAGCAAGCGTGTAAAGGAAATCTGCACTACAATGAAGTCTCTCTGCCCCCCGGTCAAAAGGGCCATCTGAAAAAAGTGTAAAATCCAGAAAGGCAGGACAGGTCATGGAGAACAGGGAGCCTTGTTATGCTGATGGGCGGGATTTAAATTGCCAACAGCCACTCTGGAGAAGTGTATGGTGTTTCCTGAAACACGTAGGAAACAAAGCAACACAGCCTATGGCACTTCCACTTATGGTCCTATAGCTTAGGGAAATTAAAATCAAAAACAAACAGCCACCCCAAAGTTTGGGACGGCTCTGTTTACAAGAACCTCGTCTACGGTACAAGTTAAATATCCGAGAAAGCAAAACATGGATAAAGAAGTTGTGGTACGTACGTACAATGGAATATCACTCAGCAATGAGATCTACGTCATTAGGCCCGTAGCGGCATAATGAGTGGATTCAGGCACGATGATTCTACGAGAAATAAGTCACACAGGAAAAGAAATATCATAAGATATCACTAATACACGGAACGTAAACTTGGCTACACATGAACTGACTTACAAAACAGAACAGGGTCTCAAATTTAGAAAACCAACTTATGCTTGCTTATGGGGAAAGGTGAGTTGGGGTGCTGCATCAAACCAGAAATTGAAATTAGCACAGATACCGTTACATAAGCCAAATATATAATAGAAAAGACCTACTCCTTGCTCAACGAAATGGACTCAACACCCCATATTCAACACCTGGGAATATACCTGACAAGTAAGAAACTTAAGACCCATGGATTTATATGTCTCCATAAGGAAGTCAAGCGTGTGTACAGTGGCCTAAACGCAGCAGTGAAAATCCAATAAATCCCATTAACAAAATAAATTTCAAAAACAAAACACAATGACAGTGAAATAGAGAGCAATTCTTAAATAATTCATTCATGGCTTGTGATGCAACCTGGATTTATCACATCTACACCCAAAGCTGGTTGCGACATAAGGCTGGACACTTCGGGCTGATAGCATTGGTGAGGTTCGTTGAGCAAACGCAGACCCTTTGAAGTCATACTGCATGGTAGCCATTCCATGGGTCCCAACTCTCCAGGTTTAAGGGATTCTTCCTTCAGCTAAAACATGTATGGGAAACCCAGAGTATGGTCCACCGTATGATTGGGAAACGTTTTCAAATGCATCTCAGGTTTCGTTACCTGGTACTCGGGTTCAGCGTTCCAGACGCTTTATTAACACTCTCCCCACTTGGAGGGTCAATGCCTTTAACCTCCCGTTTGGCACAGTTTGGAATTTCTGCGCAAGATGAACAGGAATAGGGAGAACCAATGAGAGACTAGCTGTAGATGTCTGCACGGGCAAATGGAACGCTCATTTCCCACCAGGTAAGGGAATTAACCAAAGGCTCAGCGTGCCCTGCCAGAACCAGATTAGGGCCTGAAGCAATCGTGCAGTTTTGCGGCCAGCTCACAAGAAAGCGAGTTGAAGAAAGGAGCTCAGGGGCACTGTAATTCACAAACCTGCAGAGTTATGAATGACAGCTATCATCCAAAAATATATTGAAGTAAGTCTTCGAAGAGGACTTGAAAGCGGCGCAGAATTTCAGGAAAACGATTTCAGGGGGTAGACTGCAATTGCACTTAAAGCATAGGAAAAGAGGCAGAATGTCGACAATGATGCAGTTGGCCAAAAAGTGCATATGCGTTTTTTCTTGAATATATTCAGGAAAAAACGCATACGCCCTTTTTGGCCAACCAAGCAAGCATGTAAAGGAAATCTGCACTACAATGAAGTCTCACTGCCCCCCGGTCAAAAGGGCCATCTGAAAAATGTGTAAAATCCAGAAAGGCAGAACAGGTCATGGAGAACAGGGAGCCTTGTTGTGCTGATGGGCGGGATGTAAATGGCAAACAGCCACTCTGGAGAAGTGTATGGTGTTTCCAGAAACACGTAGGAAACAAAGCAACACAGCCTATGGCACTTCCACTTAGGGTCCTATAGCTTAGGGAAATTAAAATCAAAAACACACAGCCACCCCAAAGTTTGGGACGGCTCTGTTTACAAGAACCTCTTCTACGGTACAAGTTAAATATCCGAGAAAGCAAAAAATAGATAAAGAAGTTGTGGTACGTACGTACAATGCAATATCACTCAGCAATGAGATCCACGTCATCAGGCCCGTAGCAGCATAATGAGTGCATTCAGGTACGACGATTCTATGAGAAATAAGTCACACAGAAAAAGAAACATCATAAGATATCACTAATACACGAAACGTAAACTTGGCTACACATGAACTGAATTACAAAACAGAACAGGGTCTCAAATTTAGAAAACCAACTTATGATTGCTTAGGGGAAAGGTGAGTTGGGGTGCTGCATCAAACCAGAGATCGAAATTAGCACAGATACCGTTCCATAAGCCAAATATATAATAGACAAGACCTACTCCTTGCTCAACGAAATGGATTCAACACCCCATATTCAAGGCCTGGGAATATACCTGACAAGTAAGAATCTTAAGATAAATGAATTTTTATGTCTCCATAAGGAAATCAAGCGTGTGTACAGCAGCCTAAACGCAGCAGTGAAAATCCGATAAATCCCATTATCAAAATAAATTTCAAAAACAAAACACAATGACAGTGAAATAGAGAGCAATTCTAAAATAATTCATTCAGGGCTTGTGATGCAACCTGGATTTACCACATCTACACCCAGAGCTGGGTGAGACATAAGGCTGGACACTTCGGGCTGATAGCATTGTTGAGGTTCGGTTAGCAAACGCAGACCCTTTGAAGTCATACTGCATGGTACCCATTCCATGGGTCCCAACTCTCCAGGTTTAAGGAATTCTTCCTTCAGCTAAAACATGCATGGGAAACCCAGAGTATGGTCCAACGTGTGATTGGGAAACCTTTTCAAATGCATCTCAGGTTTCGCCCCTGGTACTCGGGTTCACCGTTCTAGATGCTTTACTATCACTCTCTCCACTAGGAGAGTAATTGCCTTTAACCTCCTGTTTGGCACAGTTTGCAATTTCTGCGCAAGATGAACAGGAATAGGGAGCACCAATGTGAGACTAGCTGTAGGTGTCTGCACGGGCAAATCGAACGCTCATTTCCCACCAGGAAGAGGGATTAACCAAAGGCTCAGCGTGCCCTGCCGGAACCAGATTAGGGCCTGAAGCAATCCTGCGGTTTTGCGGCCAGCTCACAAGAAAGCTAATTGAAGAAAGGAGCTCAGGGGCACTGTAATTCACAAACCTGCAGAGTTATGAATGACAGCTATCGTCCAAAAATGTATTGAAGTAAGTCTTCGAAGAGGACTTGAAAGCGGGGCAGAATTTCAGGAAAACGATTTCAGGGGGTAGACTGGAATTGCACTTAAAGCATAGGATAGGAGGCAGAATGTCGACAATGATGCACTTGGCCAAAAAGGGCGTATGCGTTTTTTCCTGAATATATTCAGGAAAAAACGCATACGCCCTTTTTGGCCAAACAAGCAAGCGTGTAAAGGAAATCTGCATTACAATGAAGTCTCACTGCCCCCCGGTCAAAAGGGCCATCTGAAAAAAGTGTAAAATCCAGAAAGACAGGACAGGTCATGGAGAACAGGGAGCCTTGTTATGCTGATGGGCGGGATGTAAATTGCCAACAGCCACTCTGGAGAAGTGTATGGTGTTTCCTGAAACAAGTAGGAAACAAAGCAACACAGCCTATGGCACTTCCACTTAGGGTCCTATAGCTTAGGGAAATTAAAATCAAAAACACACAGCCACCCCAAAGTTTGGGACGGCTCTGTTTACAAGAACCTCGTCTACGGTACAAGTTAAATATCCGAGAAAGCAAAAAATGGATAAAGAAGTTGTGGTACGTACGTACAATGGAATATCACTCAGCAATGAGATCCACGTCATCAGGCCCGTACCGGCATAATAAGTGGATTCAGGTACGACGATTCTACGAGAAATAAGTCACACAGAAAAAGAAACATCATAAGATATCACTAATACACGGAACGTAAACTTAGCTACACATGAACTGAATTACAAAACAGAACAGGGTCTCAAATTTAGAAAACCAACTTATGCTTGCTTATGGGGAAAGGTGAGTTGGGGTGCTGCATCAAACCAGAGATTGAAATTAGCACAGATACCGTTCCATAAGGCAAATATATAATAGACACAACCTACTCCTTGCTCAACGAAATGGACTCAACACCCCATATTCAACGCCTGGGAATATACCTGACAAGTAAGAAACTTAAGACCCATGGATTTATATGTCTCCATAAGGATATCAAGCGTGTGTACAGCGGCCTAAACATAGCAGTGAAAATCCGATAAATCCCATTATCAAAATATATTTCAAAAACAAAACACAATGACAGTGAAATAGAGAGCAATTTTTAAATAATTCATTCATGGCTTGTGATGCAACCTGGATTTACCACATCTACACCCAGAGCTGGGTGAGACATAAGCCTGGACACTTCGGGCTGATAGCATTGGTGAGGTTCGGTGAGCAAACTCAGACCCTTTGAAGTCATACTGCATGGTACCCATTCCATGGGTCCCAACTCTCCAGGTTTAAGGGATTCTTCCTTCAGCTAAAACATGCATGGGAAACCCGGAGTAACGTCCACCATGTGATTGGGAAACGTTTTCAAATGCGTCTCAGGTTTCGTCCCCTGGGACTCGGGTTCACCATTCCAGACGCTTTACTAACACTCTCCCCACTTGGAGAGTCAGTGCCTTTAACCTCCTGTTTGGCACAGTTTGCAATTTCTGCGGAATATGAACAGGAATAGGGACAACCAATGAGAGACTAGCTGTAGGTGTCTGCACCGGCAATTGGAACGCTCATTTCCCACCAGGAAGAGGGACTAACGAAAGGCTCAGCGTGCCCTGCCAGAACGGGATTAGGGCCTGAAGCAATCCTGCGGTTTTGCGGCCAGCTCACAAGAAAGCGAGTTGAAGAAAGGAGCTCAGGGGCACTGTAATTAACAAACCTGCAGAGTTATGAATGACAGCTATCTTCCAAAATTATATTGAAGTAAGTCTTTGAAGAGGACTTGAAAGCGGGGCAGAATTTCAGGAAAACGATTTCATGGGGTAGACTGGAATTGCACTTAAAGCATAGGAAAAGAGGCAGAATGTCCACAATGATGCACTTGGCCAAAAAGGGCGTATGCGTTTTTTCCTGAATATATTCAGGAAAAAACGCATACGCCCTTTCTGGCCAACCGAGCAAGCGTGTAAAGGAAATCTGCACTACAATGAAGTCTCACTGCTCCACGGTCAAAAGGGCCATCTGAAAAAAGTGTAAAATCCAGAAAGGCAGGACAGGTCATGGAGAACAGGGAGCTTTGTTATGCTGATGGGCGGGATGTAAATTGCCAACAGCCACTCTGGAGAAGTGTATGGTGTTTCCTGAAACACGTAGGAAACAAAGCAACACAGCCTATGGCACTTCCACTTAAGGTCCTATAGCTTAGGGAAATTAAAATCAAAAACACACAGCCACCCCAAAGTTTGGGACGGCTCTGTTTACAAGAACCTGGTCTACGGTACAAGTTAAATATCCGAGAAAGCAAAAAATGGATAAAGAAGTCGTGGTACGTACGTACAATGGAATATCACTCAGCAAAGAGATCTACGTCATCAGTCCCGTAGCGGCATAATGAGTGGATTCAGGTACGACGATTCTACGAGAAATAAGTCACACAGGAAAAGAAAGATCATAAGATATCACTAATACACGGAACGTAAACTTGGCTACACATGAACTGAATTACAAAACAGAACAGGGTCTCAAATTTAGAAAACCGACTTATGATTGCTTAGGGGAAAGGTGAGTTGGGGTGCTGCATCAAACCAGAGATCGAAATTAGCACAGATACCGTTCCATAAGCCAAATATATAATAGACAAGACCTACTCCTTGCTCAACGAAATGGATTCAACACCCCATATTCAACGCCTGGGAATATACCTGACAAGTAAGAATCTTAAGACAAATGGATATATATGTCTCCATAAGGAAATCAAGCGTGTGTACAGCAGCCTAAACGCAGCAGTGAAAATCCGATAAATCCCATTATCAAAATAAATTTCAAAAACAAAACACAATGACAGTGAAATAGAGAGCAATTCTAAAATAATTCATTCAGGGCTTTTGATGCAACCTGGATTTACCACATCTACACCCAGAGCTGGGTGAGACATAAGGCTGGACACTTCGGGTTGATAGCATTGGTGAGGTTCGGTTAGCAAACGCAGACCCTTTCAAGTCATACTGCATGGTACCCATTCCATGGGTCCCAACTCTCCAGGTTTAAGGGATTCTTCCTTCAGCTAAAACATGCATGGGAAACCCAGAGTATGGTCCACCGTGTGATTGGGCAACCTTTTCAAATGCATCTCAGGTTTCGCCCCTGGTACTCGGGTTCACCGTTCTAGACGCTTTACTAACACTCTCTCCACTAGGAGAGTAATTCCCTTTAACCTCCTGTTTGGCACAGTTTGCAATTTCTGCGCAAGATGAACAGGAATAGGGAGAACCAATGAGAGACTAGCTGTAGGTGTCTGCACGGGCAAATGGAATGCTCATTTCCCACCAGGAAGAGGGATTAACCAAAGGCTCAGCGTGCCCTGCCGGAACCAGATTAGGGCCTGAAGCAATCCTGCGGTTTTGCGGCCAGCTCACAAGAAAGCGAATTGAAGAAAGGAGCTCAGGGGCACTGTAATTCACAAACCTGCAGAGTTATGAATGACAGCTATCGTCCATAAATGTATTGAAGTAAGTCTTCGAAGAGGACTTGAAAGCGGGGCAGAATTTCAGGAAAACGATGAAAGGGGGGAGACTGGAATTGCACTTAAAGCATAGGATAGGAGGCAGAATGTCGACAATGATGCACTTGGCCAAAAAGGGCGTATGCGTTTTTTCCTGAACGCATACGCCCTTTTTGGCCAAACAAGCAAGCGTGTAAAGGAAATCTGCACTACAATGAAGTCTCACTGCCCCCCGGTCAAAAGGGCCATCTGAAAAAAGTGTAAAATCCAGAAAGGCAGGACAGGTCATGGAGAACAGGGAGCCTTGTTATGCTGATGGGCGGGATGTAAATTGCCAACAGCCACTCTGGAGAAGTGTATGGTGTTTCCTGAAACACGTAGGAAACAAAGCAACACAGCCTATGGCACTTCCACTTAGGGTCCTATAGCTTAGGGAAATTAAAATCAAAAACACACAGCCACCTCAAAGTTTGGGACGGCTCTGTTTACAAGAACCTCGTCTACGGTACAAGTTAAATATCCGAGAAAGCAAAAAATGGATAAAGAAGTTGTGGTACGTACGTACAATGGAATATCACTCAGCAATGAGATCCACGTCATCAAGCCCGTACCGGCATAATGAGTGGATTCAGGTACGACGATTCTACGAGAAATAAGTCACACAGAAAAAGAAACATCATAAGATATCACTAATACACGGAACGTAAACTTAGCTACACATGAACTGAATTACAAAACAGAACAGGGTCTCAAATTTAGAAAACCAACTTATGCTTGCTTATGGGGAAAGGTGAGTTGGGGTGCTGCATCAAACCAGAGATTGAAATTAGCACAGATACCGTTCCATAAGGCAAATATATAATAGACACAACCTACTCCTTGCTCAACGAAATGGACTCAACACCCCATATTCAACGCCTGGGAATATACCTGACAAGTAAGAAACTTAAGACCCATGGATTTATATGTCTCCATAAGGATATCAAGCGTGTGTACAGCGGCCTAAACATAGCAGTGAAAATCCGATAAATCCCATTATCAAAATATATTTCAAAAACAAAACACAATGACAGTGAAATAGAGAGCAATTCTTAAATAATTCATTCAGGGCTTGTGATGCAACCTGGAGTTACCACATCTACACCTAGAGCTGGGTGAGACATAAGGCTGGACACTTCGGGCGGATACCATTGGTGAGGTTCAGTGAGCAAATGCAGACCCTTTGAAGTCATACTGCATGGTACACATTCCATGGGTCCCAACTCTCCAGGTTTAAGGGATTCTTCCTTCAGCTAAAACATGCATGGGAATCCCAGAGTATGGTCCACCGTGTGACCGGGAAACGTTTTTAAATGCGTCTCAGTTTTCGTCCCCTGGTACTCGGGTTCACCATTCCAGACGCTTTACTTACACTGTCCCTACCTGGAGAGTCAGTGCCTTTAACCTCCTGTTTGGCACAGTTTGCAATTTCTGCGGAAGATGAACAGGAATAGGGAGAACCCATGAGAGACTAGCTTTAGGTGTCTGGACGGGCAAATTTAACGCTCATTACCAACCAGGAAGAGGAATTAGCCAAAGGCTCAGCATGCCGTGCCGGAACCAGATTAGGGCCTGAAGCAATCCTGCGGTTTTGCGGCCAGCTCACAAGAAAGCGAGTTGAAGAAAGGAGCTCAGGGGCACTGTAATTCACAAACCTGCAGAGTTATAAATGACAGCAATCATCCAAAAATATATTGAAGTAAGGCTACAAAGAGGACTTGAATGTGGGGCAGAATTCCAGGACTACGATTTCAGGAGGTAGACGGGAAATCCTCTGAAAGTATAGGAAAAGAGTCAGAATGTCGACAATGATGCACTTGGTCAAAAAGGGCATATGCGTTTTTCCAGGGCCCTCATTAAAGAGGGTAGGAGGCTCCCAGTATGCTTCAGTGGCCAACAGAAGACCCACGTCACCAAGGCGACGTGAGCCAGCCATGCAGGAGTGACCTCACATCAGAGGGCCCACCTCACAGAAGGGTAAGGAACCCAGGAAGGATCAGACCCTCACCAGAGTGCCCACAACAGCAAGGGGCTGGGAACCAGGCAGGAGTGTCCTCACACCCGTGGGACCACATCATCGAAAGTTGAGGTACCCAGCACATGTGGCCTCAAACCAGAGGACCCACATCACCATGGGTCTCGGAGCAAGGCAGGCAGGATTATCCTCCCAACACATGGCCCATTGTATAAAAAAGGTGAGGAATCCAGCCGTTGGAACATCCCAGCAGGCGGCCCAGATCACCAAGGCTATGGGATCCAGGCAGTGATGAACTCACAACAGAAGGCCCTCATCGTGATACTGTAAGCAACCCAGCCGTTGTGACCTCAGAGCACAAGGCCCACATCCCCATGGGGAAGGGAACCAAGCAGGAGTGTC
This sequence comes from Delphinapterus leucas, assembly GCF_059928025.1. Taxonomy (NCBI): domain Eukaryota; kingdom Metazoa; phylum Chordata; class Mammalia; order Artiodactyla; family Monodontidae; genus Delphinapterus; species Delphinapterus leucas. The sequence goes on along the minus strand of NW_028322232.1, from coordinate 9,941,699 downwards.
ATTGCACCAGTGGGCACACATCAGAAAATGTGGGGAGCCCAGCAGTTAGGGCCAGACGCCAGAGGGCCTTCATCACTGAGGAGAGGAGGCTCCCAGCAAGCTCCAACTGTTACCAGAGGGCTGACATCGCCAATGCAGTGTGTGCCAGCCAGGCAGGAGTGACCTCAGAGCAGAGGGCCAACCACACAAAAGTGTGAGGAACCCAAAGAGGATCAGACTCTCACCAGAGGGCCCACATCACCAAGGGAATGGAAACCAGGCAGGAGTGTCCTCACACCAGTGGGGCCACATCACCGAAATGTGATGGACCCAGCACACGTGGCCTCAAACTAGAGGACACACATCACCAAGGGGCTGGGAGTGAGGCAGGCAGGAGGAGCCTCAAAACAGAGGGCCCATAGAATAAAAAAGGTGAGGAATCCCGCAGTTGGAACCTCCCAGCAGGCGGCCAGGAGCAGCGAGGATATGGGATCCAGGCCTGACTGAACACAAAACAGAGGGCCCTCATCATGAAACTGTGAGCAACCCAGCCGTTGGGACCTCAGAGCAGAAGGCCCACATTCCCATGTGGTTGGGAACCTGGCAGGAGTGTACTCGCACCACAGGGCGCACATTAGAGAATTTTGGGAGCCCAGAAGTTAGGGCCTGACGCCAGAGGGCCCTCATCACCGAGGAGAGGAAGCTCCCAGCAGGCTCCAACTGCCACAAGAGGGCCGACGTTGCCAAGGTGGGGTGTGCCAGCCAGGCAGGAGTGATCTCACAGCAGAGGGTCCACCTCACAGAAGGGTGAGGAACCCAGCCAGGATCAGACTCTCACCAGAGGGCCCACATCACCAAGGGGATAGGAACCAGGCAGGAGTGTCCTCACACCAGTGGGGCCACATAATCGAAAGGTGAGGGACCCAGCACACGTAGCCTCAAACCAGAGGACACACATCGCCAAGGGGCTGGGAGTCAGGCAGGCAGGAGGAGTCTCAAAACAGAGGGCCCATAGAAGAAAAAAGGTGAGGAATCCTGCAGTTGGAACCTCCCCGCAGGCAGCCAGGAGCAGCGAGGCTATTGGATCCAGGGCGGAGTGAACTCACACCAGAGGACCCTCATCATGAAACTGAGCAACCCACCGTTGGGACCTCAGAGCAGAAGACCCACATTCCCATGGGGTTGGGAACCTGGCAGGAGTGTAGTCGCACCACAGGGCGCACATCAGAAAATTTTGGGAGCCCAGGAGTTAGGGTCTGACGCCAGAGGGCCCTCATTACCGAGGGGTGGAGACCCCCAGCAGGCACCAACTCCCAACTGAGGGCCCACGTCGCCAAGGTGATGTGTGCCAGCCAGGCAGGAGTGACCTCACAGCAGAGGGTCTACCTCACAGAAGGGTGAGGAAACCAGCCAGGATAAGACTCTCACCAGAGAGCCCACATCACCAAGGGGATCGGAAAAAGGCAGCAGTGTCCTCACACCAGTGTGGCCACATTATAGAAAGGTGAGGAACCCAGCACATGTGGCCTAAACCAGAGGACCCACATTTCCAAGATGCTCCGAGTGAGGCAAGCAGGAGTAGCCTAACAACACAGGGCCCACAGAATAAAAAATGTGAGGAATCCAGCAGTTTGAACCTCCCAGCAGGTGGCCCAGAGCATGGAGTCTATGGGATCCAGGCCACAGTGAACTCACAGCAGAGGGCCCACATCATGAAACTGTGAGCAACCCAGCCGGTGGAACCTCAGAGCAGAAGACCCACATCCCCATGGGGATAGGAACCTCGCAGGAGTGTCCTCGCACAACTTAACACGTATCAGAAAATGTGGGAACCCAGCAGTTAGGGCCTGACGCCAGAGGGCCCTCATCACCGAGGAGAGGAGGCTACCAGCAGGCTCCAAATGCCACCAGAGGGCCGACGTCACCAAGGCAATGGGAGCAAGCCAGGCAGGAGTTACCTCACAGCAGAGGGCCCACCTCACAGAAGTGTGAGGAACCCAACCAGGATCAGACTCTAACCAGAGGGCCCACATCACCAAGGGGATGGAAACCAGGCAGGAGTGTCCTCACACCAGTGGGGCCACATCAGCCAAAGGTGAGGAACACAGCACATGTGGCCTCAAATAAGGGGACACACATCACGAAAGGGCTGGGAGTGAGGCATGCAGGAGGAGACTCACAACAGAGGGCCCATAGAATAAAAAGGTGAGGAACCCCGCCGTTGGAAGCTCCAAGCAGGTGGCCCAGAGCACCGAGGCTATGGGATCCATGCCGGAGTGAACTCACAGCAGAGGGCCCACATTCTGACACTGTGAGCAACCCAGCCGTTGGGACCTCAGAGCAGAAAGCCAACATCCCCATGGGGATGGGACCCTGGCAGGAGTGTACTCGCACGACAGGGCGCACATCAGAAAATTTTGGGAGCCCATGAGTTAGGGCCTGACGCCAGAGGGCCCTCATTACCGAGGGGAGGAGACTCTCAGCAGGCACCAACTCCCAACTGAGGGCCCACATCGCCAAGGTGACGTGTGCCAGCCAGGCAGGAGTGACCTCACAGCAGAGGGTCTACCTCACAGAAGGGTGAGGAATCCAGCCAGGATCAGGCTCTCACCAGAGGGCCCCCATCACCAAGTGGATGGGAACCAGGCAGGAGTGTCCTCACACCAGTGGGGCCACATCAATAAAGGTGAGGAAACCGGCACATGTGGCCTCAAACCAGAGGACCTACATCACAAAGGGGCTGGGAGTGAGTCAGGAAGGAGGAGCATGAAAACACAGAACCCAAAGAATAGAAAAGGTAAGGAATTCAGCAGTAGGAACCTCCCAGCAGGCGGCTCAGAGCACAGAGTCTATGGGATCTAGGCCTGAGTGAACTAACACCAGAGAGCCAACATCATGAAACGGTGAACAACACAGGTGTTGGGACCTTAGAGCAGAAGGCCCACATGCCCATGGGGATGGGAACCTGGCAGGAGTGCCCTCGCACCACTTAGGACGTATCAGAAAATGTGGGAACCCAGCAGTTAGGGCCTGATGCCAGAGAGCCTCATCACCGAGGGGAGGAGGCTCCCAGCAGGCTCCAACTGCCACCAGAGGTCTGACGTCGCCAAGGCGGGATGTGCTAGCCAGGCAGGAGTGACCTCAGAGAAGAGGGCCCACCTCACAGAAGTGTGAGGAACCCAACCAGGATCAGACTCTCGCCGGAGGGACCACATCACCAAGGGGATGGGAAGCAGGCAGGAGTGTCCTCACACCAGTGGGGCCACATCATCAAAAGATGAGGAACCCATCACATGTGGCCTCAAACCAGAGGACACACATCACCAAGGGGCTGGGAGTGAGGCAGGTGTCTGGAGGGGCACATTTAACTCTAATTTCCCACCAGGAAGAGGAATTAACCAAAGGCTCAGAGTGCCGTGCCACACCCTGATTACGGCCTGAAGCAAACCTGCGGTTTTGTGGCCAGCTTTCAAGGAAGCGAGTTAAGAAAGGAAATCACGGGCACTGTAATTCACAAACCTGCAGAGTTATAAATGACAGCTATTGGCAAAAATATATTGAAGTAAGTCTGCAAAGAGGACTTGAAAACGAGGCAAAATTGAGGAATCATATTTCAGGAGGTAGAATGGAATTGCATTTAAAACATGTGAAAAGTGGCAGATCTTTGACAGTGATGCACTTGGATGAACAGTGCGTATACATTTTTTCCTGAATATATTCAGGAAATAACGCATATGTCCTTTTTGGCCAACCAAGCACTCGAGCAATGGAAATCCGTACTACAATGAAGTCTCATTTCCCATTCGTCAAAAGGGCCATCTGAAAAAAGTGTAAAAAGCAGAAACACAGGACAGGCCATGGAGAACAGGGAGCCTTGTTATGCTGATGGGCGGGATGTAAATTGCCAACAGACACTCTGGAGATGTTTATGGTGTATCCTGAAACATCTGAAAAACAAAGCTACAGAGACTAGGGCACTTCCACTTTTGGCCCTATAGCTTAGGAAAATTAAAATCAACAAGACACAGCCAACACAAAATTTAGGGCTGCTGTGTTTACAAGAACCTCGAGTCCAGTACAAATTAAATATTCCAGAAAGAAAAAAATGGATAAAGGAGTTGTGCTACTTATGTACAACGGAATATCACTCAGCAATGAAATCAATGTCATCAGGCCTGTAGCAGCAAATTGAGTGGATTTAAGTATGATGATTCTAAGAGAAATAGGTCACACAGAGAAAGATAATTATCATAAGATATCACTAATAGAGGGAGTGTAAACTTGGCTACACATAAACTGAATTACAAAACCGAACAGTCTCAAATTTAGATAAAAACTTATGCTTGCTTAAGGGGAAAGTTGAGTTGGGGTGCTGTATAAAACCAGAGATTGAAATTAGCACACATACCATTCCATAAGCCAAATATGTAATAGACAAGACCTACTCTTTGCTCAACGAAATAGACTCATCCATGGTGTATCACCTCACACCTGTTAGAATGGGCATCATCAGAAAATCTACAAACAACAAATGCTGGAAAGGGTGTGGAGATAAGGAACCCTCTTCCACTATTGTTGGGAATGTAAATTGATACAGTCACTGTGGAGAACATTATGGAGTTTCTTATAAAACTAAGAATAGAATTACCATATGATACAGCAATCCCACTACTGGGCATATACCCAGACAAAACCATAAATCAAAAAGAGACATTCACCGCAATGTTCATTGCATCACTATTTACAATATCCAGGTAATGGAAGCAACCTAAATGCCCACAGACAGACGAATGCATAAAGATGTGGTACAAATATAAAATGGAATATTACTAAGCCATAAAAAGGAATGAAATTGGGTCATTTGTAGAGACGTTGATGGATCTAGAGACTGTCATACAGAGTGAAGTAAGTCAGAAAGAGAAAAACAAATCTTGTGTATTAATGCATATATGTGGAACCTAGAAAAATTATACAGATGAACCGTTTTGCAAGGCAGAAATAGAGCAACAGATGTAGACAACAAACGTATGGACACCAAGGGGGGAAAGCTGTTGGGGGGTGGTGGTGGGAGGATTGAGAGATTGGGATTGGCATGTATACATTTATATGTATAAAATAGATAACCAAAAAGAACCTGCTGTATAAAAAAATAAAATAAAATTCAAAATTACAAAAAGTAAAACAGAAAAAATATTCTTCCCTTCACATACATGTATTTATACGAATAAATTATTTCCATGCTTATATCTGTAAATACAAAAAAGAGGAATAAAATCTACCTTGAACCAAAAATGAAAAAAAGAAAAAAAAAACAGAACCCACCAGTTACACAGAGGAAAACCGTATCAGGGCACTTGCTCCAGTTGTAAACAATTCTGTAGTTGGCCAGTGGTGGGGAATCATCTCCCATTCAGCCAGCAGGCCCCACGCAACAAGCGTCCTCATTGCAAAGCTGGGGGACCGTGCCAAGGCATCTGTGAGTAAATGTGGGCCAAGCCCCAGGCCAGCTGCTGCTGAAATGTTCCCACCCTTCCCAGGTAAAACACCTGAATATGTACAAGGACTTGAAAGCCTAGAGGAAGGGCCATGGAGCCACATGAGCGACAGCATGCCAGCCGATTTGGTGCCTGCAGGCCAGCCAGGATGGTCCTGGCCCTGGGTACTATTCTGGAAGCTTTCCATTTCCCTGCCTGAGATACCCCTGCTGTCCGGGCCCCCACTGCTTTCTTCCTCACTCACCTCTGCCCAGGGAGAAATTCCAGAGGCAGATATGGGTGACACATCCTCTTCTTTAGCAGGTGGCATCTTGGTAACTGCTGCAGAAAGTCCAGCAGAGCCCCACTCACACTGGGCCACCCACAAAGCCGTGGCCTCTCACTCCCTCCCACCAGTCCAGCCCCGAGACTGCTGACAGGGCAGAGAAAATGGCGTCAGGCACAGCTGCAGGGGCTCTTGCTGCCTGGAGTGGTGTTTATATTGATCTCAAACAGGCACACCTGGGGAGGGCTGGCCGGCACGGTCAGGCTTCCCAGGCCAGCCAATAATCACCCCTCAGGCGCTCACAGTTGCAGAAACTGGAACTTGCTGAATCGGCCAGGTCCAAGGAACAGGTGTGGGCTCCTGAGAGTCAGGATAAACAAGGGGTTGCAGCTCTGGCTTGTTTTCTAATTATATTATCTGGCCCATGAGTGGGAGACAACTTCAAGAAAACCCTCTCCTAATGAGAGGAACCCAGGAGTCAGGGAGAGGAGGGGTGGGTGGTGGGTGGAGACAGAGGCCTGGTGCCCCGGGTGCAGTGGAAGTCTCTGGAAGACCAGGTGGAGGGAGGCCACACAGAGTGATGCCCAGGGTCACAGACCTGTTGGAGATGCTGTTTCTTAGTTCAAGTCCTGCTCTGAGGTGCTCTGTGTCAGATCTGAGTGACAGGTGAGCTGGAAGTGCTCTGCAATGAGGGCGATGTGCACGGTACCTGTGTGCCCAGCCCTGCCAGGGTAACTGCAAGGGTAGCTCTGTATCCTGGGAGGGGCCTGACCATGAGAGCCCCATGGGCTGCAGGGGAACCTGCCCAGGGAACCCCATATCCTGGGAGGGGCCTGAACAGGAGAGCACCGTGGGCTGCGGTGGGGGTGGGGTACCTGCCCAGGTGAGCTCCATATCCTGGGATTGGCCTGACCTCGAGAGCCCCATGGGCTGCTGGAGTCCTGGTAAAGGATGTCAGGACAGTCAGTGAAGCCACCGAGGATATACTTCCAGTAGTTCCTAAATCCTACACCCTGCTGGTCATTCTACCAACCACCGGGACATGGTATTCTGTATTAGTCTTCAATGATGCCTTCTTTTGTATTCTATTAGTCCCAGAGTCACAAGAAATTTTGGCTTGTGAGTGGCAGGACTCAACATACAACTAAAACAATACTTCTGGGCCGTGTTGCCCCAAGGGTTCAAAAATTCCCACACCATCTTTGGGGAAAGCTCAGTTAAAGACCTAAAAGTTCTACCTCTGGAAAAGGAAACACTCCTTCAATATGCAGACGACATTCTGATCGCCAGCCCTACTAAGGAGACCTCTGAACTACCAAGCCAATAAAGGATAGAAGTTGTCCAAGAAAAAGCTCAAATATCACAGACTACGGTGACCTGCCTGGGCTTCATTCTCACAGAAGGTCGGAGAAGCCCATCTCAGGAAAGGGAAGAAACAATTTACAGCCTTACCCATTTCTAAACCTAGAAGACAGCTTAGGGGTTCCTGGGGAGGCCAGGGTTGGTGCTTCTGGATCCCTAACTACAGTCTACTAGCTGGGCCTCTATATGAAACACTGAAAGGAAAAGATGATGATCCTTTTGAATAGAATCCAGAAGTGGCCTTTCAAGAATGGAAAGAGCAGTCAATTCAGACCCTTGCCCTGGAACTCCCTAATTTAGCTAAACCCTTTGACCTTTACATTCCTGGTGAATGGTGAATCGCTATTGGAGTATTAGTGCAAAAACTGGGACCACTTGAAATGGAACAATGCAAGAATGCCATTCCGGTAGGATAAACTACGGTCACCAATGGGCTTGGCCCACCGCCACATCTGGCCAAGATACTGGCGGTATCTGAAAACCTGGAAATCAGCAGCACAAAAGGCCACCTCCCTCCTAAGGGAAAAGGACCCCACGTGGTGATCCTAAGCCCCAACCATGCCCTGAAGTTGCAGGGTTTGCTCCATGGGCACACTGACCTCGAGTGAGGAGGCCCTCCAACTCCAACCTCCAGAGAGATAACCGGGGTAAAGGGGCACCATGACGACTCATGTGACCATCACTTGACCTGGAGTTTCTCTCATAAAACAACAAGAGTGTGTCCCAAAAGAGTAGACTACTGCTTGCAGGACTTACTGCACCCAGAGCGGACCTAATAATCTTGGCGGGGGAAGCGTATATCACGCTGTCACCATAGAAGAGCCTACAGACACTGTGATGATGGTGGCCAATAAGACCGGCTGGACTCCTGTTTACTTCAAAAGGCTGTTGACTCAGTGGCCATCATGGTCCTTCATCACCACTGACCCTGGACTGTCTGGGAGTTGAGCAGGCAGGGTCCTGACACCTGGTGCTCTTTTTACGTTAATTCAGGGGCCTAATTGAAGAAAGTGCAGACTACTGGTCAGAGCATCTAGGCTGGCAGAAAGGGTCAGCCTAAGGTGGCCGAACAAATGCAGGGCGGGGTGAAACTGGACCTCACAGCGTCACTGCACATCTCCTTCCTGGACCCTTAAAGGTCATTAGAATCTATAACGCTTCCAATACTGGTGCTCAGGTGGACGAGCGGGGAGGCAGGAGGCCTGGGGACAATCAACGTCACCTGGAGGCTGCTGGGGAGAAGTTCTGACCCTCGCCCACCGGTATGAGGGCTCCTAACTCAGCACTCAGCAGTTACAGAAGAAGGGTCTGCACCCTCAGCACTCTAAGAATGAGGAAGGGGAAAAAAGGCAGAAGAGGGCTTTTTCCCAGGCAAAGCCCCTTAAAAATCCCTGGGAGATAAAAATAGAATCTGGGCAATAAAATAAAGTCTAACCTTTTTTATCCTTTGTGCTTTGTCTAATTTCACGTGCTCCTAGGGTCCCGCATACAGAGGTTCAACAGCCGGCACTTCAGACCAGATTTCCTAGTGCGGAATGGCTGGGTCGACACCTCAGCTCCTGGGACACAGTGCACACTCCGCGATATAGAGCCTGAGCTGCAGCCAACCGGGCCCTCGAGAGCTCCGCCCCCTCCCTCCCACTGACTCTGACAGGATCTCTACACAGCAGCCCAGCCCACAGCCCACGGGGTAGCACATGCTCTCACCTCTCCATTCTCTGATCAAAATATAAAGTTTCCTTTGCTTCTGAACCAAACTCAGTCTCAATCTGTTGGCTCCAATGACACTGGGCAGGGGGACACTTGTTGGGGTCCACTCTGGAGGATCAGTAACAGAAATTGAGAACATTGTAACTTCAATGAACAGATGTTTGAGCCAAACTGTAATTAACATAGAACAGTGTATAAGGCTCGGGTAAAATAAGATGTTTCTAACACTCCCATTTGATATTTCCATCACTTTATTATAAGCAAGTTCAGTGAAAAGGTTTGTCTTATTTGTCAGGTCAATATTAGAGAAACGAAGTGATTTCTTTCCAAGGATGTACATCTAAAAATCTTGGTTAAAGCTTCAATCTTGTTTTAAATGCTTTTCCATTGAAAATGATACCTCTCTTTCAGTTCCCCCAATTCTGAGAAGTATAAAATCTTATAATTTATTATTACCAAAGGGGAAAGGTGGGAGGAGGGATAAATTAACAGTTTGGGATTAACACATACACACTGCTATGTATAAAATCGATCATCAACAAGGAACTACTGTATAGCCCCGGGAACTACACTCAATATTTTACAATAACCTATAAGGGGAAATAATCTGAAAAAGAATAGATATTTTTATTGACATCATCTATTAATGACAGTTAAAATGGAACCTAAGGGAAGCCGGTGGTGAGTGCTTCTGACCCTGAAGACTTCAATCATCTAAAGTTTGGACTCTGCCTACTTCCCAAGGCCCTTAATGAACATATGTGTAGCCGTAGCTTAAAAAATTCCCCAGTTTGGGTTGTGGAGAGACACTGATTTTGTAAAAGCCCTGGTGTTCTCCTCACATGAATGGGACACTTCCTACAGCTAAAACATGCCTGTCACACCCAGAGGATGGTATACCGTCTGATCGGGAAGAGTTTGGAAAAGGCATCTCATCTCCTCATCTCCTGGTGCTCGGGTTCACCCCTCCAGCGTCTTTACGAACAGTCTCCCCACTTGGAGATGTCAGCACTGTCAACATCCTGTTGCAGACAGTTTGGAATTTGTCCAGAGGATGAAGCAGAAGGAGGAGGAACAATGAGAGACAAGTCCTAGGTGTTCGGACAGGCACATGTCACTCTTATTTCCAATCAGGAAGACGAATTGACCAAAGGCTAGGGTTGCCCATGGAAACAGAATAGGGCTTGAGGAAATTCCGCTGCTTTGTGGCCAGTTCCCATAAACACAAGTTGAAAAATGGAATGCAGGGACACTAAAATTCACGAAACTGCAGAGTTGAAAATATCTATCACTGAAAAATGTCTTGAGGAAAGTCAGAGGAAAGGACTTGTAAGCAACGGAGAATGGCAGGAAAGGGATTGGAAGAGGTAGAAAGGACTCGCCATTAAGCACAAGAAAAGGGGCTGAACATTGCCAACATTGCAATTGGTCAAAAAGGGTGTATGCGTCTTTTTCTGTATGTATTCAAGAAAAGGGCATACACTTTTTTAGCCAACCAAACAGGTGGGCACTGGAAATCAATACTACAAAACATATCACTTCGCATCAGTCAGAAGAGCCTTCCTCATAAAGTGTAAACACCAGAAATGCAGGACAGGGCAAGGAGAAAAGGGAGCCCTCTGAGGCTTATACTGGAAATGTATATTGCCAACGGTCACTCTGGAGAAGTGTATTGTGTTTACTAAAGCATCTAAAAAATGAGCTACAGAGCACAGGGCACTTGCACTCATGGACGTATATCTTGGGAAAAACAAAAATCGAGAGGACACAGGCACCCCAATATTTACCGCCTCTATGTTTAAAAGATCCTTGACTAGGATATAATTTATAAGTCTCTGGAGGGAAAAAATGGATAGAGATGTGGCACTTATGTAGAGTGGAATATTACTCAGCCTGGAAATCAATGAAATATGGCCAGTTGTAACAACCACAGAGGAGTTACGTATGATCATTTGAAGTCACATAATTCAAAAAGAAAAAGACACACGATATTACTAATACATGGAATGTAAACGTGGCTACAAATGAACTGAATTACAAAACAGAACGGGGTCTCAAATTTAGAAAACCAACATATGCTTGCTTAAGGATAAAGGAGAGTTGGGGTGCTGCATAAAACCAGAGATAGAAATTAGCACAGATACCTTTCCATAAGCCAAATATGTAATAGTCAAGACCTACCAGTTGCTCAACGAAATGGACTAAACACCCCATATTCAACGCCTAGGAATACACCTGACTAGTAAGAATCTTCAAACCCATGGATTTATATGTCTCTGTAAGAGAATCAAGCGTGTGTATAGATTTATGAACGCAGCAGAGAAAATCCGATAAATCCAATTATCAAAATGAATTACAAAAACAAAACAAAATGACAGTGAAATAGAGAGCTATTCTTAAATAATTCATTCAGAGCTTGTGATGCAACCTGGATTAACCACATCTGCACCAAGAGCTGAGTGAGACATAAGGTTGGACACTTCGGGCGGATAGCACTGGTGAGGTACGATGAGCAAATGCAGACCCTTTGAAGTCATACTGCATGGTACCCATTCCATGGGTCCAAACTCTCCAGGTTTAAGAGATTCTTCCTTCAGCTAAAACATGCATGGGAAACACAAAGTATGGTACACCGTGTGACTGGGAAGCGTTTTCAAATGCATCTCAGTTTTCGTCCCCTTTTACACAGGTTCACCATTCCAGACCCTTTACTAACACTCTCTTCACTTGGAGAGTCAGTGCCTTTAACCTCCTGTTTGGCACAGTTTGGAAATTCTGCGGAAGGTGAACAGGAATAGGGAGAACCAATTAGAGACTAGCTGTACGTGTCTGCACGTGCAAATTTAATGCTCATTTCCCACCAGGAAGAGGAATTAACCAAAGGCTCAGCATGACGTGCCAGAACCAGATTAGGGCCTGAAGCAATCATGTGGGTTTGCGGCCAGCTCACAAGAAAGCGAGTTGAAGAAAGGAGCTCAGGGGCACTGTAATTCACAAACCTGCAGAGTTATGAATGACAGCTATCGTCCAAAAATGTATTGAAGTAATTCTTCGAAGAGGACTTGAAAGTGGGGCAGAATTTCAGGAAAACGATTTCAGGGGGGAGACTGGAATTGCACTTAAAGCATAGGAAAAGAGGCAGAATGTCGAAAATGATGCACTTGGTCAAAAAGGGCGTATGCGTTTTTTCCTGAATATATTCAGGAAAAAACGCATACGCACTTTTTGGCCAACCAAGCAAGCGTGTAAAGGAAATCTGCACTAAAATGAAGTCTCACTGCCCTCCGGTCCAAAGGGCAATCTGAATAACGTGTAAAATCCAGAAAGGCAGGACAGGTCATGGAGAACAGGGAGCCTTGTTATGCTGATGGGCGGGATGTAAATTGCCAACAGCCACTCTGGAGAAGTGTATGGTGTTTCCTGAAACACGTAGGAAACAATGCAACACAGCCTATGGCACTTCCACTTAGGGTCCTATAGCTTAGGGAAATTAAAATCAAAAACACACAGCCACCCCAAAGTTTGGGACGGCTCTGTTCACAAGAACCTCGTCTACGGTACAAGTAAAATATCCGAGAAAGCAAAAAATGGATAAAGAAGTTGTGGTATGTACGTACAATGGAATATCACTCAGCAATGAGATCTACGTCATCAGGCCCGTAGCGGCATAATGAGTGGATTCAGGTATGACGATACTACGAGACATAAGTCAAACAGGAAAAGAAACATCATAAGATATCACTACTACACGGAACGTAAACTTGGCTACACATGAACTGAATTACAAAACAGAACAGGGCCTCAAATTTAGAAAACCAACTTATGCTTGCTTATGGGGAAAGGTGAGTTGGGGTGCTGCATAAAACCAGAGATTGAAATTAGCACAGATACCGTTCCATAAGCCAAATATATAATAGACAAGACCTACTCCTTGCTCAACGAAATGGACTCAACACACCATATTCAACGCCTGGGAATATACCTGACAAGTAAGAATCTTAAGACCCATGGATTTATATGTCTCCATAAGGAAATCAACCGTGTGTACAGCGGCCTAAACGCAGCAGTGAAAATCCGATAAATCCCATTATCAAAATAAATTTCACAAACAAAACACAATGACAGTGAAATAGAGAGCAATTCTTAAATAATTGATTCAGGGCTTGTGATGCAACCTGTATTTACCACATCTACACCCAGAGCTGGGTGAGACATAAGGCTGGACACTTCGGGCTGATAGCATTGGTGAGGTTCGGTGAGCAAACGCAGACCCTTTGAAGTCATACTGCATGGTACCCATTCCATGGGTCCCAACTCTCCAGGTTTAAGGGATTCTTACTTCAGCTAAAACATGCATGGGAAACCCAGAGTATGGTCCACCATGTGATTGGGAAACGTTTTCAAATGCATCTCAGGTTTCGTCCCCTGGTACTCGGGTTCACCGTTCCAGACGCTTTACTAACACTCTCCCCACTTGGAGAGTCAGTGCCTTTAACCTCCTGTTTGGCACAGTTTGCAATTTTTGCGCAAGATGTACAGGAATAGGGAGAACCAATGAGAGACTAGCTGTAGGTGTCTGCACGGGCAAATGGAACGCTCATTTCCCATCAGGAAGAGGGATTAACCAAAGGCTCTGCATGCCCTGCCCGAACCAGATTAGGGCCTGAAGCAATCCTGCGGTTTTGCGGCCAGCTCACAAGAAAGCGAGTTGAAGAAAGGAGCTCAGGGGCACTGTAATTCACAAACCTGCAGAGTTATGAATGACAGCTATCGTCCAAAAATATATTGAAATAAGTCTTCGAAGAGGACTTGAAAGTGGGGCAGAATTTCAGGAAAACGATTTCAGGGGGGAGACTGGAATTGCACTTAAAGCATAGGAAAAGAGGCAGAATGTCGACAATGATGCACTTGGCCAAAAAGGGCGTATGCGTTTTTTCCTGAATATATTCAGGAAAAAACCCATACGCCCTTTTTGGCCAACCAAGCAAGTGTGTAAAGGAAATCTGCACTACAATGAAGTCTCACTGCCCCCCGGTCCAATGGGCCATCTGAAACAAGTGTAAAATCCAGAAAGGCAGGACAGATCATGGAGAACAGTGAGCCTTGTCATGCTGATGGGCAGGATGTAACTTGCCAACAGCCACTCTGGAGAAGTGTATGGTGTTTCCTGAAACACGTAGGAAACAAAGCAACACAGCCTATGGCACTTCCACTTAGGGTCCTATAGCTTAGGGAAAATAAAATCAAAAACACACAGCCACCCCAAAGTTTGGGACGGCTCTGTTTACAAGAACCTCGTCTACGGTACAAGTTAAATATCCGAGAAAGCAGAAAATGGATAAAGAAGTTGTGGTACGTATGTACAATGGAATATCATTCAGCAATGAGATCTACGTCATCAGGCCCGTAGTGGCATAATGAGTGGATTCAGGTACGACGATTCTACGAGAAATAAGTCATACAAAAAAGAAACATCATAAGATATCACTAATACACGGAACGTAAACTTGGCTACACATGAACTGAATTACAAAACAGAACAGGGTCTCAAATTTAGAAAAGCAAGTTATGCTTGAGTATGGGGAAGGGTGAGTTGGGGTGCTGCATCAAACCAGAGATTGAAATTAGCACAGATACCGTTCCATAAGCCAAATATATAATAGACAAGACCTACTCCTTGCTCAACGAAATGGAATCAACACCCCATATTCAACGCCTGGGAATACACCTGACAAGTAAGAATCTTAATACCCATGAATTTATATATCTCCATAAGGAAATCAAGCATGTGTACATCGGCCTAAACGCAGCAGTGAAAATCTGATAAATCCCATTATCAAAATAAATTTCACAAACACAACACAATGACAGTGAAATAGAGAGCAATTCTTAAATAATTCATTCAGGGCTTGTGATGCAACCTGGATTTACCACATCTACACCCAGAGCTGGGTGAGACATAAGGCTGGACACTTCTGGCTGATAGCATTGGTGAGGTTCGGTGAACAAACGCAGACCCTTTGAAGTCATACAGCATGGTACCCATTCCATGGGTCCCAACTCTCAAGGTTTAAGGGATTCTTCCGTCAGCTATAACATGCATGGGAAACCCAGAGTATGGTCCACCGTGTGATTGGGAAACGTTTTCAAATGCATCTCAGGTTTCGTCCCCTGGTACTCGGGTTCACCGTTCCAGACGCTTTACTAACACTCTCCCCACTTGGAGAGTCAGTGCCTTTAACCTCCTGTTTGGCACAGTTTGCAATTTCTGCGCAAGATGAACAGGAATAGGGAGAACCAATGAGAGACTAGCTGTAGGTGTCTGCACGGGCAAACGGAACGTTCATTTCCCACCAGGAAGATGAATTAACCAAAGTCTCAGCGTGCCCTGCGGGAACCAGATTAGGGCCTGAAGCAATCCTGCGGTTTTGCGGCCAGCTCACAAGAAAGCGAGCTGAAGAAAGGAGCTCAGGGGCACTGTAATTCACAAACCTGCAGAGTTATGAATGACAGCTATCGTCCACAAATATATTGAATTAAGTCTTCGAAGAGGACATGAATGCGAGGCAGAATTTCAGGAAAACGATTTCAGGGGGTAGACTGGAATTGCACTTAAAGCATAGGAAAAGAGGCAGAATGTAGACAATGATGCACTTGGCCAAAAAGGGCGTATGCGTTTTTTCCTGAATATATTCAGGAAAAAACGCATACGCCCTTTTTGGCCAACCAAGCAAGCGTGTAAAGGAAATATGCACTACAATGAAGTCTCACTGCCCCCGGTCAAAATGGCCATCTGAAAAAAGTGTAAAATCCAGAAAGGCAGGACAGGTCATGGAGAACAGGGAGCCTTGTTATGCTGATGGGCGGGATGTAAATTGCCAACAGTCAATCTGGAGAAGTGTATGGTGTTTGCTGAAACACGTAGGAAACAAAGCAACACAGCCTATGGCACTTCCACTTACGGTCCTATAGCTTAGGGAAATTAAAATAAAAAACACACAGCCATCCCAAAGTTTGGGACGGCTCTGTTTACAAGAACCTTGTCTACGGTACAAGTTAAATATCCGAGAAAGCAAAAAATGAATAAATAATTTGTGATACGTACATACAATGGAATATCACTCAGCAATGAGATCTACGTCATCAGCCCCGTAGCGGCATCATGAGTGGATTCAGGTACGACGATTCTACGAGAAATAAGTCACACAGAAAAACAAACATCATAAGATATCACTAATACACGGAACGTAAACTTGTCTACACATGAAATGAATTACAAAACAGAAAAGGGCCTCAAATTTAGAAAACCAACTTATGCTTGCTTATGGGGAAAGGTGAGTTGAGGTGCTGCATAAAACCAGAGATTGAAATTAGCACAGATACCGTTCCATAAGCCAAATATATAATAGACAAGATCTACTCCTTGCTCAACGAAATGGACTCAACACCTCATATTCAACGCCTGGGAATATACCTGACAAGTAAGAATCTTAAGACCCATGGATTTATATGTCTCCATAAGGAAGTCAAGCGTGTGTACAGGGGCCTAAACGCAGCAGTGAAAATCCGATAAATCCCATTATCAAAATAAATTTCACAAACAAAACACAATGACAGTGAAATAGAGAGCAATTCTTAAATAATTCATTCAGGGCTTGTGATGCAACCTGGATTTACCACATCTACACCCAGAGCTGGGTGAGACATAAGCCTGGACACTTCGGGCTGATAGCATTGGTGAGGTTCGGTGAGCAAACGCAGACCCTTTGAAGTCATACTGCATGGTACCCATTCCATGGGTCCCAACTCTCCAAGTTTAAGGGATTCTTCCTTCAGCTAAAACATACATGGGAAACCGAGAGTATGGTCCACCGTGTGATTGGGAAACGTTTTCAAATTCATCTCAGGTTTCGTCCCCTGGTGCTCGAGTTCACTGTTCCAGACGCTTTACTAACACTCTCCCCACTTGGAGAGTCAGTGTCTTTAACCTCCTGTTTGGCACAGTTTGCAATTTCTGCGCAAGATGAACAGGAATAAGGAGAAACAATGAGAGACCAACTGTAGGTGTCTGCACGTGAAAATGGAACGCTCATTTCCTACCAGGAAGAGGAATTAACCAAATGCTCAGCATGCCCTGCCAGAACCAGATGAGGGCCTGAAGCAATCCTGCGGTTTTGCGGCCAGCTCACAAGAAAGCAAGTCAAAGAAATGAGCTCAGGGGCACTGAAATTCACAAACTTGCAGAGTTATGAATGACAGCTGTCGTCCAAAAATGTATTGAAGTAAGTATTCGAAGAGGACTTGAAAGTGGGGCAGAATTTCAGGAAAACGATTTCAGGGGGTAGACTGGAATTGCACTTAAAGCCTACGAAAAAAGGCAGAATGTCGACAATGATGCACTTGGCCAAAAAGGGTGTATGCGTTTTTTCCTGAATATATTCAGGAGAACACCCATACGCCCTTTTTGGCCAAACAAGCAAGCCTGTAAAGGAAATCTGCACTACAATGAAGTCTCACTGCCCCCTGGTCAAAAGGGCCATCTGAAAAAAGTGTAATATCCAGAAAGGCAGGACAGGTCATGGAGAACAGGGAGCCTTGTTATGCTGATGGGCGGGATGTAAATTGCCAACAGCCACTCTGGAGAAGTGTATGGTGTTTCCTGAAACACGTAGGAAACAAAGCAACACAGCCTATGGCACTTCCACTTATGGTCCTATAGCTTAGGGAAATTAAAATAAAAAACTCACAGCCACCCCAAAGTTTGGGACGGCTCTGTTTACAAGAACCTCGTCTACGGTACAAGTTAAATATCCGAGAAAGCAAAAAATGGATAAAGAAGTTGTGGTACGTACGTACAATGGAATATCATTCAGCAATGAGATCTACGTCATCAGGCCCGTAGCAGCATAATGAGTGGATTCAGGTACGACGATTCTACGAGAAATAAGTCACACAGAAAAAGAAACATCATAAGTTATCACTAATACACGGAACGTAAACTTGTCTACACATTAACTGAATTACAAAACAGAACAGGGTCTCAAATTTAGAAAACCATCTTATGCTTGCTTATGGGGAAAGGTGAGTTGGGGTGCTGCATCAAACCAGAGATTGAAATTAGCACAGATACCGTTCCATAAGCCAAATATATAATAGACAAGACCTACTCGTTGCTCAACGAAATGGACTCAACACCCCATATTCAACTCCTGGGAATATAACTGACAAGAAAGAATCTTAAGACCCATTGATTTATATGTCTCCATAAGGAAATCAAGCGTGTGTACAGCGGCCTAAACGCAGCAGTGAAAATCCGATAAATCCCATTATCAAAATAAATTTCACAAACAACACACAATGACAGTGAAAGAGAGCAATTCTTAAATAATTCATTCAGGGCTTGTGATGCAACCTGGATTTACCACATCTACACCCAGAACTGGGTGAGACATAAGCCTGGACACTTCGGGCTGATAGCATTGGTGAGGTTCGGTGAGCAAACCCAGACCCTCTGAAGTCATACTGCATGGTACCCATTCCATGGGTCCCAACTCTCCAGGTTTAAGGGATTCTTCCTTCAGCTAAAACATGCATGGGAAACCCAGAGTATGGTCCACCGTGTGATTGGGAAACGTTTTCAAATGCATCTCAGGTTTCGTCCCCTGGTACTCGGGTTCACCGTTCCAGACGCTTTACTAACACTCTCCCCACTTGGAGAGTAATTGCCTTTAACCTCCTGTTTGGCACAGTTTGCAAATTCTGCGCAAGATGAACAGGAATAGGGAGAACCAATGAGAGACTAGCTGTAGGTGTCTGCACGGGCAAATGGAAAGCTCATTTCCCACCAGGAAGAGGGATTAACCAAAGGCTCAGCGTGCCCTGCCGGAACCAGATTAGGGCCTGAAGCAATCCTGCGGTTTTGCGGCCAGCTCACAATAAAGCGAGTTGAAGAAAGGAGCTCAGGGGCACTGTAATTCACAAACCTGCAGAGTTATGAATGACAGCTATCGTCCAAAAATGTATGGAAGTAAGTCTTCGAAGACTTGAAAGCGGGGCAGAATTTCAGGAAAACGATTTCAGGGGGTAGACAGGAATTGCACTTAAAGCATAGGAAAAGAGGCAGAATGTCGACAATGGTGCACTTGGCCAAAAAGGGCGTATGCGTTTTTTCCTGAATATATTCAGGAAAAAACGCATACGCCCTTTTTGGCCAACCAAGCAAGCGTGTAAAGGAAATCTGCACTACAATGATGTCTCACTACCCCCGGTCCAAACGGCCATCTAAAACAAGTGTAAAATCCAGAAAGGCAGGACAGGTCATGGAGAAGAGGGAGCCTTGTTATGCTGATGGGCGGGATGTAAGTTGCCAACAGCCACTCTGGAGAAGTGTATGGTGTTTCCTGAAACACGTAGGAAACAAAGCAACACAGCCTATGGCACATCCACTTATGGTCCTATAGCTTAGGGAAATTAAAATAAAAAACTCACAGCCACCCCAAAGTTTGGGACGGCTCTGTTTACAAGAAGCTCGTCTACGGTACAAGTTAAATATCCGAGAAAGCAAAAAATGGATAAAGAAGTTGTGGTACGTACGTACAATGGAATATTACTCATCAATGAGATCTACGTCATCAGGCCCGTAGCAGCATAATGAGTGGATTCAGGTACGACGATTCTACGAGAAATAAGTCACACAGAAAAAGAAACATCATAAGTTAACACTAATACACGGAACGTAAACTTGTCTACACATGAAGTGAATTACAAAACAGAACAGGGTCTCAAATTTAGAAAACCAACTTATGCTTGCTTATGGGGAAAGGTGAGTTGGGGTGCTGCATCAAACCAGAGATTGAAATTAGCACAGATACCGTTCCATAAGCCAAATATATAATAGACAAGACCTACTCCTTGCTCAACGAAATGGACTCAACACCCCATATTCAACACCTGGGATTATATCTGACAAGTAAGAATCTTAAGACCCATGGATTTATATGTCTCCATAAGGAAGTCAAGCGTGTGTACAGTGGCCTAAACGCAGCAGTGAAAATCCAATAAATCCCATTAACAAAATAAATTTCAAAAACAAAACACAATGACAGTGAAATAGAGAACAATTCTTAAATAATTCATTCAGGGCTTCTGATGAAACCTGGATTTACCACATCTACACCCAGAGCTAGTTGAGACATAAGGCTGGACACATCGGGCTGATAGCATTGGTGAGGTTTGTTGAACAAACGCAGACCCTTTGAAGTCATAATGCATGGTACCCATTCCATGGGTCCCAACTCTCCAGGTTTAAGGGATTCTTCCTTCAGCTAAAACATGCATGGGAGACCCAGAGTAATGACCACCATGTGATTGGGAAACGTTTTCAAATGCGTCTCAGGTTTCGACTCCTGGTACTCGGGTTCACCGTTCCAGATGCTTTACTAACACTCTCCCCACTTGGAGAGTCAGTGCCTTTAACTTCCTGTTTGGCACAGTTTGCAATTTCTGCGCAATATTAACAGGAATAGGGACAACCAATGAGAGACTAGCTGTAGGTGTCTGCACGGGCAAATGGAACGCTCATTTCCCACCAGGAAGAGGGACTAACCAAAGGCTCAGCGTGCCCTGTCCGAACCAGATTAGGGCCGGAAGCAATCCAGCGGTTTTTCGACCAGCTCACAAGAAAGCGAGTTGAAGAAAGGAGCTCAGGGGCACTGTAATTCACAAACCTGCAGAGTTATGAATGACAGCTATCGTCCAAAAATGTATTGAAGTAAGTCTTCGAAGAGGACTTGAAAGCGGGGCAGAATTTCAGGAAAACGATTTCAGGGGGTAGACTGGAATTGCACTTAAAGCATAGGAAAAGAGGCAGAATGTCCACAATGATGCACTTGGCCAAAAAGGGCGTGCGCGTTTTTTCCTGAATATATTCAGGAAAAAACGCATACGCCCTTTTTGGCCAACCAAGCAAGCGTGTAAAAAAATCTGCACTACAATGAAGTCTCACTACCCCCGGTCCAAACGGCCATCTGAAACAAGTGTAAAATCCAGAAAGGCAGGACAGGTCATGGAGAACAGGGAGCCTTGTTATGCTGATGGGCGGGATTTCAATTGCCAACAGCCACTCTGGAGAAGTGTATGGTGTTTCCTGAAACACGTAGGAAACAAAGCAACACAGCCTATGGCACTTCCACTTATGGTCCTATAGCTTAGGGAAATTAAAATCAAAAACACACAGCCACCCCAAAGTTTCGGACGGCTCTGTTTACAAGAACCTCGTCTACGGTACAAGTTAAATATCCGAGAAAGCAAAAAACGGATAAAGAAGTTGTGGTACGTACGTACAATGGAATATCACTCAGCAATGAGATCTACGTCATCAGGCCCGTAGCGGCATAAGGAGTGGATTCAGGTATGACGATACTACGAGACATAAGTCACACAGGAAAAGAAACCTCATAAGATATCACTACTACACGGAACGTAAACTTGGCTACACATGAACTGAATTACAAAACAGAACAGGGTCTCAAATTTAGAAAACCAACTTATGCTTGCTTATGGGGAAAGGTGAGTTGGGGTGCTGCATCAAACCAGAAATTGAAATTAGCACAGATACCGTTCCATAAGCCAAATATATAATAGACAAGACGTACTCCTTGCTCAACGAAATGGACTCAACACCCCATATTCAACACCTGGGTATATACCTGAGAAGTAAGAAACTTAAGACCCATGGGTTTATATGTCTCCATAAGGAAGTCAAGCGTGTGTACAGCGGCCTAAACGCAGCAGTGAAAATCCGATAAATCCCATTATCAAAATAAATTTCAAGAACGCAACACAGTGACAGTGAAATAGAGAGCAATTCTTAAAAAATTCATTCAGGGTTTGTGATGCAACCTGGATTTACCACATCTACACCCAGAACTGGGTGAGACATAAGGCTGGACACTTCGGGCTGATAACATTGGTGAGGTTCGGTGAGCAAAGGCAGACCCTTTGAAGTCAAACTGCATGGTACCCATTCCATGGGTCCCAACTCTCCAGGTTTAAGGGATTCTTCCTTCAGCTAAAACATGCATGGGAAACCCAGAGTATGGTCCACCGTGTGATTGGGAAACGTTTTCAAATGCATCTCAGGTTTTGTCCCCTGGTACTCGGGTTCACCATTCCACACGCTTTACTCACACTCTCCCAACTTGGAGATTCAGTGCCTTTAACCTCCTGTTTGGCACAGTTTGCAATTTCTGCGCAAGATGATCTGGAATAGGGAGAACCAATGAGAGACTAGCTGTAGGTGTCTGCACGGGCAAATGGAACGCTCATTTCCCAGCATGAAGAGGGATTAAGCAAAGGCTCAGCGTGCCCGGCCGGAACCAGATTAGGGCCTGAAGCAACCCTGCGGTTTTGTGGCCACCTCACAAGAAAGCGAGTTGAAGAAAGGAGCTCAGGGGCACTGTATTTCACAAACCTGCAGAGTTATGAATGACAGCTATCGTCCAAAAATGTATTGAAGTAAGTCTTCGAAGAGGACTTGAAAGCGGGGCAGGATTTCAGGAAAACGATTTCAGGGGGTAGACTGGAATTCCACTTAAAGCATAGGAAAAGAGGCAGAATGTCGACAATGATGCACGTGGCCAACAAGGGCGTATGCGTTTTTTCCTGAATATATTCAGGAAAAAACGCATACGCTCTTTTTGGCCAACCAAGCAAGCTTGTAAAGGAAATCTGCACTACAATAAAGTCTCACTGCCCCGCGGTCAAACGGGCCATCTGAAAAATGTGTAAAATCCAGAAAGGCAGGACAGGTCATGGAGAACAGGGAGCCTTGTTATGCTGATGGGCGGAATGTAAATTGCCAACAGCCACTCTGGAGAAGTGTATGGTGTTTCCTGAAACACGTAGGAAACAAAGCAACACAGCCTATGGCACTTCCACTTAGGGTCCTATAGCTTAGGGAAATTAAAATCAAAAACACACAGCCACTCCTAATTTTGGGATGGCTCTGTTTACAAGAACCTCGTCTATGGTACAAGTTAAATATCTGAGAAAGCAAAATATGGATAAAGAAGTTGTGGTACGTACGTACAATGGAATATCACTCACCGATGAGATCTACGTCATCAGGCCTGTAGCGGCATAATGAGTGGATTCAGGTACGACGATTCTACGAGCAATAAGTCACACAGAAAAAGAAACATCATAAGATATCACTAATACACGGAACATAAACTTGGCTACACATGAACTGAATTACAAAACAGAACAGGGTCTCAAATTTAGAAAACCAACTTATGCTTGCTTATGGGGAAAGGTGAGTTGGGGTGCTGCATCAAACCAGAGATTGAAAATAGCACAGATACCGTTCCATAAGCCAAATATATAATAGACAAGACCTACTCCTTGCTCAACGAAAAGGACTCAACACCCCATATTCAATGCCTGGGAATATCCCTGACCAGTAAGAATCTTAAGACCCATGGATTTATATGTCTCCATAAGGAAATCCAGCGTGTGTACAGCGGCCTAAACGCAGCAGTGAAAATCCGATAAATCCCATTAACAAAATAAATTTCAAAAACAAAACACAATGACAGTGAAATAGAGAGCAATTCTTAAATAATTCATTCAGGGCTTGTGATGAAACCTGGATTTACCACATCTACACCCAGAGCTAGTTGAGACATAAGGCTGGACACATCGGGCTGATAGCATTGGTGAGGTTCGGAGAACAAACGCAGACCCTTTGAAGTCATACTGCATGGTACCCATTCCATGGGTCCCAACTCTCCAGGTTTAAGGGATTCTTCCTTCAGCTAAAACATGAATGGGAAACACAGAGTATGGTCCACCGTGTGATTGGGAAACGTTTTCAAATGCATCTCAGGTTTCGTGCCGTGGTACTTGGGTTCACCGTTCCAGACGCTTTACTAACACTCTCCCCACTTGGAGAGTCAGTGCCTTTAACCTCCTGTTTGGCACAGTTTGCAATTTCTGCGCAAGATGAACAGGAATAGGGAGAACCAATGAGAAACTAGCTGTAGGTGTCTGCACGTGCAAATGGAACGCTCATTTCCCACCAGGAAGAGGGATTAACCAAAGGCTCAGCGTGCCCTGCCGGAACCAGATTAGGGCCTGAAGCAATCCTGCGTTTTTGCGGCCAGCTCACAAGAAAGCGAGTTGAAGAAAGGAGCTCAGGGGCACTGTAATTCACAAACCTGCAGAGTTATGAATGACAGCTATCGTCCAAAAATGTATTGAAGTAAGTCTTCGAAGAGGACTTGAAAGCGTGTCAGAATTTCAGGAAAACGATTTCAGGGGGTAGACAGGAATTGCACTTAAAGCATAGGAAAAGAGGCAGAATGTCCACAATGATGCCCTTGGCCAAAAAGGGCGTATGCGTTTTTTCCTGAATATATTCAGGAAAAAACGCATACGCACTTTTTGGCCAACCAAGCAAGCGTGTAAAGGAAATCTGCACTACAATGAAGTCTCACTGCCCCCCGGTCCAAACGGCCATCTGAAACAAGTGTAAAATCCAGAAAGGCAGGACAGGTCATGGAGAACAGGGAGCCTTGTTATGCTGATGGGCGGGTTGTAAATTGCCAACAGCCACTCTGGAGAAATGTATGCTGTTTCCTGAAACACGTAGGAAACAAAGCAACACAGCCTATGGCACATCCACTTAGGGTCCTATAGCTTAGGGAAATTAAAATCAAAAACACACAGCCACTCCAAAGTTTGGGACGGCTCTGTTTACAAGAACCTCCTCTACGGTACAAGTTAAATATCCAAGAAAGCAAAAAATGGATAAAGAAGTTGTCGTACGTACGTACAATGGAATATCACTCAGCAATGAGATCTACGTCATCAGGCCCGTAGCGGCATAATGAGTGCATTCAGGTACGATGATTCGACGAGAAATAAGTCACAGAGAAAAAGAAACATCATAAGATATCACTAATACACGGAACGTAAACTTGGCTACACATGAACTGAATTACAAAACAGAACAGGGTCTCAAATTTAGAAAACCAACTTTTGCTTGCTTATGGGGAAAGGTGAGTTGGGGTGCTGCATCAAACCAGAGATTGAAATTAGCACAGATACCGTTCCATAAGCCAAATATATAAGAGACAAAACCTACACCTTGCTCAACGAAATGGACTCAACACCCCATATTCAACGCCTGGGAAGATACCTGACAAGGAAGAATCTTAAAACCCATGGATTTATATGTCTCCATAAGGAAATCAAGAGTGTGTACAGCGGCCTAAATGCAGCAGTGAAAATCCGATAAATCCCATTATCAAAATGAATTTCAAAAACAAAACACAATGACAGTGAAATAAAGAGCAATTCTTAAATAATTCATTCAGGGCTTGTGATGCAACCTGGATTTACCACATCTACACCCAGAGCTGGGTGAGACATAAGGCTGGACATTTCGGGCTGTACCATTGGTGAGGTTCGGTGAGCAAACGCAGACCCTTTGAAGTCATACTGCATGGTACCCATTCCATGGGTCCCAACTCTCCAGGTTTAAGGGATTCTTCCTTCAGATAAAACATGCATGGGAAACCCAGAGTATGGTCCACCGTGTGATTGGGAAATGTTTTCAATTGCATCTCAGTTTTCGAACCCTGGTACTCGGGTTCACCATTCCAGACGCTTTACTAACACTCTCCCCACTTGGAGAGTCAGTGCCTTTAACCTCCTGTTTGGCACAGTTTGCAATTTCTGCCCAAGATGAACTGGAATAGGGAGAACCAATGAGAGACTAGCTGTACGTGTCTGCACGGGCAAATGGAACGCTCATTTCCCACCAGGAAGAGGAATTAACCAAAGGCTCAGCGTGCCCTCCCGGAAACAGATTAGGGCCTGAAGCAATCCTGCGGTTTTGCGGCCAGCTCACAAGAAAGCGAGGTGAAGAAAGGAGCTCAGGGGCACTGTAATTCACAAACCTGCAAAGTTATGAATGACAGCCATCGTCCAAAAATGTATTGAAGTAAGTCTTCGAAGAGGACTTGAAAGGGGGGCAGAATTTCAGGAAAACGATTTCAGGGGGTAGACTGGAATTGCACTTAAAGCATAGGAAAAGAGGCAGAATGTCGACAATGATGCACTTGGCCAAAAAGGGCGTATGCGTTTTTTCCTGAATATATTCAGGAAAAAACGCATACGCCCTTTTTGGCCAACCAAGTATGCGTGTAAATGAAATCTGCACTACAATGAAGTCTCACTGCCCCCCGGTCAAAATGGCCATCTGAAAAAAGTGTAAAATCCAGAAAGGCAGAACAGGTCATGGAGAACAGGGAGCCTTGTTATGCTGATGGGCGGGATGTAAATTGCCAACAGCCACTCTGGAGAAGTGTATGGTGTTTCCTCAAACACCTAAAAAACTAAGCAACGGAGCCTACGGCACTTCAACTTATGGTTCTATAGCTTAGGGAAATTAAAATCAAAAAGACACAGCCACCCATCAATTTTGGATGGCTCTGCTTACAAGAACCTCGTCTGCGGTACAAGTTAAATATCCGAGAAAGCGAAAAATGGATAAAGAAGTTGTGGTACGTACGTACAATGGAATATCACTCAGCAATGAAATCTGTCATGAGGCGCATTGCGGCATAGTGAGTTTATTCAGGTACGATGATTCTAAGTTAACTAAGTCACACAGAAAAAGAAACACCATAAGATATCTCAAATACACGGACTGTAAACATGGCTGCACATGAACTCAATTACAAAACAGAAAAGGGTCTCAAATTTAGAAAACCAACTTATGCTTGCTTAAGGGGAAAGGTGAGTTGTGGCGCTGCATAAAACCAGAGATTGAAATTAGCACAGATACCTTTCCATAAGCAAATATGTAATAGTCAGGACCTACTCCTTGCATCACGAAATGGACTCAACACCGCATATTCAATGCCTAGGAATATACCTGACTAGTAAGAATCTTAAAACCCATGGATTTATATGTCTCCATAAGAGAATCAAGCATGTGTACAGTGGCAAAAATGCAGCAGTGAAAATCCGATAAATCCCATTATCAAAATAAATTACAAACACAAAACTCAATGACAATGAAATAGAGAGCAATTCTTAAATAATTCATTCAGGGCTTGTGATGCAACCTGGATTTACCACATCTACACCCAGAGCTGAGTGAGACATAAGGCTGGACACTTCGGGCTGATAGCATTGGTGACGTTCGGTTAGGAAAGGCAACCCTTTGAAGTCATACTGCATGGTACCCATTCCATGGGTCCCAACTCTCCAGGTTTAAGGGATTCTTCCTTCAGGAAAAACATGCATGGGAAACCCAGAATATGGTCCACCGTGTGACTGGGAAACCTTTTTAAATGCATCTCAGTTTTCGTCCCGTCGTACTCGGTTTAACCATTCCAGACGCTTTACTAACACTCTCTCCACTTGCAGAGTCTGTGCCTTTAACCTCCTGTTTGGCACAGTTTGGAATTTCTGCGCAAGATGAACAGGAATAGGGAGAACCAATGAGAGATTAGCCGTAGGTGTCTGCACGAGCAAATTTAACGCTCATTTCGCACCAGGAGGAGGAATTAGCCAAAGGCTCAGCATGCCATGCCGGAACCAGTTTAGGGCCTGAAGCAATCCTGCGGTTTTGCGGCCAGCTCACAAGAAAGCGAGTTGAAGAAAGGAGCTCAGGGGCACTGTAATTCACAAACCTGCAGAGTTATAAATGACAGCTATTGTCCAAAAATATATTGAAGTAAGGCTGCAAAGAGGACTTGATCGCGGGGCAGAATTCCAGGAATACGATTTCAGGAGGTAGATGGGAAGTCCTCTGAAAGTATAGGAGAAGAGGCAGAACCTCGACAATGATGCACTTGGTCAAAAAGGGCATATGCGTTTCTTTCAGGGCCCTCATTAAAGAGGGTAGGAGGCTCCCAGCATGCTTCAGTGGCCAATAGAGGGCCTACGTCGCCAAGGCAACGTGAGCCATCCAGGCAGGAGTGACCTCACATCAGAGGGCCCACCTCACAGAAGGGTAAGGAACCCAGTCAGGATCAGACTCTCACCAGAGTGCCCACATAAGCAAGGGGCTGGGAACCAGGCACGAGTGTCCTCACGCCCGTGGGGCCACATCATCGAAAGTTGAGGTACCCAGCACATGTGGCCTCAAACCAGAGGACCCACATCACCATGGGTCTCGGAGCGAGGCAGGCAGGATTAACCTCAAAACACATGGCCCATTGTATAAAAAAGGTGAGGAATCCAGCAGTTGGAACGTCCCAGCAGGCGGCCCAGATCACCGAGGCTATGGGATCCAGGCAGTGATGAACTCACAACAGAGGGCCCTCATCGTGATACTGTAAGCAACCCAGCCGTTGTGACCTCAGAGCACAAGGCCCACATTCCCATGGGGAAGGGAACCAAGCAGGAGTGTCATCGCACCAGTGGGCACACATCAGAAAATGTGGAGAGCCCTGCAGTTAGGGCTGGACGCCAGAGGGCCCTCATCACTGAGGAGAGGAGGCTCCCAGCAAGCTCCAACTGCTACCAGAGGGCCGACGTCGCCAATGCGGGGTGTGCCAGCCAGGCAGGAGTGACCTCAGAGCAGAGGGCCAACAACACAAAAGTGTGAGGAACCCAAAGAGGATCAGACTCTCACCACAGGGCCCACATCACCAAGGGAATGGAAACCAGGCAGGAGTGTCCTCACACCAGTGGGGCCACATCACCGAAATGTGACGGACCCAGCACACGTGGCCTCAAACTACAGGACACACATCACCAAGGGGCTGGGAGTGAGGCAGGCAGGAGGAGTCTCAAAACAGAGGGCCCATAGAAGGAAAAAGTTGAGGAATCCCGCAGTTGGAAGCTCCCCGCAGGTGGCCAGGAGCAGCGAGGCTATGGGATCCATGCCGGAGTGAACTCACACCAGAGGGCCCTCATCATGAAACTGAGCAACATAACATTGGGACCTCAGAGCAGAAAGCCCACATTCCCATGGGGTTGGGAACCTGGCAGGAGTGTACTCGCACCACAGGGCACACATCAGAAAATTTTGGGAGCCCAGCAGTTAGGGTCTGACACCAGAGGGCCCTCATTACCGAGGGGAGGAGACTCCCAGCAGGCACCAACTCCCAACTGAGGGCCCATGTCGCCAAGGTGACGTGTGTCAGCCAGGCAGGAGTGACCTCACAGCAGAGGGCCTACCTCACAAAGGGTGAGGAGCCCAGCCAGGATAAGACTCTCACCAGAGGGCCCACATCACCAAAGGGATTGGAACAAGGCCGGAGTGTCCTCACACCAGTGTGCCCACATTATAGAAAGGTGAGGAACCCAGCACATGTGGCCTAAACCAGAGGACCCACATTTCCAAGGTGCTCCGAGTGAGGCAGGCAGGAGTAGCCTAACAACACAGGGCCCACAGAATAAAAAATGTGAGGAATCCAGCAGTTGGAACCTCCCAGCAGGTGGCCCAGAGCACGGAGTCTATGGGATCCAGGCCACAGTGATCTCACAGCAGAGGGCCCACATCATGAAACTGTGAGCAACCCAGCCAGTGGGACCTCAGAGCAGAAGGCCCACATCCCCATGGGGATGGGAACCTCGCAGGAGTGTCCTCGCACAACTTAGCACGTATCAGAAAATGTGGGAACCCAGGAGTTATGGCCTGACGCCAGAGGGCCCACATCACGGAGGAGAGGAGGCTACCAGCAGGCTCCAAATGCCACCAGAGGGCCGACGTCACCAAGGCAACGGGAGCAAGCCAGGCAGGAGTTACCTCACAGCAGAGGGCCCACCTCACAGAAGTGTGAGGAACCCAAAGAGGATCAGACTCTAACCAGAGCGCGCACATCACCAAGGGGATGGAAACCAGGCAGGAGTGTCCTCACACCAGTGGGGCCACATCAGCGAAAGGTGAGGAACACAGCACATGTGGCCTCAAACAAGGGGACACACATCACGAAAGGGCTGGGAGTGAGGCATGCAGGAGGAGACTCACAACAGAGGGCCCATAGAATAAAAAAGGTGAGGAACCCCGCAGTTGGAAGCTCCAAACAGGTGGCCCAGAGCACCGAGGCTATGGGATCTATGCCGGAGTGAACTCACAGCAGAGGGCCCACATTCTGACACTGTGAGCAGCCCAGCCGTTGGGACCTCAGAGCAGAAAGCCCACATGCCCATGGGGATGGGACCCTGGCTAGAGTGTACTCGCCTGACAGGGCGCACATCAGAAAATTTTGGGAGCCCATGAGTTAGGGCCTGACGCCATAGGGCCCCCATCACCGAGGGGAGGAGACTCCCAGCAGGCACCAACTCCCAACTGAGGGCCCACATCGACAAGGTGACGTGTGCCAGCCAGGCAGGAGTGACCTCACAGCAGAGGGCCCACCTCACAGAAGTGGGAGGAACCCAGCCAGGATCAGACTCTCACCAGAGGGCCCACATCACCAAGGGGATCAGAACAAGGCAGGAGTGTCCTCACACCAGTGGGGCCACATCATTGAAAGGTGAGGAACCCAGCACACGTGGCCTCAAACCAGAGGACACACATCACCCAGGGGCTGGGAGTGAGGCAGGCAGGAGGAGTCTCAAAACAGAGGGCCCATAGAAGGAAAAAGGTGAGGAATCCCACAGTTGGAACCTCCCCGCAGGTGGCCAGGAGCAGGGAGGCTATGGGATCCATGCGGGAGTGAACTCACACCAGAGGGCCCTCATCATGAAACTGAGCAACGTACCATTGGGACCTCAGAGCAGAAGGCCCACATTCCCATGGGGTTGGGAACCGGGCAGGAGTGTACTCGCACCACAGGGCGCACATCAGAGAATTTTGGGAGCCCAGGAGTTAGGGTCTGACGCCAGAGGGCCCTCATTACCGAGGGGAGGAGACTCCCGGCAGGTACCAACTCCCAACTGAGGGCCCACATCGCCAAGGTGACATGTGCCAGCCAGGCAGGAGTGACCTCACAGCAGAGAGCCCACCTCACAGAAGGGTGAGGAACCCAGCCAGGATCAGACTCTCAACAGAGGGCCCACATCATCAAGGGGATAGGAAGCAGGCAGGAATGTCCTCACACCAGTAGGGCCACATCAGCCAAAGGTGAGGAACCCAGCACATGTGGCCTCCAACCAGAGGACACACATCACCAAGGGGCTAGGAGTGAGGCAGGTGTCTGGAGGGGTACATTTAACTCTAATTTCCCACCAGGAAGTGGAATGAACCAAAGTCTCAGAGTGCCGTGCCGGACCCTGATTACGGCCTGAAGCAAACCTGCGGCTCTGTGGCCAGTTTTCAAGGAAACGAGTTAAGAAAGGAAATCACGGGCACTGTAATTCACAAACCTGCAGAGTTATAAATGACAGCTATTGGCAAAAATATATTGAAGTAATTCTGCAAAGAGGACTTGAAAACGAGGCAGAATTGCAGGAATCATATTTCAGGGGGTAGATTGGAATTGCATTTAAAGCATGTGAAAAGCGGCAGATCTTTGACAGTGATGCACTTGGACAAAAGTGCGTAAACATTGTTTCCTGAATATATTCAGGAAAAAACACATATGCCCTTTTTGGCCAACCAAGCACTCTAGCAATGGAAATCCGCACTACAATGAAGTCTCATTTCCCATTCGTCAAAAGGGTCATCTGAAAAAAGTGTAAAAACCAGAAACACAGGACAGGCCATGGAGAACAGGGAGCCTTGTTATGCTGATGGGCGGGATGTAAATTGCCAACAGACACTCTGGAGATGTTTATGGTGTATCCTGAAACATCTGAAAAACAAAGCTACAGACCCTAGGGCACTTCCACTTTCGGCCCTATAGCTTAGGAAAATTAAAATCAACAAGACACAGCCAACACAAAATTTTGAGCTGCTGTGTTTACAAGAACCTTGAGTCCAGTACAAATTAAATATCCCAGAAAGAAAAAAAATGGATAAAGGAGTTGTGCTACTTACGTACAACGGAATATCACTCAGCAATGAAATCAATGTCATCAGGCCTGTAGCAGCAAATTGAGTGGATTTAAGTATGATGATTCTAAGAGAAATACGTCACACAGAGAAAGATAATTATCATAAGATATCACTAATAGAGAGAGTGTAAACTTGGCTACACATAAACTGAATTCCAAAACCGAACAGAGTCTCACATTTAGATAAAAACTTATGCTTGCTTAAGGGGAAAGTTGAGTTGCGGTGCTGTATAAAACCAGAGATTGAAATTAGCACACATACCATTCCATAAGCCAAATATGTAATAGACAAGACCTACTCTTTGCTCAACGAAATAGACTCATCCATGGTGTATCACCTCACACCTGTTAGAATGGGCATCATCAGAAAATCTACAAACAACAAATGCTGGAAAGGGTGTGGAGATAAGGAACCCTCTTCCACTATTGTTGGGAATGAAAATTGATACAGTCACTGTGGAGAACATTATGGAGTTTCTTATAAAACTAAGAATAGAATTACCATATGATACAGCCATCCCACTACTGGGCATATACCCAGACAAAACCATAAATCGAAAAGAGACATTCACCGCAATGTTCATTGCATCACTATTTACAATATCCAGGTAATGGAAGCAACCTAAATGCCCACAGACAGACGAATGCATAAAGATGTGGTACATATATAAAATGGAATATTACTAAGCCATAAAAAGGAATGAAATTGGGTCATTTGTAGAGACGTTGATGGATCTAGAGACTGTCATACAGAGTGAAGTTAGAAATAGAAAAACAAATCTTGTCTATTAATGCATATATGTGGAACCTAGAAAAATTGTACAGATGAACCGTTTTGCAAGGCAGAAATAGAGCAACAGATGTAGACAACAAACGTATGGACACCAAGGGGGGAAAGCTGTTGGGGGGTGGTGGTGGGAGGAGTTGAGAGATTGGGATTGGTATGTATACATTTATATGTATAAAATAGATAACCAAAAAGAACCTGCTGTATAAAAAATAAAATAAAATTCAAATTACAAAAAGTAAAACAGAAAAAATATTCTTCCCTTCACATACATGTATTTATATGAATAACTTATTTCCATGCTTATATCTGTAAATACAAAAAAGAGGAATAAAATCTACCTTGAACCAAAAACGAAAAAAAGAAAAAAAAACAGAACCCAACAGTTACACAGAGGATAACCATATCAGGGCACTTGCTCCAGTTGTAAACAATTCTGAAGTTGGTCAGTGGTGGGGAATCATCTCCCATTCAGCCAGCAGGCCCCACGCAACAAGCGTCCTCATTGCAAAGCTGGGGGACCGTGCCGAGGCATCTGTGAGTAAACGTGGGCTGAGCCCCAGGCCAGCTGCTGCTGAAATGTTCCCACCCTTCCCAGGTAAAACACCTGAATATGTACAAGGACTTGAAAGCCTAGAGGAAGGGCCATGGAGCCACATGAGCGACAGCATGCCAGCCGACTTGGTGCCTGCAGGCCAGCCAGGTTGGTCCTGGCCCTGGGTGCTCTTCTGGAAGCTTTCCATTTCCCTGTCTGAGATACCCCTGCTGTCCCGGCCCCCACTGCTTTCTTCCTCACTCACCTCTGCCCAGGGAGAAATTCCAGCGACAGGTATGGGTGACACATCCTCTTCTTTAGCAGGTGGCATCTTGGCAACTGCTGCAGAAAGTCCAGCAGAGCCCCACTCACACTGGGCCACCCACAAAGCCGTGGCCTCTCACTCCCTCCCACCAGTCCAGTCCCGAGACTGCTGACAGGACAGAGAAAATGGCGTCAGGCACAGCTGCAGGGGCTCTTGCTGCCTGGAGCGGTGTTTATATTGATCTGAACCCAGGCACACCTGGGGAGTTCTGGCCGGCACGGTCGGGCTTCTCAGGCCAGCCAATAATCACCCCTCAGGGGCTCACAGTTGCAGAAACTGGAACTTGCTGAATCGGCCAGGTCCAAGGAACAGGTGTGGGCTCCTGAGAGTCAGGATAGACAGGGGGCTGCAGCTCTGGCTTGTTTCCTAATTATATTATCTGGCCCATGAGTGGGAGACAACTTCAAGAAAACCCTCTCCTAATGAGAGGAACCCAGGAGTCAGGGAGAGGAGGGGTGGCTGGTGGTTGGAGACAGAGGCCTGGTGCCCCGGGTGCAGTGGAAGTCTCTGGAAGACCAGGTGGAGGGAGGCCACACAGAGTGATGCCCAGGGTCACAGACCTGTCGGAGCTGCTGTTTGTTAGTTCAAGTCCTGCTCTGAGGTGCTCTGTGTCAGATCTGAGTGACAGGTGAGCTGGGAGTGCTCTGCAATGAGGGCGATATGCACGGTTCCTGTGATCCCAGCCCTGTATTGGTACCTGCAAGGGTAGCTCTGTATCCTGGGAGGGGCCTGACCACGAGAGCCCCATGGGCTGCAGGGGAACCTGCCCGGGGAACCTGCCCAGGGAACCCCATATCCTGGGAGGGGCCTGAACACGAGAGCCCCGTGGGCTGGAGTGGGGGTGGGGTACCTGACCAGGTGAGCTCCATATCCTGGGATTGGCCTGACCTCGAGAGCCCCATGGGCTGCTGGAGTCCTGGTAAAGGATGTCAGGACAGTCAGTGAAGCCACCGAGGATATACCTCCAGTAGTTCCTAAATCCTACACCCTGCTGGTCATTCTACCAACCACCAGGACATGGTATTCTGTATTAGTCTTCAATGATGCCTTCTTTTGTATTCTATTAGTCCCAGAGTCACAAGAAATTTTGGCTTGTGTGTGGCAGGACTCAACATACAACTAAAACAATACTTCCGGGCCGTGTTGCCCCAAGGGTTCAAAAATTCCCACACCATCTTTGGGGAAAGCTCAGCTAAAGACCTAAAAGTTCTACCTCTGGAAAAGGAAACACTCCTTCAATATGCAGACGACATTCTGATCGCTAGCCCTACTAATTAGACCTCTGAACTACAAAGCCAATAAAGGATACAAGTTGTCCAAAAAAGGCTCAAATATCACAGACTACAGTGACCTGCCTGTGCTTCATTCTCACAGAAGGTCGGAGAAGCCCATCCCAGGAAAGGGAAGAAACAATTTATAGCCTTACCCATTTCTAAAACTAGAAGACAGCTTAGGGGTTCCTGGGGAGGCCAGGGTTTGCTGCTTCTGGATCCCTAACTACAGTCTACTACCTGGGCCTCTATATGAAACACTGAAAGGAAAAGATGATGATCCTTTTGAATAGAATGCAGAAGTGGCCTTTCAAGAATGGAAAGAGCAGTCAATTCAGACCCTTGCCCTGGAACTCCCTAATTTAGCTAAACCCTTTGACCTTTACATTCCTGGTGAATGGTGAATCGCCATTGGAGTATTAGTACAAAACCTGGGACCACTTGAAATGGAACAATGCAAGAATGCGATCCAGGTAGGATAAACTACGGTCACGAAGGGGCTTGGCCCACCGCCACATCTGGCCAAGATACTGGCAGTATCTGAAAACCTGGAAATCAGCAGCCCAAAAGGCCACCTCCCTCCTAAGGGAAAAGGACCCCACGTGGTGATCCTATACCCAAACCATGCCCTGAAGTTGCAGGGTTGGCTCCGTGGGCACACTGACCTTGAGTGAGGAGGCCCTCCAACTCCAACCTCCATAGAGATAACCGGGGCAAAGGGGCACCATGATGACTCAGGTGAAGGTGTCTGCATGGGCAAATGGAACGCTCATTTCCCACCAGGAAGAGGAATTAACCAAAGGCTCAGCGTGCCCTCCCGGAAACAGATTAGGGCCTGAAGCAATCCTGTGGTTTTGCAGCCAGCTCACAAGAAAGCGAGTTGAAGAAAGGAGCTCAGGGGCACTGTAATTCACAAACCTGCAAAGTTATGAATGACAGCCATTGTTCAAAAATGTATTGAAGTAAGTCTTCGAAGAGGACTTGAAAGCGGGGCAGAATTTCAGGAAAACGATTTCAGGGGGTAGACTGGAATTGCACTTAACGCATAGGAAAGGAGGCAGTATGTCGACAATGATGCACTTGGCCAAAAAGGGCGTATGCGTTTTTTCCTGAATATATTCAGGAAAAAATGCATACGCCCTTTTTGGCCAACCAAGCAAGCGTGTAAAGGAAATCTGCACTGCAATGAAGTCTCACTGCCCCCCGGTCAAAAGGGCCATCTGACAAAAGTGTAAAATCCAGAAAGGCAGGACAGGTCATGGAGAACAGGAAGCCTTGTTATGCTGATGGGCGGGATGTAAACTGCCAACAGCCACTCTGTAAAAGCAAATGGTGTTTGCTGAAACACGTAGGAAACAAAGCAACACAGCCTATGGCACTTCCACTTATGGTCCTATAGCTTAGGGAAATTAAAATCAAAATCACACAGCCACCCCAATGTTTGGGACGGCTCTGTTTAAAAGAACCTCGTCAACGGTACAAGTTAAATATCCGAGAAAACAAAAAATGGATAAAGAAGTTGTGGTACGCATGTACAATGGAATATCACTCAGCAATGAAATCTACGTCATCAGGCCCGTAGCGGCATAATGAGTGGATTCAGGTACGATGATTCTACGAGAAATAAGTCACACAGAAAAAGAAACATCATAAGATATCACTAATACACGGAATGTAAACTTGGCTACACATGAACTGAATTACAAAATAGAACAGGGTCTCAAATTTACAAAACCAACTTATGCTTGCTTATGGGGAAAGTTGAGTTGGGGTGCTGCATAAAACCAGAGATTGAAATTAGCACAGATACCGTTCCATTAGCCAAATATATAATAGACAATACCTACTCCTTGCTCAACGAAATGGACTCAACACCCCATTTTCAACGCCTGGGAAGATACCTGACAAGTAAGAATCTTAAAACCCATGGATTTATATGTCTCCATAAGGAAATCAAGCGTGTGTACAGCGGCCGAAACGCAGCAGTGAAAATCCGATAAATCCCATTATCAAAATAAATTTAAAGAAAAAAACAATGACAGTGAAATAGAGAGCAATTCTTAAATAATTCATTCAGGGCTTGTGATGCTACGTGGATTTACCACATCTACACCCAGAGCTGGGTGAGACATAAGGCTGGACACTTCGGGCTGATAGCATTGGTGAGGTTCGGTGAGCAAACGCAGACCCTTTGAAGTCATACTGCATGGTACCCATTCCATGGGTCCCAACTCTCCAGGTTTAAGGGATTCTTCCTTCAGCTAAAACATGCATGGGAAACCCAGAGTATGGTCCACCGTGTGATTGGGAAACGTTGTCAAATGCATCTCAGTTTTCGAACCCTGGTACTCGGGTTCACCATTCCAGACGCTTTACTAACACTCTCCCCACTTGGAGAGTCAGTGCCTTTAACCTCCTGTTTGGCACAGTTTGCAATTTCTGCCCAAGAGAACTGGAATAGGGAGAACCAATGAGAGACTAGCTGTAGGTGTCTGCACGGGCAAATGGAACGCTCATTTCCCACCAGGAAGAGGAATTAACCAAAGGCTCAGCATGCCCTCCCGGAAACAGATTAGGGCCTGAAGCAATCCTGCGGTTTTGCGGCCAGCTCACAAGAAAGTGAGTTGAAGAAAGGAGCTCAGGGGCACTGTAATTCACAAACCTGCAAAGTTATGAATGACAGCCATCGTCCAAAAATGTCTTGAAGTAAGTCTTCGAAGAGGACTTGAAAGGGGGGCAGAATTTCAGGAAAACGATTTCAGGGAGTAGACTGGAATTGCACTTAAAGCATAGGAAAAGAGGCAGTATGTCGACAATGATGCACTTGGCCAAAAAGGGCGTATGCGTTTTTTCCTGAATATATTCAGGCAAAAACGCATACGTCCTTTTTGGCCAACCAAGCAAGCGTGTAAATGAAATCTGCACTACAATGAAGTCTCACTGCCCCCCGGTCAAAAGGGCCATCTGAAAAAAGTGTAAAATCCAGAAAGGCAGGACAGGTCATGGAGAACAGGGAGCCTTGTTATGCTGATGGGCGGGATGTAAATTGCCAACAGCCACTCTGGAAAAGCAAATGGTGTTTGCTGAAACACGTAGGAAAAAAAGCAACACAGCCTATATCACTTCCACTTATGGTCCTATAGCTTAGGGAAATTAAAATCAAAAACACACAGCCACCCCAATGTTGGGGATGGCTCTGTTTAAAAGAACCTCATCTACGGTACAAGTTAAATATCGGAAAAAGCAAAAAATGGATAAAGAAGAAGTGGTACGCACATACAATGGAATATCACTCAGCAATGAAATCTACGTCATCAGGTCCATAGCGGCATAATGAGTGCATTCAGGAACGATGATTCTACGAGAAATAAGTCACACAGGAAAAGAAATATCATAAGATATCACTAATACACGGAATGTAAACTTGGCTACACATGAACTGAATTACAAAACAGAACAGGGTCTCAATTTGAGAAAACCAACTTATGCTTGCTTAAGGGGAAAGGTGAGTTGGGGTGCTGCATAAAACCAGAGATTGAAATTAGCACAGATACCGTTCCATAAGCCAAATATATAATAGACAAGACCTACTCCTTGCTCAACGAAATGGACTGAACACCACATATTCAATGCCTGGGAAGATACCTGACAAGTAAGATTCTTAAAACCCATGGATTTATATGTCTCCATAAGGAAATCAAGCGTGTGTACAGCGGCCTCAATGCAGCAGTGAAAATCGGATAAATCCCATTATCAAAATAAATTTCAAAAACAAAACACAATGACAGTGAAATAGAGAGCAATTCTTAAATAATTCATTCAGGTCTTGTGATGCAACCTGGATTTACCACATCTACACCCAGAGCTGGGTGAGACATAAGGCAGGACACTTCCGGCTGATAGCATTGGTGAGGTTCGGTGAGCAAACGCAGACCCTTTGAAGTCACACTGCATGGTACCCATTCCATGGGTCCCAACTCTCCAGGTTTAAGGGATTCTTCCTTCAGCTAAAACATGCATGTGAAACCCAGAGTATGGTCCACCGTGTGATTGGGAAACGTTTTCTAATGCATCTCAGTTTTCATCCCCTGGTATTCGGGTTCACCATTCCAGACGCTTTACTAACACTCTCCCCACTTGGAGAGTCAGTGCCTTTAAACTCCTGTTTGGCACAGTTTGCAATTTCTGCGCAAGATGAACAGGAATAGGGGGAACCAATGAGAGACTAGCTGGAGGTGTCTGCACGGGCAAATGGAACGCTCATTTCCCACCAGGAAGAGGAATTAACCAAAGGCTCAGCGTGCCCTGCTGGAAACTGATTAGGGCCTGAAGCAATCCTGTGGTTATGCGGCCAGCTCACAAGAAAGCGTGTTGAAGAAAGGAGCTCAGGGGCACTGTAATTCACAAACCTGCAGAGTTATGAAGGACAGCTATCATCCAAAAATGTATTGAAGTAAGTCTTCGAAGAGGAGTTGAAAACGGGGCAGAATTTCAGGAAAACGATTTCAGGGGGTAGACTGGAATTGCACTTAAAGCATAGGAAAAGAGGCAGAATGTCGACAATGATGCACTTGGCCAAAAAGGGCGTATGCGTTTTTTCCTGAATATATTCAGGCAAAAACGCATACGCCCTTTTTGGCCAACCAAGCAAGCGTGTAAATGAAATCTGCACTACAATGAAGTCTCACTGCCCCCGGTCAAAAGGGCCATCTGAAAAAACTGTAAAATCCAGGAAGGCAGGACAGGTCATGGAGAACAGGGCGACTTGTTATGCTGATGGGTGGCATGTAAATTGCCAACAGCCACTCTGGAGAAATGTATGGTGTATCCTGAAACATGTAGGAAAAAAAGCAACACAGCCTATCGCACTTCCACTTGTGGTCCTATAGCTTTGAGAAATTAAAATCAAAAACACACAGCCACCCCAAAGTTTGTGACGGCTCTGTTTACAAGAACCTCGTCTATGGTACAAGTTAAATATCTGAGAAAGCAAAAAATGGATAAAGAAGTTGTGGTACGTACGTACAATGGAATAACACTCAGCAATTATATCTACGTCATCAGGCCCGTAGCGGCATAATGAGTGGATACAGGTACGATGATACTATGAGAAATAAGTCACACAGAAAAAGAAACATCATAAGATATCAATAATACACGGAATATAAACATGGCTACACATGAACTGAATTACAAAACAGAACAGGGTCTCAAATTGAGAAAACCAACTTATGCTTGCTTATGGTGAAAGGTGAGTTGGGGTGCTGCATAAAACCAGAAATTGAAATTAGCACAGATACCGTTCCGTAAGCCAAATATATAATAGACAAGACCTACTCCTTGCTCAACGAAATGGACTCAACACCCAATATTCAACGCCTGGGAAAATACCTGACAAGTAGGAATCTTAAAACCCATGGATTTATATGTCTCCATAAGGAAATCAAGCGTGTGTACAGCGGCCTCAACGCAGCAGTGAAAATCCGATAAATCCCATTATCAAAATAAATTTCAAAAAAAAACCACAATGACAGTGAAATAGAGAGCAATTCTTAAATAATTCATTCAGGGCTTGCGATGCAACGTGGATTTACCACATCTACGCAAAGAGCTGGGTGAGACATAAGGCTGGACACTTCGGGCTGATAGCATTGGTGAGGTTCGGTGAGCAAACGCAGACCCTTTGAAGTCATACTGCATGGTACCCATTCCATGGGTCCCAACTCTGCAGCTTTCAGGGATTCTTCCTTAAGCTAAAACATGCATGGGAAACCCAGAGTATGGTCCACCGTGTGATTGGGAAACGTTTTCAAATGCATCTCAGTTTTCATCCCCTGGTACTCGGGTTCACCATTCCAGACGCTTTACTAACACTCTCCCCACTTGGAGAGTCAGTGCCTTTAACCTCCTGTGTGGCACAGTTTGCAATTTCTGCGCAAGATGAACAGGAATAGGGAGAACCAATGAGGGTCTAGCTGTAGGTGTCTGCACGGGCAAATGGAACGCTCATTTCCCACCAGGAAGAGGAATTAACCAATGGTTCAGCGTGCCCTGCCGGAAACAGTTTAGGGCCTGAAGCAATACTGCGGTTTGGCGGCCAGCTCACAAGAAAGCGAGTTGAAGAAAGGACATCAGGGGCACTGTAATTCACAAACCTGCAGAGTTATGAATGACAGCTATCGTCCAAAAATGTATTGAAGTAAGTCTTCGAAGAGGACTTGAAAGCGGGGCAGAATTTCAGGAAAACGATTTCAGGGGGTAGACTGGAATTGCACTTAAAGCATAGGAAAAGAGGCAGTATGTCGACAATGATGCACTTGGCCAAAAAGGGCGTATGCGTTTTTTCCTGAATATATTCAGGAAAAAACGCATACGCCCTTTTTGGCCAACCAAGCAAGCGTGTAAAGGAAATCTGCACTACAATGAAGTCTCACTGCCCCCCGGTCAAAAGGGCCATCTGAAAAAAGTGTAAAACCTAGAAAGGCAGGACAGGTCATGGAGAACAGGGAGCCTTGTTATGCTGATGGGCGGGATGTAAATTGCCAACAGCCACTCTGGAAAAGCAAATGGTGTTTGCTGAAACACGTAGGAAACAAAGCAACACAGCCTATGGCACTTCCACTTATGGTCCTATAGTTTAGGGAAATTAAAATCAAAAACACACAGCCACCCCAATGTTGGGGATGGCTCTGTTTACAAGAACCTCGTCTACGGTACAAGTAAAATATCGGAAAAAGCAAAAAATGGATAAAGAAGAAGTGGTACGCACGTACAATGGAATATCACTCAGCAATGAAATCTACGTCATCAGGTCCGTAGCGGAATAATGAGTGCATTCAGGTACGATGATTCTACGAGAAATAAGTCACACAGAAAAAGAAACATCATAAGATATCACTAATACACGGAATGTAAACTTGGCTACACATGAACTGAATTACAAAACAGAACAGGGTCTCAAATTGAGAAAACCAACTTACGCTTGCTTATGGGGAAAGGTGAGTTGGGGTGCTGCAGAAAACCAGAGATTGAAATTAGCACAGATACCATTCCATAAGCCAAATATATAATAGACAAGACCTACTCCTTGCTCAACGAAATGGACTCAACACCCCATATTCAACGCCTGGGAAGATACCTGACAAGTAAGAATCTTAAAACCCATGGATTTATATGTCTCCATAAGGAAATCAAGCGATGTACAGCGGCCTCGACGCAGCAGTGAAAATCCGAAAAATCCCATTATCAAAATAAATTTCAAAAACAAAACACAATGACAGTGAAATAGAGAGCAATTCTTAAATAATTCATTCAGGGCTTGCGATGCAACCTGGATTTACCACATCTACACCCAGAGCTGGGTGAGACATAAGGCAGGACACTTACGGCTGATAGCATTGTTGAGGTTCGGTGAGCAAACGCAGACCCTTTGAAGTCATACTGCATGGTACCCATTCCATCGGTCACAACTCTCCAGGTTTAAGGGATTCTTCCTTCAGCTAAAACATGCATGGGAAACACAGAGTATGGTCCACCGTGTGATTGGGAAACATTTTCAAATGCATCTCAGTTTTCGAACCCTGGTACTCGGGTTCACCATTCCAGACGCTTTACTAACACTCTCCCCACTTGGAGAGTCAGTGCCTTTAACCTCCTGTTTGGCACAGTTTGCAATTTCTGCGCAAGATGAACAGGAATAGGGAGAACCAATGAGAGACTACCTGTAGATGTCTGCATGGGCAAATGGAACGCTCATTTCCCACCAGGAAGAGGAATTAAACAAAGGCTCAGCGTGCCCTGCCGGAAACAGATTACTACCTGAAGCAATCCTGCGGTTTTGCGGCCAGCTCACAAGAAAGCGAGTTGAAGAAAGGAGCTCAGGGGCACTGTAATTCACAAACCTGCAGAGTTATGTTTGACAGCTATCGTCCAAAAATGTACTGAAGTAAGTCTTCGAAGAGGACTTGAAAGCAGGGCAGAATTTCAGGAAAACGATTTCAGGGGTAGACTGTAATTGCACTTAAAGCATAGGAAAAGAGGCAGAATGTCGACAATGATGCACTTGGCCAAAAAGGGCGTATGCGTCTTTTCCTGAATATATTCAGGAAAAAACGCATACGCCCTTTTTGGCCAACCAAGCAAGCGTGTAAAGGAAATCTGCACTACAATGAAGTCTCACTGCCCCCTGGTCAAAAGCGCCATCTGAGAAAAGTGTAAAATCCAGAAAGGCAGGACAGGTCATGGAGAACAGGGAGCCTTGTTATGCTGATGGGCGGGATGTAAATTGCCAACAGCCACTCTGGAGAAGTGTATGGTGTTTCCTGAAACACATAGGAAACAAAGCAACACAGCCGGTGGCACTTCCACTTATG
Source organism: Delphinapterus leucas (assembly GCF_059928025.1). Lineage (NCBI taxonomy): Eukaryota > Metazoa > Chordata > Mammalia > Artiodactyla > Monodontidae > Delphinapterus > Delphinapterus leucas. Next base: position 9,898,633 of record NW_028322232.1, on the reverse strand, counting down.
GTCCTATAGCTCAGGGAAATTAAAATCAAGAACACACAGCCACCCCAATGTTTGGGATGGATCTGTTTACAAGAACCTCATCTACGGTACAATTTAAATATCCGAGAAAGCAAAAAATGGATAAAGAAGTTGTGGTACGCACGTACAATGGAATATCACTCAGCAATGAAATCTACGTCATCAGGCCCGTAGCGGCATAATGAGTGGATTCAGGTACGATGATTCTACGAGAAATAAGTCACACAGAAAAGGAAACATCATAAGATATCCCTGATACACGGAATTTAAACTTGGCTACACATGAACTGAATTACAAAACAGAACAGGGTCTCAAATTTAGAAAACCAACTAATGCTTGCTTAGGGGAAAGGTGAGTTGGGGTGCTGCATAAAACCAGAGATTGAAATTAGCACAGATACCTTTCCATAAGTCAAATATATAATAGACAAGACCTACACCTTGCTCAACGAAATGGACTCAACGCCCCATATTCAACGCCTGGGAAGATACCTGACAAGTAAGAATCTTAAAACCCATGGATTTATATGTCTCCATAAGGAAATCAAGCGTGTGTACAGGGGCCTAAACGCAGCACTGAACGTCCAATAAATCCCATTATCAAAATAAATTTCTAAAACAAAACACAATGACAGTGAAATAGAGAGCAATTCTTAAATAATTCATTCAGGGCTTGTGATGCAACCTGGATTTACCACATCTACACCCAGAGCTGGGTGAGATATAAGGCTGGACACTTTGGGCTGATAGCATTGGTGAGGTTCGGTGAGCAAACGCAGACCCTTTGAAGTCATACTGCATGGTACCCATTCCATGGCTCCCAACTCTCCAGGTTTAAGAGAGTCTTACTTCAGCTAAAACATGCATGGGAAACCCAGAGTATAGTCCACTGTGTGATTGGGAAACGTTTTCAAATGCATCTCAGTTTTCATCCCCTTGTACTCGGGTTCACCATTCCAGACGCTTTACTAATACTCTCCCCACTTGGAGAGTCAGTGCCTTTATCCTCCTGTTTGGCACAGTTTGCAATTTCTGCGCAAGATGAACAGGAATAGGGAGATCCAATGAGGGACTAGACATAGTTGTCTGCACGGGCAAATGAAACGCTCATTTCCCACCAGGAAGAGGAATTAACTAAAGGCTCAGTGTGCCCTGCCGGAAACAGATTAGGGCCTGAAGCAATCCTGCGGTTTGGCGGCCAGCTCACATGAAAGCGAGTTGAAGAAAGGACATCAGGGACACTGTATTTCACAAACCTGCAGAGTTATGAATGACAGCTATCATCCAAAAATGTACTGAAGTAAGTCTTCGAAGAGGACTGGAAAGCGGGGCAGAATTTCAGAAAAACGATTTCAGGGGGTAGACTGGAATTGCACTTAAAGCATAGGATAAGAGGTAGAATGTCGACAATGATGCACTTGGCCAAAATGGGCATATGCGTTTTTTCCTGAATATATTTAGGAAAACAGGCGTACGCCCTTTTTGGCCAACCAAGCAAGCATGTTAAGGAAATCTGCACTACACTGAAGTCTCTCTGCCCCCTGGTCAAAAGGGCCATCTGAAAAAAGTGTAAAATCCAGAAAAGCAGCACAGGCCATGGAGAAGAGGGAGCCTTGTTATGCTGATGGGTGGGATGTAAATTGCCAACAGCCACTCTTTAGAAGTGTATGTTGTTTCCTCAAACACCTAAAAAACAAAGCAACGGAGCCTACGGCATTTCCACTTATGGTCCTCTAGCTTAGGGAAATTAAAATCAAAAACACACAGCCACCCCAAAATTTTGGACGGCTCTGTTTACAAGAACCTCGTCTACGGTACAAGTTAAATATCCTAGAATGTGAAAAATGGATAAAGAATTTGTGGTACGTACGTACAATGGAATATCACTCACCAATGAAATCAATGTCATCAGGCCCGTCGCGGCATAATGAGTGGATTCAGGTACGATGATTCTAAGTGAAATAAGTCACACAGAAAATGAAACATCATAAGATATCAGTAATACACGGAATGTAAACTTGGCTACACATGAACTAAATTAAAAAACAGAACAGGGTCTCAAATTTAGAAAACCAACTTATGCTTGCTTAAGGGGAAAGGTGAGTTGGGGTGCTGCATAAAACCAGAGATAGAAATTAGCACAGATACCTTTCCATAAGCCAAATATGTAATAATCAAGACATACTCCTTGCTCAACGAAATGGACTAAACACTCCATATTCAAAGCCTAAGAATACACCTGACTAGTAAGGATCTTCAAACCCATGGATTTATATGTCTCCATAAGAGACTCAAATGTGTGTACAGCGGCATGAATGCAGCAGAGAAAATCCGATAAATCCCATTATCAAAATGAATTACAAAAACAAACACAATGACAGTGAAATAGAGAGCAATTCTTAAATAATTCTTTCAGGGCTTGTGCTGCAACCTGGATTTACCACATCTATACCAAGAGCTGAGTGAGACATAAGGTTGGACAATTCGGGCTGATAGCATTGTTGAGGTTCGATGAGCCAATGCAGACCCTTTGAAGTCATACTGCATGGTACCCATTCCATGGGCCCCAACTCTTCAGGTTTAAGGGATTCTTCCTTCAGCTAAACGTGCATGGGAAACCCACAGTATGGTGCACCGTGTGACCGGAAAACGTCTTCAAATGCATCTCAGTTTTCGTCCCCTTTTACTCGGGTTAACCATTCCAGACCCTTTACTAACACTCTCCCCACTAGGAGAGTCAGTGCCTTTAACCTCCTGCTTGGCACAGTTTGCAATTTCTGCGCAAGATGAACAAAAATAGGGAGAACCAATGAGAGACTAGCTCTAGGTGTCTGCACGTTCAAATATAACGCTCATTTCCCACCAGGAAGAGGAATTTACCAAAGGATCAGCGTGCTGTCCTGGAACCAGATTAGGGCCTGAAGCAATCCTGCGGGTTAGCGGCCAGCTCACAAGAAAGCAAGTAGAAGAAAGGAGCTCAGGCACACTGTCATTCACAAACTTGCAGAGTTATAAATGACAGCTATGGTCCAAAAATATATTGAAGTAAGTCTACGTAGAGGACTTGAAAGCTGGGCAGAATTGCAGGAAAACATTTTCAGGGGCAGACTGGAATTGCATTTAAAGAATAGGGAAAGAGACAGAAAGTCGACAATGATGCACTTGGTCAAAAAGGTCGTATGCGTTTTTTCCTGAATATATTCAGGAAAAAACGCATACGCGCATTTTGGCCAACCAAGCAAGCGTGTAAAGAAATCTGCACTACAATGAAGCCTCACTGCTCCCCTGTCAAAAGGGATATCTGAAAATAGTGAAAAATCCAGAATCGCAGGACAGGCCATGGAGAACAGGGAGCCTTGTTATGCTGATGGGCGGGATGTAAATTGCCAACAGCCACTCTGGAGAAGTGTATGGTGTTTCCTCAAACACCTAAAAAGCTAAGCAACGGAGCCTATGGCACTTCAACTTATGGTTCTATAGCTTAGGGAAATTAAAATCAAAAAGACACAGCCACCCATCAATTTTGGATGGCTCTGCTTACAAGAACCTCGTCTGCGGTACAAGTTAAATATCCGAGAAAGCGAAAAATGGATAAAGAAGTTGTGGTACGTACGTACAATGGAATATCACTCAGCAATGAAATCTGTCATGAGGCGCATTGCGGCATAGTGAGTTTATTCAGGTACGATGATTCTAAGTTAACTAAGTCACACAGAAAAAGAAACACCATAAGATATCTCAAATACACGGACTGTAAACATGGCTGCACATGAACTCAATTACAAAAACAGAAAAGGGTCTCAAATTTAGAAAACCAACTTATGCTTGCTTAAGGGGAAAGGTGAGTTGTGGCGCTGCATAAAACCAGAGATTGAAATTAGCACAGATACCTTTCCATAAGCAAATATGTAATAGTCATGACCTACTCCTTGCTCCACGAAATGGACTCAACACCGCATATTCAATGCCTAGGAATATACCTGACTAGTAAGAATCTTAAAACCCATGGATTTATATGTCTCCATAAGAGAATCAAGCATGTGTACAGTGGCAAAAATGCAGCAGTGAAAATCCGATAAATCCCATTATCAAAATAAATTACAAACACAAAACTCAATGACAATGAAATAGAGAGCAATTCTTAAATAATTCATTCAGGGCTTGTGATGCAACCTGGATTTACCACATCTACACCCAGAGCTGAGTGAGACATAAGGCTGGACACTTCGGGCTGATAGCATTGGTGACGTTCGGTTAGGAAAGGCAACCCTTTGAAGTCATACTGCATGGTACCCATTCCATGGGTCCCAACTCTCCAGGTTTAAGGGATTCTTCCTTCAGGAAAAACATGCATGGGAAACCCAGAATATGGTCCACCGTGTGACTGGGAAACCTTTTTAAATGCATCTCAGTTTTCGTCCCGTCGTACTCGGTTTAACCATTCCAGACGCTTTACTAACACTCTCTCCACTTGCAGAGTCTGTGCCTTTAACCTCCTGTTTGGCACAGTTTGGAATTTCTGCGCAAGATGAACAGGAATAGGGAGAACCAATGAGAGATTAGCTGTAGGTGTCTGCACGAGCAAATTTAACGCTCATTTCGCACCAGGAGGAGGAATTAGCCAAAGGCTCAGCATGCCATGCCGGAACCAGTTTAGGGCCTGAAGCAATCCTGCGGTTTTGCGGCCAGCTCACAAGAAAGCGAGTTGAAGAAAGGAGCTCAGGGGCACTGTAATTCACAAACCTGCAGAGTTATAAATGACAGCTATTGTCCAAAAATATATTGAAGTAAGGCTGCAAAGAGGACTTGATCGCGGGGCAGAATTCCAGGAATACGATTTCAGGAGGTAGATGGGAAGTCCTCTGAAAGTATAGGAGAAGAGGCAGAACCTCGACAATGATGCACTTGGTCAAAAAGGGCATATGCGTTTCTTTCAGGGCCCTCATTAAAGAGGGTAGGAGGCTCCCAGCATGCTTCAGTGACCAATAGAGGGCCTACGTTGCCAAGGCAACGTGAGCCATCCAGGCAGGAGTGACCTCACATCAGAGGGCCCACCTCACAGAAGGGTAAGGAACCCAGTCAGGATCAGACTCTCACCAGAGTGCCCACATAAGCAAGGGGCTGGGAACCAGGCACGAGTGTCCTCACGCCCGTGGGGCCACATCATCGAAAGTTGAGGTACCCAGCACATGTGGCCTCAAACCAGAGGACCCACATCACCATGGGTCTCGGAGCGAGGCAGGCAGGATTAACCTCAAAACACATGGCCCATTGTATAAAAAAGGTGAGGAATCCAGCAGTTGGAACGTCCCAGCAGGCGGCCCAGATCACCGAGGCTATGGGATCCAGGCAGTGATGAACTCACAACAGAGGGCCCTCATCGTGATACTGTAAGCAACCCAGCCGTTGTGACCTCAGAGCACAAGGCCCACATTCCCATGGGGAAGGGAACCAAGCAGGAGTGTCATCGCACCAGTGGGCACACATCAGAAAATGTGGAGAGCCCTGCAGTTAGGGCTGGACGCCAGAGGGCCCTCATCACTGAGGAGAGGAGGCTCCCAGCAAGCTCCAACTGCTACCAGAGGGCCGACGTCGCCAATGCGGGGTGTGCCAGCCAGGCAGGAGTGACCTCAGAGCAGAGGGCCAACAACACAAAAGTGTGAGGAACCCAAAGAGGATCAGACTCTCACCACAGGGCCCACATCACCAAGGGAATGGAAACCAGGCAGGAGTGTCCTCACACCAGTGGGGCCACATCACCGAAATGTGACGGACCCAGCACACGTGGCCTCAAACTACAGGACACACATCACCAAGGGGCTGGGAGTGAGGCAGGCAGGAGGAGTCTCAAAACAGAGGGCCCATAGAAGGAAAAAGTTGAGGAATCCCGCAGTTGGAAGCTCCCCGCAGGTGGCCAGGAGCAGCGAGGCTATGGGATCCATGCCGGAGTGAACTCACACCAGAGGGCCCTCATCATGAAACTGAGCAACGTAACATTGGGACCTCAGAGCAGAAAGCCCACATTCCCATGGGGTTGGGAACCTGGCAGGAGTGTACTCGCACCACAGGGCACACATCAGAAAATTTTGGGAGCCCAGCAGTTAGGGTCTGACACCAGAGGGCCCTCATTACCGAGGGGAGGAGACTCCCAGCAGGCACCAACTCCCAACTGAGGGCCCATGTCGCCAAGGTGACGTGTGTCAGCCAGGCAGGAGTGACCTCACAGCGGAGGGCCTACCTCACAAAGGGTGAGGAACGCAGCCAGGATAAGACTCTCACCAGAGGGCCCACATCACCAAAGGGATCGGAACAAGGCAGGAGTGTCCTCACACCAGTGTGCCCACATTATAGAAAGGTGAGGAACCCAGCACATGTGGCCTAAACCAGAGGACCCACATTTCCAAGGTGCTCCGAGTGAGGCAGGCAGGAGTAGCCTAACAACACAGGGCCCACAGAATAAAAAATGTGAGGAATCCAGCAGTTGGAACCTCCCAGCAGGTGGCCCAGAGCACGGAGTCTATGGGATCCAGGCCACAGTGATCTCACAGCAGAGGGCCCACATCATGAAACTGTGAGCAACCCAGCCAGTGGGACCTCAGAGCAGAAGGCCCACATCCCCATGGGGATGGGAACCTCGCAGGAGTGTCCTCGCACAACTTAGCACGTATCAGAAAATGTGGGAACCCAGGAGTTATGGCCTGACGCCAGAGGGCCCACATCACGGAGGAGAGGAGGCTACCAGCAGGCTCCAAATGCCACCAGAGGGCCGACGTCACCAAGGCAACGGGAACAAGCCAGGCAGGAGTTACCTCACAGCAGAGGGCCCACCTCACAGAAGTGTGAGGAACCCAAAGAGGATCAGACTCTAACCAGAGCGCGCACATCACCAAGGGGATGGAAACCAGGCAGGAGTGTCCTCACACCAGTGGGGCCACATCAGCGAAAGGTGAGGAACACAGCACATGTGGCCTCAAACAAGGGGACACACATCACGAAAGGGCTGGGAGTGAGGCGTGCAGGAGGAGACTCACAACAGAGGGCCCATAGAATAAAAAAGGTGAGGAACCCCCCAGTTGGAAGCTCCAAACAGCTGGCCCAGAGCACCGAGGCTATGGGATCTATGCCGGAGTGAACTCACAGCAGAGGGCCCACATTCTGACACTGTGAGCAGCCCAGCCGTTGGGACCTCAGAGCAGAAAGCCCACATGCCCATGGGGATGGGACCCTGGCTAGAGTGTACTCGCCTGACAGGGCGCACATCAGAAAATTTTGGGAGCCCATGAGTTAGGGCCTGACGCCATAGGGCCCCCATCACCGAGGGGAGGAGACTCCCAGCAGGCACCAACTCCCAACTGAGGGCCCACATCGCCAAGGTGACGTGTGCCAGCCAGGCAGGAGTGACCTCACAGCAGAGGGCCCACCTCACAGAAGTGGGAGGAACCCAGCCAGGATCAGACTCTCACCAGAGGGCCCACATCACCAAGGGGATCAGAACAAGGCAGGAGTGTCCTCACACCAGTGGGGCCACATCATTGAAAGGTGAGGAACCCAGCACACGTGGCCTCAAACCAGAGGACACACATCACCCAGGGGCTGGGAGTGAGGCAGGCAGGAGGAGTCTCAAAACAGAGGGCCCATAGAAGGAAAAAGGTGAGGAATCCCACAGTTGGAACCTCCCCGCAGGTGGCCAGAATCAGGGAGGCTATGCGATCCATGCGGGAGTGAACTCACACCAGAGGGCCCTCATCATGAAACTGAGCAACGTACCATTGGGACCTCAGAGCAGAAGGCCCACATTCCCATGGGGTTGGGAACCGGGCAGGAGTGTACTCGCACCACAGGGCGCACATCAGAGAATTTTGGGAGCCCAGGAGTTAGGGTCTGACGCCAGAGGGCCCTCATTACTGAGGGGAGGAGACTCCCGGCAGGTACCAACTCCCAACTGAGGGCCCACATCGCCAAGGTGACATGTGCCAGCCAGGCAGGAGTGACCTCACAGCAGAGGGCCCACCTCACAGAAGGGTGAGGAACCCAGCCAGGATCAGACTCTCACCAGAGGGCCCACATCATCAAGGGGATAGGAAGCAGGCAGGAGTGTCCTCACACCAGTGGGGCCACACCATCGAAAGGCGAGGGACCCAGCACACGTGGCCTCAAACCAGAGGAAACACATCACCAAGGGGCTGGGAGAGAGGCAGGCAGGAGGAGTCTCAAAACAGAGGGCCCATAGAAGAAAAAAGGTGAGGAATCCCGCAGTTGGAACATTCCAGCAGGTGGCCAGGAGCAGAGAGGCTATGGGATCCAGGCCGGAGAGAACTCACAGCAGAGGGCCCTCATCATGAAACTCAGCAACCCATGGTTGGGACCTCAGAGCAGAAGGCCCACATTCCCATGGGGTTGGGAACCTGGCAGGAGTGTACTCGAACAACAGGGCGCATATCAGAAAATATTGGGAGCCCAGGGGTTAGGGTCTGACGCCAGAGGGCCCTCATTACCGAGGGGAGGAGACACCCAGCAGGCACCAAATCCCACCAGAGGGCCGACGTCGCCAAGGCGGGGTGTGCCAGCCAGGCAGGAGTGACCTCAGAGAAGAGGGCCCACCTCACAGAAGTGTGAGGAACCCAACCAGGATCAGACTCTCACCGGAGGGCCCACATCACCAAGGGGATGGGAACCAGGCAGGAGTGTCCTCACACCAGTAGGGCCACATCAGCCAAAGGTGAGGAACCCAGCACATGTGGCCTCCAACCAGAGGACACACATCACCAAGGGGCTAGGAGTGAGGCAGGTGTCTGGAGGGGTACATTTAACTCTAATTTCCCACCAGGAAGTGGAATGAACCAAAGTCTCAGAGTGCCGTGCCGGACCCTGATTACGGCCTGAAGCAAACCTGTGGCTCTGTGGCCAGTTTTCAAGGAAACGAGTTAAGAAAGGAAATCACGGTCACTGTAATTCACAAACCTGCAGAGTTATAAATGACAGCTATTGGCAAAAATATATTGAAGTAATTCTGCAAAGAGGACTTGAAAACGAGGCAGAATTGCAGGAATCATATTTCAGGGGGTAGATTGGAATTGCATTTAAAGCATGTGAAAAGCGGCAGATCTTTGACAGTGATGCACTTAGACAAAAGTGCGTAAACATTGTTTCCTGAATATATTCAGGAAAAAACACATATGCCCTTTTTGGCCAACCAAGCACTCTAGCAATGGAAATCCGCACTACAATGAAGTCTCATTTCCCATTCGTCAAAAGGGCCATCTGAAAAAAGTGTAAAAACCAGAAACACAGGACAGGCCATGGAGAACAGGGAGCCTTGTTATGCTGATGGGCGGGATGTAAATTGCCAACAGACACTCTGGAGATGTTTATGGTGTATCCTGAAACATCTGAAAAACAAAGCTACAGACCCTAGGGCACTTCCACTTTCGGCCCTATAGCTTAGGAAAATTAAAATCAACAAGACACAGCCAACACAAAATTTTGAGCTGCTGTGTTTACAAGAACCTTGAGTCCAGTACAAATTAAATATCCCAGAAAGAAAAAAAATGGATAAAGGAGTTGTGCTACTTACGTACAACGGAATATCACTCAGCAATGAAATCAATGTCATCAGGCCTGTAGCAGCAAATTGAGTGGATTTAAGTATGATGATTCTAAGAGAAATACGTCACACAGAGAAAGATAATTATCATAAGATATCACTAATAGAGAGAGTGTAAACTTGGCTACACATAAACTGAATTCCAAAACCGAACAGAGTCTCACATTTAGATAAAAACTTATGCTTGCTTAAGGGGAAAGTTGAGTTGCGGTGCTGTATAAAACCAGAGATTGAAATTAGCACACATACCGTTCCATAAGCCAAATATGTAATAGACAAGACCTACTCTTTGCTCAACGAAATAGACTCATCCATGGTGTATCACCTCACACCTGTTAGAATGGGCATCATCAGAAAATCTACAAACAACAAATGCTGGAAAGGGTGTGGAGATAAGGAACCCTCTTCCACTATTGTTGGGAATGAAAATTGATACAGTCACTGTGGAGAACATTATGGAGTTTCTTATAAAACTAAGAATAGAATTACCATATGATACAGCCATCCCACTACTGGGCATATACCCAGACAAAACCATAAATCGAAAAGAGACATTCACCGCAATGTTCATTGCATCACTATTTACAATATCCAGGTAATGGAAGCAACCTAAATGCCCACAGACAGACGAATGCATAAAGATGTGGTACATATATAAAATGGAATATTACTAAGCCATAAAAAGGAATGAAATTGGGTCATTTGTAGAGACGTTGATGGATCTAGAGACTGTCATACAGAGTGAAGTAAGTTAGAAATAGAAAAACAAATCTTGTCTATTAATGCATATATGTGGAACCTAGAAAAATTGTACAGATGAACCGTTTTGCAAGGCAGAAATAGAGCAACAGATGTAGACAACAAACGTATGGACACCAAGGGGGGAAAGCTGTTGGGGGGTGGTGGTGGGAGGAGTTGAGAGATTGGGATTGGTATGTATACATTTATATGTATAAAATAGATAACCAAAAAGAACCTGCTGTATAAAAAATAAAATAAAATTCAAAATTAAAAAAAATAAAATTAAAAAAAGTAAAACAGAAAAAATATTCTGCCCTTCACATACATGTATTTATATGAATAAATTATTTCCATGCATATATCTGTAAATACAGAAAAGAGGAATAAATTCTACCTTGAACCAAAAACGAAAAAAAGAAAAAGAAAAACAGAACCCACCAGTTACACAGAGGAAATCCCTATCAGGGCAATTGCTCCAGTTGTAAACAATTCTGAAGTTGGTCAGTGGTGGGGAATCATCTCCCATTCAGCCAGCAGGCCCCACGCAACAAGCGTCCTCATTGCAAAGCTGGGGGACCGTGCCGAGGCATCTGTGAGTAAACGTGGGCCGAGCCCCAGGCCAGCTGCTGCTGAAATGTTCCCACCCTTCCCAGGTAAAACACCTGAATATGTACAAGGACTTGAAAGCCTAGAGGAAGGGCCATGGAGCCACACGAGCGACAGCATGCCGGCCGACTTGATGCCTGTAGGCCAGCCAGGATGGCCCTGGCCCTGGGTGCTCTTCTGGAAGCTTTCCATTTCCCTGCCTGAGATACCCCTCCTGTCCCGGCCCCCACTGCTTTCTTCCTTCCTCACCTCTGCCCAGGGAGGAATTCCAGCGGCAGGTATGGGTGACACATCCTCTTCTTTAGCAGGTGGCATCTTGGCAACTGCTGCAGAAAGTCCAGCAGAGCCCCACTCACACTGAGCCACCCACAAAGCCGTGGCCTCTCACTCCCTCCCACCAACCCAGCCCCGAGACTGTTGACAGGGCAGAGAAAATGGCGTCAGGCACAGCTGCAGGGGCTCTTGCTGCCTGGAGTGGTGTTTATATCGATCTCAACCCAGGCACACCTGGGGAGATCTGGCCGGCACGGTCAGGCTGCCCAGGTCAGCCTATCATCACCCCTCAGGGTCTCACAGTTACAGAAAATGGAACTTGCTGAATCGGCCAGGTCCAAGGAACAGGTGTGGGCTCTTGAGAGTCAGGATAGACAAGGGGCTGTAGCTCTGGCTTGTTTTCTAATCATTTTATCTGGCCCATGAGTGGGAGACAACTTCAAGAAAACCCTCTCCTAATGAGAGGAACCCAGGAGTCAGGGAGAGGAGGGGTGGGTGGTGGGTTTAGACAGAGGCCTGGTGCCCCGGGTGCAGTGGAAGCCTCTGGAAGACCAGGTGGAGGGAGGCCGCACAGAGTGATCCCCAAGGTCACAGACCTTTTGGAGCTGCTGTTTGTTAGTTCAAGTACTGCTCTGAGGTGCTCTGTGTCAGATCTGAGTGACAGGTGAGCTGGGAGTGCTTTGCAATGTGCACTATGTGCACGGTTCCTGTTTGCCCAGACTTGCCACGGTACCTGCAAGGGTAGCTCTGTATCCTGGGAGGGGCCTGACCACGAGAACCCCATGGGCTGCAGGGTACCTGCCCAGGGAACACCATATCCTGGGAGGGGCCTGACCACGAGGGCCCTGTGTCCTGGGGTGGGGGTGGGGTACCTGCCTGGGTAAGCTCCATATCCTGGGATTGGCCTGACCTTGAGAGCCCCATGGGCTGCAGCAGTCAAGGTAACGGATGTCAGGAGAGTCAGTGAAGCCACCGAGGATATACCTCCAGTAGTTCCTAAATCCTATACCCTGCTGGTCATTCTACCAACAACCAGGACTTGGTATTCTGTATTAGTCTTCAATGATGCCTTCTTTTACACTTTTTTCACATGGCCCGTTTGACCGGGGGGCAGTGAGGCTTCATTGTAGTGCAGATTTCCTTTACACGCTTGCTTGGTTGGCCAAAAAGTGCATATGTGTTTTTTCCTGAATATAGTCAGGAAAAAACCCATATGCACTTTTTGGCCAAGTGCATCATTGTCGACATTCTGCCTCTTTTCCTATGCTTTAAGTGCAATTCCAGTCTACCCGCTGAAATCGTTTTCCTGAAATTCTGCACCGCTTTAAAGCCCTCTTCACAGACTTACTTGAATATATTTTTGGACGATAGCTATCATTCATAACTCTGCAGGTTTGTGGACTACAGTCCACTTGAGCTCTTTTCTTCAACACGCTTTCTTGTGAGCTGACCGCAAAACTGCAGGATTGCTTCAGGCCCTAATCTGTTTCTGGCAGGGCATGCTGAGCCTTTGGTTAATTCCTCTTCCTGGTGGGAAATGAGCGTTCCATTTGCCCGTGCAGACACCTACAGCTAGTCTCTCATTGGTTCTCCCTATTCCTATTCATCTTGCGCAGAAATTGCAAACTGTGCCAAACAGGAGGTTAAAGGCACAGACTCTCCAAGAGGGGAGAGTGTTGGTAAAGCGTCTGGAATGGCGAACCCGAGTACCAGGGGACGAAAACTGCGATGCATTTGAAAACGTTTCCCAATGACATGGTGGACCGTACTCTGCGTTTCCCATGCATGTTTTAGCTGAAGGAAGAATCCCTTAAACCTGGAGAGTTGAGACCCATGGAATGGGTACCATGCAGTATGTCTTCAAAGGGTCTGCATTTGCTCACCGAACCTCACCAATGCCATCAGCCCGAAGAGTCCAGCCTTATGTCTCACCCTAACCCTTACTCGAAGCCTTGCCCTAATCCGTCCCGTAATCCTAACCCATACGCAAACACTAACCCGTATCCTAACACGTACGCTCATCCTAAACAGTTGTCGTACCCTAACCTGTACCCTAAACCGTCCCTATCCCCTAACCCTAACAAACCATAACCCTAACACTTACCCAAAGCCTTACCCTAAACCGTCCCCTAATCCTAACCCGTACGTTAACACTAACTCATACCCTAACATGTACGCTCACCCTAAACCATTGTCGTACCCTAACCTGTACCCTAAACTGTCCCCGTCCCCTAAACATAACACTAACCCTAACCCTAAACCTAACCCTTACCCGAAGCCTTACCGTAACCCGTCCCCTAAAACTAACCTGGGCGCTAACACTAACCCATACCCTAACACGTACACTCACCCTAAACCGTTGGCGAACCCTAACCTGTACCCTAAACTGTCCCCATCCCTGTCCTCTAACACTAACCCTAACCCTTACCCGAAGCGTCACCCTAATCCGTCCCATAATCCTAAACCGTACGCTAAAACTAACCCGTGCCCTACCACATACGCTCACCTGAAAACGTTGTCGTACCCTAACCTGTACTCTAAACCGTCACCGTCCCCTAATCCTAACCCTAACCCTTACCCAAAGCCTTACCCTAACCGTCGCCTAATCCTAACCCGTACGCTAACACTAACTGTACCCTAACACATATGCTGACCCTAAACCGTTGTCGTACCCTAACCTGTACCCTAAACAATCCCCGTCCCCTAACCCTAACCCTAACCCTAACCCTAACCATTAAGCGAAGCCTTACCCTAACCCGTCCCTAATCCTAACCCGTACGCTAACACTAACACGTACCCTAACACATACGCTCACACTAAACCCTTGTTGTACCCTAACCTGTACCCTAAACCGTCCCCGTACCTTACCCTAACCCTAACCCTAAACCTTACCTGAAGCCTTGCCCTAACCTGTCCCCTAATCCTAACATGGACGCTAACACTAACCCATACCCTAACATGTACGCTCACCCTAAACCGTTGTCGTACCCTAACCTGTACCCTAAACCGTCACCGTCCCCTAACCCTAACCCTAACCCTAACACTTACACGAAGCCTTACACTAACCCGTCCCCTAATCCTAACCCGTGCGCTAACAATAACCCGTACCCTAACACGTACACTCACGCTAAACCGTTGTCTTACCCTAACCTCTACCCTAAACCGTCACTGTCCCCTAACACTAACCCTAATCCTAACCCTTAACCGAAGCCTTACCCTAACCTGTCCCCTTATCCTAACCAGTACACTAACACTAACCCGTAACCTAACACGTACGCTCAACCTAAACCGTTGTCGTACCCTAACCTGTACCCTAAACCGTCCCCGTCCCCTAACCCTAAACCTAACCTTAACGCTAATCCTAAACCTTACCCGAAGCCTTACCCTAAACCGTTCCCTAATCCTAACCCGTATGCTAAAACTAACCCGTACCCCAACACGTACGCTCACACTAAACCGTTGTTGTACCCTAACCTGTATCCTAAACTGTCCCTGTCACCGTCCCCTAACACTAACCCTAACCCTAACCCTAACCCTTAGCCGAAGCCTTACCCTAACCCGTCCCCTAATCCTAACCCGTAGGCTAACACTAACCCGTACCCTAACACGTATGCTCACCCTAAACCGTTGTTGTACACTAACCTGTACCCTAAACCGTCCCCGTCACCTAACACTAACCCTAACCCTAACCCTAACCCTAACCCTTACCTGAAGCCTTACCCTAAACCGTTCCCTAATCCTAACCCATACGCTAACACTAACCCGTGCCCTAACATGTACAGTCATCCTAAACCGTTGTCGTACGCTAACCTGTATCCTGAACCGTCCCCGTCCCCGTCCCCGTCCCCTAACCCTAAACCTAACCCTAACCCTTACCCAAAACCTTACTCTAAACTGTCCCATAATCCTAACCCGTACGCTAACACTAATCCATACCGTAACACGTATGCTCACCCTAAACCGTTGTCGTACCCTAACCTGTACCCTAAACCGTCCCCATCACCAAACCCTAACCCTAAACCTAACCCTAACCCTAAACCTTACCTTAAGCCTTACGCTAACCCGTCCCCTAATCCGAACACGTACGCTAACCATAACCCGTACCCTAACACGTACGCTCACACTAAACCGTTGTCGTACCCTAACCTGTACCCTAAACCGTCCCCGTCCCCTAACCCTAACCCTAAACCTAAGCCTAACCCTTAACCGAAGCCTTACCCTAACCCGTCCCCTAATCCGAACCCGTATGCTAACACTAACCCGTACTCTAATACGTACACTCACCCTAAACCGTTTTCGTATGCTAACCTGTACCCTAAACCGTCCCCGTCCCCGTCCCCTAACCCTAACGCTAACCCTAACACTAACCCTTACCCGAAGCCTTACACTAACCCGTCCCCTAATCCTAAGCCGTACGCTAACACTAAAACGTGCGCTACCACGTACGCTCACCATAAACTGTTGTCGTACACTAAAGTGTACCCTAAACCGTCCTCTTCCCCGTTCCCTAAACCTAAACCTAACCCTAACAATGACCCTTACCTGAAGCCTTACCCTAACCCATCCCATAATCCTAACCCGTACGCTAACACTAACCCGTACCCAAACACGTACGCTCACCCTAAACCGTTGTCGTACCCTAACCTGTACCCTAAACCGTCCCCGTCCCCTAACCCTAACCCTAACCCTAACCCCAACCCGAAAACTTATCCGAAGCCTTACCGTAACCCATCCCTTATTCCTAACCCGTACGCTAACACTAACCCGTACCCTAACACTAACCCGTACCCTAACACGTACGCTCAACCTAAACCGTTGTGTACCATAACCTGTACCCTAAACCATCCCCGTACACTACCCCTAACCCTAACCTAAACCTAGCCCTTACTCGAAGCCTTACCCTAATCCGTCCCCTAATCCTAACCCATACGCTAACACTAAATGATACCCTAACACGTACGCTCACCCTAAACCGTTGTTGTACCCTAAACTGTACCCTAAACCTTTCCCGTCCCCGTCCCCCAACCGTAAACCTAACCCTAAACCTAATCCTTACCCGAAGCCTTACCCTAACCCGTCCCATAATCCTAACCGTACGCTAACACTAACCCGTACCCTAACACGTACGCTCACCCTAAACAGTTGTCGTACCCTAACCTGTACCCTAAACCGTCCCCGTCACCTAACCCGAACCCTAACCCTAGCCCTAACTCTAACCCTTACCCGAAGCCTTACACTAACCCGTCCCCTAATCCTAACCCATACGCTAACACTAAACTGTACCCAAACACGTACGCTCAACCTAAACCGTTGTCGTACCCTAACCTGTACCATAAAGCGTCTCCGTCCCCTAACCCTAACCATAACCCTAACCCTAACACTTACTCGAAGCCTTATCCTAACCTGTCCCCTAATCCGAACCCGTACGCTAACACTAACCCGTACCCTAACACGTACGCTCACCCTAAACCGTTGTGTAACCTAACCTGTACCCTAAACCGTCCCCGTCCCCTAACCCTAACCCTAACCTTAATCCTAACCCTTACCCGAAGCCTTACCACAACCCGTCCCCTAATCCTAACCCGTACGCTAATACTAACACGTACCCTAACACGTACGCTCACTCTAAACCGTTGTCGTACCCTAACCTGTACCCTAAAGCATCTCCGTCCCCGTCCCCTAACCCTAATCCTAACCCTAAACCTTACCCAAAGCAGTACCCTAACCCGTCCCCTAATCCTAACCCGTACGGTAACACTAACCCGTAGCCTAACACGTACGCTCAACGTAAACCGTTGTGTACCCTAACCTGTACATTAAACCATCCCCGTACACTAACCCTAAAGCTAACCCTAAACCTAACGCTTACCGGAAGCCTTACCCTAACCCGTCCCCTAATCCTAAACCGTACGCTAACACTAAACCGTACCCTAACACGTACGCACACCCTAAACCGTTGTTGTACCCTAACGTGTACCCTAAACCGTTCCCGTCCCGTCCCCTAACCCTAAACCTAACCCTAAACCTAACCCTTACCCGAAGCCTTACCCTAACCCGTCACCTAATCCTAACCCGTAGGCTAACACTAACCCGTACCCTAACACGTACGCTCACCCTAAACCGTTGTCGAACCATAATCTGTACCCTAAACCGTCCCCCTCACCTAACCCTAACCCTAACCCTAACCCTAATTCTAAACCTTACCCGAAGCCTTACACTAAACCGTCACCTAATCCTAACCTGTACGCAAACACTAAACCGTACCCTAACACGTACGCTCACCCGAAACATTTGTCGTACACTAACCTGTACCCTAAACCGTCTCCGTCTCCCTCACCCTAACCCTAACCCTAACCCTAACCCTTACCCGAAGCCTTACCCTAAACCGTCCCCTAATCCGAACCCGTATGCTAACACTAACCCGTGCCCTAACACGTACACTCAACCTGAACAGTTGTCGTACCCTAAACTGTACCCTAAACCGTCCCCATTCCGTAACCCTAACCCTAACCCTAAACCTAACCATAAAACTTACCCAAAGCCTTACACTAACCCGTTCCCTAATCCAAATCCATACGCTAACACTAACCCGTACCCTAATACATGCGCTCACACTAAACCGTTGTCGTACCCTAAACTGTACCCTAAAAAGTCACTGTCCCCTAATTCTAACCCTAACGCTAACCCTAACACTTACCCGAAGCCTTACACTAACCCGTCCCCTAATCCTAACCCGTACGCTAACACTAACCCATACCCTAACATGTACGCTCACCCTAATCCATTGTCGTACCCTAACCTGTACCCTAAACCGTCCCCGTCCCCTAACCCTAACACTAAACCTAATCATTACCCGAAGCCTTACCCTAACCTGTCCCCTAATCCTAACCCGTACGCTAACGCTAACCAGTACCCTAACACGTACCCTCACTCTAAACCGTTGTCGTACCCTAACCTGTACCCTAAAACGTCCCCATCCCCTAACCCTAACCCTAACCCTTACCCGAAGCCTTCCCCTAACCCGTCCCCTAATCCTAACCCGTACGCTAACACTAACCCATACCCTAACACGTATGCTCACCCTAAACCGTTGTCGTACCCTAACCTCTACCCTAAACCGTCCCCGTCCCCTAACCCTAACCCTAAACCTAACCCTAAACCTAACCCTTACCCGAAGCCTTACCCTAACCCGTCCCCTAATCCTAACCTGTACGCTAACACTAACCCGTACACTAACAAGTACACTCACCCTAAAACGTTGTCATACCCTAATCTGTACCCTAAACCGTCCCCTAACCCTAACCCTAAACCTAACCCTTACCCGAAGCCTTACCCTAACCCGTCCTCTAATTCTAAACCGTACGCTAACAGTAAACCGTGCCCTAACACGTACGCTCACCCTAAACCGTTGTCGTACCCTAACCTCTACCCTAAACCGTCCCCGTCCCCTAAACCTAACCCTAACCCTAACCCTAACCCTTAACCGGAGCCTTACACTAACCCGTCCCGTAATACTCAGCCGTACGCTAACTCTAACCCATACCCTAACACGTACGCTCACCCTAAACCGTTGTCGTACCCTAACCTGTATCCTAAACCATCCCCGTCCCCTAACCCTATCCCTAACACTAACCCTAACCCTTACCCGAATCCTTACCCTAACACGTCCCCTAATCTAAACTGTACGCTAACACTAACCCGTACCCTAACACGTACGCTCACCCTAACCATTGTCGTACCCTAACCTGTACCCTAAATCGTGCCCATCCCCTAACCCTTACCCGAAGCCTAACCCTAACTGTAAACCTTACCCGAAGCCTTACACTAACCCGTCACCTAAAACTAACCGTATGCTAACACTAATCCGTGCCCTAACACGTACGCTCACCCTAAAGCGTTGTCGTGCACTAACCTGTACCCTAAACCGTCCCCGTCCCCTAACACTAGCCCTAAACCTAACCCTAACACTAACCCTAAACCTTACCCGAAGCCTTACCCTAACCCGTCCCCTAATCCTAACCCGTACCCTAACACTAACCCGTACCCTAACACGTACGCTCACCCAAAACCGTTGTCGTACCCTAACCTGTACCCTAAACCGTCCATGTCCCCTGACCCTAACCCTAACCCTAACCCTTACCTGAAGCCTTACACTAACCCGTCCCCTGAACGTAACCTGTACGCTAACACTAACCAGTACCCTAACAGGTATGCTCACCCTAAACCTTTGTCGTACATTAACCTGTACCCTAAATCGTCCTTGTCCCCTAACCCTAACCCTAACCCTAACCCTAATCCTAACCCTTACCGGAAACCTTACCCTAAACCGTTCCCTAATACTAACCCGTATGCTAACACTAACCCGTACCATAACACCTATGCTCACCCTAAACCGTTGTCGTAACCTAACCTGTACCCTAAACCGTCCCTGTCCCCGTCCCCTAACACTAACCCTAACCTTAACCCTAACACTTACCCGAAGCTTTACCCTAACCCGTCACCTAATCCTAACCCGTACGCTAACACTAAACTGTACCCTTACCCGTACGCTCACCCTAAAACGTTGTTTTACCCTAACCTGTACCCTAAACCATCCCCGTCACCTAAGCCTAACCCGAATCCTAACCCTAACCCTAACCCTTACCCAAAGCCTTACCCTAACCCGTCCCCTAATCCTAACGTGTACGCTAACACTAACCCGTACCCTAACACGTACGCTCACCCTAAACCGTTGTCATACGCTAACCTGTACCCTAAAACTTCCCCGTCCCCTAACCCTAACCTTAACCATAACCCGAACCCTAACGCTTACCAGAAGCCTTACCCTAACCCGTCCCTAATCCTAACCCGTATGCTAACACTAACCCGTACCCTAACACATACGCTCAACCTAAACCTTTGTCGTACCCTAACCTGTACCCTAAACAATCCCTGTCCCCTAACCATAACCCTAACCCTACCTCTAAACCTAAACCTTACCCGAAGCCTTACCCTAACCCGTCCCCTAATCCTAACCCGTTAGCTAACACTAACTTGTACACTGACATGTACGCTCACCCTAAACCGCTGTCGTACCCTAACCTGTACCCTAAACCATCCCGGTCGCCTAACCCTAAACCTAACCCTAACCCTAACCCTAACCCTTACCCGAAGCCTTACCCTAACACGTCCCATAATCGTATCCCGTACACTAACACTAACCCGTGCCCTAACACATACTCTCACACTAAACCGTTGTTGTAACCTAACCTGTACCCTAAACTGTCCCCTTCCCCTAATCCCTAACCCTAACCCTAATCCTAACCCTTACCCGAAGCCTTACCCTAACCTGCCCCCTAATCCTAACCCGTACGCTAACTCTAACCCGTACCGTAACACGTACGCTCACGCTAAATCGTTGTCATACACTAACCTGTACCCTAAACCGTCCGCGTCCCCGTCCTCTAAACCTAACCCTAACCCTAACCCTAACCCTTACCCGAAGCCTTACCCTAAACCGTCCCCTAATCCTAACCCATACGCTAACACTAACCCGTACCCTAACACTTACGCTCACCCTAAACCGTTGTTGTGCACTAACCTGTACCGTACACCGTCCTTTTCCCCGAACCCTAACCCTAACCCTAACCCTAACACTAACGCTTACCCGAAGCCTTACCCTAACCCGTCCCCTAATCCGAACCCGTAAGCTAACAATAATCCGTACACTAACACGTACGCTCACCCTAAATCTTTGTCGTACCCTAATCTGTACCCTAAACCGTCCACATCCCCTAACCCTAACACTAAACCTAACCCTAACTCTAAACCTTACCTGAAGCCTTACCCTAAACCGTCCCCTAAACCGAACCCGTACCCTAACAATAACCCGTACACTAACACGTACGCTCACCCTAAACGGTTGTCGTACCCTAACCTGTACCCTAAACCGTCCCCGTCCCCGTCCCCTAACCCTAACCATAAGCCTAACCCTTACCCGAAGCCTTACCCTAACCCATCCCCTAATCCGAACCGTACGCTAACACTAACCCGTACCCTAACCGTACACTCACCCTAAACAGTTGTCGTACGCTAACCTGTATTCTAAACTGTCCCCGTCCCCGTCCCCTTACCCTAAACCTAACCCTAACACTAACCCTTACCCGAAGCCTTACCCTAAACCGTTCCATAATCCTAACCCGTACGCTAACACTAAACCATGCGCTACCACGTAGGCTCAGCCTAAACTGTTGTCATACACTAACCTGTACCCTAAACCGTCCCCGTCCCCGTCCCCGTCCCCTAACCCTAACCCTAACCCTTACCCAAAGCCTTACCCTAACCCGTCCCCTAATCATAAACCGTAGGCTAACACTAACCCGTACCCTAACACGCACACTCACCCTAAACCGTTTGCGTACACTAACCTGTACCCTAAACCGTCCCCGTCCCCTAAACCTAACCCTAACCCTAACCCAAACCCTTATCCAAAGCCTTACCCTAAACGGTCCCCTAATCCTAACCCGTACGCTAACACTAACAAGTACCCAAACACGTACGCTCACCATAAACCGTTGTCGTACCCTAACCTGTACCCTAAACTCTCCCCGTCCCCGTCCCCTAAACTTAACCCTAACCCTAACCCTTACCCAAAGCCTTACACTAACCCCTCCCCTAATCCTAACCCGTACGCTAACACTAAACCATACCCTAACACGTACACTCACCCTAAATCGTTGTTGTACCCTAACCTGTACCCTAAACCGTCCCCGTCCCCGTCCCCTAACCCTAAACCTAACCGTAAACTTAACCCTTACCCGAAGCCTTACCCTAACACGTCCCCTAATCATAACCCGTACGCTAACACTAACCCGTACCCTAACACGTATGCTCACCCGAAACCGTTGTCGTAACCTAACCTGTACCCTAAACCATCCCCGTCCCCTAACCCTAAGCCTAAACCTAACCCTAACCCTAACCCTTACCCGAAGCCTTACCCTAACCCGTCATCTAATCCTAACCCGTACGCTAACACTAACCCGTACCCTAACACGTACGCTCACCCTAAACCGTTATCTTACCCTATCCTGTACACTAAACTGTCCCCATCCCCTAACCCTAACCCTAACCCTCACCCTAACCCTTACCCAAATCCTTACGCTAACCCGTCCCCTAATCCTAACCTGTACGCTAACACTAACCCGTACGCTAATACGTGCGCTCACCCTAAACCGTTGTCATACCCTAAACTGTACCCTAAACAGTCCCCGTGCCCTAACCCTAACCCTAACCCTAACCCAAACACTTACCCGAAGCCTTACCCTAACCCGTCCCCTAATGCTAATCCGTACGCTAACACTAACCCCTACCCTAACACATATGCTCACCCTAAACCGTTGTCGTACGCTTACATGTACACTAAACCGTCCCCGTCCCCTAACCCTAACCCTAACCATGACCCTAACCATTACCCGAAGCCTTACCCTAAACCGTCCCCTAATACTAACCCGTATGCTAACACTAACCCACACCCTAACACGTAAGATCACCATAATCAATTGTCGTACCATAACCTGTACCCTAAACTGTCCCCGTCCCCTAACCCTATCACTAACCCTAATCCTAACCCTTACCCGAAGCCTTAACCTAACCCCTCTCCTACTCTAACATGTACGCTAACACTAACCCATACCCTAACACGTACGCTCACCCTGAACCGTTGTCGTACCCTAACCTGTACCCTAAACCGTCCCCGTGCCCTAACCCTAACCCTAACGCTAACCCTAACTCTAACACTTACCTGAAGCCTTACCCTAACCCGTCCCGTAATCCTAACCCGTACGCTAACACTAACCCGTACCCTAACACGTACGCTCACCCTAAAACCTTGTCGTACCCTAACCTGTACCCTAAATCGTCCCTGTCCCCTAACCCTAACCCTAACCCTAACCTTAAACCTTACCCGAAGCCTTACCCAAACCGGTCCCCTAAACCTAACCCGCACGCTAACACTAACCCGTGCCCTAACACGTACGCTCACCCGAAACATTTGTCGTACACTAAGCTGTACCCTAAACCGTCCCCATTACCTAACACTAACCCGAACCCTAACCATAACCCTAAACCTTACCCGAAGCCTTACCCTAACCCGTCCCCTAATCCTAACCGTACGCTAACACTAATCCGTGCCCTAACAGGTACGCTCACCCTAAAGCGTTGTCGTACCCTAACCTGTACCCTAAACCGTTCCTGTCCCTGTACCCTAACCCTAACCCTAACCCAAACCCTAACCCTTACCCGAAGCCTTACACTAACCCATCCCATAATCCTAAACGCTACGCTAACACTAACCCGTGCCCTAACACGTACACTCACCCTAAACCGTTGTCGTACATTAACCTGTACCCTAAATCGTCCCTGTCCCCTAACCCTAACCCTAACCCTAATCCTTACCCGAAGCCTTACCCTAACTCGTCCCCTAATTCTAACCCGTATGCTAACACTAACCTGTATCCTAACACATACGCTCACCCTAAAACTTTGTCGTACACTAAGCTGTACCCTAAATCGTCCCCGTCCTCTAACCCTAAACCTAACCCTTACACAAAGCATTACCCTAACCCGTCCCCTAATCCTAACCCGTACGCTAACACTAACCCGTAACCTAACCCGTATGCTCAACCTAAACCGTTCTCGTACACTAACCTGTACCCTAAACCGTCCCGTCCCCGTCCCCTAACCCTAGCCCTTACCCGAAACCTTACCCTAACATGTCCCCTATTCCTAACCCGTACGCTAACACTATCGCGTACCCTTACACGTATGCTCACCTTAAAACGTTGTCGTACACTAACCTGTAACCTAAACCGTCTCCGTCCCCTAACCCTAACCCTAACCCTAACCCTAACCCATACCCGGAGCCTTACCCTAACCTGTCCCCTAATCCTAACCCGTACGCTAACACTAGCCCTTGCCCTAACACGTACGCTCACCCTAAACCGTTGTCGTACCCTAACCTGTACCCTAAACCGTCCCTCTACCCTAACCCTAACCCTTATCCTAACCCTAAAGCTTACCCGAAGCCTTACCCTAACCCTTCCCATAATCCTAACCCGTACGCTAACACTAACCCGTACCCTAACATGTACGCTCTCCCTAAACTGTTGTCGTACACTAAACTGTACCCTAAACCGTCCCTGTCCCTGACCATTAACCCTAACCCTAACCCTAACCCTAACCCTTACCCGACGCCTTACCCTAACCCGTCCCATAATCCTAACCCGTACGCTAACACTAACCCGTACCCTAACATGTACACTCACCCTAAACTGTTCTCGTACACTAACCTGTACCCTAAACCGTCCCTGTCCCCGACCCTTAACCCTAACCCTAACCCTAACCCTAACCCTTACCTGACGCCTTACCCTAACCCGTCCCCAAATCCTAACCCGTACGCTAACACTAACCCGTACCCTAACACGCACGCTCACCCTAAACCGTTGTCGTACCCTAACATGTACCCTAAACCGTCCCCATCCCCTAACACTAAACCTAAACCTAACCCTTACCCGAAGCCTTACCATAACCCGTCCTCTAATCCTAACCCATACGCTAACAGTAAACAGTGCCCTAACATGTACGCTGAACCTAAACCATTGTCCTACCCTAACCTGTACCCTAAACCGTCCCCCTCCCCTAACCCTAACCCTAACCCTAACCCTAACCCTTACACCAAGCCTTACCCTAACCCGTGCCCTAATCCTAACCCGTACGCTAACACTAACCCATACCCTAACACGTACGCTGACCCTAAACCGCTGTCGTACACTAACCTGTACCCTAAACCGTCCCCGTCCCCATCCCCGTCCCCTAACCCTAACCCTAAACCTAACCCTTACCCGAAGCCTTACCCTAACCCGTCCCCTAATCCTAACCCGTAAGCTAACACTAACCCGTGCCCTAAAACATACGCACACCCTAAAGTGTGGTTGTACCCTAACCAGTACACTAAACCGTCCCCGTCCCCGTTCCCTAACCCTAACCCTAACCCAAACCCTAAGCCTTACCCGAAGCCTTACCCTAACCCGTCTCATAATCCTAAACGATACGCTAAAACTAACCCATGCCCTAACACATACGCTCACCCTAAACCGTTGTCGTACCCTAACCTGTACCCTAAGCCGTCCCCGTCCCCTAACCCTAACCCTAATCCTTACCCGAAGCCTTACACTAACCCGTCCCCTAATCCTAACCCATACGCTAACTCTAACCCGTATCCTAACACGTACGCTCACCCTAAACCATTCTCATACACTAACCTGTACCCTAAACCATCCCCGTCAACTAACCTTAACCCTAACCCTTACCCGAAGCCTTACCATAACCCGTCCTCTAATCCTAACCCCTACGCTAACAGTAAACTGTGCCCTAAAATGTACGCTCAACCTAAACCATTGTCCTACCCTAACTTGTACCCTAAACCGTCCCCGTCCCCTAACCCTAACCCTAAACCTAGCCCTAAACCTAAACCTTACCCCGAGCCTTACCCTAACCCGACCCTTAATCCTAACCCGTACGCTAACACTAACCCATACCCTAACACGCACGCTCACCCTAAATCTTTGTCGTACCCTAACATGTACCCTAAACCGTCCCCGTCCCCTAACCCTAACCCTATCCCTAACCCTAACACTTACCCGAAGCATTACACTAACCCGTCCCCTAATCCTAATCCGTACGCTAACACTAACCCGTGTCCTAACACGTACCCTCACCCTAAACGGTTGTTGTACCCTAACCTGTACCCTAAACCGTCACCGTCCCCTAGCCGTAACCCTAACCCTAACCCTTACGCGAAGCCTTACCCTAACCCGTCCCCAATCCTAACCTGTACACTAACACTAACAAGTACCATAACACATACGCTCACCCTAAACTGTTGTCGTACACTAACCTGTAACCTAAACCGTCCCCGTCCCCTAACCCTAACCCTAACCCTAACCCTAACCCTAACCCTTACCCGAAGCCTTACCCTAATCTGTCCCCTAATCCTAACCCGTATGCTAACACTAACCCTTGCCCTAACACGTACACTCACCCTAAACCATTGTCGTACCCTAACCTGTACTCTGAACCGTCCCTGTACCCTAACCCTAACCCTAAATCTAACCCTAACCCTAACCCTAACACTTACCCGAAGCCTTACCCTAACCCGTCCCATAATCCTAACCCGTACGCTAACACTAACCCGTTCCCTAACACGTACGCTCACCCTAAACCGTTGACGTACCCTAACCTGTACCCTAAACCGTCCCTGTCCCCTAACCCTAACCCTAACCCTAACCCTTACCAGAAGCCTTACCCTAACCCGTCCCGTAATCCTAACCCGTACGCTAACACTAACCCGTACCCTAACACGTACGCTCACCCTAAAACCTTGTCGTACCCTAACCTGTACCCTAAATCGTCCCTGTCCCCTAAAGCTAACCCTAACCCTATCCTTAAACCTTACCCGAAGCCTTACCCTAACCGGTCCCCTAAACCTAACCCGCACGCTAACACTAACCCGTGCCCTAACACGTACGCTCACCCGAAACATTTGTCGTACACTAAGCTGTACCCTAAACCGTCCCCATTACCTAACACTAACCCGAACCCTAACCATAACCCTAAACCTTACCCGAAGCCTTACCCTAACCCGTCCCCTAATCCTAACCGTACGCTAACACTAACCCGTGCCCTAACACGTACGCTCACCCTAAAGCGTTGTCGTACCCTAACCTGTACCCTAAACCGTTCCTGTCCCTGTTCCCTAACCCTAACCCTAACCCAAACCCTAACCCTTACCCAAAGCCTTACACTAACCCATCCCAAAATCCTAAACGCTACGCTAACACTAACCCGTGCCCTAACACGTACGCTCACCCTAAACCGTTGTCGTACATTAACCTGTACCCTAAATCGTCCCTGTCCCCTAACACTAACCCTAACCCTAATCCTTACCCGAAGCCTTACCCTATCTCGTCCCCTAATTCTAACCCGTATGCTAACACTAACCTGTATCCTAACACATACGCTCACCCTAAAACTTTGTCATACACTAAGCTGTACCCTAAATTGTCCCCGTCCCCTAACCCTAAACCTAACCCTTACACAAAGCCTTACCCTAACCCGTCCCCTAATCCTAACCCGTACGCTAACACTAACCCGTAACCCAACCCGTATGCTCAACCTAAACCGTTCTCGTACACTAACCTGTACCCTAAACCGTCCCGTCCCCGTCCCCTAACCCTAGCCCTTACCCGAAACCTTACCCTAACATGTCCCCTATTCCTAACCCGTACGCTAACACTATCCCGTACCCTTACACGTACGCTCACCTTAAAACGTTGTTGTACACTAACCTGTAACGTAAACCGTCTCCGTCCCCTAACCCTAACCCTAACCCTTACCCGGAGCCTTACCCTAACCTGTCCCGTAATCCTAACCCGTACGCTAACACTAACCCTTGCCCTAACACGTACGCTCACCCTAAACCGTTGTCGTACCCTAAACCGTCCCTCTACCCTAACCCTAACCCTAACCCTTATCCTAACCCTAAAGCTTACCCGAAGCCTTAACCTAACCCGTCCCCTAATCCTAAACCGTATGCTAACACTAACCCGTCCCCTAACACGTAATCTCACCCTAAACCGTTGTCGTACCCTAACCTATACCCTAAACCGTCCCCGTCCCCGTCCCCTATCCCTAACCCTAAGCCTAACCCTGAAGCTTACCCGAAGCCTTACCCTAACCCGTCCCCTAATTCTAACCCGTACGGTAACACTAACCCGTACCCTAACACGTACGCTCACCCTAAACGGTTGTCGTACCCTAACCTGTACCCTAAACCGTGTCCATCCCCTAAACCTAACCCTAACCCTAACCCTAACCTTAACCCTTACCCGAAGCCTTACCCTAACCCGTCCCCTAATCCTAACCCGTACACTAACACTAACACGTACCCTAACACTTACGGTCACCCTGAACCATTGTCGTACCCTAAACTGTACCCTAAACCGTCCCCGTCCCCTAACCCTAACCCTAACCCTAACCCTAACCCTAACCCTTACCCGAAGCCTTATCCTAACCCGTCCCCTAATCCTAAACTGTACGCTGACACTAACACGTACCCTAACACGTACGATCACCCTAAACCGTTGTCGTAACCTAACCTGTACCCTAAACCGTCCCCGTCCCCGTCACCTAACCATAACGCTAAGCCTAACCCTGAAGCTTACCCGAAGCCTTACCCTAACCCGTCCCCAATCCTAACCCGTACTGTAACACTAACCCGTACCCTAACACGTACACTCACCCTAAACCGTTGTCGTACACTAAACTGTACCCTAAACCGTGTCCGTCCCCTAAACCTAACACTAAACCTAAACCTAACCCTAACCCTTACCCGAAGCCTTACCCTAACCCGTCCCCTAAACATAACCCATACGCGAACACTAACACGTACCCTAACACGTACGGTCACCCTGAACCGTTGTCGTACACTAAACTGTACCCTAAACCGTCCCCGTCCCTTAACCCTAACCCTAACCCTAACCCTAACCAAAACCCTAATCCTTACCCGAAGCCTTACCATAACCCGTCCCCTAATCCTAACCCATACATTAACACTAAACCGTAACCTAACACCTACGCTCACCCTAAACCGTTGTCGTACACTAACCTGTACCCTAAACCGTCCCTGTCCCCTACACCTAACCATAACCCTAACCCTAACACTAACCCTTACCCGAAGCCTTACCCTAACCCGTCCCCTAATCCTAAGCCGTACGCTAACACTAACCCGTACACTAACACGTATGATCACCCTAAACCGTTGTCGTACCCTTACTTGTAACCTAAACCGTCCCCGTCCCCTAACCCTAACCCTAACCCTAACCCTAACACTTACCCAAAGCCTTACCCTAACACATCAACTAAACCTAAATCGTACGCTAACACTAACCCATGCCCTAACACGTACGCTCACCCTAAACCGTTGTCGTACACTAACCTGTACCCTAAACTGTCCCTGTCCCCTAACCCTAACCCTAAGCCTAACCCTAACCATTACGCAAAGCCTTACCCTAACCCGTCCCCCAATCCTAACCCGTACGCTAACACTAACACGTACCCTAACACTTACGGTCACCCTGAACCATTGTCGTACCCTAAACTGTACCCTAAACCGTCCCCGTCCCCTAACCCTAACCCTAACCCTAACCCTAACCCTTACCCAAAGCCTTACCGTAATCTGTCCCCTAATCCTAACCCATATGCTAACACTAAGCCGTACCCTAACACGTATGCTCACCCTAAACCATTGTCGTACCCTAACCTGTACCCTAAACCATCCCCATGCCCTAACCCTAACCCTATCCCTAACCCTAACCCTAACCCTAACCCTTACTCAAAGCCTTCCCATAACCCGTCCCCTAATGCTAACCCGTACGTTAACACTAAACCTTACCCTAACACGTACGCACACTCTAAACTGTTGTCATATCCTATCCTGTACCCTAAACCTTCCCCGTGCCCGTCCCCTAACCCTAACCCTAACCCTTACCCGAAGCGTTACCCTAACCTGTCCCCTAATCCTAACCCGAACGCTAACACTAACCCATGCCCTAACACATACGCTCACCCTAAAGCGTTGTCGTTCCCTAACCTGTACCCTAAACCGTCCCCGTCCCCTAACCCTAACACTAACCCTAATACTAACCCTTACCCGAAGCCTTCCGTTAACCCGCCCCCTAATCCTAACCCGTACGCTAACCCTAACCCGTACCCTAACACGTACGCTCACACTAAACCGTTGTCGTACCCTAAACTGTACCCTGAACCGTCCCCATCCCCAAACCCTAACCCTAACCCTTACCCGAAGCCTTACACTAACCTGTCCCCTAATCCTAACCCGTACGCTAACACTAACCCGTACCCTAACACATAGGCTCACTCTAAACCGTTCTCGTACACTAACCTGTACCCTAAACCGTCCCCATCCCCTAACCCTAACCCTAACCCTTACCTGGAGCCTTACCCTAACCTGTCCTCTAATCCTAAACCGTACGCTAACACTAACCCGTACCCTAACATGTTCGCTCACCCTAAACCGTTATCTTAACCTAAGCTGTACCCTAAACAGTCGCCGTCGCCTAAACATAACCGTAACCCTAACCCTAACACTAACACTTACCCGAAGGCTTACCCTAACCCGTCCCCTAATCCTAAACCGTACGCTAACACTAACCCGTACCCTAACACGTACGCTCACCCTAAACCGTTGTCGTAGCCTAACCTGTACCCTAAACCCACCCCATGCCCTAACACTTACCCTAAACCTAACCCTAACCCTAACCCTTACCCGAAGCCTTACCCTAACCCATCACCTAATCGGAACCCGTACGCTAACACTAACCAATACCCTATCACGTACGCTCACCCTAAACCGTTGTTGTACCCTAACCTGTACCCTAAACCCTCCCCATCCCCTAACCCTAACCCTAAACCTAAACCTAAACCTAACCCTTACCCGAAGCTTATCCTAACCCGTCCACTAATCCTAACCCGTTCGCTAACACTAACACATACCCTACCACGTACGCTCACCCTAAAGCATTGTTGTACCCTAACGTGTACCCTAAACCGTTCCCGTGCCCTAACCCTAACCCTAACCCTAACCCAAACCCTAACCCTTACCCGGAGCCTTACCCTAACCCGTCCCCTAATCCTAACCCGTACGCTAACACTAACCTGTGCCCTAACACGTACGCTCAACCTAAACCATTGTCGTACACTAACCTGTACCCTAAACCGTCCCCTAACCCTAACCCTAACCCTAACACTTACCCGAATCCTTACCCTAACCCGTCCTCTAATCCTAACCTGTACGCTAACAGTAAACTGTGCCCTAACATGTACCCTCACCCTAAACCGTTGTCCTACCCTAAACTGTACCCTAAACCGTCCCCGTCCGTAACCGTAACCCTAACACATACCCGAAGCCTTACACTAACCCGTGTCCTAATCCTAACCCGTACGTTAACACTAATCCGTAACCTAACATGTACGCTCACCCTAAACCGTTGTCGTACCCCAACCTGTACCCTAAACCGTCCCCGTCCCCTAACCCTAACCCTAAACCAAAACCTAAACTTTACCCGAAGCTTTACCCTAACCCATCCCATAATCCTATCCCGTACGCTAACCCTAACCCGTACCCTACCACGTACGCTCACCCTAAACCGTTGTCGTACCCTAACCTGTACCCTAAACCGTCCCCGTCCCCTAACAGTAACCCTAAACCTAACCCTAACCCTAACCCTTAACCGAAGCCTTACCCTAACCCGTCCCTTAATCCTAACCCGTACGCTAACACTAAACCGAGTCCTAACACGTACGCTCACCCTAAAACTTTGTCGTACCCTAACCTGTACCCTAAACCGTCCCCATCCCGTAACCCTTACCCTAACCCTAACAATTACCCGAATCCTTAACCTAACCCGTCCTCTAATCCTAACACGTACGCTAACAGTAAACCGTGCCCTAACACATACGCTCACCCTAAACCGTTGTCGTACCCTAACCTGTACCCTAAACCGTCCCCGTTCCCTAACCCTAACCCTAACCATAACCCTTACCCGAAGCCTTACCCTAACCCGTCCCCTGATCCTCTCACGTACGCTAACACTAACCCATACCCTATCACGTACGCTCACCCTAAACATTTGTCGTACACTAACCTGTACCCTAAACCGTCCCCATACCTTAACCCTAACCGTAACCCTAACCCTAACCCTAACCCTAACGCTTACCCGAAGCCTTACCCTAACCCGTCCCCTAATACTAACCAGTACGCTAACACTAACCCGTACCCTAACACGTACGCTCACCCTAAACCGTTGACGTACCCTAACCTGTACCCTAAACCTTCCCCGTCCCCTAACCCTAACCCTAACCCTAACCCTTACCAGAAGCCTTACCTTAACCCGTCCCCAATCCTAACCCGTACGCTAACACTAACAAGTACCCTAACACATACGCTCACCCTAAACTGTTGTCGTACACTAACCTGTAACCTAAACCGTCCCCGTCCCCTAACCCTAACTCTAAGCCTAACCCTAACCCTAACCCTTACCCGAAGCCTTACCCTAATCTGTCCCCTAATCCTAACCCGTATGCTAACACTAACCCTTGCCCTAACACGTACACTCACCCTAAACCATTGTCGTACCCTAACCTGTACCCTGAACCGTCCCTGTACCCTAACCTTAACCCTAACTCTAACCCTAACCCTAACCCTAACACTTACCCGAAGCCTTACCCTAACCCGTCCCATAATCCTAACCCGTACGCTAACACTAACCCGTACCCTAACACGTACGCTCACCCTAAACCGTTGACGTACCCTAAACTGTACCCTAAACCGTCCCCGTCCCCTAACCCTAACCCTAACCCTAACCCTTACCAGAAGCCTTACCCTAACCCGTCCCGTAATCCTAACCCGTACGCTAACAGTAACCCGTACCCTAACACGTACGCTCACCCTAAAACCTTGTCGTACCCTAACCTGTACCCTAAATCGTCCCTGTCCCCTAACCCTAACCCTAACCCTAACCTTAAACCTTACCCGACGCCTTACCCTAACCCGTCCCATAATCCTAACCCGTACGCTAACACTAACCCGTACCCTAACATGTACGCTCACCCTAAACTGTTATCGTACCCTAACCTGTACCCTAAACCGTCCCTGTCCCCGACCCTTAACCCTAACCCTTACTTGACGCCTTACCCTAACCCGTCCCCAAATCCTAACCCGTACGCTAACACTAACCCGTACCCTAACACGCACGCTCACCCTAAACCGTTGTCGTACCGTAACATGTACCCTAAACCGTCCCCGTCCCCTAACCCTAACCCTAACCCTAAACCTAAACCTAACCCTTACCCGAAACCTTACCATAACCCGTCCTCTAATCCTAACCCGTACGCTAACAGTAAACTGTGCCCTAACATGTACGCTGAACCTAAACCATTGTCCTACCCTAACCTGTACCCTAAACCGTCCCACTCCCCTAACCCTAACCCTAACCCTAACCCTAACCCTTACACCAAGCCTTACCCTAACCCGTGCCCTAATCCTAACCCGTACGCTAACACTAACCCATACCCTAACACGTACGCTCACCCTAAACCGCTGTCGTACACTAACCTGTACCCTAAACCGTCCCCGTACCCGTCCCCGTCCCCGTCCCCTAACCCTAAACCTAACCCTTACCCGAAGCCTTACCCTAACCCGTCCCCTAATCCTAACCCGTACGCTAACACTAACCCGTGCCCTAACACGTACGCTCACCCTAAAGTGTGGTTGTACCCTAACCAGTACACTAAACCGTCCCCGTCACCGTTTCCTAACCCTAACCCTAACCCAAACCCTAAGCCTTACCCGAAGCCTTACCCTAACCCGTCTCATAATCCTAACCGATACGTTAAAACTAACCCATGCCCTAACACATACGCTCACCCTAAAACGTTGTCATACCCTAACCTGTACCCTAAACCGTCCCCGTCCCCTAACCCTAACCCTAATCCTTACCCGAAGCCTTACACTAACCCGTCCCCTAATCCTAACCCATACGCTAACTCTAACCCGTATCCTAACACGTACACTCACCCTAAACCATTCTCATACACTAACCTGTACCCTAAACCATCCCCGTCAACTAACCTTAACCCTAACCCTTACCCGAAGCCTTACCATAACCCGTCCTCTAATCCTAACCCGTACGCTAACAGTAAACTGTGCCCTAAAATGTACACTCAACCTAAACCATTGTCCTACCCTAACTTGTACCCTAAACCGTCCCCGTCCCCTAACCCTAACCCTAAACCTAGCCCTAAACCTAAACCTTACCGCAAGCCTTACCCTAACCCGACCCTTAATCCTAACCCGTACGCTAACACTAACCCATACCCTAACACGCACGCTCACCCTAAATCTTTGTCGTACCCTAACATGTACCCTAAACCGTCCCCGTCCCCTAACCCTAACCCTAACCCTAACCCTAACACTTACCCGAAGCATTACACTAACCCGTCCCGTAATCCTAATCCGTACGCTAACACTAACTCGTGTCCTAACACGTACCCTCACCCTAAACCGTTGTCGTACCCTAACCTGTACCCTAAACCGTCACCGTCCCCTAGCCCTAACCCTAACCCTAACCCTTACGTGAAGCCTTACCCTAACCCGTCCCCAATCCTAACCCGTACGCTAACACTAACAAGTACCCTAACACATACGCTCACCCTAAAATGTTGTCGTACACTAACCTGTAACCTAAACCGTCCCCGTCCCCTAACCCTAACCCTAACCCTAACCCTAACCCTAACCCTTACCCGAAGCCTTACCCTAATCTGTCCCCTAATCCTAACCCGTATGCTAACACTAACCCTTGCCCTAACACGTACACTCACCCTAAACCATTGTCGTACCCTAACCTGTACCCTGAACCGTCCCTGTACCCTAACCCTAACCCTAACTCTAACCCTAACCCTAACCCTAACACTTACCCGAAGCCTTACCCTAACCCGTCCCATAATCCTAACCCGTACGCTAACACTAACCCGTACCCTAACACGTACGCTCACCCTTAATCGTTTTCGTACCCTAACCTGTACCCTAAACCATCCCCGTCCCCTAACCCTAACCCTAACACTATCCCTAACCCTTACCCGAAGCCTTACCCTAACTCGGCCCCCAATTCTAAACCATACGCTAACACTAACCCGTACCCTAACACGTACGGTCACCCTAAAACTTTGTCGTACCCTAAACTGTACCCTAAGTCCTCCCCTTCCCCTAAGCCTAACCCTAACCCTAATACTTACCCGAAGCCTTACCCTGAACCGTCCCCTAATCCTAACCCGTACACTAACACTAACCGGTGCCCTAAAACGAATGCTCACCCTAAACCGCTGTCGTACAATAACCTGTACCCTAAACCGTCCCCGTCCCCGTCCCCTAACCCTAACCCTAAACCTAACCCTTACCCGAAGCCTTACCCTAACCCGTCCCCTAATCCTAACCCGTACGCTAACACTAACCCGTGCCCTAACAGGTACGCTCACCCTAAAGCGTGGTCGTACCCTAACCTGTACACTAAACCGTCCCCGTCCCCGTTCCCTAACCCTAACCCTATCCCAAACCCTACCCCTTACCCGAAGCCTTACCCTAACCCGTCCCATAATCCTAAATAATACGCTAAAACCACCCCATGCCCTAACACATACGCTCACCCTAAACCGTTGTCGTACACTAACCTGTACCCTAAACCGTCTCCGTCCCCGTCCCCTAAACTTAACCCTAAACCTCACCCTTACCCGTAGCCTTACCCTAACCCGTCCCCTATTCCTAACCTATACGCTAACTCTAACCCGTACCCTAACATGTACGCTCACCCTAAAGAGTTGTCGTACACTAACCTCTACCCTAAACCTTCCCCGTCACCGTCCCCTAACCCTAACCCTAACCCTAACCCTTACCCGAAGCCTTACCCTAACAAGTCCCCAATCCTAACCCGTACGCTAACACTAACACATACCCTAACACGTACGGTCACCCTACACCGTTGTCGTACCCTAACCTATACCCTAAACAGTCCCCGTACCCTAACCCTAACCCTAACCCTAACCCTTACCCGACGCCTTACCCTAACCCGTCCCATAATCCTAACCCGTACGCTAACACTAACCCGTACCCTAACATGTACGCTCACCCTAAACTGTTATCGTACCCTAACCTGTACCCTAAACCGTCCCTGTCCCCGACCCTTAACCCTAACCCTTACTTGACGCCTTACCCTAACCCGTCCCCAAATCCTAACCCGTACGCTAACACTAACCCGTACCCTAACACGCACGCTCACCCTAAACCGTTGTCGTACCGTAACATGTACCCTAAACCGTCCCCGTCCCCTAACCCTAACCCTAACCCTAACCCTAACACTTACCCGAAGCATTACACTAACCCGTCCCGTAATCCTAAT
This sequence comes from Delphinapterus leucas, assembly GCF_059928025.1. NCBI lineage: Eukaryota > Metazoa > Chordata > Mammalia > Artiodactyla > Monodontidae > Delphinapterus > Delphinapterus leucas. The sequence goes on along the minus strand of NW_028322232.1, from coordinate 9,862,327 downwards.
CCGTACGCTAACACTAACTCGTGTCCTAACACGTACCCTCACCCTAAACCGTTGTCGTACCCTAACCTGTACCCTAAACCGTCACCGTCCCCTAGCCCTAACCCTAACCCTAACCCTTACGTGAAGCCTTACCCTAACCCGTCCCCAATCCTAACCCGTACGCTAACACTAACAAGTACCCTAACACATACGCTCACCCTAAAATGTTGTCGTACACTAACCTGTAACCTAAACCGTCCCCGTCCCCTAACCCTAACCCTAACCCTAACCCTAACCCTAACCCTTACCCGAAGCCTTACCCTAATCTGTCCCCTAATCCTAACCCGTATGCTAACACTAACCCTTGCCCTAACACGTACACTCACCCTAAACCATTGTCGTACCCTAACCTGTACCCTGAACCGTCCCTGTACCCTAACCCTAACCCTAACTCTAACCCTAACCCTAACCCTAACCCTTACCCGAAGCCTTACCCTAACAAGTCCCCAATCCTAACCCGTACGCTAACACTAACACATACCCTAACACGTACGCTCACCCTAAACCGTTGTCGTACCCTAACCTATACCCTAAACAGTCCCCGTACCCTAACCCTAACCCTAACCCTAACCCTTACCCGAAGCCTTACCCTAACCCGTCCCCTAATCCTAACCTGTACGCTAACACTAAACCTTACCCTACCACGTACGCACACTCTAAACTGTTGTCATATCCTATCCTGTACGCTAAAACTTTCCCGTGCCCGTCCCCTAACCCTAACCCTAACCCTTACCCGAAGCCTTACCCTAACCTGTCCCCTAATCCTAACCCGTACGCTAACACTAACCCTTACCCTAACACGTACGCACACCCTAAACTGTTGTCAAATCCTATCCTGTACCCTAAACCTTCCCCGTTCCTGTCCCCTAACCCTAACCCTAACCCTTACCCGAAGCCTTACCCTAACCTGTCCCCTAATCCTAACCCGTACGCTAACACTAACCCGTGCCCTAACACATACGCTCACCCTAAAGCGTTGTCGTACACTAACCTGTACCCTAAACCGTCCCCGTCCCCTAACCCTAACACTAACCCTAATACTAACCCTTACCCGAAGCCTTCCGTTAACCCGCCCCCTAATCCTAACCCGTACGCTAACCCTAACCCGTACCCTAACACGTACGCTCACCCTAAACCGTTGTCGTACCCTAAACTGTACCCTGAACCGTCCCCATCCCCAAACCCTAACCCTAACCCTTACCCGAAGCCTTACACTAACCTGTCCCCTAATCCTAACCCGTACGCTAACACTAACCCGTACCCTAACACATAGGCTCATTCTAAACCGTTCTCGTACACTAACCTGTACCCTAAACCGTCCCCATCCCCTAACCCTAACCCTAACCCTTACCCGGAGCCTTATCCTAACCCGTCCTCTAATCCTAAACCGTACGCTAACACTAACCCGTACCCTAACATGTTCGCTCACCGTAACCCGTTATCTTAACCTAAGCTGTACCCTAAACAGTCCCCGTCGCCTAAACATAACCGTAACCCTAACCCTAACACTTACCCGAATCCTTACCCTAACCCATCCTCTAATCCTAACCTGTACGCTAACAGTAAACTGTGCCCTAACATGTACCCTCACCCTAAACCGTTGTCCTACCCTAACCTCTACCCTAAACCGTCCCCGTCCCTAACCGTAACCCTAACACATACCCGAAGCCTTACCCTAACCCGTGTCCTAATCCTAACCCGTACGTTAACACTAACCCGTACCCTAACACGTACGCTCACCCTAAACCGTTGTCGTACCCCAACCTGTACCCTAAACCGTCCCTGTCCCCTAACCCTAACCCTAACCCTAAACCAAAACCTAACCTTTACCCGAAGTTTTACCCTAACCCATCCCATAATCCTATCCCGTACGCTAACCCTAACCCGTACCCTACCACGTACGCTCACCCTAAACCGTTGTCGTACCCTAACCTGTACCCTAAACCGTCCCCGTCCCCTAACAGTAACCCTAAACCTAACCCTAACCCTAACCCTTACCCGAAGCCTTACCCTAAACCGTCCCTTAATCCTAACCCGTACGCTAACACTAAACCGAGTCCTAACACGTACGCTCACCCTAAAACTTTGTCGTACCCTAACCTGTACCCTAAACCGTCCCCATCTCGTAACCCTTACCCTAACCCTAACAATTACCCGAATCCTTAACCTAACCCGTCCTCTAATCCTAACACGTACGCTCACAGTAAACCGTGCCCTAACACATACGCTCACCCTAAACCGTTGTCGTACCCTAACCTGTACCCTAAACCGTCCCCGTTCCCTAACCCTAACCCTAACCATAACCCTTACCCGAAGCCTTACCCTAATCCGTCCCCTGATCCTATCACGTACGCTAACACTAACCCATACCCTATCACGTACGCTCACCCTAAACATTTGTCGTACACTAACCTGTAGCCTAAACCGTCCCCGTCCCTTAACCCTAACCGTAACCCTAACCCTAACCCTAACCCTAACGCTTACCCGAAGCCTTACCCTAACGCGTCCCCTAATACTAACCAGTACGCTAACACTAACCTGTACCCTAACACGTACGCTCACCCTAAATCGTTGACGTACCCTAACCTGTACCCTAAACCGTCCCCGTCCCCTAACCCTAACCCTAAACCTAGCCCTAAACCTAAACCTTACCCCAAGCCTTACCCTAACCCGACCCTTAATCCTAACCCGTACGCTTACACTAACCCATACCCTAACACGCACGCTCACCCTAAATCTTTGTCGTACCCTAACATGTACCCTAAACCATCCCCGTCCCCTAACCCTAACCCTAACCCTAACCCTAACACTTACCCGAAGCATTACACTAACCCGTCCCCTAATCCTAATCCGTACGCTAACACTAACCCGTGTCCTAACACGTACCCTCACCCTAAACCGTTTTCGTACCCTAACCTGTACCCTAAACCGTCACCGTCCCCTAGCCCTAACCCTAACCCTAACCCTTACGCGAAGCCTTACCCTAACCCGTCCCCAATCCTAACCCGTACGTTAACACTAACAAGTACCCTAACACATACGCTCACCCTAAACTGTTGTCGTACACTAACCTGTAACCTAATCCGTCCCCGTCCCCTAACCCTAACCCTAACCCTAACCCTAACCCTTACCCGAAGCCTTACCCTAATCTGTCCCCTAATCCTAACCCGTATGCTAACACTAACCCTTGCCCTAACACGTACACTCACCCTAAACCATTGTCGTACCCTAACCTGTACCCTGAACCGTCCCTGTACCCTAACCCTAACCCTAACTCTAACCCTAACCCTAACCCTAACACTTACCCGAAGCCTTACCCTAACCCGTCCCATAATCCTAACCCGTACGCTAACACTAACCAGTACCCTAACACGTATGCTCACCCTAAATCGATTTCGTACCCTAACCTGTACCCTAAACCATCCCCGTCCCCTAACCCTAACCCTAACACTATCCCTAACCCTTACCCGAAGCCTTACCCTAACTCGGCCCCCAATTCTAAACCATAAGCTAACACTAACCCGTACCCTAACACGTACGCTAACCCTAAAATTTTGTCGTACCCTAACCTGTAACCTAAGTCGTCCCCTTCCCCTAAGCCTAACCCTAACCCTAATACTTACCCGAAGCCTTACCCTAAACCGTCCCCTAATCCTAACCCTTACGCTAACACTAACCCGTGCCCTAAAACGAATGCTCACCCTAAACCGCTGTCGTACACTAACCTGTACCCTAAACCGTCCCCGTCCCCGTCCCCTAACCCTAACCCTAAACCTAACCCTTACCCGAAGCCTTACCCTAACCCGTCCCCTAATCCTAACCCGTACGCTAACACTAACCCGTGCCCTAACAGGTACGCTCACCCTAAAGCGTGGTCGTACCCTAACCTGTACACTAAACCGTCCCCATCCCCGTTCCCTAACCCTAACCCTATCCTAAACCCTACCCCTTACCCAAAGCCTTACCCTAACCCGTCCCATAATCCTAAATAATACGCTAAAACTACCCCATGTCCTAACACATACGCTCACCCTAAACCGTTGTCGTACCCTGACCTATACACTAAACCGTCCCTGTAGCCTAACCCTAACCCTAACCCTAACCCTAACCCTTACCCGAAGCCTTACCCTAACCCGTCCCATAATCCTACTCCGTACGCTAACACTAACCCGTACCCTAACACGTACGCTCACCCTAAACCGTTGTCGTACCATAACCTGTACCCTAAACCGTCCCCGTCCCCGTCCCCTAAACATAACCCTAAACCTCACCCTTACCCGTAGCCTTCCCCTAACCCGTCCCCTATTCCTAACCTATACGCTAACTCTAACCCGTACCCTAACATGTACGCTCACCCTAAAGAGTTGTCGTACACTAACCTCTACCCTAAACCGTCCCCGTCCCCGTCCCCTAACCCTAACCCTAACCCTAACCCTTACCCGAAGCCTTACCCTAACAAGTCCCCAATCCTAACCCGTACGCTAACACTAACACATACCCTAACAAGTACGCTCACCCTAAACCGTTGTCGTACCCTAACCTATACCCTAAACAGTCCCCGTACCCTAACCCTAACCCTAACCCAAACCCTTACCCGAAGCCTTACCCTAACCCGTCCCCTAATCCTAACCCGTACGCTAACACTAAACCTTACCCTAACACGTACGCACACTCTAAACTGTTGTCATATCCTATCCTGTACCCTAAACCTTCCCCGTGCCCGTCCCCTAACCCTAACCCTTACCCGAAGCCTTACCCTAACCTGTCCCCTAATCCTAACCCGTACGCTAACACTAACCCTTACCCTAACACGTACACACACCCTAAACTGTTGTCAAATCCTATCCTGTACCCTAAACCTTCCCCGTGCCCGTCCCCTAACCCTAACCCTTACCAGAAGCCTTACCCTAACCCGTCCCGTAATCCTAACCCGTACGCTAACACTAACCCGTACCCTAACATATACGCTCACCCTAAAACCTTGTCGTACCCTAACCTGTACCCTAAATCGTCCCTGTCCCCTAACCCTAACCCTAACCCTAACCTTAAACCTTACCCGACGCCTTACCCTAACCCGTCCCATAATCCTAACCCGTACGCTAACACTAACCCGTACCCTAACATGTACGCTCACCCTAAAACCTTGTCGTACCCTAACCTGTACCCTAAATCGTCCCTGTCCCCTAACCCTAACCCTAACCCTAACCTTAAACCTTACCCGACGCCTTACCCTAACCCGTCCCATAATCCTAACCCGTACGCTAACACTAACCCGTACCCTAACATGTACGCTCACCCTAAACTGTTATCGTACCCTAACCTGTACCCTAAACCGTCCCTGTCCCCGACCATTAACCCTAACCCTAACCCTAACCCTAACCCTTACTTGACGCCTTACCCTAACCCGTCCCCAAATCCTAACCCGTATGCTAACACTAACCCGTACCCTAACACGCACGCTCACCCTAAACCGTTGTCGTACACTAACATGTACCCTAAACCGTCCCCGTCCCCTAACCCTAACCCTAACCCTAAACCTAAACCTAACCCTTACCCGAAGCCTTACCATAACCCGTCCTCTAATCCTAACCCGTACGCTAACAGTAAACTGTGCCCTAACATGTACGCTGAATCTAAACCAATGTCCTACCCTAACCTGTACCCTAAACCATCCCACTCCCCTAACCCTAACCCTAACCCTAACCCTTACACCAAGCCTTACCCTAACCCGTGCCCTAATCCTAACCCGTACGCTAACACTAACCCATACCCTAACACGTACGCTCACCCTAAACCGCTGTCGTACACTAACCTGTACCCTAAACTGTCCCCGTCCCCGTCCCCGTCCACTAACCCTAATCCTAAACCTAACCCTTACCCGAAGCCTTACCCTAACCCGTCCCCTAATCCTAAACCATACGCTAACACTAACCCGTGCCCTAACACGTACGCTCACCCTAAAGTGTGGTTGTACCCTAACCAGTACACTAAACCGTCCCCGTCCCCGTTCCCTAACCCTAACCCTAACCCAAACCCTAAGCCTTACCCGAAGCCTTACCCTAACCCGTCTCATAATCCTAACCGATACGCTAAAACTAACCCATGCCCTAACACATACGCTCAACCTAAACCGTTGTCATACCCTAACCTGTACCCTAAACCGTCCCCGTCCCCTAAACCTAACCCTAATCCTTATGCGAAGCCTTACACTAACCCGTCCCCTAATCCTAACCCATACGCTAACTCTAACCCGTATCCTAACACGTACGCTCACCCTAAACCATTCTCATACACTAACCTGTACCCTAAACCATCCCCTTCAACTAACCTTAACCCTAACCCTTACCCGAAGCCTTACCATAACCCGTCCTCTAATCCTAACCTGTACGGTAAGAGTAAACTGTGCCCTAAAATGTACACTCAACCTAAACCATTGTCCTACCCTAACTTGTACCCTAAACCGTCCCCGTCCCCTAACCCTAACCCTAAACCTAGCCCTAAACCTAAACCTTACGCCAAGCCTTAACCTAACCCGACCCTTAATCCTAACCCGTACGCTAACACTAACCCATACCCTAACACGCACGCTCACCCTAAATCTTTGTCGTACCCTAACATGTACCCTAAACCGTCCCCGTCCCCTAACCCTAACCCTAACCCTAACCCTAACACTTACCCGAAGCATTACACTAACCCGTCACCTAATCCTAATCCGTACGCTAACACTAACCCGTGTCCTAACACGTACCCTCACCCTAAACCGTTGTCGTACCCTAACCTGTACCCTAAACCGTCAACGTCCCCTAGCCCTAACCCTAACCCTAACCCTTATGCGAAGCCTTACCCTAACCCGTCCCCAATCCTAACCCGTACGCTAACACTAACAAGTACCCTAACACATACGCTCACCCTAAACTGTTGTCGTACACTAACCTGTAACCTAAACCGTCCCCGTCCCCTAACCCTAACCCTAACCCTAACCCTAACCCTAACCCTTACCCGAAGCCTTACCCTAATCTGTCCCCTAATCCTAACCCGTATGCTAACACTAACCCTTGCCCTAACACGTACACTCACCCTAAACCATTGTCGTACCCTAACCTGTACCCTGAACCGTCCCTGTACCCTAACCCTAACCCTAACTCTAACCCTAACCCTAACCCTAACACTTACCCGAAGCCTTACCCTAACCCGTCCCATAATCCTAACCCGTACGCTAACACTAACCCGTACCCTAACACGTACGCTCACCCTAAACCGTTGACGTACCCTAACCTGTACCTTAAACCGTCCCCGTCCCCTAACCCTAACCCTAACCCTAACCCTTACCAGAAGCCTTACCCTAACCCGTCCCGTAATCCTAACCCGTACGCTAACACTAACCCGTACCCTAAAACGTACGCTCACCCTAAAACCTTGTCGTACCCTAACCTGTACCCTAAATCGTCCCTGTCCCCTAACCCTAACCCTAAACCTAACCTTAAACCTTACCCGAAGCCTTACCCTAACCGGTCCCCTAAACCTAACCCGCACGCTAACACTAACCCGTTCCCTAACACGTACGCTCACCCGAAACATTTGTCGTACACTAAGCTGTACCCTAAACCGTCCCCATTACCTAACACTAACCCGAACCCTAACCATAACCCTAAACCTTACCCGAAGCCTTACCCTAACCCGTCCCCTAATCCTAACCGTACGCTAACACTAACCCGTGCCCTAACACGTACGCTCACCCTAAAGCGTTGTCGTACCCTAACCTGTACCCTAAACCGTTCCTGTCCCTGTTCCCTAACCCTAACCCTAACCCAAACCCTAACCCTTACCCGAAGCCTTACACTAACCCATCCCAAAATCCTAAACGCTACGCTAACACTAACCCGTGCCCTAACACGTACGCTCACCCTAAACCGTTGTCGTACATTAACCTGTACCCTAAATCGTCCCTGTCCCCTAACACTAACCCTAACCCTAATCCTTACCCGAAGCCTTACCCTAACTCGTCCCCTAATTCTAACCCGTATGCTAACACTAACCTGTATCCTAACACATACGCTCACCCTAAAACTTTGTCGTACACTAAGCTGTACCCTAAATTGTCCCCGTCCCCTAACCCTAAACCTAACCCTTACACAAAGCCTTACCCTAACCCGTCCCCTAATCCTAACCCGTACGCTAACACTAACCCGTAACCCAACCCGTATGCTCAACCTAAACCGTTCTCGTACACTAACCTGTACCCTAAACCGTCCCGTCCCCGTCCCCTAACCCTAGCCCTTACCCGAAACCTTACCCTAACATGTCCCCTATTCCTAACCCGTACGCTAACACTATCCCGTACCCTTACACGTACGCTCACCTTAAAACGTTGTCGTACACTAACCTGTAACCTAAACCGTCTCCGTCCCCTAACCCTAACCCTAAACCTAGCCCTAAACCTAAACCTTACCCCAAGCCTTACCCTAACCCGACCCTTAATCCTAACCCGTACGCTAACACTAACCCATACCCTAACACGCACGCTCACCCTAAATCTTTGTCTTACCCTAACATGTACCCTAAACCGTCCCCGTCCCATAACCCTAACCCTAACGCTAACCCTAACACTTACCCGAAGCATTACACTAACCTGTCCCCTAATCCTAATCCGTACGCTAACACTAACCCGTGTCCTAACACGTACCCTCACCCTAAACCGTTGTCGTACCCTAACCTGTACCCTAAACCGTCACCGTCCCCTAGCCCTAACCCTAACCCTAACCCTTACGCGAAGCCTTACCCTAACCCGTCCCCAATCCTAACCCGTACGCTAACACTAACAAGTACCCTAACACATACGCTCACCCTAAACTGTTGTCGTACACTAACCTGTAACCTAAACCGTCCCCGTCCCCTAACCCTAACCCTAACCCTAACCCTAACCCTAACCCTAACCCTAACCCTTACCCGAAGCCTTACCCTAATCTGTCCCCTAATCCTAACCCGTATGCTAACACTAACCCTTGCCCTAACACGTACACTCACCCTAAACCATTGTCGTACCCCAACCTTTACCCTGAACCGTCCCTGTACCCTAACCCTAACCCTAACTCTAACCCTAACCCTAACCCTAACACTTACCCGAAGCCTTACCCTAACCCGTCCCATAATCCTAACCCGTACGCTAACACTAACCCGTACCCTAACACGTACGCTCACCCTAAATCGTTTTCGTACCCTAACCTGTACCCTAAACCATCCCCGTCCCCTAACCCTAACCCTAACACTATCCCTAACCCTTACCCGAAGCCTTACCCTAACTCGGCCCCCAATTCTAAACCATACGCTAACACTAACCCGTACCCTAACACGTACGCTCACCCTAAAACTTTGTCGTACCCTAACCTGTACCCTAAGTCGTCCCCTTCCCCTAACCCTAACCCTAAACCTAACCCTTACCCGAAGCCTTACCCTAACCCGTCCCCTAATCCTAACCCGTACGCTAACACTAACCCGTGCCCTAACAGGTACGCTCAACCTAAAGCGTGGTCGTACCCTAACCTGTACACTAAACCGTCCCCGTCCCCGTTCCCTAACCCTAACCCTATCCCAAACCCTACCCCTTACCCGAAGCCTTACCCTAACCCGTCCCATAATCCTAAATAATACGCTAAAACTACCCCATGCCCTAACACATACGCTCACCCTAAACCGTTGTCGTACCCTAACCTGTACCCTAAACCGTCCCTGTAGCCTAACCCTAACCCTAACCCTAACCCTAACCCTTACCCGAAGCCTTACCCTAAACCGTCCCCAATCCTAACCCGTACGCTAACACTAACCCGTACCCTAACACGTACGCTCACCCTAAACCGTTGTCGTACCATAACCTGTACCTAAACCATCCCCGTCCCCGTCCCCTAAACTTAACCCTAAACCTCACCCTTACCCGTAGCCTTACCCTAACCCGTCCCCTATTCCTAACCTATACGCTAACTCTAACCCGTACCCTAACATGTACGCTCACCCTAAAGAGTTGTCGTACACTAACCTCTACCCTAAACCGTCCCCGTCCCCGTCCCCTAACCCTAACCCTAACCCTAACCCTTACCCGAAGCCTTACCCTAACAAGTCACCAATCCTAACCCGTACGCTAACACTAACACATACCCTAACACGTACGCTCACCCTAAACCGTTGTCGTACCCTAGCCTATACCCTAAACAGTCCCCGTACCCTAACCCTAACCCTAACCCTAACCCTTACCCGAAGCCTTACCCTAACCCGTCCCCTAATCCTAACCCGTACGCTAACACTAAACCTTACCCTAACACGTACGCACACTCTAAACTGTTGTCATATCCTATCCTGTACCCTAAACCTTCCCCGTGCCCGTCCCCTAACCCTAACCCTAACCCTTACCCGAAGCGTTACCCTAACCTGTCCCCTAATCCTAACCCGAACGCTAACACTAACCCATGCCCTAACACATACGCTCACCCTAAAGCGTTGTCGTTCCCTAACCTGTACCCTAAACCGTCCCCGTCCCCTAACCCTAACACTAACCCTAAAACTAACCCTTAGCCGAAGCCTTCCGTTAACCCGCCCCCTAATCCTAACCCGTACGCTAACCCTAACCTGTACCCTAACACGTACGCTCACACTAAACCGTTGTCGTACCCTAAACTGTACCCTGAACCGTCCCCATCCCCAAACCCTAACCCTAACCCTTACCCGAAGCCTTACACTAACCTGTCCCCTAATCCTAACCCGTACGCTAACACTAACCCGTACCCTAACACATAGGCTCACTCTAAACCGTTCTCGTACATTAACCTGTACCCTAAACCGTCCCCATCCCCTAACCCTAACCCTAACCCTTACCTGGAGCCTTACCCTAACCTGTCCTCTAATCCTAAACCGTACGCTAACACTAACCCGTACCCTAACATGTTCGCTCACCCTAAACCGTTATCTTAACCTAAGCTGTACCCTAAACAGTCGCCGTCACCTAAACATAACCGTAACCCTAACCCTAACACTAACACTTACCCGAAGGCTTACCCTAACCCGTCCCCTAATCCTAAACCGTACGCTAACACTAACCCGTACCCTAACACGTACGCTCACCCTAAACCGTTGTCGTAGCCTAACCTGTACCCTAAACCCTCCCCATGCCCTAACACTTACCCTAAACCTAACCCTAACCCTAACCCTTACCCGAAGCCTTACCCTAACCCATCACCTAAGCGGAACCCGTACGCTAACACTAACCAATACCCTATCACGTACGCTCACCCTAAACCGTTGTTGTACCCTAACCTGTACCCTAAACCCTCCCCATCCCCTAACCCTAACCCTAAACCTAACCCTAAACCTAACCCTTACCCGAAGCTTATCCTAACCCGTCCCCTAATCCTAACCTGTTCGCTAACACTAACACATACCCTACCACGTACGCTCACCCTAAAGCATTGTTGTACCCTAACGTGTACCCTAAACCGTTCCCGTGCCCTAACCCTAACCCTAACCCTAACCCAAACCCTAACCCTTACCCGGAGCCTTACCCTAACCCGTCCCCTAATCCTAACCCGTACGCTAACACTAACCTGTGCCCTAACACGTACGCTCAACCTAAACCATTGTCGTACACTAACCTGTACCCTAAACCGTCCCCTAACCCTAACCCTAACCCTAACACTTACCCGAATCCTTACCCTAACCCGTCCTCTAATCCTAACCTGTACGCTAACAGTAAACTGTGCCCTAACATGTACCCTCACCCTAAACCGTTGTCCTACCCTAACCTGTACCCTAAACCGTCCCCGTCCGTAACCGTAACCCTAACACATACCCGAAGCCTTACACTAACCCGTGTCCTAATCCTAACCCGTACGTTAACACTAACCCGTAACCTAACATGTACGCTCACCCTAAACCGTTGTCGTACCCCAACCTGTACCCTAAACCGTCCCCGTCCCCTAACCCTAACCCTAACCCTAAACCAAAACCTAAACTTTACCCGAAGCTTTACCCTAACCCATCCCATAATCCTATCCCGTACGCTAACCCTAACCCGTACCCTACCACGTACGCTCACCCTAAACCGTTGTCGTACCCTAACCTGTACCCTAAACCGTCCCCGTCCCCTAACAGTAACCCTAAACCTAACCCTAACCCTTAACCGAAGCCTTACCCTAACCCGTCCCTTAATCCTAACCCGTACGCTAACACTAAACCGAGTCCTAACACGTACACTCACCCTAAAACTTTGTCGTACCCTAACCTGTACCCTAAACCGTCCCCATCCCGTAACCCTTACCCTAACCCTAACAATTACCCGAATCCTTAACCTAACCCGTCCTCTAATCCTAACACGTACGCTAACAGTAAACCGTGCCCTAACACATACGCTCACCCTAAACCGTTGTCGTACCCTAACCTGTACCCTAAACCGTCCCCGTTCCCTAACCCTAACCCTAACCATAACCCTTACCCGAAGCCTTACCCTAACCCGTCCCCTGAACCTCTCACGTACGCTAACACTAACCCATACCCTATCACGTACGCTCACCCTAAACATTTGTCGTACACTAACCTGTACCCTAAACCGTCCCCATACCTTAACCCTAACCGTAACCCTAACCCTAACCTTAACCCTAAGGCTTACCCGAAGCCTTACCCTAACCCGTCCCCTAATACTAACCAGTACGCTAACACTAACCCGTACCCTAACACGTACGTTCACCCTAAACCGTTGACGTACCCTAACCTGTACCCTAAACCTTCCCCGTCCCCTAACCCTAACCCTAACCCTAACCCTTACCAGAAGCCTTACCTTAACCCGTCCCCAATCCTAACCCGTACGCTAACACTAACAAGTACCCTAACACATACGCTCACCCTAAACTGTTGTCGTACACTAACCTGTAACCTAAACCGTCCCCGTCCCCTAACCCTAACTCTAAGCCTAACCCTAACCCTAACCCTTACCCGAAGCCTTACCCTAATCTGTCCCCTAATCCTAACCCGTATGCTAACACTAACCCTTGCCCTAACACGTACACTCACCCTAAACCATTGTCGTACCCTAACCTGTACCCTGAACCGTCCCTGTACCCTAACCTTAACCCTAACTCTAACCCTAACCCTAACCCTAACACTTACCCGAAGCCTTACCCTAACCCGTCCCATAATCCTAACCCGTACGCTAACACTAACCCGTACCCTAACACGTACGCTCACCCTAAACCGTTGACGTACCCTAACCTGTACCCTAAACCGTCCCCGTCCCCTAACCCTAACCCTAACCCTAACCCTTACCAGAAGCCTTACCCTAACCCGTCCCGTAATCCTAACCCGTACGCTAACAGTAACCCGTACCCTAACACGTACGCTCACCCTAAAACCTTGTCGTACCCTAACCTGTACCCTAAATCGTCCCTGTCCCCTAACCCTAACCCTAACCCTAACCTTAAACCTTACCCGACGCCTTACCCTAACCCGTCCCATAATCCTAACCCGTACGCTAACACTAACCCGTACCCTAACATGTATGCTCACCCTAAACTGTTATCGTACCCTAACCTGTACCCTAAACCGTCCCTGTCCCCGACCCTTAACCCTAACCCTTACTTGACGCCTTACCCTAACCCGTCCCCAAATCCTAACCCGTACGCTAACACTAACCCGTACCCTAACACGCACGCTCACCCTAAACCGTTGTCGTACCGTAACATGTACCCTAAACCGTCCCCGTCCCCTAACCCTAACCCTAACCCTAAACCTAAACCTAACCCTTACCCGAAGCCTTACCATAACCCGTCCTCTAATCCTAACCCGTACGCTAACAGTAAACTGTGCCCTAACATGTACGCTGAACCTAAACCATTGTCCTACCCTAACCTGTACCCTAAACCGTCCCACTCCCCTAACCCTAACCCTAACCCTAACCCTAACCCTTACACCAAGCCTTACCCTAACCCGTGCCCTAATCCTAACCCGTACGCTAACACTAACCCATACCCTAACACGTACGCTCACCCTAAACCGCTGTCGTACACTAACCTGTACCCTAAACCGTCCCCGTCCCCGTCCCCGTCCCCGTCCCCTAACCCTAAACCTAACCCTTACCCGAAGCCTTACCCTAACCCGTCCCCTAATCCTAACCCGTACGCTAACACTAACCCGTGCCCTAACACGTACGCTCACCCTAAAGTGTGGTTGTACCCTAACCAGTACACTAAACCGTCCCCGTCCCCGTTTCCTAACCCTAACCCTAACCCAAACCCTAAGCCTTACCCGAAGCCTTACCCTAACCCGTCTCATAATCCTAACCGATACGCTAAAACTAACCCATGCCCTAACACATACGCTCACCCTAAACCGTTGTCATACCCTAACCTGTACCCTAAACCGTCCCCGTCCCCTAACCCTAACCCTAATCCTTACCCGAAGCCTTACACTAACCCGTCCCCTAATCCTAACCCATACGCTAACTCTAACCCGTATCCTAACACGTACGCTCACCCTAAACCATTCTCATACACTAACCTGTACCCTAAACCATCCCCGTCAACTAACCTTAACCCTAACCCTTACCCGAAGCCTTACCATAACCCGTCCTCTAATCCTAACCCGTACGCTAACAGTAAACTGTGCCCTAAAATGTACACTCAACCTAAACCATTGTCCTACCCTAACTTGTAACCTAAACCTTCCCCGTCCCCTAACCCTAACCCTAAACCTAGCCCTAAACCTAAACCTTACCCCAAGCCTTACCCTAACCCGACCCTTAATCCTAACCCGTACGCTAACACTAACCCATACCCTAACACGCACGCTCACCCTAAATCTTTGTCGTACCCTAACATGTACCCTAAACCGTCCCCGTCCCCTAACCCTAACCCTAACCCTAACCCTAACACTTACCCGAAGCATTACACTAACCCGTCCCGTAATCCTAATCCGTACGCTAACACTAACTCGTGTCCTAACACGTACCCTCACCCTAAACCGTTGTCGTACCCTAACCTGTATCCTAAACCGTCACCGTCGCCTAGACCTAACCCTAACCCTAACCCTTACGTGAAGCCTTACCCTAACCCGTCCCCAATCCTAACCCGTACGCTAACACTAACAAGTACCCTAACACATACGCTCACCCTAAACTGTTGTCGTACACTAACCTGTAACCTAAACCGTCCCCGTCCCCTAACCCTAACTCTAAGCCTAACCCTAACCCTAACCCTTACCCGAAGCCTTACCCTAATCTGTCCCCTAATCCTAACCCGTATGCTAACACTAACCCTTGCCCTAACACGTACACTCACCCTAAACCATTGTCGTACCCTAACCTGTACCCTGAACCGTCCCTGTACCCTAACCTTAACCCTAACTCTAACCCTAACCCTAACCCTAACACTTACCCGAAGCCTTACCCTAACCCGTCCCATAATCCTAACCCGTACGCTAACACTACCCCGTACCCTAACACGTACGCTCACCCTAAAACGTTGACGTACCCTAACCTGTACCCTAAACCGTCCCCGTCCCCTAACCCTAACCCTAAACCTAACCCTTACCAGAAGCCTTACCCTAACCCGTCCCGTAATCCTAACCCGTACGCTAACAGTAACCCGTACCCTAACACGTACGCTCACCCTTAATCGTTTTCGTACCCTAACCTGTACCCTAAACCATCCCCGTCCCCTAACCCTAACCCTAACACTATCCCTAACCCTTACCCGAAGCCTTACCCTAACTCGGCCCCCAATTCTAAACCATACGCTAACACTAACCCGTACCCTAACACGTACGGTCACCCTAAAACTTTGTCGTACCCTAACCTGTACCCTAAGTCCTCCCCTTCCCCTAAGCCTAACCCTAACCCTAATACTTACCCGAAGCCTTACCCTAAACCGTCCCCTAATCCTAACCCGTACGCTAACACTAACCGGTGCCCTAAAACGAATGCTCACCCTAAACCGCTGTCGTACAATAACCTGTACCCTAAACCGTCCCCGTCCCCTAACCCTAACCCTAAACCTAACCCTTACCCGAAGCCTTACCCTAACCCGTCCCCTAATCCTAACCCGTACGCTAACACTAACCCGTGCCCTAACAGGTACGCTCACCCTAAAGCGTGGTCGTACCCTAACCTGTACACTAAACCGTCCCCGTCCCCGTTCCCTAACCCTAACCATATCCCAAACCCTACCCCTTACCCGAAGCCTTACCCTAACCCGTCCCATAATCCTAAATAATACGCTAAAACTACCCCATGCCCTAACACATACGCTCACCCTAAACCGTTGTCGTACCCTAACCTGTACCCTAAACCGTCCCTGTAGCCTAACCCTAACCCTAACCCTAACCCTAACCCTTACCCGAAGCCTTACCCTAACCCGTCCCATAATCCTACTCCGTACGCTAACACTAACCCGTACCCTAACACGTACGCTCACCCTAAACCGTTGTCGTACCATAACCTGTACCCTAAACCATCCCCGTCCCCGTCCCCTAAACTTAACCCTAAACCTCACCCTTACCCGTAGCCTTACCCTAACTCGTCCCCTATTCCTAACCTATACGCTAACTCTAACCCGTACCCTAACATGTACGCTCACCCTAAAGAGTTGTTGTACACTAACCTCTACCCTAAATCTTCCCCGTGCCCGTCCCCTAACCCTAACCCTAACCCTTACCCGAAGCCTTACCCTAACCTGTCCCCTAATCCTAACCCGTACGCTAACACTAACCCGTGCCCTAACACATACGCTCACCCTAAAGCGTTGTCGTACACTAACCTGTACCCTAAACCGTCCCCGTCCCCTAACCCTAACACTAACCCTAATACTAACCCTTACCCGAAGCCTTCCGTTAACCCGCCCCCTAATCCTAACCCGTACGCTAACCCTAACCCGTACCCTAACACGTACGCTCACCCTAAACCGTTGTCGTACCCTAAACTGTACCCTGAACCGTCCCCATCCCCAAACCCTAACCCTAACCCTTACCCGAAGCCTTACACTAACCTGTCCCCTAATCCTAACCCGTACGCTAACACTAACCCGTACCCTAACACATAGGCTCACTCTAAACCGTTCTCGTACACTAACCTGTACCCTAAACCGTCCCCATCCCCTAACCCTGACCCTAACCCTTACCCGGAGCCTTATCCTAACCCGTCCTCTAATCCTAAACCGTACGCTAACACTAACCCGTACCCTAACATGTTCGCTCACCGTAAACCGTTATCTTAACCTAAGCTGTACCCTAAACAGTCCCCGTCGCCTAAACATAACCGTAACCCTAACCCTAACACTTACCCGAATCCTTACCCTAACCCGTCCTCTAATCCTAACCTGTACGCTAACAGTAAACTGTGCCCTAACATGTACCCTCACCCTAAACCGTTGTCCTACCCTAACCTGTACCCTAAACCGTCCCCGTCCCTAACCGTAACCCTAACACATACCCGAAGCCTTACCCTAACCCGTGTCCTAATCCTAACCCGTACGTTAACACTAACCCGTACCCTAACACGTACGCTCACCCTAAACCGTTGTCGTACCCCAACCTGTACCCTAAACCGTCCCTGTCCCCTAACCCTAACCCTAACCCTAAACCAAAACCTAACCTTTACCCGAAGTTTTACCCTAACCCATCCCATAATCCTATCCCGTACGCTAACCCTAACCCATACCCTACCACGTACGCTCACCCTAAACCGTTGTCGTACCCTAACCTGTACCCTAAACCGTCCCCGTCCCCTAACAGTAACCCTAAACCTAACCCTAACCCTAACCCTTACCCGAAGCCTTACCCTAACCCGTCCCTTAATCCTAACCCGTACGCTAACACTAAACCGAGTCCTAACACGTACGCTCACCCTAAAACTTTGTCGTACCCTAACCTGTACCCTAAACCGTCCCCATCTCGTAACTCTTACCCTAACCCTAACAATTACCCGAATCCTTAACCTAACCCGTCCTCTAATCCTAACACGTACGCTCACAGTAAACCGTGCCCTAACACATACGCTCACCCTAAACCGTTGTCGTACCCTAACCTGTACCCTAAACCGTCCCCGTTCCCTAACCCTAACCCTAACCATAACCCTTACCCGAAGCCTTACCCTAACCCGTCCCCTGATCCTATCACGTACGCTAACACTAACCCATACCCTATCACGTACGCTCACCCTAAACATTTGTCATACACTAACCTGTACCCTAAACCGTCCCCGTCCCTTAACCCTAACCGTAACCCTAACCCTAACCCTAACCCTAACGCTTACCCGAAGCCTTACCCTAACGCGTCCCCTAATACTAACCAGTACGCTAACACTAACCTGTACCCTAACACGTACGCTCACCCTAAATCGTTGACGTACCCTAACCTGTACCCTAAACCGTCCCCGTCCCCTAACCCTAACCCTAAACCTAGCCCTAAACCTAAACCTTACCCCAAGCCTTACCCTAACCCGACCCTTAATCCTAACCCGTACGCTTACACTAACCCATACCCTAACACGCACGCTCACCCTAAATCTTTGTCGTACCCTAACATGTACCCTAAACCGTCCCCGTCCCCTAACCCTAACCCTAACCCTAACCCTAACACTTACCCGAAGCATTACACTAACCCGTCCCCTAATCCTAATCCGTACGCTAACACTAACCCGTGTCCTAACACGTACCCTCACCCTAAACCGTTTTCGTACCCTAACCTGTACCCTAAACCGTCACCGTCCCCTAGCCCTAACCCTAACCCTAACCCTTACGCGAAGCCTTACCCTAACCCGTCCCCAATCCTAACCCGTACGCTAACACTAACAAGTACCCTAACACATACGCTCACCCTAAACTGTTGTCGTACACTAACCTGTAACCTAATCCGTCCCCGTCCCCTAACCCTAACCCTAACCCTAACCCTAACCCTTACCCGAAGCCTTACCCTAATCTGTCCCCTAATCCTAACCCGTATGCTAACACTAACCCTTGCCCTAACACGTACACTCACCCTAAACCATTGTCGTACCCTAACCTGTACCCTGAACCGTCCCTGTACCCTAACCCTAACCCTAACTCTAACCCTAACCCTAACCCTAACACTTACCCGAAGCCTTACCCTAACCCGTCCCATAATCCTAACCCGTACGCTAACACTAACCAGTACCCTAACACGTATGCTCACCCTAAATCGATTTCGTACCCTAACCTGTACCCTAAACCATCCCCGTCCCCTAACCCTAACCCTAACACTATCCCTAACCCTTACCCGAAGCCTTACCCTAACTCGGCCCCCAATTCTAAACCATAATCTAACACTAACCCGTACCCTAACACGTACGCTAACCCTAAAATTTTGTCGTACCCTAACCTGTACCCTAAGTCGTCCCCTTCCCCTAAGCCTAACCCTAACCCTAATACTTACCCGAAGCCTTACCCTAAACCGTCCCCTAATCCTAACCCTTACGCTAACACTAACCCGTGCCCTAAAATGAATGCTCACCCTAAACCGCTGTCGTACACTAACCTGTACCCTAAACCGTCCCCGTCCCCGTCCCCTAACCCTAACCCTAAACCTAACCCTTACCCGAAGCCTTACCCTAACCCGTCCCCTAATCCTAACCCGTACGCTAACACTAACCCGTGCCCTAACAGGTACGCTCACCCTAAAGCGTGGTCGTACCCTAACCTGTACACTAAACCGTCCCCATCCCCGTTCCCTAACCCTAACACTATCCCAAACCCTACCCCTTACCCAAAGCCTTACCCTAACCCGTCCCATAATCCTAAATAATACGCTAAAACTACCCCATGTCCTAACACATACGCTCACCCTAAACCGTTGTCGTACCCTGACCTATACACTAAACCGTCCCTGTAGCCTAACCCTAACCCTAACCCTAACCCTAACCCTTACCCGAAGCCTTACCCTAACCCGTCCCATAATCCTACTCCGTACGCTAACACTAACCCGTACCCTAACACGTACGCTCACCCTAAACCGTTGTCGTACCGTAACCTGTACCCTAAACCGTCCCCGTCCCCGTCCCCTAAACATAACCCTAAACCTCACCCTTACCCGTAGCCTTCCCCTAACCCGTCCCCTATTCCTAACCTATACGCTAACTCTAACCCGTACCCTAACATGTACGCTCACCCTAAAGAGTTGTCGTACACTAACCTCTACCCTAAACCGTCCCCGTCCCCGTCCCCTAACCCTAACCCTAACCCTAACCCTTACCCGAAGCCTTACCCTAACAAGTCCCCAATCCTAATCCGTACGCTAACACTAACACATACCCTAACACGTACGCTCACCCTAAACCGTTGTCGTACCCTAACCTATACCCTAAACAGTCCCCGTACCCTAACCCTAACCCTAACCCAAACCCTTACCCGAAGCCTTACCCTAACCCGTCCCCTAATCCTAACCCGTACGCTAACACTAAACCTTACCCTAACACGTACGCACACTCTAAACTGTTGTCATATCCTATCCTGTACCCTAAACCTTCCCCGTGCCCGTCCCCTAACCCTAACCCTTACCCGAAGCCTTACCCTAACCCGTCCCATAATCCTAACCCGTACGCTAACACTAACCCGTACCCTAACACGTACGCTCACCCTAAACCGTTGACGTACCCTAACCTGTACCTTAAACCGTCCCCGTCCCCTAACCCTAACCCTAACCCTAACCCTTACCAGAAGCCTTACCCTAACCCGTCCCGTAATCCTAACCCGTACGCTAACACTAACCCGTACCCTAACACGTACGCTCACCCTAAAACCTTGTCGTACCCTAACCTGTACCCTAAATCGTCCCTGTCCCCTAACCCTAACCTTAAACCTTACCCGAAGCCTTACCCTAATCGGTCCCCTAAACCTAACCCGCACGCTAACACTAACCCGTGCCCTAACACGTACGCTCACCCGAAACATTTGTCGTACACTAAGCTGTACCCTAAACCGTCCCCATTACCTAACACTAACCCGAACCCTAACCATAACCCTAAACCTTACCCGAAGCCTTACCCTAACCCGTCCCCTAATCCTAACCGTACGCTAACACTAACCCGTGCCCTAACACGTACGCTCACCCTAAAGCGTTGTCGTACCCTAACCTGTACCCTAAACCGTTCCTGTCCCTGTTCCCTAACCCTAACCCTAACCCAAACCCTAACCCTTACCCAAAGCCTTACACTAACCCATCCCAAAATCCTAAACGCTACGCTAACACTAACCCGTGCCCTAACACGTACGCTCACCCTAAACCGTTGTCGTACATTAACCTGTACCCTAAATCGTCCCTGTCCCCTAACACTAACCCTAACCCTAATCCTTACCCGAAGCCTTACCCTAATTCGTCCCCTAATTCTAACCCGTATGCTAACACTAACCTGTATCCTAACACATACGCTCACCCTAAAACTTTGTCGTACACTAAGCTGTACCCTAAATTGTCCCCGTCCCCTAACCCTAAACCTAACCCTTACACAAAGCCTTACCCTAACCCGTCCCCTAATCCTAACCCGTACGCTAACACTAACCCGTAACCCAACCCGTATGCTCAACCTAAACCGTTCTCGTACACTAACCTGTACCCTAAACCGTCCCGTCCCCGTCCCCTAATCCTAGCCCTTACCCGAAACCTTACCCTAACATGTCCCCTATTCCTAACCCGTACGCTAACACTATCCCGTACCCTTACACGTACGCTCACCTTAAAACGTTGTCGTACACTAACCTGTAACCTAAAACGTCTCCGTCCCCTAACCCTAACCCTAACCCTTACCCGGAGCCTTACCCTAACCTGTCCCCTAATCCTAACCCGTACGCTAACACTAACCCTTGCCCTAACACGTACGCTCACCCTAAACCGTTGTCGTACCCTAAACCGTCCCTCTACCCTAACCCTAACCCTAACCCTTATCCTAACCCTAAAGCTTACCCGAAGCCTTAACCTAACCCGTCCCCTAATCCTAACCCGTATGCTAACACTAACCCGTCCCCTAACACGTAATCTCACCCTAAACCGTTGTCGTACCCTAACCTATACCCTAAACCGTCACCGTCCCCGTCCCCTATCCCTAACCCTAAGCCTAACCCTGAAGCTTACCCGAAGCCTTACCCTAACCCGTCCCCTAATTCTAACCCGTACGGTAACACTAACCCGTACCCTAACACGTACCCTCACCCTAAACGGTTGTCGTACCCTAACCTGTACCCTAAACCGTGTCCATCCCCTAAACCTAACCCTAACCCTAACCCTAACCTTAACCCTTACCCGAAGCCTTACCCTAACCCGTCCCCTAATCCTAACCCGTACACTAACACTAACACGTACCCTAACACTTACGGTCACCCTGAACCATTGTCGTACCCTAAACTGTACCCTAAACCGTCCCCGTCCCCTAACCCTAACCCTAACCCTAACCCTAACCCTAACCCTTACCCGAAGCCTTATCCTAACCCGTCCCCTAATCCTAAACTGTACGCTGACACTAACACGTACCCTAACACGTACGATCACCCTAAACCGTTGTCGTAACCTAACCTGTACCCTAAACCGTCCCCGTCCCCGTCACCTAACCATAACGCTAAGCCTAACCCTGAAGCTTACCCGAAGCCTTACCCTAACCCGTCCCCAATCCTAACCCGTACTGTAACACTAACCCGTACCCTAACACGTACACTCACCCTAAACCGTTGTCGTACACTAAACTGTACCCTAAACCGTGTCCGTCCCCTAAACCTAACACTAAACCTAAACCTAACCCTAACCCTTACCCGAAGCCTTACCCTAACCCGTCCCCTAAACATAACCCGTACGCGAACACTAACACGTACCCTAACACGTACGGTCACCCTGAACCGTTGTCGTACACTAAACTGTACCCTAAACCGTCCCCGTCCCTTAACCCTAACCCTAACCCTAACCCTAACCAAAACCCTAATCCTTACCCGAAGCCTTATCATAACCCGTCCCCTAATCCTAACCCATACATTAACACTAAACCGTAACCTAACACCTACGCTCACCCTAAACCGTTGTCGTACACTAACCTGTACCCTAAACCGTCCCTGTCCCCTACACCTAACCATAACCCTAACCCTAACACTAACCCTTACCCGAAGCCTTACCCTAACCCGTCCCCCAATCCTAACCCGTACGCTAACACTAACACGTACCCTAACACTTACGGTCACCCTGAACCATTGTCGTACCCTAAACTGTTCCCTAAACCGTCCCCGTCCCTTAACCCTAACCCTAACCCTAACCCGAACCCTAAGCCTAATCCTTACCCGAAGCCTTACCATAACCCGTCCCCTAATCCTAACCTGTACGCTAACACTAAACCGTAACCTATCACGTACGCTCACACTAAACTGTTGTCGTACCCTAACCTGTACCCTAAACCGTCCCTGGCCCCTAACCCTAACTCTAACACTAACCCTTACCCGAAGCCTAACACTAACCCGTCCCCTAATCCTAAGCCGTGCGCTAACAATAACCCATAACCCAACATGTACGCTCAAACTAAACCGTTGTCGTACCCTAAACTGTCCCCATCCCCTAACCCTAACCCTAACCCTAACCCTAACCCTTACCCGAAGCCTTACCCTAACCCGTCCCCTAATCCTAACCCGTATGCTAACACTAACCCGTACCCTAACACGTACGCTCACCCTAAAACGTTGTTGTACCCAAACTTTTGCCCTAAACCGTCCCCGTCCCCGTCCCCTAACCCTAACGCTAACCCTTACCCAAAGCCTTACCCTAACACGTCCCCTAATCCTAACCCGTACGCTAACACTAAACCGTACCTTAACACGTACGCTCACTCTAAACAGTTGTCGTACCCTAACCTGTACCCTAAACCGTCCCCGTCCCCTAACCCTAACCCTAACCCTAACCCTAACCCTTACACAAAGCCTTACCGTAACCTGTCCCCTAATCCTAACCCATATGCTAACACTAAGCCGTACCCTAACACGTATGCTCACCCTAAACCATTGTCGTACCCTAACCTGTACCCTAAACCATCCCCGTGCCCTAACCCTAACCCTATCCCTAACCCTAACCCTAACCCTAACCCTTACTCGAAGCCTTCCCATAACCCGTCCCCTAATGCTAACCCGTACGTTAACACTAACCCGTAACCTAACACGTACGCTCACCCTAAACCGTTGTCGTACCCTAGCCTGTAACCTAAACCGTCCCTGTCCCCTAGCCCTAACAGTAAACCTAACCCTAACACTAACCCTTACCCGAAGCCTTTCCCTAACCCGTACCCTAATCCTAACCCGTACGCTAACACTAACTTGTACCCTAAAGCGTACGCTCACCCTAAACCGTTGTTGTACCCTAACCTGTACCCTAAACCGTCCCCGTCCCCTAACCATAACCCTAACCCTAAACCTTACCCGAAGCCTTACACTAACCCGTCCCCTAATCCTAAACCGTACGTTGACACTAACACGTAGCCTAACACGTACGCTCACCCTAAACCGTTTTCGTACACTAACCTGTACCCTAAACCGTGTCCGTCCCCTATACCTAACCCTAACCCTAACCCTAAACCTAACCCTTACACGAAGCCTTACCCTTACCCGTCCCCTAATCCTAACCCGTACGCTAACAATAACACGTACCCTAAAACGTACGGTCACCCTGAACCATTGTCGTACCCTAAACTGTACCCTAAACCGTACCCGTCCCTTAACCCTAACCCTAACCCTAACCCTAACCCTAACCCTAATTCTTTCCTGAAGCCTTAACATAACCCGTCCCCTAAACCTAACCCGTACACTAACATTAAATTGTAACCTAACACGTACGCTCACACTAAACCGTTGTCGTACTCTAACCTGTACACTAAACCCTCCCTGTCCCCTAACCCTAACCGTAACCCTAACCCTATCACTAACCCTTACCCAAAGCCTAACACTAACCCGTCCCCTAATCCTAAGCCGTGTGCTAACAGTAACCCATACCCCAACATGTACGCTCAACCTAAACCGTTGTCGTACCCTAAACTGTCCCCATCCCCTAACCCTAACCCTAACCCTAACCCCAACCCTAACCCTTACCCGAAGCCTTACCCTAACCCGTCCCCTAATCCTAACCGGTACGCTAACACTAACCCGTACCCTAACACGTACACTCACCCTAAAACTTTGTCGTACCCTAAACTGTACCCTAAACCGTCCCCGTCCCCTAACCCTAACCCTAACCCTTACCCGAAGCCTTACCCTAACCCGTCCCCTAATGCTAACCCGTACGCTAACACTAACCCGTACCCTAACACGTACGCTCACCCTAAACCGTAGTTGTACCCTTACCTGTACCCTAAACCATCCCCATCCCCTAACCCTAACCCTAACCCTTACCGGAAGCCTTAACCTAACCCGTCCCCTAATCCTAACCCGTACGCTAACACTAAACAGTACCCTAACACGTACGCTCACCCTAAACCGTGGACGTACCCTAACCTGTACCTTAAACCGTCCCCATCCCCTAACCCTAACCCGAACCCTAACACTAACCCTTACCCGAATACTTAACCTAACCTGTTCCCTACTCCTAACCCGTACGCTAACACTAACCCGTACCCTAACACGTACGCTCACCCTAAACCACTGTCATACCCTAACCTGTACCCTAAACAGTCCCCGTCCCCTAACCCTAACCCTAACCCTAACTCTTACCTGAAGCCTTACACTAACCCGTACCCTAATCCTAACCCGTACGCTATCACTAAACCGTACCCTGAGACGTACGCTCACCCTAAAAGGTTGTCGTACTCTAACCTGTACCCTACACCGTCCCCTAACCCTAACCCTAACCCTTACCCGAAGCCTTACCCTAACCCGTCCCCTAATCCTAAACCGTACGCTAACACTAACCCGTGCCCTAACACATACGCTCACCCTAAAGCGTTGTCGTACCCTAACCTGTACCCTAAACCGTCCCCGTCCCCGTCCCCTAACCCTAACCCTAACCCTAACCGTAACACTTACCCGAAGCCTTACCCTAACACGTCCCCTAATCCTAACCCGTATGCTAACACTAACCCGTACCCTAACACGTACGCTCACCCTAAACCATTGTCCTACCCTAACCTGTACCCTAAACCGTCCCCGTCCCCGTCCCCTAAACCTAACACTAACCCTAACCCTAACCATTCCCCAAAGCCTTACCCTAACCGTCCCCTAATCCTAAACCGTACGCTCACACTAACCCGTGCCCTAACACGTACGCTCACCCTGAACTGTTGTCGTACCCTAACCTGTACCCTAAACCGTCCCCGTCCCCTAAACCTAACCCTAACCTCACCCTAATCCTATCCCTTACCCAAAGCCTTACCCTAACCCGTCCCCTAATCCTAACCCGTACACTAACACTAACCCGTGCCCTAAAACATACACTCAACCTAAACCGTTGTCGTACCCTAACCTGTACCCTAAACCGTCCCCGTGCCCTAACCCTAACCCTAACCCTAACCCTAACCCTAAACCTTACCCAAAGCCTTACACTAAACCGTCCCCTAATCCTAAACCGTACACTGACACTAACACGTAGCCTAACACGTACGCTCACCCTAAACCGTTGTCGTACTCTAACCTGTACCCTAAATCGTGTCCCTCCCCTAAACCTAACCCTAACCCTAACCCTAAATCTAACCCTTACCCGAAGCCTTACCCTAACCCGTCCCCTAATCCTAACCCGTACGCTAACAATAACACATACCCTAAAACGTACGGTCACCCTGAACCATTGTCGTACCCTAAACTGTACCCTAAACCTTCCCCGTCCCTTAACCCTAACCCTAACCCTAACCCTAACCCTAATCCTTTCCCGAAGCCTTAACATAACCCGTCCCCTAATCCTAACCCGTACGCAAATATTAAATCGTAACCTAACACGTACGCTCACACTAAACCGTTGTCGTACCCTAACCTGTACCCAAACCATCCCCGTCCCCGTCCCCTAACCCTAACCCTAACCCTTACCCGAAGCCTTATCCTAACCCGTACCCTAATCATAACCTGTAGGCTAACACTAACCCGTACCCTAAAACGCACACTCACCCTAAACCGTTTCCGTACACTAACCTGTACCCTAAACCGTCCCCGTCCACTAAACCTAACCCTAACCCTAACCCTAACCCTTACCCGAAGCCTTACCCTAACACTTCCCCTAATCCTAACCCGTACGCTAACACTAACCCGTACCCTAACACGTATGCTCAACCTAAACGGTTGTTGTACCTTAACCTGTACCCTAAACCGTCCCCGTCCCCTAAACCTAACCCTAACCCTAACCCAAACCCTTACCCAAAGCCTTACCCTAAACGGTCCCCTAATCCTAACCCGTACGCTAACACTAACAAGTTCCCAAACACGTACGCTCACCATAAACCGTTGTCGTACCCTAACCTGTACCCTAAACTCTCCCCGTCCCCATCCCCTAAGCTTAACCCTAACCCTAACCCTTACCCAAAGCCTTACACTAACCCCTCCCCTAATCCTAACCCGTACGCTAACACTAAACCATACCCTAACACGTTCACTCACCCTAAATCGTTGTTGTACCCTAACCTGAACCCTAAACCGTCCCCGTCCCCATCCCCTAACCCTAAACCTAACCGTAAACTTAACCCTTACCCGAAGCCTTACCCTAACACGTCCCCTAATCATAACCCGTACGCTAACACTAACCCGTACCCTACCACGTACGCTCACCCGAAAACGTTGTCGTAACCTAACCTGTACCCTAAACCGTCCCTGTCTCCTAACCCTAACAGTAAACCTAACCCTAACACTAACCCTTACCCGAAGCCTTTCCCTAACCCGTACCCTAATCCTAACCCGTACGCTAACACTAACTTGTACCCTAAAACGTACGCTCACCCTAAACCGTTGTTGTACCCTAACCTGTACCCTAAACGGTCCCCGTCCCCTAACCATAACCCTAACCCTAAACTTATCCCTAACCCTTACCCGACGCCTTACCCTACTCCTAACCTGTACGCTAACACTAACCCATACCCTAATATGTACGCTCACCCTAAACAGTTGTCGTACACTAAACTGTACCCTAAACCGTCCCCGTCCCCTAACCCTAACCCTAACCCTAACCCTAACCCTAAACCTTACCCGAAGCCTTACCCTAACGCATCCCCTACTCCTAACCCATACGCTAACACTAAACCATACCCTAACACGTACACTCACCCTAAATCGTTGTTGTACCCTAACCTGAACCCTAAACCGTCCCCGTCCCCGTCCCCTAACCCTAAACCTAACCGTAAACTTAACCCTTACCCAAAGCCTTACCCTAACACGTCCCCTAATCATAACCCGTACGCTAACACTAAACCGTACCCTACCACGTACGCTCACCCGAAACCGTTGTCGTAACCTAACCTGTACCCTAAATCATCCCCGTCCCCTAACCCTAAGCCTAAACGTAACCCTAACCCTAAACCTTACCCGAAGCCTTACCCTAACCCGTCCCCTAATCCTAACCCGTACGCTAACACTAACCCATACCCTAACACGTACGCTCACCCTAAACCGTTTTCGTACCCTAACCTGTACCCTAAACCGTCCCCGTCCCCTAACCCTAACCCTAACCCTAACCCTAAACTTAACCCTTACCCGAAGCCCTACCCTAAACCGTCCCCTAATCTTAAACTGTACGCTAACTCTAACCCGTACCCTAACACGTACGCTCACGCTAAACCGTTGTCGTACCCTAACGTGTACCCTAATCCGTCCCCGTTCCCGTCACCTAACCCTAATCCTAAACCTTACCCGTAGCCTTACCCCAACCCGTCCCCTAATCCTAACCCGTACGCTAACACTAACACGTACCCTAATATGTACGCTCACCCTAAAACTTTGCCGTACCCTAACCTGTACCCTAAACCGTCCCGGTCCCCTAACCATAACCCTAACCCTAACCCTAACCCTAAACCTTACCCAAAGCCTTACACTAACCCGTCCCCTAATCCTAACCCATACGCTAACACTAACCCGTACCCTAACACGTACGCTCACCCTAAACCGTTGTCGTAGCCTAACCTGTACCCTAAACCGTCTCCGTCACCTAACCCTAACCCTAACCCTAACACTTACCCGAAACCTTGCCCTAACTCGTCCCTAATCCTAAGCCGTAGGCTAAAACTAACCCTTACCCTAACACGTACGCGCACACTAAACTGTGGTCGTACGCTAACCTGTACACTAAACCGTCCCCGTCCCCTAACCCTAACCCTAACCCTAACCCTAGCCCTTACCTGAAGCATTACCCTAACCCGTCCCCTAATCCGAACCCGTACGCTAACACTAACCCGTACCGTAACACGTACACTCACCTTAAACAGTTGTCGTACCCTAAACTGTACCCTAATACATCCCCGTCCCCGTCCCCTAACCCTAACCTTAACCCTAACCCTAACCCTTACCCGAAGCCTTACCCTAACCCGTCATCTAATCCCAACCCGTACACTAACACTAACCCGTACCCTAACACGTACGCTCACCCTAAACCGTTATCTTACCCTAACCTGTACCCTAAACTGTCCCCGTCCCCTAACCCTAACCCTCACCCTAACCCTTACCCAAAGCCTTACGCTAACCCGTCCCCTAATCCTAATCTGTACGCTAACACTAACCCGTACCCTAATACGTGCGCTCACCCTAAACCGTTGTCATACCCTAACCTGTACCCTAAACCGTCCCGTCCCCGTCCCCTAACCCTAGCCCTTACCCGAAACCTTACCCTAACATGTCCCCTATTCCTAACCCGTACGCTAACACTATCCCGTACCCTTACACGTACGCTCACCTTAAAACGTTGTCATACACTAACCTGTAACATAAACCGTCTCCGTCCCCTAACCCTAACCCTAACCCTAAAACTAACCCTAACCCTTACCCGGAGCCTTACCCTAACCTGTCCCCTAATCCTAACCCGTACGCTAACACTAACCCTTGCCCTAACACGTACGCTCACCCTAAACCGTTGTCGTACCCTAACCTGTACCCTAAACCGTCCCTCTACCCTAACCCTAACCCTAACCCTTATCCTAACCCTAAAGCTTACCCGAAGCCTTACCCTAACCCGTCCCATAATCCTAACCCGTACGCTAACACTAACCCGTACCCTAATATGTACGCTCACCCTAAACGGTTGTCGTACCCTAAACTGTACCCTAAACCGTCCCTGTCCCTGACCATTAACCCTAACCCTAACCCTAACCCTAACCCTAACACTAACCCTAACCTTTACCCGGAGCCTTACCCTAACCTGTCCCCTAATCCTAACCCGTACGCTAACACTAACCCTTGCCCTAACACGTACGCTCACCCTAAACCGTTGTCGTACACCAACCTGTACCCTAAACCGTCCCTCTACCCTAACCCTAACCCTAACCCGTATCCTAACCCTAAAGCTTACCCGAAGCCTTACCCTAACCCGTCCCATAATCCTAACCCGTACGCTAACACTAACCCGTACCCTAACATGTACGCTCACCCTAAACGGATGTCGAACCCTAAACTGTACCCTAAACCGTCCCTGTCCCTGACCATTAACCCTAACCCTAACCCTAACCCTAACCCTTACCCGACGCCTTACCCTAACCCGTCCCATAATCCTAACCCGTACGCTAACACTAACCCGTACCCTAACATGTACGCTCACCCTAAACTGTTGTCGTACACTAACCTGTAGCCTAAACCGTCCCTGTCCCCGACCCTTAACCCTAACCCTAACCCTAACCCTAACCCTTACCTGACGCCTTACACTAACCCGTCCCCAAATCCTAAACCGTACGCTAACACTAACCCGTACCCTAACACGCACGCTCACCCTAAACCGTTGTCGTACCCTAACATGTAACCTAAACCGTCCCCGTCTAATAACCCTAACCCTAACCCTAACCCTAATCCTAACCCTAGCTTTTACCCGAAGCCTTACCCTAACCGGTCCCCTAATCCGAACCCGTATGCTAACACTAACCCGTACCCTAACACGTACGCTCAACCTAAACTTTTGTCGTGCCCTAACCTGTACCCTAAACCGTCCCCATCCCCTAACCCTAACCCTAACCCTAACCCTAACCCTTACCCGAAGCCTTACCCTAACCCGTCCCCTAATCCTAAACTGTACGCTGACACTAACACGTACCCTAACACGTACGATCACCCTAAACCGTTGTCGTAACCTAACCTGTACCCTAAACCGTCCCCGTCCCCGTCCCCTAACCATAACGCTAAGCCTAACCCTGAAGCTTACCCGAAGCCTTACCCTAACCCGTCCCCAATCCTAACCCGTACTGTAACACTAACCCGTACCCTAACACGTACACTCACCCTAAACCGTTGTCGTACCCTAACCTGTACCCTGAACCGTGTCCGTCCCCTAAACCTAACACTAAACCTAAACCTAACCCTAACCCTTACCCGAAGCCTTACCCTAACCCGTCCCCTAAACATAACCCGTACGAAAACACTAACACGTACCCTAACACGTACGGTCACCCTGAACCGTTGTCGTACACTAAACTGTACCCTAAACCGTCCCCGTCCCTTAACCCTAACCCTAACCCTAACCAAAACCCTAATCCTTACCCGAAGCCTTACCATAACACGTCCCCTAATCCTAACCCATACATTAACACTAAACCGTAACCTAACACGTACGCTCAACCTAAACCGTTGTCGTACACTAACCTGTACCCTAAACCGTCCCTGTCCCCTACCCCTAACCATAACCCTAACCCTAACACTAACCCTTACCCGAATCCTTACCCTAACCCGTACCCTAATCCTAACCCGTACGCTAACACTAACCCGTACACTAACACGTATGCTCACCGTAAACCGTTGTCGTACCCTAACTTGTAACCTAAACCGTCCCCGTCCCCTAACCCTAACCCTAACCCTAACCCTAACACTTACCCAAAGCCTTACCCTAACACGTCAACTAAACCTAAATCGTACGCTAACACTAACCCATGCCCTAACACGTACGCTCACCCTAAACCGTTGTCGTACACTAACCTGTACACTAAACTGTCCCTGTCCCCTAACCCTAACCCTAACCCTAACCCTAACCATTACGCAAAGCTTTACCCTAACCCGTCCCCCAATCCTAAACCATACGCTAACACTAACCCGTACCCTAACATGTACGCTCACCCTAAACTGTTCTCGTACCCTAAACTGTTCCCTAAACCATCCTCGTCCCCTAACCCTAACCCTAACCCTAACCCTAACCCTAGCTTTTACCCGAAGCCTTACACTAACCGGTCCCCTAACCCTAGCCCGTACGCTAACACTAACCAGTACCCTAACATGTACGCTCACCCTTAACCATTGTCGTACCCTAACCTATACCCTAAACCGTCCCCGTCCCCTAACCTAACCCTAACCCTAACCCTTACGTGAAGCCTTACACTAACCTGTCCCCTAATCCTAAACCGTACGCTGACACTAACGCGTACCCTAACACGGACGCTCACCCTGAAACATTGTCGTACACTAAACTGTACCCTAATCCGTCCCCGTCCCCGTCCCCGTCCCCTAACCCTAACCCTAACCCAAACCCTAACACTAACCCTTACCCAAAGCCTTACCCTAATCGGTCCCCTAATTCTAACCCGTATGCTAACACTAACCCGTACCCTAACACGTACTCTCACCCTAAACCGTTGTCGTACCCTAACCTATACCCTAAACCGTCCCCGTCCCCGTCCCCTATCCCTAACCCTAACCCTAAACCTGAAGCTTACCCGAAGCCTTACCCTAACCCGTCCCCTAATTCTAACCCGTACGGTAACACTAACCCATACCCTAACACGTACGCTCACCCTAAACGGTTGTCGTACCCTAAACCGTGTCCGTCCCCTAAACCTAACCCTAACCCTAACCCTAACCTTAACCCTTACCCGAAGCCTTACCGAACCCGTCCCCTAATCCTAACCCGTACGCTAACACTAACACGTACCCTAACACTTACGGTCACCCTGAACCATTGTCGTATCCTAAACTGTACCCTAAACTGTCCCCGTCCCTTAACCCTAACCCTAACCCTAACCCTAACCCTAACCCTAATCCTTACCCGAAGCCTTACCATAACCCGTAACCTAATCCTAACCCGTACGCTAACACTAAACCGTAACCTAACACGTACGCTCACACTAAACCGTTGTCGTACCCTAACCTGTACCCTAAACCGTCCCTGGCCCCTAACCCTAACCCTAACACTAACCCTTACCCGAAGCCTAACACTAACCCGTCCCCTAATCCTAAGCCGTGCGCTAACAATAACCCATACCCCAACATGTACGCTCAACTTAAACCGTTGTCGTACCCTAAACTGTCCCCATCCCCTAACCCTAACCCTAACCCTAACCCTAACACTTACCCGAAGCCTTACCCTAACCTGTCCCCTAATCCTAACCCGTATGCTAACACTAACCCGTACCCTAACACGTACGCTCACCCTAAAACGTTGTTGTACCCTAACCTTTGCCCTAAACCGTCCCCGTCCCTTAACCCTAACGCTAACCCTTACCCAAAGCCTTACCCTAACACGTCCCCTAATCCTAACCCGTACACTAACACTAAACCGTACCCTAACACGTACGCTCACTCTAAACCGTTGTCGTACCCTAACCTGTACCCTAAACCGTCCCCGTCCCCTAACCCTAACCCTAACCCTAACCCTTACCCGAAGCCTTACCATAACCTGTCCCCTAATCCTAAACCATACGCTAACACTAAGCCGTACCCTAACACGTATGCTCACCCTAAACAATTGTCGTACCCTAAACTGTACCCTCAACCATCCCCGTGCCCTAACCCTAACCCTAACCCTAACCCTAACCCTAAACCTTACCCGAAGCCTTACACTAACCCGTCCCCTAATCCTAAACCGTACGCTGACACTAACACGTAGCCTAACACGTACGCTCACCCTAAACCGTTTTCGTACACTAACCTGTACCCTAAACCGTGTCCGTCCCCTATACCTAACCCTAACCCTAACCCTAAACCTAACCCTTACCCGAAGCCTTACCCTTACCCGTCCCCTAATCCTAACCCGTACGCTAACAATAACACGTACCCTAAAACGTACGGTCACCCTGAACCATTGTCGTACCCTAAACTGTACCCTAAACCGTCCCCGTCCCTTAACCCTAACCCTAACCCTAACCCTAACCCTAAACCTTACCCGAAGCCTTAACATAACCCGTCCCCTAATCCTAACCCGTACACTAACATTAAATTGTAACCTAACACGTACGCTCACACTAAACCGTTGTCGTACCCTAACCTGTACCCTAATCCGTCCCCGTCCCCTAACCCTAACCGTAACCCTAACCCTATCACTAACGCTTACCCGAAGCCTAACACTAACCCGTCCCCTAATCCTAAGCCGTGCACTAACAGTAACCCATACCCCAACATGTTCGCTCAACCTAAACCGTTGTCGTGCCCTAAACTGTCCCCAACCCCTAACCCTAACCCCAACCCTAACCCTTACCCGAAGCCTTACCCTAACCCGTCCCCTAATCCTAACCCGTACGCTAACACTAACCCGTACCCTAACACGTACGCTCACCCTAAAACGTTGTCGTACACTAACCTGTACCCTAAACCGTCCCCGTCCCCTAACCCTAACCCTAAACCTTACCCGAAGCCTTACCCTAACCCGTCCCCTAATCCTAACCCGTACGCTAACACTAACCCGTACCCTAACACGTACGCTCACCCTAAAACGTTGTCGTACACTAACCTGTACCCTAAACCGTCCCCGTGCCCTAACCCTAACCCTAAGCCTAACCCTACCACTAAACCTTACCCGAAGCCTTACACTAAACCGTCCCCTAATCCTAAACCATACGCTGACACTAACACATAGCCTAACACGTACGCTCACCCTAAACCGTTGTTGTACCCTAAACTGTACCGTAAACCGTGTCCATCCCCTAACTCTAACCCTAACCCTAACCCTAACCCTAACCCTAAACCTAACCCTTACCCGAAGCCTTACCCTAACCCGTCCCCTAATCCTAACCCGTACGCTAACACTTACCCGTACCCTAACACGTACGCTCACCCTAAACTGTTGTCGTACCCTAACCTGTTCTCTAAAGCTTCCCCATCCCCTAACCCTAAACCTAACCCTAACACTTACCCTTACCCTAACCTTTACCCGAAGCCTTACACTATCCCGTCCCCAATCCGAACCCGTAGGCTAACACTAACCCGTGCCCTAAAACGTACGCTCACCTAAACCGTTGTCGTACCCTAACCTGTACCCTAAAACGTCCCCTAACTGTAACCCTAACCCTAACCCTAACCCTTACCCGAAACATTACCCTAACCCGTCCCCTAATCCGAATCCGTACGCTAACACTAACCCATACCCTAACACGCACGCTCATCTAAACCGTTGTCGTACCCTAACATGTACCCTAAACCGTCCCGGTCTAATAACCCTAACCCTAACCCTAACCCTAGCTTTTACCCGAAGCCTTACCCTAACCGGTCCCCTAATCCGAACCCGTATGCTAACACTAACCCGTACCCTAACACGTACGCTCAACCTAAACTTTTGTCGTGCCCTAACCTGTACCCTAAACCGTCCCCATCCCCTAACCCTAACCCTAACCCTAACCCTAACCCTAACCCTTACCCGAAGCCTTACCCTAACCCGTCCCCTAATCCTAAACTGTACGCTGACACTAACACGTACCCTAACACGTACGATCACCCTAAACCGTTGTCGTAACCTAACCTGTACCCTAAACCGTCCCCGTCCCCGTCCCCTAACCATAACGCTAAGCCTAACCCTGAAGCTTACCCGAAGCCTTACCCTAACCCGTCCCCAATCCTAACCCGTACTGTAACACTAACCCGTACCCTAACACGTACACTCACCCTAAACCGTTGTCGTACCCTAACCTGTACCCTGAACCGTGTCCGTCCCCTAAACCTAACACTAAACCTAAACCTAACCCTAACCCTTACCCGAAGCCTTACCCTAACCCGTCCCCTAAACATGACCCGTACGAAAACACTAACACGTACCCTAACACGTACGGTCACCCTGAACCGTTGTCGTACACTAAACTGTACCCTAAACCGTCCCCGTCCCTTAACCCTAACCCTAACCCTAACCAAAACCCTAATCCTTACCCGAAGCCTTACCATAACCCGTCCCCTAATCCTAACCCATACATTAACACTAAACCGTAACCTAACACGTACGCTCAACCTAAACCGTTGTCGTACACTAATCTGTACCCTAAACCGTCCCTGTCCCCTACCCCTAACCATAACCCTAACGCTAACACTAACCCTTACCCGAAGCCTTACCCTAACCCGTACCCTAATCCTAACCCGTACGCTAACACTAACCCGTACACTAACACGTACGCTCACCGTAAACCGTTGTCGTACCCTAACTTGTAACCTAAACCGTCCCCGTCCCCTAACCCTAACCCTAACCCTAACCCTAACACTTACCCAAAGCCTTACCCTAACACGTCAACTAAACCTAAATCGTACGCTAACACTAACCCATGCCCTAACACGTACGCTCACCCTAAACCGTTGTCGTACACTAACCTGTACACTAAACTGTCCCTGTCCCCTAACCCTAACCCTAACCCTAACCCTAACCATTACGCAAAGCTTTACCCTAACCCGTCCCCCAATCCTAAACCATACGCTAACACTAACCCGTACCCTAACATGTACGCTCACCGTAAACCGTTCTCGTACACTAAACTGTTCCCTAAACCATCCTCGTCCCCTAACCCTAACCCTAACCCTAACCCTAACCCTAGCTTTTACCCGAAGCCTTACACTAACCGGTCCCCTAACCCTAACCCGTACGCTAACACTTAACAGTAACCTAACATGTACGCTCACCCTTAACCATTGTCGTACCCTAACCTATACCCTAAACCGTCCCCGTCCCCTAACCTAACCCTAACCCTAACCCTTACGTGAAGCCTTACCCTAACCTGTCCCCTAATCCTAAACCGTACGCTGACACTAACGCGTACCCTAACACGGACGCTCACCTTAAAACATTTTCGTACACTAAACTGTACCCTAATCCGTCTCCGTCCCCGTCCCCGTCCCATAACCCTAACCCTAACCCAAACCCTAACACTAACCCTTACCCAAAGCCTTACACTAATCGGTCCCCTAATTCTAACCCGTATGCTAACACTAACCCGTACCCTAACACGTACTCTCACCCTAAACCGTTGTCGTACCCTAACCTATACCCTAAACCGTCCCCGTCCCCGTCCCCTATCCCTAACCCTAACCCTAAACCTGAAGCTTACCCGAAGCCTTACCCTAAACCGTCCCCTAATTCTAACCCGTACGGTAACACTAACCCATACCCTAACACGTACCCTCACCCTAAACGGTTGTCGTACCCTAATCTGTACCCTAAACCGTGTCCGTCCCCTAAACCTAACCCTAACCCTAACCCTAACCTTAACCCTTACCCGAAGCCTTACCCTAACCCGTCCCCTAATCCTAACCCGTACGCTAACACTAACACGTACCCTAACACTTACGGTCACACTGAACCATTGTCGTACCCTAAACTGTACCCTAAACCGTCCCCGTCCCTTAACCCTAACCCTAACCCTAACCCTAACCCTAACCCTAATCCTTACCCGAAGCCTTACCATAACCCTTCCCCTAATCCTAACCCGTACGCTAACACTAAACCGTAACCTAACACGTACGCTCACACTAAACCTTTGTCGTACCCTAACCTGTACCCTAAACCGTCCATGGCCCCTAACCCTAACCCTAACACTAACCCTTACCCAAAGCCTAACACTAACCCGTCCCCTAATCCTGAGCCGTGCGCTAACAATAACCCATACCCCAACATGTACGCTCAACCTAAACCGTTGTCGTAACCTAAACTGTCCCCATCCCCTAACCCTAACCCTAACCCTAAACCTAACACTTACCCGAAGCCTTACCCTAACCCGTCCCCTAATCCTAACCCGTATGCTAACACTAACCCGTACCCTAACACGTACGCTCACCCTAAAACGTTGTTGTACCCTAACCTTTGCCCTAAACCGTCCCCGTCCCCATCCCCTAACACTAACGCTAACCCTTACCCAAAGCCTTACCCTAACACGTCCCCTAATCCTAACCCGTACGCTAACACTAAACCGTACCCTAACACGTACGCTCACTCTAAACCGTTGTCGTACCCTAACCTGTACCCTAAACCGTCCCCGTCCCCTGACCCTAACCCTAACCCTAACCCTTACCCGAAGCCTTACCATAACCTGTCCCCTAATCCTAAACCATATGCTAACTCTAAGCCGTACCCTAACACGTATGCTCACCCTAAACAATTGTCATACCCTAAACTGTACCCTCAACCATCCCCGTGGCCTAACCCTAACCCTAACCCTAACCCTAACCCTAAACCTTACCCGAAGCCTTACACTAACCCGTCCCCTAATCCTAAACCGTACGCTGACACTAACACGTAGCCTAACATGTACGCTCACCCTAAACCGTTTTCGTACACTAACCTGTACCCTAAACCGTGTCCGTCCCCTATACCTAACCCTAACCCTAACCCTAAACCTAACCCTTACCCGAAGCCTTACCCTTACCCGTCCCCTAATCCTAACCCGTACGCTAACAATAACACGTACCCTAAAACGTACTGTCACCCTGAACCATTGTCGTACCCTAAACTGTACCCTAA
This sequence comes from Delphinapterus leucas, assembly GCF_059928025.1. Taxonomy (NCBI): domain Eukaryota; kingdom Metazoa; phylum Chordata; class Mammalia; order Artiodactyla; family Monodontidae; genus Delphinapterus; species Delphinapterus leucas. The sequence continues at coordinate 9,823,501 of NW_028322232.1, read as the reverse complement.
ACCGTCCCCGACCCTTAACCCTAACCCTAACCCTAACCCTAACCCTAATCCTTACCCGAAGCCTTAACATAACCTGTCCCCTAATCCTAACCCGTACACTAACATTAAATTGTAACCTAACACGTACGCTCACACTAAACCGTTGTCGTACCCTAACCTGTACCCTAAACCGTCCCCGTCCCCTAACCCTAACCGTAACCCTAACCCTATCACTAACGCTTACCCGAAGCCTAACACTAACCCGTCCCCTAATCCTAAGCCGTGCACTAACAGTAACCCATACCCCAACATGTACGCTCAACCTAAACCGTTGTCGTACCCTAAAATGTCCCCATCCCCTAACCCTAACCCTAACCCTAACCCCAACCCTAACCCTTACCCGAAGCCTTACCCTAACCCGTCCCCTAATCCTAACCCGTACGCTAACACTAACCCGTACCCTAACACGTACGCTCACCCTAAAACGTTGTCGTACACTAACCTGTACCCTAAACCGTCCCCGTCCCCTAACCCTAACCCTAAACCTTACCTGAAGCCTTACCCTAACCCGTCCCCTAATGCTAACCTGTACGCTAACACTAACCCTTACTCTAACACGTTCGCTCACCCTAAACCGTGGACGTACCCTAACCTGTACCTTAAACCGTCCCCGTCCCCTAACCCTAACCCGAACCCTAACACTAACCCTTACCCGAATACTTAACCTAACCTGTCCCCTACTCCTAACCCGTACGCTAACACTAACCCGTACCCTAACACGTACGCTCACCTTAAACCACTGTCATACCCTAACCTGTACCCTAAACAGTCCCCGTCCCCTAACCCTAACCCTAAACCTAACCCTTACCTGAAGACTTACACTAAACCGTACCCTAATCCTAACCCGTACGCTATCACTAAACCATACCCTGAGACGTACGCTCACCCTAAAAGGTTGTCGTACTCTAACCTGTACCCTACACCGTCCCCTAACCCTAACCCTAACCCTTACCCGAAGCCTTACCCTAACCCGTCCCCTAATCCTAAACCGTACGCTAACACTAACCCATGCCCTAACACATACGCTCACCCTAAAGCGTTGTCGTACCCTAAGCTGTACCCTAAACCGTCCCTGTCCCCGTCCCCTAACCCTAAACCTAACCCTAACCATAACACTTACCCGAAGCCTTACCCTAACACGTCCCCTAATCCTAACCCGTATGCTAACACTAACCCGTACCCTAACACGTATGCTCACCCTAAACCATTGTCTTAACCTAAACTGTACCCTAAACCGTCCCCGTCCCCGTCCCCTAAACCTAACCCTAACCCTAACCCTAACCATTCCCCGAAGCCTTACCCTAACCGTCCCCTAATCCTAACCCGTACGCTCACACTAACCCGTGCCCTAACACGTACGCTCACCCTGAACCGTTGTCGTACCCTAACCTGTACCCTAAACCGTCCCCATCCCCTAAACCTAACCCTAACCTCACCCTAATCCTAACCCTTACCCAAAGCCTTACCCTAACCCGTCCCCTAATCCTAACCCGTACACTAACACTAACCCATGCCCTAAAACATACGCTCAACCTAAACCGTTGTCGTACCCTAACCTGTACCCTAAACCGTCCCCGTGCCCTAACCCTAACCCTAACCCTAACCCTAACCCTAAATCTAACCCTTACCCGAAGCCTTACCCTAACCCGTCCCCTAATCCTAACCCGTACGCTAACAATAACACATACCCTAAAACGTACGGTCACCCTGAACCATTGTCGTACCCTAAACTCTACCCTAAACCTTCCCCGTCCCTTAACCCTAACCCTAACCCTAACCCTAATCCTTTCCCGAAGCCTTAACATAACCCGTCTCCTAATCCTAACCCGTACGCTAATATTAAATCGTAACCTAACACGTACGCTCACACTAAACCGTTGTCGTACCCTAACCTGTACCCTAAACCGTCCCTGTCCCCTAACCCTAACCGTAACCCTAACCCTAACACTAACCCTTACCCGGAGCCTAACACTAAACCGTCCCCTAATCCTAACTCGTACACTAACACTAAACCGTGCCCTAAAACATACGCTCAACCTAAACCGTTGTCGTACACTAACCTGTACCCTAAACCGTCCCCGTGCCCTAACCCTAACCCTAAGCCTAACCCTACCACTAAACCTTACCCGAAGCCTTACACTAAACCGTCCCCTAATCCTAAACCATACGCTGACACTAACACATAGCCTAACACGTACGCTCACCCTAAACCGTTGTCATACCCTAAACTGTACCGTAAACCGTGTCCATCCCCTAACCCTAACCCTAACCCTAACCCTAACCCTAACCCTTACCCGAAGCCTTGCCCTAACCCGTCCCCTAATCCTAACCCGTACGCTAACACTAACCCGTACCCTAACACGTACGCTCACCCTAAACTGTTGTCGTACCCTAACCTGTTCTCTAAATCTTCCCCATCCCCTAACCCTAAACCTAACCCTAACACTTACCCTTACCCTAACCTTTACCCGAAGCCTTACACTATCCCGTCCCCAATCCGAACCCGTAGGCTAACACTAACCCGTGCCCTAAAACGTACGCTCACCTAAACCGTTGTCGTACCCTAACCTGTACCCTAAAACGTCCCCTAACTGTAACCCTAACCCTAACCCTAACCCTTACCCGAAACATTACCCTAACCCGTCCCCTAATCCGATTCAGTACGCTAACACTAACCCGTACCCTAACACGTACACCCACCCTAAAACGTTGTCGTCCCCTAACCTGTACCCTAAACCATCCCCGTCCCCTACCCTAACCCTAACACTAACCCTAACCCTAACCCTTACCCAAAGCCTTACCCTAACATGTCACCTAATCCTAACCCGTACGCTAACACTAACCCGTGCCCTAACACGTACGGTCACCCTAAACCTTTGTCGTACCCTAACCTATACCCTAAACCGTCCCTGTCCCCATCCCCTAACCCTAAACCTAAACCTAACACTAACCCTTACCCAAGGCCTTACCCTAACCCATCCCCTAATCCTAACCCGTATGCTAACACTAACCCATACCCTAACACGTACACTCACCCTAAACCGTTGTCCTACCCTAACCTGTACCGTAAACCGTCCCCGTCCCCTAACCGTAACACTAACCCTAAACCTTACCCTTACCCAAAGCCTTACCCTAACCCATCACCTAATCCTAACCCGTACGCTAACACTAACACGTGCCCTAACACGTACGCTCACCCTAAACCGTTGTTGTACCCTAACCTGAACCCTAAACCGCCCCATCCCCTAACCCTAACCCTAAACCTAACCCTAATCCTAACCCTTACCCGAAGCCTTACCCTAACCCGTCCCATAATCATAACCCGTACGCTAACACTAACCCGTACCCTAACACGTACGCTCACCCTAAAACGTTGTCGTACACTAACCTGTACCCTAAACCGTCCCCGTCCCCTAACCCTAACCCTAAACCTTACCTGAAGCCTTACCCTAACCCGTCCCCTAATGCTAACCCGTACGCTAACACTAATCCTTACTCTAACACGTTCGCTCACCCTAAACCGTGGACGTACCCTAACCTGTACCTTAAACCGTCCCCGTCCCCTAACCCTAACCCGAACCCTAACACTAACCCTTACCCGAATACTTAACCTAACCTGTCCCATACTCCTAACCCGTACGCTAACACTAACCCGTACCCTAACACGTACGCTCACCTTAAACCACTGTCATACCCTAACCTGTACCCTAAACAGTCCCCGTCCCCTAACCCTAACCCTAAACCTAACCCTTACCTGAAGCCTTACACTAAACCGTACCCTAATCCTAACCCGTACGCTATCACTAAACCATACCCTGAGACGTACGCTCACCCTAAAAGGTTGTCGTACTCTAACCTGTACCCTACACCGTCCCCTAACCCTAACCCTAACCCTTACCCGAAGCCTTACCCTAACCCGTCCCCTAATCCTAAACCATACGCTAACACTAACCCGTGCCCTAACACATACGCTCACCCTAAAGCGTTGTCGTACCCTAACCTGTACCCTAAACCGTCCCTGTCCCCGTCCCCTAACCCTAAACCTAACCCTAACCGTAACACTTACCCGAAGCCTTACCCTAACACGTCCCCTAATCCTAACCCGTATGCTAACACTAACCCGTACCCTAACACGTACGCTCACCCTAAACCATTGTCCTAACCTAACCTGTACCCTAAACCGTCCCCGTCCCCGTCCCCTAAACCTAACCCTAACCCTAACCCTAACCATTCCCCGAAGCCTTACCCTAACCGTCCCCTAATCCTAACCCGTACGCTCACACTAACCCGTGCCCTAACACGTACGCTCACCCTGAACCGTTGTCGTACCCTAACCTGTACCCTAAACCGTCCCCATCCCCTAAACCGAACCCTAACCTCACCCTAATCCTAACCCTTACCCAAAGCCTTACCCTAACCCGTCCCCTAATCCTAACCCGTACACTAACAGTAACCCGTGCCCTAAAACATACGCTCAACCTAAACCGTTGTCGTACCCTAACCTGTACCCTAAACCGTCCCCGTGCCCTAACCCTAACCCTAACCCTAACCCTAACCCTAAATCTAACCCTTACCCGAAGCCTTACCCTAACCCGTCCCCTAATCCTAACCCGTACGCTAACAATAACACATACCCTAAAACGTACGGTCACCCTGAACCATTGTCGTACCCTAAAATCTACCCTAAACCTTCCCCGTCCCTTAACCCTAACCCTAACCCTAACCCTAACCCTAATCCTTTCCCGAAGCCTTAACATAACCCGTCTCCTAATCCTAACCCGTACGCTAATATTAAATCGTAACCTAACACGTACGCTCACACTAAACCGTTGTCGTACCCTAACCTGTACCCTAAACCGTCCCTGTCCCCTAACCCTAACCGTAACCCTAACCCTAACACTAACCCTTACCCGGAGCCTAACACTAAACCGTCCCCTAATCCTAACTCGTACACTAACACTAAACCGTGCCCTAAAACATACGCTCAACCTAAACCGTTGTCGTACACTAACCTGTACCCTAAACCGTCCCCGTGCCCTAACCCTAACCCTAAGCCTAACCCTACCACTAAACCTTACCCGAAGCCTTACACTAAACCGTCCCCTAATCCTAAACCATACGCTGACACTAACACATAGCCTAACACGTACGCTCACCCTAAACCGTTGTCGTACACTAAACTGTACCGTAAACCGTGTCCATCCCCTAACCCTAACCCTAACCCTAACCCTAACCCTAACCCTTACCCGAAGCCTTACCCTAACCCGTCCCCTAATCCTAACCCGTACGCTAACACTAACCCGTACCCTAACACGTACGCTCACCCTAAACTGTTGTCGTACCCTAACCTGTTCTCTAAATCTTCCCCATCCCCTAACCCTAAACCTAACCCTAACACTTACCCTTACCCTAACCTTTACCCGAAGCCTTACACTATCCCGTCCCCAATCCGAACCCGTAGGCTAACACTAACCCGTGCCCTAAAACGTACGCTCACCTAAACCGTTGTCGTACCCTAACCTGTACCCTAAAACGTCCCCTAACTGTAACCCTAACCCTAACCCTAACCCTTACCCGAAACATTACCCTAACCCGTCCCCTAATCCGATTCAGTACGCTAACACTAACCCGTACCCTAACACGTACACCCACCCTAAAACGTTGTCGTCCCCTAACCTGTACCCTAAACCATCCCCGTCCCCTACCCTAACCCTAACACTAACCCTAACCCTAACCCTTACCCAAAGCCTTACCCTAACATGTCACCTAATCCTAACCCGTACGCTAACACTAACCCGTGCCCTAACACGTACGGTCACCCTAAACCTTTGTCGTACCCTAACCTATACCCTAAACCGTCCCTGTCCCCATCCCCTAACCCTAAACCTAAACCTAACACTAACCCTTACCCAAGGCCTTACCCTAACCCATCCCCTAATCCTAACCCGTATGCTAACACTAACCCGTACCCTAACACGTACACTCACCCTAAACCGTTGTCCTACCCTAACCTGTACCGTAAACCGTCCCCGTCCCCTAACCGTAACACTAACCCTAAACCTTACCCTTACCCAAAGCCTTACCCTAACCCATCACCTAATCCTAACCCATACGCTAACACTAACACGTGCCCTAACACGTACGCTCACCCTAAACCGTTGTTGTACCCTAACCTGTACCCTAAACCGCCCCATCCCCTAACCCTAACCCTAAACCTAACCCTAATCCTAACCCTTACCCGAAGCCTTACCCTAACCCGTCCCATAATCATAACCCGTACGCTAACACTAACCCGTGCCCTAACACGTAGGCTCACCATAAATCATTGTCGTACCCTAACCTGTACCCTAAACCATCCCCATCCCCGTCCCCGTCTCCTAACCCTAACCCGAACCCTAACCCTAACCCTTACCCGAAGACTTACCCTAACCTGTCCCCTAATCCTAACACTTACGCTAACACTAACCCTTGCCCTAACATGTACACTCACCCTAAACCGTTGTCTTACCCTAACCTGTACCCTAAACCATCCCTGTACCCTAACGCTAACCCTAACACTAACCCTAAACCGAACCCTTACCCGAAGCCTTCCCCTAACCCGTCCCCTAATCCTAAACCTTACGCTAACCCTAACCCGTGCCCTAGCACGTACGCTCACCTTAAACTGCTGTCGTACCCTAAACTGTACCCTAAACCGTCCCCGTCCCCTAACCCTAACCCTAACCCTAAACCTTACCCGAAGCCTTCCCCTAACCCGTCCCCTAATCCTAACCCGTACGCTAACTCTAAGCCATACCCTAACACGTACGCTCACCCTAAACCGTTCTCGTACACTAACCTGTAACCTAAACTGTCCCCGTCCCCTAACCCTAACCCTAACCCTTACCCGAAGCCTTACCTTAACCCGTCCTCTAATCCTAACCCGTACGCTAACAGTAAACTGTGCCCTAACATGTACGCTGAACCTAAACCATTGTCCTACACTAACCTGTACCCTAAACCGTCCCCCTCCCCTAACCCTAACACTAACCCTAACCCTAAACCTAACCCTTACCCGAAGCCTTACCATAACCCGTCCTCTAATCCTAACCCGTACGCTAACAGTAAACTGTGCCCTAACATGTACGCTGAACCTAAACCATTGTCCTACCCTAACCTGTACCCTAAACCGTCCCCCTCCCCTAACCCTAACCCTAACCCTAACCCTAACCCTTACACCAAGCCTTACCCTAACCCGTGCTCTAATCCTAACCCGTACGCTAACACTAACCCATACCCTAACACGTACGCTCACCCTAAACCGCTGTCATACACTAACCTGCACCCTAAACCGTCCCCGTCCCCGTCCCCGTCCCCTAACCCTAACCATAAACCTAACCCTTACCCGAAGCCTTACCCTAACCCGTCCCCTAATCCTAACCCGTACGCTAACACTAACCCGTGTCCTAACACGTACCCTCACCCTAAACCGTTGTCGTACCCTAACCTGTACCCTAAACCGTCACCGTCCCCTAGCCCTAACCCTAACCCTAACCCTTACGCGAAGCCTTACCCTAACCCGTCCCCAATCCTAACCCGTACGCTAACACTAACAAGTACCCTAACACATACGCTCACCCTAAACTGTTGTCGTACACTAACCTGTAACCTAAACCGTCCCCGTCCCCTAACCCTAACCCTAACCCTAACCCTAACACTAACCCTTACCCGAAGCCTTACCCTAATCTGTCCCCTAATCATAACCCGTATGCTAACACTAACCCTTGCCCTAACACGTACACTCACCCTAAACCATTGTCGTACCCTAACCTGTACCCTGAACCGTCCCTGTAACCTAACCCTAACCCTAACTCTAACCCTAACCCTAACCCTAACACTTACCCGAAGCCTTACCCTAACCCGTCCCATAATCCTAACCCGTACGCTAACACTAACCCGTACCCTAACACGTACGCTCACCCTAAACCGTTGACGTACCCTAACCTGTACCCTAAACCGTCCCTGTCCCCTAACCCTAACCCTAACCCTAACCCTTACCAGAAGCCTTACCCTAACCCGTCCCGTAATCCTAACCCGTACGCTAACACTAACCCGTACCCTAACACGTACGCTCACCCTAAAACCTTGTCGTACCCTAACCTGTACCCTAAATCGTCCCTGTCCCCTAACCCTAACCCTAATCTTAAACCTTACCCGAAGCCTTACCCTAAACGGTTCCCTAAACCTAACCCGCACGCTAACACTAACCCGTGCCCTAACACGTACGCTCACCCGAAACATTTGTCGTACACTAAGCTGTACCCTAAACCGTCCCCATTACCTAACACTAACCCGAACCCTAACCATAACCCTAAACCTTACCCGAAGCCTTACCCTAACCCGTCCCCTAATCCTAACCGTACGCTAACACTAATCCGTGCCCTAACACGTACGCTCACCCTAAAACGTTGTCGTACACTAACCTGTACCCTAAACCGTTCCTGTCCCTGTACCCTAACCCTAACCCTAACCCAAACCCTAACCCTTACCCGAAGCCTTACACTAACCCATCCCATAATCCTAAACTCTACGCTAACACTAACCCGTGCCCTAACACGTACGCTCACCCTAAACCGTTGTCGTACATTAACCTGTACCCTAAATCGTCCCTGTCCCCTAACCCTAACCCTAACCCTAATCCTTACCCGAAGCCTTACCCTAACTCGTCCCCTAATTCTAACCCGTATGCTAACACTAAACTGTATCCTAACAGATACGCTCACCCTAAAATTTTGTCGTACACTAAGCTGTACCCAAAATCGTCCCCGTCCCCTAACCCTAAACCTAACCCTTACACAAAGCCTTACCCTAACCCGTCCCCTAATCCTAACCCGTACGCTAACACTAACCCGTAACCCAACCCGTATGCTCAACCTAAACCGTTCTCGTACACTAACCTGTACCCTAAACCGTCCCGTCCCGGTCCCCTAAACCTAGCCCTTACCCGAAACCTTACCCTAACATGTCCCCTATTCCTAACCCGTACGCTAACACTATCCCGTACCCTTACACGTACGCTCACCTTAAAACGTTGTCGTACACTAACCTGTAACCTAAACCGTCTCCGTCCCCTAACCCTAACCCTAAACCTAGCCCTAAACCTAAACCTTACCCCAAGCCTTACCCTAACCCGACCCTTAATCCTAACCCGTACGCTGACACTAACCCATACCCTAACACGCACGCTCACCCTAAAACTTTGTCGTACCCTAACATGTACCCTAAACCGTCCCCGTCCCCTAACCCTAACCCTAACCCTAACCCTAACACTTACCCGAAGCATTACACTAACCCGTCCCCTAATCCTAATCCGTACGCTAACACTAACCCGTGTCCTAACACGTACCCTCACCCTAAACCGCTGTCGTACCCTAACCTGTACCCTAAACCGTCACCGTCACCTAGCCCTAACCCTAACCCTAACCCTTACGCGAAGCCTTACCCTCACCCGTCCCCTATTCCTAACCCGTACGCTAACACTATCCCGTACCCTTACACGTACGCTCACCTTAAAACGTTGTCGTACACTAACCTGTAACCTAAACCGTCTCCGTCCCCTAACCCTAACCCTAACCCTAACCCTAACCCTTATCCTAACCCAAACGCTTACCCGAAGCCTTACCCTAACCCGTCCCCTAATCCTAACCCGTACGCTAACACTAACCCGTACCCTAACACGTACGCTCACCCTAAACCATTGTCGTATCCTAAACTGTACCCTAAACCTTCCCCGTCCCCTAAACCTAACCCTAACTCTAACCGTTACCCGAAGCCTTACTCTAACCCGTCCCCTAATCCTAACGTGTACGCTAACACTAACGTGTACCCTAACACGTACGCTCACCCTAAACCGTTGTCGTACCCTATCCTGTACCCTAAACCGTCCCCGTCCCCTAACCCTAACCCTAACCCTAACACTTACCTGAAGCCTTACCGTAAACTGTCCCCTAATCCTAACCCGTATGCTCACACTAACCCATACCCTAACACGTACGCTCACCCTAAACCGTTGTCGTACACTAGCCTGTACCCTAAACGGTCCCCGTTCCCTAACCCTAACCGTAACCCTAACCCTAACCCTTACCCGAAACCTTACCCTAAACCGTCCCCTAATCCTAACACGCACGCTAACACTAAACCTTACCCTAACACGTACGCTCACCCTAAACCATTGTCGTACCCTAACCTGTACCCTAAACTGTCCCCGTCCCCTAACCCTAAACCTAACCCTAACCCTAACCCTTACCCGAAGCCTTACCCTAACCCGTCCCCTAATCCTAACCCGTACGCTAACACTAACCCGTACCCTAACATGTAGGCTCACCCTAAACCATTGTCATGCCCTAACCTGTACCCTAAACGGTCCTCGTCCCCTAACCCTATCCCTAACCCTAACCCTTACCCGAAGCCTTACCCTAACCCATCCCCTAATCCTAACCCGTACGCTAACACTAAACCGTACCCTAACATGTACGCTCACCCTAAACCATTGTCGTACCCTAACCTGTACCCTAAACGTTCCCCGTCCCCTAACCCTAACCCTAACCCTAAACCATCCCCGTCCCCTAAACCTAACCCTAACCCTAACCGTAACCCTTACCCGAAGCCTTACCCTAACCCTTCACCTAATCCTAAACCTTATGCTAACACTAACACGTACCCTAACAGGTACGCTCACCCTGAACCGTTGTCGTACACTAAACTGTACCCTAAACGGTCCCCATCACTTAACCCTAACCCTAACCCTAACCCTAACCCTAATCCTAACTCTTACCCAAAGCCTTAGCCCAACCCGTCCCCTAATCCTAACGTGTACGCTGACACTAACGTGTACCCTAACAGGTACGCTCACCCTAAACCGTTGTCTTACTCTAACCTCTACCTTAAACCATCCCCGTCCCCTAACCCTAACCCTAACCCTTACCCAAAGCCTTACCCTAAACCGTCCCCTAATCCTCACACGCACGCTAACACCAAACCGTACCCTAACACGTACGCTCACCCTAAGCCATTGTCGTACCCTAACCTGTGCCCTAAACTGTCCCCATCCCCTAACCCTAAACCTAACCCTAACGCTAAACCTTACCCGTAGACTTACCCTAACCCGTCCCCTAATACTAACCGGTACGCTAACACTAACCCGTACCCTAACACGTATGCTCACCCTAAAATTTTTCGTACCCTAACCTGTACCCTAAACTGTCCCCATCCCTGTCCCCTAACCCTGAAGCTAACCCTAACCCTATCACTTACCCGAAGCCTTACCCTAACCCGTCCCCTAATCCTAACCCGTATCCTAACTCTAACCCGTACACTAACATGTACGCTCAACCTAAACCGTTGTCATGCCCTAACCTGTACCCTAAACTATCCCCGTCCCCTAACCCTAACCCTAACCCTTACCCGAAGCCTTACCCTAACCCGTCCCCTAATCCTAAACCGTACGCAAACACTAAGCCGTACCCTAACACGTATGTTCACCCTAAACCGTTGTCGTACCCTAACCTGTACCCTAAACCATCCCCGTTCCCGTCCCCTAAACCTAACCCTAACCCTAACCCTAACCCTTATCCGAAGCCTTACCCTAACGCGTCCACTAACCCTAACCCGTACGCTAACACTAACTCGTACCCTAACATGTACGCTCACACTAAACGGTTGTCGTACCCTAACCTGTACCCTAAACCGGCCCCGTTCCCTAACCCTAACACTAAACCTAACCCTTACCCGAAGTCTTACCCTAACCCGTCCCCTAATCCTAATCCGTACACTAACACTAACACGTACCCTAACACGTATGCTCACCCTAAACCGTTGTCGTACACTAACCTGTACCCTAATCCGTCCCCGTTCCCGTCCCCTAACCCTAACCCTAGCCCTAACCCTAACCTTACCCGAAGCCTTACCCTAAACCGTCCCCTAATCCTAACCCGTATGCTAACACTAACCCGTATCCTAACACGTACGCTCAGCCTAAACCGTTGTCGTACACTAACCTGTACCATAAACCGTCCCCTTCCCCTAACCCTAACTCTAACCCTAACCCTAACCGTAACCCTTACCCGAAGCCTTACCCTAACCCTTCCCCTAATCCTAACCCGTATGCTAACACTAACACGTACCCTAACAAGTACGCTCACCATGAACCGTTGTCGTACACTAAACTGTACCCTAAACGAACCCCATGCCTTAACCCTAACCCTAACCCTAACCCTTACCCGAAGCCTTACCCTAACCCGTCCCCTAATCCTAACCTGTTCGCTAACACTAACCCATACCATAACATGTACGCTCAACCTAAACCGTTGTCGCACCCTAACCTGTACCCTAAACCGTCCCCGTCCCCGTCCCCTAACCCTAACCCTAGCCCTAATCCTAACCCTTACCCAAAGCCTTAGCCTAACCCGTCCCCTAATCCTAACGTGTACGCTAACACCAACGTGTACCCTAACACGTACGCTCACCCTAAACCGTTGTCTTACCCTAACTTCTACCTTAAACCATCCCCGTCCCCTAACCCTACCGCTAACCCTAACCCTTACCCGAAGCCTTACCCTAACCCGTCCCTTAATCCTAACACGCACGCTAACACTAAACCGTACCCTAACACGTACGCTCACCCTAAACCATTGTCGTACCCTAACCTGTACCCTAAACCATCCCCGTCCCCGTCCCCTTCCCCTAACCCTAACCCTAACCCTTTCCCGAAGCCTTACCTTAACCCATCCACTAATCCTAACCCGTACGCTAACACCAACTCGTACCCTAACACGTACGCTCACCCTAAACCGTTGTCGTACCCTAACCTGTACCCTAAACTGGCCCCGTCCCCTAACCCTAACCCTAAACCTAACCCTAACCCTTACCCGAAGCCTTACCCTAACCCGTCCCCTAATCCTAATCCGTACGCTAACACTATCCCATAACCTAACACGTACGCTCACCCTAAACCATTGTCCTACCCTAACCTGTACCCTAAACCATCTCCGTCCTCTAACCCTAACCCTTGCCAGAAGCCTTACCCTAACCCATCACCTAATACTAACCCGTACGCTAACACTAACTCCTACGCTAACAGTAACCCGTACACTAACACGTATGCTCACCCTAAACCGTTGTCGTACACAAACTTGTACCCTAAACCGTCCCTGTCCCCTAACCCTAACCCTAACACTTACCCGAAGCCTTACCCTAACCCGTCCCATAATCCTAACCCGTACGATAACACTAACCCGTACCCTAACACGTACGCTCACCCTAAACCGTTGTCGTTGCCTACCCTGTACCCCAAACCATCCCCGTCCCCTAACCCTAACACTAAACCTAACCCTAACACTTACCCGAAGCCTTACCCTAATACGTCCCTTAATCCTAAACCGTACGCTACCAATAACCAATACCCTAACACATACGCTCACCCTAAACCGTTGTCATACGCTAACCTCTACCCTAAACCGTCCCCATCACCTAACCTTAACCCATACACTAACACTTACCCGAAGCCTTACCCTAACCCGTCCACTAACCCTAACTGGTACGCTAACACTAACCCGTACCCTAACACGTACGCTCTCCCTAAACCGTTGTCGTACGCTAACCTGTACCCTATACCGTCCCCTCCCCTCACCCTAACCCTAACCTTAACCATAAACCTTACCCGAAGCCTTACCCAAACACGTCCCCTAATCCTAACACGTACGCTCACCCTAAACCATTGTCATGCACTAACCTGTACCCTAAACCATCCCCGTCCCCTAACCCTAAACCTAACCCTTACCAGAAGCCTTACCCTAACCCTTCCCCTAATACTAACCCGTCCGCTAACACTTACTCATACGCTAACACTAACCTGTACCCTAACACGTACGCTCACCCTAAACCTTTGTCATACACTAACCTGTAACCTAAACCGTCCCCGTCCCCTAACCCTTACCCGAAACCTTACCCTAACCCGTACCCTAATCCTAACCTGTATGCTAACACTAACCCATACCCTAACACGTACACTCACCCTAAAACTTTGTCGTAACCTAACCTGTACCCTAAACCATCCTCGTCCGCTAACCCTAACCCTAACCACAACCCTTACCCGAAGCCTTACCCTAACACATCCCCTAATCCTAACCCGTATGCTAACACTAAACTCTACCCTAACACGTACGCTCACCCTAAACCGTTGTCGTACCCTAACCTGTACCCTAAACAGTTCCCGTCCCCTAACCCTAAACCTAACCCTAACCCTTACCTGAAGCCTTACCCTAACCCGTCCCCTAATCCTAACCCATACGCTAACACTAACCCGTACCCTAACACATACACTCAAACTAAATATAATATATAATGTAAATATATATATATATATAATAATATATTGTAATATATTCAGGAAAATACGCATACGCTCTTTTTGGCCAACCAAGAAAGCGTGTAAAGGAAATCTGCACCAAAATGAAGTCTCACTGCCCCCCGGTCAAAAGGGCCATGTGAAAAAAGTGTAAAATCCAGAAAGGCAGCACAGGCCATGGAGAACAGGGAGCCTTGTTATGCTGATGGGCGGGATGTAAATTGCCAACAGCCACTCTGGAGAAGTGTATAGTGTTTCCTGGAACAGCTAAAAAACAAAGCAACAGAGCCTACAGCACTTCCACTTATGGTCCTATAGCTCAGGGAAATTAAAATCAAAAACACACAGCCACCCCAAAGTTTCGGACGGCTCTGTTTACAAGAACCTCGTCTACGGTACAAGTTAAATATCCCAGAACGTGAAAAATCGATAAAGAAGTTGTGGTATGTACGTACAATGGAATATCACTCAGCAATGAAATTTATGTCATCAGGCCCGTCGCGGCATAATGAGTGGATTCAGGTACGATGATTCTAAGTGAAATAAGTCACACAGAAAATGAAACATCAGAAGATATCACTAATACAAGGAATGTAAACTTGGCTACATATGAACTTAATTACAAAACAGAACAGGGTCTCAAATTTAGAAAACCAACTTATGCTTGCTTAAGGGGAAAGGTGAGTTGGGGTGCTGCATAAAACCAGAGATAGAAATTAGCACAGATACCTTTCCATAAGCCAAATATGTAATTGTCAAGACCTACCCCTTGCTCAACGAAATGGACTAAACAACCCATATTCAACGACTAGGAATACACCTGACTAGTAAGAATCTTCAAACCCATGGATTTATATGTCTCCGTAAGAGAATGAAGCGTGTGTACAGAGGCATGAATGCAGCAGAGAAACTCCGATAAACCCCATTATCAAAATGAATTACAAAAACAAAACACAAGGACAGTGAAATAGAGAGCAATTCTTAAATAATTCATTCAGGGCTTGTGATGCAACCGGAATTTACCACATCTACACCCAGAGCTGAGTGAGACATAAGGTTGGGCACTTTGGGCTGATAGCATTGGTGAGGTTCGATGAGCAAATGCAGACCCTTTGAAGTCATACTGCATGGTACCCATTCCATGGGTCCCATCTCTCCAGGTTTAACGAATTCTTCCTTCAGCTAAAACATGCATGGGAAACCCACAGTATGGTGCACCGAGGGACCGGCAAACGTTTTCAAATGCATCTCAGTTTTCGTCCCCTTTTACTCGGGTTCACCATTCCAGACCCTTTACTAACACTCTCCCCACTTGGAGAGTCAGTGCCTTTAACCTCCTGTTTGGCACAGTTTGCAATTTCTGCGCAAGATGAACAGGAATAGGGAGAACCAATGAGAGACTAGCTTTAGGTGTCTGCACGGGCAAATGTAGCGCTCATTTCCCACCAGGAAGAAGAATTAACCACAGGGTCAGCATGCCGTGCGGGAACCAGATTAGTGCCTGAAGCAATCCTGCGGGTTTGCGGCCAGCTCACAAGATAGCGAGTTGAAGAAAGGAGCTCAGGGGCACTGTAACTCACAAACCTGCAGAGTTATAAATGACAGCTATCGTCCAAAAATATATTGAAGGAAGGCTGCGAAGAGGACTTGTAAGTGGGGCAGAATTGCAGGATAACGATTTCAGGAGGTAGACGAAAATTGCATTTAAAGCATAGGAAAAAAGGCAGAACGTCAACAATGATGCTCTTGGCCAAAAAGGGCGTATGCGTTTTTTCCTGAATATATTCAGGAAAAAACGCATACGCACTTTTTGGCCAACCAAGCAAGCATGTTAAAGAAATCTGCACTACAATGAAGTCTCACTACCCCCCGGTCTAAAGGGCCATATGAAAAAAGTGTAAAATCCAAAAAGGCATCACAGGCCATGGAGAACAGGGAGCCTTGTTATGCTGATGGGCGGGATGTAAATTGCCAACAGCCACTCTGGAGAAGTGTATGGTGTTTCCTGGAACAGCTTAAAAACAAAGCAACGGAGCCTACGGCACTTCCACTTATGGTCCTTTAGCTTAGGGAAATTAAAATCAAAAACACACAGCCACCCCAAAGTTTCGGACAGCTCTGTTTACAAGAACCTCGTCTACGGTACAAGTTAAATATCCCAGAACGTGAAAAATGGATAAAGAAGTTGTGGTACGTACGTACAATGGAATATCACTCAGCAATGAAATCTATGTCATCAGGCCCGTCGCGGCATAATGAGTGGATTCAGGTACGATGATTCTAAGTGAAATAAGTCACACAGAAAATGAAACATCATAAGATATCACTAATACAAGGAATGTAAACTTGGCTACACATGAACTGAATTACAAAACAGAACAGGGTCTCAAATTTAGAAAACCATCTTATGCTTGCTTAAGGGGAAAGGTGAGTTGGGGTGCTGCATAAAATCAGAGATAGAAATTAGCACAGATACCTTTCCATAAGCCAAATATGTAATTGTCAAGACCTACCCCTTGCTCAACGAAATGGACTCAACACCCCATATTCAACGCCTGGGAATATACCTGACAAGTAAGAATCTTAAGACCACTGGATTTATATGTCTCCATAAGGAAATCAAGCGTGTGTACAGCGGCCTAAACGCAGCAGTGAAAATCCGATAAATCCCATTTTCAAAATAAATTTCAAAAACACAACACAATGACAGTGAAATAGAGAGCAATTCTTAAATAATTCATTCATGGCTTGTGATGCAACCTGGATTTATCACATCTACACCCAAAGCTGTTTGAGACATAAGGCTAGACACTTCGGGCTGATAGCATTGGTGAGGTTCGTTGAGCAAACGCAGACCCTTTGAAGTCATACTGCATGGTAGCCATTCCATGGGTCCCAACTCTCCAGGTTTAAGGGATTCTTCCTTCAGCTAAAACATGAATGGGAAACCCAGAGTATGGTCCACCCTGTGATGGGGAAACGTTTTCAAATGCATCTCAGGTTTCGTCCCCTGGTACTCGGGTTCACCGTTCCAGACGCTTTACTAACACTCTCCCCACTTGGAGAGTCAGTGCCTTTAACCTCCTGTTTGGCACAGTTTGGAATTTCTGCGCAAGATGCACAGGAATAGGGAGAGCCAATGAGAGACTAGCTGTAGGTGTCTGCACGGGCAAATGGAACGCTCATTTCCCAGCAGGAAGAGGAATTAACCAAAGGCTCAGCGTGCCCTACCGGAACCAGATTAGGGCCTGAAGCAATCCTGCGGTTTTGCGGCCAGCTCACAAGAAAGCGAGTTGAAGAAAGGAGCTCAGGGGCACTGTAATTCACAAACCTGCAGAGTTATGAATGACAGCTATCGTCCAAAAATATATTGAAGTAAGTCTTCGAAGAGGACTAGAAAGCGGGGCAGAATTTCAGAAAAACGATTTCAGGGGGGAGACTGGAATTGCACTTAAAGCATAGGAAAAGAGGCAGAATGTCGACAATGATGCAGTTGGCCAAAAAGTGCATATGCGTTTTTTCCTGAATATATTCAGGAAAAAACGCATACGCCCTGTTTGGCTAACCAAGCAAGCATGTAAAGGAAATCTGCACTACAATGAAGTCTGACTGCCCCCCGGTCAATAGGGCCGTCTGAAAAAAGTGTAAAATCCAGAAAGGCAGGACAGGTCATGCAGAACAGGGAGCCTTGTTATGCTGATGGGCGGGATGTAAATTGCCAACAGCCACTCTGGAGAAGTGTATGGTGTTTCCTGAAACACGTAGGAAACAAAGCAACACAGCCTATGGCACTTCCACTTCTGGTCCTATAGCTTAGGGAAATTAAAATCAAAAACACACAGCCACCCCAAAGTTTGGGACGGCTCTGTTTACAAGAACCTCTTCTACGGTACAAGTTAAATATCCGAGAAAGCAAGAAATAGATAAAGAAGTTGTGGTACGTACGTACAATGCAATATCACTCAGCAAAGAGATCTACGTCATCAGGCCCGTAGCGGCATAATGAGTGCATTCAGGTACGACGATTCTATGAGAAATAAGTCACACAGAAAAAGAAGCATCATAAGATATCACTAATACACGAAACGTAAACTTGGCTAAACATGAACTGAATTACAAAACAGAACAGGGTCTCAAATTTAGAAAACCAACTTATGCTTGCTTATGGGGAAAGGTGAGTTTGATTGCTGCATCAAACCAGAGATTGAAATTAGCACAGATACCGTTCCATAAGCCAAATATATAACAGACAAGACCTACTCCTTGCTCAACGAAATGGACTCAATACCCCATATTCAACGCCTGGGAATATACCTGACAAGTAAGAATCTTAAGACCCATGGATTTATATGTCTCCATAAGGAAATCAAGCGTGGGTACTGCGGCCTAAACGCAGCAGTGAAAATCCGATAAATCCCATTATCAAAATAAATTTCACAAACAAAACACAATAACAGTGAAATAGAGAGCAATTGTTAAATAATTCATTCAGAGCTTGTGATGCAACCTGGATTTACCACATCTACACCCAGAGCTGGGTGAGACATAAGGCTGGACACTTCGGGCTGATAGCATTGGTGAGGTTCGGTGAGCATACGCAGACCTTTTGAAGTCATACTGCATGGTAGCCATTCCATGTTTCCCAACTCTCCAGGTTTAAGGGATTCTTCCTTCAGCTATAACATGCATGGGAAACCCAGAGTATGGTCCACCGTGTGATTGGGAAACGTTTTCAAATGCATCTCAGGTTTTGTACCCTGGTACTCCGGTTCATCGTTCCAGACGCTTTACTAACACTCTCCCCCCTTGGAGAGTCAGTGCCTTTAACCTCCTGTTTGGCACAGTTTGCAATTTCTGCGCAAGATGAACAGGAATAGGGAGAACCAATGAGAGACTAGCTGTAGGTGTCTGCAGGGCAAATGGAACGCTCATTTCCCACCAGGAAGAGGAATTAACCAAAGGCTCACCGTGCCCTGGCTGAACCAGATTAGGGCCTGAAGCAATCCTGTGGTTTTGCGGCCAGCTCACAAGAAAGCGAGTTGAAGAAAGGAGCTCAGGGGCAATGTAATTCACAAACCTGCAGAGTTATGAATGACAGCTATCGTCCAAAAATGTATTGAAGTAAGTATTCGAAGAGGACTTGAAATCGGGGCACAATTTCAGGAAAACGATTTCAAGGGGTAGACTGGAATTGCACTTAAAGCATAGGAAAAGAGGCAGAATGTCGACAATGATGCACTTGGCCAGAAAGGGTGTATGCGTTTTTTCCTGAATATATTCAGGAAAAAATGCATACGCCCTTTTTGACCAACCAAGCAAGCGTGTAAAGGAAATCTGCACTACAATGAAGTCTCACTGCCCCCCGGTGAACAGGGCCATCTGAAACAAGTGTAAAATCCAGAAAGGCAGGACAGGTCATGGAGAACAGGGAGCCTTGTTATGCTGATGGGCGGGATGTTAATTGCCAACAGCCACTCTGGAGAAGTGTATGGTGTTTCCTGAAACACGTAGGAAACAAAGCAACACAGCCTATGGCACTTCCACATAGGGTCCTATAGCTTAGGGAAATTAAAATCAAAAACACACAGCCACCCCAAAGTTTGGGACGGCTCTCTTTACAAGAACCTCGTCTACGGTACAAGTTAAATATCCGAGAAAGCAAAAAATGGATAAAGAAGTTGTGGTACGTACGTACAATGGAATATCCCTCAGCAATGAGATCTACGTCATCAGGCCCGTAGAGGCATAATGAGTGGATTCAGGTACGACGATTCTACGAGAAATAAGTCACACAGAAAAAGAAACATCATAACATATCACTAATACACGGAACGTAAACTTGGCTACACATGAACTGAATTACAAAACAGAACAGGGTCTCAAATTTAGAAAACCAACTTATGCTTGCTTATGGGGAAAGGTGAGTTGGGGTGCTGCATAAAACCAGAGATTGAAATTAGCACAGATACCGTTCCATAAGCCAAATATGTAATAGACAAGACTTACTCCTTGCTCAACGAAATGGACTCAATACCCCATATTCAACACCTGGGAATATACCTGACAAGTAAGAATCTTAAGACCCATGGATTTATATGTCTCCATAAGGAAATCAAGCGTGTGTACAGCGGCCTAAACGCAGCAGTGAAAATCCGATAAATCCCATTATCAAAATAAATTTCACAAACACAACACAATGACAGTGAAATAGAGAGCAATTCTTAAATAATTCATTCATGGCTTGTGATGCAACCTGGATTTACCACATCTACACCGAAAGCTGGTTGAGACATAAGGCTGGACACTTCGGGCTGATAGCATTGGTGAGGTTCGTTGAGCAAAGGCAGACCCTTTGAAACCATACTGCATGGTAGCCATTCCTTGGGTCCCAATTCTCCAGGTTAAGGGATTCTTCCTTCAGCTAAAACATGCATGTGAAACCCAGAGTATGGTCCACCGTGTGATTGGGAAACGTTTTCAAATGCATCTCAGGTTTCGTCCCCTGGTACTCGGGTTCACCGTTCCAGACGCTTTACTAACACTCTCCCCACTTGGAGAGTCAGTGTCTTTAACCTCCTGTTTGGCACTGTTTGCAATTTCTGCAAAACATGAACAGGAATAGGGAGAACCAATGAGAGACTACCTGTAGGTGTCTGCACGGAAAATGGAACGCTCATTTCCCACCAGGAAGAGGAATTAACCAAAGGCTCAGCATGCCCTGCCGGAACCAGATTAGGTCCTGAAGCAATCCTGCAGTTTTGCGGCCAGCTCACAAGATAGTGAGTTGAAGAATGGAGCCCAGGGGCACTGTAATTCACAAACCTGCAGAGTTATGAATGACAGCTATCGTCCAAAGATTTATTGAAGTAAGTCTTCGAACAGGACTTGAAAGTGGGGCAGAATTTCAGGAAAACGATTTCATTGGGTAGACTGGAATTGCACTTAAAGCATAGGAAAAGAGGCCGAATGTCCACAATGATGCACTTGGCCAAAAAGGGCGTATGCGTTTTTTCCTGAATATATTCAGGAAAAAACGCATACGCCCTTTTTGGCCAACCAAGCAAGCGTGTAAAGGAAATCTGCACTACAATGAAGTCTCACTGCCCCGAGGTGAAAAGGGCCATCTGAAACAAGTGTAAAATCCAGAAAGGCAGGACAGGTCATGGAGAACAGGGAGCCTTGTTATGCTGATGGGCGGGATGTAAATTGCCAACAGCCACTCTGGAGAAGTGTATGGTGTTCCCTGAAACACGTAGGAAACAAAGCAACACAGCCTATGGCAATTCCACTTAGGGTCCTATAGCTTAGGGAAATTAAAATCAAAAACACACAGCCACCCCAAAGTTTGGGACGGCTCTGTTTACAAGAACCTCGTCTACGGTACAAGTTAAATATCCGAGAAAGCAACAAATGGATAAAGAAGTTGTGGTACGTACGTACAATGGAATATCACTCAGCAATGAAATCTACGTCATCAGGCCGGTAGCGGCATAATGAGTGGATTCAGGTACGACGATTCTACAAGAAATAAGTCCCACAGAAAAAGAAACATCATAAGATATCACTAATACACGGAACGTAAACTTGGCTACACATGTACTGAATTACAAAACAGAACAGCGTCTCAAATTTAGAAAACCAACTTATGCTTGCTTATGGGGAAAGGTGAGTTGGGGTGCTGCATAAAACCAGAGATTGAAATTAGCACAGATACCGTTCCATAAGCCAAATATATAATAGACAAGACCTACTCCTTGCTCAACGAAATGGACTCAACACACCATATTCAACGCCTGGGAATATACCTGACAAGGAAGAATCTTAAGACCCATGGATTTATATGTCTCCATAAGGAAGTCAAGCGTGTGTACAGTGGCCTAAACGCAGCAGTGAAAATCCGATAAATCCCATTAACAAAATAAATTTCAAAAACAAAACACAATGACAGTGAAATAGAGAGCAATTCTTAGATAATGTATTCAGGGCTTGTGATGCCACCTGGATTTACCACATCTACACCCAGAGCTGGGTGAGACATAAGGCTGGACACTTCGGGCTGATAGCATTGGTGAGGTTCGGTGAGCAAAGGCAGACCCTTTCAAGTCATACTGCATGGTACCCATTCCAAGGGTCCCAACTCTCCAGGGTTAAGGGATTCTACCTTCAACTAAAACATGCATGGGAAACCCAGAGCATGGTCCACCGTGTGATTGGGAATCGTTTTCAAATGCATCTCAGGTTTCGACTCCTGGTACTCGGGTGCACCATTCCAGACGCTTTACTAACACTCTCCCCACTTGGAGAGTCAGTGCCTTTAACCTCCTGTTTGGCACAGTTTGCAATTTCTGCGCAAGATGAACAGGAATAGGGACAACCAATGAGCGACTAGCTGTATGTGTCTGCACGGGCAAATGGAACGCTCATTTCCCACCAGGAAGAGGGACTAACCAAAAGCTCAGCATGCCCTGCTGGAACCAGATTAGGGCCTGAAGCAATCCTGCGGTTTTGCGGCCAGCTCACAAGAAAGCGAGTTGAAGAAAGGAGCTCAGGGGCACTGTAATTCACAAACCTGCAGAGTTATGAATGACAGCTATCGTCCAAAATTATACTGAAGTAAGTCTTTGAAGAGGACTTGAAAGCGGGGCAGAATATCAGGAAAACGATTTCAGGGGGTAGACTGGAATTGCACTTAAAGCCTAGGAAAAGACGCAGAATGTCCACAATGATGCACTTGGCCAAAAAGTGCGTATGCGTTTTTTCCTGAATATATTCAGGAAAAAACGCATACGCACTTTTTGGCCAACCAAGCAAGCGTGTAAAGGAAATCTGCACTACAATGAAGTCTCACTGCCCCCCGGTCAAAAGGGCCATCTGAAAAAAGTGTAAAATCCAGAAAGGCAGGACAGGTCATGGAGAACAGAGAGCCTTGTTATGCTGATGGGCGGGATGTAAAATGCCAACAGCCACTCTGGATAAGTGTATGGTGTTTCCTGAAACATGTAGGAAACAAAGCAACACAGCCTATGACACTTCCACTTATGGTCCTATAGCTTAGGGAAATTAAAATCAAAAACACACAGCCACCCCAAAGTTTGGGACGGCTCTGTTTACAAGAACCTCGTCTACGGTAATAGTTAAATATCCGAGAAAGCAAAAAATGGATAAAGAAGTTGTGGTACGTACCTACAATGGAATATCACTCAGCAATGAGATCTACATCATCAGGCCCGTAGCAGCATAATGAGTGGATTCAGGTACGACGATTCTACGAGAAATAAGTCACACAGAAAAAGAAACATCATAAGATATCACTAATACACGGAACGTAAACTTTTCTACACATGAACTGAATTACAAAACAGAACAGGATCTCAAATTTAGAAAACCAACTTATGCTTGCTTATGGGAAAAGGTGAGTTGGGGTGCTGCATCAAACCAGAGATTGAAATTAGCACAGATACCGTTCCATAAGCCAAATATATAATAGACAAGACCTACTCCTTGCTCAACGAAATGGACTCACACCCCATATTCAACGCCTGGGAATATACCTGACAAGTAAGAATCTTAAGACCCATGGATTTATATGTCTCCATAAGGAAATCAAGCCTGTGTACAGTGGCCTAAACGCAGCAGTGAAAATACGATAAATCCCATTATCAAAATATATTTCAAAAACAAAACACAATGACAGTGAAATAGAGAGCAATTCTTAAATAATTCATTCAGGGCTTGTGAATCAACCTGGATTTAACACATCTACACCGACAGCTCGGTGAGGCATAAGGCTGGACACTTCGGGCTGATAGCATTGGTGAGGTTCGGTGAGCAAACGCAGACCCTTTGAAGTCATACTGCATGGTACCCATTCCATGGGTCCCAACATTCCAGGTTTAAGGGATTCTTCCTTCAGCTAAAACATGCATGGGAAACCCAGAGTAATGTCCACCGTGTGATTGGGAAACGTTTTCAAATGCATCTCAGGTTTCGTCCCCTGGTACTCCGGTTCACCATCCAGACGCTTTACAAACACTCTACCCACTGGGAGACTCAGTGCCTTTAACCTCCTGTTTGGCACAGTTTGCAAATTCTGCGCAAGATGAACAGGAATAGGGAGAACCAATGAGAGACTAGCTGTAGGTGTCTGCACGGGCAAATGGAACGCTCATTTCCCACCAGGAAGAGGGATTAACCAAAGGCTCAGCGTGCCCTGCCGGAACCAGATTAGGGCCTGAAGCAATCCTGCGGTTTTGCGGCCAGCTCACAAGAAAGCCAGTTGAAGAAAGGAGCTCAGGGGCACTGTAATTCACAAACCTGCAGAGTTATGAATGACAGCTATCGTCCAAAAATGTATTGAAGTAAGTCTTCGAAGAGGACTTGAAAGCGGGGCAGAATTTCAGGAAAACGATTTCAGGGGTTAGACTGGAATTGCACTTAAAGCATAGGAAAAGAGGCAGAATGTCGACAATGGTACACTTGGCCAAAAAGGGCGTATGCGTTTTTTCCAGAATATATTCAGGAAAAAACGCATACGCCCTTTTTGGCCAACCAAGCAAGCGTGTAAAGGAAATGTGCACTACAATGATGTCTCACTACCCCCGGTCCAAACGGTCATCTGAAACAAGTGTAAAATCCAGAAAGGCAGGACAGGTCATGGAGAAGAGGGAGCCTTGTTATGCTGATGGGTGGGATGTAAATTGCCAACAGCCACTCTGAATAAGTGTATGGTGTTTCCTGAAACACGTAGGAAACAAAGCAACACAGCCTATGGCACTTCCACTTATGGTCCTATAGCTTAGGGAAATTAAAATCAAAAACACACAGCCACCCCAAAGTTTGGGACGGCTCTGTTTACAAGAACCTCGTCTACGGTAAAAGTTAAATATCCGAGAAAGCAAAAAATGGATAAAGAAGTTGTGGTACGTACGTACAATGGAATATCTCTCAGCAATGAAATCTATGTCATCAGGCCAGTAGCGGCATAATGAGTGGATTCAGGTACGACGATTCTACGAGAAATAAGTCACACAGGAAAAGAAAGATCATAAGATATCACGAATACACGGAACTTAAACTTGTCTACACATGAACTGAATTACAAAACAGAACAGGGTCTCAAATTTAGAAAACCAACTTATGCTTGCTTATGGGGAAAGGTGAGTTGCGGTGCTGCATCAAACCAGAGATTGAAATTAGCACAGATACCGTTCCATAAGCCAAATATATAATAGACAAGACCTACTCCTTGCTCAACGAAATGGACTCACACCACATATTCAACGCCTGGGTATATACCTGACAAGTAAGAATCTTAAGACCCATGGATTTATATGTCTCCATAAGGAAATCAAGCGTGTGTACAGTGGCCTAAACGCAGCAGTGAAACTACGATAAATCCCATTATCAAAATATATTTCAAAAACAAAACACAATGACAGTGAAATAGAGAGCAATTCTTAAATAATTCATTCAGGGCTTGTGAATCAACCTGGATTTACCACATCTACACCCACAGCTCGGTGAGACATAAGGCTGGACCCTTCAGGCTGATAGCATTGGTGAGGTTCGGTGAGCAAACGCAGACCCTTTGAAGTCATACTACATGGTACCCATTCCATGGGTCCCAACACTCCAGGTTTAAGGGATTCTTCCTTCAGCTAAAACATGCATGGGAAACCCAGAGTAATGTCCACTGTGTGATTGGGAAACGTTTTCAAATGCATCTCAGGTTTCGTCCCCTGGTACTCGGGTTCACCGTTCCAGACGATTTACTAACACTCTACCCACTGGGAGACTCAGTGCCTTTAACCTCCTGTTTGGCACAGTTTGCAATTTCTGCGCAAGATGAACAGGAATAGGGAGAACAAATGAGAGACTAGCTGTAGGTGTCTGCACGGGCAAATGGAATGCTCACTTCCCACCAGGAAGAGGGATTAACCAAAGGCTCAGCGTGCCCTGCTGGAACCAGATTAGGGCCTGAAGCAATCCTGCGGTTTTGCGGCCAGCTCACAAGAAAGCCAGTTGAAGAAAGGAGCTCAGGGGCACTGTAATTCACAAACCTGCAGAGTTATGAATGACAGCTATCGTCCAAAAATGTATTGAAGTAAGTCTTCAAAGAGGACTTGAAAGCGGGGCAGAATTTCAGGAAAACGATTTCAGGGGGTAGACTGGAATTGCACTTAAAGCATAGGAAAAGAGGCCGAATGTCCACAATGATGCACTTGGCCAAAAAGGGCGTATGCGTTTTTTCCTGAATATATTCAGGAAAAAACGCATACGCCCTTTTTGGCCAACCAAGCAAGCGTGTAAAGGAAATCTGCACTACAATGAAGTCTCACTGCCCCCCGGTCAAAAGGGCCATCTGAAAAAAGTGTAAAATCCAGAAAGTCAGGACAGGTCATGGAGAACAGGGAGCCTTGTTCTGCTGATGGGCGGGATGTAAATTGCCAACAGCCACTCTGGATAAGTGTATGGTGTTTCCTGAAACACGTAGGAAACAAAGCAACACAGCCTATGGCACTTCCACTTACGGTCCTATAGCTTAGGGAAATTAAATTCAAAAACACAAAGCCACCCCAAAGTTTGGGACGGCTCTGTTTACAAGAACCTCGTCTACGGTACAAGTTAAATATCCGAGAAAGCAAAAAATGGATAAAGAAGTTGTGGTATGTACGTACAATGGAATATCACTCAGCAATGAGATCCACGTCATCAGGCCCATAGCGGCATAATGAGTGGATTCAGGTACGATGATTCTACGAGAAATAAGTCACAGAGAAAAAGAAACATCATAAGATATCACTAATACACGGAACTTAAACTTGTCTTCACATGAACTGAATTACAAAACAGAACAGGGTCTCAAATTTAGAAAACCAACTTATGCTTGCTTATGGGGAAAGGTGAGTTGGGGTGCTGCATAAGACCAGAGATTGAAATTAGCACAGAAACCGTTCCATAAGGCAAATATATAATAGACATGACCTGCTCCTTGCTCAACGAAATGGACTCAACACCCCACATTCAACGCCTGGGAATATACCTGACAAGTTAGAATCTTAAGACCCATGGATTTATATGTCTCCATAAGGATATCAAGCGTGTGTACAGCGGCCTAAACGCATCAGTGAAAATCCGATAAATCTCATTATCAAAATATATTTCAAAAATAAAACACAATGACAGTGAAATAGAGAACAATTCTTAAATAATTCATTCAGGGCTTGTGATGCAACCTGGATTTACCACATCTACACCCAGAGCTGGGTGAGACATAAGGCTGGACACTTCGGGCTGATAGCATTGGTGAGGTTCGGTGAGCAAACGCAGACCCTTTGAAGTCATACTGCATGGTACCCATTCCATGGGTCCCAACTCTCCAGGTTTAAGGGATTCTTCCTTCAGCTAAAACATGAATGGGAAACCCAGAGTAATGTCCACCATGTGATTGGGAAACGTTTTCAAATGCGTCTCAGGTTTCGACCCCTGGTACTCGGGTTCACCGTTCCAGACGCTTTACTAACACTCTCCCCACTTGGAGAGTCAGTGCCTGTAACCTCCTGTTTGGCACAGTTTGCAATTTCTGCGCAAAATGAACAGGAATAGGGACAACGAATGAGAGACTAGCTGTAGGTGTCTGCACGGGCAAATGGAACGCTCATTTCCCACCAGGAAGAGGGACTAACCAAAGGCTCAGCGTGCCCTGCTGGAACCAGATTAGGGCCTGAAGCAATCCTGCGGTTTTGCGGCCAGCTCACAAGAAAGCGAGTTGAAGAAAGGAGCTCAGGGGCACTGTAATTCACAAACCTGCAGAGTTATGAATGACAGCTATCGTCCAAAATTATATTGAAGTAAGTCTTTGAAGAGGACTTGAAAGCGGGGCAGAATTTCAGGAAAACGATTTCAGGGGGTAGACTGGAATTGCACTTAAAGCATAGGAAAAGAGGCCGAATGTCCACAATGATGCACTTGGCCAAAAAGGGCGTATGCGTTTTTTCCTGAATATATTCAGGAAAAACCGCATACGCCCTTTTTGGCCAACCAAGCAAGCGTGTAAAGGAAATCTGCACTACAATGAAGTCTCTCTGCCCCCCGGCCAAAAGGGCCATCTGAATAAAGTGTAAAATCCAGAAAGGCAGGACAGGTCATGGAGAACAGGGAGCCTTGTTATGCTGATGGGCGGGATTTAAATTGCCAACAGCCACTCTGGAGAAGTGTATGGTGTTTCCTGAAACACGTAGGAAACAAAGCAACACAGCCTATGGCACTTCCACTTAGGGTCCTATAGCTTAGGGAAATTAAAATCAAAAACAAACAGCCACCCCAAAGTTTGGGACGGCTCTGTTTACAAGAACCTCATCTACGGTACAATTTAAATATCCGAGAAAGCAAAAAATGGATAAAGAAATTGTGGTACGTACGTACAATTGAATATCACTCAGCAATGAGATCTACGTCATCAGGCCCGTAGCGGCATAGTGAGTGGATTCAGGTACGACGATTCTACGAGAAATAAGTCACACAGGAAAAGAAATATCATAAGATATCACTAATACATGGAACGTAAACTTGGCTACACATGAACTGAATTACTAAACAGAACAGGGTCTCAAATTTAGAAAACCAACTTATGCTTGCTTATGGGGAAAGGTGAGTTGGGGTGCTGCATCAAACCAGAGATTGAAATTAGCACAGATACCGTTCCATAAGCCAAATATATAATAGACAAGACCTACTCCTTGCTCAACGAAATGGACTCAACACCCCATATTCAACACCTGGGAATATACCTGTCAAGTAAGGAACTTAAGACCCATGGATTTATATGTCTGCATAAGGAAGTCAAGCGTGTGTACAGTGGCCTAAACGCAGCAGTGAAAATCCAATAAATCCCATTAACAAAATAAATTTCAAAAACAAAACACAATGACAGTGAAATAGAGAGCAATTCTTAAATAATTCATTCAGGGCTTGTGATGCAACCTGGATTTACCACATCTACACCCAAGCTGGTTGAGACATAATGCTGGACACATCGAGCTGATAGTATTGGTGAGGTTTGGTGAGCAAACGCAGACCCTTTGAAGTCATACTGCATGGTACCCATTCCATGGGTCCCAACTCTCCAGGTTTAAGGGATTCTTCCTTCAGCTAAAACATGCATGGGAAACCCAGAGTATGGTCCACCGTGTGATTAGGAAACGTTTTCAAATGCATCTCAGGTTTCGACCCCTGGTACTCGGGTTCACTGTTCCAGACGCTTTACTAACACTCTCCCCACTTGGAGAGTCAGTGTCTTTAACCTCCTGTTTGGCACAGTTTGCAATTTCGGCACAAGATGAACAGGAATAGCGAGAGCCAATGAGAGACTAGCTGTAGGTGTCTGCACGGGCAAATGGAACGCTCATTTCCCAACAGGAAGAGGAATTAACCAAAGGCTCAGCGTGCCCTGCCGGAACAAGATTAGGGCCTGAAGCAATCCTGCGGTTTTGCGGGCAACTCACAAGAAAGCGAGTTGAAGAAAGGAGCTCAGGGGCACTGTAATTCACAAACCTGCAGAGTTATGAATGACAGCTATCGTCCAAAAATTTATTGAAGTAAGTTTTCGAAGAGGACTTGAAAGCGGGGCAGAATTTCAGGAAAACGAATTCAGGGGGTAGACTGGAATTGCACTTAAAGCATAGGAAAAGAGGCAGAATGTCCACAATGATGCACTTGGCCAAAAAGTGCGTATGCGTTTTTTCCTGAATATATTCAGGAAAAAACGCATACGCACTTTTTGGCCAACCAAGCAAGCGTGTAAAGGAAATCTGCACTACAATGAAGTCTCAGTGCCCCCCGGTCAAAAGGGCCATCTGAAAAAAGTGTAAAATCCAGAAAGGCAGGACAGGTCATGGAGAACAGGGAGCCTTGTTATGCTGATGGGCGGGATGTAAATTGCCAACAGCCACTCTGGAGAAGTGTATGGTGTTTCATGAAACACGTAGAAAACAAAGCAACACAGCCTATGGCACTTCCACTTACGGTCCTATAGCTTAGGGAAATTAAATTCAAAAACACACTGCCACCCCAAAGTTTGGGACGGCTCTGTTTACAAGAACCTCGTCTACGGTACAAGTTAAATATCCGAGAAAGCAAAAAATGGATAAAGAAGTTGCGGTACGTACGTACAATGGAATATCACTCAGCAATGAGATCCACGTCATCAGGCCCGTAGCGGCATAATGAGTGGATACAGGTACGACGATTCTACGAGAAATAAGTCACACAGAAAAAGAAACATCATAAGATATCACTAATACACGGAACGTAAACTTGGCGACACATGAACTGAATTACAAAACAGAACACGGTCTCAAATTTAGAAAACCAACTTATGCTTGCTTATGGGGAAAGGTGAGTTGGGGTGCTGCATAAAACCAGAGATTGAAATTAGCACAGATTCCGTTCCATAAGGCAAATATATAATAGACAATACCTACTCCTTGCTCAACGAAATGAACTCAACACCCCATATTCAACGCCTGGGAATATACCTGACAACTAAAAAACTTAAGACCCATGGATTTATATGTCTCCATAAGGATATCAAGCGTGTGTACAGTGGCCTCAACGCAGCAGTGAAAATCCGATAAATCCCATTATCAAAATATATTTCAAAAACAAAACACAATGACAGTGAAATAGAGAACAATTCTTAAATAATTCATTCAGGGCTTGTGATGCAACCTGGATTTACCACATCTACACCCAGAGCTGGGTGAGACATAAGGCTGGACACTTCGGGCTGATAGCATTGGTGAGGTTCGGTGAGCAAACGCAGACCCTTTGAAGTCATACTGCATGGTAGCCATTCCATGGGTCCCAACTCTCCAGGTTTAAGGGATTCTTCCTTCAGCTAAAACATGCATGGGAAACCCAGAGTATGGTCCACCGTGTGATTAGGAAACGTTTTCAAATGCATCTCAGGTTTCGACCCCTGGTACTCGGGTTCACTGTTCCAGACGCTTTACTAACACTCTCCCCACTTGGAGAGTCAGTGTCTTTAACCTCCTGTTTGGCACAGTTTGCAATTTCGGCACAAGATGAACAGGAATAGCGAGAGCCAATGAGAGACTAGCTGTAGGTGTCTGCACGGGCAAATGGAACGCTCATTTCCCAACAGGAAGAGGAATTAACCAAAGGCTCAGCGTGCCATGCCGGAACAAGATTAGGGCCTGAAGCAATCCTGCGGTTTTGCGGGCAACTCACAAGAAAGCGAGTTGAAGAAAGGAGCTCAGGGGCACTGTAATTCACAAACCTGCAGAGTTATGAATGACAGCTATCGTCCAAAAATTTATTGAAGTAAGTTTTCGAAGAGGACTTGAAAGCGGGGCAGAATTTCAGGAAAACGAATTCAGGGGGTAGACTGGAATTGCACTTAAAGCATAGGAAAAGAGGCAGAATGTCCACAATGATGCACTTGGCCAAAAAGTGCGTATGCGTTTTTTCCTGAATATATTCAGGAAAAAACGCATACGCACTTTTTGGCCAACCAAGCAAGCGTGTAAAGGAAATCTGCACTACAATGAAGTCTCACTGCCCCCCGGTCAAAAGGGCCATCTGAAAAAAGTGTAAAATCCAGAAAGGCAGGACAGGTCATGGAGAACAGGGAGCCTTGTTATGCTGATGGGCGGGATGTAAATTGCCAACAGCCACTCTGGAGAAGTGTATGGTGTTTCCTGAAACACGTAGGAAACAAAGCAACACAGCCTATGGCACTTCCACTTACGGTCCTATAGCTTAGGGAAATTAAATTCAAAACCACA
Source organism: Delphinapterus leucas (assembly GCF_059928025.1). Taxonomy (NCBI): domain Eukaryota; kingdom Metazoa; phylum Chordata; class Mammalia; order Artiodactyla; family Monodontidae; genus Delphinapterus; species Delphinapterus leucas. The sequence continues at coordinate 9,791,272 of NW_028322232.1, read as the reverse complement.
CTGCCACCCCAAAGTTTGGGACGGCTCTGTTTACAAGAACCTCGTCTACGGTACAAGTTAAATATCCGAGAAAGCAAAAAATGGATAAAGAAGTTGTGGTACGTACGTACAATGGAATATCACTCAGCAATGAGATCCACGTCATCAGGCCCGTAGCGGCATAATGAGTGGATACAGGTACGACGATTCTACGAGAAATAAGTCACACAGAAAAAGAAACATCATAAGATATCACTAATACACGGAACGTAAACTTGGCGACACATGAACTGAATTACAAAACAGAACAGGGTCTCAAATTTAGAAAACCAACTTATGCTTGCTTATGGGGAAAGGTGAGTTGGGGTGCTGCATAAAACCAGAGATTGAAATTAGCACAGATTCCGTTCCATAAGGCAAATATATAATAGACAATACCTACTCCTTGCTCAACGAAATGAACTCAACACCCCATATTCAACGCCTGGGAATATACCTGACAAGTAAGAATCTAAAGACCCATGGATTTATATGTCTCCATAAGGAAGTCAAGCGTGTGTACAGTTGCCTAAACGCAGCAGTGAAAATCCGATAAATCCCATTAACAAAATAAATTTCAAAAACAAAACACAATGACAGTGAAATAGAGAGCAATTCTTAAATAATTCATTCAGGGCTTGTGATGCAACCTGGATTTACCACATCTACACCCAGAGCTGGTTGAGACATAAGGCTGGACACATCGAGCTGATAGTATTGGTGAGGTTTGGTGAGCAAACGCAGACCCTTTGAAGTCATACTGCATGGTACCCATTCCATGGGTCCCAACTCTCCAGGTTTAAGGGATTCTTCCTTCAGCTAAAACATGCATGGGAAACCCAGAGTATGGTCCACCGTGTGATTGGGAAACGTTTTCAAATGCATCTCAGTTTTCGACCCCTGGTACTCGGGTTCACCGTTCCAGACGCTTTACTAACACTCTCCCCACTTGGAGAGTCAGTGTCTTTAACCTCCTGTTTGGCACAGTTTGCAATTTCGGCACAAGATGAACAGGAATAGCGAGAGCCAATGAGAGACTAGCTGTAGGTGTCTGCACGGGCAAATGGAACGCTCATTTCCCAACAAGGAGAGGAATTAACCAAAGGCTCAGCGTGCCCTGATGGAACAAGATTAGGGCCTGAGGCAATCCTGCGGTTTTGCGGCCAGCTCACAAGAAAGCGAGCTGAAGAAAGGAGCTCAGGGGCACTGTAATTCACAAACCTGCAGAGTTATGAATGACAGCTATCGTCCAAAAATGTATTGAAGTAAGTTTTCGAAGAGGACTTGAAAGCGGGGCAGAATTTCAGGAAAACGAATTCAGGGGGTAGAGTGGAATTGCACTTAAAGCATAGGAAAAGAGGCAGAATGTCCACAATGATGCACTTGGCCAAAAAGGGCGTATGCGTTTTTTCCTGAATATATTCAGGAAAAAATGCATACGCCCTTTTTGGCCGACCAAGCAAGCGTGTAAAGGAAATCTGCACTACAATGAAGTCTCTCTGCCCCCCGGTCAAAAGGGCCATCTGAAAAAAGTGTAAAATCCAGAAAGGCAGGACAGGTCATGGAGAACAGGGAGCCTTGTTATGCTGATGGGCGGGATGTAAATTGCCAACAGCCACTCTGGAGAAGTGTATGGTGTTTCCTGAAACACGTAGGAAACAAAGCAACACAGCCTATGGCACTTCCACTTAGGGTCCTATAGCTTAGGGAAATTAAAATCAAAAACAAACAGCCACCCCAAAGTTTGGGACGGCTCTGTTTACAAGAACCTCGTCTACGGTACAAGTTAAATATCCGAGAAAGCAAAAAATGGATAAAGAAGTTGTGGTACGTACGTACAATGGAATATCACTCAGCAATGAGATCTACGTCATCAGGCCCATAGCGGCATAATGCGTGGATTCAGGTACGACGATTCTATGAGAAATAAGTCACACAGGAAAAGAAATATCAAAAGATATCACTAATACACGGAACGTAAACTTGGCTACACATGAACTGAATTACAAAACAGAACAGGGTCTCAAATTTAGAAAACCAACTTATGCTTGCTTATGGGGAAAGGTGAGTTGGGGTGCTGCATAAAACCAGAGATTGAAATTAGCACATATTCCGTTCCATAAGGCAAATATATAATAGACAAGACCTACTCCTTGCTCAACGAAATGAACTCAACACCCCATATTCAACGCCTGGTAATATACCTGACAAGTAAGAAACTTAAGACCCATGGATTTATATGTCTCCATAAGGATATCAAGCGTGTGTACAGCGGCCTCAACGCAGCAGTGAAAATCCGATAAATCCCATTATCAAAATATATTTCAAAAACAAAACACAATGACAGTGAAATAGAGAACAATTCTTAAATAATTCATTCAGGGCTTGTGATGCAACCTGGATTTACCACATCTACACCCAGAGCTGGGTGAGACATAAGGCTGGACACTTCGGGCTGATAGCATTGGTGAGGTTCGGTGAGCAAACGCAGACCCTTTGAAGTCATACTGCATGGTACCCATTCCATGGGTCCCAACTCTCCAGGTTTAAGGGATTCTTCCTTCAGCTAAAACATGCATGGGAAACCCAGAGTAATGTCCACCATGTGATTGGGAAACGTTTTCAAATGCGTCTCAGGTTTCGACCCCTGGTACTCGGGTTCACCGTTCCAGACGCTTTACTAACACTCTCCCCACTTGGAGAGTCAGTGCCTGTAACCTCCTGTTTGGCACAGTTTGCAATTTCTGCGCAATATTAACAGGAATAGGGACAACAAATGAGAGACTAGCTGTAGGTGTCTGCACGGGCAAATGGAACGCTCATTTCCCACCAGGAAGAGGGACTAACCAAAGGCTCAGCGTGCCCTGCCGGAACCAGATTAGGGCCTGAAGCAATCCTGCGGTTTTGCGGCCAGCTCACAAGAAAGCGAGTTGAAGAAAGGAGCTCAGGGGCACTGTAATTCACAAACCTGCAGAGTTATGAATGACAGCTATCGTCCAAAATTATATTGAAGTAAGTCTTTAAAGAGGACTTGAAAGCGGGGCAGAATTTCAGGAAAACGATTTCAGGGGGTAGACTGGAATTGCACTTAAAGCATAGGAAAAGAGGCAGAATGTCCACAATGATGCACTTGGCCAAAAAGGGCGTATGCGTTTTTACCTGAATATATTCAGGGAAAAACGCATACGCCCTTTTTGGCCAACCAAGCAAGCGTGTAAAGGAAATCTGCACTACAATGAAGTCTCTCTGCCCCCCGGTCAAAAGGGCCATCTGAAAAAAGTGTAAAATCCAGAAAGGCAGGACAGGTCATGGAGAACAGGGAGCCTTGTTATGCTGATGGGCGGGATTTAAATTGCCAACAGCCACTCTGGAGAAGTGTATGGTGTTTCCTGAAACACGTAGGAAACAAAGCAACACAGCCTATGGCACTTCCACTTATGGTCCTATAGCTTAGGGAAATTAAAATCAAAAACAAACAGCCACCCCAAAGTTTGGGACGGCTCTGTTTACAAGAACCTCGTCTACGGTACAAGTTAAATATCCGAGAAAGCAAAACATGGATAAAGAAGTTGTGGTACGTACGTACAATGGAATATCACTCAGCAATGAGATCTACGTCATTAGGCCCATAGCGACATAATGAGTGGATTCAGGTACGACGATTCTACGAGAAATAAGTCACACAGGAAAAGAAACATCATAAGATATCACTAATACACGGAACGTAAACTTGGCTACACATGAACTGAATTACAAAACAGAACAGGGTCTCAAATTTAGAAAACCAACTTATGCTTGCTTATGGGGAAAGGTGAGTTGGGGTGCTGCATCAAACCAGAGATTGAAATTAGCACAGATACCGTTCCATAAGCCAAATATATAATAGAGAAGACCTACTCCTTGCTCAACGAAAGGGACTCAACACCCCATATTCAACTCCTGGGAATATATCTGACAAGTAAGAATCTTAAGACCCATGGATTTATATGTCTCCATAAGGAAATCAAGCGTGTGTACAGCGGCCTAAACGCAGCAGTGAAAATCCGATAAATCCCATTAACAAAATAAATTTCACAAACAAAACACAATGACAGTGAAATAGAGAGCAATTCGTAAATAATTCATTCAGGGCTTGTGATGCAACCTGGATTTACCACATCTACACCCAGAGCTGGGTGAGACATAAGGCTGGACACATCGGGCGGATAGCATTGGTGAGGTTGGGTGAGCAAACGCAGACCCTTTGAAGTCATACTGCATGGTAGCCATTCCATGGGTCCCAACTCTCCAGGTTTAAGGGATTCTTCCTTCAGCTAAAACATGCATGGGAAACCCAGAGTATGGTCCACCGTGTGATTGGGAAACGTTTTCAAATGCATCTCAGGTTTCGTCCCCTGGTACTCGGGTTCACCATTCCAGACGCTTTACTAACAATCTCCCCACTTGGAGAGAAATTGCCTTTAACCTCCTGTTTGCCACAGTTTGCAATTTCTGCGCAAGATGAACAGGAATAGGGAGAATCAATGAGAGACTAGCTGTAGGTGTCTGCACGGGCAAATGGAACGCTCATTTCCCACCAGGAAGAGAGATTAACCAAAGGCTCAGCGTGCCCTGCCGGAACCAGATTAGGGCCTGAAGTAATCCTGCGGTTTTGCGGCCAGCTCACAAGAAAACGAGTTGAAGAAAGGAGCTCAGGGGCACTGTAATTCACAAACCTGCAGAGTTATGAATGACAGCTATCGTCCAAAAATGTATTGAAGTAAGTCTTCGAAGAGGACTTGAAAGCGGGGCAGAATTTCAGGAAAACGATTTCAGGGGGTAGACTGGAATTGCACTTAAAGCATAGGAAAAGAGGCCGAATGTCGACAATGGTGCACTTGGCCAAAAAGGGCGTATGCGTTTTTTCCTGAATATATTCAGGAAAAAACGCATACGCCCATTTTGGCCAACCAAGCAAGCGTGTAAAGGAAATCTGCACTACAATGAAGTCTCTCTGCCCCCCGGTCAAAAGGGCCATCTGAAACAAGTGTAAAATCCAGAAAGGCAGGACAGGTCATGGAGAACAGGGAGCCTTGTTATGCTGATGGGCGGGATGGAAATTGCCAACAGCCACTCTGGAGAAGTGTATGGTGTTTCCTGAAACATGTAGGAAACAAAGCAACACAGCCTATGGCACTTCCACTTATGATACTATAGCTTAGGGAAAAGTAAAATCAAAAACACACAGCCACCCCAAAGTTTGGGACGGCTCTGTTTACAAGAACCTCGTCTACGGTACAAGTTAAATATCCGAGAAAGCAAAAAATGGATTAAGAAGTTGTGGTACGTACGTACAATGGAATATCACTCAGCAATGAGATCTACGTCATCAGGCCCATAGCGGCATAATGAGTGGATTCAGGTACGACGATTCTATGAGAAATAAGTCACACAGGAAAAGAAATATCATAAGATATCACTAATACACGGAACGTAAACTTGGCTACACATGAACTGAATTACAAAACAGAACAGGGTCTCAAATTTAGAAAAGCAACTTATGCTTGCTTATGGGGAAAGGTGAGTTGGGGTGCTGCATAAAACCAGAGATTGAAATTAGCACAGATTCCGTTCCATAAGGCAAATATATAATAGACAAGACCTACTCCTTGCTCAACGAAATGAACCCAACACCCCATATTCAACGCCTGGGAATATACCTGACAAGTAAGAAACTTAAGACCCATGGATTTATATGTCTCCATAAGGATATCAAGCGTGTGTACAGCGGCCTAACGCAGCAGTGACAATCCGATAAATCCCATTATCAAAATATATTTCAAAAACAAAACACAATGACAGTGAAATAGAGAACAATTCTTAAATAATTCATTCAGGGCTTGTGATGCAACCTGGATTTACCACATCTACACCCAGAGCTGGGTGAGACATACGGCTGGACACTTCGGGCTGATAGCATTGGTGAGGTTCGGTGAGCAAACGCAGACCCTTTGAAGTCATACTGCATGGTACCCATTCCATGGGTCCCAACTCTCCAGGTTTAAGGGATTCTTCCTTCAGCTAAAACATGCATGGGAAACCCAGAGTAATGTCCACCATGTGATTGGGAAACGTTTTTAAATGCGTCTCAGGTTTCGACCCCTGGTACTCGGGTTCACCGTTCCAGACGCTTTACTAACACTCTCCCCACTTGGAGAGTCAGTGCCTGTAACCACCTGTTTGGCACAGTTTGCAATTTCTGCGCAATATTAACAGGAATAGGGACAACGAATGAGAGACTAGCTGTAGGTGTCTGCACGGGCAAATGGAACGCTCATTTCCCACCAGGAAGAGGGACTAACCAAAGGCTCAGCGTGCCCTGCCGGAACCAGATTAGGGCCTGAAGCAATCCTGCGGTTTTGCGGCCAGCTCACAAGAAAGCGAGTTGAAGAAAGGAGCTCAGGGGCACTGTAATTCACAAACCTGCAGAGTTATGAATGACAGCTATCGTCCAAAATTATATTGAAGTAAGTCTTTAAAGAGGACTTGAAAACGGGGCAGAATTTCAGGAAAACGATTTCAGGGGGTAGACTGGAATTGCACTTAAAGCATAGGAAAAGAGGCAGAATGTCCACAATGATGCACTTGGCCAAAAAGGGCGTATGCGTTTTTACCTGAATATATTCAGGGAAAAACGCATACGCCCTTTTTGGCCAACCAAGCAAGCGTGTAAAGGAAATCTGCACTACAATGAAGTCTCTCTGCCCCCCGGTCAAAAGGGCCATCTGAAAAAAGTGTAAAATCCAGAAAGGCAGGACAGGTCATGGAGAACAGGGAGCCTTGTTATGCTGATGGGCGGGATTTAAATTGCCAACAGCCACTCTGGAGAAGTGTATGGTGTTTCCTGAAACACGTAGGAAACAAAGCAACACAGCCTATGGCACTTCCACTTATGGTCCTATAGCTTAGGGAAATTAAAATCAAAAACAAACAGCCACCCCAAAGTTTGGGACGGCTCTGTTTACAAGAACCTCGTCTACGGTACAAGTTAAATATCCGAGAAAGCAAAACATGGATAAAGAAGTTGTGGTACGTACGTACAATGGAATATCACTCAGCAATGAGATCTACGTCATTAGGCCCGTAGCGGCATAATGAGTGGATTCAGGTACGATGATTCTACGAGAAATAAGTCACACAGGAAAAGAAATATCATAAGATATCACTAATACACGGAACGTAAACTTGGCTACACATGAACTGAATTACAAAACAGAACAGGGTCTCAAATTTAGAAAACCAACTTATGCTTGCTTATGGGGAAAGGTGAGTTGGGGTGCTGCATCAAACCAGAAATTGAAATTAGCACAGATACCGTTACATAAGCCAAATATATAATAGAAAAGACCTACTCCTTGCTCAACGAAATGGACTCAACACCCCATATTCAACACCTGGGAATATACCTGACAAGTAAGAAACTTAAGACCCATGGATTTATATGTCTCCATAAGGAAGTCAAGCGTGTGTACAGTGGCCTAAACGCAGCAGTGAAAATCCAATAAATCCCATTAACAAAATAAATTTCAAAAACAAAACACAATGACAGTGAAATAGAGAGCAATTCTTAAATAATTCATTCATGGCTTGTGATGCAACCTGGATTTATCACATCTACACCCAAAGCTGGTTGCGACATAAGGCTGGACACTTCGGGCTGATAGCATTGGTGAGGTTCGTTGAGCAAACGCAGACCCTTTGAAGTCATACTGCATGGTAGCCATTCCATGGGTCCCAACTCTCCAGGTTTAAGGGATTCTTCCTTCAGCTAAAACATGTATGGGAAACCCAGAGTATGGTCCACCGTATGATTGGGAAACGTTTTCAAATGCATCTCAGGTTTCGTTACCTGGTACTCGGGTTCAGCGTTCCAGACGCTTTATTAACACTCTCCCCACTTGGAGGGTCAATGCCTTTAACCTCCCGTTTGGCACAGTTTGGAATTTCTGCGCAAGATGAACAGGAATAGGGAGAACCAATGAGAGACTAGCTGTAGATGTCTGCACGGGCAAATGGAACGCTCATTTCCCACCAGGTAAGGGAATTAACCAAAGGCTCAGCGTGCCCTGCCAGAACCAGATTAGGGCCTGAAGCAATCGTGCGGTTTTGCGGCCAGCTCACAAGAAAGCGAGTTGAAGAAAGGAGCTCAGGGGCACTGTAATTCACAAACCTGCAGAGTTATGAATGACAGCTATCATCCAAAAATATATTGAAGTAAGTCTTCGAAGAGGACTTGAAAGCGGGGCAGAATTTCAGGAAAACGATTTCAGGGGGTAGACTGCAATTGCACTTAAAGCATAGGAAAAGAGGCAGAATGTCGACAATGATGCAGTTGGCCAAAAAGTGCATATGCGTTTTTTCTTGAATATATTCAGGAAAAAACGCATACGCCCTTTTTGGCCAACCAAGCAAGCATGTAAAGGAAATCTGCACTACAATGAAGTCTCACTGCCCCCCGGTCAAAAGGGCCATCTGAAAAATGTGTAAAATCCAGAAAGGCAGAACAGGTCATGGAGAACAGGGAGCCTTGTTGTGCTGATGGGCGGGATGTAAATGGCAAACAGCCACTCTGGAGAAGTGTATGGTGTTTCCAGAAACACGTAGGAAACAAAGCAACACAGCCTATGGCACTTCCACTTAGGGTCCTATAGCTTAGGGAAATTAAAATCAAAAACACACAGCCACCCCAAAGTTTGGGACGGCTCTGTTTACAAGAACCTCTTCTACGGTACAAGTTAAATATCCGAGAAAGCAAAAAATAGATAAAGAAGTTGTGGTACGTACGTACAATGCAATATCACTCAGCAATGAGATCCACGTCATCAGGCCCGTAGCGGCATAATGAGTGCATTCAGGTACGACGATTCTATGAGAAATAAGTCACACAGAAAAAGAAACATCATAAGATATCACTAATACACGAAACGTAAACTTGGCTACACATGAACTGAATTACAAAACAGAACAGGGTCTCAAATTTAGAAAACCAACTTATGATTGCTTAGGGGAAAGGTGAGTTGGGGTGCTGCATCAAACCAGAGATCGAAATTAGCACAGATACCGTTCCATAAGCCAAATATATAATAGACAAGACCTACTCCTTGCTCAACGAAATGGATTCAACACCCCATATTCAAGGCCTGGGAATATACCTGACAAGTAAGAATCTTAAGATAAATGAATTTTTATGTCTCCATAAGGAAATCAAGCGTGTGTACAGCAGCCTAAACGCAGCAGTGAAAATCCGATAAATCCCATTATCAAAATAAATTTCAAAAACAAAACACAATGACAGTGAAATAGAGAGCAATTCTAAAATAATTCATTCAGGGCTTGTGATGCAACCTGGATTTACCACATCTACACCCAGAGCTGGGTGAGACATAAGGCTGGACACTTCGGGCTGATAGCATTGTTGAGGTTCGGTTAGCAAACGCAGACCCTTTGAAGTCATACTGCATGGTACCCATTCCATGGGTCCCAACTCTCCAGGTTTAAGGAATTCTTCCTTCAGCTAAAACATGCATGGGAAACCCAGAGTATGGTCCAACGTGTGATTGGGAAACCTTTTCAAATGCATCTCAGGTTTCGCCCCTGGTACTCGGGTTCACCGTTCTAGATGCTTTACTATCACTCTCTCCACTAGGAGAGTAATTGCCTTTAACCTCCTGTTTGGCACAGTTTGCAATTTCTGCGCAAGATGAACAGGAATAGGGAGCACCAATGTGAGACTAGCTGTAGGTGTCTGCACGGGCAAATCGAACGCTCATTTCCCACCAGGAAGAGGGATTAACCAAAGGCTCAGCGTGCCCTGCCGGAACCAGATTAGGGCCTGAAGCAATCCTGCGGTTTTGCGGCCAGCTCACAAGAAAGCTAATTGAAGAAAGGAGCTCAGGGGCACTGTAATTCACAAACCTGCAGAGTTATGAATGACAGCTATCGTCCAAAAATGTATTGAAGTAAGTCTTCGAAGAGGACTTGAAAGCGGGGCAGAATTTCAGGAAAACGATTTCAGGGGGTAGACTGGAATTGCACTTAAAGCATAGGATAGGAGGCAGAATGTCGACAATGATGCACTTGGCCAAAAAGGGCGTATGCGTTTTTTCCTGAATATATTCAGGAAAAAACGCATACGCCCTTTTTGGCCAAACAAGCAAGCGTGTAAAGGAAATCTGCATTACAATGAAGTCTCACTGCCCCCCGGTCAAAAGGGCCATCTGAAAAAAGTGTAAAATCCAGAAAGACAGGACAGGTCATGGAGAACAGGGAGCCTTGTTATGCTGATGGGCGGGATGTAAATTGCCAACAGCCACTCTGGAGAAGTGTATGGTGTTTCCTGAAACAAGTAGGAAACAAAGCAACACAGCCTATGGCACATCCACTTAGGGTCCTATAGCTTAGGGAAATTAAAATCAAAAACACACAGCCACCCCAAAGTTTGGGACGGCTCTGTTTACAAGAACCTCGTCTACGGTACAAGTTAAATATCCGAGAAAGCAAAAAATGGATAAAGAAGTTGTGGTACGTACGTACAATGGAATATCACTCAGCAATGAGATCCACGTCATCAGGCCCGTACCGGCATAATAAGTGGATTCAGGTACGACGATTCTACGAGAAATAAGTCACACAGAAAAAGAAACATCATAAGATATCACTAATACACGGAACGTAAACTTAGCTACACATGAACTGAATTACAAAACAGAACAGGGTCTCAAATTTAGAAAACCAACTTATGCTTGCTTATGGGGAAAGGTGAGTTGGGGTGCTGCATCAAACCAGAGATTGAAATTAGCACAGATACCGTTCCATAAGGCAAATATATAATAGACACAACCTACTCCTTGCTCAACGAAATGGACTCAACACCCCATATTCAACGCCTGGGAATATACCTGACAAGTAAGAAACTTAAGACCCATGGATTTATATGTCTCCATAAGGATATCAAGCGTGTGTACAGCGGCCTAAACATAGCAGTGAAAATCCGATAAATCCCATTATCAAAATATATTTCAAAAACAAAACACAATGACAGTGAAATAGAGAGCAATTTTTAAATAATTCATTCATGGCTTGTGATGCAACCTGGATTTACCACATCTACACCCAGAGCTGGGTGAGACATAAGCCTGGACACTTCGGGCTGATAGCATTGGTGAGGTTCGGTGAGCAAACTCAGACCCTTTGAAGTCATACTGCATGGTACACATTCCATGGGTCCCAACTCTCCAGGTTTAAGGGATTCTTCCTTCAGCTAAAACATGCATGGGAAACCCGGAGTAACGTCCACCATGTGATTGGGAAACGTTTTCAAATGCGTCTCAGGTTTCGTCCCCTGGGACTCGGGTTCACCATTCCAGACGCTTTACTAACACTCTCCCCACTTGGAGAGTCAGTGCCTTTAACCTCCTGTTTGGCACAGTTTGCAATTTCTGCGGAATATGAACAGGAATAGGGACAACCAATGAGAGACTAGCTGTAGGTGTCTGCACCGGCAATTGGAACGCTCATTTCCCACCAGGAAGAGGGACTAACGAAAGGCTCAGCGTGCCCTGCCAGAACGGGATTAGGGCCTGAAGCAATCCTGCGGTTTTGCGGCCAGCTCACAAGAAAGCGAGTTGAAGAAAGGAGCTCAGGGGCACTGTAATTAACAAACCTGCAGAGTTATGAATGACAGCTATCTTCCAAAATTATATTGAAGTAAGTCTTTGAAGAGGACTTGAAAGCGGGGCAGAATTTCAGGAAAACGATTTCATGGGGTAGACTGGAATTGCACTTAAAGCATAGGAAAAGAGGCAGAATGTCCACAATGATGCACTTGGCCAAAAAGGGCGTATGCGTTTTTTCCTGAATATATTCAGGAAAAAACGCATACGCCCTTTCTGGCCAACCGAGCAAGCGTGTAAAGGAAATCTGCACTACAATGAAGTCTCACTGCTCCACGGTCAAAAGGGCCATCTGAAAAAAGTGTAAAATCCAGAAAGGCAGGACAGGTCATGGAGAACAGGGAGCTTTGTTATGCTGATGGGCGGGATGTAAATTGCCAACAGCCACTCTGGAGAAGTGTATGGTGTTTCCTGAAACACGTAGGAAACAAAGCAACACAGCCTATGGCACTTCCACTTAAGGTCCTATAGCTTAGGGAAATTAAAATCAAAAACACACAGCCACCCCAAAGTTTGGGACGGCTCTGTTTACAAGAACCTGGTCTACGGTACAAGTTAAATATCCGAGAAAGCAAAAAATGGATAAAGAAGTCGTGGTACGTACGTACAATGGAATATCACTCAGCAAAGAGATCTACGTCATCAGTCCCGTAGCGGCATAATGAGTGGATTCAGGTACGACGATTCTACGAGAAATAAGTCACACAGGAAAAGAAAGATCATAAGATATCACTAATACACGGAACGTAAACTTGGCTACACATGAACTGAATTACAAAACAGAACAGGGTCTCAAATTTAGAAAACCAACTTATGCTTGCTTATGGAGAATGGTGAGTTCGGGTGCTGCATCAAACCAGAGATTGAAATTAGCACAGATAGCGTTCCATAAGCCAAATATATAATAGACAAGACCTACTCCTTTCTCAACGAAATGGACTCAACACACCATATTCAACGCCTGGGAATATACCTGACAAGTAAGAATCTTAAGACCCATGGATTTATATGTCTCCATAAGGAAATCAACCGTGTGTACAGCGGCCTAAACGCAGCAGTGAAAATCCGATAAATCCCATTATCAAAATATATTTCACAAACAAAACACAATGACAGTGAAATAAAGAGCAATTCTTAAATAATTCATTCAGGGCTTGTGATGCAACCTGGATTTACAACATCTACACCCAGAGCTGGGTGAGACATAAGGCAGGACACTTCGGGCTGATAGCATTGGTGAGGTTCGGTGAGCAAACGCAGACCCTTTGAAGTCATACTGCATGGTACCCATTCCATGGGTCCCAACTCTCCAGGTTTAAGGGATTCTTCCTTCAGCTAAAACATGCATGGGAAACCCAGAGTATGGTCCACCATGTGATTGGGAAACGTTTTCAAATGCATCTCAGGTTTCGTCCCCTGGTACTCGGGTTCACCGTTCCAGACGCTTTACTAACACTCTCCCCACTTGGAGAGTCAGTGCCTTTAACCTCCTGTTTGGCACAGTTTGCAATTTTTGCGCAAGATGAACAGGAATAGGGAGAACCAATGAGAGACTAGCTGTAGGTGTCTGAACGGGCAAATGGAACGCTCATTTCCCACCAGGAAGAGGGATTAACCAAAGGCTCTGCATGCCCTGCCGGAACCAGATTAGGGCCTGAAGCAATCCTGCGGTTTTGCGGCCAGCTCACAAGAAAGCGAGTTGAAGAAAGGAGCTCAGGGGCACTGTAATTCACAAACCTGCAGAGTTATGAATGACAGCTATCGTCCAAAAATATATTGAAATAAGTCTTCGAAGAAGACTTGAAAGTGGGGCAGAATTTCAGGAAAACGATTTCAGGGGGGAGACTGGAATTGCACTTAAAGCACAGGAATAGAGGCAGAATGTCCACAATGATGCACTTGGCCAAAAAGGGCGTATGCGTTTTTTCCTGAATATATTCAGGAAAAAACCCATACGCCCTTTTTGGCCAACCAAGCAAGCGTGTAAAGGAAATCTGCACTACAATGAAGTCTCACTGCCCCCCGGTCCAAACGGCCATCTGAAACAAGTGTAAAATCCAGAAAGGCAGGACAGGTCATGGAGAACAGGGAGCCTTGTTATGCTGATGGGCGGGATGTAAATTGGCAACAGCCACTCTGGAGAAGTGTATGGTGTTTCCTGAAACACGTAGGAAACAAAGCAACACAGCCTATGGCACTTCCACTTATGGTCCTATAGCTTAGTGAAATTAAAATCAAAAACACACAGCCACCCCAAAGTTTGGGACAGCTCTGTTTACAAAAACCTCGTCTACGGTACAGGTTAAATATCCGAGAAAGCAGAAAATGGATAAAGAAGTTGTGGTACGTACGTACAATGGAATATCACTCAGCAATGAGCTCTACCTCATCAGGCCCGTAGCGGCATAATGAGTGGATTCAGGTATGACGATTCTACGAGAAATAAGTCACACAGAAAAAGAAACATCATAAGATATCACTAATACACGGAACGTAAACTTGGCTACACATGAACTGAATTACAAAACAGAACAGGGTCTCAAATTTAGAAAACCAACTTATGATTGCTTAGGGGAAAGGTGAGTTGGGGTGCTGCATCAAACCAGAGATCGAAATTAGCACAGATACCGTTCCATAAGCCAAATATATAATAGACAAGACCTACTCCTTGCTCAACGAAATGGATTCAACACCCCATATTCAACGCCTGGGAATATACCTGACAAGTAAGAATCTTAAGACAAATGGATATATATGTCTCCATAAGGAAATCAAGCGTGTGTACAGCAGCCTAAACGCAGCAGTGAAAATCCGATAAATCCCATTATCAAAATAAATTTCAAAAACAAAACACAATGACAGTGAAATAGAGAGCAATTCTAAAATAATTCATTCAGGGCTTTTGATGCAACCTGGATTTACCACATCTACACCCAGAGCTGGGTGAGACATAAGGCTGGACACTTCGGGTTGATAGCATTGGTGAGGTTCGGTTAGCAAACGCAGACCCTTTCAAGTCATACTGCATGGTACCCATTCCATGGGTCCCAACTCTCCAGGTTTAAGGGATTCTTCCTTCAGCTAAAACATGCATGGGAAACCCAGAGTATGGTCCACCGTGTGATTGGGCAACCTTTTCAAATGCATCTCAGGTTTCGCCCCTGGTACTCGGGTTCACCGTTCTAGACGCTTTACTAACACTCTCTCCACTAGGAGAGTAATTCCCTTTAACCTCCTGTTTGGCACAGTTTGCAATTTCTGCGCAAGATGAACAGGAATAGGGAGAACCAATGAGAGACTAGCTGTAGGTGTCTGCACGGGCAAATGGAATGCTCATTTCCCACCAGGAAGAGGGATTAACCAAAGGCTCAGCGTGCCCTGCCGGAACCAGATTAGGGCCTGAAGCAATCCTGCGGTTTTGCGGCCAGCTCACAAGAAAGCGAATTGAAGAAAGGAGCTCAGGGGCACTGTAATTCACAAACCTGCAGAGTTATGAATGACAGCTATCGTCCAAAAATGTATTGAAGTAAGTCTTCGAAGAGGACTTGAAAGCGGGGCAGAATTTCAGGAAAACGATGAAAGGGGGGAGACTGGAATTGCACTTAAAGCATAGGATAGGAGGCAGAATGTCGACAATGATGCACTTGGCCAAAAAGGGCGTATGCGTTTTTTCCTGAATATATTCAGGAAAAAACGCATACGCCCTTTTTGGCCAACCAAGCAAGCGTGTAAAGGAAATCTGCACTACAATGAAGTCTCACTGCCCCCCGGTCAAAAGGGCCATCTGAAAAAAGTGTAAAATCCAGAAAGGCAGGACAGGTCATGGAGAACAGGGAGCCTTGTTATGCTGATGGGCGGGATGTAAATTGCCAACAGCCACTCTGGAGAAGTGTATGGTGTTTCCTGAAACACGTAGGAAACAAAGCAACACAGCCTATGGCACTTCCACTTAGGGTCCTATAGCTTATGGAAATTAAAATCAAAAACACACAGCCACCTCAAAGTTTGGGACGGCTCTGTTTACAAGAACCTCGTCTACGGTACAAGTTAAATATCCGAGAAAGCAAAAAATGGATAAAGAAGTTGTGGTACGTACGTACAATGGAATATCACTCAGCAATGAGATCCACGTCATCAAGCCCGTACCGGCATAATGAGTGGATTCAGGTACGACGATTCTACGAGAAATAAGTCACACAGAAAAAGAAACATCATAAGATATCACTAATACACGGAACGTAAACTTAGCTACACATGAACTGAATTACAAAACAGAACAGGGTCTCAAATTTAGAAAACCAACTTATGCTTGCTTATGGGGAAAGGTGAGTTGGGGTGCTGCATCAAACCAGAGATTGAAATTAGCACAGATACCGTTCCATAAGGCAAATATATAATAGACACAACCTACTCCTTGCTCAACGAAATGGACTCAACACCCCATATTCAACGCCTGGGAATATACCTGACAAGTAAGAAACTTAAGACCCATGGATTTATATGTCTCCATAAGGATATCAAGCGTGTGTACAGCGGCCTAAACATAGCAGTGAAAATCCGATAAATCCCATTATCAAAATATATTTCAAAAACAAAACACAATGACAGTGAAATAGAGAGCAATTCTTAAATAATTCATTCAGGGCTTGTGATGCAACCTGGAGTTACCACATCTACACCTAGAGCTGGGTGAGACATAAGGCTGGACACTTCGGGCGGATACCATTGGTGAGGTTCAGTGAGCAAATGCAGACCCTTTGAAGTCATACTGCATGGTACACATTCCATGGGTCCCAACTCTCCAGGTTTAAGGGATTCTTCCTTCAGCTAAAACATGCATGGGAATCCCAGAGTATGGTCCACCGTGTGACCGGGAAACGTTTTTAAATGCGTCTCAGTTTTCGTCCCCTGGTACTCGGGTTCACCATTCCAGACGCTTTACTTACACTGTCCCTACCTGGAGAGTCAGTGCCTTTAACCTCCTGTTTGGCACAGTTTGCAATTTCTGCGGAAGATGAACAGGAATAGGGAGAACCCATGAGAGACTAGCTTTAGGTGTCTGGACGGGCAAATTTAACGCTCATTACCAACCAGGAAGAGGAATTAGCCAAAGGCTCAGCATGCCGTGCCAGAACCAGATTAGGGCCTGAAGCAATCCTGCGGTTTTGCGGCCAGCTCACAAGAAAGCGAGTTGAAGAAAGGAGCTCAGGGGCACTGTAATTCACAAACCTGCAGAGTTATAAATGACAGCAATCATCCAAAAATATATTGAAGTAAGGCTACAAAGAGGACTTGAATGTGGGGCAGAATTCCAGGACTACGATTTCAGGAGGTAGACGGGAAATCCTCTGAAAGTATAGGAAAAGAGTCAGAATGTCGACAATGATGCACTTGGTCAAAAAGGGCATATGCGTTTTTCCAGGGCCCTCATTAAAGAGGGTAGGAGGCTCCCAGTATGCTTCAGTGGCCAACAGAAGACCCACGTCACCAAGGCGACGTGAGCCAGCCATGCAGGAGTGACCTCACATCAGAGGGCCCACCTCACAGAAGGGTAAGGAACCCAGGAAGGATCAGACCCTCACCAGAGTGCCCACAACAGCAAGGGGCTGGGAACCAGGCAGGAGTGTCCTCACACCCGTGGGACCACATCATCGAAAGTTGAGGTACCCAGCACATGTGGCCTCAAACCAGAGGACCCACATCACCATGGGTCTCGGAGCAAGGCAGGCAGGATTATCCTCCCAACACATGGCCCATTGTATAAAAAAGGTGAGGAATCCAGCCGTTGGAACATCCCAGCAGGCGGCCCAGATCACCAAGGCTATGGGATCCAGGCAGTGATGAACTCACAACAGAAGGCCCTCATCGTGATACTGTAAGCAACCCAGCCGTTGTGACCTCAGAGCACAAGGCCCACATCCCCATGGGGAAGGGAACCAAGCAGGAGTGTCATTGCACCAGTGGGCACACATCAGAAAATGTGGGGAGCCCAGCAGTTAGGGCCAGACGCCAGAGGGCCTTCATCACTGAGGAGAGGAGGCTCCCAGCAAGCTCCAACTGTTACCAGAGGGCTGACATCGCCAATGCAGTGTGTGCCAGCCAGGCAGGAGTGACCTCAGAGCAGAGGGCCAACCACACAAAAGTGTGAGGAACCCAAAGAGGATCAGACTCTCACCAGAGGGCCCACATCACCAAGGGAATGGAAACCAGGCAGGAGTGTCCTCACACCAGTGGGGCCACATCACCGAAATGTGATGGACCCAGCACACGTGGCCTCAAACTAGAGGACACACATCACCAAGGGGCTGGGAGTGAGGCAGGCAGGAGGAGCCTCAAAACAGAGGGCCCATAGAATAAAAAAGGTGAGGAATCCCGCAGTTGGAACCTCCCAGCAGGCGGCCAGGAGCAGCGAGGATATGGGATCCAGGCCTGACTGAACACAAAACAGAGGGCCCTCATCATGAAACTGTGAGCAACCCAGCCGTTGGGACCTCAGAGCAGAAGGCCCACATTCCCATGTGGTTGGGAACCTGGCAGGAGTGTACTCGCACCACAGGGCGCACATTAGAGAATTTTGGGAGCCCAGAAGTTAGGGCCTGACGCCAGAGGGCCCTCATCACCGAGGAGAGGAAGCTCCCAGCAGGCTCCAACTGCCACAAGAGGGCCGACGTTGCCAAGGTGGGGTGTGCCAGCCAGGCAGGAGTGATCTCACAGCAGAGGGTCCACCTCACAGAAGGGTGAGGAACCCAGCCAGGATCAGACTCTCACCAGAGGGCCCACATCACCAAGGGGATAGGAACCAGGCAGGAGTGTCCTCACACCAGTGGGGCCACATAATCGAAAGGTGAGGGACCCAGCACACGTAGCCTCAAACCAGAGGACACACATCGCCAAGGGGCTGGGAGTCAGGCAGGCAGGAGGAGTCTCAAAACAGAGGGCCCATAGAAGAAAAAAGGTGAGGAATCCTGCAGTTGGAACCTCCCCGCAGGCAGCCAGGAGCAGCGAGGCTATTGGATCCAGGGCGGAGTGAACTCACACCAGAGGACCCTCATCATGAAACTGAGCAACCCACCGTTGGGACCTCAGAGCAGAAGACCCACATTCCCATGGGGTTGGGAACCTGGCAGGAGTGTAGTCGCACCACAGGGCGCACATCAGAAAATTTTGGGAGCCCAGGAGTTAGGGTCTGACGCCAGAGGGCCCTCATTACCGAGGGGTGGAGACCCCCAGCAGGCACCAACTCCCAACTGAGGGCCCACGTCGCCAAGGTGATGTGTGCCAGCCAGGCAGGAGTGACCTCACAGCAGAGGGTCTACCTCACAGAAGGGTGAGGAAACCAGCCAGGATAAGACTCTCACCAGAGAGCCCACATCACCAAGGGGATCGGAAAAAGGCAGCAGTGTCCTCACACCAGTGTGGCCACATTATAGAAAGGTGAGGAACCCAGCACATGTGGCCTAAACCAGAGGACCCACATTTCCAAGATGCTCCGAGTGAGGCAAGCAGGAGTAGCCTAACAACACAGGGCCCACAGAATAAAAAATGTGAGGAATCCAGCAGTTTGAACCTCCCAGCAGGTGGCCCAGAGCATGGAGTCTATGGGATCCAGGCCACAGTGAACTCACAGCAGAGGGCCCACATCATGAAACTGTGAGCAACCCAGCCGGTGGAACCTCAGAGCAGAAGACCCACATCCCCATGGGGATAGGAACCTCGCAGGAGTGTCCTCGCACAACTTAACACGTATCAGAAAATGTGGGAACCCAGCAGTTAGGGCCTGACGCCAGAGGGCCCTCATCACCGAGGAGAGGAGGCTACCAGCAGGCTCCAAATGCCACCAGAGGGCCGACGTCACCAAGGCAATGGGAGCAAGCCAGGCAGGAGTTACCTCACAGCAGAGGGCCCACCTCACAGAAGTGTGAGGAACCCAACCAGGATCAGACTCTAACCAGAGGGCCCACATCACCAAGGGGATGGAAACCAGGCAGGAGTGTCCTCACACCAGTGGGGCCACATCAGCCAAAGGTGAGGAACACAGCACATGTGGCCTCAAATAAGGGGACACACATCACGAAAGGGCTGGGAGTGAGGCATGCAGGAGGAGACTCACAACAGAGGGCCCATAGAATAAAAAGGTGAGGAACCCCGCCGTTGGAAGCTCCAAGCAGGTGGCCCAGAGCACCGAGGCTATGGGATCCATGCCGGAGTGAACTCACAGCAGAGGGCCCACATTCTGACACTGTGAGCAACCCAGCCGTTGGGACCTCAGAGCAGAAAGCCAACATCCCCATGGGGATGGGACCCTGGCAGGAGTGTACTCGCACGACAGGGCGCACATCAGAAAATTTTGGGAGCCCATGAGTTAGGGCCTGACGCCAGAGGGCCCTCATTACCGAGGGGAGGAGACTCTCAGCAGGCACCAACTCCCAACTGAGGGCCCACATCGCCAAGGTGACGTGTGCCAGCCAGGCAGGAGTGACCTCACAGCAGAGGGTCTACCTCACAGAAGGGTGAGGAATCCAGCCAGGATCAGGCTCTCACCAGAGGGCCCCCATCACCAAGTGGATGGGAACCAGGCAGGAGTGTCCTCACACCAGTGGGGCCACATCAATAAAGGTGAGGAAACCGGCACATGTGGCCTCAAACCAGAGGACCTACATCACAAAGGGGCTGGGAGTGAGTCAGGAAGGAGGAGCATGAAAACACAGAACCCAAAGAATAGAAAAGGTAAGGAATTCAGCAGTAGGAACCTCCCAGCAGGCGGCTCAGAGCACAGAGTCTATGGGATCTAGGCCTGAGTGAACTAACACCAGAGAGCCAACATCATGAAACGGTGAACAACACAGGTGTTGGGACCTTAGAGCAGAAGGCCCACATGCCCATGGGGATGGGAACCTGGCAGGAGTGCCCTCGCACCACTTAGGACGTATCAGAAAATGTGGGAACCCAGCAGTTAGGGCCTGATGCCAGAGAGCCTCATCACCGAGGGGAGGAGGCTCCCAGCAGGCTCCAACTGCCACCAGAGGTCTGACGTCGCCAAGGCGGGATGTGCTAGCCAGGCAGGAGTGACCTCAGAGAAGAGGGCCCACCTCACAGAAGTGTGAGGAACCCAACCAGGATCAGACTCTCGCCGGAGGGACCACATCACCAAGGGGATGGGAAGCAGGCAGGAGTGTCCTCACACCAGTGGGGCCACATCATCAAAAGATGAGGAACCCATCACATGTGGCCTCAAACCAGAGGACACACATCACCAAGGGGCTGGGAGTGAGGCAGGTGTCTGGAGGGGCACATTTAACTCTAATTTCCCACCAGGAAGAGGAATTAACCAAAGGATCAGAGTGCCGTGCCACACCCTGATTACGGCCTGAAGCAAACCTGCGGTTTTGTGGCCAGCTTTCAAGGAAGCGAGTTAAGAAAGGAAATCACGGGCACTGTAATTCACAAACCTGCAGAGTTATAAATGACAGCTATTGGCAAAAATATATTGAAGTAAGTCTGCAAAGAGGACTTGAAAACGAGGCAAAATTGAGGAATCATATTTCAGGAGGTAGAATGGAATTGCATTTAAAACATGTGAAAAGTGGCAGATCTTTGACAGTGATGCACTTGGATGAACAGTGCGTATACATTTTTTCCTGAATATATTCAGGAAATAACGCATATGTCCTTTTTGGCCAACCAAGCACTCGAGCAATGGAAATCCGTACTACAATGAAGTCTCATTTCCCATTCGTCAAAAGGGCCATCTGAAAAAAGTGTAAAAAGCAGAAACACAGGACAGGCCATGGAGAACAGGGAGCCTTGTTATGCTGATGGGCGGGATGTAAATTGCCAACAGACACTCTGGAGATGTTTATGGTGTATCCTGAAACATCTGAAAAACAAAGCTACAGAGACTAGGGCACTTCCACTTTTGGCCCTATAGCTTAGGAAAATTAAAATCAACAAGACACAGCCAACACAAAATTTAGGGCTGCTGTGTTTACAAGAACCTCGAGTCCAGTACAAATTAAATATTCCAGAAAGAAAAAAATGGATAAAGGAGTTGTGCTACTTATGTACAACGGAATATCACTCAGCAATGAAATCAATGTCATCAGGCCTGTAGCAGCAAATTGAGTGGATTTAAGTATGATGATTCTAAGAGAAATAGGTCACACAGAGAAAGATAATTATCATAAGATATCACTAATAGAGGGAGTGTAAACTTGGCTACACATAAACTGAATTACAAAACCGAACAGTCTCAAATTTAGATAAAAACTTATGCTTGCTTAAGGGGAAAGTTGAGTTGGGGTGCTGTATAAAACCAGAGATTGAAATTAGCACACATACCATTCCATAAGCCAAATATGTAATAGACAAGACCTACTCTTTGCTCAACGAAATAGACTCATCCATGGTGTATCACCTCACACCTGTTAGAATGGGCATCATCAGAAAATCTACAAACAACAAATGCTGGAAAGGGTGTGGAGATAAGGAACCCTCTTCCACTATTGTTGGGAATGTAAATTGATACAGTCACTGTGGAGAACATTATGGAGTTTCTTATAAAACTAAGAATAGAATTACCATATGATACAGCAATCCCACTACTGGGCATATACCCAGACAAAACCATAAATCAAAAAGAGACATTCACCGCAATGTTCATTGCATCACTATTTACAATATCCAGGTAATGGAAGCAACCTAAATGCCCACAGACAGACGAATGCATAAAGATGTGGTACAAATATAAAATGGAATATTACTAAGCCATAAAAAGGAATGAAATTGGGTCATTTGTAGAGACGTTGATGGATCTAGAGACTGTCATACAGAGTGAAGTAAGTCAGAAAGAGAAAAACAAATCTTGTGTATTAATGCATATATGTGGAACCTAGAAAAATTATACAGATGAACCGTTTTGCAAGGCAGAAATAGAGCAACAGATGTAGACAACAAACGTATGGACACCAAGGGGGGAAAGCTGTTGGGGGGTGGTGGTGGGAGGATTGAGAGATTGGGATTGGCATGTATACATTTATATGTATAAAATAGATAACCAAAAAGAACCTGCTGTATAAAAAAATAAAATAAAATTCAAAATTACAAAAAGTAAAACAGAAAAAATATTCTTCCCTTCACATACATGTATTTATACGAATAAATTATTTCCATGCTTATATCTGTAAATACAAAAAAGAGGAATAAAATCTACCTTGAACCAAAAATGAAAAAAAGAAAAAAAAAACAGAACCCACCAGTTACACAGAGGAAAACCGTATCAGGGCACTTGCTCCAGTTGTAAACAATTCTGTAGTTGGCCAGTGGTGGGGAATCATCTCCCATTCAGCCAGCAGGCCCCACGCAACAAGCGTCCTCATTGCAAAGCTGGGGGACCGTGCCAAGGCATCTGTGAGTAAATGTGGGCCAAGCCCCAGGCCAGCTGCTGCTGAAATGTTCCCACCCTTCCCAGGTAAAACACCTGAATATGTACAAGGACTTGAAAGCCTAGAGGAAGGGCCATGGAGCCACATGAGCGACAGCATGCCAGCCGATTTGGTGCCTGCAGGCCAGCCAGGATGGTCCTGGCCCTGGGTACTATTCTGGAAGCTTTCCATTTCCCTGCCTGAGATACCCCTGCTGTCCGGGCCCCCACTGCTTTCTTCCTCACTCACCTCTGCCCAGGGAGAAATTCCAGAGGCAGATATGGGTGACACATCCTCTTCTTTAGCAGGTGGCATCTTGGTAACTGCTGCAGAAAGTCCAGCAGAGCCCCACTCACACTGGGCCACCCACAAAGCCGTGGCCTCTCACTCCCTCCCACCAGTCCAGCCCCGAGACTGCTGACAGGGCAGAGAAAATGGCGTCAGGCACAGCTGCAGGGGCTCTTGCTGCCTGGAGTGGTGTTTATATTGATCTCAAACAGGCACACCTGGGGAGGGCTGGCCGGCACGGTCAGGCTTCCCAGGCCAGCCAATAATCACCCCTCAGGCGCTCACAGTTGCAGAAACTGGAACTTGCTGAATCGGCCAGGTCCAAGGAACAGGTGTGGGCTCCTGAGAGTCAGGATAAACAAGGGGTTGCAGCTCTGGCTTGTTTTCTAATTATATTATCTGGCCCATGAGTGGGAGACAACTTCAAGAAAACCCTCTCCTAATGAGAGGAACCCAGGAGTCAGGGAGAGGAGGGGTGGGTGGTGGGTGGAGACAGAGGCCTGGTGCCCCGGGTGCAGTGGAAGTCTCTGGAAGACCAGGTGGAGGGAGGCCACACAGAGTGATGCCCAGGGTCACAGACCTGTTGGAGATGCTGTTTCTTAGTTCAAGTCCTGCTCTGAGGTGCTCTGTGTCAGATCTGAGTGACAGGTGAGCTGGAAGTGCTCTGCAATGAGGGCGATGTGCACGGTACCTGTGTGCCCAGCCCTGCCAGGGTAACTGCAAGGGTAGCTCTGTATCCTGGGAGGGGCCTGACCATGAGAGCCCCATGGGCTGCAGGGGAACCTGCCCAGGGAACCCCATATCCTGGGAGGGGCCTGAACAGGAGAGCACCGTGGGCTGCGGTGGGGGTGGGGTACCTGCCCAGGTGAGCTCCATATCCTGGGATTGGCCTGACCTCGAGAGCCCCATGGGCTGCTGGAGTCCTGGTAAAGGATGTCAGGACAGTCAGTGAAGCCACCGAGGATATACTTCCAGTAGTTCCTAAATCCTACACCCTGCTGGTCATTCTACCAACCACCGGGACATGGTATTCTGTATTAGTCTTCAATGATGCCTTCTTTTGTATTCTATTAGTCCCAGAGTCACAAGAAATTTTGGCTTGTGAGTGGCAGGACTCAACATACAACTAAAACAATACTTCTGGGCCGTGTTGCCCCAAGGGTTCAAAAATTCCCACACCATCTTTGGGGAAAGCTCAGTTAAAGACCTAAAAGTTCTACCTCTGGAAAAGGAAACACTCCTTCAATATGCAGACGACATTCTGATCGCCAGCCCTACTAAGGAGACCTCTGAACTACCAAGCCAATAAAGGATAGAAGTTGTCCAAGAAAAAGCTCAAATATCACAGACTACGGTGACCTGCCTGGGCTTCATTCTCACAGAAGGTCGGAGAAGCCCATCTCAGGAAAGGGAAGAAACAATTTACAGCCTTACCCATTTCTAAACCTAGAAGACAGCTTAGGGGTTCCTGGGGAGGCCAGGGTTGGTGCTTCTGGATCCCTAACTACAGTCTACTAGCTGGGCCTCTATATGAAACACTGAAAGGAAAAGATGATGATCCTTTTGAATAGAATCCAGAAGTGGCCTTTCAAGAATGGAAAGAGCAGTCAATTCAGACCCTTGCCCTGGAACTCCCTAATTTAGCTAAACCCTTTGACCTTTACATTCCTGGTGAATGGTGAATCGCTATTGGAGTATTAGTGCAAAAACTGGGACCACTTGAAATGGAACAATGCAAGAATGCCATTCCGGTAGGATAAACTACGGTCACCAATGGGCTTGGCCCACCGCCACATCTGGCCAAGATACTGGCGGTATCTGAAAACCTGGAAATCAGCAGCACAAAAGGCCACCTCCCTCCTAAGGGAAAAGGACCCCACGTGGTGATCCTAAGCCCCAACCATGCCCTGAAGTTGCAGGGTTTGCTCCATGGGCACACTGACCTCGAGTGAGGAGGCCCTCCAACTCCAACCTCCAGAGAGATAACCGGGGTAAAGGGGCACCATGACGACTCATGTGACCATCACTTGACCTGGAGTTTCTCTCATAAAACAACAAGAGTGTGTCCCAAAAGAGTAGACTACTGCTTGCAGGACTTACTGCACCCAGAGCGGACCTAATAATCTTGGCGGGGGAAGCGTATATCACGCTGTCACCATAGAAGAGCCTACAGACACTGTGATGATGGTGGCCAATAAGACCGGCTGGACTCCTGTTTACTTCAAAAGGCTGTTGACTCAGTGGCCATCATGGTCCTTCATCACCACTGACCCTGGACTGTCTGGGAGTTGAGCAGGCAGGGTCCTGACACCTGGTGCTCTTTTTACGTTAATTCAGGGGCCTAATTGAAGAAAGTGCAGACTACTGGTCAGAGCATCTAGGCTGGCAGAAAGGGTCAGCCTAAGGTGGCCGAACAAATGCAGGGCGGGGTGAAACTGGACCTCACAGCGTCACTGCACATCTCCTTCCTGGACCCTTAAAGGTCATTAGAATCTATAACGCTTCCAATACTGGTGCTCAGGTGGACGAGCGGGGAGGCAGGAGGCCTGGGGACAATCAACGTCACCTGGAGGCTGCTGGGGAGAAGTTCTGACCCTCGCCCACCGGTATGAGGGCTCCTAACTCAGCACTCAGCAGTTACAGAAGAAGGGTCTGCACCCTCAGCACTCTAAGAATGAGGAAGGGGAAAAAAGGCAGAAGAGGGCTTTTTCCCAGGCAAAGCCCCTTAAAAATCCCTGGGAGATAAAAATAGAATCTGGGCAATAAAATAAAGTCTAACCTTTTTTATCCTTTGTGCTTTGTCTAATTTCACGTGCTCCTAGGGTCCCGCATACAGAGGTTCAACAGCCGGCACTTCAGACCAGATTTCCTAGTGCGGAATGGCTGGGTCGACACCTCAGCTCCTGGGACACAGTGCACACTCCGCGATATAGAGCCTGAGCTGCAGCCAACCGGGCCCTCGAGAGCTCCGCCCCCTCCCTCCCACTGACTCTGACAGGATCTCTACACAGCAGCCCAGCCCACAGCCCACGGGGTAGCACATGCTCTCACCTCTCCATTCTCTGATCAAAATATAAAGTTTCCTTTGCTTCTGAACCAAACTCAGTCTCAATCTGTTGGCTCCAATGACACTGGGCAGGGGGACACTTGTTGGGGTCCACTCTGGAGGATCAGTAACAGAAATTGAGAACATTGTAACTTCAATGAACAGATGTTTGAGCCAAACTGTAATTAACATAGAACAGTGTATAAGGCTCGGGTAAAATAAGATGTTTCTAACACTCCCATTTGATATTTCCATCACTTTATTATAAGCAAGTTCAGTGAAAAGGTTTGTCTTATTTGTCAGGTCAATATTAGAGAAACGAAGTGATTTCTTTCCAAGGATGTACATCTAAAAATCTTGGTTAAAGCTTCAATCTTGTTTTAAATGCTTTTCCATTGAAAATGATACCTCTCTTTCAGTTCCCCCAATTCTGAGAAGTATAAAATCTTATAATTTATTATTACCAAAGGGGAAAGGTGGGAGGAGGGATAAATTAACAGTTTGGGATTAACACATACACACTGCTATGTATAAAATCGATCATCAACAAGGAACTACTGTATAGCCCCGGGAACTACACTCAATATTTTACAATAACCTATAAGGGGAAATAATCTGAAAAAGAATAGATATTTTTATTGACATCATCTATTAATGACAGTTAAAATGGAACCTAAGGGAAGCCGGTGGTGAGTGCTTCTGACCCTGAAGACTTCAATCATCTAAAGTTTGGACTCTGCCTACTTCCCAAGGCCCTTAATGAACATATGTGTAGCCGTAGCTTAAAAAATTCCCCAGTTTGGGTTGTGGAGAGACACTGATTTTGTAAAAGCCCTGGTGTTCTCCTCACATGAATGGGACACTTCCTACAGCTAAAACATGCCTGTCACACCCAGAGGATGGTATACCGTCTGATCGGGAAGAGTTTGGAAAAGGCATCTCATCTCCTCATCTCCTGGTGCTCGGGTTCACCCCTCCAGCGTCTTTACGAACAGTCTCCCCACTTGGAGATGTCAGCACTGTCAACATCCTGTTGCAGACAGTTTGGAATTTGTCCAGAGGATGAAGCAGAAGGAGGAGGAACAATGAGAGACAAGTCCTAGGTGTTCGGACAGGCACATGTCACTCTTATTTCCAATCAGGAAGACGAATTGACCAAAGGCTAGGGTTGCCCATGGAAACAGAATAGGGCTTGAGGAAATTCCGCTGCTTTGTGGCCAGTTCCCATAAACACAAGTTGAAAAATGGAACGCAGGGACACTAAAATTCACGAAACTGCAGAGTTGAAAATATCTATCACTGAAAAATGTCTTGAGGAAAGTCAGAGGAAAGGACTTGTAAGCAACGGAGAATGGCAGGAAAGGGATTGGAAGAGGTAGAAAGGACTCGCCATTAAGCACAAGAAAAGGGGCTGAACATTGCCAACATTGCAATTGGTCAAAAAGGGTGTATGCGTCTTTTTCTGTATGTATTCAAGAAAAGGGCATACACTTTTTTAGCCAACCAAACAGGTGGGCACTGGAAATCAATACTACAAAACATATCACTTCGCATCAGTCAGAAGAGCCTTCCTCATAAAGTGTAAACACCAGAAATGCAGGACAGGGCAAGGAGAAAAGGGAGCCCTCTGAGGCTTATACTGGAAATGTATATTGCCAACGGTCACTCTGGAGAAGTGTATTGTGTTTACTAAAGCATCTAAAAAATGAGCTACAGAGCACAGGGCACTTGCACTCATGGACGTATATCTTGGGAAAAACAAAAATCGAGAGGACACAGGCACCCCAATATTTACCGCCTCTATGTTTAAAAGATCCTTGACTAGGATATAATTTATAAGTCTCTGGAGGGAAAAAATGGATAGAGATGTGGCACTTATGTAGAGTGGAATATTACTCAGCCTGGAAATCAATGAAATATGGCCAGTTGTAACAACCACAGAGGAGTTACGTATGATCATTTGAAGTCACATAATTCAAAAAGAAAAAGACACACGATATTACTAATACATGGAATGTAAACGTGGCTACAAATGAACTGAATTACAAAACAGAACGGGGTCTCAAATTTAGAAAACCAACATATGCTTGCTTAAGGATAAAGGAGAGTTGGGGTGCTGCATAAAACCAGAGATAGAAATTAGCACAGATACCTTTCCATAAGCCAAATATGTAATAGTCAAGACCTACCAGTTGCTCAACGAAATGGACTAAACACCCCATATTCAACGCCTAGGAATACACCTGACTAGTAAGAATCTTCAAACCCATGGATTTATATGTCTCTGTAAGAGAATCAAGCGTGTGTATAGATTTATGAACGCAGCAGAGAAAATCCGATAAATCCAATTATCAAAATGAATTACAAAAACAAAACAAAATGACAGTGAAATAGAGAGCTATTCTTAAATAATTCATTCAGAGCTTGTGATGCAACCTGGATTAACCACATCTGCACCAAGAGCTGAGTGAGACATAAGGTTGGACACTTCGGGCGGATAGCACTGGTGAGGTACGATGAGCAAATGCAGACCCTTTGAAGTCATACTGCATGGTACCCATTCCATGGGTCCAAACTCTCCAGGTTTAAGAGATTCTTCCTTCAGCTAAAACATGCATGGGAAACACAAAGTATGGTACACCGTGTGACTGGGAAGCGTTTTCAAATGCATCTCAGTTTTCGTCCCCTTTTACACAGGTTCACCATTCCAGACCCTTTACTAACACTCTCTTCACTTGGAGAGTCAGTGCCTTTAACCTCCTGTTTGGCACAGTTTGGAAATTCTGCGGAAGGTGAACAGGAATAGGGAGAACCAATTAGAGACTAGCTGTACGTGTCTGCACGTGCAAATTTAATGCTCATTTCCCACCAGGAAGAGGAATTAACCAAAGGCTCAGCATGACGTGCCAGAACCAGATTAGGGCCTGAAGCAATCATGTGGGTTTGCGGCCAGCTCACAAGAAAGCGAGTTGAAGAAAGGAGCTCAGGGGCACTGTAATTCACAAACCTGCAGAGTTATGAATGACAGCTATCGTCCAAAAATGTATTGAAGTAATTCTTCGAAGAGGACTTGAAAGTGGGGCAGAATTTCAGGAAAACGATTTCAGGGGGGAGACTGGAATTGCACTTAAAGCATAGGAAAAGAGGCAGAATGTCGAAAATGATGCACTTGGTCAAAAAGGGCGTATGCGTTTTTTCCTGAATATATTCAGGAAAAAACGCATACGCACTTTTTGGCCAACCAAGCAAGCGTGTAAAGGAAATCTGCACTAAAATGAAGTCTCACTGCCCTCCGGTCCAAAGGGCAATCTGAATAACGTGTAAAATCCAGAAAGGCAGGACAGGTCATGGAGAACAGGGAGCCTTGTTATGCTGATGGGCGGGATGTAAATTGCCAACAGCCACTCTGGAGAAGTGTATGGTGTTTCCTGAAACACGTAGGAAACAATGCAACACAGCCTATGGCACTTCCACTTAGGGTCCTATAGCTTAGGGAAATTAAAATCAAAAACACACAGCCACCCCAAAGTTTGGGACGGCTCTGTTCACAAGAACCTCGTCTACGGTACAAGTAAAATATCCGAGAAAGCAAAAAATGGATAAAGAAGTTGTGGTATGTACGTACAATGGAATATCACTCAGCAATGAGATCTACGTCATCAGGCCCGTAGCGGCATAATGAGTGGATTCAGGTATGACGATACTACGAGACATAAGTCAAACAGGAAAAGAAACATCATAAGATATCACTACTACACGGAACGTAAACTTGGCTACACATGAACTGAATTACAAAACAGAACAGGGCCTCAAATTTAGAAAACCAACTTATGCTTGCTTATGGGGAAAGGTGAGTTGGGGTGCTGCATAAAACCAGAGATTGAAATTAGCACAGATACCGTTCCATAAGCCAAATATATAATAGACAAGACCTACTCCTTGCTCAACGAAATGGACTCAACACACCATATTCAACGCCTGGGAATATACCTGACAAGTAAGAATCTTAAGACCCATGGATTTATATGTCTCCATAAGGAAATCAACCGTGTGTACAGCGGCCTAAACGCAGCAGTGAAAATCCGATAAATCCCATTATCAAAATAAATTTCACAAACAAAACACAATGACAGTGAAATAGAGAGCAATTCTTAAATAATTGATTCAGGGCTTGTGATGCAACCTGTATTTACCACATCTACACCCAGAGCTGGGTGAGACATAAGGCTGGACACTTCGGGCTGATAGCATTGGTGAGGTTCGGTGAGCAAACGCAGACCCTTTGAAGTCATACTGCATGGTACCCATTCCATGGGTCCCAACTCTCCAGGTTTAAGGGATTCTTCCTTCAGCTAAAACATGCATGGGAAACCCAGAGTATGGTCCACCATGTGATTGGGAAACGTTTTCAAATGCATCTCAGGTTTCGTCCCCTGGTACTCGGGTTCACCGTTCCAGACGCTTTACTAACACTCTCCCCACTTGGAGAGTCAGTGCCTTTAACCTCCTGTTTGGCACAGTTTGCAATTTTTGCGCAAGATGTACAGGAATAGGGAGAACCAATGAGAGACTAGCTGTAGGTGTCTGCACGGGCAAATGGAACGCTCATTTCCCATCAGGAAGAGGGATTAACCAAAGGCTCTGCATGCCCTGCCCGAACCAGATTAGGGCCTGAAGCAATCCTGCGGTTTTGCGGCCAGCTCACAAGAAAGCGAGTTGAAGAAAGGAGCTCAGGGGCACTGTAATTCACAAACCTGCAGAGTTATGAATGACAGCTATCGTCCAAAAATATATTGAAATAAGTCTTCGAAGAGGACTTGAAAGTGGGGCAGAATTTCAGGAAAACGATTTCAGGGGGGAGACTGGAATTGCACTTAAAGCATAGGAAAAGAGGCAGAATGTCGACAATGATGCACTTGGCCAAAAAGGGCGTATGCGTTTTTTCCTGAATATATTCAGGAAAAAACCCATACGCCCTTTTTGGCCAACCAAGCAAGTGTGTAAAGGAAATCTGCACTACAATGAAGTCTCACTGCCCCCCGGTCCAATGGGCCATCTGAAACAAGTGTAAAATCCAGAAAGGCAGGACAGATCATGGAGAACAGTGAGCCTTGTCATGCTGATGGGCAGGATGTAACTTGCCAACAGCCACTCTGGAGAAGTGTATGGTGTTTCCTGAAACACGTAGGAAACAAAGCAACACAGCCTATGGCACTTCCACTTAGGGTCCTATAGCTTAGGGAAAATAAAATCAAAAACACACAGCCACCCCAAAGTTTGGGACGGCTCTGTTTACAAGAACCTCGTCTACGGTACAAGTTAAATATCCGAGAAAGCAGAAAATGGATAAAGAAGTTGTGGTACGTATGTACAATGGAATATCATTCAGCAATGAGATCTACGTCATCAGGCCCGTAGTGGCATAATGAGTGGATTCAGGTACGACGATTCTACGAGAAATAAGTCACACAAAAAAGAAACATCATAAGATATCACTAATACACGGAACGTAAACTTGGCTACACATGAACTGAATTACAAAACAGAACAGGGTCTCAAATTTAGAAAAGCAAGTTATGCTTGCTTATGGGGAAGGGTGAGTTGGGGTGCTGCATCAAACCAGAGATTGAAATTAGCACAGATACCGTTCCATAAGCCAAATATATAATAGACAAGACCTACTCCTTGCTCAACGAAATGGAATCAACACCCCATATTCAACGCCTGGGAATACACCTGACAAGTAAGAATCTTAATACCCATGAATTTATATATCTCCATAAGGAAATCAAGCATGTGTACATCGGCCTAAACGCAGCAGTGAAAATCCGATAAATCCCATTATCAAAATAAATTTCACAAACACAACACAATGACAGTGAAATAGAGAGCAATTCTTAAATAATTCATTCAGGGCTTGTGATGCAACCTGGATTTACCACATCTACACCCAGAGCTGGGTGAGACATAAGGCTGGACACTTCTGGCTGATAGCATTGGTGAGGTTCGGTGAACAAACGCAGACCCTTTGAAGTCATACAGCATGGTACCCATTCCATGGGTCCCAACTCTCAAGGTTTAAGGGATTCTTCCGTCAGCTATAACATGCATGGGAAACCCAGAGTATGGTCCACCGTGTGATTGGGAAACGTTTTCAAATGCATCTCAGGTTTCGTCCCCTGGTACTCGGGTTCACCGTTCCAGACGCTTTACTAACACTCTCCCCACTTGGAGAGTCAGTGCCTTTAACCTCCTGTTTGGCACAGTTTGCAATTTCTGCGCAAGATGAACAGGAATAGGGAGAACCAATGAGAGACTAGCTGTAGGTGTCTGCACGGGCAAACGGAACGTTCATTTCCCACCAGGAAGATGAATTAACCAAAGTCTCAGCGTGCCCTGCGGGAACCAGATTAGGGCCTGAAGCAATCCTGCGGTTTTGCGGCCAGCTCACAAGAAAGCTAGCTGAAGAAAGGAGCTCAGGGGCACTGTAATTCACAAACCTGCAGAGTTATGAATGACAGCTATCGTCCACAAATATATTGAATTAAGTCTTCGAAGAGGACATGAATGCGGGGCAGAATTTCAGGAAAACGATTTCAGGGGGTAGACTGGAATTGCACTTAAAGCATAGGAAAAGAGGCAGAATGTAGACAATGATGCACTTGGCCAAAAAGGGCGTATGCGTTTTTTCCTGAATATATTCAGGAAAAAACGCATACGCCCTTTTTGGCCAACCAAGCAAGCGTGTAAAGGAAATATGCACTACAATGAAGTCTCACTGCCCCCGGTCAAAATGGCCATCTGAAAAAAGTGTAAAATCCAGAAAGGCAGGACAGGTCATGGAGAACAGGGAGCCTTGTTATGCTGATGGGCGGGATGTAAATTGCCAACAGTCAATCTGGAGAAGTGTATGGTGTTTGCTGAAACACGTAGGAAACAAAGCAACACAGCCTATGGCACTTCCACTTACGGTCCTATAGCTTAGGGAAATTAAAATAAAAAACACACAGCCATCCCAAAGTTTGGGACGGCTCTGTTTACAAGAACCTTGTCTACGGTACAAGTTAAATATCCGAGAAAGCAAAAAATGAATAAATAATTTGTGATACGTACATACAATGGAATATCACTCAGCAATGAGATCTACGTCATCAGCCCCGTAGCGGCATCATGAGTGGATTCAGGTACGACGATTCTACGAGAAATAAGTCACACAGAAAAACAAACATCATAAGA
Source organism: Delphinapterus leucas (assembly GCF_059928025.1). NCBI lineage: Eukaryota > Metazoa > Chordata > Mammalia > Artiodactyla > Monodontidae > Delphinapterus > Delphinapterus leucas. The sequence goes on along the minus strand of NW_028322232.1, from coordinate 9,757,553 downwards.
TATCACTAATACACGGAACGTAAACTTGTCTACACATGAAATGAATTACAAAACAGAAAAGGGCCTCAAATTTAGAAAACCAACTTATGCTTGCTTATGGGGAAAGGTGAGTTGAGGTGCTGCATAAAACCAGAGATTGAAATTAGCACAGATACCGTTCCATAAGCCAAATATATAATAGACAAGATCTACTCCTTGCTCAACGAAATGGACTCAACACCTCATATTCAACGCCTGGGAATATACCTGACAAGTAAGAATCTTAAGACCCATGGATTTATATGTCTCCATAAGGAAGTCAAGCGTGTGTACAGGGGCCTAAACGCAGCAGTGAAAATCCGATAAATCCCATTATCAAAATAAATTTCACAAACAAAACACAATGACAGTGAAATAGAGAGCAATTCTTAAATAATTCATTCAGGGCTTGTGATGCAACCTGGATTTACCACATCTACACCCAGAGCTGGGTGAGACATAAGGCTGGACACTTCGGGCTGATAGCATTGGTGAGGTTCGGTGAGCAAACGCAGACCCTTTGAAGTCATACTGCATGGTACCCATTCCATGGGTCCCAACTCTCCAAGTTTAAGGGATTCTTCCTTCAGCTAAAACATACATGGGAAACCGAGAGTATGGTCCACCGTGTGATTGGGAAACGTTTTCAAATTCATCTCAGGTTTCGTCCCCTGGTGCTCGAGTTCACTGTTCCAGACGCTTTACTAACACTCTCCCCACTTGGAGAGTCAGTGTCTTTAACCTCCTGTTTGGCACAGTTTGCAATTTCTGCGCAAGATGAACAGGAATAAGGAGAAACAATGAGAGACCAACTGTAGGTGTCTGCACGTGAAAATGGAACGCTCATTTCCTACCAGGAAGAGGAATTAACCAAATGCTCAGCATGCCCTGCCAGAACCAGATGAGGGCCTGAAGCAATCCTGCGGTTTTGCGGCCAGCTCACAAGAAAGCAAGTCAAAGAAATGAGCTCAGGGGCACTGAAATTCACAAACTTGCAGAGTTATGAATGACAGCTGTCGTCCAAAAATGTATTGAAGTAAGTATTCGAAGAGGACTTGAAAGTGGGGCAGAATTTCAGGAAAACGATTTCAGGGGGTAGACTGGAATTGCACTTAAAGCCTACGAAAAAAGGCAGAATGTCGACAATGATGCACTTGGCCAAAAAGGGTGTATGCGTTTTTTCCTGAATATATTCAGGAAAACACCCATACGCCCTTTTTGGCCAAACAAGCAAGCCTGTAAAGGAAATCTGCACTACAATGAAGTCTCACTGCCCCCTGGTCAAAAGGGCCATCTGAAAAAAGTGTAATATCCAGAAAGGCAGGACAGGTCATGGAGAACAGGGAGCCTTGTTATGCTGATGGGCGGGATGTAAATTGCCAACAGCCACTCTGGAGAAGTGTATGGTGTTTCCTGAAACACGTAGGAAACAAAGCAACACAGCCTATGGCACTTCCACTTATGGTCCTATAGCTTAGGGAAATTAAAATAAAAAACTCACAGCCACCCCAAAGTTTGGGACGGCTCTGTTTACAAGAACCTCGTCTACGGTACAAGTTAAATATCCGAGAAAGCAAAAAATGGATAAAGAAGTTGTGGTACGTACGTACAATGGAATATCATTCAGCAATGAGATCTACGTCATCAGGCCCGTAGCAGCATAATGAGTGGATTCAGGTACGACGATTCTACGAGAAATAAGTCACACAGAAAAAGAAACATCATAAGTTATCACTAATACACGGAACGTAAACTTGTCTACACATTAACTGAATTACAAAACAGAACAGGGTCTCAAATTTAGAAAACCATCTTATGCTTGCTTATGGGGAAAGGTGAGTTGGGGTGCTGCATCAAACCAGAGATTGAAATTAGCACAGATACCGTTCCATAAGCCAAATATATAATAGACAAGACCTACTCGTTGCTCAACGAAATGGACTCAACACCCCATATTCAACTCCTGGGAATATAACTGACAAGAAAGAATCTTAAGACCCATTGATTTATATGTCTCCATAAGGAAATCAAGCGTGTGTACAGCGGCCTAAACGCAGCAGTGAAAATCCGATAAATCCCATTATCAAAATAAATTTCACAAACAAAACACAATGACAGTGAAATAGAGAGCAATTCTTAAATAATTCATTCAGGGCTTGTGATGCAACCTGGATTTACCACATCTACACCCAGAGCTGGGTGAGACATAAGGCTGGACACTTCGGGCTGATAGCATTGGTGAGGTTCGGTGAGCAAACGCAGACCCTTTGAAGTCATACTGCATGGTACCCATTCCATGGGTCCCAACTCTCCAAGTTTAAGGGATTCTTCCTTCAGCTAAAACATACATGGGAAACCGAGAGTATGGTCCACCGTGTGATTGGGAAACGTTTTCAAATTCATCTCAGGTTTCGTCCCCTGGTGCTCGAGTTCACTGTTCCAGACGCTTTACTAACACTCTCCCCACTTGGAGAGTCAGTGTCTTTAACCTCCTGTTTGGCACAGTTTGCAAATTCTGCGCAAGATGAACAGGAATAGGGAGAACCAATGAGAGACTAGCTGTAGGTGTCTGCACGGGCAAATGGAAAGCTCATTTCCCACCAGGAAGAGGGATTAACCAAAGGCTCAGCGTGCCCTGCCGGAACCAGATTAGGGCCTGAAGCAATCCTGCGGTTTTGCGGCCAGCTCACAATAAAGCGAGTTGAAGAAAGGAGCTCAGGGGCACTGTAATTCACAAACCTGCAGAGTTATGAATGACAGCTATCATCCAAAAATGTATGGAAGTAAGTCTTCGAAGAGGACTTGAAAGCGGGGCAGAATTTCAGGAAAACGATTTCAGGGGGTAGACAGGAATTGCACTTAAAGCATAGGAAAAGAGGCAGAATGTCGACAATGGTGCACTTGGCCAAAAAGGGCGTATGCGTTTTTTCCTGAATATATTCAGGAAAAAACGCATACGCCCTTTTTGGCCAACCAAGCAAGCGTGTAAAGGAAATCTGCACTACAATGATGTCTCACTACCCCCGGTCCAAACGGCCATCTAAAACAAGTGTAAAATCCAGAAAGGCAGGACAGGTCATGGAGAAGAGGGAGCCTTGTTCTGCTGATGGGCGGGATGTAAGTTGCCAACAGCCACTCTGGAGAAGTGTATGGTGTTTCCTGAAACACGTAGGAAACAAAGCAACACAGCCTATGGCACATCCACTTATGGTCCTATAGCTTAGGGAAATTAAAATAAAAAACTCACAGCCACCCCAAAGTTTGGGACGGCTCTGTTTACAAGAAGCTTGTCTACGGTACAAGTTAAATATCCGAGAAAGCAAAAAATGGATAAAGAAGTTGTGGTACGTACGTACAATGGAATATTACTCATCAATGAGATCTACGTCATCAGGCCCGTAGCAGCATAATGAGTGGATTCAGGTACGACGATTCTACGAGAAATAAGTCACACAGAAAAAGAAACATCATAAGTTAACACTAATACACGGAACGTAAACTTGTCTACACATGAAGTGAATTACAAAACAGAACAGGGTCTCAAATTTAGAAAACCAACTTATGCTTGCTTATGGGGAAAGGTGAGTTGGGGTGCTGCATCAAACCAGAGATTGAAATTAGCACAGATACCGTTCCATAAGCCAAATATATAATAGACAAGACCTACTCCTTGCTCAACGAAATGGACTCAACAGCCCATATTCAACACCTGGGATTATATCTGACAAGTAAGAATCTTAAGACCCATGGATTTATATGTCTCCATAAGGAAGTCAAGCGTGTGTACAGTGGCCTAAACGCAGCAGTGAAAATCCAATAAATCCCATTAACAAAATAAATTTCAAAAACAAAACACAATGACAGTGAAATAGAGAACAATTCTTAAATAATTCATTCAGGGCTTCTGATGAAACCTGGATTTACCACATCTACACCCAGAGCTAGTTGAGACATAAGGCTGGACACATCGGGCTGATAGCATTGGTGAGGTTTGTTGAACAAACGCAGACCCTTTGAAGTCATAATGCATGGTACCCATTCCATGGGTCCCAACTCTCCAGGTTTAAGGGATTCTTCCTTCAGCTAAAACATGCATGGGAGACCCAGAGTAATGACCACCATGTGATTGGGAAACGTTTTCAAATGCGTCTCAGGTTTCGACTCCTGGTACTCGGGTTCACCGTTCCAGATGCTTTACTAACACTCTCCCCACTTGGAGAGTCAGTGCCTTTAACTTCCTGTTTGGCACAGTTTGCAATTTCTGCGCAATATTAACAGGAATAGGGACAACCAATGAGAGACTAGCTGTAGGTGTCTGCACGGGCAAATGGAACGCTCATTTCCCACCAGGAAGAGGGACTAACCAAAGGCTCAGCGTGCCCTGTCCGAACCAGATTAGGGCCGGAAGCAATCCAGCGGTTTTTCGACCAGCTCACAAGAAAGCGAGTTGAAGAAAGGAGCTCAGGGGCACTGTAATTCACAAACCTGCAGAGTTATGAATGACAGCTATCGTCCAAAAATGTATTGAAGTAAGTCTTCGAAGAGGACTTGAAAGCGGGGCAGAATTTCAGGAAAACGATTTCAGGGGGTAGACTGGAATTGCACTTAAAGCATAGGAAAAGAGGCCGAATGTCCACAATGATGCACTTGGCCAAAAAGGGCGTGCGCGTTTTTTCCTGAATATATTCAGGAAAAAACGCATACGCCCTTTTTGGCCAACCAAGCAAGCGTGTAAAGAAATCTGCACTACAATGAAGTCTCACTACCCCCGGTCCAAACGGCCATCTGAAACAAGTGTAAAATCCAGAAAGGCAGGACAGGTCATGGAGAACAGGGAGCCTTGTTATGCTGATGGGCGGGATTTAAATTGCCAACAGCCACTCTGGAGAAGTGTATGGTGTTTCCTGAAACACGTAGGAAACAAAGCAACACAGCCTATGGCACTTCCACTTATGGTCCTATAGCTTAGGGAAATTAAAATCAAAAACACACAGCCACCCCAAAGTTTCGGACGGCTCTGTTTACAAGAACCTCGTCTACGGTACAAGTTAAATATCCGAGAAAGCAAAAAACGGATAAAGAAGTTGTGGTACGTACGTACAATGGAATATCACTCAGCAATGAGATCTACGTCATCAGGCCCGTAGCGGCATAAGGAGTGGATTCAGGTATGACGATACTACGAGACATAAGTCACACAGGAAAAGAAACCTCATAAGATATCACTACTACACGGAACGTAAACTTGGCTACACATGAACTGAATTACAAAACAGAACAGGGTCTCAAATTTAGAAAACCAACTTATGCTTGCTTATGGGGAAAGGTGAGTTGGGGTGCTGCATCAAACCAGAAATTGAAATTAGCACAGATACCGTTCCATAAGCCAAATATATAATAGACAAGACGTACTCCTTGCTCAACGAAATGGACTCAACACCCCATATTCAACACCTGGGTATATACCTGAGAAGTAAGAAACTTAAGACCCATGGGTTTATATGTCTCCATAAGGAAGTCAAGCGTGTGTACAGCGGCCTAAAGGCAGCAGTGAAAATCCGATAAATCCCATTATCAAAATAAATTTCAAGAACGCAACACAGTGACAGTGAAATAGAGAGCAATTCTTAAAAAATTCATTCAGGGTTTGTGATGCAACCTGGATTTACCACATCTACACCCAGAACTGGGTGAGACATAAGGCTGGACACTTCGGGCTGATAACATTGGTGAGGTTCGGTGAGCAAAGGCAGACCCTTTGAAGTCAAACTGCATGGTACCCATTCCATGGGTCCCAACTCTCCAGGTTTAAGGGATTCTTCCTTCAGCTAAAACATGCATGGGAAACCCAGAGTATGGTCCACCGTGTGATTGGGAAACGTTTTCAAATGCATCTCAGGTTTTGTCCCCTGGTACTCGGGTTCACCATTCCACACGCTTTACTCACACTCTCCCAACTTGGAGATTCAGTGCCTTTAACCTCCTGTTTGGCACAGTTTGCAATTTCTGCGCAAGATGATCTGGAATAGGGAGAACCAATGAGAGACTAGCTGTAGGTGTCTGCACGGGCAAATGGAACGCTCATTTCCCAGCATGAAGAGGGATTAAGCAAAGGCTCAGCGTGCCCTGCCGGAACCAGATTAGGGCCTGAAGCAACCCTGCGGTTTTGTGGCCACCTCACAAGAAAGCGAGTTGAAGAAAGGAGCTCAGGGGCACTGTATTTCACAAACCTGCAGAGTTATGAATGACAGCTATCGTCCAAAAATGTATTGAAGTAAGTCTTCGAAGAGGACTTGAAAGCGGGGCAGGATTTCAGGAAAACGATTTCAGGGGGTAGACTGGAATTCCACTTAAAGCATAGGAAAAGAGGCAGAATGTCGACAATGATGCACGTGGCCAACAAGGGCGTATGCGTTTTTTCCTGAATATATTCAGGAAAAAACGCATACGCTCTTTTTGGCCAACCAAGCAAGCTTGTAAAGGAAATCTGCACTACAATAAAGTCTCACTGCCCCGCGGTCAAACGGGCCATCTGAAAAATGTGTAAAATCCAGAAAGGCAGGACAGGTCATGGAGAACAGGGAGCCTTGTTATGCTGATGGGCGGGATGTAAATTGCCAACAGCCACTCTGGAGAAGTGTATGGTGTTTCCTGAAACACGTAGGAAACAAAGCAACACAGCCTATGGCACTTCCACTTAGGGTCCTATAGCTTAGGGAAATTAAAATCAAAAACACACAGCCACTCCTAATTTTGGGATGGCTCTGTTTACAAGAACCTCGTCTATGGTACAAGTTAAATATCTGAGAAAGCAAAATATGGATAAAGAAGTTGTGGTACGTACGTACAATGGAATATCACTCACCGATGAGATCTACGTCATCAGGCCTGTAGCGGCATAATGAGTGGATTCAGGTACGACGATTCTACGAGCAATACGTCACACAGAAAAAGAAACATCATAAGATATCACTAATACACGGAACATAAACTTGGCTACACATGAACTGAATTACAAAACAGAACAGGGTCTCAAATTTAGAAAACCAACTTATGCTTGCTTATGGGGAAAGGTGAGTTGGGGTGCTGCATCAAACCAGAGATTGAAAATAGCACAGATACCGTTCCATAAGCCAAATATATAATAGACAAGACCTACTCCTTGCTCAACGAAAAGGACTCAACACCCCATATTCAATGCCTGGGAATATCCCTGACCAGTAAGAATCTTAAGACCCATGGATTTATATGTCTCCATAAGGAAATCCAGCGTGTGTACAGCGGCCTAAACGCAGCAGTGAAAATCTGATAAATCCCATTAACAAAATAAATTTCAAAAACAAAACACAATGACAGTGAAATAGAGAGCAATTCTTAAATAATTCATTCAGGGCTTGTGATGAAACCTGGATTTACCACATCTACACCCAGAGCTAGTTGAGACATAAGGCTGGACACATCGGGCTGATAGCATTGGTGAGGTTCGGTGAACAAACGCAGACCCTTTGAAGTCATACTGCATGGTACCCATTCCATGGGTCCCAACTCTCCAGGTTTAAGGGATTCTTCCTTCAGCTAAAACATGAATGGGAAACCCAGAGTATGGTCCACCGTGTGATTGGGAAACGTTTTCAAATGCATCTCAGGTTTCGTGCCGTGGTACTCGGGTTCACCGTTCCAGACGCTTTACTAACACTCTCCCCACTTGGAGAGTCAGTGCCTTTAACCTCCTGTTTGGCACAGTTTGCAATTTCTGCGCAAGATGAACAGGAATAGGGAGAACCAATGAGAAACTAGCTGTAGGTGTCTGCACGTGCAAATGGAACGCTCATTTCCCACCAGGAAGAGGGATTAACCAAAGGCTCAGCGTGCCCTGCCGGAACCAGATTAGGGCCTGAAGCAATCCTGCGTTTTTGCGGCCAGCTCACAAGAAAGCGAGTTGAAGAAAGGAGCTCAGGGGCACTGTAATTCACAAACCTGCAGAGTTATGAATGACAGCTATCGTCCAAAAATGTATTGAAGTAAGTCTTCGAAGAGGACTTGAAAGCGTGTCAGAATTTCAGGAAAACGATTTCAGGGGGTAGACAGGAATTGCACTTAAAGCATAGGAAAAGAGGCAGAATGTCCACAATGATGCCCTTGGCCAAAAAGGGCGTATGCGTTTTTTCCTGAATATATTCAGGAAAAAACGCATACGCCCTTTTTGGCCAACCAAGCAAGCGTGTAAAGGAAATCTGCACTACAATGAAGTCTCACTGCCCCCCGGTCCAAACGGCCATCTGAAACAAGTGTAAAATCCAGAAAGGCAGGACAGGTCATGGAGAACAGGGAGCCTTGTTATGCTGATGGGCGGGTTGTAAATTGCCAACAGCCACTCTGGAGAAATGTATGCTGTTTCCTGAAACACGTAGGAAACAAAGCAACACAGCCTATGGCACATCCACTTAGGGTCCTATAGCTTAGGGAAATTAAAATCAAAAACACACAGCCACTCCAAAGTTTGGGACGGCTCTGTTTACAAGAACCTCCTCTACGGTACAAGTTAAATATCCAAGAAAGCAAAAAATGGATAAAGAAGTTGTCGTACGTACGTACAATGGAATATCACTCAGCAATGAGATCTACGTCATCAGGCCCGTAGCGGCATAATGAGTGCATTCAGGTACGATGATTCGACGAGAAATAAGTCACAGAGAAAAAGAAACATCATAAGATATCACTAATACACGGAACGTAAACTTGGCTACACATGAACTGAATTACAAAACAGAACAGGGTCTCAAATTTAGAAAACCAACTTTTGCTTGCTTATGGGGAAAGGTGAGTTGGGGTGCTGCATCAAACCAGAGATTGAAATTAGCACAGATACCGTTCCATAAGCCAAATATATAAGAGACAAACCTACACCTTGCTCAACGAAATGGACTCAACACCCCATATTCAACGCCTGGGAAGATACCTGACAAGGAAGAATCTTAAAACCCATGGATTTATATGTCTCCATAAGGAAATCAAGAGTGTGTACAGCGGCCTAAATGCAGCAGTGAAAATCCGATAAATCCCATTATCAAAATGAATTTCAAAAACAAAACACAATGACAGTGAAATAGAGAGCAATTCTTAAATAATTCATTCAGGGCTTGTGATGCAACCTGGATTTACCACATCTACACCCAGAGCTGGGTGAGACATAAGGCTGGACATTTCGGGCTGTACCATTGGTGAGGTTCGGTGAGCAAACGCAGACCCTTTGAAGTCATACTGCATGGTACCCATTCCATGGGTCCCAACTCTCCAGGTTTAAGGGATTCTTCCTTCAGATAAAACATGCATGGGAAACCCAGAGTATGGTCCACCGTGTGATTGGGAAATGTTTTCAATTGCATCTCAGTTTTCGAACCCTGGTACTCGGGTTCACCATTCCAGACGCTTTACTAACACTCTCCCCACTTGGAGAGTCAGTGCCTTTAACCTCCTGTTTGGCACAGTTTGCAATTTCTGCCCAAGATGAACTGGAATAGGGAGAACCAATGAGAGACTAGCTGTACGTGTCTGCACGGGCAAATGGAACGCTCATTTCCCACCAGGAAGAGGAATTAACCAAAGGCTCAGCGTGCCCTCCCGGAAACAGATTAGGGCCTGAAGCAATCCTGCGGTTTTGCGGCCAGCTCACAAGAAAGCGAGGTGAAGAAAGGAGCTCAGGGGCACTGTAATTCACAAACCTGCAAAGTTATGAATGACAGCCATCGTCCAAAAATGTATTGAAGTAAGTCTTCGAAGAGGACTTGAAAGGGGGGCAGAATTTCAGGAAAACGATTTCAGGGGGTAGACTGGAATTGCACTTAAAGCATAGGAAAAGAGGCAGAATGTCGACAATGATGCACTTGGCCAAAAAGGGCGTATGCGTTTTTTCCTGAATATATTCAGGAAAAAACGCATACGCCCTTTTTGGCCAACCAAGTATGCGTGTAAATGAAATCTGCACTACAATGAAGTCTCACTGCCCCCCGGTCAAAATGGCCATCTGAAAAAAGTGTAAAATCCAGAAAGGCAGAACAGGTCATGGAGAACAGGGAGCCTTGTTATGCTGATGGGCGGGATGTAAATTGCCAACAGCCACTCTGGAGAAGTGTATGGTGTTTCCTCAAACACCTAAAAAACTAAGCAACGGAGCCTACGGCACTTCAACTTATGGTTCTATAGCTTAGGGAAATTAAAATCAAAAAGACACAGCCACCCATCAATTTTGGATGGCTCTGCTTACAAGAACCTCGTCTGCGGTACAAGTTAAATATCCGAGAAAGCGAAAAATGGATAAAGAAGTTGTGGTACGTACGTACAATGGAATATCACTCAGCAATGAAATCTGTCATGAGGCGCATTGCGGCATAGTGAGTTTATTCAGGTACGATGATTCTAAGTTAACTAAGTCACACAGAAAAAGAAACACCATAAGATATCTCAAATACACGGACTGTAAACATGGCTGCACATGAACTCAATTACAAAACAGAAAAGGGTCTCAAATTTAGAAAACCAACTTATGCTTGCTTAAGGGGAAAGGTGAGTTGTGGCGCTGCATAAAACCAGAGATTGAAATTAGCACAGATACCTTTCCATAAGCAAATATGTAATAGTCAGGACCTACTCCTTGCATCACGAAATGGACTCAACACCGCATATTCAATGCCTAGGAATATACCTGACTAGTAAGAATCTTAAAACCCATGGATTTATATGTCTCCATAAGAGAATCAAGCATGTGTACAGTGGCAAAAATGCAGCAGTGAAAATCCGATAAATCCCATTATCAAAATAAATTACAAACACAAAACTCAATGACAATGAAATAGAGAGCAATTCTTAAATAATTCATTCAGGGCTTGTGATGCAACCTGGATTTACCACATCTACACCCAGAGCTGAGTGAGACATAAGGCTGGACACTTCGGGCTGATAGCATTGGTGACGTTCGGTTAGGAAAGGCAACCCTTTGAAGTCATACTGCATGGTACCCATTCCATGGGTCCCAACTCTCCAGGTTTAAGGGATTCTTCCTTCAGGAAAAACATGCATGGGAAACCCAGAATATGGTCCACCGTGTGACTGGGAAACCTTTTTAAATGCATCTCAGTTTTCGTCCCGTCGTACTCGGTTTAACCATTCCAGACGCTTTACTAACACTCTCTCCACTTGCAGAGTCTGTGCCTTTAACCTCCTGTTTGGCACAGTTTGGAATTTCTGCGCAAGATGAACAGGAATAGGGAGAACCAATGAGAGATTAGCCGTAGGTGTCTGCACGAGCAAATTTAACGCTCATTTCGCACCAGGAGGAGGAATTAGCCAAAGGCTCAGCATGCCATGCCGGAACCAGTTTAGGGCCTGAAGCAATCCTGCGGTTTTGCGGCCAGCTCACAAGAAAGCGAGTTGAAGAAAGGAGCTCAGGGGCACTGTAATTCACAAACCTGCAGAGTTATAAATGACAGCTATTGTCCAAAAATATATTGAAGTAAGGCTGCAAAGAGGACTTGATCGCGGGGCAGAATTCCAGGAATACGATTTCAGGAGGTAGATGGGAAGTCCTCTGAAAGTATAGGAGAAGAGGCAGAACCTCGACAATGATGCACTTGGTCAAAAAGGGCATATGCGTTTCTTTCAGGGCCCTCATTAAAGAGGGTAGGAGGCTCCCAGCATGCTTCAGTGGCCAATAGAGGGCCTACGTCGCCAAGGCAACGTGAGCCATCCAGGCAGGAGTGACCTCACATCAGAGGGCCCACCTCACAGAAGGGTAAGGAACCCAGTCAGGATCAGACTCTCACCAGAGTGCCCACATAAGCAAGGGGCTGGGAACCAGGCACGAGTGTCCTCACGCCCGTGGGGCCACATCATCGAAAGTTGAGGTACCCAGCACATGTGGCCTCAAACCAGAGGACCCACATCACCATGGGTCTCGGAGCGAGGCAGGCAGGATTAACCTCAAAACACATGGCCCATTGTATAAAAAAGGTGAGGAATCCAGCAGTTGGAACGTCCCAGCAGGCGGCCCAGATCACCGAGGCTATGGGATCCAGGCAGTGATGAACTCACAACAGAGGGCCCTCATCGTGATACTGTAAGCAACCCAGCCGTTGTGACCTCAGAGCACAAGGCCCACATTCCCATGGGGAAGGGAACCAAGCAGGAGTGTCATCGCACCAGTGGGCACACATCAGAAAATGTGGAGAGCCCTGCAGTTAGGGCTGGACGCCAGAGGGCCCTCATCACTGAGGAGAGGAGGCTCCCAGCAAGCTCCAACTGCTACCAGAGGGCCGACGTCGCCAATGCGGGGTGTGCCAGCCAGGCAGGAGTGACCTCAGAGCAGAGGGCCAACAACACAAAAGTGTGAGGAACCCAAAGAGGATCAGACTCTCACCACAGGGCCCACATCACCAAGGGAATGGAAACCAGGCAGGAGTGTCCTCACACCAGTGGGGCCACATCACCGAAATGTGACGGACCCAGCACACGTGGCCTCAAACTACAGGACACACATCACCAAGGGGCTGGGAGTGAGGCAGGCAGGAGGAGTCTCAAAACAGAGGGCCCATAGAAGGAAAAAGTTGAGGAATCCCGCAGTTGGAAGCTCCCCGCAGGTGGCCAGGAGCAGCGAGGCTATGGGATCCATGCCGGAGTGAACTCACACCAGAGGGCCCTCATCATGAAACTGAGCAACATAACATTGGGACCTCAGAGCAGAAAGCCCACATTCCCATGGGGTTGGGAACCTGGCAGGAGTGTACTCGCACCACAGGGCACACATCAGAAAATTTTGGGAGCCCAGCAGTTAGGGTCTGACACCAGAGGGCCCTCATTACCGAGGGGAGGAGACTCCCAGCAGGCACCAACTCCCAACTGAGGGCCCATGTCGCCAAGGTGACGTGTGTCAGCCAGGCAGGAGTGACCTCACAGCAGAGGGCCTACCTCACAAAGGGTGAGGAGCCCAGCCAGGATAAGACTCTCACCAGAGGGCCCACATCACCAAAGGGATTGGAACAAGGCCGGAGTGTCCTCACACCAGTGTGCCCACATTATAGAAAGGTGAGGAACCCAGCACATGTGGCCTAAACCAGAGGACCCACATTTCCAAGGTGCTCCGAGTGAGGCAGGCAGGAGTAGCCTAACAACACAGGGCCCACAGAATAAAAAATGTGAGGAATCCAGCAGTTGGAACCTCCCAGCAGGTGGCCCAGAGCACGGAGTCTATGGGATCCAGGCCACAGTGATCTCACAGCAGAGGGCCCACATCATGAAACTGTGAGCAACCCAGCCAGTGGGACCTCAGAGCAGAAGGCCCACATCCCCATGGGGATGGGAACCTCGCAGGAGTGTCCTCGCACAACTTAGCACGTATCAGAAAATGTGGGAACCCAGGAGTTATGGCCTGACGCCAGAGGGCCCACATCACGGAGGAGAGGAGGCTACCAGCAGGCTCCAAATGCCACCAGAGGGCCGACGTCACCAAGGCAACGGGAGCAAGCCAGGCAGGAGTTACCTCACAGCAGAGGGCCCACCTCACAGAAGTGTGAGGAACCCAAAGAGGATCAGACTCTAACCAGAGCGCGCACATCACCAAGGGGATGGAAACCAGGCAGGAGTGTCCTCACACCAGTGGGGCCACATCAGCGAAAGGTGAGGAACACAGCACATGTGGCCTCAAACAAGGGGACACACATCACGAAAGGGCTGGGAGTGAGGCATGCAGGAGGAGACTCACAACAGAGGGCCCATAGAATAAAAAAGGTGAGGAACCCCGCAGTTGGAAGCTCCAAACAGGTGGCCCAGAGCACCGAGGCTATGGGATCTATGCCGGAGTGAACTCACAGCAGAGGGCCCACATTCTGACACTGTGAGCAGCCCAGCCGTTGGGACCTCAGAGCAGAAAGCCCACATGCCCATGGGGATGGGACCCTGGCTAGAGTGTACTCGCCTGACAGGGCGCACATCAGAAAATTTTGGGAGCCCATGAGTTAGGGCCTGACGCCATAGGGCCCCCATCACCGAGGGGAGGAGACTCCCAGCAGGCACCAACTCCCAACTGAGGGCCCACATCGACAAGGTGACGTGTGCCAGCCAGGCAGGAGTGACCTCACAGCAGAGGGCCCACCTCACAGAAGTGGGAGGAACCCAGCCAGGATCAGACTCTCACCAGAGGGCCCACATCACCAAGGGGATCAGAACAAGGCAGGAGTGTCCTCACACCAGTGGGGCCACATCATTGAAAGGTGAGGAACCCAGCACACGTGGCCTCAAACCAGAGGACACACATCACCCAGGGGCTGGGAGTGAGGCAGGCAGGAGGAGTCTCAAAACAGAGGGCCCATAGAAGGAAAAAGGTGAGGAATCCCACAGTTGGAACCTCCCCGCAGGTGGCCAGGAGCAGGGAGGCTATGGGATCCATGCGGGAGTGAACTCACACCAGAGGGCCCTCATCATGAAACTGAGCAACGTACCATTGGGACCTCAGAGCAGAAGGCCCACATTCCCATGGGGTTGGGAACCGGGCAGGAGTGTACTCGCACCACAGGGCGCACATCAGAGAATTTTGGGAGCCCAGGAGTTAGGGTCTGACGCCAGAGGGCCCTCATTACCGAGGGGAGGAGACTCCCGGCAGGTACCAACTCCCAACTGAGGGCCCACATCGCCAAGGTGACATGTGCCAGCCAGGCAGGAGTGACCTCACAGCAGAGAGCCCACCTCACAGAAGGGTGAGGAACCCAGCCAGGATCAGACTCTCAACAGAGGGCCCACATCATCAAGGGGATAGGAAGCAGGCAGGAATGTCCTCACACCAGTAGGGCCACATCAGCCAAAGGTGAGGAACCCAGCACATGTGGCCTCCAACCAGAGGACACACATCACCAAGGGGCTAGGAGTGAGGCAGGTGTCTGGAGGGGTACATTTAACTCTAATTTCCCACCAGGAAGTGGAATGAACCAAAGTCTCAGAGTGCCGTGCCGGACCCTGATTACGGCCTGAAGCAAACCTGCGGCTCTGTGGCCAGTTTTCAAGGAAACGAGTTAAGAAAGGAAATCACGGGCACTGTAATTCACAAACCTGCAGAGTTATAAATGACAGCTATTGGCAAAAATATATTGAAGTAATTCTGCAAAGAGGACTTGAAAACGAGGCAGAATTGCAGGAATCATATTTCAGGGGGTAGATTGGAATTGCATTTAAAGCATGTGAAAAGCGGCAGATCTTTGACAGTGATGCACTTGGACAAAAGTGCGTAAACATTGTTTCCTGAATATATTCAGGAAAAAACACATATGCCCTTTTTGGCCAACCAAGCACTCTAGCAATGGAAATCCGCACTACAATGAAGTCTCATTTCCCATTCGTCAAAAGGGTCATCTGAAAAAAGTGTAAAAACCAGAAACACAGGACAGGCCATGGAGAACAGGGAGCCTTGTTATGCTGATGGGCGGGATGTAAATTGCCAACAGACACTCTGGAGATGTTTATGGTGTATCCTGAAACATCTGAAAAACAAAGCTACAGACCCTAGGGCACTTCCACTTTCGGCCCTATAGCTTAGGAAAATTAAAATCAACAAGACACAGCCAACACAAAATTTTGAGCTGCTGTGTTTACAAGAACCTTGAGTCCAGTACAAATTAAATATCCCAGAAAGAAAAAAAATGGATAAAGGAGTTGTGCTACTTACGTACAACGGAATATCACTCAGCAATGAAATCAATGTCATCAGGCCTGTAGCAGCAAATTGAGTGGATTTAAGTATGATGATTCTAAGAGAAATACGTCACACAGAGAAAGATAATTATCATAAGATATCACTAATAGAGAGAGTGTAAACTTGGCTACACATAAACTGAATTCCAAAACCGAACAGAGTCTCACATTTAGATAAAAACTTATGCTTGCTTAAGGGGAAAGTTGAGTTGCGGTGCTGTATAAAACCAGAGATTGAAATTAGCACACATACCGTTCCATAAGCCAAATATGTAATAGACAAGACCTACTCTTTGCTCAACGAAATAGACTCATCCATGGTGTATCACCTCACACCTGTTAGAATGGGCATCATCAGAAAATCTACAAACAACAAATGCTGGAAAGGGTGTGGAGATAAGGAACCCTCTTCCACTATTGTTGGGAATGAAAATTGATACAGTCACTGTGGAGAACATTATGGAGTTTCTTATAAAACTAAGAATAGAATTACCATATGATACAGCCATCCCACTACTGGGCATATACCCAGACAAAACCATAAATCGAAAAGAGACATTCACCGCAATGTTCATTGCATCACTATTTACAATATCCAGGTAATGGAAGCAACCTAAATGCCCACAGACAGACGAATGCATAAAGATGTGGTACATATATAAAATGGAATATTACTAAGCCATAAAAAGGAATGAAATTGGGTCATTTGTAGAGACGTTGATGGATCTAGAGACTGTCATACAGAGTGAAGTAAGAAATAGAAAAACAAATCTTGTCTATTAATGCATATATGTGGAACCTAGAAAAATTGTACAGATGAACCGTTTTGCAAGGCAGAAATAGAGCAACAGATGTAGACAACAAACGTATGGACACCAAGGGGGGAAAGCTGTTGGGGGGTGGTGGTGGGAGGAGTTGAGAGATTGGGATTGGTATGTATACATTTATATGTATAAAATAGATAACCAAAAAGAACCTGCTGTATAAAAAATAAAATAAAATTCAAAATTAAAAAAAATAAAATTAAAAAAAGTAAAACAGAAAAAATATTCTGCCCTTCACATACATGTATTTATATGAATAAATTATTTCCATGCATATATCTGTAAATACAGAAAAGAGGAATAAATTCTACCTTGAACCAAAAACGAAAAAAAGAAAAAGAAAAACAGAACCCACCAGTTACACAGAGGAAATCCCTATCAGGGCAATTGCTCCAGTTGTAAACAATTCTGAAGTTGGTCAGTGGTGGGGAATCATCTCCCATTCAGCCAGCAGGCCCCACGCAACAAGCGTCCTCATTGCAAAGCTGGGGGACCGTGCCGAGGCATCTGTGAGTAAACGTGGGCCGAGCCCCAGGCCAGCTGCTGCTGAAATGTTCCCACCCTTCCCAGGTAAAACACCTGAATATGTACAAGGACTTGAAAGCCTAGAGGAAGGGCCATGGAGCCACACGAGCGACAGCATGCCGGCCGACTTGATGCCTCTAGGCCAGCCAGGATGGCCCTGGCCCTGGGTGCTCTTCTGGAAGCTTTCCATTTCCCTGCCTGAGATACCCCTCCTGTCCCGGCCCCCACTGCTTTCTTCCTTCCTCACCTCTGCCCAGGGAGGAATTCCAGCGGCAGGTATGGGTGACACATCCTCTTCTTTAGCAGGTGGCATCTTGGCAACTGCTGCAGAAAGTCCAGCAGAGCCCCACTCACACTGGGCCACCCACAAAGCCGTGGCCTCTCACTCCCTCCCACCAGTCCAGTCCCGAGACTGTTGACAGGGCAGAGAAAATGGCGTCAGGCACAGCTGCAGGGGCTCTTGCTGCCTGGAGTGGTGTTTATATCGATCTCAACCCAGGCACACCTGGGGAGATCTGGCCGGCACGGTCAGGCTGCCCAGGTCAGCCTATCATCACCCCTCAGGGTCTCACAGTTACAGAAAATGGAACTTGCTGAATCGGCCAGGTCCAAGGAACAGGTGTGGGCTCTTGAGAGTCAGGATAGACAAGGGGCTGTAGCTCTGGCTTGTTTTCTAATCATTTTATCTGGCCCATGAGTGGGAGACAACTTCAAGAAAACCCTCTCCTAATGAGAGGAACCCAGGAGTCAGGGAGAGGAGGGGTGGGTGGTGGGTTTAGACAGAGGCCTGGTGCCCCGGGTGCAGTGGAAGCCTCTGGAAGACCAGGTGGAGGGAGGCCGCACAGAGTGATCCCCAAGGTCACAGACCTTTTGGAGCTGCTGTTTGTTAGTTCAAGTACTGCTCTGAGGTGCTCTGTGTCAGATCTGAGTGACAGGTGAGCTGGGAGTGCTTTGCAATGTGCACTATGTGCACGGTTCCTGTTTGCCCAGACTTGCCACGGTACCTGCAAGGGTAGCTCTGTATCCTGGGAGGGGCCTGACCACGAGAACCCCATGGGCTGCAGGGTACCTGCCCAGGGAACACCATATCCTGGGAGGGGCCTGACCACGAGGGCCCTGTGTCCTGGGGTGGGGGTGGGGTACCTGCCTGGGTAAGCTCCATATCCTGGGATTGGCCTGACCTTGAGAGCCCCATGGGCTGCAGCAGTCAAGGTAACGGATGTCAGGAGAGTCAGTGAAGCCACCGAGGATATACCTCCAGTAGTTCCTAAATCCTATACCCTGCTGGTCATTCTACCAACAACCAGGACTTGGTATTCTGTATTAGTCTTCAATGATGCCTTCTTTTACACTTTTTTCACATGGCCCGTTTGACCGGGGGGCAGTGAGGCTTCATTGTAGTGCAGATTTCCTTTACACGCTTGCTTGGTTGGCCAAAAAGTGCATATGTGTTTTTTCCTGAATATAGTCAGGAAAAAACCCATATGCACTTTTTGGCCAAGTGCATCATTGTCGACATTCTGCCTCTTTTCCTATGCTTTAAGTGCAATTCCAGTCTACCCGCTGAAATCGTTTTCCTGAAATTCTGCACCGCTTTAAAGCCCTCTTCACAGACTTACTTGAATATATTTTTGGACGATAGCTATCATTCATAACTCTGCAGGTTTGTGGACTACAGTCCACTTGAGCTCTTTTCTTCAACACGCTTTCTTGTGAGCTGACCGCAAAACTGCAGGATTGCTTCAGGCCCTAATCTGTTTCTGGCAGGGCATGCTGAGCCTTTGGTTAATTCCTCTTCCTGGTGGGAAATGAGCGTTCCATTTGCCCGTGCAGACACCTACAGCTAGTCTCTCATTGGTTCTCCCTATTCCTATTCATCTTGCGCAGAAATTGCAAACTGTGCCAAACAGGAGGTTAAAGGCACGGACTCTCCAAGAGGGGAGAGTGTTGGTAAAGCGTCTGGAATGGCGAACCCGAGTACCAGGGGACGAAAACTGCGATGCATTTGAAAACGTTTCCCAATGACATGGTGGACCGTACTCTGCGTTTCCCATGCATGTTTTAGCTGAAGGAAGAATCCCTTAAACCTGGAGAGTTGAGACCCATGGAATGGGTACCATGCAGTATGTCTTCAAAGGGTCTGCATTTGCTCACCGAACCTCACCAATGCCATCAGCCCGAAGAGTCCAGCCTTATGTCTCACCCTAACCCTTACTCGAAGCCTTGCCCTAATCCGTCCCGTAATCCTAACCCATACGCAAACACTAACCCGTATCCTAACACGTACGCTCATCCTAAACAGTTGTCGTACCCTAACCTGTACCCTAAACCGTCCCTATCCCCTAACCCTAACAAACCATAACCCTAACACTTACCCAAAGCCTTACCCTAAACCGTCCCCTAATCCTAACCCGTACGTTAACACTAACTCATACCCTAACATGTACGCTCACCCTAAACCATTGTCGTACCCTAACCTGTACCCTAAACTGTCCCCGTCCCCTAAACATAACACTAACCCTAACCCTAAACCTAACCCTTACCCGAAGCCTTACCGTAACCCGTCCCCTAAAACTAACCTGGGCGCTAACACTAACCCATACCCTAACACGTACACTCACCCTAAACCGTTGGCGAACCCTAACCTGTACCCTAAACTGTCCCCATCCCTGTCCTCTAACACTAACCCTAACCCTTACCCGAAGCGTCACCCTAATCCGTCCCATAATCCTAAACCGTACGCTAAAACTAACCCGTGCCCTACCACATACGCTCACCTGAAAACGTTGTCGTACCCTAACCTGTACCCTAAACCGTCACCGTCCCCTAATCCTAACCCTAACCCTTACCCAAAGCCTTACCCTAACCGTCGCCTAATCCTAACCCGTACGCTAACACTAACTGTACCCTAACACATATGCTGACCCTAAACCGTTGTCGTACCCTAACCTGTACCCTAAACAATCCCCGTCCCCTAACCCTAACCCTAACCCTAACCCTAACCATTAAGCGAAGCCTTACCCTAACCCGTCCCTAATCCTAACCCGTACGCTAACACTAACACGTACCCTAACACATACGCTCACACTAAACCCTTGTTGTACCCTAACCTGTACCCTAAACCGTCCCCGTACCTTACCCTAACCCTAACCCTAAACCTTACCTGAAGCCTTGCCCTAACCTGTCCCCTAATCCTAACATGGACGCTAACACTAACCCGTACCCTAACATGTACGCTCACCCTAAACCGTTGTCGTACCCTAACCTGTACCCTAAACCGTCACCGTCCCCTAACCCTAACCCTAACCCTAACACTTACACGAAGCCTTACACTAACCCGTCCCCTAATCCTAACCCGTGCGCTAACAATAACCCGTACCCTAACACGTACACTCACGCTAAACCGTTGTCTTACCCTAACCTCTACCCTAAACCGTCACTGTCCCCTAACACTAACCCTAATCCTAACCCTTAACCGAAGCCTTACCCTAACCTGTCCCCTTATCCTAACCAGTACACTAACACTAACCCGTAACCTAACACGTACGCTCAACCTAAACCGTTGTCGTACCCTAACCTGTACCCTAAACCGTCCCCGTCCCCTAACCCTAAACCTAACCTTAACGCTAATCCTAAACCTTACCCGAAGCCTTACCCTAAACCGTTCCCTAATCCTAACCCGTATGCTAAAACTAACCCGTACCCCAACACGTACGCTCACACTAAACCGTTGTTGTACCCTAACCTGTATCCTAAACTGTCCCTGTCACCGTCCCCTAACACTAACCCTAACCCTAACCCTAACCCTTAGCCGAAGCCTTACCCTAACCCGTCCCCTAATCCTAACCCGTAGGCTAACACTAACCCGTACCCTAACACGTATGCTCACCCTAAACCGTTGTTGTACACTAACCTGTACCCTAAACCGTCCCCGTCACCTAACACTAACCCTAACCCTAACCCTAACCCTAACCCTTACCTGAAGCCTTACCCTAAACCGTTCCCTAATCCTAACCCATACGCTAACACTAACCCGTGCCCTAACATGTACAGTCATCCTAAACCGTTGTCGTACGCTAACCTGTATCCTGAACCGTCCCCGTCCCCGTCCCCGTCCCCTAACCCTAAACCTAACCCTAACCCTTACCCAAAACCTTACTCTAAACTGTCCCATAATCCTAACCCGTACGCTAACACTAATCCATACCGTAACACGTATGCTCACCCTAAACCGTTGTCGTACCCTAACCTGTACCCTAAACCGTCCCCATCACCAAACCCTAACCCTAAACCTAACCCTAACCCTAAACCTTACCTTAAGCCTTACGCTAACCCGTCCCCTAATCCGAACACGTACGCTAACCATAACCCGTACCCTAACACGTACGCTCACACTAAACCGTTGTCGTACCCTAACCTGTACCCTAAACCGTCCCCGTCCCCTAACCCTAACCCTAAACCTAAGCCTAACCCTTAACCGAAGCCTTACCCTAACCCGTCCCCTAATCCGAACCCGTATGCTAACACTAACCCGTACTCTAATACGTACACTCACCCTAAACCGTTTTCGTATGCTAACCTGTACCCTAAACCGTCCCCGTCCCCGTCCCCTAACCCTAACGCTAACCCTAACACTAACCCTTACCCGAAGCCTTACACTAACCCGTCCCCTAATCCTAAGCCGTACGCTAACACTAAAACGTGCGCTACCACGTACGCTCACCATAAACTGTTGTCGTACACTAAAGTGTACCCTAAACCGTCCTCTTCCCCGTTCCCTAAACCTAAACCTAACCCTAACAATGACCCTTACCTGAAGCCTTACCCTAACCCATCCCATAATCCTAACCCGTACGCTAACACTAACCCGTACCCAAACACGTACGCTCACCCTAAACCGTTGTCGTACCCTAACCTGTACCCTAAACCGTCCCCGTCCCCTAACCCTAACCCTAACCCTAACCCCAACCCGAAAACTTATCCGAAGCCTTACCGTAACCCATCCCTTATTCCTAACCCGTACGCTAACACTAACCCGTACCCTAACACTAACCCGTACCCTAACACGTACGCTCAACCTAAACCGTTGTGTACCATAACCTGTACCCTAAACCATCCCCGTACACTACCCCTAACCCTAACCTAAACCTAGCCCTTACTCGAAGCCTTACCCTAATCCGTCACCTAATCCTAACCCATACGCTAACACTAAATGATACCCTAACACGTACGCTCACCCTAAACCGTTGTTGTACCCTAAACTGTACCCTAAACCTTTCCCGTCCCCGTCCCCCAACCGTAAACCTAACCCTAAACCTAATCCTTACCCGAAGCCTTACCCTAACCCGTCCCATAATCCTAACCGTACGCTAACACTAACCCGTACCCTAACACGTACGCTCACCCTAAACAGTTGTCGTACCCTAACCTGTACCCTAAACCGTCCCCGTCACCTAACCCGAACCCTAACACTAGCCCTAACTCTAACCCTTACCCGAAGCCTTACACTAACCCGTCCCCTAATCCTAACCCATACGCTAACACTAAACTGTACCCAAACACGTACGCTCAACCTAAACCGTTGTCGTACCCTAACCTGTACCATAAAGCGTCTCTGTCCCCTAACCCTAACCATAACCCTAACCCTAACACTTACTCGAAGCCTTATCCTAACCTGTCCCCTAATCCGAACCCGTACGCTAACACTAACCCGTACCCTAACACGTACGCTCACCCTAAACCGTTGTGTAACCTAACCTGTACCCTAAACCGTCCCCGTCCCCTAACCCTAACCCTAACCTTAATCCTAACCCTTACCCGAAGCCTTACCACAACCCGTCCCCTAATCCTAACCCGTACGCTAATACTAACACGTACCCTAACACGTACGCTCACTCTAAACCGTTGTCGTACCCTAACCTGTACCCTAAAGCATCTCCGTCCCCGTCCCCTAACCCTAATCCTAACCCTAAACCTTACCCAAAGCAGTACCCTAACCCGTCCCCTAATCCTAACCCGTACGGTAACACTAACCCGTAGCCTAACACGTACGCTCAACGTAAACCGTTGTGTACCCTAACCTGTACATTAAACCATCCCCGTACACTAACCCTAAAGCTAACCCTAAACCTAACGCTTACCGGAAGCCTTACCCTAACCCGTCCCCTAATCCTAAACCGTACGCTAACACTAAACCGTACCCTAACACGTACGCACACCCTAAACCGTTGTTGTACCCTAACGTGTACCCTAAACCGTTCCCGTCCCGTCCCCTAACCCTAAACCTAACCCTAAACCTAACCCTTACCCGAAGCCTTACCCTAACCCGTCACCTAATCCTAACCCGTAGGCTAACACTAACCCGTACCCTAACACGTACGCTCACCCTAAACCGTTGTCGAACCATAATCTGTACCCTAAACCGTCCCCCTCACCTAACCCTAACCCTAACCCTAACCCTAATTCTAACCCTTACCCGAAGCCTTACACTAAACCGTCACCTAATCCTAACCTGTACGCAAACACTAAACCGTACCCTAACACGTACGCTCACCCGAAACATTTGTCGTACACTAACCTGTACCCTAAACCGTCTCCGTCTCCCTCACCCTAACCCTAACCCTAACCCTAACCCTTACCCGAAGCCTTACCCTAAACCGTCCCCTAATCCGAACCCGTATGCTAACACTAACCCGTGCCCTAACACGTACACTCAACCTGAACAGTTGTCGTACCCTAAACTGTACCCTAAACCGTCCCCATTCCGTAACCCTAACCCTAACCCTAAACCTAACCATAAAACTTACCCAAAGCCTTACACTAACCCGTTCCCTAATCCAAATCCATACGCTAACACTAACCCGTACCCTAATACATGCGCTCACACTAAACCGTTGTCGTACCCTAAACTGTACCCTAAAAAGTCACTGTCCCCTAATTCTAACCCTAACGCTAACCCTAACACTTACCCGAAGCCTTACACTAACCCGTCCCCTAATCCTAACCCGTACGCTAACACTAACCCATACCCTAACATGTACGCTCACCCTAATCCATTGTCGTACCCTAACCTGTACCCTAAACCGTCCCCGTCCCCTAACCCTAACACTAAACCTAATCATTACCCGAAGCCTTACCCTAACCTGTCCCCTAATCCTAACCCGTACGCTAACGCTAACCAGTACCCTAACACGTACCCTCACTCTAAACCGTTGTCGTACCCTAACCTGTACCCTAAAACGTCCCCATCCCCTAACCCTAACCCTAACCCTTACCCGAAGCCTTCCCCTAACCCGTCCCCTAATCCTAACCCGTACGCTAACACTAACCCATACCCTAACACGTATGCTCACCCTAAACCGTTGTCGTACCCTAACCTCTACCCTAAACCGTCCCCGTCCCCTAACCCTAACCCTAAACCTAACCCTAAACCTAACCCTTACCCGAAGCCTTACCCTAACCCGTCCCCTAATCCTAACCTGTACGCTAACACTAACCCGTACACTAACAAGTACACTCACCCTAAAACGTTGTCATACCCTAATCTGTACCCTAAACCGTCCCCTAACCCTAACCCTAAACCTAACCCTTACCCGAAGCCTTACCCTAACCCGTCCTCTAATTCTAAACCGTACGCTAACAGTAAACCGTGCCCTAACACGTACGCTCACCCTAAACCGTTGTCGTACCCTAACCTCTACCCTAAACCGTCCCCGTCCCCTAAACCTAACCCTAACCCTAACCCTAACCCTTAACCGGAGCCTTACACTAACCCGTCCCGTAATACTCAGCCGTACGCTAACTCTAACCCATACCCTAACACGTACGCTCACCCTAAACCGTTGTCGTACCCTAACCTGTATCCTAAACCATCCCCGTCCCCTAACCCTATCCCTAACACTAACCCTAACCCTTACCCGAATCCTTACCCTAACACGTCCCCTAATCTAAACTGTACGCTAACACTAACCCGTACCCTAACACGTACGCTCACCCTAACCATTGTCGTACCCTAACCTGTACCCTAAATCGTGCCCATCCCCTAACCCTTACCCGAAGCCTAACCCTAACTGTAAACCTTACCCGAAGCCTTACACTAACCCGTCACCTAAAACTAACCGTATGCTAACACTAATCCGTGCCCTAACACGTACGCTCACCCTAAAGCGTTGTCGTGCACTAACCTGTACCCTAAACCGTCCCCGTCCCCTAACACTAGCCCTAAACCTAACCCTAACACTAACCCTAAACCTTACCCGAAGCCTTACCCTAACCCGTCCCCTAATCCTAACCCGTACCCTAACACTAACCCGTACCCTAACACGTACGCTCACCCAAAACCGTTGTCGTACCCTAACCTGTACCCTAAACCGTCCATGTCCCCTGACCCTAACCCTAACCCTAACCCTTACCTGAAGCCTTACACTAACCCGTCCCCTGAACGTAACCTGTACGCTAACACTAACCAGTACCCTAACAGGTATGCTCACCCTAAACCTTTGTCGTACATTAACCTGTACCCTAAATCGTCCTTGTCCCCTAACCCTAACCCTAACCCTAACCCTAATCCTAACCCTTACCGGAAACCTTACCCTAAACCGTTCCCTAATACTAACCCGTATGCTAACACTAACCCGTACCATAACACCTATGCTCACCCTAAACCGTTGTCGTAACCTAACCTGTACCCTAAACCGTCCCTGTCCCCGTCCCCTAACACTAACCCTAACCTTAACCCTAACACTTACCCGAAGCTTTACCCTAACCCGTCACCTAATCCTAACCCGTACGCTAACACTAAACTGTACCCTAACCCGTACGCTCACCCTAAAACGTTGTTTTACCCTAACCTGTACCCTAAACCATCCCCGTCACCTAAGCCTAACCCGAATCCTAACCCTAACCCTAACCCTTACCCAAAGCCTTACCCTAACCCGTCCCCTAATCCTAACGTGTACGCTAACACTAACCCGTACCCTAACACGTACGCTCACCCTAAACCGTTGTCATACGCTAACCTGTACCCTAAAACTTCCCCGTCCCCTAACCCTAACCTTAACCATAACCCGAACCCTAACGCTTACCAGAAGCCTTACCCTAACCCGTCCCTAATCCTAACCCGTATGCTAACACTAACCCGTACCCTAACACATACGCTCAACCTAAACCTTTGTCGTACCCTAACCTGTACCCTAAACAATCCCTGTCCCCTAACCATAACCCTAACCCTACCTCTAAACCTAAACCTTACCCGAAGCCTTACCCTAACCCGTCCCCTAATCCTAACCCGTTAGCTAACACTAACTTGTACACTGACATGTACGCTCACCCTAAACCGCTGTCGTACCCTAACCTGTACCCTAAACCATCCCGGTCGCCTAACCCTAAACCTAACCCTAACCCTAACCCTAACCCTTACCCGAAGCCTTACCCTAACACGTCCCATAATCGTATCCCGTACACTAACACTAACCCGTGCCCTAACACATACTCTCACACTAAACCGTTGTTGTAACCTAACCTGTACCCTAAACTGTCCCCTTCCCCTAATCCCTAACCCTAACCCTAATCCTAACCCTTACCCGAAGCCTTACCCTAACCTGCCCCCTAATCCTAACCCGTACGCTAACTCTAACCCGTACCGTAACACGTACGCTCACGCTAAATCGTTGTCATACACTAACCTGTACCCTAAACCGTCCGCGTCCCCGTCCTCTAAACCTAACCCTAACCCTAACCCTAACCCTTACCCGAAGCCTTACCCTAAACCGTCCCCTAATCCTAACCCATACGCTAACACTAACCCGTACCCTAACACTTACGCTCACCCTAAACCGTTGTTGTGCACTAACCTGTACCGTACACCGTCCTTTTCCCCGAACCCTAACCCTAACCCTAACCCTAACACTAACGCTTACCCGAAGCCTTACCCTAACCCGTCCCCTAATCCGAACCCGTAAGCTAACAATAATCCGTACACTAACACGTACGCTCACCCTAAATCTTTGTCGTACCCTAATCTGTACCCTAAACCGTCCACATCCCCTAACCCTAACACTAAACCTAACCCTAACTCTAAACCTTACCTGAAGCCTTACCCTAAACCGTCCCCTAAACCGAACCCGTACCCTAACAATAACCCGTACACTAACACGTACGCTCACCCTAAACGGTTGTCGTACCCTAACCTGTACCCTAAACCGTCCCCGTCCCCGTCCCCTAACCCTAACCATAAGCCTAACCCTTACCCGAAGCCTTACCCTAACCCATCCCCTAATCCGAACCGTACGCTAACACTAACCCGTACCCTAACCGTACACTCACCCTAAACAGTTGTCGTACGCTAACCTGTATTCTAAACTGTCCCCGTCCCCGTCCCCTTACCCTAAACCTAACCCTAACACTAACCCTTACCCGAAGCCTTACCCTAAACCGTTCCATAATCCTAACCCGTACGCTAACACTAAACCATGCGCTACCACGTAGGCTCAGCCTAAACTGTTGTCATACACTAACCTGTACCCTAAACCGTCCCCGTCCCCGTCCCCGTCCCCTAACCCTAACCCTAACCCTTACCCAAAGCCTTACCCTAACCCGTCCCCTAATCATAAACCGTAGGCTAACACTAACCCGTACCCTAACACGCACACTCACCCTAAACCGTTTGCGTACACTAACCTGTACCCTAAACCGTCCCCGTCCCCTAAACCTAACCCTAACCCTAACCCAAACCCTTATCCAAAGCCTTACCCTAAACGGTCCCCTAATCCTAACCCGTACGCTAACACTAACAAGTACCCAAACACGTACGCTCACCATAAACCGTTGTCGTACCCTAACCTGTACCCTAAACTCTCCCCGTCCCCGTCCCCTAAACTTAACCCTAACCCTAACCCTTACCCAAAGCCTTACACTAACCCCTCCCCTAATCCTAACCCGTACGCTAACACTAAACCATACCCTAACACGTACACTCACCCTAAATCGTTGTTGTACCCTAACCTGTACCCTAAACCGTCCCCGTCCCCGTCCCCTAACCCTAAACCTAACCGTAAACTTAACCCTTACCCGAAGCCTTACCCTAACACGTCCCCTAATCATAACCCGTACGCTAACACTAACCCGTACCCTAACACGTATGCTCACCCGAAACCGTTGTCGTAACCTAACCTGTACCCTAAACCATCCCCGTCCCCTAACCCTAAGCCTAAACCTAACCCTAACCCTAACCCTTACCCGAAGCCTTACCCTAACCCGTCATCTAATCCTAACCCGTACGCTAACACTAACCCGTACCCTAACACGTACGCTCACCCTAAACCGTTATCTTACCCTATCCTGTACACTAAACTGTCCCCATCCCCTAACCCTAACCCTAACCCTCACCCTAACCCTTACCCAAATCCTTACGCTAACCCGTCCCCTAATCCTAACCTGTACGCTAACACTAACCCGTACGCTAATACGTGCGCTCACCCTAAACCGTTGTCATACCCTAAACTGTACCCTAAACAGTCCCCGTGCCCTAACCCTAACCCTAACCCTAACCCAAACACTTACCCGAAGCCTTACCCTAACCCGTCCCCTAATGCTAATCCGTACGCTAACACTAACCCCTACCCTAACACATATGCTCACCCTAAACCGTTGTCGTACGCTTACATGTACACTAAACCGTCCCCGTCCCCTAACCCTAACCCTAACCATGACCCTAACCATTACCCGAAGCCTTACCCTAAACCGTCCCCTAATACTAACCCGTATGCTAACACTAACCCACACCCTAACACGTAAGATCACCATAATCAATTGTCGTACCATAACCTGTACCCTAAACTGTCCCCGTCCCCTAACCCTATCACTAACCCTAATCCTAACCCTTACCCGAAGCCTTAACCTAACCCCTCTCCTACTCTAACATGTACGCTAACACTAACCCATACCCTAACACGTACGCTCACCCTGAACCGTTGTCGTACCCTAACCTGTACCCTAAACCGTCCCCGTGCCCTAACCCTAACCCTAACGCTAACCCTAACTCTAACACTTACCTGAAGCCTTACCCTAACCCGTCCCGTAATCCTAACCCGTACGCTAACACTAACCCGTACCCTAACACGTACGCTCACCCTAAAACCTTGTCGTACCCTAACCTGTACCCTAAATCGTCCCTGTCCCCTAACCCTAACCCTAACCCTAACCTTAAACCTTACCCGAAGCCTTACCCAAACCGGTCCCCTAAACCTAACCCGCACGCTAACACTAACCCGTGCCCTAACACGTACGCTCACCCGAAACATTTGTCGTACACTAAGCTGTACCCTAAACCGTCCCCATTACCTAACACTAACCCGAACCCTAACCATAACCCTAAACCTTACCCGAAGCCTTACCCTAACCCGTCCCCTAATCCTAACCGTACGCTAACACTAATCCGTGCCCTAACAGGTACGCTCACCCTAAAGCGTTGTCGTACCCTAACCTGTACCCTAAACCGTTCCTGTCCCTGTACCCTAACCCTAACCCTAACCCAAACCCTAACCCTTACCCGAAGCCTTACACTAACCCATCCCATAATCCTAAACGCTACGCTAACACTAACCCGTGCCCTAACACGTACACTCACCCTAAACCGTTGTCGTACATTAACCTGTACCCTAAATCGTCCCTGTCCCCTAACCCTAACCCTAACCCTAATCCTTACCCGAAGCCTTACCCTAACTCGTCCCCTAATTCTAACCCGTATGCTAACACTAACCTGTATCCTAACACATACGCTCACCCTAAAACTTTGTCGTACACTAAGCTGTACCCTAAATCGTCCCCGTCCTCTAACCCTAAACCTAACCCTTACACAAAGCATTACCCTAACCCGTCCCCTAATCCTAACCCGTACGCTAACACTAACCCGTAACCTAACCCGTATGCTCAACCTAAACCGTTCTCGTACACTAACCTGTACCCTAAACCGTCCCGTCCCCGTCCCCTAACCCTAGCCCTTACCCGAAACCTTACCCTAACATGTCCCCTATTCCTAACCCGTACGCTAACACTATCGCGTACCCTTACACGTATGCTCACCTTAAAACGTTGTCGTACACTAACCTGTAACCTAAACCGTCTCCGTCCCCTAACCCTAACCCTAACCCTAACCCTAACCCATACCCGGAGCCTTACCCTAACCTGTCCCCTAATCCTAACCCGTACGCTAACACTAGCCCTTGCCCTAACACGTACGCTCACCCTAAACCGTTGTCGTACCCTAACCTGTACCCTAAACCGTCCCTCTACCCTAACCCTAACCCTTATCCTAACCCTAAAGCTTACCCGAAGCCTTACCCTAACCCTTCCCATAATCCTAACCCGTACGCTAACACTAACCCGTACCCTAACATGTACGCTCTCCCTAAACTGTTGTCGTACACTAAACTGTACCCTAAACCGTCCCTGTCCCTGACCATTAACCCTAACCCTAACCCTAACCCTAACCCTTACCCGACGCCTTACCCTAACCCGTCCCATAATCCTAACCCGTACGCTAACACTAACCCGTACCCTAACATGTACACTCACCCTAAACTGTTCTCGTACACTAACCTGTACCCTAAACCGTCCCTGTCCCCGACCCTTAACCCTAACCCTAACCCTAACCCTAACCCTTACCTGACGCCTTACCCTAACCCGTCCCCAAATCCTAACCCGTACGCTAACACTAACCCGTACCCTAACACGCACGCTCACCCTAAACCGTTGTCGTACCCTAACATGTACCCTAAACCGTCCCCATCCCCTAACACTAAACCTAAACCTAACCCTTACCCGAAGCCTTACCATAACCCGTCCTCTAATCCTAACCCATACGCTAACAGTAAACAGTGCCCTAACATGTACGCTGAATCTAAACCATTGTCCTACCCTAACCTGTACCCTAAACCGTCCCCCTCCCCTAACCCTAACCCTAACCCTAACCCTAACCCTTACACCAAGCCTTACCCTAACCCGTGCCCTAATCCTAACCCGTACGCTAACACTAACCCATACCCTAACACGTACGCTGACCCTAAACCGCTGTCGTACACTAACCTGTACCCTAAACCGTCCCCGTCCCCATCCCCGTCCCCTAACCCTAACCCTAAACCTAACCCTTACCCGAAGCCTTACCCTAACCCGTCCCCTAATCCTAACCCGTAAGCTAACACTAACCCGTGCCCTAAAACATACGCACACCCTAAAGTGTGGTTGTACCCTAACCAGTACACTAAACCGTCCCCGTCCCCGTTCCCTAACCCTAACCCTAACCCAAACCCTAAGCCTTACCCGAAGCCTTACCCTAACCCGTCTCATAATCCTAAACGATACGCTAAAACTAACCCATGCCCTAACACATACGCTCACCCTAAACCGTTGTCGTACCCTAACCTGTACCCTAAGCCGTCCCCGTCCCCTAACCCTAACCCTAATCCTTACCCGAAGCCTTACACTAACCCGTCCCCTAATCCTAACCCATACGCTAACTCTAACCCGTATCCTAACACGTACGCTCACCCTAAACCATTCTCATACACTAACCTGTACCCTAAACCATCCCCGTCAACTAACCTTAACCCTAACCCTTACCCGAAGCCTTACCATAACCCGTCCTCTAATCCTAACCCCTACGCTAACAGTAAACTGTGCCCTAAAATGTACGCTCAACCTAAACCATTGTCCTACCCTAACTTGTACCCTAAACCGTCCCCGTCCCCTAACCCTAACCCTAAACCTAGCCCTAAACCTAAACCTTACCCCGAGCCTTACCCTAACCCGACCCTTAATCCTAACCCGTACGCTAACACTAACCCATACCCTAACACGCACGCTCACCCTAAATCTTTGTCGTACCCTAACATGTACCCTAAACCGTCCCCGTCCCCTAACCCTAACCCTATCCCTAACCCTAACACTTACCCGAAGCATTACACTAACCCGTCCCCTAATCCTAATCCGTACGCTAACACTAACCCGTGTCCTAACACGTACCCTCACCCTAAACGGTTGTTGTACCCTAACCTGTACCCTAAACCGTCACCGTCCCCTAGCCGTAACCCTAACCCTAACCCTTACGCGAAGCCTTACCCTAACCCGTCCCCAATCCTAACCTGTACACTAACACTAACAAGTACCATAACACATACGCTCACCCTAAACTGTTGTCGTACACTAACCTGTAACCTAAACCGTCCCCGTCCCCTAACCCTAACCCTAACCCTAACCCTAACCCTAACCCTAACCCTTACCCGAAGCCTTACCCTAATCTGTCCCCTAATCCTAACCCGTATGCTAACACTAACCCTTGCCCTAACACGTACACTCACCCTAAACCATTGTCGTACCCTAACCTGTACTCTGAACCGTCCCTGTACCCTAACCCTAACCCTAAATCTAACCCTAACCCTAACCCTAACACTTACCCGAAGCCTTACCCTAACCCGTCCCATAATCCTAACCCGTACGCTAACACTAACCCGTTCCCTAACACGTACGCTCACCCTAAACCGTTGACGTACCCTAACCTGTACCCTAAACCGTCCCTGTCCCCTAACCCTAACCCTAACCCTAACCCTTACCAGAAGCCTTACCCTAACCCGTCCCGTAATCCTAACCCGTACGCTAACACTAACCCGTACCCTAACACGTACGCTCACCCTAAAACCTTGTCGTACCCTAACCTGTACCCTAAATCGTCCCTGTCCCCTAAAGCTAACCCTAACCCTATCCTTAAACCTTACCCGAAGCCTTACCCTAACCGGTCCCCTAAACCTAACCCGCACGCTAACACTAACCCGTGCCCTAACACGTACGCTCACCCGAAACATTTGTCGTACACTAAGCTGTACCCTAAACCGTCCCCATTACCTAACACTAACCCGAACCCTAACCATAACCCTAAACCTTACCCGAAGCCTTACCCTAACCCGTCCCCTAATCCTAACCGTACGCTAACACTAACCCGTGCCCTAACACGTACGCTCACCCTAAAGCGTTGTCGTACCCTAACCTGTACCCTAAACCGTTCCTGTCCCTGTTCCCTAACCCTAACCCTAACCCAAACCCTAACCCTTACCCAAAGCCTTACACTAACCCATCCCAAAATCCTAAACGCTACGCTAACACTAACCCGTGCCCTAACACGTACGCTCACCCTAAACCGTTGTCGTACATTAACCTGTACCCTAAATCGTCCCTGTCCCCTAACACTAACCCTAACCCTAATCCTTACCCGAAGCCTTACCCTAACTCGTCCCCTAATTCTAACCCGTATGCTAACACTAACCTGTATCCTAACACATACGCTCACCCTAAAACTTTGTCATACACTAAGCTGTACCCTAAATTGTCCCCGTCCCCTAACCCTAAACCTAACCCTTACACAAAGCCTTACCCTAACCCGTCCCCTAATCCTAACCCGTACGCTAACACTAACCCGTAACCCAACCCGTATGCTCAACCTAAACCGTTCTCGTACACTAACCTGTACCCTAAACCGTCCCGTCCCCGTCCCCTAACCCTAGCCCTTACCCGAAACCTTACCCTAACATGTCCCCTATTCCTAACCCGTACGCTAACACTATCCCGTACCCTTACACGTACGCTCACCTTAAAACGTTGTTGTACACTAACCTGTAACCTAAACCGTCTCCGTCCCCTAACCCTAACCCTAACCCTTACCCGGAGCCTTACCCTAACCTGTCCCGTAATCCTAACCCGTACGCTAACACTAACCCTTGCCCTAACACGTACGCTCACCCTAAACCGTTGTCGTACCCTAAACCGTCCCTCTACCCTAACCCTAACCCTAACCCTTATCCTAACCCTAAAGCTTACCCGAAGCCTTAACCTAACCCGTCCCCTAATCCTAAACCGTATGCTAACACTAACCCGTCCCCTAACACGTAATCTCACCCTAAACCGTTGTCGTACCCTAACCTATACCCTAAACCGTCCCCGTCCCCGTCCCCTATCCCTAACCCTAAGCCTAACCCTGAAGCTTACCCGAAGCCTTACCCTAACCCGTCCCCTAATTCTAACCCGTACGGTAACACTAACCCGTACCCTAACACGTACGCTCACCCTAAACGGTTGTCGTACCCTAACCTGTACCCTAAACCGTGTCCATCCCCTAAACCTAACCCTAACCCTAACCCTAACCTTAACCCTTACCCGAAGCCTTACCCTAACCCGTCCCCTAATCCTAACCCGTACACTAACACTAACACGTACCCTAACACTTACGGTCACCCTGAACCATTGTCGTACCCTAAACTGTACCCTAAACCGTCCCCGTCCCCTAACCCTAACCCTAACCCTAACCCTAACCCTAACCCTTACCCGAAGCCTTATCCTAACCCGTCCCCTAATCCTAAACTGTACGCTGACACTAACACGTACCCTAACACGTACGATCACCCTAAACCGTTGTCGTAACCTAACCTGTACCCTAAACCGTCCCCGTCCCCGTCACCTAACCATAACGCTAAGCCTAACCCTGAAGCTTACCCGAAGCCTTACCCTAACCCGTCCCCAATCCTAACCCGTACTGTAACACTAACCCGTACCCTAACACGTACACTCACCCTAAACCGTTGTCGTACACTAAACTGTACCCTAAACCGTGTCCGTCCCCTAAACCTAACACTAAACCTAAACCTAACCCTAACCCTTACCCGAAGCCTTACCCTAACCCGTCCCCTAAACATAACCCATACGCGAACACTAACACGTACCCTAACACGTACGGTCACCCTGAACCGTTGTCGTACACTAAACTGTACCCTAAACCGTCCCCGTCCCTTAACCCTAACCCTAACCCTAACCCTAACCAAAACCCTAATCCTTACCCGAAGCCTTACCATAACCCGTCCCCTAATCCTAACCCATACATTAACACTAAACCGTAACCTAACACCTACGCTCACCCTAAACCGTTGTCGTACACTAACCTGTACCCTAAACCGTCCCTGTCCCCTACACC
Source organism: Delphinapterus leucas (assembly GCF_059928025.1). Lineage (NCBI taxonomy): Eukaryota > Metazoa > Chordata > Mammalia > Artiodactyla > Monodontidae > Delphinapterus > Delphinapterus leucas. The sequence continues at coordinate 9,722,444 of NW_028322232.1, read as the reverse complement.
TAACCATAACCCTAACCCTAACACTAACCCTTACCCGAAGCCTTACCCTAACCCGTCCCCTAATCCTAAGCCGTACGCTAACACTAACCCGTACACTAACACGTATGATCACCCTAAACCGTTGTCGTACCCTTACTTGTAACCTAAACCGTCCCCGTCCCCTAACCCTAACCCTAACCCTAACCCTAACACTTACCCAAAGCCTTACCCTAACACATCAACTAAACCTAAATCGTACGCTAACACTAACCCATGCCCTAACACGTACGCTCACCCTAAACCGTTGTCGTACACTAACCTGTACCCTAAACTGTCCCTGTCCCCTAACCCTAACCCTAAGCCTAACCCTAACCATTACGCAAAGCCTTACCCTAACCCGTCCCCCAATCCTAACCCGTACGCTAACACTAACACGTACCCTAACACTTACGGTCACCCTGAACCATTGTCGTACCCTAAACTGTACCCTAAACCGTCCCCGTCCCCTAACCCTAACCCTAACCCTAACCCTAACCCTTACCCAAAGCCTTACCGTAATCTGTCCCCTAATCCTAACCCATATGCTAACACTAAGCCGTACCCTAACACGTATGCTCACCCTAAACCATTGTCGTACCCTAACCTGTACCCTAAACCATCCCCATGCCCTAACCCTAACCCTATCCCTAACCCTAACCCTAACCCTAACCCTTACTCAAAGCCTTCCCATAACCCGTCCCCTAATGCTAACCCGTACGTTAACACTAAACCTTACCCTAACACGTACGCACACTCTAAACTGTTGTCATATCCTATCCTGTACCCTAAACCTTCCCCGTGCCCGTCCCCTAACCCTAACCCTAACCCTTACCCGAAGCGTTACCCTAACCTGTCCCCTAATCCTAACCCGAACGCTAACACTAACCCATGCCCTAACACATACGCTCACCCTAAAGCGTTGTCGTTCCCTAACCTGTACCCTAAACCGTCCCCGTCCCCTAACCCTAACACTAACCCTAATACTAACCCTTACCCGAAGCCTTCCGTTAACCCGCCCCCTAATCCTAACCCGTACGCTAACCCTAACCCGTACCCTAACACGTACGCTCACACTAAACCGTTGTCGTACCCTAAACTGTACCCTGAACCGTCCCCATCCCCAAACCCTAACCCTAACCCTTACCCGAAGCCTTACACTAACCTGTCCCCTAATCCTAACCCGTACGCTAACACTAACCCGTACCCTAACACATAGGCTCACTCTAAACCGTTCTCGTACACTAACCTGTACCCTAAACCGTCCCCATCCCCTAACCCTAACCCTAACCCTTACCCGGAGCCTTACCCTAACCTGTCCTCTAATCCTAAACCGTACGCTAACACTAACCCGTACCCTAACATGTTCGCTCACCCTAAACCGTTATCTTAACCTAAGCTGTACCCTAAACAGTCGCCGTCGCCTAAACATAACCGTAACCCTAACCCTAACACTAACACTTACCCGAAGGCTTACCCTAACCCGTCCCCTAATCCTAAACCGTACGCTAACACTAACCCGTACCCTAACACGTACGCTCACCCTAAACCGTTGTCGTAGCCTAACCTGTACCCTAAACCCACCCCATGCCCTAACACTTACCCTAAACCTAACCCTAACCCTAACCCTTACCCGAAGCCTTACCCTAACCCATCACCTAATCGGAACCCGTACGCTAACACTAACCAATACCCTATCACGTACGCTCACCCTAAACCGTTGTTGTACCCTAACCTGTACCCTAAACCCTCCCCATCCCCTAACCCTAACCCTAAACCTAAACCTAAACCTAACCCTTACCCGAAGCTTATCCTAACCCGTCCACTAATCCTAACCCGTTCGCTAACACTAACACATACCCTACCACGTACGCTCACCCTAAAGCATTGTTGTACCCTAACGTGTACCCTAAACCGTTCCCGTGCCCTAACCCTAACCCTAACCCTAACCCAAACCCTAACCCTTACCCGGAGCCTTACCCTAACCCGTCCCCTAATCCTAACCCGTACGCTAACACTAACCTGTGCCCTAACACGTACGCTCAACCTAAACCATTGTCGTACACTAACCTGTACCCTAAACCGTCCCCTAACCCTAACCCTAACCCTAACACTTACCCGAATCCTTACCCTAACCCGTCCTCTAATCCTAACCTGTACGCTAACAGTAAACTGTGCCCTAACATGTACCCTCACCCTAAACCGTTGTCCTACCCTAAACTGTACCCTAAACCGTCCCCGTCCGTAACCGTAACCCTAACACATACCCGAAGCCTTACACTAACCCGTGTCCTAATCCTAACCCGTACGTTAACACTAATCCGTAACCTAACATGTACGCTCACCCTAAACCGTTGTCGTACCCCAACCTGTACCCTAAACCGTCCCCGTCCCCTAACCCTAACCCTAAACCAAAACCTAAACTTTACCCGAAGCTTTACCCTAACCCATCCCATAATCCTATCCCGTACGCTAACCCTAACCCGTACCCTACCACGTACGCTCACCCTAAACCGTTGTCGTACCCTAACCTGTACCCTAAACCGTCCCCGTCCCCTAACAGTAACCCTAAACCTAACCCTAACCCTAACCCTTAACCGAAGCCTTACCCTAACCCGTCCCTTAATCCTAACCCGTACGCTAACACTAAACCGAGTCCTAACACGTACGCTCACCCTAAAACTTTGTCGTACCCTAACCTGTACCCTAAACCGTCCCCATCCCGTAACCCTTACCCTAACCCTAACAATTACCCGAATCCTTAACCTAACCCGTCCTCTAATCCTAACACGTACGCTAACAGTAAACCGTGCCCTAACACATACGCTCACCCTAAACCGTTGTCGTACCCTAACCTGTACCCTAAACCGTCCCCGTTCCCTAACCCTAACCCTAACCATAACCCTTACCCGAAGCCTTACCCTAACCCGTCCCCTGATCCTCTCACGTACGCTAACACTAACCCATACCCTATCACGTACGCTCACCCTAAACATTTGTCGTACACTAACCTGTACCCTAAACCGTCCCCATACCTTAACCCTAACCGTAACCCTAACCCTAACCCTAACCCTAACGCTTACCCGAAGCCTTACCCTAACCCGTCCCCTAATACTAACCAGTACGCTAACACTAACCCGTACCCTAACACGTACGCTCACCCTAAACCGTTGACGTACCCTAACCTGTACCCTAAACCTTCCCCGTCCCCTAACCCTAACCCTAACCCTAACCCTTACCAGAAGCCTTACCTTAACCCGTCCCCAATCCTAACCCGTACGCTAACACTAACAAGTACCCTAACACATACGCTCACCCTAAACTGTTGTCGTACACTAACCTGTAACCTAAACCGTCCCCGTCAACTAACCCTAACTCTAAGCCTAACCCTAACCCTAACCCTTACCCGAAGCCTTACCCTAATCTGTCCCCTAATCCTAACCCGTATGCTAACACTAACCCTTGCCCTAACACGTACACTCACCCTAAACCATTGTCGTACCCTAACCTGTACCCTGAACCGTCCCTGTACCCTAATCTTAACCCTAACTCTAACCCTAACCCTAACCCTAACACTTACCCGAAGCCTTACCCTAACCCGTCCCATAATCCTAACCCGTACGCTAACACTAACCCGTACCCTAACACGTACGCTCACCCTAAACCGTTGACGTACCCTAAACTGTACCCTAAACCGTCCCCGTCCCCTAACCCTAACCCTAACCCTAACCCTTACCAGAAGCCTTACCCTAACCCGTCCCGTAATCCTAACCCGTACGCTAACAGTAACCCGTACCCTAACACGTACGCTCACCCTAAAACCTTGTCGTACCCTAACCTGTACCCTAAATCGTCCCTGTCCCCTAACCCTAACCCTAACCCTAACCTTAAACCTTACCCGACGCCTTACCCTAACCCGTCCCATAATCCTAACCCGTACGCTAACACTAACCCGTACCCTAACATGTACGCTCACCCTAAACTGTTATCGTACCCTAACCTGTACCCTAAACCGTCCCTGTCCCCGACCCTTAACCCTAACCCTTACTTGACGCCTTACCCTAACCCGTCCCCAAATCCTAACCCGTACGCTAACACTAACCCGTACCCTAACACGCACGCTCACCCTAAACCGTTGTCGTACCGTAACATGTACCCTAAACCGTCCCCGTCCCCTAACCCTAACCCTAACCCTAAACCTAAACCTAACCCTTACCCGAAACCTTACCATAACCCGTCCTCTAATCCTAACCCGTACGCTAACAGTAAACTGTGCCCTAACATGTACGCTGAACCTAAACCATTGTCCTACCCTAACCTGTACCCTAAACCGTCCCACTCCCCTAACCCTAACCCTAACCCTAACCCTAACCCTTACACCAAGCCTTACCCTAACCCGTGCCCTAATCCTAACCCGTACGCTAACACTAACCCATACCCTAACACGTACGCTCACCCTAAACCGCTGTCGTACACTAACCTGTACCCTAAACCGTCCCCGTACCCGTCCCCGTCCCCGTCCCCTAACCCTAAACCTAACCCTTACCCGAAGCCTTACCCTAACCCGTCCCCTAATCCTAACCCGTACGCTAACACTAACCCGTGCCCTAACACGTACGCTCACCCTAAAGTGTGGTTGTACCCTAACCAGTACACTAAACCGTCCCCGTCCCCGTTTCCTAACCCTAACCCTAACCCAAACCCTAAGCCTTACCCGAAGCCTTACCCTAACCCGTCTCATAATCCTAACCGATACGTTAAAACTAACCCATGCCCTAACACATACGCTCACCCTAAAACGTTGTCATACCCTAACCTGTACCCTAAACCGTCCCCGTCCCCTAACCCTAACCCTAATCCTTACCCGAAGCCTTACACTAACCCGTCCCCTAATCCTAACCCATACGCTAACTCTAACCCGTATCCTAACACGTACACTCACCCTAAACCATTCTCATACACTAACCTGTACCCTAAACCATCCCCGTCAACTAACCTTAACCCTAACCCTTACCCGAAGCCTTACCATAACCCGTCCTCTAATCCTAACCCGTACGCTAACAGTAAACTGTGCCCTAAAATGTACACTCAACCTAAACCATTGTCCTACCCTAACTTGTACCCTAAACCGTCCCCGTCCCCTAACCCTAACCCTAAACCTAGCCCTAAACCTAAACCTTACCGCAAGCCTTACCCTAACCCGACCCTTAATCCTAACCCGTACGCTAACACTAACCCATACCCTAACACGCACGCTCACCCTAAATCTTTGTCGTACCCTAACATGTACCCTAAACCGTCCCCGTCCCCTAACCCTAACCCTAACCCTAACCCTAACACTTACCCGAAGCATTACACTAACCCGTCCCGTAATCCTAATCCGTACGCTAACACTAACTCGTGTCCTAACACGTACCCTCACCCTAAACCGTTGTCGTACCCTAACCTGTACCCTAAACCGTCACCGTCCCCTAGCCCTAACCCTAACCCTAACCCTTACGTGAAGCCTTACCCTAACCCGTCCCCAATCCTAACCCGTACGCTAACACTAACAAGTACCCTAACACATACGCTCACCCTAAAATGTTGTCGTACACTAACCTGTAACCTAAACCGTCCCCGTCCCCTAACCCTAACCCTAACCCTAACCCTAACCCTAACCCTTACCCGAAGCCTTACCCTAATCTGTCCCCTAATCCTAACCCGTATGCTAACACTAACCCTTGCCCTAACACGTACACTCACCCTAAACCATTGTCGTACCCTAACCTGTACCCTGAACCGTCCCTGTACCCTAACCCTAACCCTAACTCTAACCCTAACCCTAACCCTAACACTTACCCGAAGCCTTACCCTAACCCGTCCCATAATCCTAACCCGTACGCTAACACTAACCCGTACCCTAACACGTACGCTCACCCTTAATCGTTTTCGTACCCTAACCTGTACCCTAAACCATCCCCGTCCCCTAACCCTAACCCTAACACTATCCCTAACCCTTACCCGAAGCCTTACCCTAACTCGGCCCCCAATTCTAAACCATACGCTAACACTAACCCGTACCCTAACACGTACGGTCACCCTAAAACTTTGTCGTACCCTAAACTGTACCCTAAGTCCTCCCCTTCCCCTAAGCCTAACCCTAACCCTAATACTTACCCGAAGCCTTACCCTGAACCGTCCCCTAATCCTAACCCGTACACTAACACTAACCGGTGCCCTAAAACGAATGCTCACCCTAAACCGCTGTCGTACAATAACCTGTACCCTAAACCGTCCCCGTCCCCGTCCCCTAACCCTAACCCTAAACCTAACCCTTACCCGAAGCCTTACCCTAACCCGTCCCCTAATCCTAACCCATACGCTAACACTAACCCGTGCCCTAACAGGTACGCTCACCCTAAAGCGTGGTCGTACCCTAACCTGTACACTAAACCGTCCCCGTCCCCGTTCCCTAACCCTAACCCTATCCCAAACCCTACCCCTTACCCGAAGCCTTACCCTAACCCGTCCCATAATCCTAAATAATACGCTAAAACTACCCCATGCCCTAACACATACGCTCACCCTAAACCGTTGTCGTACACTAACCTGTACCCTAAACCGTCTCCGTCCCCGTCCCCTAAACTTAACCCTAAACCTCACCCTTACCCGTAGCCTTACCCTAACCCGTCCCCTATTCCTAACCTATACGCTAACTCTAACCCGTACCCTAACATGTACGCTCACCCTAAAGAGTTGTCGTACACTAACCTCTACCCTAAACCTTCCCCGTCACCGTCCCCTAACCCTAACCCTAACCCTAACCCTTACCCGAAGCCTTACCCTAACAAGTCCCCAATCCTAACCCGTACGCTAACACTAACACATACCCTAACACGTACGGTCACCCTACACCGTTGTCGTACCCTAACCTATACCCTAAACAGTCCCCGTACCCTAACCCTAACCCTAACCCTAACCCTTACCCGACGCCTTACCCTAACCCGTCCCATAATCCTAACCCGTACGCTAACACTAACCCGTACCCTAACATGTACGCTCACCCTAAACTGTTATCGTACCCTAACCTGTACCCTAAACCGTCCCTGTCCCCGACCCTTAACCCTAACCCTTACTTGACGCCTTACCTAACCCGTCCCCAAATCCTAACCCGTACGCTAACACTAACCCGTACCCTAACACGCACGCTCACCCTAAACCGTTGTCGTACCGTAACATGTACCCTAAACCGTCCCCGTCCCCTAACCCTAACCCTAACCCTAAACCTAAACCTAACCCTTACCCGAAACCTTACCATAACCCGTCCTCTAATCCTAACCCGTATGCTAACAGTAAACTGTGCCCTAACATGTACGCTGAACCTAAACCATTGTCCTACCCTAACCTGTACCCTAAACCGTCCCACTCCCCTAACCCTAACCCTAACCCTAACCCTAACCCTTACACCAAGCCTTACCCTAACCCGTGCCCTAATCCTAACCCGTACGCTAACACTAACCCATACCCTAACACGTACGCTCACCCTAAACCGCTGTCGTACACTAACCTGTACCCTAAACCGTCCCCGTACCCGTCCCCGTCCCCGTCCCCTAACCCTAAACCTAACCCTTACCCGAAGCCTTACCCTAACCCGTCCCCTAATCCTAACCCGTACGCTAACACTAACCCGTGCCCTAACACGTATGCTCACCCTAAAGTGTGGTTGTACCCTAACCAGTACACTAAACCGTCCCCGTCCCCGTTTCCTAACCCTAACCCTAACCCAAACCCTAAGCCTTACCCGAAGCCTTACCCTAACCCGTCTCATAATCCTAACCGATACGTTAAAACTAACCCATGCCCTAACACATACGCTCACCCTAAACCGTTGTCATACCCTAACCTGTACCCTAAACCGTCCCCGTCCCCTAACCCTAACCCTAATCCTTACCCGAAGCCTTACACTAACCCGTCCCCTAATCCTAACCCATACGCTAACTCTAACCCGTATCCTAACACGTACACTCACCCTAAACCATTCTCATACACTAACCTGTACCCTAAACCATCCCCGTCAACTAACCTTAACCCTAAACCTTACCCGAAGCCTTACCATAACCCGTCCTCTAATCCTAACCCGTACGCTAACAGTAAACTGTGCCCTAAAATGTACACTCAACCTAAACCATTGTCCTACCCTAACTTGTACCCTAAACCGTCCCCGTCCCCTAACCCTAACCCTAAACCTAGCCCTAAACCTAAACCTTACCGCAAGCCTTACCCTAACCCGACCCTTAATCCTAACCCGTACGCTAACACTAACCCATACCCTAACACGCACGCTCACCCTAAATCTTTGTCGTACCCTAACATGTACCCTAAACCGTCCCCGTCCCCTAACCCTAACCCTAACCCTAACCCTAACACTTACCCGAAGCATTACACTAACCCGTCCCGTAATCCTAATCCGTACGCTAACACTAACTCGTGTCCTAACACGTACCCTCACCCTAAACCGTTGTCGTACCCTAACCTGTACCCTAAACCGTCACCGTCCCCTAGCCCTAACCCTAACCCTAACCCTTACGTGAAGCCTTACCCTAACCCGTCCCCAATCCTAACCCGTACGCTAACACTAACAAGTACCCTAACACATACGCTCACCCTAAAATGTTGTCGTACACTAACCTGTAACCTAAACCGTCCCCGTCCCCTAACCCTAACCCTAACCCTAACCCTAACCCTAACCCTTACCCGAAGCCTTACCCTAATCTGTCCCCTAATCCTAACCCGTATGCTAACACTAACCCTTGCCCTAACACGTACACTCACCCTAAACCATTGTCGTACCCTAACCTGTACCCTGAACCGTCCCTGTACCCTAACCCTAACCCTAACTCTAACCCTAACCCTAACCCTAACACTTACCCGAAGCCTTACCCTAACCCGTCCCATAATCCTAACCCGTACGCTAACACTAACCCGTACCCTAACACGTACGCTCACCCTTAATCGTTTTCGTACCCTAACCTGTACCCTAAACCATCCCCGTCCCCTAACCCTAACCCTAACACTATCCCTAACCCTTACCCGAAGCCTTACCCTAACTCGGCCCCCAATTCTAAACCATACGCTAACACTAACCCGTACCCTAACACGTACGGTCACCCTAAAACTTTGTCGTACCCTAAACTGTACCCTAAGTCCTCCCCTTCCCCTAAGCCTAACCCTAACCCTAATACTTACCCGAAGCCTTACCCTGAACCGTCCCCTAATCCTAACCCATACACTAACACTAACCGGTGCCCTAAAACGAATGCTCACCCTAAACCGCTGTCGTACAATAACCTGTACCCTAAACCGTCCCCGTCCCCGTCCCCTAACCCTAACCCTAAACCTAACCCTTACCCGAAGCCTTACCCTAACCCGTCCCCTAATCCTAACCCGTACGCTAACACTAACCCGTGCCCTAACAGGTACGCTCACCCTAAAGCGTGGTCGTACCCTAACCTGTACACTAAACCGTCCCCGTCCCCGTTCCCTAACCCTAACCCTATCCCAAACCCTACCCCTTACCCGAAGCCTTACCCTAACCCGTCCCATAATCCTAAATAATACGCTAAAACTACCCCATGCCCTAACACATACGCTCACCCTACACCGTTGTCGTACCCTAACCTGTACCCTAAACCGTCTCCGTCCCCGTCCCCTAAACTTAACCCTAAACCTCACCCTTACCCGTAGCCTTACCCTAACCCGTCCCCTATTCCTAACCTATACGCTAACTCTAACCCGTACCCTAACATGTACGCTCACCCTAAAGAGTTGTCGTACACTAACCTCTACCCTAAACCTTCCCCGTCCCCGTCCCCTAACCCTAACCCTAACCCTAATCCTTACCCGAAGCCTTACCCTAACAAGTCCCCAATCCTAACCCGTACGCTAACACTAACACATACCCTAACACGTACGCTCACCCTAAACCGTTGTCGTACCCTAACCTATACCCTAAACAGTCCCCGTACCCTAACCCTAACCCTAACCCTAACCCTTACCCGAAGCCTTACCCTAACCCGTCCCCTAATCCTAACCCGTACGCTAACACTAAACCTTACCCTACCACGTACGCACACTCTAAACTGTTGTCATATCCTATCCTGTACGCTAAAACTTTCCCGTGCCCGTCCCCTAACCCTAACCCTAACCCTTACCCGAAGCCTTACCCTAACCTGTCCCCTAATCCTAACCCGTACGCTAACACTAACCCTTACCCTAACACGTACGCACACCCTAAACTGTTGTCAAATCCTATCCTGTACCCTAAACCTTCCCCGTTCCTGTCCCCTAACCCTAACCCTAACCCTTACCCGAAGCCTTACCCTAACCTGTCCCCTAATCCTAACCCGTACGCTAACACTAACCCGTGCCTTAACACATACGCTCACCCTAAAGCGTTGTCGTACACTAACCTGTACCCTAAACCGTCCCCGTCCCCTAACCCTAACACTAACCCTAATACTAACCCTTACCCGAAGCCTTCCGTTAAACCGCCCCCTAATCCTAACCCGTACGCTAACCCTAACCCGTACCCTAACACGTACGCTCACCCTAAACCGTTGTCGTACCCTAAACTGTACCCTGAACCGTCCCCATCCCCAAACCCTAACCCTAACCCTTACCCGAAGCCTTACACTAACCTGTCCCCTAATCCTAACCCGTACGCTAACACTAACCCGTACCCTAACACATAGGCTCACTCTAAACCGTTCTCGTACACTAACCTGTACCCTAAACCGTCCCCATCCCCTAACCCTAACCCTAACCCTTACCCGGAGCCTTATCCTAACCCGTCCTCTAATCCTAAACCGTACGCTAACACTAACCCGTACCCTAACATGTTCGCTCACCGTAAACCGTTATCTTAACCTAAGCTGTACCCTAAACAGTCCCCGTCGCCTAAACATAACCGTAACCCTAACCCTAACACTTACCCGAATCCTTACCCTAACCCATCCTCTAATCCTAACCTGTACGCTAACAGTAAACTGTGCCCTAACATGTACCCTCACCCTAAACCGTTGTCCTACCCTAACCTCTACCCTAAACCGTCCCCGTCCCTAACCGTAACCCTAACACATACCCGAAGCCTTACCCTAACCCGTGTCCTAATCCTAACCCGTACGTTAACACTAACCCGTACCGTAACACGTACGCTCACCCTAAACCGTTGTCGTACCCCAACCTGTACCCTAAACCGTCCCTGTCCCCTAACCCTAACCCTAACCCTAAACCAAAACCTAACCTTTACCCGAAGTTTTACCCTAACCCATCCCATAATCCTATCCCGTACGCTAACCCTAACCCGTACCCTACCACGTACGCTCACCCTAAACCGTTGTCGTACCCTAACCTCTACCCTAAACCGTCCCCGTCCCCTAACAGTAACCCTAAACCTAACCCTAACCCTAACCCTTACCCGAAGCCTTACCCTAACCCGTCCCTTAATCCTAACCCGTACGCTAACACTAAACCGAGTCCTAACACGTACGCTCACCCTAAAACTTTGTCGTACCCTAACCTGTACCCTAAACCGTCCCCATCTCGTAACCCTTACCCTAACCCTAACAATTACCCGAATCCTTAACCTAACCCGTCCTCTAATCCTAACACGTACGCTCACAGTAAACCGTGCCCTAACACATACGCTCACCCTAAACCGTTGTCGTACCCTAACCTGTACCCTAAACCGTCCCCGTTCCCTAACCCTAACCCTAACCATAACCCTTACCCGAAGCCTTACCCTAACCCGTCCCCTGATCCTATCACGTACGCTAACACTAACCCATACCCTATCACGTACGCTCACCCTAAACATTTGTCGTACACTAACCTGTAGCCTAAACCGTCCCCGTCCCTTAACCCTAACCGTAACCCTAACCCTAACCCTAACCCTAACGCTTACCCGAAGCCTTACCCTAACGCGTCCCCTAATACTAACCAGTACGCTAACACTAACCTGTACCCTAACACGTACGCTCACCCTAAATCGTTGACGTACCCTAACCTGTACCCTAAACCGTCCCCGTCCCCTAACCCTAACCCTAAACCTAGCCCTAAACCTAAACCTTACCCCAAGCCTTACCCTAACCCGACCCTTAATCCTAACCCGTACGCTTACACTAACCCATACCCTAACACGCACGCTCACCCTAAATCTTTGTCGTACCCTAACATGTACCCTAAACCGTCCCCGTCCCCTAACCCTAACCCTAACCCTAACCCTAACACTTACCCGAAGCATTACACTAACCCGTCCCCTAATCCTAATCCGTACGCTAACACTAACCCGTGTCCTAACACGTACCCTCACCCTAAACCGTTTTCGTACCCTAACCTGTACCCTAAACCGTCACCGTCCCCTAGCCCTAACCCTAACCCTAACCCTTACGCGAAGCCTTACCCTAACCCGTCCCCAATCCTAACCCGTACGTTAACACTAACAAGTACCCTAACACATACGCTCACCCTAAACTGTTGTCGTACACTAACCTGTAACCTAATCCGTCCCCGTCCCCTAACCCTAACCCTAACCCTAACCCTAACCCTTACCCGAAGCCTTACCCTAATCTGTCCCCTAATCCTAACCCGTATGCTAACACTAACCCTTGCCCTAACACGTACACTCACCCTAAACCATTGTCGTACCCTAACCTGTACCCTGAACCGTCCCTGTACCCTAACCCTAACCCTAACTCTAACCCTAACCCTAACCCTAACACTTACCCGAAGCCTTACCCTAACCCGTCCCATAATCCTAACCCGTACGCTAACACTAACCAGTACCCTAACACGTATGCTCACCCTAAATCGATTTCGTACCCTAACCTGTACCCTAAACCATCCCCGTCCCCTAACCCTAACCCTAACACTATCCCTAACCCTTACCCGAAGCCTTACCCTAACTCGGCCCCCAATTCTAAACCATAAGCTAACACTAACCCGTACCCTAACACGTACGCTAACCCTAAAATTTTGTCATACCCTAACCTGTACCCTAAGTCGTCCCCTTCCCCTAAGCCTAACCCTAACCCTAATACTTACCCGAAGCCTTACCCTAAACCGTCCCCTAATCCTAACCCTTACGCTAACACTAACCCGTGCCCTAAAACGAATGCTCACCCTAAACCGCTGTCGTACACTAACCTGTACCCTAAACCGTCCCCGTCCCCGTCCCCTATCCCTAACCCTAAACCTAACCCTTACCCGAAGCCTTACCCTAACCCGTCCCCTAATCCTAACCCGTACGCTAACACTAACCCGTGCCCTAACAGGTACGCTCACCCTAAAGCGTGGTCGTACCCTAACCTGTACACTAAACCGTCCCCATCCCCGTTCCCTAACCCTAACCCTATCCCAAACCCTAACCCTTACCCAAAGCCTTACCCTAACCCGTCCCATAATCCTAAATAATACGCTAAAACTACCCCATGCCCTAACACATACGCTCACCCTAAACCGTTGTCGTACCCTGACCTATACACTAAACCGTCCCTGTAGCCTAACCCTAACCCTAACCCTAACCCTAACCCTTACCCGAAGCCTTACCCTAACCCGTCCCATAATCCTACTCCGTACGCTAACACTAACCCGTACCCTAACACGTACGCTCACCCTAAACCGTTGTCGTACCATAACCTGTACCCTAAACCGTCCCCGTCCCCGTCCCCTAAACATAACCCTAAACCTCACCCTTACCCGTAGCCTTCCCCTAACCCGTCCCCTATTCCTAACCTATACGCTAACTCTAACCCGTACCCTAACATGTACGCTCACCCTAAAGAGTTGTCGTACACTAAACTCTACCCTAAACCGTCCCCGTCCCCGTCCCCTAACCCTAACCCTAACCCTAACCCTTACCCGAAGCCTTACCCTAACAAGTCCCCAATCCTAACCCGTACGCTAACACTAACACATACCCTAACAAGTACGCTCACACTAAACCGTTGTCGTACCCTAACCTATACCCTAAACAGTCCCCGTACCCTAACCCTAACCCTAACCCAAACCCTTACCCGAAGCCTTACCCTAACCCGTCCCCTAATCCTAACCCGTACGCTAACACTAAACCTTACCCTAACACGTACGCACACTCTAAACTGTTGTCATATCCTATCCTGTACCCTAAACCTTCCCCGTGCCCGTCCCCTAACCCTAACCCTTACCCGAAGCCTTACCCTAACCTGTCCCCTAATCCTAACCCGTACGCTAACACTAACCCTTACCCTAACACGTACACACACCCTAAACTGTTGTCCAATCCTATCCTGTACCCTAAACCTTCCCCGTGCCCGTCCCCTAAACCTAACCCTTACCAGAAGCCTTACCCTAACCCGTCCCGTAATCCTAAACCGTACGCTAACACTAACCCGTACCCTAACATATACGCTCACCCTAAAACCTTGTCGTACCCTAACCTGTACCCTAAATCGTCCCTGTCCCCTAACCCTAACCCTAACCTTAAACCTTACCCGACGCCTTACCCTAATCCGTCCCATAATCCTAACCCGTACGCTAACACTAACCCGTACCCTAACATGTACGCTCACCCTAAAACCTTGTCGTACCCTAACCTGTACCCTAAATCGTCCCTGTCCCCTAACCCTAACCCTAACCCTAACCTTAAACCTTACCCGACGCCTTACCCTAACCCGTCCCATAATCCTAACCCGTACGCTAACACTAACCCGTACCCTAACATGTACGCTCACCCTAAACTGTTATCGTACCCTAACCTGTACCCTAAACCGTCCCTGTCCCCGACCATTAACCCTAACCCTAACCCTAACCCTAACCCTTACTTGACGCCTTACCCTAACCCGTCCCCAAATCCTAACCCGTATGCTAACACTAACCCGTACCCTAACACGCACGCTCACCCTAAACCGTTGTCGTACACTAACATGTACCCTAAACCGTCCCCGTCCCCTAACCCTAACCCTAACCCTAAACCTAAACCTAACCCTTACCCGAAGCCTTACCATAACCCGTCCTCTAATCCTAACCCGTACGCTAACAGTAAACTGTGCCCTAACATGTACGCTGAATCTAAACCAATGTCCTACCCTAACCTGTACCCTAAACCATCCCACTCCCCTAACCCTAACCCTAACCCTAACCCTAACCCTTACACCAAGCCTTACACTAACCCGTGCCCTAATCCTAACCCGTACGCTAACACTAACCCATACCCTAACACGTACGCTCACCCTAAACCGCTGTCGTACACTAACCTGTACCCTAAACCGTCCCCGTCCCCGTCCCCGTCCACTAACCCTAATCCTAAACCTAACCCTTACCCGAAGCCTTACCCTAACCCGTCCCCTAATCCTAAACCATACGCTAACACTAACCCGTGCCCTAACACGTACGCTCACCCTAAAGTGTGGTTGTACCCTAACCAGTACACTAAACCGTCCCCGTCCCCGTTCCCTAACCCTAACCCTAACCCAAACCCTAAGCCTTACCCGAAGCCTTACCCTAACCCGTCTCATAATCCTAACCGATACGCTAAAACTAACCCATGCCCTAACACATACGCTCAACCTAAACCGTTGTCATACCCTAACCTGTACCCTAAACCGTCCCCGTCCCCTAAACCTAACCCTAATCCTTATGCGAAGCCTTACACTAACCCGTCCCCTAATCCTAACCCATACGCTAACTCTAACCCGTATCCTAACACGTACGCTCACCCTAAACCATTCTCATACACTAACCTGTACCCTAAACCATTCCCTTCAACTAACCTTAACCCTAACCCTTACCCGAAGCCTTACCATAACCCGTCCTCTAATCCTAACCTGTACGGTAACAGTAAACTGTGCCCTAAAATGTACACTCAACCTAAACCATTGTCCTACCCTAACTTGTACCCTAAACCGTCCCCGTCCCCTAACCCTAACCCTAAACCTAGCCCTAAACCTAAACCTTACCCCAAGCCTTAACCTAACCCGACCCTTAATCCTAACCCGTACGCTAACACTAACCCATACCCTAACACGCACGCTCACCCTAAATCTTTGTCGTACCCTAACATGTACCCTAAACCGTCCCCGTCCCCTAACCCTAACCCTAACCCTAACCCTAACACTTACCCGAAGCATTACACTAACCCGTCCCGTAATCCTAATCCGTACGCTAACACTAACCCGTGTCCTAACACGTACCCTCACCCTAAACCGTTTTCGTACCCTAACCTGTACCCTAAACCGTCACCGTCCCCTAGCCCTAACCCTAACCCTAACCCTTACGCGAAGCCTTACCCTAACCCGTCCCCAATCCTAACCCGTACGCTAACACTAACAAGTACCCTAACACATACGCTCACCCTAAACTGTTGTCGTACACTAACCTGTAACCTAATCCGTCCGCGTCCCCTAACCCTAACCCTAACCCTAACCCTAACCCTTACCCGAAGCCTTACCCTAATCTGTCCCCTAATCCTAACCCGTATGCTAACACTAACCCTTGCCCTAACACGTACACTCACCCTAAACCATTGTCGTACCCTAACCTGTACCCTGAACCGTCCCTGTACCCTAACCCTAACCCTAACTCTAACCCTAACCCTAACCCTAACACTTACCCGAAGCCTTACCCTAACCCGTCCCATAATCCTAACCCGTACGCTAACACTAACCCGTACCCTAACACGTACGCTCACCCTAAACCGTTGACGTACCCTAACCTGTACCTTAAACCGTCCCCGTCCCCTAACCCTAACCCTAACCCTAACCCTTACCAGAAGCCTTACCCTAACCCGTCCCGTAATCCTAACCCGTACGCTAACACTAACCCGTACCCTAACACGTACGCTCACCCTAAAACCTTGTCGTACCCTAACCTGTACCCTAAATCGTCCCTGTCCCCTAACCCTAACCTTAAACCTTACCCGAAGCCTTACCCTAAGCGGTCCCCTAAACCTAACCCGCACGCTAACACTAACCCGTGCCCTAACACGTACGCTCACCCGAAACATTTGTCGTACACTAAGCTGTACCCTAAACCGTCCCCATTACCTAACACTAACCCGAACCCTAACCATAACCCTAAACCTTACCCGAAGCCTTACCCTAACCCGTCCCCTAATCCTAACCGTACGCTAACACTAACCCGTGCCCTAACACGTACGCTCACCCTAAAGCGTTGTCGTACCCTAACCTGTACCCTAAACCGTTCCTGTCCCTGTTCCCTAACCCTAACCCTAACCCAAACCCTAACCCTTACCCAAAGCCTTACACTAACCCATCCCAAAATCCTAAACGCTACGCTAACACTAACCCGTGCCCTAACACGTACGCTCACCCTAAACCGTTGTCGTACATTAACCTGTACCCTAAATCGTCCCTGTCCCCTAACACTAACCCTAACCCTAATCCTTACCCGAAGCCTTACCCTAATTCGTCCCCTAATTCTAACCCGTATGCTAACACTAACCTGTATCCTAACACATACGCTCACCCTAAAACTTTGTCGTACACTAAGCTGTACCCTAAATTGTCCCCGTCCCCTAACCCTAAACCTAACCCTTACACAAAGCCTTACCCTAACCCGTCCCCTAATCCTAACCCGTACGCTAACACTAACCCGTAACCCAACCCGTATGCTCAACCTAAACCGTTCTCGTACACTAACCTGTACCCTAAACCGTCCCGTCCCCGTCCCCTAACCCTAGCCCTTACCCGAAACCTTACCCTAACATGTCCCCTATTCCTAACCCGTACGCTAACACTATCCCGTACCCTTACACGTACGCTCACCTTAAAACGTTGTCGTACACTAACCTGTAACCTAAACCGTCTCCGTCCCCTAACCCTAACCCTAACCCTTACCCGGAGCCTTACCCTAACCTGTCCCCTAATCCTAACCCGTACGCTAACACTAACCCTTGCCCTAACACGTACGCTCACCCTAAACCGTTGTCGTACCCTAAACCGTCCCTCTACCCTAACCCTAACCCTAACCCTTATCCTAACCCTAAAGCTTACCCGAAGCCTTAACCTAACCCGTCCCCTAATCCTAACCCGTATGCTAACACTAACCCGTCCCCTAACACGTAATCTCACCCTAAATCGTTGTCGTACCCTAACCTATACCCTAAACCGTCACCGTCCCCGTCCCCTATCCCTAACCCTAAGCCTAACCCTGAAGCTTACCCGAAGCCTTACCCTAACCCGTCCCCTAATTCTAACCCGTACGGTAACACTAACCCGTACCCTAACACGTACGCTCACCCTAAACGGTTGTCGTACCCTAACCTGTACCCTAAACCGTGTCCATCCCCTAAACCTAACCCTAACCCTAACCCTAACCTTAACCCATACCCGAAGCCTTACCCTAACCCGTCCCCTAATCCTAACCCGTACACTAACACTAACACGTACCCTAACACTTACGGTCACCCTGAACCATTGTCGTACCCTAAACTGTACCCTAAACCGTCCCCGTCCCCTAACCCTAACCCTAACCCTAACCCTAACCCTAACCCTTACCCGAAGCCTTATCCTAACCCG
The DNA here is from genome assembly GCF_059928025.1 of Delphinapterus leucas. Taxonomy (NCBI): domain Eukaryota; kingdom Metazoa; phylum Chordata; class Mammalia; order Artiodactyla; family Monodontidae; genus Delphinapterus; species Delphinapterus leucas. The sequence continues at coordinate 9,703,875 of NW_028322232.1, read as the reverse complement.
TCCCCTAATCCTAAACTGTACGCTGACACTAACACGTACCCTAACACGTACGATCACCCTAAACCGTTGTCGTAACCTAACCTGTACCCTAAACCGTCCCCGTCCCCGTCACCTAACCATAACGCTAAGCCTAACCCTGAAGCTTACCCGAAGCCTTACCCTAACCCGTCCCCAATCCTAACCCGTACTGTAACACTAACCCGTACCCTAACACGTACACTCACCCTAAACCGTTGTCGTACACTAAACTGTACCCTAAACCGTGTCCGTCCCCTAAACCTAACACTAAACCTAAACCTAACCCTAACCCTTACCCGAAGCCTTACCCTAACCCGTCCCCTAAACATAACCCGTACGCGAACACTAACACGTACCCTAACACGTACGGTCACCCTGAACCGTTGTCGTACACTAAACTGTACCCTAAACCGTCCCCGTCCCTTAACCCTAACCCTAACCCTAACCCTAACCAAAACCCTAATCCTTACCCGAAGCCTTATCATAACCCGTCCCCTAATCCTAACCCATACATTAACACTAAACCGTAACCTAACACCTACGCTCACCCTAAACCGTTGTCGTACACTAACCTGTACCCTAAACCGTCCCTGTCCCCTACACCTAACCATAACCCTAACCCTAACACTAACCCTTACCCGAAGCCTTACCCTAACCCGTCCCCTAATCCTAAGCCGTACGCTAACACTAACCCGTACACTAACACGTATGATCACCCTAAACCGTTGTCGTACCCTTACTTGTAACCTAAACCGTCCCCGTCCCCTAACCCTAACCCTAACCCTAACCCTAACACTTACCCAAAGCCTTACCCTAACACATCAACTAAACCTAAATCGTATGCTAACACTAACCCATGCCCTAACACGTACGCTCACCCTAAACCGTTGTCGTACACTAAACTGTACCCTAAACTGTCCCTGTCCCCTAACCCTAACCCTAAGCCTAACCCTAACCATTACGCAAAGCCTTACCCTAACCCGTCCCCCAATCCTAACCCGTACGCTAACACTAACACGTACCCTAACACTTACGGTCACCCTGAACCATTGTCGTACCCTAAACTGTACCCTAAACCGTCCCCGTCCCTTAACCCTAACCCTAACCCTAACCCGAACCCTAACCCTAATCCTTACCCGAAGCCTTACCATAACCCGTCCCCTAATCCTAACCTGTACGCTAACACTAAACCGTAACCTATCACGTACGCTCACACTAAACTGTTGTCGTACCCTAACCTGTACCCTAAACCGTCCCTGGCCCCTAACCCTAACTCTAACACTAACCCTTACCCGAAGCCTAACACTAACCCGTCCCCTAATCCTAAGCCGTGCGCTAACAATAACCCATAACCCAACATGTACGCTCAAACTAAACCGTTGTCGTACCCTAAACTGTCCCCATCCCCTAACCCTAACCCTAACCCTAACCCTAACCCTTACCCGAAGCCTTACCCTAACCCGTCCCCTAATCCTAACCCGTATGCTAACACTAACCCGTACCCTAACACGTACGCTCACCCTAAAACGTTGTTGTACCCAAACTTTTGCCCTAAACCGTCCCCGTCCCCGTCCCCTAACCCTAACGCTAACCCTTACCCAAAGCCTTACCCTAACACGTCCCCTAATCCTAACCCGTACGCTAACACTAAACCGTACCTTAACACGTACGCTCACTCTAAACAGTTGTCGTACCCTAACCTGTACCCTAAACCGTCCCCGTCCCCTAACCCTAACCCTAACCCTAACCCTAACCCTTACACAAAGCCTTACCGTAACCTGTCCCCTAATCCTAACCCATATGCTAACACTAAGCCGTACCCTAACACGTATGCTCACCCTAAACCATTGTCGTACCCTAACCTGTACCCTAAACCATCCCCGTGCCCTAACCCTAACCCTTTCCCTAACCCTAACCCTAACCCTAACCCTTACTCGAAGCCTTCCCATAACCCGTCCCCTAATGCTAACCCGTATGTTAACACTAACCCGTAACCTAACACGTACGCTCACCCTAAACCGTTGTCGTACCCTAGCCTGTAACCTAAACCGTCCCTGTCCCCTAGCCCTAACAGTAAACCTAACCCTAACACTAACCCTTACCCGAAGCCTTTCCCTAACCCGTACCCTAATCCTAACCCGTACGCTAACACTAACTTGTACCCTAAAACGTACGCTCACCCTAAACCGTTGTTGTACCCTAACCTGTACCCTAAACCGTCCCCGTCCCCTAACCATAACCCTAACCCTAAACCTTACCCGAAGCCTTACACTAACCCGTCCCCTAATCCTAAACCGTACGCTGACACTAACACGTAGCCTAACACGTACGCTCACCCTAAACCGTTTTCGTACACTAACCTGTACCCTAAACCGTGTCCGTCCCCTATACCTAACCCTAACCCTAACCCTAAACCTAACCCTTACACGAAGCCTTACCCTTACCCGACCCCTAATCCTAACCCGTACGCTAACAATAACATGTACCCTAAAACGTACGGTCACCCTGAACCATTGTCGTACCCTAAACTGTACCCTAAACCGTACCCGTCCCTTAACCCTAACCCTAACCCTAACCCTAATTCTTTCCTGAAGCCTTAACATAACCCGTCCCCTAAACCTAACCCGTACACTAACATTAAATTGTAACCTAACACGTACGCTCACACTAAACCGTTGTCGTACTCTAACCTGTACACTAAACCCTCCCTGTCCCCTAACCCTAACCGTAACCCTAACCCTATCACTAACCCTTACCCGAAGCCTAACACTAACCCGTCCCCTAATCCTAAGCCGTGTGCTAACAGTAACCCATACCCCAACATGTACGCTCAACCTAAACCGTTGTCGTACCCTAAACTGTCCCCATCCCCTAACCCTAACCCTAACCCTAACCCCAACCCTAACCCTTACCCGAAGCCTTACCCTAACCCGTCCCCTAATCCTAACCCGTACGCTAACACTAACCCGTACCCTAACACGTACGCTCACCCTAAAACTTTGTCGTACCCTAACCTGTACCCTAAACCGTCCCCGTCCCCTAACCCTAACCCTAACCCTTACCCGAAGCCTTACCCTAACCCGTCCCCTAATGCTAACCCGTACGCTAACACTAACCCGTACCCTAACACGTACGCTCACCCTAAACCGTAGTTGTACCCTTACCTGTACCCTAAACCATCCCCGTCCCCTAACCCTAACCCTAACCCTTACCGGAAGCCTTAACCTAACCCGTCCCCTAATCCTAACCCATACGCTAACACTAAACAGTACCCTAACACGTACGCTCACCCTAAACCGTGGACGTACCCTAACCTGTACCTTAAACCGTCCCCATCCCCTAACCCTAACCCGAACCCTAACACTAACCCTTACCCGAATACTTAACCTAACCTGTCCCCTACTCCTAACCCGTACGCTAACACTAACCCATACCCTAACACGTACGCTCACCCTAAACCACTGTCATACCCTAACCTGTACCCTAAACAGTCCCCGTCCCCTAACCCTAACCCTAACCCTAACTCTTACCTGAAGCCTTACACTAACCCGTACCCTAATCCTAACCCGTACGCTATCACTAAACCGTACCCTGAGACGTACGCTCACCCTAAAAGGTTGTCGTACTCTAACCTGTACCCTACACCGTCCCCTAACCCTAACCCTAACCCTTACCCGAAGCCTTACCCTAACCCGTCCCCTAATCCTAAACCGTACGCTAACACTAACCCGTGCCCTAACACATACGCTCACCCTAAAGCGTTGTCGTACCCTAACCTGTACCCTAAACCGTCCCCGTCCCCGTCCCATAACCCTAACCCTAACCCTAACCGTAACACTTACCCGAAGCCTTACCCTAACACGTCTCCTAATCCTAACCCGTATGCTAACACTAACCCGTACCCTAACACGTACGCTCACCCTAAACCATTGTCCTACCCTAACCTGTACCCTAAACCGTCCCCGTCCCCGTCCCCTAAACCTAACACTAACCCTAACCCTAACCATTCCCCAAAGCCTTACCCTAACCGTCCCCTAATCCTAAACCGTACGCTCACACTAACCCGTTCCCTAACACGTACGCTCACCCTGAACTGTTGTCGTACCCTAACCTGTACCCTAAACCGTCCCCGTCCCCTAAACCTAACCCTAACCTCACCCTAATCCTATCCCTTACCCAAAGCCTTACCCTAACCCGTCCCCTAATCCTAACCCGTACACTAACACTAACCCGTGCCCTAAAACATACGCTCAACCTAAACCGTTGTCGTACCCTAACCTGTACCCTAAACCGTCCCCGTGCCCTAACCCTAACCCTAACCCTAACCCTAACCCTAAACCTTACCCGAAGCCTTACACTAAACCGTCCCCTAATCCTAAACCGTACACTGACACTAACACGTAGCCTAACACGTACGCTCACCCTAAACCGTTGTCGTACTCTAACCTGTACCCTAAATCGTGTCCCTCCCCTAAACCTAACCCTAACCCTAACCCTAAATCTAACCCTTACCCGAAGCCTTACCCTAACCCGTCCCCTAATCCTAACCCGTACGCTAACAATAACACATACCCTAAAACGTACGGTCACCCTGAACCATTGTCGTACCCTAAACTGTACCCTAAACCTTCCCCGTCCCTTAACCCTAACCCTAACCCTAACCCTAACCCTAATCCTTTCCCGAAGCCTTAACATAACCCGTCCCCTAATCCTAACCCGTACGCAAATATTAAATCGTAACCTAACACGTACGCTCACACTAAACCGTTGTCGTACCCTAACCTGTACCCAAACCATCCCCGTCCCCGTCCCCTAACCCTAACCCTAACCCTTACCCGAAGCCTTATCCTAACCCGTACCCTAATCATAACCTGTAGGCTAACACTAACCCGTACCCTAAAACGCACACTCACCCTAAACCGTTTCCGTACACTAACCTGTACCCTAAACCGTCCCCGTCCACTAAACCTAACCCTAACCCTAACCCTAACCCTTACCCGAAGCCTTACCCTAACACTTCCCCTAATCCTAACCCGTACGCTAACACTAACCCGTACCCTAACACGTATGCTCAACCTAAACGGTTGTTGTACCTTAACCTGTACCCTAAACCGTCCCCGTCCCCTAAACCTAACCCTAACCCTAACCCAAACCCTTACCCAAAGCCTTACCCTAAACGGTCCCCTAATCCTAACCCGTACGCTAACACTAACAAGTTCCCAAACACGTACGCTCACCATAAACCGTTGTCGTACCCTAACCTGTACCCTAAACTCTCCCCGTCCCCATCCCCTAAGCTTAACCCTAACCCTAACCCTTACCCAAAGCCTTACACTAACCCCTCCCCTAATCCTAACCCGTACGCTAACACTAAACCATACCCTAACACGTACACTCACCCTAAATCGTTGTTGTACCCTAACCTGAACCCTAAACCGTCCCCGTCCCCGTCCCCTAACCCTAAACCTAACCGTAAACTTAACCCTTACCCGAAGCCTTACCCTAACACGTCCCCTAATCATAACCCGTACGCTAACACTAACCCGTACCCTACCACGTACGCTCACCCGAAAACGTTGTCGTAACCTAACCTGTACCCTAAACCGTCCCTGTCTCCTAACCCTAACAGTAAACCTAACCCTAACACTAACCCTTACCCGAAGCCTTTCCCTAACCCGTACCCTAATCCTAACCCGTACGCTAACACTAACTTGTACCCTAAAACGTACGCTCACCCTAAACCGTTGTTGTACCCTAACCTGTACCCTAAACCGTCCCCGTCCCCTAACCATAACCCTAACCCTAAACTTATCCCTAACCCTTACCCGACGCCTTACCCTACTCCTAACCTGTACGCTAACACTAACCCATACCCTAATATGTACGCTCACCCTAAACAGTTGTCGTACACTAAACTGTACCCTAAACCGTCCCCGTCCCCTAACCCTAACCCTAACCCTAACCCTAACCCTAAACCTTACCCGAAGCCTTACCCTAACGCATCCCCTACTCCTAACCCATACGCTAACACTAAACCATACCCTAACACGTACACTCACCCTAAATCGTTGTTGTACCCTAACCTGAACCCTAAACCGTCCCCGTCCCCGTCCCCTAACCCTAAACCTAACCGTAAACTTAACCCTTACCCAAAGCCTTACCCTAACACGTCCCCTAATCATAACCCGTACGCTAACACTAAACCGTACCCTACCACGTACGCTCACCCGAAACCGTTGTCGTAACCTAACCTGTACCCTAAATCATCCCCGTCCCCTAACCCTAAGCCTAAACGTAACCCTAACCCTAAACCTTACCCGAAGCCTTACCCTAACCCGTCCCCTAATCCTAACCCGTACGCTAACACTAACCCATACCCTAACACGTACGCTCACCCTAAACCGTTTTCGTACCCTAACCTGTACCCTAAACCGTCCCCGTCCCCTAACCCTAACCCTAACCCTAACCCTAAACTTAACCCTTACCCGAAGCCCTACCCTAAACCGTCCCCTAATCTTAAACTGTACGCTAACTCTAACCCGTACCCTAACACGTACGCTCACGCTAAACCGTTGTCGTACCCTAACGTGTACCCTAATCCGTCCCCGTTCCCGTCACCTAACCCTAATCCTAAACCTTACCCGTAGCCTTACCCCAACCCGTCCCCTAATCCTAACCCGTACGCTAACACTAACACGTACCCTAATATGTACGCTCACCCTAAAACTTTGCCGTACCCTAACCTGTACCCTAAACCGTCCCGGTCCCCTAACCATAACCCTAACCCTAACCCTAACCCTAAACCTTACCCAAAGCCTTACACTAACCCGTCCCCTAATCCTAACCCATACGCTAACACTAACCCGTACCCTAACACGTACGCTCACCCTAAACCGTTGTCGTAGCCTAACCTGTACCCTAAACCGTCTCCGTCACCTAACCCTAACCCTAACCCTAACACTTACCCGAAACCTTGCCCTAACTCGTCCCTAATCCTAAGCCGTAGGCTAAAACTAACCCTTACCCTAACACGTACGCGCACACTAAACTGTGGTCGTACGCTAACCTGTACACTAAACCGTCCCCGTCCCCTAACCCTAACCCTAACCCTAACCCTAGCCCTTACCTGAAGCATTACCCTAACCCGTCCCCTAATCCGAACCCGTACGCTAACACTAACCCGTACCGTAACACGTACACTCACCTTAAACAGTTGTCGTACCCTAAACTGTACCCTAATACATCCCCGTCCCCGTCCCCTAACCCTAACCTTAACCCTAACCCTAACCCTTACCCGAAGCCTTACCCTAACCCGTCATCTAATCCCAACCCGTACACTAACACTAACCCATACCCTAACACGTACGCTCACCCTAAACCGTTATCTTACCCTAACCTGTACCCTAAACTGTCCCCGTCCCCTAACCCTAACCCTAACCCTCACCCTAACCCTTACCCAAAGCCTTACGCTAACCCGTCCCCTAATCCTAATCTGTACGCTAACACTAACCCGTACCCTAATACGTGCGCTCACCCTAAACCGTTGTCATACCCTAACCTGTACCCTAAACCGTCCCGTCCCCGTCCCCTAACCCTAGCCCTTACCCGAAACCTTACCCTAACATGTCCCCTATTCCTAACCCGTACGCTAACACTATCCCGTACCCTTACACGTACGCTCACCTTAAAACGTTGTCATACACTAACCTGTAACATAAACCGTCTCCGTCCCCTAACCCTAACCCTAACCCTAAAACTAACCCTAACCCTTACCCGGAGCCTTACCCTAACCTGTCCCCTAATCCTAACCCGTACGCTAACACTAACCCTTGCCCTAACACGTACGCTCACCCTAAACCGTTGTCGTACCCTAACCTGTACCCTAAACCGTCCCTCTACCCTAACCCTAACCCTAACCCTTATCCTAACCCTAAAGCTTACCCGAAGCCTTACCCTAACCCGTCCCATAATCCTAACCCGTACGCTAACACTAGCCCGTACCCTAACATGTACGCTCACCCTAAACGGTTGTTGTACCCTAAACTGTACCCTAAACCGTCCCTGTCCCTGACCATTAACCCTAACCCTAACCCTAACCCTAACCCTAACACTAACCCTAACCTTTACCCGGAGCCTTACCCTAACCTGTCCCCTAATCCTAACCCGTACGCTAACACTAATCCTTGCCCTAACACGTACGCTCACCCTAAACCGTTGTCGTACACCAACCTGTACCCTAAACCGTCCCTCTACCCTAACCCTAACCCTAACCCGTATCCTAACCCTAAAGCTTACCCGAAGCCTTACCCTAACCCGTCCCATAATCCTAACCCATACGCTAACACTAACCCGTACCCTAACATGTACGCTCACCCTAAACGGATGTCGAACCCTAAACTGTACCCTAAACCGTCCCTGTCCCTGACCATTAACCCTAACCCTAACCCTAACCCTAACCCTTACCCGACGCCTTACCCTAACCCGTCCCATAATCCTAACCCGTACGCTAACACTAACCCGTACCCTAACATGTACGCTCACCCTAAACTGTTGTCGTACACTAACCTGTAGCCTAAACCGTCCCTGTCCCCGACCCTTAACCCTAACCCTAACCCTAACCCTAACCCTTACCTGACGCCTTACACTAACCCGTCCCCAAATCCGAAACCGTACGCTAACACTAACCCGTACCCTAACACGCACGCTCACCCTAAACCGTTGTCGTACCCTAACATGTACCCTAAACCGTCCCCATCCCCTAAACCTAACCCTAACCCTAAACGTAAACCTAACCCTTATCCGAAGCCTTAACATAACCCGTCCCCTAAACCTAACCCGTACACTAACATTAAATTGTAACCTAACACGTACGCTCACACTAAACCGTTGTCGTACTCTAACCTGTACACTAAACCCTCCCTGTCCCCTAACAATAACCGTAACCCTAACCCTATCACTAACCCTTACCCGAAGCCTAACACTAACCCGTCCCCTAATCCTAAGCCGTGTGCTAACAGTAACCCATACCCCAACATGTACGCTCAACCTAAACCGTTGTCCTACCCTAAACTGTCCCCATCCCCTAACCCTAACCCTAACCCTAACCCCAACCCTAACCCTTACCCGAAGCCTTACCCTAACCCGTCCCCTAATCCTAACCCGTACGCTAACACTAACCCGTACCCTAACACGTACGCTCACCCTAAAACTTTGTCGTACCCTAACCTGTACCCTAAACCGTCCCCGTCCCCTAACCCTAACCCTAACCCTTACCCGAAGCCTTACCCTAACCCGTCCCCTAATGCTAACCCGTACGCTAACACTAACCCGTACCCTAACACGTACGCTCACCCTAAACCGTAGTTGTACCCTTACCTGTACCCTAAACCATCCCCGTCCCCTAACCCTAACCCTAACCCTTACCGGAAGCCTTAACCTAACCCGTCCCCTAATCCTAACCCGTACGCTAACACTAAACAGTACCCTAACACGTACGCTCACCCTAAACCGTGGACGTACCCTAACCTGTACCTTAAACCGTCCCCATCCCCTAACCCTAACCCGAACCCTAACACTAACCCTTACCCGAATACTTAACCTAACCTGTCCCCTACTCCTAACCCGTACGCTAACACTAACCCATACCCTAACACGTACACTCACCCTAAACCACTGTCATACCCTAACCTGTACCCTAAACAGTCCCCGTCCCCTAACCCTAACCCTAACCCTAACTCTTACCTGAAGCCTTACACTAACCCGTACCCTAATCCTAACCCGTACGCTATCACTAAACCGTACCCTGAGACGTACGCTCACCCTAAAAGGTTGTCGTACTCTAACCTGTACCCTACACCGTCCCCTAACCCTAACCCTAACCCTTACCCGAAGCCTTACCCTAACCCGTCCCCTAATCCTAAACCGTACGCTAACACTAACCCGTGCCCTAACACATACGCTCACCCTAAAGCGTTGTCGTACCCTAACCTGTACCCTAAACCGTCCCCGTCCCCGTCCCCTAACCCTAACCCTAACCCTAACCGTAACACTTACCCGAAGCCTTACCCTAACACGTCTCCTAATCCTAACCCGTATGCTAACACTAACCCGTACCCTAACACGTACGCTCACCCTAAACCATTGTCCTACCCTAACCTGTACCCTAAACCGTCCCCGTCCCCGTCCCCTAACCCTAACCCTAACCCTTACCCGAAGCCTTACCCTAACCCGTCCCCTAATGCTAACCCGTACGCTAACACTAACCCGTACCCTAACACGTACGCTCACCCTAAACCGTAGTTGTACCCTTACCTGTACCCTAAACCATCCCCGTCCCCTAACCCTAACCCTAACCCTTACCGGAAGCCTTAACCTAACCCGTCCCCTAATCCTAACCCGTACGCTAACACTAAACAGTACCCTAACACGTACGCTCACCCTAAACCGTGGACGTACCCTAACCTGTACCTTAAACCGTCCCCATCCCCTAACCCTAACCCGAACCCTAACACTAACCCTTACCCGAATACTTAACCTAACCTGTCCCCTACTCCTAACCCGTACGCTAACACTAACCCATACCCTAACACGTACACTCACCCTAAACCACTGTCATACCCTAACCTGTACCCTAAACAGTCCCCGTCCCCTAACCCTAACCCTAACCCTAACTCTTACCTGAAGCCTTACACTAACCCGTACCCTAATCCTAACCCGTACGCTATCACTAAACCGTACCCTGAGACGTACGCTCACCCTAAAAGGTTGTCGTACTCTAACCTGTACCCTACACCGTCCCCTAACCCTAACCCTAACCCTTACCCGAAGCCTTACCCTAACCCGTCCCCTAATCCTAAACCGTACGCTAACACTAACCCGTGCCCTAACACATACGCTCACCCTAAAGCGTTGTCGTACCCTAACCTGTACCCTAAACCGTCCCCGTCCCCGTCCCCTAACCCTAACCCTAACCCTAACCGTAACACTTACCCGAAGCCTTACCCTAACACGTCTCCTAATCCTAACCCGTATGCTAACACTAACCCGTACCCTAACACGTACGCTCACCCTAAACCATTGTCCTACCCTAACCTGTACCCTAAACCGTCCCCGTCCCCGTCCCCTAAACCTAACACTAACCCTAACCCTAACCATTCCCCAAAGCCTTACCCTAACCGTCCCCTAATCCTAAACCGTACGCTCACACTAACCCGTGCCCTAACACGTACGCTCACCCTGAACTGTTGTCGTACCCTAACCTGTACCCTAAACCGTCCCCGTCCCCTAAACCTAACCCTAACCTCACCCTAATCCTATCCCTTACCCAAAGCCTTACCCTAACCCGTCCCCTAATCCTAACCCGTACACTAACACTAACCCGTGCCCTAAAACATACGCTCAACCTAAACCGTTGTCGTACCCTAACCTGTACCCTAAACCGTCCCCGTGCCCTAACCCTAACCCTAACCCTAACCCTAACCCTAAACCTTACCCGAAGCCTTACACTAAACCGTCCCCTAATCCTAAACCGTACACTGACACTAACACGTAGCCTAACACGTACGCTCACCCTAAACCGTTGTCGTACTCTAACCTGTACCCTAAATCGTGTCCCTCCCCTAAACCTAACCCTAACCCTAACCCTAAATCTAACCCTTACCCGAAGCCTTACCCTAACCCGTCCCCTAATCCTAACCCGTACGCTAACAATAACACATACCCTAAAACGTACGGTCACCCTGAACCATTGTCGTACCCTAAACTGTACCCTAAACCTTCCCCGTCCCTTAACCCTAACCCTAACCCTAACCCTAACCCTAATCCTTTCCCGAAGCCTTAACATAACCCGTCCCCTAATCCTAACCCGTACGCAAATATTAAATCGTAACCTAACACGTACGCTCACACTAAACCGTTGTCGTACCCTAACCTGTACCCAAACCATCCCCGTCCCCGTCCCCTAACCCTAACCCTAACCCTTACCCGAAACCTTATCCTAACCCGTACCCTAATCATAACCTGTAGGCTAACACTAACCCGTACCCTAAAACGCACACTCACCCTAAACCGTTTCCGTACACTAACCTGTACCCTAAACCGTCCCCGTCCACTAAACCTAACCCTAACCCTAACCCTAACCCTTACCCGAAGCCTTACCCTAACACTTCCCCTAATCCTAACCCGTACGCTAACACTAACCCGTACCCTAACACGTACGCTCACCCTAAAACCTTGTCGTACCCTAACCTGTACCCTAAATCGTCCCTGTCCCCTAACCCTAACCCTAACCCTAACCTTAAACCTTACCCGAAGCCTTACCCTAACCGGTCCCCTAAACCTAACCCGCACGCTAACACTAACCCGTGCCCTAACACGTACGCTCACCCGAAACATTTGTCGTACACTAAGCTGTACCCTAAACCGTCCCCATTACCTAACACTAACCCGAACCCTAACCATAACCCTAAACCTTACCCGGAGCCTTACCCTATCCCGTCCCCTAATCCTAACCGTACGCTCACACTAATCCGTGCCCTAACACGTACGCTCACCCTAAAGCGTTGTCGTACCCTAACCTGTACCCTAAACTGCTCCTGTCCCCGTACCCTAACCCTAACCCTAACCCAAACCCTAACCCTTACCCGAAGCCTTACACTAACCCATCCCATAATCCTAAACGCTACGCTAACACTAACCCGTGCCCTAACACGTACGCTCACACTAAACCGTTGTCGTACATTAACCTGTACCCTAAATCGTCCCTGTGCCCTAACCCTAAACCTAACCCTAATCCTTACCCGAAGCCTTACCCTAACTCGTCCCCTAATTCTAACCCCTACGCTAACACTAACCTGTATCCTAACACGTACGCTCACCCTAAAACTTTGGCGTACACTCAGCTGTACCCTAAATCGTCCCCGTCCACTAACCCTAACCCTAAACCTAAACCTAACCCTTACCCGAAGCCTTACCATAACCCGTCCTCTAATCCTAACCCGTACGCTAACAGTAAACTCTGCCCTAACATGTACGCTGAACCTAAACCATTGTCCTACCCTAACCTGTACCCTAAACCGTCCCCCTCCCCTAACCCTAACCCTAACCCTAACCCTAACCCTTACACCAAGCCTTACCCTAACCCGTGCCCTAATCCTAACCCGTACGCTAACACTAACCCATACCCTAACACGTACGCTCACCCTAAACCGCTGTCGTACACTAACCTGTACCCTAAACCGTCCCCGTCACCGTCCCCGTCCTCTAACCCTAACCCTAAACCTAACCCTTACCCGAAGCCTTACCCTAACCCGTCCCCTAATCCTAACCCGTACGCTAACACTAACCCGTGCCCTAACAGGTACGCTCACCCTAAAGCGTGGTCGTACCCTAACCTGTACATTAAACAGTCCCCGTCCCCGTTCCCTAACCCTAACCCTATCCCAAACCCTACCCCTTACCCGAAGCCTTACCCTAACCCGTCCCATAATCCTAAATAATACGCTAAAACTACCCCATGCCCTAACACATACGCTCACCCTAAACCGTTGACGTACCCTAACCTGTACCCTAAACCGTCCCCGTCCCCTAACCCTAACCCTAATCCTTACCCGAAGCCTTACCCTAACCCGTCCCCTAATCCTAACACATACGCTAACTCTAACCCGTACCCTAACACTTACGCTCACCCTAAACCATTCTCATACACTAACCTGTACCCTAAAACGTCCCCATCACCTAACCCTAACCCTAACACTTACCTGACGCCTTACCCTAAACCATCCCCTAATCCTAACCCGTACGCTAACACTAACCCGTACCCTAACACGTACACTCACCCTAAAACTTAGTCGTACCCTAAACAGTACCCTAAACCGTCCCCGTCCCCATCCCCTAACCCTAACTCTAACCCTAACCCTAACCCAAACCCTTACCCAACGCCTTACCCTAAGCCGTCACCTAATACTAACCCGTACGCTAACACTAACCTGTACCCTAACATGTACGCTCACCCTAAACTGTTGTCGTACACTAAACTGTACCCTAAACCGTCCCTCTACCCTAACCCTAACCATAACCCTTATCCTAACCCTAAAGCTTACCCGAAGCCTAACCCTAACCCGTCCCATAATCCTAACCCGTACGCTAACACTAACCCGTACCCTAACATGTACGCTCACCCTAAACTGTTGTCGTACACTAAACTGTACCCTAAACCGTCCCTGTCCCCGACCCTTAACCCTAACCCTAACCCTAAACCTAACCCTTACCCGAAGCCTTACCCTAACCCGTCCCCTAATCCTAACCCGTACGCTAACACTAACCCGTGCCCTAACACGTACGCTCACCCTAAAGTGTGGTTGTACCCTAACCAGTACACTAAACCGTACCCGTCCACGTTCCCTAACCCTAACCCTAACCCAAACCCTAAGCCTTACCCGAAGCCTTACCCTAACCCGTCTCATAATCCTAACCGATACGCTAAAACTAACCCATGCCCTAACACATACGCTCACCCTAAACCGTTGTCGTACCCTAACCTGTACCCTAAACCGTCCCCGTCCCCTAAACCTAACCCTAATACTTACCCGAAGCCTTACACTAACCCGTCCCCTAATCCTAACCCATACGCTAACTCTAACCCGTATCCTAACACGTACGCTCACCCTAAACCATTCTCATACACTAACCTGTACCCTAAACCATCCCCGTCAACTAACCTTAACCCTAACCCTTACCCGAAGCCTTACCATAACCCGTCCTCTAATCCTAACCCGTACGCTAACAGTAAACTGTGCCCTAAAATGTACGCTCAACGTAAACCATTGTCCTACCCTAACTTGTACCCTAAACCGTCCCCGTCCCCTAACCCTAACCCTAAACCTAGCCCTAAACCTAAACCTTACCCCAAGCCTTACCCTAACCCGACCCTTAATCCTAACCCGTACGCTAACACTAACCCATACCCTAACACGCACGCTCACCCTAAACCGTTGTCGTACCCTAACATGTAACCTAAACCGTCCCCGTCTAATAACCCTAACCCTATCCCTAACCCTAATCCTAACCCTAGCTTTTACCCGAAGCCTTACCCTAACCGGTCCCCTAATCCGAACCCGTATGCTAACACTAACCCGTACCCTAACACGTACGCTCAACCTAAACTTTTGTCGTGCCCTAACCTGTACCCTAAACCGTCCCCATCCCCTAACCCTAACCCTAACCCTAACCCTAACCCTTACCCGAAGCCTTACCCTAACCCGTCCCCTAATCCTAAACTGTACGCTGACACTAACACGTACCCTAACACGTACGATCACCCTAAACCGTTGTCGTAACCTAACCTGTACCCTAAACCGTCCCCGTCCCCGTCCCCTAACCATAACGCTAAGCCTAACCCTGAAGCTTACCCGAAGCCTTACCCTAACCCGTCCCCAATCCTAACCCGTACTGTAACACTAACCCGTACCCTAACACGTACACTCACCCTAAACCGTTGTCGTACCCTAACCTGTACCCTGAACCGTGTCCGTCCCCTAAACCTAACACTAAACCTAAACCTAACCCTAACCCTTACCCGAAGCCTTACCCTAACCCGTCCCCTAAACATGACCCGTACGAAAACACTAACACGTACCCTAACACGTACGGTCACCCTGAACCGTTGTCGTACACTAAACTGTACCCTAAACCGTCCCCGTCCCTTAACCCTAACCCTAACCCTAACCAAAACCCTAATCCTTACCCGAAGCCTTACCATAACCCGTCCCCTAATCCTAACCCATACATTAACACTAAACCGTAACCTAACACGTACGCTCAACCTAAACCGTTGTCGTACACTAACCTGTACCCTAAACCGTCCCTGTCCCCTACCCCTAACCATAACCCTAACCCTAACACTAACCCTTACCCGAATCCTTACCCTAACCCGTACCCTAATCCTAACCCGTACGCTAACACTAACCCGTACACTAACACGTATGCTCACCGTAAACCGTTGTCGTACCCTAACTTGTAACCTAAACCGTCCCCGTCCCCTAACCCTAACCCTAACCCTAACCCTAACACTTACCCAAAGCCTTACCCTAACACGTCAACTAAACCTAAATCGTACGCTAACACTAACCCATGCCCTAACACGTACGCTCACCCTAAACCGTTGTCGTACACTAACCTGTACACTAAACTGTCCCTGTCCCCTAACCCTAACCCTAACCCTAACCCTAACCATTACGCAAAGCTTTACCCTAACCCGTCCCCCAATCCTAAACCATACGCTAACACTAACCCGTACCCTAACATGTACGCTCACCCTAAACTGTTCTCGTACCCTAAACTGTTCCCTAAACCATCCTCGTCCCCTAACCCTAACCCTAACCCTAACCCTAACCCTAACCCTAGCTTTTACCCGAAGCCTTACACTAACCGGTCCCCTAACCCTAGCCCGTACGCTAACACTAACCAGTACCCTAACATGTACGCTCACCCTTAACCATTGTCGTACCCTAACCTATACCCTAAACCGTCCCCGTCCCCTAACCTAACCCTAACCCTAACCCTTACGTGAAGCCTTACCCTAACCTGTCCCCTAATCCTAAACCGTACGCTGACACTAACGCGTACCCTAACACGGACGCTCACCCTGAAACATTGTCGTACACTAAACTGTACCCTAATCCGTCCCCGTCCCCGTCCCCGTCCCCTAACCCTAACCCTAACCCAAACCCTAACACTAACCCTTACCCAAAGCCTTACCCTAATCGGTCCCCTAATTCTAACCCGTATGCTAACACTAACCCGTACCCTAACACGTACTCTCACCCTAAACCGTTGTCGTACCCTAACCTATACCCTAAACCGTCCCCGTCCCCGTCCCCTATCCCTAACCCTAACCCTAAACCTGAAGCTTACCCGAAGCCTTACCCTAACCCGTCCCCTAATTCTAACCCGTACGGTAACACTAACCCATACCCTAACACGTACGCTCACCCTAAACGGTTGTCGTACCCTAAACCGTGTCCGTCCCCTAAACCTAACCCTAACCCTAACCCTAACCTTAACCCTTACCCGAAGCCTTACCGAACCCGTCCCCTAATCCTAACCCGTACGCTAACACTAACACGTACCCTAACACTTACGGTCACCCTGAACCATTGTCGTATCCTAAACTGTACCCTAAACCGTCCCCGTCCCTTAACCCTAACCCTAACCCTAACCCTAACCCTAACCCTAATCCTTACCCGAAGCCTTACCATAACCCGTAACCTAATCCTAACCCGTACGCTAACACTAAACCGTAACCTAACACGTACGCTCACACTAAACCGTTGTCGTACCCTAACCTGTACCCTAAACCGTCCCTGGCCCCTAACCCTAACCCTAACACTAACCCTTACCCGAAGCCTAACACTAACCCGTCCCCTAATCCTAAGCCGTGCGCTAACAATAACCCATACCCCAACATGTACGCTCAACTTAAACCGTTGTCGTACCCTAAACTGTCCCCATCCCCTAACCCTAACCCTAACCCTAACCCTAACACTTACCCGAAGCCTTACCCTAACCTGTCCCCTAATCCTAACCCGTATGCTAACACTAACCCGTACCCTAACACGTACGCTCACCCTAAAACGTTGTTGTACCCTAACCTTTGCCCTAAACCGTCCCCGTCCCCTAACCCTAACGCTAACCCTTACCCAAAGCCTTACCCTAACACGTCCCCTAATCCTAACCCGTACACTAACACTAAACCGTACCCTAACACGTACGCTCACTCTAAACCGTTGTCGTACCCTAACCTGTACCCTAAACCGTCCCGGTCCCCTAACCCTAACCCTAACCCTAACCCTTACCCGAAGCCTTACCATAACCTGTCCCCTAATCCTAAACCATACGCTAACACTAAGCCGTACCCTAACACGTATGCTCACCCTAAACAATTGTCGTACCCTAAACTGTACCCTCAACCATCCCCGTGCCCTAACCCTAACCCTAACCCTAACCCTAACCCTAAACCTTACCCGAAGCCTTACACTAACCCGTCCCCTAATCCTAAACCGTACGCTGACACTAACACGTAGCCTAACACGTACGCTCACCCTAAACCGTTTTCGTACACTAACCTGTACCCTAAACCGTGTCCGTCCCCTATACCTAACCCTAACCCTAACCCTAAACCTAACCCTTACCCGAAGCCTTACCCTTACCCGTCCCCTAATCCTAACCCGTACGCTAACAATAACACGTACCCTAAAACGTACGGTCACCCTGAACCATTGTCGTACCCTAAACTGTACCCTAAACCGTCCCCGTCCCTTAACCCTAACCCTAACCCTAACCCTAACCCTAAACCTTACCCGAAGCCTTAACATAACCCGTCCCCTAATCCTAACCCGTACACTAACATTAAATTGTAACCTAACACGTACGCTCACACTAAACCGTTGTCGTACCCTAACCTGTACGCTAATCCGTCCCCGTCCCCTAACCCTAACCGTAACCCTAACCCTATCACTAACGCTTACCCGAAGCCTAACACTAACCCGTCCCCTAATCCTAAGCCGTGCACTAACAGTAACCCATACCGCAACATGTTCGCTCAACCTAAACCGTTGTCGTGCCCTAAACTGTCCCCAACCCCTAACCCTAACCCCAACCCTAACCCTTACCCGAAGCCTTACCCTAACCCGTCCCCTAATCCTAACCCGTACGCTAACACTAACCCGTACCCTAACACGTACGCTCACCCTAAAACGTTGTCATACACTAACCTGTACCCTAAACCGTCCCCGTCCTCTAACCCTAACCCTAAACCTTACCCGAAGCCTTACCCTAACCCGTCCCCTAATCCTAACCCGTACGCTAACACTAACCCGTACCCTAACACGTACGCTCACCCTAAAACGTTGTCGTACACTAACCTGTACCCTAAACCGTCCCCGTGCCCTAACCCTAACCCTAAGCCTAACCCTACCACTAAACCTTACCCGAAGCCTTACACTAAACCGTCCCCTAATCCTAAACCATACGCTGACACTAACACATAGCCTAACACGTACGCTCACCCTAAACCGTTGTTGTACCCTAAACTGTACCGTAAACCGTGTCCATCCCCTAACTCTAACCCTAACCCTAACCCTAACCCTAACCCTAAACCTAACCCTTACCCGAAGCCTTACCCTAACCCGTCCCCTAATCCTAACCCGTACGCTAACACTTACCCGTACCCTAACACGTACGCTCACCCTAAACTGTTGTCGTACCCTAACCTGTTCTCTAAAGCTTCCCCATCCCCTAACCCTAAACCTAACCCTAACACTTACCCTTACCCTAACCTTTACCCGAAGCCTTACACTATCCCGTCCCCAATCCGAACCCGTAGGCTAACACTAACCCGTGCCCTAAAACGTACGCTCACCTAAACCGTTGTCGTACCCTAACCTGTACCCTAAAACGTCCCCTAACTGTAACCCTAACCCTAACCCTAACCCTTACCCGAAACATTACCCTAACCCGTCCCCTAATCCGAATCCGTACGCTAACACTAACCCATACCCTAACACGCACGCTCATCTAAACCGTTGTCGTACCCTAACATGTACCCTAAACCGTCCCGGTCTAATAACCCTAACCCTAACCCTAACCCTAGCTTTTACCCGAAGCCTTACCCTAACCGGTCCCCTAATCCGAACCCGTATGCTAACACTAACCCGTACCCTAACACGTACGCTCAACCTAAACTTTTGTCGTGCCCTAACCTGTACCCTAAACCGTCCCCATCCCCTAACCCTAACCCTAACCCTAACCCTAACCCTAACCCTTACCCGAAGCCTTACCCTAACCCGTCCCCTAATCCTAAACTGTACGCTGACACTAACACGTACCCTAACACGTACGATCACCCTAAACCGTTGTCGTAACCTAACCTGTACCCTAAACCGTCCCCGTCCCCGTCCCCTAACCATAACGCTAAGCCTAACCCTGAAGCTTACCCGAAGCCTTACCCTAACCCGTCCCCAATCCTAACCCGTACTGTAACACTAACCCGTACCCTAACACGTACACTCACCCTAAACCGTTGTCGTACCCTAACCTGTACCCTGAACCGTGTCCGTCCCCTAAACCTAACACTAAACCTAAACCTAACCCTAACCCTTACCCGAAGCCTTACCCTAACCCGTCCCCTAAACATGACCCGTACGAAAACACTAACACGTACCCTAACACGTACGGTCACCCTGAACCGTTGTCGTACACTAAACTGTACCCTAAACCGTCCCCGTCCCTTAACCCTAACCCTAACCCTAACCAAAACCCTAATCCTTACCCGAAGCCTTACCATAACCCGTCCCCTAATCCTAACCCATACATTAACACTAAACCGTAACCTAACACGTACGCTCAACCTAAACCGTTGTCGTACACTAATCTGTACCCTAAACCGTCCCTGTCCCCTACCCCTAACCATAACCCTAACGCTAACACTAACCCTTACCCGAAGCCTTACCCTAACCCGTACCCTAATCCTAACCCGTACGCTAACACTAACCCGTACACTAACACGTACGCTCACCGTAAACCGTTGTCGTACCCTAACTTGTAACCTAAACCGTCCCCGTCCCCTAACCCTAACCCTAACCCTAACCCTAACACTTACCCAAAGCCTTACCCTAACACGTCAACTAAACCTAAATCGTACGCTAACACTAACCCATGCCCTAACACGTACGCTCACCCTAAACCGTTGTCGTACACTAACCTGTACACTAAACTGTCCCTGTCCCCTAACCCTAACCCTAACCCTAACCCTAACCATTACGCAAAGCTTTACCCTAACCCGTCCCCCAATCCTAAACCATACGCTAACACTAACCCGTACCCTAACATGTACGCTCACCGTAAACCGTTCTCGTACCCTAAACTGTTCCCTAAACCATCCTCGTCCCCTAACCCTAACCCTAACCCTAACCCTAACCCTAGCTTTTACCCGAAGCCTTACACTAACCGGTCCCCTAACCCTAACCCGTACGCTAACACTAAACAGTAACCTAACATGTACGCTCACCCTTAACCATTGTCGTACCCTAACCTATACCCTAAACCGTCCCCGTCCCCTAACCTAACCCTAACCCTAACCCTTACGTGAAGCCTTACCCTAACCTGTCCCCAATCCTAAACCGTACGCTGACACTAACGCGTACCCTAACACGGACGCTCACCCTAAAACATTGTCGTACACTAAACTGTACCCTAATCCGTCCCCGTCCCCGTCCCCGTCCCATAACCCTAACCCTAACCCAAACCCTAACACTAACCCTTACCCAAAGTCTTACACTAATCGGTCCCCTAATTCTAACCCATATGCTAACACTAACCCGTACCCTAACACGTACTCTCACCCTAAACCGTTGTCGTACCCTAACCTATACCCTAAACCGTCCCCATCCCCGTCCCCTATCCCTAACCCTAACCCTAAACCTGAAGCTTACCCGAAGCCTTACCCTAACCCGTCCCCTAATTCTAACCCGTACGGTAACACTAACCCATACCCTAACACGTACCCTCACCCTAAACGGTTGTCGTACCCTAACCTGTACCCTAAACCGTGTCCGTCCCCTAAACCTAACCCTAACCCTAACCCTAACCTTAACCCTTACCCGAAGCCTTACCCTAACCCGTCCCCTAATCCTAAACCGTACGCTAACACTAACACGTACCCTAACACTTACGGTCACACTGAACCATTGTCGTACCCTAAACTGTACCCTAAACCGTCCCCGTCCCTTAACCCTAACCCTAACCCTAACCCTAACCCTAACCCTAATCCTTACCCGAAGCCTTACCATAACCCGTCCCCTAATCCTAACCCGTACGCTAACACTAAACCGTAACCTAACACGTACGCTCACACTAAACCGTTGTCGTACCCTAACCTGTACCCTAAACCGTCCCCGTCCCCTGACCCTAACCCTAACCCTAACCCTTACCCGAAGCCTTACCATAACCTGTCCCCTAATCCTAAACCATATGCTAACTCTAAGCCGTACCCTAACACGTATGCTCACCCTAAACAATTGTCATACCCTAAACTGTACCCTCAACCATCCCCGTGCCCTAACCCTAACCCTAACCCTAACCCTAACCCTAAACCTTACCCGAAGCCTTACCCTAACCCGTCCCCTAAACATGACCCGTACGAAAACACTAACACGTACCCTAACACGTACGGTCACCCTGAACCGTTGTCGTACACTAAACTGTACCCTAAACCGTCCCCGTCCCTTAACCCTAACCCTAACCCTAACCAAAACCCTAATCCTTACCCGAAGCCTTACCATAACCCGTCCCCTAATCCTAACCCATACATTAACACTAAACCGTAACCTAACACGTACGCTCAACCTAAACCGTTGTCGTACACTAATCTGTACCCTAAACCGTCCCTGTCCCCTACCCCTAACCATAACCCTAACGCTAACACTAACCCTTACCCGAAGCCTTACCCTAACCCGTACCCTAATCCTAACCCGTACGCTAACACTAACCCGTACACTAACACGTACGCTCACCGTAAACCGTTGTCGTACCCTAACTTGTAACCTAAACCGTCCCCGTCCCCTAACCCTAACCCTAACCCTAACCCTAACACTTACCCAAAGCCTTACCCTAACACGTCAACTAAACCTAAATCGTACGCTAACACTAACCCATGCCCTAACACGTACGCTCACCCTAAACCGTTGTCGTACACTAACCTGTACACTAAACTGTCCCTGTCCCCTAACCCTAACCCTAACCCTAACCCTAACCATTACGCAAAGCTTTACCCTAACCCGTCCCCCAATCCTAAACCATACGCTAACACTAACCCGTACCCTAACATGTACGCTCACCGTAAACCGTTCTCGTACCCTAAACTGTTCCCTAAACCATCCTCGTCCCCTAACCCTAACCCTAACCCTAACCCTAACCCTAGCTTTTACCCGAAGCCTTACACTAACCGGTCCCCTAACCCTAACCCGTACGCTAACACTAAACAGTAACCTAACATGTACGCTCACCCTTAACCATTGTCGTACCCTAACCTATACCCTAAACTGTCCCCGTCCCCTAACCTAACCCTAACCCTAACCCTTACGTGAAGCCTTACCCTAACCTGTCCCCAATCCTAAACCGTACGCTGACACTAACGCGTACCCTAACACGGACGCTCACCCTAAAACATTGTCGTACACTAAACTGTACCCTAATCCGTCCCCGTCCCCGTCCCCGTCCCATAACCCTAACCCTAACCCAAACCCTAACACTAACCCTTACCCAAAGTCTTACACTAATCGGTCCCCTAATTCTAACCCGTATGCTAACACTAACCCGTACCCTAACACGTACTCTCACCCTAAACCGTTGTCGTACCCTAACCTATACCCTAAACCGTCCCCGTCCCCGTCCCCTATCCCTAACCCTAACCCTAAACCTGAAGCTTACCCGAAGCCTTACCCTAACCCGTCCCCTAATTCTAACCCGTACGGTAACACTAACCCATACCCTAACACGTACCCTCACCCTAAACGGTTGTCGTACCCTAACCTGTACCCTAAACCGTGTCCGTCCCCTAAACCTAACCCTAACCCTAACCCTAACCTTAACCCTTACCCGAAGCCTTACCCTAACCCGTCCCCTAATCCTAAACCGTACGCTAACACTAACACGTACCCTAACACTTACGGTCACACTGAACCATTGTCGTACCCTAAACTGTACCCTAAACCGTCCCCGTCCCTTAACCCTAACCCTAACCCTAACCCTAACCCTAACCCTAATCCTTACCCGAAGCCTTACCATAACCCGTCCCCTAATCCTAACCCGTACGCTAACACTAAACCGTAACCTAACACGTACGCTCACACTAAACCGTTGTCGTACCCTAACCTGTACCCTAAACCGTCCCCGTCCCCTGACCCTAACCCTAACCCTAACCCTTACCCGAAGCCTTACCATAACCTGTCCCCTAATCCTAAACCATATGCTAACTCTAAGCCGTACCCTAACACGTATGCTCACCCTAAACAATTGTCATACCCTAAACTGTACCCTCAACCATCCCCGTGCCCTAACCCTAACCCTAACCCTAACCCTAACCCTAAACCTTACCCGAAGCCTTACACTAACCCGTCCCCTAATCCTAAACCGTACGCTGACACTAACACGTAGCCTAACATGTACGCTCACCCTAAACCGTTTTCGTACACTAACCTGTACCCTTAACCGTGTCCGTCCCCTATACCTAACCCTAACCCTAACCCTAAACCTAACCCTTACCCGAAGCCTTACCCTTACCCGTCCCCTAATCCTAACCCGTACGCTAACAATAACACGTACCCTAAAACGTACTGTCACCCTGAACCATTGTCGTACCCTAAACTGTACCCTAAACCGTCCCCGTCCCTTAACCCTAACCCTAACCCTAACCCTAACCCTAATCCTTACCCGAAGCCTTAACATAACCTGTCCCCTAATCCTAACCCGTACACTAACATTAAATTGTAACCTAACATGTACGCTCACACTAAACCGTTGTCGTACCCTAACCTGTACCCTAAACCGTCCCCGTCCCCTAACCCTAACCGTAACCCTAACCCTATCACTAACGCTTACCCGAAGCCTAACACTAACCCGTCCCCTAATCCTAAGCCGTGCACTAACAGTAACCCATACCCCAACATGTACGCTCAACCTAAACCGTTGTCGTACCCTAAAATGTCCCCATCCTCTAACCCTAACCCTAACCCTAACCCCAACCCTAACCCTTACCCGAAGCCTTACCCTAACCCGTCCCCTAATCCTAACCCGTACGCTAACACTAACCCGTACCCTAACACGTACGCTCACCCTAAAACGTTGTCGTACACTAACCTGTACCCTAAACCGTCCCCGTCCCCTAACCCTAACCCTAAACCTTACCTGAAGCCTTACCCTAACCCGTCCCCTAATGCTAACCCGTACGCTAACACTAACCCTTACTCTAACACGTTCGCTCACCCTAAACCGTGGACGTACCCTAACCTGTACCTTAAACCGTCCCCGTCCCCTAACCCTAACCCGAACCCTAACACTAACCCTTACCCGAATACTTAACCTAACCTGTCCCCTACTCCTAACCCGTACGCTAACACTAACCCGTACCCTAACACGTACGCTCACCTTAAACCACTGTCATACCCTAACCTGTACCCTAAACAGTCCCCGTCCCCTAACCCTAACCCTAAACCTAACCCTTACCTGAAGCCTTACACTAAACCGTACCCTAATCCTAACCCGTACGCTATCACTAAACCATACCCTGAGACGTACGCTCACCCTAAAAGGTTGTCGTACTCTAACCTGTACCCTACACCGTCCCCTAACCCTAACCCTAACCCTTACCCGAAGCCTTACCCTAACCCGTCCCCTAATCCTAAACCGTACGCTAACACTAACCCGTGCCCTAACACATACGCTCACCCTAAAGCGTTGTCGTACCCTAAGCTGTACGCTAAACCGTCCCTGTCCCCGTCCCCTAAACCTAAACCTAACCCTAACCGTAACACTTACCCGAAGCCTTACCCTAACACGTCCCCTAATCCTAACCCGTATGCTAACACTAACCCGTACCCTAACACGTACGCTCACCCTAAACCATTGTCTTAACCTAAACTGTACCCTAAACCGTCCCCGTCCCCGTCCCCTAAACCTAACCCTAACCCTAACCCTAACCATTCCCCGAAGCCTTACCCTAACCGTCCCCTAATCCTAACCCGTACGCTCACACTAACCCGTGACCTAACACGTACGCTCACCCTGAACCGTTGTCGTACCCTAACCTGTACCCTAAACCGTCCCCATCCCCTAAACCTAACCCTAACCTCACCTTAATCCTAACCCTTACCCAAAGCCTTACCCTAACCCGTCCCCTAATCCTAACCCGTACACTAACACTAACCCATGCCCTAAAACATACGCTCAACCTAAACCGTTGTCGTACCCTAACCTGTACCCTAAACCGTCCCCGTGCCCTAACCCTAACCCTAACCCTAACCCTAACCCTAAATCTAACCCTTACCCGAAGCCTTACCCTAACCCGTCCCCTAATCCTAACCCGTACGCTAACAATAACACATACCCTAAAACGTACGGTCACCCTGAACCATTGTCGTACCCTAAACTCTACCCTAAACCTTCCCCGTCCCTTAACCCTAACCCTAACCCTAACCCTAACCCTAACCCTAATCCTTTCCCGAAGCCTTAACATAACCCGTCTCCTAATCCTAACCCGTACGCTAATATTAAATCGTAACCTAACACGTACGCTCACACTAAACCGTTGTCGTACCCTAACCTGTACCCTAAACCGTCCCTGTCCCCTAACCCTAACCGTAACCCTAACCCTAACACTAACCCTTACCCGGAGCCTAACACTAAACCGTCCCCTAATCCTAACTCGTACACTAACACTAAACCATGCCCTAAAACATACGCTCAACCTAAACCGTTGTCGTACACTAACCTGTACCCTAAACCGTCCCCGTGCCCTAACCCTAACCCTAAGCCTAACCCTACCACTAAACCTTACCCGAAGCCTTACACTAAACCGTCCCCTAATCCTAAACCATACGCTGACACTAACACATAGCCTAACACGTACGCTCACCCTAAACCGTTGTCATACCCTAAACTGTACCGTAAACCGTGTCCATCCCCTAACCCTAACCCTAACCCTAACCCTAACCCTAACCCTTACCCGAAGCCTTACCCTAACCCGTCCCCTAATCCTAACCCGTACGCTAACACTAACCCGTACCCTAACACGTACGCTCACCCTAAACTGTTGTCGTACCCTAACCTGTTCTCTAAATCTTCCCCATCCCCTAACCCTAAACCTAACCCTAACACTTACCCTTACCCTAACCTTTACCCGAAGCCTTACACTATCCCGTCCCCAATCCGAACCCGTAGGCTAACACTAACCCGTGCCCTAAAACGTACGCTCACCTAAACCGTTGTCGTACCCTAACCTGTACCCTAAAACGTCCCCTAACTGTAACCCTAACCCTAACCCTAACCCTTACCCGAAACATTACCCTAACCCGTCCCCTAATCCGATTCAGTACGCTAACACTAACCCGTACCCTAACACGTACACCCACCCTAAAACGTTGTCGTCCCCTAACCTGTACCCTAAACCATCCCTGTCCCCTACCCTAACCCTAACACTAACCCTAACCCTAACCCTTACCCAAAGCCTTACCCTAACATGTCACCTAATCCTAACCCGTACGCTAACACTAACCCGTGCCCTAACACGTACGGTCACCCTAAACCTTTGTCGTACCCTAACCTATACCCTAAACCGTCCCTGTCCCCATCCCCTAACCCTAAACCTAAACCTAACACTAACCCTTACCCAAGGCCTTACCCTAACCCATCCCCTAATCCTAACCCGTATGCTAACACTAACCCGTACCCTAACACGTACACTCACCCTAAACCGTTGTCCTACCCTAACCTGTACCGTAAACCGTCCCCGTCCCCTAACCGTAACACTAACCCTAAACCTTACCCTTACCCAAAGCCTTACCCTAACCCATCACCTAATCCTAACCCGTACGCTAACACTAACACGTGCCCTAACACGTACGCTCACCCTAAACCGTTGTTGTAACCTAACCTGAACCCTAAACCGCCCCATCCCCTAACCCTAACCCTAAACCTAACCCTAATCCTAACCCTTACCCGAAGCCTTACCCTAACCCGTCCCATAATCATAACCCGTACGCTAACACTAACCCGTACCCTAACACGTACGCTCACCCTAAAACGTTGTCGTACACTAACCTGTACCCTAAACCGTCCCCGTCCCCTAACCCTAACCCTAAACCTTACCTGAAGCCTTACCCTAACCCGTCCCCTAATGCTAACCCGTACGCTAACACTAATCCTTACTCTAACACGTTCGCTCACCCTAAACCGTGGACGTACCCTAACCTGTACCTTAAACCGTCCCCGTCCCCTAACCCTAACCCGAACCCTAACACTAACCCTTACCCGAATACTTAACCTAACCTGTCCCCTACTCCTAACCCGTACGCTAACACTAACCCGTACCCTAACACGTACGCTCACCTTAAACCACTGTCATACCCTAACCTGTACCCTAAACAGTCCCCGTCCCCTAACCCTAACCCTAAACCTAACCCTTACCTGAAGCCTTACACTAAACCGTACCCTAATCCTAACCCGTACGCTATCACTAAACCATACCCTGAGACGTACGCTCACCCTAAAAGGTTGTCGTACTCTAACCTGTACCCTACACCGTCCCCTAACCCTAACCCTAACCCTTACCCGAAGCCTTACCCTAACCCGTCCCCTAATCCTAAACCGTACGCTAACACTAACCCGTGCCCTAACACATACGCTCACCCTAAAGCGTTGTCGTACCCTAACCTGTACCCTAAACCGTCCCTGTCCCTGTCCCCTAACCCTAAACCTAACCCTAACCGTAACACTTACCCGAAGCCTTACCCTAACACGTCCCCTAATCCTAACCCGTATGCTAACACTAACCCGTACCCTAACACGTACGCTCACCCTAAACCATTGTCCTAACCTAACCTGTACCCTAAACCGTCCCCGTCCCCGTCCCCTAAACCTAACCCTAACCCTAACCCTAACCATTCCCCGAAGCCTTACCCTAACCGTCCCCTAATCCTAACCCGTACGCTCACACTAACCCGTGCCCTAACACGTACGCTCACCCTGAACCGTTGTCGTACCCTAACCTGTACCCTAAACCGTCCCCATCCCCTAAACCTAACCCTAACCTCACCCTAATCCTAACCCTTACCCAAAGCCTTACCCTAACCCGTCCCCTAATCCTAACCCGTACACTAACAGTAACCCGTGCCCTAAAACATACGCTCAACCTAAACTGTTGTCGTACCCTAACCTGTACCCTAAACCGTCCCCGTGCCCTAACCCTAACCCTAACCCTAACCCTAACCCTAAATCTAACCCTTACCCGAAGCCTTACCCTAACCCGTCCCCTAATCCTAACCCGTACGCTAACAATAACACATACCCTAAAACGTACGGTCACCCTGAACCATTGTCGTACCCTAAACTGTACCCTAAACCTTCCCCGTCCCTTAACCCTAACCCTAACCCTAACCCTAACCCTAATCCTTTCCCGAAGCCTTAACATAACCCGTCCCCTAATCCTAACCCGTACGCAAATATTAAATCGTAACCTAACACGTACGCTCACACTAAACCGTTGTCGTACCCTAACCTGTACCCAAACAATCCCCGTCCCCGTCCCCTAACCCTAACCCTAACCCTTACCCGAAACCTTATCCTAACCCGTACCCTAATCATAACCTGTAGGCTAACACTAACCCGTACCCTAAAACGCACACTCACCCTAAACCGTTTCCGTACACTAACCTGTACCCTAAACCGTCCCCGTCCACTAAACCTAACCCTAACCCTAACCCTAACCCTTACCCGAAGCCTTACCCTAACACTTCCCCTAATCCTAACCCGTACGCTAACACTAACCCGTACCCTAACACGTATGCTCAACCTAAACGGTTGTTGTACCTTAACCTGTACCCTAAACCGTCCCCGTCCCCTAAACCTAACCCTAACCCTAACCCAAACCCTTACCCAAAGCCTTACCCTAAACGGTCCCCTAATCCTAACCCGTACGCTAACACTAACAAGTTCCCAAACACGTACGCTCACCATAAACCGTTGTCGTACCCTAACCTGTACCCTAAACTCTCCCCGTCCCCATCCCCTAAGCTTAACCCTAACCCTAACCCTTACCCAAAGCCTTACACTAACCCCTCCCCTAATCCTAACCCGTACGCTAACACTAAACCATACCCTAACACGTACACTCACCCTAAATCGTTGTTGTACCCTAACCTGAACCCTAAACCGTCCCCGTCCCCGTCCCCTAACCCTAAACCTAACCGTAAACTTAACCCTTACCCGAAGCCTTACCCTAACACGTCCCCTAATCATAACCCGTACGCTAACACTAACCCGTACCCTACCACGTACGCTCACCCGAAAACGTTGTCGTAACCTAACCTGTACCCTAAACCGTCCCTGTCTCCTAACCCTAACAGTAAACCTAACCCTAACACTAACCCTTACCCGAAGCCTTTCCCTAACCCGTACCCTAATCCTAACCCGTACGCTAACACTAACTTGTACCCTAAAACGTACGCTCACCCTAAACCGTTGTTGTACCCTAACCTGTACCCTAAACCGTCCCCGTCCCCTAACCATAACCCTAACCCTAAACTTATCCCTAACCCTTACCCGACGCCTTACCCTACTCCTAACCTGTACGCTAACACTAACCCATACCCTAATATGTACGCTCACCCTAAACAGTTGTCGTACACTAAACTGTACCCTAAACCGTCCCCGTCCCCTAACCCTAACCCTAACCCTAACCCTAACCCTAAACCTTACCCGAAGCCTTACCCTAACGCATCCCCTACTCCTAACCCATACGCTAACACTAAACCATACCCTAACACGTACACTCACCCTAAATCGTTGTTGTACCCTAACCTGAACCCTAAACCGTCCCCGTCCCCATCCCCTAACCCTAAACCTAACCGTAAACTTAACCCTTACCCAAAGCCTTACCCTAACACGTCCCCTAATCATAACCCGTACGCTAACACTAAACCGTACCCTACCACGTACGCTCACCCGAAACCGTTGTCGTAACCTAACCTGTACCCTAAATCATCCCCGTCCCTAACCCTAAGCCTAAACGTAACCCTAACCCTAAACCTTACCCGAAGCCTTACCCTAACCCGTCCCCTAATCCTAACCCGTACGCTAACACTAACCCATACCCTAACACGTACGCTCACCCTAAACCGTTTTCGTACCCTAACCTGTACCCTAAACCGTCCCCGTCCCCTAACCCTAACCCTAACCCTAACCCTAAACTTAACCCTTACCCGAAGCCCTACCCTAAACCGTCCCCTAATCTTAAACTGTACGCTAACTCTAACCCGTACCCTAACACGTACGCTCACGCTAAACCGTTGTCGTACCCTAACGTGTACCCTAATCCGTCCCCGTTCCCGTCACCTAACCCTAATCCTAAACCTTACCCGTAGCCTTACCCCAACCCGTCCCCTAATCCTAACCCGTACGCTAACACTAACACGTACCCTAATATGTACGCTCACCCTAAAACTTTGCCGTACCCTAACCTGTACCCTAAACCGTCCCGGTCCCGTAACCATAACCCTAACCCTAACCCTAACCCTAAACCTTACCCAAAGCCTTACACTAACCCGTCCCCTAATCCTAACCCATACGCTAACACTAACCCGTACCCTAACACGTACGCTCACCCTAAACCGTTGTCGTAGCCTAACCTGTACCCTAAACCGTCTCCGTCACCTAACCCTAACCCTAACCCTAACACTTACCCGAAACCTTGCCCTAACTCGTCCCTAATCCTAAGCCGTAGGCTAAAACTAACCCTTACCCTAACACGTACGCGCACACTAAACTGTGGTCGTACGCTAACCTGTACACTAAACCGTCCCCGTCCCCTAACCCTAACCCTAACCCTAACCCTAGCCCTTACCTGAAGCATTACCCTAACCCGTCCCCTAATCCGAACCCGTACGCTAACACTAACCCGTACCGTAACACGTACACTCACCTTAAACAGTTGTCGTACCCTAAACTGTACCCTAATACATCCCCGTCCCCGTCCCCTAACCCTAACCTTAACCCTAACCCTAACCCTTACCCGAAGCCTTACCCTAACCCGTCATCTAATCCCAACCCGTACACTAACACTAACCCGTACCCTAACACGTACGCTCACCCTAAACCGTTATCTTACCCTAACCTGTACCCTAAACTGTCCCCGTCCCCTAACCCTAACCCTAACCCTCACCCTAACCCTTACCCAAAGCCTTACGCTAACCCGTCCCCTAATCCTAATCTGTACGCTAACACTAACCCGTACCCTAATACGTGCGCTCACCCTAAACCGTTGTCATACCCTAACCTGTACCCTAAACCGTCCCGTCCCCGTCCCCTAACCCTAGCCCTTACCCGAAACCTTACCCTAACATGTCCCCTATTCCTAACCCGTACGCTAACACTATCCCGTACCCTTACACGTACGCTCACCTTAAAACGTTGTCATACACTAACCTGTAACATAAACCGTCTCCGTCCCCTAACCCTAACCCTAACCCTAAAACTAACCCTAACCCTTACCCGGAGCCTTACCCTAACCTGTCCCCTAATCCTAACCCGTACGCTAACACTAACCCTTGCCCTAACACGTACGCTCACCCTAAACCGTTGTCGTACCCTAACCTGTACCCTAAACCGTCCCTCTACCCTAACCCTAACCCTAACCCTTATCCTAACCCTAAAGCTTACCCGAAGCCTTACCCTAACCCGTCCCATAATCCTAACCCGTACGCTAACACTAACCCGTACCCTAACATGTACGCTCACCCTAAACGGTTGTCGTACCCTAAACTGTACCCTAAACCGTCCCTGTCCCTGACCATTAACCCTAACCCTAACCCTAACCCTAACCCTAACACTAACCCTAACCTTTACCCGGAGCCTTACCCTAACCTGTCCCCTAATCCTAACCCGTACGCTAACACTAACCCTTGCCCTAACACGTACGCTCACCCTAAACCGTTGTCGTACACCAACCTGTACCCTAAACCGTCCCTCTACCCTAACCCTAACCCTAACCCGTATCCTAACCCTAAAGCTTACCCGAAGCCTTACCCTAACCCGTCCCATAATCCTAACCCGTACGCTAACACTAACCCGTACCCTAACATGTACGCTCACCCTAAACGGATGTCGAACCCTAAACTGTACCCTAAACCGTCCCTGTCCCTGACCATTAACCCTAACCCTAACCCTAACCCTAACCCTTACCCGACGCCTTACCCTAACCCGTCCCATAATCCTAACCCGTACGCTAACACTAACCCGTACCCTAACATGTACGCTCACCCTAAACTGTTGTCGTACACTAACCTGTAGCCTAAACCGTCCCTGTCCCCGACCCTTAACCCTAACCCTAACCCTAACCCTAACCCTTACCTGACGCCTTACACTAACCCGTCCCCAAATCCTAAACCGTACGCTAACACTAACCCGTACCCTAACACGCACGCTCACCCTAAACCGTTGTCGTACCCTAACATGTACCCTAAACCGTCCCCGTCCCCTAAACCTAACCCTAACCCTAAACCTAAACCTAACCCTTATCCGAAGCCTTACCATAACCCGTCCTCTAATCCTAACCCGTACGCTAACAGTAAACTGTGCCCTAACGTGTACGCTGAACCTAAACCATTGTCCTACCCTAACCTGTACCCTAAACCGTCCCCCTCCCCTAACCCTAACCCTAACCCTAACCCTAACCCTTACACCAAGCCTTACCCTAACCCGTGCCCTAATCCTAACCCGTACGCAAACACTAACCCGTACCCTAACACGTATGCTCACTCTAAACCGTTGTCGTACCCTAACCTGTACCCTAAACCGTCCCCATCCCCTAAACCCAACCCTAAACCTAAAGCTAACCCTTACCCGAAGCCTTCCCCTAACCCGTCCCCTAATCCTAACCCGTACGTTAACACTAACTCGTACCCTAACACGTACGCTCACCCTAAACCGTTGTCGTACCCTAACCCTTACCATAAACCGTCCCCGTCCCCTAACCCTAATCCTAAACCTAAACCTAACCCTTACCGAAGCCTTACACTAACCAGTCCACTAAACCTAACCCGTACGCTAACACTAAACCGTACCCTAACACGTACACTCACCGTAAAACGTTGTCACACCCTAACCTGTACCCTAAACCGTCCCCGTCCCTAACCGTAACCCTAACACATACCCGAAGCCTTACCCTAACCCGTGTCCTAATCCTAACCCGTACGTTTACACTAACCCGTACCCTAACACGTACGCTCACCCTAAACCGTTGTCGTACCCCAACCTGTACCCTAAATCGTCCCCGTCCCCTAACCCTAACCCTAACCCTAAACCAAAACCTAAACTTTACCCGAAGCTTTACCCTAACCCATCCCATAATCCTATCCCGTACGCTAACCCTAACCCGTACCCTACCACGTACGCTCACCCTAAACCTTTGTCGTAAACTAACCTGTACCCTAAACCGTCCCCATCCCCTAACAGTAACCCTAAACCTAACCCTAACCCTAACCCTTAACCGAAGCCTTACCCTAACCCGTCCCTTAATCCTAACCCGTACGCTAACACTAAACCGAGTCCTAACACGTACGCTCACCCTAAAACTTTGTCGTACCCTAACCTGTACCCTAAACCGTCCCCATCCCGTAACACTTACCCTAACCCTAACGCTTACCCGAAGCCTTACCCTAACCCGTCCCATAATCCTAACCCGTACGCTAACACTAACCCGTACCCTAACACGTACGCTCACCCTAAACCGTTGACGTACCCTAACCTGTACCCTAAACCGTCCCCATCCCCTAACCCTAACCCTAACCCTAACCCTTACCAGAAGCCTTACCCTAACCCGTCCCGTAATCCTAACCCGTACGCTAACACTAACCCGTACCCTAACACGTACGCTCACCCTAAAACCTTGTCGTACCCTAACCTGTACCCTAAATCGTCCCTGTCCCCTAACCCTAACCCTAACCCTAACCTTAAACCTTACCCGAAGCCTTACCCTAACCGGTCCCCTAAACCTAACCCGCACGCTAACACTAACCCGTGCCCTAACACGTACGCTCACCCGAAACATTTGTCGTACACTAAGCTGTACCCTAAACCGTCCCCATTACCTAACACTAACCCGAACCCTAACCATAACCCTAAACCTTACCCGGAGCCTTACCCTATCCCGTCCCCTAATCCTAACCGTACGCTCACACTAATCCGTGCCCTAACACGTACGCTCACCCTAAAGCGTTGTCGTACCCTAACCTGTACCCTAAACTGCTCCTGTCCCCGTACCCTAACCCTAACCCTAACCCAAACCCTAACCCTTACCCGAAGCCTTACACTAACCCATCCCATAATCCTAAACACTACGCTAACACTAACCCGTGCCCTAACACGTACGCTCACACTAAACCGTTGTCGTACATTAACCTGTACCCTAAATCGTCCCTGTGCCCTAACCCTAAACCTAACCCTAATCCTTACCCGAAGCCTTACCCTAACTCGTCCCCTAATTCTAACCCCTACGCTAACACTAACCTGTATCCTAACACGTACGCTCACCCTAAAACTTTGGCGTACACTCAGCTGTACCCTAAATCGTCCCCGTCCACTAACCCTAACCCTAAACCTAAACCTAACCCTTACCCGAAGCCTTACCATAACCCGTCCTCTAATCTAACCCGTACGCTAACAGTAAACTCTGCCCTAACATGTACGCTGAACCTAAACCATTGTCCTACCCTAACCTGTACCCTAAACCGTCCCCCTCCCCTAACCCTAACCCTAACCCTAACCCTAACCCTTACACCAAGCCTTACCCTAACCCGTGCCCTAATCCTAACCCGTACGCTAACACTAACCCATACCCTAACACGTACGCTCACCCTAAACCGCTGTCGTACACTAACCTGTACCCTAAACCGTCCCCGTCACCGTCCCCGTCCTCTAACCCTAACCCTAAACCTAACCCTTACCCGAAGCCTTACCCTAACCCGTCCCCTAATCCTAACCCGTACGCTAACACTAACCCGTGCCCTAACAGGTACGCTCACCCTAAAGCGTGGTCGTACCCTAACCTGTACATTAAACAGTCCCCGTCCCCGTTCCCTAACCCTAACCCTATCCCAAACCCTACCCCTTACCCGAAGCCTTACCCTAACCCGTCCCATAATCCTAAATAATACGCTAAAACTACCCCATGCCCTAACACATACGCTCACCCTAAACCGTTGACGTACCCTAACCTGTACCCTAAACCGTCCCCGTCCCCTAACCCTAACCCTAATCCTTACCCGAAGCCTTACCCTAACCCGTCCCCTAATCCTAACACATACGCTAACTCTAACCCGTACCCTAACACTTACGCTCACCCTAAACCATTCTCATACACTAACCTGTACCCTAAAACGTCCCCATCACCTAACCCTAACCCTAACACTTACCTGACGCCTTACCCTAAACCATCCCCTAATCCTAACCCGTACGCTAACACTAACCCGTACCCTAACACGTACACTCACCCTAAAACTTAGTCGTACCCTAAACAGTACCCTAAACCGTCCCCGTCCCCATCCCCTAACCCTAACTCTAACCCTAACCCTAACCCAAACCCTTACCCAACGCCTTACCCTAAGCCGTCACCTAATACTAACCCGTACGCTAACACTAACCCGTACCCTAACATGTACGCTCACC
Source organism: Delphinapterus leucas (assembly GCF_059928025.1). Classification (NCBI taxonomy): domain Eukaryota; kingdom Metazoa; phylum Chordata; class Mammalia; order Artiodactyla; family Monodontidae; genus Delphinapterus; species Delphinapterus leucas. The sequence goes on along the minus strand of NW_028322232.1, from coordinate 9,667,368 downwards.
CTAAACTGTTGTCGTACACTAAACTGTACCCTAAACCGTCCCTCTACCCTAACCCTAACCATAACCCTTATCCTAACCCTAAAGCTTACCCGAAGCCTTACCCTAACCCGTCCCATAATCCTAACCCGTACGCTAACACTAACCCGTACCCTAACATGTACGCTCACCCTAAACTGTTGTCGTACACTAAACTGTACCCTAAACCGTCCCTGTCCCCGACCCTTAACCCTAACCCTAACCCTAAACCTAACCCTTACCCGAAGCCTTACCCTAACCCGTCCCCTAATCCTAACCCGTACGCTAACACTAACCCGTGCCCTAACACGTACGCTCACCCTAAAGTGTGGTTGTACCCTAACCAGTACACTAAACCGTACCCGTCCACGTTCCCTAACCCTAACCCTAACCCAAACCCTAAGCCTTACCCGAAGCCTTACCCTAACCCGTCTCATAATCCTAACCGATACGCTAAAACTAACCCATGCCCTAACACATACGCTCACCCTAAACCGTTGTCGTACCCTAACCTGTACCCTAAACCGTCCCCGTCCCCTAAACCTAACCCTAATACTTACCCGAAGCCTTACACTAACCCGTCCCCTAATCCTAACCCATACGCTAACTCTAACCCGTATCCTAACACGTACGCTCACCCTAAACCATTCTCATACACTAACCTGTACCCTAAACCATCCCCGTCAACTAACCTTAACCCTAACCCTTACCCGAAGCCTTACCATAACCCGTCCTCTAATCCTAACCCGTACGCTAACAGTAAACTGTGCCCTAAAATGTACGCTCAACGTAAACCATTGTCCTACCCTAACTTGTACCCTAAACCGTCCCCGTCCCCTAACCCTAACCCTAAACCTAGCCCTAAACCTAAACCTTACCCCAAGCCTTACCCTAACCCGACCCTTAATCCTAACCCGTACGCTAACACTAACCCATACCCTAACACGCACGCTCACCCTAAACCGTTGTCGTACCCTAACATGTAACCTAAACCGTCCCCGTCTAATAACCCTAACCCTATCCCTAACCCTAATCCTAACCCTAGCTTTTACCCGAAGCCTTACCCTAACCGGTCCCCTAATCCGAACCCGTATGCTAACACTAACCCGTACCCTAACACGTACGCTCAACCTAAACTTTTGTCGTGCCCTAACCTGTACCCTAAACCGTCCCCATCCCCTAACCCTAACCCTAACCCTAACCCTAACCCTTACCCGAAGCCTTACCCTAACCCGTCCCCTAATCCTAAACTGTACGCTGACACTAACACGTACCCTAACACGTACGATCACCCTAAACCGTTGTCGTAACCTAACCTGTACCCTAAACCGTCCCCGTCCCCGTCCCCTAACCATAACGCTAAGCCTAACCCTGAAGCTTACCCGAAGCCTTACCCTAACCCGTCCCCAATCCTAACCCGTACTGTAACACTAACCCGTACCCTAACACGTACACTCACCCTAAACCGTTGTCGTACCCTAACCTGTACCCTGAACCGTGTCCGTCCCCTAAACCTAACACTAAACCTAAACCTAACCCTAACCCTTACCCGAAGCCTTACCCTAACCCGTCCCCTAAACATGACCCGTACGAAAACACTAACACGTACCCTAACACGTACGGTCACCCTGAACCGTTGTCGTACACTAAACTGTACCCTAAACCGTCCCCGTCCCTTAACCCTAACCCTAACCCTAACCAAAACCCTAATCCTTACCCGAAGCCTTACCATAACCCGTCCCCTAATCCTAACCCATACATTAACACTAAACCGTAACCTAACACGTACGCTCAACCTAAACCGTTGTCGTACACTAACCTGTACCCTAAACCGTCCCTGTCCCCTACCCCTAACCATAACCCTAACCCTAACACTAACCCTTACCCGAATCCTTACCCTAACCCGTACCCTAATCCTAACCCGTACGCTAACACTAACCCGTACACTAACACGTATGCTCACCGTAAACCGTTGTCGTACCCTAACTTGTAACCTAAACCGTCCCCGTCCCCTAACCCTAACCCTAACCCTAACCCTAACACTTACCCAAAGCCTTACCCTAACACGTCAACTAAACCTAAATCGTACGCTAACACTAACCCATGCCCTAACACGTACGCTCACCCTAAACCGTTGTCGTACACTAACCTGTACACTAAACTGTCCCTGTCCCCTAACCCTAACCCTAACCCTAACCCTAACCATTACGCAAAGCTTTACCCTAACCCGTCCCCCAATCCTAAACCATACGCTAACACTAACCCGTACCCTAACATGTACGCTCACCCTAAACTGTTCTCGTACCCTAAACTGTTCCCTAAACCATCCTCGTCCCCTAACCCTAACCCTAACCCTAACCCTAACCCTAACCCTAGCTTTTACCCGAAGCCTTACACTAACCGGTCCCCTAACCCTAGCCCGTACGCTAACACTAACCAGTACCCTAACATGTACGCTCACCCTTAACCATTGTCGTACCCTAACCTATACCCTAAACCGTCCCCGTCCCCTAACCTAACCCTAACCCTAACCCTTACGTGAAGCCTTACCCTAACCTGTCCCCTAATCCTAAACCGTACGCTGACACTAACGCGTACCCTAACACGGACGCTCACCCTGAAACATTGTCGTACACTAAACTGTACCCTAATCCGTCCCCGTCCCCGTCCCCGTCCCCTAACCCTAACCCTAACCCAAACCCTAACACTAACCCTTACCCAAAGCCTTACCCTAATCGGTCCCCTAATTCTAACCCGTATGCTAACACTAACCCGTACCCTAACACGTACTCTCACCCTAAACCGTTGTCGTACCCTAACCTATACCCTAAACCGTCCCCGTCCCCGTCCCCTATCCCTAACCCTAACCCTAAACCTGAAGCTTACCCGAAGCCTTACCCTAACCCGTCCCCTAATTCTAACCCGTACGGTAACACTAACCCATACCCTAACACGTACGCTCACCCTAAACGGTTGTCGTACCCTAAACCGTGTCCGTCCCCTAAACCTAACCCTAACCCTAACCCTAACCTTAACCCTTACCCGAAGCCTTACCGAACCCGTCCCCTAATCCTAACCCGTACGCTAACACTAACACGTACCCTAACACTTACGGTCACCCTGAACCATTGTCGTATCCTAAACTGTACCCTAAACCGTCCCCGTCCCTTAACCCTAACCCTAACCCTAACCCTAACCCTAACCCTAATCCTTACCCGAAGCCTTACCATAACCCGTAACCTAATCCTAACCCGTACGCTAACACTAAACCGTAACCTAACACGTACGCTCACACTAAACCGTTGTTGTACCCTAACCTGTACCCTAAACCGTCCCTGGCCCCTAACCCTAACCCTAACACTAACCCTTACCCGAAGCCTAACACTAACCCGTCCCCTAATCCTAAGCCGTGCGCTAACAATAACCCATACCCCAACATGTACGCTCAACTTAAACCGTTGTCGTACCCTAAACTGTCCCCATCCCCTAACCCTAACCCTAACCCTAACCCTAACACTTACCCGAAGCCTTACCCTAACCTGTCCCCTAATCCTAACCCGTATGCTAACACTAACCCGTACCCTAACACGTACGCTCACCCTAAAACGTTGTTGTACCCTAACCTTTGCCCTAAACCGTCCCCGTCCCCTAACCCTAACGCTAACCCTTACCCAAAGCCTTACCCTAACACGTCCCCTAATCCTAACCCGTACACTAACACTAAACCGTACCCTAACACGTACGCTCACTCTAAACCGTTGTCGTACCCTAACCTGTACCCTAAACCGTCCCGGTCCCCTAACCCTAACCCTAACCCTAACCCTTACCCGAAGCCTTACCATAACCTGTCCCCTAATCCTAAACCATACGCTAACACTAAGCCGTACCCTAACACGTATGCTCACCCTAAACAATTGTCGTACCCTAAACTGTACCCTCAACCATCCCCGTGCCCTAACCCTAACCCTAACCCTAACCCTAACCCTAAACCTTACCCGAAGCCTTACACTAACCCGTCCCCTAATCCTAAACCGTACGCTGACACTAACACGTAGCCTAACACGTACGCTCACCCTAAACCGTTTTCGTACACTAACCTGTACCCTAAACCGTGTCCGTCCCCTATACCTAACCCTAACCCTAACCCTAAACCTAACCCTTACCCGAAGCCTTACCCTTACCCGTCCCCTAATCCTAACCCGTACGCTAACAATAACACGTACCCTAAAACGTACGGTCACCCTGAACCATTGTCGTACCCTAAACTGTACCCTAAACCGTCCCCGTCCCTTAACCCTAACCCTAACCCTAACCCTAACCCTAAACCTTACCCGAAGCCTTAACATAACCCGTCCCCTAATCCTAACCCGTACACTAACATTAAATTGTAACCTAACACGTACGCTCACACTAAACCGTTGTCGTACCCTAACCTGTACGCTAATCCGTCCCCGTCCCCTAACCCTAACCGTAACCCTAACCCTATCACTAACGCTTACCCGAAGCCTAACACTAACCCGTCCCCTAATCCTAAGCCGTGCACTAACAGTAACCCATACCCCAACATGTTCGCTCAACCTAAACCGTTGTCGTGCCCTAAACTGTCCCCAACCCCTAACCCTAACCCCAACCCTAACCCTTACCCGAAGCCTTACCCTAACCCGTCCCCTAATCCTAACCCGTACGCTAACACTAACCCGTACCCTAACACGTACGCTCACCCTAAAACGTTGTCATACACTAACCTGTACCCTAAACCGTCCCCGTCCTCTAACCCTAACCCTAAACCTTACCCGAAGCCTTACCCTAACCCGTCCCCTAATCCTAACCCGTACGCTAACACTAACCCGTACCCTAACACGTACGCTCACCCTAAAACGTTGTCGTACACTAACCTGTACCCTAAACCGTCCCCGTGCCCTAACCCTAACCCTAAGCCTAACCCTACCACTAAACCTTACCCGAAGCCTTACACTAAACCGTCCCCTAATCCTAAACCATACGCTGACACTAACACATAGCCTAACACGTACGCTCACCCTAAACCGTTGTTGTACCCTAAACTGTACCGTAAACCGTGTCCATCCCCTAACTCTAACCCTAACCCTAACCCTAACCCTAACCCTAAACCTAACCCTTACCCGAAGCCTTACCCTAACCCGTCCCCTAATCCTAACCCGTACGCTAACACTTACCCGTACCCTAACACGTACGCTCACCCTAAACTGTTGTCGTACCCTAACCTGTTCTCTAAAGCTTCCCCATCCCCTAACCCTAAACCTAACCCTAACACTTACCCTTACCCTAACCTTTACCCGAAGCCTTACACTATCCCGTCCCCAATCCGAACCCGTAGGCTAACACTAACCCGTGCCCTAAAACGTACGCTCACCTAAACCGTTGTCGTACCCTAACCTGTACCCTAAAACGTCCCCTAACTGTAACCCTAACCCTAACCCTAACCCTTACCCGAAACATTACCCTAACCCGTCCCCTAATCCGAATCCGTACGCTAACACTAACCCATACCCTAACACGCACGCTCATCTAAACCGTTGTCGTACCCTAACATGTACCCTAAACCGTCCCGGTCTAATAACCCTAACCCTAACCCTAACCCTAGCTTTTACCCGAAGCCTTACCCTAACCGGTCCCCTAATCCGAACCCGTATGCTAACACTAACCCGTACCCTAACACGTACGCTCAACCTAAACTTTTGTCGTGCCCTAACCTGTACCCTAAACCGTCCCCATCCCCTAACCCTAACCCTAACCCTAACCCTAACCCTAACCCTTACCCGAAGCCTTACCCTAACCCGTCCCCTAATCCTAAACTGTACGCTGACACTAACACGTACCCTAACACGTACGATCACCCTAAACCGTTGTCGTAACCTAACCTGTACCCTAAACCGTCCCCGTCCCTGTCCCCTAACCATAACGCTAAGCCTAACCCTGAAGCTTACCCGAAGCCTTACCCTAACCCGTCCCCAATCCTAACCCGTACTGTAACACTAACCCGTACCCTAACACGTACACTCACCCTAAACCGTTGTCGTACCCTAACCTGTACCCTGAACCGTGTCCGTCCCCTAAACCTAACACTAAACCTAAACCTAACCCTAACCCTTACCCGAAGCCTTACCCTAACCCGTCCCCTAAACATGACCCGTACGAAAACACTAACACGTACCCTAACACGTACGGTCACCCTGAACCGTTGTCGTACACTAAACTGTACCCTAAACCGTCCCCGTCCCTTAACCCTAACCCTAACCCTAACCAAAACCCTAATCCTTACCCGAAGCCTTACCATAACCCGTCCCCTAATCCTAACCCATACATTAACACTAAACCGTAACCTAACACGTACGCTCAACCTAAACCGTTGTCGTACACTAATCTGTACCCTAAACCGTCCCTGTCCCCTACCCCTAACCATAACCCTAACGCTAACACTAACCCTTACCCGAAGCCTTACCCTAACCCGTACCCTAATCCTAACCCGTACGCTAACACTAACCCGTACACTAACACGTACGCTCACCGTAAACCGTTGTCGTACCCTAACTTGTAACCTAAACCGTCCCCGTCCCCTAACCCTAACCCTAACCCTAACCCTAACACTTACCCAAAGCCTTACCCTAACACGTCAACTAAACCTAAATCGTACGCTAACACTAACCCATGCCCTAACACGTACGCTCACCCTAAACCGTTGTCGTACACTAACCTGTACACTAAACTGTCCCTGTCCCCTAACCCTAACCCTAACCCTAACCATTACGCAAAGCTTTACCCTAACCCGTCCCCCAATCCTAAACCATACGCTAACACTAACCCGTACCCTAACATGTACGCTCACCGTAAACCGTTCTCGTACCCTAAACTGTTCCCTAAACCATCCTCGTCCCCTAACCCTAACCCTAACCCTAACCCTAACCCTAGCTTTTACCCGAAGCCTTACACTAACCGGTCCCCTAACCCTAACCCGTACGCTAACACTAAACAGTAACCTAACATGTACGCTCACCCTTAACCATTGTCGTACCCTAACCTATACCCTAAACCGTCCCCGTCCCCTAACCTAACCCTAACCCTAACCCTTACGTGAAGCCTTACCCTAACCTGTCCCCAATCCTAAACCGTACGCTGACACTAACGCGTACCCTAACACGGACGCTCACCCTAAAACATTGTCGTACACTAAACTGTACCCTAATCCGTCCCCGTCCCCGTCCCCGTCCCATAACCCTAACCCTAACCCAAACCCTAACACTAACCCTTACCCAAAGTCTTACACTAATCGGTCCCCTAATTCTAACCCGTATGCTAACACTAACCCGTACCCTAACACGTACTCTCACCCTAAACCGTTGTCGTACCCTAACCTATACCCTAAACCGTCCCCGTCCCCGTCCCCTATCCCTAACCCTAACCCTAAACCTGAAGCTTACCCGAAGCCTTACCCTAACCCGTCCCCTAATTCTAACCCGTACGGTAACACTAACCCATACCCTAACACGTACCCTCACCCTAAACGGTTGTCGTACCCTAACCTGTACCCTAAACCGTGTCCGTCCCCTAAACCTAACCCTAACCCTAACCCTAACCTTAACCCTTACCCGAAGCCTTACCCTAACCCGTCCCCTAATCCTAAACCGTACGCTAACACTAACACGTACCCTAACACTTACGGTCACACTGAACCATTGTCGTACCCTAAACTGTACCCTAAACCGTCCCCGTCCCTTAACCCTAACCCTAACCCTAACCCTAACCCTAACCCTAATCCTTACCCGAAGCCTTACCATAACCCGTCCCCTAATCCTAACCCGTACGCTAACACTAAACCATAACCTAACACGTACGCTCACACTAAACCGTTGTCGTACCCTAACCTGTACCCTAAACCGTCCCCGTCCCCTGACCCTAACCCTAACCCTAACCCTTACCCGAAGCCTTACCATAACCTGTCCCCTAATCCTAAACCATATGCTAACTCTAAGCCGTACCCTAACACGTATGCTCACCCTAAACAATTGTCATACCCTAAACTGTACCCTCAACCATCCCCGTGCCCTAACCCTAACCCTAACCCTAACCCTAACCCTAAACCTTACCCGAAGCCTTACACTAACCCGTCCCCTAATCCTAAACCGTACGCTGACACTAACACGTAGCCTAACATGTACGCTCACCCTAAACCGTTTTCGTACACTAACCTGTACCCTTAACCGTGTCCGTCCCCTATACCTAACCCTAACCCTAACCCTAAACCTAACCCTTACCCGAAGCCTTACCCTTACCCGTCCCCTAATCCTAACCCGTACGCTAACAATAACACGTACCCTAAAACGTACTGTCACCCTGAACCATTGTCGTACCCTAAACTGTACCCTAAACCGTCCCCGTCCCTTAACCCTAACCCTAACCCTAACCCTAACCCTAATCCTTACCCGAAGCCTTAACATAACCTGTCCCCTAATCCTAACCCGTACACTAACATTAAATTTTAACCTAACACGTACGCTCACACTAAACCGTTGTCGTACCCTAACCTGTACCCTAAACCGTCCCCGTCCCCTAACCCTAACCGTAACCCTAACCCTATCACTAACGCTTACCCGAAGCCTAACACTAACCCGTCCCCTAATCCTAAGCCGTGCACTAACAGTAACCCATACCCCAACATGTACGCTCAACCTAAACCGTTGTCGTACCCTAAAATGTCCCCATCCCCTAACCCTAACCCTAACCCTAACCCCAACCCTAACCCTTACCCGAAGCCTTACCCTAACCCGTCCCCTAATCCTAACCCGTACGCTAACACTAACCCGTACCCTAACACGTACGCTCACCCTAAAATGTTGTCGTACACTAACCTGTACCCTAAACCGTCCCCGTCCCCTAACCCTAACCCTAAACCTTACCTGAAGCCTTACCCTAACCCGTCCCCTAATGCTAACCCGTACGCTAACACTAACCCTTACTCTAACACGTTCGCTCACCCTAAACCGTGGACGTACCCTAACCTGTACCTTAAACCGTCCCCGTCCCCTAACCCTAACCCGAACCCTAACACTAACCCTTACCCGAATACTTAACCTAACCTGTCCCCTACTCCTAACCCGTACGCTAACACTAACCCGTACCCTAACACGTACGCTCACCTTAAACCACTGTCATACCCTAACCTGTACCCTAAACAGTCCCCGTCCCCTAACCCTAACCCTAAACCTAACCCTTACCTGAAGCCTTACACTAAACCGTACCCTAATCCTAACCCGTACGCTATCACTAAACCATACCCTGAGACGTACGCTCACCCTAAAAGGTTGTCGTACTCTAACCTGTACCCTACACCGTCCCCTAACCCTAACCCTAACCCTTACCCGAAGCCTTACCCTAACCCGTCCCCTAATCCTAAACCGTACGCTAACACTAACCCGTGCCCTAACACATACGCTCACCCTAAAGCGTTGTCGTACCCTAAGCTGTACCCTAAACCGTCCCTGTCCCCGTCCCCTAACCCTAAACCTAACCCTAACCGTAACACTTACCCGAAGCCTTACCCTAACACGTCCCCTAATCCTAACCCGTATGCTAACACTAACCCGTACCCTAACACGTACGCTCACCCTAAACCATTGTCTTAACCTAAACTGTACCCTAAACCGTCCCCGTCCCCGTCCCCTAAACCTAACCCTAACCCTAACCCTAACCATTCCCCGAAGCCTTACCCTAACCGTCCCCTAATCCTAACCCGTACGCTCACACTAACCCGTGACCTAACACGTACGCTCACCCTGAACCGTTGTCGTACCCTAACCTGTACCCTAAACCGTCCCCATCCCCTAAACCTAACCCTAACCTCACCCTAATCCTAACCCTTACCCAAAGCCTTACCCTAACCCGTCCCCTAATCCTAACCCGTACACTAACACTAACCCATGCCCTAAAACATACGCTCAACCTAAACCGTTGTCGTACCCTAACCTGTACCCTAAACCGTCCCCGTGCCCTAACCCTAACCCTAACCCTAACCCTAACCCTAAATCTAACCCTTACCCGAAGCCTTACCCTAACCCGTCCCCTAAGCCTAACCCGTACGCTAACAATAACACATACCCTAAAACGTACGGTCACCCTGAACCATTGTCGTACCCTAAACTCTACCCTAAACCTTCCCCGTCCCTTAACCCTAACCCTAACCCTAACCCTAACCCTAACCCTAATCCTTTCCCGAAGCCTTAACATAACCCGTCTCCTAATCCTAACCCGTACGCTAATATTAAATCGTAACCTAACACGTACGTTCACACTAAACCGTTGTCGTACCCTAACCTGTACCCTAAACCGTCCCTGTCCCCTAACCCTAACCGTAACCCTAACCCTAACACTAACCCTTACCCGGAGCCTAACACTAAACCGTCCCCTAATCCTAACTCGTACACTAACACTAAACCGTGCCCTAAAACATACGCTCAACCTAAACCGTTGTCGTACACTAACCTGTACCCTAAACCGTCCCCGTGCCCTAACCCTAACCCTAAGCCTAACCCTACCACTAAACCTTACCCGAAGCCTTACACTAAACCGTCCCCTAATCCTAAACCATACGCTGACACTAACACATAGCCTAACACGTACGCTCACCCTAAACCGTTGTCATACCCTAAACTGTACCGTAAACCGTGTCCATCCCCTAACCCTAACCCTAACCCTAACCCTAACCCTAACCCTTACCCGAAGCCTTACCCTAACCCGTCCCCTAATCCTAACCCGTACGCTAACACTAACCCGTACCCTAACACGTACGCTCACCCTAAACTGTTGTCGTACCCTAACCTGTTCTCTAAATCTTCCCCATCCCCTAACCCTAAACCTAACCCTAACACTTACCCTTACCCTAACCTTTACCCGAAGCCTTACACTATCCCGTCCCCAATCCGAACCCGTAGGCTAACACTAACCCGTGCCCTAAAACGTACGCTCACCTAAACCGTTGTCGTACCCTAACCTGTACCCTAAAACGTCCCCTAACTGTAACCCTAACCCTAACCCTAACCCTTACCCGAAACATTACCCTAACCCGTCCCCTAATCCGATTCAGTACGCTAACACTAACCCGTACCCTAACACGTACACCCACCCTAAAACGTTGTCGTCCCCTAACCTGTACCCTAAACCATCCCTGTCCCCTACCCTAACCCTAACACTAACCCTAACCCTAACCCTTACCCAAAGCCTTACCCTAACATGTCACCTAATCCTAACCCGTACGCTAACACTAACCCGTGCCCTAACACGTACGGTCACCCTAAACCTTTGTCGTACCCTAACCTATACCCTAAACCGTCCCTGTCCCCATCCCCTAACCCTAAACCTAAACCTAACACTAACCCTTACCCAAGGCCTTACCCTAACCCATCCCCTAATCCTAACCCGTATGCTAACACTAACCCGTACCCTAACACGTACACTCACCCTAAACCGTTGTCCTACCCTAACCTGTACCGTAAACCGTCCCCGTCCCCTAACCGTAACACTAACCCTAAACCTTACCCTTACCCAAAGCCTTACCCTAACCCATCACCTAATCCTAACCCGTACGCTAACACTAACACGTGCCCTAACACGTACGCTCACCCTAAACCGTTGTTGTACCCTAACCTGAACCCTAAACCGCCCCATCCCCTAACCCTAACCCTAAACCTAACCCTAATCCTAACCCTTACCCGAAGCCTTACCCTAACCCGTCCCATAATCATAACCCGTACGCTAACACTAACCCGTACCCTAACACGTACGCTCACCCTAAAACGTTGTCGTACACTAACCTGTACCCTAAACCGTCCCCGTCCCCTAACCCTAACCCTAAACCTTACCTGAAGCCTTACCCTAACCCGTCCCCTAATGCTAACCCGTACGCTAACACTAATCCTTACTCTAACACGTTCGCTCACCCTAAACCGTGGACGTACCCTAACCTGTACCTTAAACCGTCCCCGTCCCCTAACCCTAACCCGAACCCTAACACTAACCCTTACCCGAATACTTAACCTAACCTGTCCCCTACTCCTAACCCGTACGCTAACACTAACCCGTACCCTAACACGTACGCTCACCTTAAACCACTGTCATACCCTAACCTGTACCCTAAACAGTCCCCGTCCCCTAACCCTAACCCTAAACCTAACCCTTACCTGAAGCCTTACACTAAACCGTACCCTAATCCTAACCCGTACGCTATCACTAAACCATACCCTGAGACGTACGCTCACCCTAAAAGGTTGTCGTACTCTAACCTGTACCCTACACCGTCCCCTAACCCTAACCCTAACCCTTACCCGAAGCCTTACCCTAACCCGTCCCCTAATCCTAAACCGTACGCTAACACTAACCCGTGCCCTAACACATACGCTCACCCTAAAGCGTTGTCGTACCCTAACCTGTACCCTAAACCGTCCCTGTCCCCGTCCCCTAACCCTAAACCTAACCCTAACCGTAACACTTACCCGAAGCCTTACCCTAACACGTCCCCTAATCCTAACCCGTATGCTAACACTAACCCGTACCCTAACACGTACGCTCACCCTAAACCATTGTCCTAACCTAACCTGTACCCTAAACCGTCCCCGTCCCCGTCCCCTAAACCTAACCCTAACCCTAACCCTAACCATTCCCCGAAGCCTTACCCTAACCGTCCCCTAATCCTAACCCGTACGCTCACACTAACCCGTGCCCTAACACGTACGCTCACCCTGAACCGTTGTCGTACCCTAACCTGTACCCTAAACCGTCCCCATCCCCTAAACCTAACCCTAACCTCACCCTAATCCTAACCCTTACCCAAAGCCTTACCCTAACCCGTCCCCTAATCCTAACCCGTACACTAACAGTAACCCGTGCCCTAAAACATACGCTCAACCTAAACCGTTGTCGTACCCTAACCTGTACCCTAAACCGTCCCCGTGCCCTAACCCTAACCCTAACCCTAACCCTAACCCTAAATCTAACCCTTACCCGAAGCCTTACCCTAACCCGTCCCCTAATCCTAACCCGTACGCTAACAATAACACATACCCTAAAACGTACGGTCACCCTGAACCATTGTCGTACCCTAAAATCTACCCTAAACCTTCCCCGTCCCTTAACCCTAACCCTAACCCTAACCCTAATCCTTTCCCGAAGCCTTAACATAACCCGTCTCCTAATCCTAACCCGTACGCTAATATTAAATCGTAACCTAACACGTACGCTCACACTAAACCGTTGTCGTACCCTAACCTGTACCCTAAACCGTCCCTGTCCCCTAACCCTAACCGTAACCCTAACCCTAACACTAACCCTTACCCGGAGCCTAACACTAAACCGTCCCCTAATCCTAACTCGTACACTAACACTAAACCGTGCCCTAAAACATACGCTCAACCTAAACCGTTGTCGTACCCTAACCTGTACCCTAAACCGTCCCCGTGCCCTAACCCTAACCCTAAGCCTAACCCTACCACTAAAACTTACCCGAAGCCTTACACTAAACCGTCCCCTAATCCTAAACCATACGCTGACACTAACACATAGCCTAACACGTACGCTCACCCTAAACCGTTGTCGTACACTAAACTGTACCGTAAACCGTGTCCATCCCCTAACCCTAACCCTAACCCTAACCCTAACCCTAACCCTTACCCGAAGCCTTACCCTAACCCGTCCCCTAATCCTAACCCGTACGCTAACACTAACCCGTACCCTAACACGTACGCTCACCCTAAACTGTTGTCGTACCCTAACCTGTTCTCTAAATCTTCCCCATCCCCTAACCCTAAACCTAACCCTAACACTTACCCTTACCCTAACCTTTACCCGAAGCCTTACACTATCCCGTCCCCAATCCGAACCCGTAGGCTAACACTAACCCGTGCCCTAAAACGTACGCTCACCTAAACCGTTGTCGTACCCTAACCTGTACCCTAAAACGTCCCCTAACTGTAACCCTAACCCTAACCCTAACCCTTACCCGAAACATTACCCTAACCCGTCCCCTAATCCGATTCAGTACGCTAACACTAACCCGTACCCTAACACGTACACCCACCCTAAAACGTTGTCGTCCCCTAACCTGTACCCTAAACCATCCCCGTCCCCTACCCTAACCCTAACACTAACCCTAACCCTAACCCTTACCCAAAGCCTTACCCTAACATGTCACCTAATCCTAACCCGTACGCTAACACTAACCCGTGCCCTAACACGTACGGTCACCCTAAACCTTTGTCGTACCCTAACCTATACCCTAAACCGTCCCTGTCCCCATCCCCTAACCCTAAACCTAAACCTAACACTAACCCTTACCCAAGGCCTTACCCTAACCCATCCCCTAATCCTAACCCGTATGCTAACACTAACCCGTACCCTAACACGTACACTCACCCTAAACCATTGTCCTACCCTAACCTGTACCGTAAACCGTCCCCGTCCCCTAACCGTAACACTAACCCTAAACCTTACCCTTACCCAAAGCCTTACCCTAACCCATCACCTAATCCTAACCCGTACGCTAACACTAACACGTGCCCTAACACGTACGCTCACCCTAAACCGTTGTTGTACCCTAACCTGTACCCTAAACCGCCCCATCCCCTAACCCTAACCCTAAACCTAACCCTAATCCTAACCCTTACCCGAAGCCTTACCCTAACCCGTCCCATAATCATAACCCGTACGCTAACACTAACCCGTGCCCTAACACGTAGGCTCACCATAAATCATTGTCGTACCCTAACCTGTACCCTAAACCATCCCCATCCCCGTCCCCGTCTCCTAACCCTAACCCGAACCCTAACCCTAACCCTTACCCGAAGACTTACCCTAACCTGTCCCCTAATCCTAACACTTACGCTAACACTAACCCTTGCCCTAACATGTACACTCACCCTAAACCGTTGTCTTACCCTAACCTGTACCCTAAACCGTCCCTGTACCCTAACCCTAACCCTAACCCTAACCCTAAACCGAACCCTTACCCGAAGCCTTCCCCTAACCCGTCCCCTAATCCTAAACCTTACGCTAACCCTAACCCGTGCCCTAGCACGTACGCTCACCTTAAACTGCTGTCGTACCCTAAACTGTACCCTAAACCGTCCCCGTCCCCTAACCCTAACCCTAACCCTAAACCTTACCCGAAGCCTTCCCCTAACCCGTCCCCTAATCCTAACCCGTACGCTAACTCTAAGCCATACCCTAACACGTACGCTCACCCTAAACCGTTCTCGTACACTAACCTGTAACCTAAACTGTCCCCGTCCCCTAACCCTAACCCTAACCCTTACCCGAAGCCTTACCTTAACCCGTCCTCTAATCCTAACCCGTACGCTAACAGTAAACTGTGCCCTAACATGTACGCTGAACCTAAACCATTGTCCTACACTAACCTGTACCCTAAACCGTCCCCCTCCCCTAACCCTAACCCTAACCCTAACCCTAAACCTAACCCTTACCCGAAGCCTTACCATAACCCGTCCTCTAATCCTAACCCGTACGCTAACAGTAAACTGTGCCCTAACATGTACGCTGAACCTAAACCATTGTCCTACCCTAACCTGTACCCTAAACCGTCCCCCTCCCCTAACCCTAACCCTAACCCTAACCCTAACCCTTACACCAAGCCTTACCCTAACCCGTGCTCTAATCCTAACCCGTACGCTAACACTAACCCATACCCTAACACGTACGCTCACCCTAAACCGCTGTCATACACTAACCTGCACCCTAAACCGTCCCCGTCCCCGTCCCCGTCCCCTAACCCTAACCATAAACCTAACCCTTACCCGAAGCCTTACCCTAACCCGTCCCCTAATCCTAACCGTACGCTAACACTAATCCGTGCCCTAACACGTACGCTCACCCTAAAACGTTGTCGTACACTAACCTGTACCCTAAACCGTCTCCCTCCCCTAACCCTAACCCTAACCCTAACCCTAACCCTTACACCAAGCCTTACCCTAACCCGTGCTCTAATCCTAACCCGTACGCTAACACTAACCCATACCCTAACACGTACGCTCACCCTAAACCGCTGTCATACACTAACCTGCACCCTAAACCGTCCCCGTCCCCGTCCCCGTCCCCTAACCCTAACCATAAACCTAACCCTTACCCGAAGCCTTACCCTAACCCGTCCCCTAATCCTAACCGTACGCTAACACTAATCCGTGCCCTAACACGTACGCTCACCCTAAAACGTTGTCGTACACTAACCTGTACCCTAAACCGTTCCTGTCCCTGTACCCTAACCCTAACCCTAACCCAAACCCTAACCCTTACCCGAAGCCTTACACTAACCCATCCCATAATCCTAAACTCTACGCTAACACTAACCCGTGCCCTAACACGTACGCTCACCCTAAACCGTTGTCGTACATTAACCTGTACCCTAAATCGTCCCTGTCCCCTAACCCTAACCCTAACCCTAATCCTTACCCGAACCCTTACCCTAACTCGTCCCCTAATTCTAACCCGTATGCTAACACTAAACTGTATCCTAACAGATACGCTCACCCTAAAACTTTGTCGTACACTAAGCTGTACCCAAAATCGTCCCCGTCCCCTAACCCTAAACCTAACCCTTACACAAAGCCTTACCCTAACCCGTCCCCTAATCCTAACCCGTACGCTAACACTAACCCGTAACCTAACCCGTATGCTCAACCTAAACCGTTCTCGTACACTAACCTGTACCCTAAACCGTCCCGTCCCGGTCCCCTAAACCTAGCCCTTACCCGAAACCTTACCCTAACATGTCCCCTATTCCTAACCCGTACGCTAACACTATCCCGTACCCTTACACGTACGCTCACCTTAAAACGTTGTCGTACACTAACCTGTAACCTAAACCGTCTCCGTCCCCTAACCCTAACCCTAAACCTAGCCCTAAACCTAAACCTTACCCCAAGCCTTACCCTAACCCGACCCTTAATCCTAACCCGTACGCTGACACTAACCCATACCCTAACACGCACGCTCACCCTAAAACTTTGTCGTACCCTAACATGTACCCTAAACCGTCCCCGTCCCCTAACCCTAACCCTAACCCTAACCCTAACACTTACCCGAAGCATTACACTAACCCGTCCCCTAATCCTAATCCGTACGCTAACACTAACCCGTGTCCTAACACGTACCCTCACCCTAAACCGTTGTCGTACCCTAACCTGTACCCTAAACCGTCACCGTCCCATAGCCCTAACCCTAACCCTAACCCTTACGCGAAGCCTTACCCTAACCCGTCCCCAATCCTAACCCGTACGCTAATACTAACAAGTACCCTAACACATACACTCACCCTAAACTGTTGTCGTACACTAACCTGTAACCTAAACCGTCCCCGTCCCCTAACCCTAAACCTAACCCTAACCCTAACCCTAACCCTTACCCGAAGCCTTACCCTAATCTGTCCCCTAATCCTAACCCGTATGCTAACACTAACCCTTGCCCTAACACGTACACTCACCCTAAACCATTGTCGTACCCTAACCTGTACCCTGAACCGTCCCTGTACCCTAACCCTAACCCTAACTCTAACCCTAACCCTAACCCTAACACTTACCCGAAGCCTTACCCTAACCCGTCCCATAATCCTAACCCGTACGCTAACACTAACCCGTACCCTAACACGTACGCTCACCCTAAATCCTTTTCGTACCCTAACCTGTACCCTAAACCATCCCCGTACCCTAAACCTAACACTAACACTATCCCTAACCCTTACCCGAAGCCTTACCCTAACTCGGCCCCCAATTCTAAACCATACGCTAACACTAACCCGTACCCTAACACGTATGCTCACCCTAAAACTTTGTCGTAGCCTAACCTGTACCCTAAGTCGTCCCCTTCCCCTAAGACTAACCCTAACCCTAATACTTACCCGAAGCCTTACCCTAAACCATCCCCTAATCCTAACCCATACGCTAACACTAACCCGTGCCCTAAAACGAATGCTCACCCTAAACTGCTGTCGTACACTAACCTGTACCCTAAACCGTCCCCGTCCCCGTCCCCTAACCCTAACCCTAAACCTAACCCTTACCCGAAGCCTTACCCAAACCCGTCCCCTAATCCTAACCCGTACGCTAACACTAACCCGTGCCCTAACAGGTACGCTCACCCTAAAGTGTGGTCGTACCCTAACCTGTACACTAAACCGTCCCCGTCCCCGTTCCCTAACCCTAACCCTATCCCAAACCCTACCCCTTACCCGAAGCCTTACCCTAACCCGTCCCATAATCCTAAATAATACGCTAAAACTACCCCATGCCCTAACACATACGCTCACCCTAAACCGTTGTCGTACCCTAACCTGTACCCTAAACCGTCCCTGTAGCCTAACCCTAACCCTAACCCTAACCCTAACCCTTACCCGAAGCCTTACCCTAACCCGTCCCATAATCCTACCCCGTACGCTAACACTAACCCGTACCCTAACACGTACGCTCACCCTAAACCGTTGTCGTACCATAACCTGTACCTAACCGTCCCCGTCCCCGTCCCCTAAACTTAACCCTAAACCTCACCCTTACCCGTAGCCTTACCCTAACCCGTCCCCTATTCCTAAGCTATACGCTAACTCTAACCCGTACCCTAACATGTACGCTCACCCTAAAGAGTTGTCGTACACTAACCTCTACCCTAAACCGTCCCCGTCCCCGTCCCCTAACCCTAACCCTAACCCTAACCCTTACCCGAAGCCTTACCCTAACAAGTCCCCAATCCTACCCGTACGCTAACACTAACACATACCCTAACACGTACGCTCACCCTAAACCGTTGTCGTACCCTAGCCTATACCCTAAACAGTCCCCGTACCCTAACCCTAACCCTAACCCTAACCCTTACCCGAAGCCTTACCCTAACCCGTCCCCTAATCCTAACCCGTACGCTAACACTAAACCTTACCCTAACATGTACGCACACTCTAAACAGTTGTCATATCCTATCCTGTACCCTAAACCTTCCCCGTGCCCGTCCCCTAACCCTAACCCTAACCCTTACCCGAAGCCTTACCCTAACCTGTCCCCTAATCCTAACCCGTACGCTAACACTAACCCTTACCCTAACACGTACGCACACCCTAAACTGTTGTCAAATCCTATCCTGTACCCTAAACCTTCCCCGTTCCTGCCCCCTAACCCTAACCCTAACCCTTACCCGAAGCCTTACCCTAACCTGTCCCCTAATCCTAACCCGTACGCTAACACTAACCCATGCCCTAACACATACGCTCACCCTAAAGCGTTGTCGTACCCTAACCTGTACCCTAAACCGTCCCCGTCCCCTAACCCTAACACTAACCTTAATACTAACCATTACCCGAAGCCTTCCGTTAACCCGCCCCCTAATCCTAACCCGTACGCTAATCCTAACCCGTACCCTAACACGTACGCTCACCCTAAACCGTTGTCGTGCCCTAAACTGTACCCTGAACCGTCCCCATCCCCAAACCCTAACCCTAACCCTTAACCGAAGCCTTACACTAACCTGTCCCCTAATCCTAACCCGTACGCTAACACTAACCCGTACCCTAACACATAGGCTCACTCTAAACCGTTCTCGTACACTAACCTGTACCCTAAACCGTCCCCATCCCCTAACCCTAACCCTAACCCTTACCCGGAGCCTTACCCTAACCCGTCCTCTAATCCTAACCCGTACGCTAACACTAACCCGTACCCTAACATGTTCGCTCACCCTAAAACTTTATCTTAAACTAAGCTGTACCTTAAACAGTCCCCGTAGCCTAAACATAACCGTAACCCTAACCCTAACACTAACACTTACCCGAAGGCTTACCCTAACCCGTCCCCTAATTCTAAACCGTACGCTAACACTAACCCGTACCCTAACACGTACGCTCACCCTAAACCGTTGCCGTAGCCTAACCTGTACCCTAAACCCTCCCCATGCCCTAACACTTACCCTAAACCTAACCCTAACCCTAACCCTTACCCGAAGCCTTACCCTAACCCATCACCTAATCGGAACCCGTACGCTAACACTAAACCCTACCCTATCACGTACGCTCACCCTAAACCGTTATTGTACCCTAACCTGTACCCGAAACCCTCCCCATCCCCTAACCCTAACCCTAAACCTAACCCTAACCCTAACCCTTACCCGAAGCTTATCCTAACCCGTCCCCTAATGCTAACCCGTTCGCTAACACTAACACATACCCTACCACGTACGCTCACCCTAAAGCATTGTTGTACCCTAACGTGTACCCTAAACCGTTCCTGTGCCCTAACCCTAACCCTAAACCTAACCATTACGCAAAGCTTTACCCTAACCCGTCCCCCAATCCTAAACCATACGCTAACACTAACCCGTACCCTAACATGTACGCTCACCCTAAACTGTTCTCGTACCCTAAACTGTTCCCTAAACCATCCTCGTCCCCTAACCCTAACCCTAACCCTAACACTAACCCTAGCTTTTACCCGAAGCCTTACACTAACCGGTCCCCTAACCCTAGCCCGTACGCTAACACTAACCAGTACCCTAACATGTACGCTCACCCTTAACCATTGTCGTACCCTAACCTATACCCTAAACCGTCCCCGTCCCCTAACCTAACCCTAACCCTAACCCTTACGTAAAGCCTTACCCTAACCTGTCCCCTAATCCTAAACCGTACGCTGACACTAACGCGTACCCTAACACGGACGCTCACCCTGAAACATTGTCGTACACTAAACTGTACCCTAATCCGTCCCCGTCCCCGTCCCCGTCCCCTAACCCTAACCCTAACCCAAACCCTAACACTAACCCTTACCCAAAGCCTTACCCTAATCGGTCCCCTAATTCTAACCCGTATGCTAACACTAACCCGTACCCTAACACGTACTCTCACCCTAAACAGTTGTCGTACCCTAACCTATACCCTAAACCGTCCCCGTCCCCGTCCCCTATCCCTAACCCTAACCCTAAACCTGAAGCTTACCCGAAGCCTTACCCTAACCCGTCCCCTAATTCTAACCCGTACGGTAACACTAACCCATACCCTAACACGTACGCTCACCCTAAACGGTTGTCGTACCCTAAACCGTGTCCGTCCCCTAAACCTAACCCTAACCCTAACCCTAACCTTAACCCTTACCCGAAGCCTTACCGAACCCGTCCCCTAATCCTAACCCGTACGCTAACACTAACACGTACCCTAACACTTACGGTCACCCTGAACCATTGTCGTATCCTAAACTGTACCCTAAACCGTCCCCGTCCCTTAACCCTAACCCTAACCCTAACCCTAACCCTAACCCTAATCCTTACCCGAAGCCTTACCATAACCCGTAACCTAATCCTAACCCGTACGCTAACACTAAACCGTAACCTAACACGTACGCTCACACTAAACCGTTGTCGTACCCTAACCTGTACCCTAAACCGTCCCTGGCCCCTAACCCTAACCCTAACACTAACCCTTACCCGAAGCCTAACACTAACCCGTCCCCTAATCCTAAGCCGTGCGCTAACAATAACCCATACCCCAACATGTACGCTCAACTTAAACCGTTGTCGTACCCTAAACTGTCCCCATCCCCTAACCCTAACCCTAACCCTAACCCTAACCCTTACCCGAAGCCTTACCCTAACCTGTCCCCTAATCCTAACCCGTATGCTAACACTAACCCGTACCCTAACACGTACGCTCACCCTAAAACTTTGTGGTACCCTAACCTTTGCCCTAAACCGTCCCCGTCCCCTAACCCTAACGCTAACCCTTACCCAAAGCCTTACCCTAACACGTCCCCTAATCCTAACCCGTACACTAACACTAAACCGTACCCTAACACGTACGCTCACTCTAAACCGTTGTCGTACCCTAACCTGTACCCTAAACCGTCCCCGTCCCCTAACCCTAACCCTAACCCTAACCCTTACCCGAAGCCTTACCATAACCTGTCCCCTAATCCTAAACCATACGCTAACACTAAGCCGTACCCTAACACGTATGCTCACCCTAAACAATTGTCGTACCCTAAACTGTACCCTCAACCATCCCCGTGCCCTAACCCTAACCCTAACCCTAACCCTAACCCTAAACCTTACCCGAAGCCTTACACTAACCCGTCCCCTAATCCTAAACCGTACGCTGACACTAACACGTAGCCTAACACGTACGCTCACCCTAAACCGTTTTCGTACACTAACCTGTACCCTAAACCGTGTCCGTCCCCTATACCTAACCCTAACCCTAACCCTAAACCTAACCCTTACCCGAAGCCTTACCCTTACCCGTCCCCTAATCCTAACCCGTACGCTAACAATAACACGTACCCTAAAACGTACGGTCACCCTGAACCATTGTCGTACCCTAAACTGTACCCTAAACCGTCCCCGTCCCTTAACCCTAACCCTAACCCTAACCCTAACCCTAAACCTTACCCGAAGCCTTAACATAACCCGTCCCCTAATCCTAACCCGTACACTAACATTAAATTGTAACCTAACACGTACGCTCACACTAAACCGTTGTCGTACCCTAACCTGTACCCTAATCCGTCCCCGTCCCCTAACCCTAACCGTAACCCTAACCCTATCACTAACGCTTACCCGAAGCCTAACACTAACCCGTCCCCTAATCCTAAGCCGTGCACTAACAGTAACCCATACCCCAACATGTTCGCTCAACCTAAACCGTTGTCGTGCCCTAAACTGTCCCCAACCCCTAACCCTAACCCCAACCCTAACCCTTACCCGAAGCCTTACCCTAACCCGTCCCCTAATCCTAACCCGTACGCTAACACTAACCCGTACCCTAACACGTACGCTCACCCTAAAACGTTGTCGTACACTAACCTGTACCCTAAACCGTCCCCGTCCCCTAACCCTAACCCTAAACCTTACCCGAAGCCTTACCCTAACCCGTCCCCTAATCCTAACCCGTACGCTAACACTAACCCGTACCCTAACACGTACGCTCACCCTAAAACGTTGTCGTACACTAACCTGTACCCTAAACCGTCCCCGTGCCCTAACCCTAACCCTAAGCCTAACCCTACCACTAAACCTTACCCGAAGCCTTACACTAAACCGTCCCCTAATCCTAAACCATACGCTGACACTAACACATAGCCTAACACGTACGCTCACCCTAAACCGTTGTTGTACCCTAAACTGTACCGTAAACCGTGTCCATCCCCTAACTCTAACCCTAACCCTAACCCTAACCCTAAACCTAACCCTTACCCGAAGCCTTACCCTAACCCGTCCCCTAATCCTAACCCGTACGCTAACACTTACCCGTACCCTAACACGTACGCTCACCCTAAACTGTTGTCGTACCCTAACCTGTTCTCTAAAGCTTCCCCATCCCCTAACCCTAAACCTAACCCTAACACTTACCCTTACCCTAACCTTTACCCGAAGCCTTACACTATCCCGTCCCCAATCCGAACCCGTAGGCTAACACTAACCCGTGCCCTAAAACGTACGCTCACCTAAACCGTTGTCGTACCCTAACCTGTACCCTAAAACGTCCCCTAACTGTAACCCTAACCCTAACCCTAACCCTTACCCGAAACATTACCCTAACCCGTCCCCTAATCCGAATCCGTACGCTAACACTAACCCATACCCTAACACGCACGCTCATCTAAACCGTTGTCGTACCCTAACATGTACCCTAAACCGTCCCGGTCTAATAACCCTAACCCTAACCCTAACCCTAGCTTTTACCCGAAGCCTTACCCTAACCGGTCCCCTAATCCGAACCCGTATGCTAACACTAACCCGTACCCTAACACGTACGCTCAACCTAAACTTTTGTCGTGCCCTAACCTGTACCCTAAACCGTCCCCATCCCCTAACCCTAACCCTAACCCTAACCCTAACCCTAACCCTTACCCGAAGCCTTACCCTAACCCGTCCCCTAATCCTAAACTGTACGCTGACACTAACACGTACCCTAACACGTACGATCACCCTAAACCGTTGTCGTAACCTAACCTGTACCCTAAACCGTCCCCGTCCCCGTCCCCTAACCATAACGCTAAGCCTAACCCTGAAGCTTACCCGAAGCCTTACCCTAACCCGTCCCCAATCCTAACCCGTACTGTAACACTAACCCATACCCTAACACGTACACTCACCCTAAACCGTTGTCGTACCCTAACCTGTACCCTGAACCGTGTCCGTCCCCTAAACCTAACACTAAACCTAAACCTAACCCTAACCCTTACCCGAAGCCTTACCCTAACCCGTCCCCTAAACATGACCCGTACGAAAACACTAACACGTACCCTAACACGTACGGTCACCCTGAACCGTTGTCGTACACTAAACTGTACCCTAAACCGTCCCCGTCCCTTAACCCTAACCCTAACCCTAACCAAAACCCTAATCCTTACCCGAAGCCTTACCATAACCCGTCCCCTAATCCTAACCCATACATTAACACTAAACCGTAACCTAACACGTACGCTCAACCTAAACCGTTGTCGTACACTAATCTGTACCCTAAACCGTCCCTGTCCCCTACCCCTAACCATAACCCTAACGCTAACACTAACCCTTACCCGAAGCCTTACCCTAACCCGTACCCTAATCCTAACCCGTACGCTAACACTAACCCGTACACTAACACGTACGCTCACCGTAAACCGTTGTCGTACCCTAACTTGTAACCTAAACCGTCCCCGTCCCCTAACCCTAACCCTAACCCTAACCCTAACACTTACCCAAAGCCTTACCCTAACACGTCAACTAAACCTAAATCGTACGCTAACACTAACCCATGCCCTAACACGTACGCTCACCCTAAACCGTTGTCGTACACTAACCTGTACACTAAACTGTCCCTGTCCCCTAACCCTAACCCTAATCCTAACCCTAACCATTACGCAAAGCTTTACCCTAACCCGTCCCCCAATCCTAAACCATACGCTAACACTAACCCGTACCCTAACATGTACGCTCACCGTAAACCGTTCTCGTACCCTAAACTGTTCCCTAAACCATCCTCGTCCCCTAACCCTAACCCTAACCCTAACCCTAACCCTAGCTTTTACCCGAAGCCTTACACTAACCGGTCCCCTAACCCTAACCCGTACGCTAACACTAAACAGTAACCTAACATGTACGCTCACCCTTAACCATTGTCGTACCCTAACCTATACCCTAAACCGTCCCCATCCCCTAACCTAACCCTAACCCTAACCCTTACGTGAAGCCTTACCCTAACCTGTCCCCTAATCCTAAACCGTACGCTGACACTAACACGTACCCTAACACGGACGCTCACCCTAAAACATTGTCGTACACTAAACTGTACCCTAATCCGTCCCCGTCCCCGTCCCCGTCCCATAACCCTAACCCTAACCCAAACCCTAACACTAACCCTTACCCAAAGCCTTACACTAATCGGTCCCCTAATTCTAACCCGTATGCTAACACTAACCCGTACCCTAACACGAACTCTCACCCTAAACCGTTGTCGTACCCTAACCTATACCCTAAACCGTCCCCGTCCCCGTCCCCTATCCCTAACCCTAACCCTAAACCTGAAGCTTACCCGAAGCCTTACCCTAACCCGTCCCCTAATTCTAACCCGTACGGTAACACTAACCCATACCCTAACACGTACCCTCACCCTAAACGGTTGTCGTACCCTAACCTGTACCCTAAACCGTGTCCGTCCCCTAAACCTAACCCTAACCCTAACCCTAACCTTAACCCTTACCCGAAGCCTTACCCTAACCCGTCCCCTAATCCTAACCCGTACGCTAACACTAACACGTACCCTAACACTTACGGTCACACTGAACCATTGTCGTACCCTAAACTGTACCCTAAACCGTCCCCGTCCCTTAACCCTAACCCTAACCCTAACCCTAACCCTAACCCTAATCCTTACCCGAAGCCTTACCATAACCCGTCCCCTAATCCTAACCCGTACGCTAACACTAAACCGTAACCTAACACGTACGCTCACACTAAACCTTTGTCGTACCCTAACCTGTACCCTAAACCGTCCATGGCCCCTAACCCTAACCCTAACACTAACCCTTACCCGAAGCCTAACACTAACCCGTCCCCTAATCCTAAGCCGTGCGCTAACAATAACCCATACCCCAACATGTACGCTCAACCTAAACCGTTGTCGTAACCTAAACTGTCCCCATCCCCTAACCCTAACCCTAACCCTAAACCTAACACTTACCCGAAGCCTTACCCTAACCCGTCCCCTAATCCTAACCCGTATGCTAACACTAACCCGTACCCTAACACGTACGCTCACCCTAAAACGTTGTTGTACCCTAACCTTTGCCCTAAACCGTCCCCGTCCCCATCCCCTAACACTAACGCTAACCCTTACCCAAAGCCTTACCCTAACACGTCCCCTAATCCTAACCCGTACGCTAACACTAAACCGTACCCTAACACGTACGCTCACTCTAAACCGTTGTCGTACCCTAACCTGTACCCTAAACCGTCCCCGTCCCCTGACCCTAACCCTAACCCTAACCCTTACCCGAAGCCTTACCATAACCTGTCCCCTAATCCTAAACCATATGCTAACTCTAAGCCGTACCCTAACACGTATGCTCACCCTAAACAATTGTCATACCCTAAACTGTACCCTCAACCATCCCCGTGCCCTAACCCTAACCCTAACCCTAACCCTAACCCTAAACCTTACCCGAAGCCTTACACTAACCCGTCCCCTAATCCTAAACCGTACGCTGACACTAACACGTAGCCTAACATGTACGCTCACCCTAAACCGTTTTCGTACACTAACCTGTACCCTAAACCGTGTCCGTCCCCTATACCTAACCCTAACCCTAACCCTAAACCTAACCCTTACCCGAAGCCTTACCCTTACCCGTCCCCTAATCCTAACCCGTACGCTAACAATAACACGTACCCTAAAACGTACTGTCACCCTGAACCATTGTCGTACCCTAAACTGTACCCTAAACCGTCCCCGTCCCTTAACCCTAACCCTAACCCTAACCCTAATCCTTACCCGAAGCCTTAACATAACCTGTCCCCTAATCCTAACCCGTACACTAACATTAAATTGTAACCTAACACGTACGCTCACACTAAACCGTTGTCGTACCCTAACCTGTACCCTAAACCGTCCCCGTCCCCTAACCCTAACCGTAACCCTAACCCTATCACTAACGCTTACCCGAAGCCTAACACTAACCCGTCCCCTAATCCTAAGCCGTGCACTAACAGTAACCCATACCCCAACATGTACGCTCAACCTAAACCGTTGTCGTACCCTAAAATGTCCCCATCCCCTAACCCTAACCCTAACCCTAACCCCAACCCTAACCCTTACCCGAAGCCTTACCCTAACCCGTCCCCTAATCCTAACCCGTACGCTAACACTAACCCGTACCCTAACACGTACGCTCACCCTAAAACGTTGTCGTACACTAACCTGTACCCTAAACCGTCCCCGTCCCCTAACCCTAACCCTAAACCTTACCTGAAGCCTTACCCTAACCCGTCCCCTAATGCTAACCCGTACGCTAACACTAACCCTTACTCTAACACGTTCGCTCACCCTAAACCGTGGATGTACCCTAACCTGTACCTTAAACCGTCCCCGTCCCCTAACCCTAACCCGAACCCTAACACTAACCCTTACCCGAATACTTAACCTAACCTGTCCCCTACTCCTAACCCGTACGCTAACACTAACCCGTACCCTAACACGTACGCTCACCTTAAACCACTGTCATACCCTAACCTGTACCCTAAACAGTCCCCGTCCCCTAACCCTAACCCTAAACCTAACCCTTACCTGAAGCCTTACACTAAACCGTACCCTAATCCTAACCCGTACGCTATCACTAAACCATACCCTGAGACGTACGCTCACCCTAAAAGGTTGTCGTACTCTAACCTGTACCCTACACCGTCCCCTAACCCTAACCCTAACCCTTACCCGAAGCCTTACCCTAACCCGTCCCCTAATCCTAAACCGTACGCTAACACTAACCCGTGCCCTAACACATACGCTCACCCTAAAGCGTTGTCGTACCCTAAGCTGTACCCTAAACCGTCCCTGTCCCCGTCCCCTAACCCTAAACCTAACCCTAACCGTAACACTTACCCGAAGCCTTACCCTAACACGTCCCCTAATCCTAACCCGTATGCTAACACTAACCCGTATCCTAACACGTACGTTCACCCTAAACCATTGTCTTAACCTAAACTGTACCCTAAACCGTCCCCGTCCCCATCCCCTAAACCTAACCCTAACCCTAACCCTAACCATTCCCCGAAGCCTTACCCTAACCGTCCCCTAATCCTAACCCGTACGCTCACACTAACCCGTGCCCTAACACGTACGCTCACCCTGAACCGTTGTCGTACCCTAACCTGTACCCTAAACCGTCCCCATCCCCTAAACCTAACCCTAACCTCACCCTAATCCTAACCCTTACCCAAAGCCTTACCCTAACCCGTCCCCTAATCCTAACCCGTACACTAACACTAACCCATGCCCTAAAACATACGCTCAACCTAAACCGTTGTCGTACCCTAACCTGTACCCTAAACCGTCCCCGTGCCCTAACCCTAACCCTAACCCTAACCCTAACCCTAAATCTAACCCTTACCCGAAGCCTTACCCTAACCCGTCCCCTAATCCTAACCCGTACGCTAACAATAACACATACCCTAAAACGTACGGTCACCCTGAACCATTGTCGTACCCTAAACTCTACCCTAAACCTTCCCCGTCCCTTAACCCTAACCCTAACCCTAACCCTAACCCTAACCCTAATCCTTTCCCGAAGCCTTAACATAACCCGTCTCCTAATCCTAACGCGTACGCTAATATTAAATCGTAACCTAACACGTACGCTCACACTAAACCGTTGTCGTACCCTAACCTGTACCCTAAACCGTCCCTGTCCCCTAACCCTAACCGTAACCCTAACCCTAACACTAACCCTTACCCGGAGCCTAACACTAAACCGTCCCCTAATCCTAACTCGTACACTAACACTAAACCGTGCCCTAAAACATACGCTCAACCTAAACCGTTGTCGTACACTAACCTGTACCCTAAACCGTCCCCGTGCCCTAACCCTAACCCTAAGCCTAACCCTACCACTAAACCTTACCCGAAGCCTTACACTAAACCGTCCCCTAATCCTAAACCATACGCTGACACTAACACATAGCCTAACACGTACGCTCACCCTAAACCGTTGTCATACCCTAAACTGTACCGTAAACCGTGTCCATCCCCTAACCCTAACCCTAACCCTAACCCTAACCCTTACCCGAAGCCTTACCCTAACCCGTCCCCTAATCCTAACCCGTACGCTAACACTAACCCGTACCCTAACACGTACGCTCACCCTAAACTGTTGTCGTACCCTAACCTGTTCTCTAAATCTTCCCCATCCCCTAACCCTAAACCTAACCCTAACACTTACCCTTACCCTAACCTTTACCCGAAGCCTTACACTATCCCGTCCCCAATCCGAACCCGTAGGCTAACACTAACCCGTGCCCTAAAACGTACGCTCACCTAAACCGTTGTCGTACCCTAACCTGTACCCTAAAACGTCCCCTAACTGTAACCCTAACCCTAACCCTAACCCTTACCCGAAACATTACCCTAACCCGTCCCCTAATCCGATTCAGTACGCTAACACTAACCCGTACCCTAACACGTACACCCACCCTAAAACGTTGTCGTCCCCTAACCTGTACCCTAAACCATCCCCGTCCCCTACCCTAACCCTAACACTAACCCTAACCCTAACCCTTACCCAAAGCCTTACCCTAACATGTCACCTAATCCTAACCCGTACGCTAACACTAACCCGTGCCCTAACACGTACGGTCACCCTAAACCTTTGTCGTACCCTAACCTATACCCTAAACCGTCCCTGTCCCCATCCCCTAACCCTAAACCTAAACCTAACACTAACCCTTACCCAAGGCCTTACCCTAACCCATCCCCTAATCCTAACCCGTATGCTAACACTAACCCGTACCCTAACACGTACACTCACCCTAAACCGTTGTCCTACCCTAACCTGTACCGTAAACCGTCCCCGTCCCCTAACCGTAACACTAACCCTAAACCTTACCCTTACCCAAAGCCTTACCCTAACCCATCACCTAATCCTAACCCGTACGCTAACACTAACACGTGCCCTAACACGTACGCTCACCCTAAACCGTTGTTGTACCCTAACCTGAACCCTAAACCGCCCCATCCCCTAACCCTAACCCTAAACCTAACCCTAATCCTAACCCTTACCCGAAGCCTTACCCTAACCCGTCCCATAATCATAACCCGTACGCTAACACTAACCCGTACCCTAACACGTACGCTCACCCTAAAACGTTGTCGTACACTAACCTGTACCCTAAACCGTCCCCGTCCCCTAACCCTAACCCTAAACCTTACCTGAAGCCTTACCCTAACCCGTCCCCTAATGCTAACCCGTACGCTAACACTAATCCTTACTCTAACACGTTCGCTCACCCTAAACCGTGGACGTACCCTAACCTGTACCTTAAACCGTCCCCGTCCCCTAACCCTAACCCGAACCCTAACACTAACCCTTACCCGAATACTTAACCTAACCTGTCCCCTACTCCTAACCCGTACGCTAACACTAACCCGTACCCTAACACGTACGCTCACCTTAAACCACTGTCATACCCTAACCTGTACCCTAAACAGTCCCCGTCCCCTAACCCTAACCCTAAACCTAACCCTTACCTGAAGCCTTACACTAAACCGTACCCTAATCCTAACCCGTACGCTATCACTAAACCATACCCTGAGACGTACGCTCACCCTAAAAGGTTGTCGTACTCTAACCTGTACCCTACACCGTCCCCTAACCCTAACCCTAACCCTTACCCGAAGCGTCACCCTAATCCGTCCCATAATCCTAAACCGTACGCTAAAACTAACCCGTGCCCTACCACATACGCTCACCTGAAAACGTTGTCGTACCCTAACCTGTACCCTAAACCGTCACCGTCCCCTAATCCTAACCCTAACCCTTACCCAAAGCCTTACCCTAACCGTCGCATAATCCTAACCCGTACGCTAACACTAACTGTACCCTAACACGTATGCTGACCCTAAACCGTTGTCGTACCCTAACCTGTACCCTAAACAATCCCCGTCCCCTAACCCTAACCCTAACCCTAACCCTAACCATTAAGCGAAGCCTTACCCTAACCCGTCCCTAATCCTAACCCGTACGCTAACACTAACACGTACCCTAACACATACGCTCACACTAAACCCTTGTTTTACCCTAACCTGTACCCTAAACCGTCCCCGTACCTTACCCTAACCCTAACCCTAACCCTAACCCTAAACCTTACCTGAAGCCTTGCCCTAACCCGTCCCCTAATCCTAACATGGACGCTAACACTAACCCGTACCCTAACATGTACGCTCACCCTAAACCGTTGTCGTACCCTAACCTGTACCCTAAACCGTCACCGTCCCCTAACCCTAACCCTAACCCTAACACTTACACGAAGCCTTACACTAACCCGTCCCCTAATCCTAACCCGTACTCTAACAATAACCCGTACTCTAACACGTACACTCACGCTAAACCGTTGTCTTACCCTAACCTCTACCCTAAACCGTCACTGTCCCCTAACACTAACCCTAATCCTAACCCTTAACCGAAGCCTTACCCTAACCCGTCCCCTTATCCTAACCAGTACACTAACACTAACCCGTAACCTAACACGTACGCTCACCCTAAACCGTTGTCGTACCCTAACCTGTACCCTAAACCGTCCCCGTCCCCTAACCCTAAACCTAACCTTAACGCTAATCCTAAACCTTACCCGAAGCCTTACCCTAAACCGTTCCCTAATCCTAACCCGTATGCTAAAACTAACCCGTACCCCAACACGTACGCTCACACTAAACCGTTGTTGTACCCTAACCTGTATCCTAAACCGTCCCTGTCACCGTCCCCTAACACTAACCCTAACCCTAACCCTAACCCTTAGCCGAAGCCTTACCCTAAACCGTCCCCTAATCCTAACCCGTAGGCTAACACTAACCCGTACCCTAACACGTACGCTCACCCTAAACCGTTGTCGTACACTAACCTGTACCCTAAACCGTCCCCGTCACCTAACACTAACCCTAACCCTAACCCTAACGCTAACCCTTACCCGAAGCCTTACCCTAAACCGTTCCCTAATCCTAACCCGTACGCTAACACTAACCCGTGCCCTAACATATACAGTCATCCTAAACCGTTGTCGTACGCTAACCTGTATCCTTAACCGTCCCCGTCCCCGTCCCCTAACCCTAAACCTAACCCTAACCCTTACCCGAAACCTTACTCTAACCTGTCCCATAATCCTAACCCGTACGCTAACACTAATCCATACCGTAACACGTATGCTCACCCTAAACCGTTGTCGTACCCTAACCTGTACCCTAAACCGTTCCCATCCCCAAACCCTAACCCTAAACCTAACCCTAACCCTAAACCTTACCTTAAGCCTTACGCTAACCCGTCCCCTAATCCGAACACGTACGCTAACCATAACCCGTACCCTAACACGTACGCTCACCCTAAACCGTTGTCGTACCCTAACCTGTACCCTAAATCGTCCCCGTCCCCTAACCCTAACCCTAAACCTAAGCCTAACCCTTAACCGAAGCCTTACCCTAACCCGTCCCCTAATCCGAACCCGTATGCTAACACTAACCCGTACTCTAACACGTACACTCACCCTAAACCGTTATCGTATGCTAACCTGTACCCTAAACCGTCCCCGTCCCCGTCCCCTAACCCTAACGCTAACCCTAACACTAACCCTTACCCGAAGCCTTACACTAACCCGTCCCCTAAACCTAACCCGTACGCTAACACTAAAACGTGCGCTACCACGTACGCTCACCATAACCTGTTGTCGTACACTAAAGTGTACCCTAAACCGTCCTCTTCCCCGTTCCCTAAACCTAAACCTAACCCTAACAATGACCTTACCAGAAGCCTTACCCTAACCCATCCCATAATCCTAACCCGTACGCTAACAATAACCCGTACTCTAACACGTACACTCACGCTAAACCGTTGTCTTACCCTAACCTCTACCCTAAACCGTCACTGTCCCCTAACACTAACCCTAATCCTAACCCTTAACCGAAGCCTTACCCTAACCCGTCCCCTTATCCTAACCAGTACACTAACACTAACCCGTAACCTAACACGTACGCTCACCCTAAACCGTTGTCGTACCCTAACCTGTACCCTAAACCGTCCCCGTCCCCTAACCCTAACACTAACCCTAACCCCAACCCTAACCCTAACCCCAACCCGAAAACTTATCCGAAGCCTTACCCTAACCCATCACTTATTCCTAACCCGTACGCTAACACTAACCCGTACCCTAACACTAACCCGTACCCTAACACGTACGCTCAAACTAAACCGTTGTGTACCATAACCTGTACCCTAAACCATCCCCGTACACTACCCCTAACCCTAACCTAAACCTAGCCCTTACTCGAAGCCTTACCCTAATCCGTCCCCTAATCCTAACCCATAAGCTAACACTAAATGATACCCTAACACGTACGCTCACCCTAAACCGTTGTTGTACCCTAAACTGTACCCTAAACCGTTCCCGTCCCCGTCCCCCAACCGTAAACCTAACCCTAAACCTAATCCTTACCCGAAGCCTTACCCTAACCCGTCCCATAATCCTAACCGTATGCTAACACTAACCCGTACCCTAACACGTACGCTCACCCTAAACAGTTGTCGTACCCTAACCTGTACCCTAAACCGTCCCCGTCACCTAACCCGAACCCTAACCCTAGCACTAACTCTAACCCTTACCCGAAGCCTTACACTAACCCGTCCCCTAATCCTAACCCGTACGCTAACACTAAACCGTACCCAAACACGTACGCTCACCCGAAACATTTGTCGTACACTAACCTGTACCCTAAACCGTCTGCGTCCCCCTCACCCTAACCCTAACCCTAACCCTAACCCTTACACGAAGCCTTACCCTAAACCGTCCCCTAATCCGAACCCGTATGCTAACACTAACCCGTGCCCTAACACGTACACTCAACCTGAACAGTTGTCGTACCCTAAACTGTACCCTAAACCGTCCCCATTCCGTAACCCTAACCCTAACCCTAAACCTAACCATAAAACTTACCCAAAGCCTTACACTAATCCTTTCCCTAATCCAAATCCATACGCTAACACTAACCCGTACCCTAATACATGCGCTCACCCTAAACCGTTGTCGTACCCTAAACTGTACCCTAAACAGTCACTGTCCCCTAATTCTAACCCTAACGCTAATCCTAACACTTACCCGAAGCCTTACACTAACCCGTCCCCTAATCCTAACCCATACGCTAACACTAACCCATACCCTAACATGTACGCTCACCCTAATCCATTGTCGTACCCTAACCTGTACCCTAAACAGTCCCCGTCCCCTAACCCTAACACTAAACCTAATCATTACCCGAAGCCTTACCCTAACCTGTCCCCTAATCCTAACCCGTACGCTAACGCTAACCAGTACCCTAACACGTACCCTCACTCTAAACCGTTGTCGTACCCTAACCTGTACCCTAAAACGTCCCCATCCCCTAACCCTAACCCAAACCCTAACCCTTACCCGAAGCCTTCCCCTAACCCGTCCACTAATCCTAACCCGTACGCTAACACTAACCCATACCCTAACACGTATGCTCACCCTAAACCGTTGTCGTACCATAACCTGTACCCTAAACCGTCCCCGTCCCCTAACCCTAACCCTAAACCTAACCCTAAACCTAACCCTTACCCGAAGCCTTACCCTAACCCGTCCCCTAATCCTAACCTGTACGCTAACACTAACCCGTACCCTAACAAGTACACTCACCCTAAAACGTTGTCATACCCTAATCTGTACCCTAAACCGTCCCCTAACCCTAACCCTAAACCTAACCCTTACCCGAAGCCTTACCCTAACCCGTCCTCTAATCCTAAACCGTACACTAACAGTAAACCGTGCCCTAACACCTACGCTCACCCTAAACCGTTGTCGTACCCTAACCTCTACCCTAAACCGTCCCCGTCCCCTAAACCTAATCCTAACCCTAACCCTAACCCTTAACCGGAGCCTTACACTAACCCGTCCCGTAATACTAACCCGTACGCTAACTCTAACCCATACCCTAACACGTACGCTCACCCTAAACCGTTGTCGTACCCTAACCTGTATCCTAAACCATCCCCGTCTCCTAACCCTATCCCTAACCCTAACCCTAACCCTTACCCGAATCCTTACCCTAACACGTCCCCTAATCTAAACTGTACGCTAACACTAACCCGTACCCTAACACGTACACTCACCCTAACCATTGTCGTACCCTAACCTGTACCCTAAATCGTGCCCATCCCCTAACCCTTACCCGAAGCCTAACCCTAACTGTAAACCTTACCCGAAGCCTTACACTAACTCGTCACCTAAAACTAACCGTATGCTAACACTAATCCGTGCCCTAACACGTACGCTCACCCTAAAGCGTTGTCGTGCACTAACCTGTACCCTAAACCGTCCCCGTCCCCTAACACTAGCCCTAAACCTAACCCTAACACTAACCCTAACCCTTACCCGAAGCCTTACCCTAACCCGTCCCCTAATCCTGACCCGTACCCTAACACTAACCCGTACCCTAACACGTACGCTCACCCAAAACCGTTGTCGTACCCTAACCTGTACCCTAAACCGTCCCTGTCCCCTAACCCTAACCCTAACCCTAACCCTTACCTGAAGCCTTACACTAACCCGTCCCCTGAACGTAACCTGTACGCTAACACTAACCAGTACCCTAACACGTATGCTCACCCTAAACATTTGTCGTACATTAACCTGTACCCTAAATCGTCCTAGTCCCCTAACCCTAACCCTAACCCTAACCCTAACCCTTACCCTAAGCCTTACCCTAACTCGTCCCCTAACCCTAACCCGTACGCTAAGACTAACCCCTATCCTAACACGTACGCTCACCCTAAACCGGTTTCGACACTAACCTGTACCCCAAACCGTCCCTGTCCCCTAAACCTAACCCTAACCCTAACCCTAATCCTAACCCTTACCGGAAGCCTTACCCTAAACCGTTCCCTAATACTAACCCGTATGCTAACACTAACCCGTACCATAACACCTACGCTCACCCTAAACCGTTGTCGTACCCTAACCTGTACCCTAAACCGTCCCTGTCCCCGTCCCCTAACACTAACCCTAACCTTAACCCTAACACTTACCCGAAGCCTTACCCTAACCCGTCACCTAATCCTAACCCGTACGCTAACACTAAACTGTACCCTAACCCGTACGCTCACCCTAAAACGTTGTTGTACCCTAACCTGTACCCTAAACCATCCCCGTCACCTAAGCCTAACCCTAATCCTAACCCTAACCCTAACCCTTACCCAAAGCCTTACCCTAACCCGTCCCCTAATCCTAACGTGTACGCTAACACTAACCCGTACCCTAACACGTACGCTCACCCTAAACCGTTGTCATACGCTAACCTGTACCCTAAAACTTCCCCGTCCCCTAACCCTAACCTTAACCATAACCCGAACCCTAACGCTTACCAGAAGCCTTACCCTAACCCGTCCCTAATCCTAACCCGTACGCTAACACTAACCCGTACCCTAACACATACGCTCAACCTAAACCTTTGTCGTACCCTAACCTGTACCCTAAACAATCCCTGTCCCCTAACCATAACCCTAACCCTACCTCTAAACCTAAACCTTACCCGAAGCCTTACCCTAACCCGTCCCCTAATCCTAACCCGTTAGCTAACACTAACTTGTACACTGACATGTACGCTCACCCTAAACCGCTGTCGTACCCTAACCTGTACCCTAAACCATCCCGGTCGCCTAACCCTAAACCTAACCCTAACCCTAACCCTAACCCTTACCCGAAGCCTTACCCTAACACGTCCCATAATCGTATCCCGTACGCTAACACTAACCCGTGCCCTAACACATACTCTCACACTAAACCGTTGTTGTAACCTAACCTGTACCCTAAAATGTCCCCTTCCCCTAATCCCTAACCCTAACCCTAATCCTAACCCTTACCCGAAGCCTTACCCTAACCTGCCCCCGAATCCTAACCCGTACGCTAACTCTAACCCGTACCGTAACACGTACGCTCACGCTAAATCGTTGTCATACACTAACCTGTACCCTAAACCGTCCGCGTCCCTGTCCTCTAAACCTAACCCTAACCCTAACCCTAACCCTTACCCGAAGCCTTACCCTAACCCGTCCCCTAATCCTAACCCATACGCTAACACTAACCCGTACCCTAACACTTACGCTCACCCTAAACCGTTGTTGTGCACTAACCTGTACCGTACACCGTCCTTTTCCCCGAACCCTAACCCTAACCCTAACACTAACACTAACGCTTACCCGAAGCCTTACCCTAACCCGTCCCCTAATCCGAACCCGTACGCTAACAATAACCCGTACACTAACACGTACGCTCACCCTAAATTTTTGTCGTACCCTAATCTGTACCCTAAACCGTCCACATCCCCTAACCCTAACCCTAAACCTAACCCTAACTCTAAACCTTACCTGAAGCCTTACCCTAAACCGTCCCCTAAACCGAACCCGTACGCTAACAATAACCCGTACACTAACACGTACGCTCACCCTAAACGGTTGTCGTACCCTAACCTGTACCCTAAACCGTCCCTGTCCCCGTCCCCTAACCCTAACCATAAGCCTTACCCTAACCCATCCCCTAATCCGAACCGTACGCTAACACTAACCCGTACCCTAACCGTACACTCACCCTAAACAGTTGTCGTACGCTAACCTGTATTCTAAACTGTCCCCGTCCCCGTCCCCTTACCCTAAACCTAACCCTAACACTAACCCTTACCCGAAGCCTTACCCTAAACCGTTCCATAATCCTAACCCGTACGCTAACACTAAACCGTGCGCTACCACGTAGGCTCAGCATAAACTGTTGTCATACACTAACCTGTACCCTAAACCGTCCCTGTCCCCGTCCCCTTCCCCTAACCCTAACCCTAACCCTTACCCAAAGCCTTACCCTAACCCGTCCCCTAATCATAAACCGTAGGCTAACACTAACCCGTACCCTAACACGCACACTCACCCTAAACCGTTTGCGTACACTAACCTGTACCCTAAACCGTCCCCGTCCCCTAAACCTAACCCTAACCCTAACCCAAACCCTTACCCAAAGCCTTACCCTAAACGGTCCCATAATCCTAACCCGTACGCTAACACTAACAAGTACCCAAACACGTACGCTCACCATAAACCGTTGTCGTACCCTAACCTGTACCCTAAACTCTCCCCGTCCCCGTCCCCTAAACTTAACCCTAACCCTAACCCTTACCCAAAGCCTTACACTAACCCCTCCCCTAATCCTAACCCGTACGCTAACACTAAACCATACCCTAACACGTACACTCACCCTAAATCGTTGTTTACCCTAACCTGTACCCTAAACCGTCCCCGTCCCCGTCCCCTAACCTTAAACCTAACCGTAAACTTAACCCTTACCCGAAGCCTTACCCTAACACGTCCCCTAATCATAACCCGTACGCTAACACTAACCCGTACCCTAACACGTATGCAACCCGAAACCGTTGTTGTAACCTAACCTGTACCCTAAACCATCCCCGTCCCCTAACCCTAAGCCTAAACCTAACCCTAACCCTAACCCTTACCCGAAGCCTTACCCTAACCCGTCATCTAATCCTAACCCGTACGCTAACACTAACCCGTACCCTAACATGTACGCTCACCCTAAACCGTTATCTTACCCTATCCTGTACCCTAAAGTGTCCCCGTCCCCTAACCCTAACCCTCACCCTAACCTTTACCCAAAGCCTTACGCTAACCCGTCCCCTAATCCTAACCTGTACGCTAACACTAACCCGTACCCTAATACGTGCGCTCACCCTAAACCGTTGTCATACCCTAAACTGTACCCTAAACAGTCCCCGTCCCCTAACCCTAACCCTAACCCTAACCCAAACACTTACCCGAAGCCTTACCCTAACCCGTCCCCTAATGCTAACCCGTACGCTAACACTAACCCGTACCCTAACACATATGCTCACCCTAAACCGTTGTCGTACGCTTACATGTACACTAAACCGTCCCCGTCCCCTAACCCTAACCCTAACCATGACCCTAACCATTACCCGAAGCCTTACGCTAAACCGTCCCCTAATCCTAACCCGTATGCTAACACTAACCCATACCCTAACACGTACGATCACCATAATCCATTGTCGTACCATAACCTGTACCCTAAACTGTCCCCGTCCCCTAACCCTATCACTAACCCTAATCCTAACCCTTACCCGAAGCCTTAACCTAACCCCTCTCCTACTCTAACATGTACGCTAACACTAACCCGTACCCTAACACGTACGCTCACCCTGAACCGTTGTCGTACCCTAACCTGTACCCTAAACCGTCCCCGTGCCCTAACCCTAACCCTAACGCTAACCCTAACTCTAACACTTACCCGAAGCCTTACCCTAACCCGTCCCGTAATCCTAACCCGTACGCTAACACTAACCCGTACCCTAACACGTACGCTCACCCTAAAACCTTGTCGTACCCTAACCTGTACCCTAAATCGTCCCTGTCCCCTAACCCTAACCCTAACCCTAACCTTAAACCTTACCCGAAGCCTTACCCAAACCGGTCCCCTAAACCTAACCCGCACGCTAACACTAACCCGTGCCCTAACACGTACGCTCACCTGAAACATTTGTCGTACACTAAGCTGTACCCTAAACCGTCCCCATTACCTAACACTAACCCGAACCCTAACCATAACCCTAAACCTTACCCGAAGCCTTACCCTAACCCGTCCCCTAATCCTAACCGTACGCTAACACTAATCCATGCCCTAACACGTATGCTCACCCTAAAGCGTTGTCGTACCCTAACCTGTACCCTAAACCGTTCCTGTCCCCGTACCCTAACCCTAACCCTAACCCAAACCCTAACCCTTACCCGAAGCCTTACACTAACCCATCCCATAATCCTAAACGCTACGCTAACACTAACCCGTGCCCTAACACGTACGCTCACCCTAAACCGTTGTCGTACATTAACCTGTACCCTAAATCGTCCCTGTCCCCTAACCCTAACCCTAACCCTAATCCTTACCCGAAGCCTTACCCTAACTCGTCCCCTAATTCTAACCCGTATGCTAACACTAACCTGTATCCTAACACATACGCTCACCCTAAAACTTTGTCGTACACTAAGCTGTACCCTAAATCGTCCCCATCCCCTAACCCTAAACCTAACCCTTACACAAAGCCTTACCCTAACCCGTCCCCTAATCCTAACCCGTACGCTAACACTAACCCGTAACCTAACCCGTACGCTCAACCTAAACCGTTCTCGTACACTAACCTGTACCCTAAACCGTCCCGTCCCTGTCCCCTAACCCTAGCCCTTACCCGAAACCTTACCCTAACATGTCCCCTATTCCTAACCCGTACGCTAACACTATCCCGTACCCTTACACGTACGCTCACCTTAAAACGTTGTCGTACACTAACCTGTAACCTAAACCGTCTCCGTCCCCTAACCCTAACGCTAACCCTAAACCTAACCCATACCCGGAGCCTTATCCTAACCTGTCCCCTAATCCTAACCCGTACGCTAAGACTAACCCTTGCCCTAACACGTACGCTCACCCTAACCCGTTGTCGTACCCTAACCTGTACCCTAAACCGTCCCTCTACCCTAACCCTAACCCTAACCCTTATCCTAACCCTAAAGCTTACCCGAAGCCTTACCCTAACCCGTCCCATAATCCTAACCCGTACGCTAACACTAACCCGTACCCTAACATGTACGCTCACCCTAAACTGTTGTCGTACACTAAACTGTACCCTAAACCGTCCCTGTCCCTGACCATTAACACTAACCCTAACCCTAACCCTAACCCTTACCCGACGCCTTACCCTAACCCGTCCCATAATCCTAACCCGTACGCTAACACTAACCCGTACCCTAACATGTACGCTCACCCTAAACTGTTCTCGTACCCTAACCTGTACCCTAAACCGTCCCTGTCCCCGACCCTTAACCCTAACCCTAACCCTAACCCTAACCCTTACCTGACGCCTTACCCTAACCCGTCCCTAAATCCTAACCCGTACGCTAACACTAACCCGTACCCTAACACGCACGCTCACCCTAAACCGTTGTCGTACCCTAACATGTACCCTAAACCGTCCCCGTCCCCTAACCCTAACCTTAACCCTAAACCTAAACCTAACCCTTACCCGAAGCCTTACCATAACCCGTCTTCTAATCCTAACCCGTACGCTAACAGTAAACTGTGCCCTAACATGTACGCTGAACCTAAACCATTGTCCTACCCTAACCTGTACCCTAAACCATCCCCCTCCCCTAACCCTAACCCTAACCCTAACCCTAACCCTTACACCAAGCCTTACCCTAACCCGTGCCCTAATCCTAACCCGTACGCTAACACTAACCCATACCCTAACACGTACGCTCACCCTAAACCGCTGTCGTACACTAACCTGTACCCTAAACCGTCCCCGTCCCCTAACCCTAACCCTAAACCTAACCCTTACCCGAAGCCTTACCCTAACCCGTCCCCTAATCCTAACCGTACGCTAACACTAATCCATGCCCTAACACGTATGCTCACCCTAAAGCGTTGTCGTACCCTAACCTGTACCCTAAACCGTTCCTGTCCCCGTACCCTAACCCTAACCCTAACCCAAACCCTAACCCTTACCCGAAGCCTTACACTAACCCATCCCATAATCCTAAACGCTACGCTAACACTAACCCGTGCCCTAACACGTACGCTCACCCTAAACCGTTGTCGTACATTAACCTGTACCCTAAATCGTCCCTGTCCCCTAACCCTAACCCTAACCCTAATCCTTACCCGAAGCCTTACCCTAACTCGTCCCCTAATTCTAACCCGTATGCTAACACTAACCTGTATCCTAACACATACGCTCACCCTAAAACTTTGTCGTACACTAAGCTGTACCCTAAATCGTCCCCATCCCCTAACCCTAAACCTAACCCTTACACAAAGCCTTACCCTAACCCGTCCCCTAATCCTAACCCGTACGCTAACACTAACCCGTAACCTAACCCGTACGCTCAACCTAAACCGTTCTCGTACACTAACCTGTACCCTAAACCGTCCCGTCCCTGTCCCCTAACCCTAGCCCTTACCCGAAACCTTACCCTAACATGTCCCCTATTCCTAACCCGTACGCTAACACTATCCCGTACCCTTACACGTACGCTCACCTTAAAACGTTGTCGTACACTAACCTGTAACCTAAACCGTCTCCGTCCCCTAACCCTAACGCTAACCCTAAACCTAACCCATACCCGGAGCCTTATCCTAACCTGTCCCCTAATCCTAACCCGTACGCTAAGACTAACCCTTGCCCTAACACGTACGCTCACCCTAACCCGTTGTCGTACCCTAACCTGTACCCTAAACCGTCCCTCTACCCTAACCCTAACCCTAACCCTTATCCTAACCCTAAAGCTTACCCGAAGCCTTACCCTAACCCGTCCCATAATCCTAACCCGTACGCTAACACTAACCCGTACCCTAACATGTACGCTCACCCTAAACTGTTGTCGTACACTAAACTGTACCCTAAACCGTCCCTGTCCCTGACCATTAACACTAACCCTAACCCTAACCCTAACTCTTACCCGACGCCTTACCCTAACCCGTCCCATAATCCTAACCCGTACGCTAACACTAACCCGTACCCTAACATGTACGCTCACCCTAAACTGTTCTCGTACCCTAACCTGTACCCTAAACCGTCCCTGTCCCCGACCCTTAACCCTAACCCTAACCCTAACCCTAACCCTTACCTGACGCCTTACTCTAACCCGTCCCTAAATCCTAACCCGTACGCTAACACTAACCCGTACCCTAACACGCACGCTCACCCTAAACCGTTGTCGTACCCTAACATGTACCCTAAACCGTCCCCGTCCCCTAACCCTAACCTTAACCCTAAACCTAAACCTAACCCTTACCCGAAGCCTTACCATAACCCGTCTTCTAATCCTAACCCGTACGCTAACAGTAAACTGTGCCCTAACATGTACGCTGAACCTAAACCATTGTCCTACCCTAACCTGTACCCTAAACCATCCCCCTCCCCTAACCCTAACCCTAACCCTAACCCTAACCCTTACACCAAGCCTTACCCTAACCCGTGCCCTAATCCTAACCCGTACGCTAACACTAACCCATACCCTAACACGTACGCTCACCCTAAACCGCTGTCGTACACTAACCTGTACCCTAAACCGTCCCCGTCCCCTAACCCTAACCCTAAACCTAACCCTTACCCGAAGCCTTACCCTAACCCGTCCCCTAATCCTAACCCGTAAGCTAACACTAACCCGTGCCCTAACACGTACGCTCACCCTAAAGTGTGGTTGTACCCTAACCAGTACACTAAACCGTCCCCGTCCCCGTTCCCTAACCCTAACCCTAACCCAAACCCTAAGCCTTACCCGAAGCCTTACCCTAACCCGTCTCATAATCCTAAACGATACGCTAAAACTAACCCATGCCCTAACACATACGCTCACCCTAAACCGTTGTCGTACCCTAACCTGTACCCTAAACCGTCCCCGTCCCCTAACCCTAACCCTAATCCTTACCCGAAGCCTTACACTAACCCGTCCCCTAATCCTAACCCATACGCTAACTCTAACCCGTATCCTAACACGTACGCTCACCCTAAACCATTCTCATACACTAACCTGTACCCTAAACCATCCCCGTCAACTAACCTTAACCCTAACCCTTACCCGAAGCCTTACCATAACCCGTCCTCTAATCCTAACCCGTACGCTAACAGTAAACTGTGCCCTAAAATGTACGCTCAACCTAAACCATTGTCCTACCCTAACTTGTACCCTAAACCGTCCCCGTCCCCTAACCCTAACCCTAAACCTAGCCCTAAACCTAAACCTTACCCCAAGCCTTACCCTAACCCGACCCTTAATCCTAACCCGTACGCTAACACTAACCCATACCCTAACACGCACGCTCACCCTAAATCTTTGTCGTACCCTAACATGTACCCTAAACCGTCCCCGTCCCCTAACCCTAACACTAACCCTAACCCTAACACTTACCTGAAGCATTACACTAACCCGTCCCCTAATCCTAATCCGTACGCTAACACTAACCCGTGTCCTAACACGTACCCTCACCCTAAACCGTTGTCGTACCCTAACCTGTACCCTAAACCGTCACCGTCCCCTAGCCCTAACCCTAACCCTAACCCTTACGCGAAGCCTTACCCTAACCCGTCCCCAATCCTAACCCGTACGCTAACACTAACCCGTACCCTAACATGTACGCTCACCCTAAACGGTTTTCGTACCCTAAACTGTACCCTAAACCGTCCCTGTCCCTGACCATTAACCCTAACCCTAACCCTAACCCTAACCCTAACCCTTACCCGACGCCTTACCCTAACCCGTCCCATAATCCTACCCCGTACGCTAACACTAACGCGTACCCTAACACGTATGCTCACCCTAAACCGTTGTCGTACCATAACCTGTACCCTAAACCGTCCCCATCCCCTAAACTTAACCCTAAACCTCACCCTTACCCGTAGCCTTACCCTAACCCGTCCCCTATTCCTAACCTATACGCTAACTCTAACCCGTACCCTAACATGTACGCTCACCGTAAAGAGTTGTCGTACACTAACCTCTACCCTAAACCGTCCCCGTCCCCGTCCCCTAACCCTAA
This sequence comes from Delphinapterus leucas, assembly GCF_059928025.1. Taxonomy (NCBI): domain Eukaryota; kingdom Metazoa; phylum Chordata; class Mammalia; order Artiodactyla; family Monodontidae; genus Delphinapterus; species Delphinapterus leucas. The sequence continues at coordinate 9,622,440 of NW_028322232.1, read as the reverse complement.
CCCTAACCCTAACCCTTACCCGAAGCCTTACCCTAACAAGTCCCCAATCCTAACCCGTACGCTAACACTAACACATACCCTAACACGTATGCTCACCCTAAACCGTTGTCGTACCCTAACCTATACCCTAAACAGTCCCCGTACCCTAACCCTAACCCTAACCCTAACCCTTACCCGAAGCCTTACCCTAACCCGTCCCCTAATCCTAACCCGTACCTAACACTAAACCTTACCCTAACACGTACGCACACTCTAAACTCTTGTCATATCCTATCCTGTACCCTAAACCTTCCCCGTGCCCGTCCCCTAACCCTAACCCTAACCCTTACCCGAAGCCTTACCCTAACCTGTCCCCTAATCCTATCCCGTACGCTAACACTAACCCTTACCCTAACACGTACGCACACCCTAAACTGTTGTCAAATCCTATCCTGTACCCTAAACCTTCCCCGTTCCTGTCCCCTAACCCTAACCCTAACCCTTACCCGAAGCCTTACACTAACCTGTCCCCTAATCCTAACCCGTACGCTAACACTAACCCGTACCCTAACACATAGGCTCATTCTAAACCGTTCTGGTAAACTAACCTGTACCCTAAACCGTCCCCATCCCCTAACCCTAACCCTAACCCTTACCCGGAGCCTTACCCTAACCCTTCCTCTAATCCTAAACCGTACGCTAACACTAACCCGTACCCTAACATGTTCGCTCACCCTAAACCGTTATCTTAAACTAAGCTGTACCCTAAACAGTCCCCGTCTTCTAAACATAACCGTAACCCTAACCCTAACACTAACACTTACCCGAAGGCTTACCCTAACCCGTCCCCTAATCCTAAACCGTACGCTAACACTAACCCGTACCCTAACACGTACGCTCACCCTAAACCGTTGTCGTAGCCTAACCTGTACCCTAAACCCTCCCCATGCCCTAACACTTACCCTAACCCTAACCCTAACCTTAACCCTTACCCGAAGCTTAACCTAACCCGTCCCCTAATCCTAACCCGTTCGCTAACACTAACACATACCCTACCACGTACGCTCACCCTAAAGCAGTGTTGTACCCTAACGTGTACCCTAAACCGTTCCCGTGCCCTAACCCTAACCCTAACCCTAACCAAAACCCTAACCCTTACCCGGAGCCTTACCCTAACCCGTCCCCTAATCCTAACCCGTACGCTAACACTAACCTGTGCCTTAACACGTACGCTCAACCTAAACCATTGTCGTACACTAACCTGTACCCTAAACCGTTCCCTAACCCTAACCCTAACCCTAACCCTTACCCGAAGCCTTACCCTAACCCGTCCTCTAATCCTAACCTGTACGCTAACGGTAAACTGTGCCCTAACATGTACCCTCACCCTAAACCGTTGTCCTACCCTAACCTGTACTCTAAACCGTCCCCGTCCCCTAACCCTAACCAAAACCCTAACCCTAAACTTAACCCTTACTCGAAGCCTTACCCTAACCCGTCCACTAATCCTAACCCGTACGCTTACACTAACAATTATCCTAACACGTAAGCTCACCCTAAACCTGTGTCGTACCCTAACCTGTACCCTAAACCGTCCCCGTCCCCGTCCCCTAACCCTAACCCAAACCCTAACTCTTACCCGAAGCCTTACCGTAACCCATCCCATAATCCTAACCGATACGCTAAAACTAACCCATGCCCTAACACGTACGCTCACACTAAACCGTTGTCGTACCCTAACCTGTACGCTAAACCGTCCCCGTCCCGTAACCTTAACCCTAACCCTTACCCGAAGCCTTACCCTAACCCGTCCCTTAATCCTAACTCGTACACTAACACTAACACGTGCCCTAACACGTACGCTCAACCTAAAGCGTTGTCATACCCTAACCTGTACACTAAAGCGTCCCCGTCCCCTAACCCTAACCCTAACCCTAAGACTTACCCGAAGCCTTACCCTAACCTGTCCCCAAATCCTAACCCATACGCTAACACTAACCCATACACTAACACATACGCTCACCCTAAACCCTTGTTTTACCCTAACCTGTACCCTAAACTGTCCCCGTCCCCGTCCCCTAACCCTAACCCTAGCCCTAACCGTAACCCTTACCCGAAGCCTTACCCTATCCTGTCCCCTAATCCTAACCCGTACGCTAACACAAACCCGTACCCTAACATGTACGCTCAACCTAAACCATTGTCGTACCCTAACCTGTACCCTAAACCGTCCCCTAACCCTAACCCTTACCCGAAGCCTTACCCTAACCCGTCCTCTAATCCTAACCTGTACGCTAACAGTAAACTGTGCCCTAACATGTACGCTCACCCTAAACCGTTGTCCTACCCTAACCTGTACCCTAAACCATCCCAATCCCCGTCCACTAACCCTAACCCTAACCCTAACCCTTACCCTTATCCGAAGCCTTACCTTAACCCATCCCCTAATCCTAATCCGTACACTAACACTAACCCGTAAACTTACACGTACGCTCACCCTAAACCGTTGTCGTACACTAACATGTACCCTAAACCGTCCCCATACCCTAGCCCTAACCCTAACCCTAACCCTAACACTTACCCGAAACCTTACCCTAACTCGTCCCCTAATCCTAAGCCGTAGGCTAAAACTAACCCTTACCCTAACACGTACGCTCACACTAAACTGTGGTCGTACCCTAACCTGTACCCTAAACCGCCTCATCCCCTAACACTAACCCTAAACCTAACCCTAATCCTAACCCTTACCCGAAGCCTTACCCTAACCCGTCCCATAATCATAACCCGTACGCTAACACTAACCCGTGCCCTAACACGTAGGCTCACCATAAATCATTGTCGTACCCTAACCTGTACCCTAAACCATCCCCATCCCCGTCCCCGTCCCCTAAACCTAACCCTAACACTTACCCGAAGCCTTACCCTAACCTGTCCCCTAATCCTAACCCTTACGCTAACACAAACCTTGCCCTAACATGTACACTCACCCTAAACCGTTGTCTTACCCTAACCTGTACCCTAAACCGTCCCTGTAACCTAACCCTAACACTAACACTAACCCTAAACCGAACCCTTACACGAAGCCTTCCCCTAACCCGTCCCCTAACCCTAAACCGTACGCTAACCCTAACCCGTACCCTAACACGTACGCTCACCCTAAACCGCTGTCGTACCCTAAACTGCACCCTCAACTGTCCCCGTCCCCTAACCCTAACCCTAACCCTAACCCATCCCCTAATCCTAACCCGTACGCTAACTCTAAGCCATACCCTAACACGTACGCTCACCCTAAACCGTTCTCGTACACTAACCTGTAACCTAAACCGTCCCCGTCCCCTAACCCTAAACCTAACCCTTACCCGAAGCCTTACCTTAACCCGTCCTCTAATCCTAACCCGTACGCTAACTCTAAGCCGTACCCTAACACGTACGCTCACCTTAAACTGTTGTCATATACTAACATGTACCCTAAACCGTCCCCGTCTAATAACCCTAACCCTAACCCTAACCCTAACCCTAACCCTAGCTTTTACCCGAAGCCTTACCCTAACCGGTCCCCTAATCCGAACCCGTATGCTAACACTAACCCGTACCCTAACACGTACGCTCAACCTAAACTTTTGTCGTGCCCTAACCTGTACCCTAAAACGTCCCCATCCCCTAACCCTAACCCTAACCCTAACCCTAACCCTAACCCTTACCCGAAGCCTTACCCTAACCCGTCCCCTAATCCTAAACTGTACGCTGACACTAACACATACCCTAACACGTACGATCACCCTAAACCGTTGTCGTAACCTAACATGTACCCTAAACCGTCCCCGTCCCCGTCCCGTAACCATAACGCTAAGCCTAACCCTGAAGCTTACCCGAAGCCTTACCCTAACCCGTCCCCAATCCTAACCCGTACTGTAACACTAACCCGTACCCTAACACGTACACTCACCCTAAACCGTTGTCGTACCCTAACCTGTACCCTGAACCGTGTCCGTCCCCTAAACCTAACACTAAACCTAAACCTAACCCTAACCCTTACCCGAAGCCTTACCCTAACCCGTCCCCTAAACATAACCCGTACGAAAACACTAACACGTACCCTAACACGTACGGTCACCCTGAACCGTTGTCGTACACTAAACTGTACCCTAAACCGTCCCCGTCCCTTAACCCTAACCCTAACCCTAACCAAAACCCTAATCCTTACCCGAAGCCTTACCATAACCCGTCCCCTAATCCTAACCCATACATTAACACTAAACCGTAACCTAACACGTACGCTCAACCTAAACCGTTGTCGTACACTAACCTGTACCCTAAACCGTCCCTGTCCCCTACCCCTAACCATAACCCTAACCCTAACACTAACCCTTACCCGAAGCCTTACCCTAACCCGTACCCTAATCCTAACCCGTACGCTAACACTAACCCGTACACTAACACGTACGCTCACCGTAAACCGTTGTCGTACCCTAACTTGTAACCTAAACCGTCCCCGTCCCCTAACCCTAACCCTAACCCTAACCCTAACACTTACCCAAAGCCTTACCCTAACACGTCAACTAAACCTAAATCGTACGCTAACACTAACCCATGCCCTAACACGTACGCTCACCCTAAACCGTTGTCGTACACTAACCTGTACACTAAACTGTCCCTGTCCCCTAACCCTAACCCTAACCCTAACCCTAACCATTATGCAAAGCTTTACCCTAACCCGTCCCCCAATCCTAAACCATACGCTAACACTAACCCGTACCCTAACATGTACGCTCACCCTAAAGCATTCTCGTACCCTAAACTGTTCCCTAAACCATCCTCGTCCCCTAACCCTAACCCTAACCCTAACCCTAGCTTTTACCCGAAGCCTTACACTAACCGGTCCACTAACCCTAACCCGTACGCTAACACTAACCAGTACCCTAACATGTACGCTCACCCTTAACCATTGTCGTACCCTAACCTATACCCTAAACCGTCCCCGTCCCCTAACCTAACCCTAACCCTAACCCTTACGTGAAGCCTTACCCTAACCTGTCCCCTAATCCTAAACCGTACGCTGACACTAACGCGTACCCTAACACGGACGCTCACCCTAAAATATTGTCGTACACTAAACTGTACCCTAATCCATCCCCGTCCCCGTCCCCGTCCCATAACCCTAACCCTAACCCAAACCCTCACCCTAACCCTTACCCAAAGCCTTACCCTAATCGGTCCCCTAATTCTAACCCGTATGATAACACTAACCCGTACCCTAACACGTACTCTCACCCTAAACCGTTGTCGTACCCTAACCTATACCCTAAACCGTCCTCGTCCCCGTCCCCTATCCCTAACCCTAACCCTAACCCTGAAGCTTACCCGAAGCCTTACCCTAACCCGTCCCCTAATTCTAACCCGTACGGTAACACTAACCCATACCCTAACTCGTACGCTCACCCTAAACGGTTGTCGTACCCTAACCTGTACCCTAAACCGTGTCCGTCCCCTAAACCTAACCCTAACCCTAACCCTAACCTTAACCCTTACCCGAAGCCTTACCCTAACCCGACCCCTAATCCTAACCCGTACGCTAACACTAACACGTACCCTAACACTTACGGTCACCCTGAACCATTGTCGTACCCTAAACTGTACCCTAAACCGTCCCCGTCCCTTAACCCTAACACTAACCCTAACCCTAACCCTAACCCTAATCCTTACCCGAAGCCTTACCATAACCCGTCCCCTAATCCTAACCCGTACGCTAACACTAAACCGCAACCTAACACGTACGCTCACACTAAACCGTTGTCGTACCCTAACCTGTACCCTAAACCGTCCCTGGCCCCTAACCCTAACCCTAACACTAACCCTTACCCGAAGCCTAACACTAACCCGTCCCCTAATCCTAAGCCGTGCGCTAACAATTACCCATACCCCAACATGTACGCTCAACCTAAACCGTTGTCGTACCCTGAACTGTCCCCATCCCCTAACCCTAACCCTAACCCTAACCCTAACACTTACCCGAAGCCTTACCCTAACCCGTCCCCTAATCCTAACCCGTATGCTAACACTAACCCGTACCCTAACACGTACGCTCACCCTAAAACGTTGTTGTACCCTAACCTTTGCCCTAAACCATCCCCGTCCCCGTCCCCTAACCCTAGCGCTAACCCTTACCCAAAGCCTTACCCTAACACGTCCCCTAATCCTAACCCGTACGCTAACACTAAACCGTACCCTAACACGTACGCTCACTCTAAACCGTTGTCGTACCCTAAAATGTACCCTAAACCGTCCCCGTCCCCTAACCCTAACCCTAACCCTAACCCTTATCCGAAGCCTTACCATAAACTGTCCCCTAATCCTAAACCATATGCTAACACTAAGCCGTACCCTAACACGTATGCTCACCCTAAACAATTATCGTACCCTAAACTGTACCCTCAACCATCCCCGTGCCCTAACCCTAACCCTAACCCTAACACTAACCCTAAACCTTACCCGAAGCCTTACACTAACCCGTACCCTAATCCTAAACCGTACGCTGACACTAACACATAGCCTAACACGTACGCTCAACCTAAACCGTTTTCGTACACTAACCTGTACCCTAAACCGTGTCCGTCCCCTATACCTAACCCTAACCCTAACCCTAAACCTAACCCTTACCCGAAGCCTTACCCTTACCCGTCCCCTAATCCTAACCCGTACGCTAACAATAACACGTACCCTAAAACGTACGGTCACCCTGAAACATTGTCGTACCCTAAACTGTACCCTAAACCGTCCCCGTCCCTTAACCCTAACCCTAACCCTAACCCTAACCCTAATCCTTACCCGAAGCCTTAACATAACCCGTCCCCTAATCCTAACCCGTACACTAACATTAAATTGTAACCTAACACGTACGCTCACACTAAACCGTTGTCGTACCCTAACCTGTACCCTAAACCGTCCCCGTCCCCTAACCCTAACCGTAACCCTAAACCTATCACTAACGCTTACCCGAAGCCTAACACTAACCCGTCCCCTAATCCTAAGCCGTGCACTAACAGTAACACATACCCCAACATGTACGCTCACACTAAACCGTTGTCGTACCCTAACCTGTACCCTAAACCGTCCCCGTCCCCGTCCCCTAACCCTAAACCTAACCCTAACCGTAACACTTACCCGAAGCCTTACCTTAACACGTCCCCTAATCCTAACCCGTATGCTAACACTAACCCGTACCCTAACACGTACGCTCACCCTAAACCATTGTCCTAACCTAACCTGTACCCTAAACCGTCCCCGTCCCCGTCCCCTAAACCTAACCCTAACCCTAACCCTAACCATTCCCCGAAGCCTTACCCTAACCGTCCCCTAATCCTAACCCGTACGCTCACACTAACCCGTGCCCTAACAGGTACGCTCACCCTGAACAGTTGTCGTACCCTAACCTGTACCCTAAACCGTCCCCGTCCCCTAAACCTAACCCTAACCTCACCCTAATCCTAACCCTTACCCAAAGCCTTACCCTAACCCGTCCCCAAATCCTAACCCGTACACTAACACTAACCCGTGCCCTAAAACATACGCTCAACCTAAAGCGTTGTCGTACCCTAACCTGTACCCTAAACCGTCCCCGTGCCCTAACCCTAACCCTAACCCTAACCCTAACCCTAAATCTAACCCTTACCCGAAGCCTTACCCTAACCCGTCCCCTAATCCTAACCCGTACGCTAACAATAACACATACCCTAAAACGTACGGTCACCCTGAACCATTGTCGTACCCTAAACTCTACCCTAAACCTTCCCCGTCCCTTAACCCTAACCCTAACCCTAACCCTAACCCTAACCCTAATCCTTTCCCGAAGCCTTAACATAACCCGTCTCCTAATCCTAACCCGTACGCTAATATTAAATCATAACCTAACACGTACGCTCACACTAAACCGTTGTCGTACCCTAACCTGTACCCTAAACCGTCCCTGTCCCCTAACCCTAACCGTAACCCTAACCCTAACACTAACCCTTACCCGGAGCCTAACACTAAACCGTCCCCTAATCCTAACCCGTACACTAACACTAAACCGTGCCCTAAAACATACGCTCAACCTAAACCGTTGTCGTACCCTAACCTGTACCCTATACCGTCCCCGTGCCCTAACCCTAACCCTAAGCCTAACCCTACCACTAAACCTTACCCGAAGCCTTACACTAAACCGTCCCCTAATCCTAAACCATACGCTGACACTAACACATAGCCTAACACGTACGCTCACCCTAAACCGTTGTCGTACCCTAAACTGTACTGTAAACCGTTTCCATCCCCTAACCCTAACCCTAACCCTAACCCTAACCCTAACCCTTACCCGAAGCCTTACCCTAACCCGTCCCCTAATCCTAACCCGTACGCTAACACTAACCCGTACCCTAACACGTACGCTCACCCTAAACTGTTGTCGTACCCTAACCTGTTCTCTAAAGCTTCCCCATCCCCTAACCCTAAACCTAACCCTAACACTTACCCTTACCCTAACCTTTACCCGAAGCCTTACATTATCCCGTCCCCAATCCGAACCCGTAGGCTAACACTAACCCGTGCCCTAAAACGTACGCTCACCTAAACCGTTGTCGTACCCTAACCTGTACCCTAAAACGTCCCCTAACTGTAACCCTAACCCTAACCCTAACCCTTACCCGAAACATTACCCTAACCCGTCCCCTAATCCGATTCCGTACGCTAACACTAACCCGTACCCTAACACGTACACCCACCCTAAAACGTTGTCGTCCCCTAACCTGTACCCTAAACCGTCCCCGTCCCCTACCCTAACCCTAACACTAACCCTAACCCTAACCCTTACCCAAAGCCTTACCCTAACATGTCACTTAATCCTAACCCGTACGCTAACACTAACCCGTGCCCTAACACCTACGGTCACCCTAAACCTTTGTCGTACCCTAACCTATACCCTAAACCGTCCCTGTCCCCATCCCCTAACCCTAAACCTAAACCTAACACTAACCCTTACCCAAGGCCTTACCCTAACCCATCCCCTAAACCTAACCCGTATACTAACACTAACCCGTACCCTAACACGTACACTCACCCTAAACCGTTGTCCTACCCTAACCTGTACCGTAAACCGTCCCCGTCCCCTAACCGTAACACTAACCCTAAACCTTACCCTTACCCAAAGCCTTACCCTAACCCATCACCTAATCCTAACCCGTACGCTAACACTAACCCGTGCCCTAACACGTACGCTCACCCTAAACCGTTGTTGTACCTTACCTGTACCCTAAACCGCCCCATCCCCTAACCCTAACCCTAAACCTAACCCTAATCCTAACCCTTACCCGAAGCCTTACCCTAACCCGTCCCATAATCATAACCCGTACGCTAACACTAACCCGTGCCCTAACACGTAGGCTCACCATAAATCATTGTCGTACCCTAACCTGTACCCTAAACCATCCCCATCCCCGTCCCCGTCTCCTAACCCTAACCCGAACCCTAACCCTAACCCTTACCCGAAGACTTACCCTAACCTGTCCCCTAATCCTAACACTTACGCTAACACTAACCCTTGCCCTAACAGGTACACTCACCCTAAACCGTTGTCTTACCCTAACCTGTACCCTAAACCGTCCCTGTACCCTAACCCTAACCCTAACACTAACCCTAAACCGAAACCTTACCCGAAGCCTTCCCCTAACCCGTCCCCTAATCCTAAACCGTACGCTAACCCTAACCCGTGCCCTAGCACGTACGCTCACCCTAAACCGCTGTCGTACCCTAACCCTAACCCTAACCCTAAACCTTACCCGAAGCCTTCCCCTAACCCGTCCCCTAATCCTAACACATACGCTAACACTAACCCATGCCCTAAAACGAATGCTCACCCTAAACCGCTGTCGTACATTAACCTGTACCCTAAACCGTCCCCGTCCCCGTCCCCTAACCCTAACACTAAACCTAAACCTTACCCGAAGCCTTACTCAAACCCGTCCCCTAATCCTAACCCGTACGCTAACACTAACCCGTACCCTAACAGGTACGCTCACACTAAAGCGTGGTCGTACCCTAACCTGTACACTAAACCGTCCCCGTCCCCGTTCCCTAACCCTAACCCTATCCCAAACCCTACCCCTTACCCGAAGCCTTACCCTAACCCGTCCCATAATCCTAAATAATACGCTAAAACTACCCCATGCCCTAACACATACGCTCACCCTAAACCGTTGTCGTACCCTAACCTGTACCCTAAACCGTCCCTGTAGCCTAACCCTAACCCTAACCCTAACCCTAACCCTTACCCGAAGCCTTACCCTAACCCGTCCCATAATCCTACCCCGTATGCTAACACTAACCCGTACCCTAACATGTACGCTCACCCTAAACCGTTGTCGTACCATAACCTGTACCCTAAACCGTCCCCGTCCCCGTCCCCTAAACTTAACCCTAAACCTCACCCTTACCCGTAGCCTTACCCTAACCCGTCCCCTATTCCTAACCTATACGCTAACTCTAACCCGTACCCTAACATGTACGCTCACCCTAAAGAGTTGTCGTACACTAACCTCTACCCTAAACCGTCCCCGTCCCCGTCCCCTAACCCTAACCCTAACCCTAACCCTTACCCGAAGCCTTACCCTAACAAGTCCCCAATCCTAACCCGTACGCTAACACTAACACATACCCTAACACGTACGCTCACCCTAAACCGTTGTCGTACCCTACCCTATACCCTAAACAGTCCCCGTACCCTAACCCTAACCCTAACCCTAACCCTTACCCGAAGCCTTACCCTAACCCGTCCCCTAATCCTAACCCGTACGCTAACACTAAACCTTACCCTAACACGTACGCACACTCTAAACTGTTGTCATATCCTATCCTGTACCCTAAACCTTCCCCGTGCCCGTCCCCTAACCCTAACCCTAACCCTTACCCGAAGCCTTACCCTAACCTGTCCCCTAATCCTAACCCGTACGCTAACACTAACCCTTACCCTAACACCTACGTACACCCTAAACTGTTGTCAAATCCTATCCTGTACCCTAAACCTTCCCCGTTCCTGTCCCCTAACCCTAACCCTAACCCTTACCCGAAGCCTTACCCTAAACTGTCCCCTAATCCTAACCCGTACGCTAACACTAACCCGTGCCCTAACACATACGCTCACCCTAAAGCGTTGTTGTACCCTAACCTGTACCCTAAACCGTCCCCGTCCTCTAACCCTAACACTAACCCTAATACTAACCCTTACCCGAAGCCTTCCGTTAACCCGCCCCCTAATCCTAACCCGTACGCTAACGCTAACCCATACCCTAACACGTACGCTCACCCTAAACAGTTGTCGTACCCTAAACTGTACCCTAAACCGTCCCCATCCCCAAACCCTAACCCTAACCCTTACCCGAAGCCTTACACTAACCTGTCCCCTAATCCTAACCCGTACGCTAACACTAACCCGTACCCTAACACATAGGCTCACTCTAAACCGTTCTCGTACACTAACCTGTACCCTAAACCGTCCCCATCCCCTAACCCTAACCCTAACCCTTACCCGGAGCCTTACCCTAACCCGTCCTCTAATCCTAAACCGTACGCTAACACTAACCCGTACCCTAACATGTTCGCTCACCCTAAACCGTTATCTTAACCTAAGCTGTACCCTAAACAGTCCCCGTCGCCTAAACATAACCGTAACCCTAACCCTAACACTAACACTTACCCGAAGGCTTACCCTAACCCGTCCCCTAATCCTAAACCGTACGCTAACACTAACCCGTACCCTAACACGTACGCTCAGCCTAAACCGTTGTCGTAGCCTAACCTGTACCCTAAACCCTCCCCATGCCCTAACACTTACCCTAAACCTAACCCTAACCCTAACCCTTACCCGAAGCCTTACCCTAACCCATCACCTAATCGGAACCCGTACGCTAACACTAACCCATACCCTATCACGTACGCTCACCCTAAACCGTTGTTGTACCCTAACCTGTACCCTAAACCCTCCCCATCCCCTAACCCTAACCCTAAACCTAACCCTAACCCTAACCCTTACCTGAAGCTTATCCTAACCCGTCCCCTAATCCTAATCCATTCGCTAACCCTAACACATACCCTACCACGTACGCTCACCCTAAAGCATTGTTGTACCCTAACGTGTACCCTAAACCGTTCCTGTGCCCTAACCCTAACCCTAAACCTAACCCAAACCCTAACCCTTACCCGGAGCCTTACCCTAACCCGTCCCCTAATCCTAACCCGTACGCTAACACTAACCTGTGCCCTAACACGTACGCTCAACCTAAACCATTGTCGTACCCTAACCTGTACCCTAAACCGTCCCCTAACCCTAACCCTAACCCTAAACCTTACCCGAAGCCTTACTCTAACCTGTCCTCTAATCCTAACCTGTACGCTAACAGTAAACTGTGACCTAACATGTACCCTCACCCTAAACCGTTGTCCTACCCTAACCTGTACTCTAAACCGTCCCCATCCCCTAACCCTAACCCAAACCCTAACCCTAAACTTAACCCTTACTCGAAGCCTTACCCTAACCCGTCCACTAATCCTAACCCGTACGCTTACACTAACAATTATCCTAACACGTACGCTCATCCTAAACCTTTGTCGTACCCTAAACTGTACCCTAAACCGTCCCGTCCCCGTCCCCGTCCGCTAACCCTAACCCTAACCCTAACCCTTACCCGAAGCCTTACCCTAACCCGTCCCCTAATCCTAACCCGTACGCTAACACTAACACTTATTCTAACACGTACGCTCATCGTAAACCGTTGTCGTACCCTAACCTGTAACCTAAACCGTCCCCGTCCCCTAAGCCTAACTCTAACCCTAACCGTAACCTTTACCCGAAGCCTTACCCTTTCCTGTCCACTAATCCTAACCCGTACGCTAACACTCACCCTTGCCCTAACACGTACACTCACCCTAAACCGTTGTCGTACCCTAACCTGTACCCTAAACCATCCCTGTACCCTAACCCTAACCATAACCCTAACCCTAACACTTACCCGAAGCCTTACCCTAACCCGTCCCATAATCCTAACCCGTACGCTAACACTAACCCGTACCCTAACTCGTACACTCACCGTAAACCATTGTCATACCCTAACCTGTACCCTAAACCATACCCGTCCCCTAACCCTAACCCTAACCCTAACCCTATCCATTACCCGAAGCCTTACCCTAACCAGTCCCCTAAGTCTAACCCGTACGCTAACACTAACAAGTGCCCTAACATGTACGCTCACCCTAAAGCGTGGTCGTACCCTAACCTGTACCCTAAACCGTCCCCGTCCCCGTGCCCTAACCCTAACCCAAACCCTAACTCTTACCCGAAGCCTTACCGTAAACCATCCCATAATCCTAACCGATACGCTAAAACTAACCCATGCCCTAACACGTACGCTCAGCCTAAACCGTTGTCGTACCCTAACCTGTATGCTAAACCGTCCCCGTCCCGTAGCCCTAACCCTAACCCTAACCCGAAGCCTTACCCTAACTCATCCCCTAATCCTAACGCGTACGCTAACTCTAACCTGTACCCTAACACGTACGCTCACCCTAAACCGTTGTCATACACTATCCTGTACCCTAAACTGTCCCCTTCCCCTAACCCTAACCCTAACCCTAAGCCTAACACTTGCCCGAAGCCTTACCCTAACCACTTCCCTAATCCTAACCCGTACGCTAACACTAAATCGTACCCTAACACGTACGCTCACCCTAAACCTTTTGCGTACCCTAACCTATACCCTAAACCGTCCCCGTAACCTAACCCTAACTCTAACCCTAACCCTTACCCGAAGCCTTACCCTAACCCGTCCCCTAATCCTAACCCATACGCTAAAACTAACCCTTACCCTAACCCGTACGCGCACCCTAAACTGTTCTCATATCCTAACCTATACCCTAAACCTTCCCCGTCCCCGTCCACGTCCCCTAAACCTATCCCTAAGCCTAAACCTAACCCTTACCCGAAGCCTTACACTAACCCGTCCCCTAATCCTAACTCGTACGCTAACACTAACCCGTACCCTAACACGTACGCTCACCCTAAACCGTTGTCGTACCCTAACCTGTACCCTAAACCGTCCCCATCCCCTAACCCTAAATCTAACTCTAACCCTAACACTTACCCGAAGCCTTACCCTAACCCGTCCCCTAATCCTAACTCGTACACTAACACTAACATGTGCCCTAACACGTACGCTCAACCTAAAGAGTTGTCGTACCCTAACCTGTACACTAAACCGTCCCCGTCCCCTAACCCTAACCCTAACCCTAACCCTAAGACTTACCCGAAGCCTTACCCTAACCTGTCCCCAAATCCTAACCCGTACGCTAACACTAACCCATACCCTAACACGTATGCTCACCCAAAAACGTTGTCGTACACTAACCTGTACCCTAAACAGTCCCCTAACCCTAACCCTAGCCCTAACCCTAACCCTTACCCGAAGCCTTACCCTAACCCGTCCCCTATTCCTAACCCGTACGCGAACACTAACACGTACCCTAACACGTACGCTCACTCTGAACCGTTGTTGTACACTAAACTGGACCCTAAGCCGTCCCCGTACCTTAACCCGAACCCTAACCCTAACCCTAACCCTAACCCTAACCCTAACCCTTACTCGAAGCCTTCCCATAACCCGTAACCTAATGCTAACCCGTACGTTAACACTAACCCGTAACCTAACACGTACGCTCAGCCTAAACCGTTGTCGTATCCTAACCTGTACCCTAAACCGTCCCTGTCACCTAACCCTAACTGTAAACCTAACCCTAACACTAACCCTTACCCGAAGCCTTTCCCTAACCCGTCCCCTAATCCTAACCCGTACGCTAACACTAACTTGTACCCTAAAACGTATGCTCACACTAAACAGTTGTTGTACCCTAACCTGTACCCTAAACCGTCCCCGTCCCCTAACCATAACCCTAACCCTTACCCGACGCCTTACCCTAATCCTAACCTGTACGCTAACATTAACCCGTACCCTAACACTAACCCGTACCCTAACATGTACACTCACCCTAAACAGTTGTCGTACACTAAACTGTACCCTAAACCGTCCCCGTCCCCTAACCCTAACCCTAACCATAACCCTAACCCTAAACCTTACCCGAAGCCTTACCCTAACGCATCCCCTACTCCTAACCCATACGCTAACACTAACCCATACACTAACACATACGCTCACCCTAAACCCTTGTTGTACCCTAACCTGTACCCTAAACTGTCCCCGTCCCCGTCCCCTAACCCTAACCCTAGCCCTAACCGTAACCCTTACCCGAAGCCTTACACTAACCCGTCCCCTAATCCTAAATCGTACGCTAACACTAACCCGTACCCTAACATGTACGCTCACCCTAAAGCGTTGTCGTACCCTAACCTGTACCCTAAACCGTGTCCGTCCCCTAACCCTAACCCTAACGCTAACCCTTACCCGAAGCCTTAGCCTATCCCGTCCCGTAATCCTCACCCTTACGCTAACACAAACCCGTACCCTAACACGTACGCTCACCCTCAACGGTTGTCGTACCCTAACCTGTACCCTAAACCCTCCCCATCCCCTAACCCTAACCCTAAACCTAACCCTAACCCTAACCCTTACGCGAAGCCTTACCGTAACCCATCACATAAACCGAACCCGTACGCTAACACTAACCCATACCCTACCACGTACGCTCACCCTAAACCGTTGTTGTACCCTAACCTGTACCCTAAACCCTCCACATCCCCTAACCCTAACCCTAAACCTAACCCTAACCCTAACCCTTACCCGAAGCTTACCCTAACCCGTACCCTAATCCTAACCCGTTCGCTAACACTAACCCATACCCTACCACGTATGCTCACCTTAAACCGTTTTTGTACCCTAACCTGTACCCAAAACTGTTCCCGTGCCCTAACCCTAACCCTAACCCTAACCCTTACCCGAAGCTTACGCAAACCCGTACCCTAATCCTAACCCGTTCGCTAACACTAACCCGTACCCTAACACGTACGCTCACCCTAAACCGCTGTCGTACCCTAAACTGCACCCTCAACCGTGCCCGTCCCCTAACCCTAACCCTAAACCTAACCCGTCCCCTAATCCTAACCCGTACGCTAACTCTAAGCCATGCCCTAACACGTACGCTCACCCTAAACCGTTGTCGTACCCTAACCTGTACCCTGAACCGTGTCCGTCCCCTAAACCTAACACTAAACCTAAACCTAACCCTAACCCTTAACCGAAGCCTTACCCTAACCCGTCCCCTAAACATAACCCGTACGCGAACACTAACACGTACCCTAACACGTACGGTCACCCTGAACCGTTGTCGTACACTAAACTGTACCCTAAACCGTCCCCGTCCCTTAACCCTAACCCTAACCCTAACCCTAACCAAAACCCTAATCCTTACCCGAAGCCTTACCATAACCCGTCCCCTAATCCTAACCCATACATTAACACTAAACCGTAACCTAACACGTACGCTCACCCTAAACCGTTGTCGTACACTAACCTGTACCCTAAACCGTCCCTGTCCCCTACCCCTAACCATAACCCTAACCCTAACACTAACCCTTACCTGAAGCCTTACCCTAACCCGTGCCCTAATCCTAACCCGTACGCTAACACTAACCCGTACACTAACACGTACGCTCACCCTAAACCGTTGTCGTACCCTTACTTGTAACCTAAACCGTCCCCGTCCCCTAACCCTAACCCTAACCCTAACCTTAACACTTACTCAAAGCCTTACCCTAACACGTCAACTAAACCTAAATCGTACGCTAACACTAACCCATGCCCTAACACGTACGCTCACCCTAAACCGTTGTCGTACACTAACCTGTACCCTAAACTGTCCCTGTCCCCTAACCCTAACCCTAACCATTACGCAAAGCCTTACCCTAACCCGTCCCCCAATCCTAACCCGTACGCTAACACTAAACCGTACCCTAACATGTACGCTCACCCTAAACCGTTCTCGTACCCTAACCTGTTCCCTAAACCGTCCTCGTCCCCTAACCCTAACCCTAACCCTAACCCTAGCTTTTACCCGAAGCCTTACACTAACCGGTCCCCTAACCCTAACCCGTACGCTAACACTAACCAGTACCCTAACATGTACGCTCACCCTTAACCATTGTCATACCCTAACCTGTACCCTAAACCGTCCCCGTCCCCTAACCTAACCCTAACCGTAACCCTTACGCGAAGCCTTACCCTAACCTGTCCCCTAATCCTAAACCGTACGCTGACACTAACACGTACCCTAACACGGACGCTCACCCTAAAACATTGTCGTACACTAAACTGTACCCTAATCCGTCCCCGTCCCTGTCCCATAACCCTAACCCTAACCCTAACCCAAACCCTAACCCTAACCCTTACCCAAAGCCTTACCCTAATCGGTCCCCTAATCCTAACCCGTATGCTAACACTAACCCGTCCCCTAACACGTAATCTCACCCTAAACCGTTGTCGTACCCTAACCTATACCCTAAACCGTCCCCGTACCCGTCCCCTATCCCTAACCCTAAGCCTAACCCTGAAGCTTACCCGAAGCCTTACCCTAACCCGTCCCCTAATTCTAACCCGTACGGTAACACTAACCCGTACCCTAACACGTACGCTCACCCTAAACGGTTGTCGTACCCTAACCTGTACCCTAAACCGTGTCCATCCCCTAAACCTAACCCTAACCCTAACCCTAACCTTAACCCTTACCCGAAACCTTACCCTAACCCGTCCCCTAATCCTAACCCGTACACTAACACTAACACGTACCCTAACACTTACGGTCACCCTGAACCATTGTCGTACCCTAAACTGTACCCTAAACCGTCCCCGTCCCCTAACCCTAACCCTAACCCTAACCCTAACCCTAACACTTACCCGAAGCCTTACCCTAACCCGTCCCCTAATCCTAAACTGTACGCTGACACTAACACGTACCCTAACACGTACGATCACCCTAAACCGTTGTCGTAACCTAACCTGTACCCTAAACCGTCCCCGTCCCTGTCCCCTAACCATAACGCTAAGCCTAACCCTGAAGCTTACCCGAAGCCTTACCCTAACCCGTCCCCAATCCTAACCCGTACTGTAACACTAACCCGTACCCTAACACGTACACTCACCCTAAACCGTTGTCGTACACTAACCTGTACCCTAAACCGTGCCCATCCCCTAAACCTAACACTAAACCTAAACCTAACCCTAACCCTTACCCGAAGCCTTACCCTAACCCGTCCCCTAAACATAACCCGTACGCGAATACTAACACGTACCCTAACACGTACGGTCACCCTGAACTGTTGTCGTACACTAAACTGTACCCTAAACCGTCCCCGTCCCTTAACCCTAACACCTAGCCCTAACCCTAACCAAAACCCTAATCCTTACCCGAAGCCTTCCCATAACCCGTCCCCTAATCCTAACCCATACATTAACACTAAACCGTAACCTAACACGTACGCTCACCCTAAACCGTTGTCATACACTAACCTGTGCCCTAAACCGTCCCTGTCCCCTACCCCTAACCATAACCCTAACCCTAACACTAACCCTTACCCGAAGCCTTACCCTAACCCGTCCCCTAATCCTAACCCGTACGCTAACACTAACCCGTACACTAACACGTACGCTCACCCTAAACCGTTTTCGTACCCTTACTTGTAACCTAATCCGTCCCCGTCCCCTAACCCTAACCCTAACCCTAACCCTAACGCTTACCCAAAGCCTTACCCTAACACATCAACTAAACCTAAATCGTACGCTAACACTAACCCATGCCCTAACACGTACGCTCACCCTAAACCGTTGTCGTACACTAACCTGTGCCCTAAACTGTCCCTGTCCCCTAACCCTAACCCTAAGCCTAACCCTAACCATTACGCAAAGCCTTACCCTAACCCGTCCCCCAATCCTAACCCGTACGCTAACACTAACCCGTACCCTAACATGTACGCTCACCCTAAACCTTTCTCATACCCTAACCTGTTCCCTAAACCGTCCTCGTCCCCTAACCCTAAGCCTAACCCTAACCCTAAACCGAACCCTAGATTTTACCCGAAGCCTTACACTAACCGGTCCCGTAACCCTAACCCGTACGCTAACACTAACCAGTACCCTAACATGTACGCTCACCATTAACAATTGTCGTACCCTAACCTGTACCCTAAACCGTCCCCGTCCCCTAACCTAACCCTAACCCTAATCCTTACGCGAAGCCTTACCCTAACCTGTCCCCTAATCCTAAACCATACGCTGACACTAACACGTACCCTAACACGGATGCTCACCCTAAAACATTGTCATACACTAAACTGAACCCTAATCCGTCCCCGTCCCCGTCCCCGTCCCCTAACCCTAACCCTAACCCAAACCCTAACCCTAACCCGTACCCAAAGCGTTACCTTAATCGGTCCCCTAATCCTAACCCGTATGCTAACACTAACCCGTCCCCTAACACGTACTCTCACCCTAAACGGTTGTCGTACCCTAACCTATACCCTAAACTGTCCCCGTCCCCGTCCCCTATCCCTAACCCTAACCCTAACCCTGAAGCTTACCCGAAGCCTTACCCTAACCCGTCCCCTAATCCTAACCTGTACGCTAACACTAAACCGTAACCTATCACGTACGCTCACACTAAACCGTTGTCGTACCCTTACCTGTACCCTAAACCGTCCCTGGCCCCTAACCCTAAATCTAACACTAACCCTTACCCGAAGCCTAACACTAACCCGTCCCCTAATCCTAAGCCGTGCGCTAACAATAAACCATAACCCAACATGTACACTCAACCTAAACGGTTGTCGTACCCTAAACTGTCCCCATCCCCTAACCCTAACCCTAACCCTAACCCTAACCCTTACCCGAAGCCTTACCCTAACCCGTCCCCTAATCCTAACCCGTATGCTAACACTAACCCGTACCCTAACACGTACGCTCACCCTAAAACGTTGTTGTACCCAAACTTTTGCCCTAAACTGTCCCCGTCCCCGTCCCCTAACCCTAACGCTAACCCTTACCCAAAGCCTTACCCTAACCCGTCCCCTAATCCTAAACCGTACGCTAACACTAAACCGTACCTTAACACGTACGCTCACTCTAAACCGTTGTCGTACCCTAAACTGTACCCTAAACCGTCCCCGTCCCCTAACCCTAACCCTAACCCTAACCCTTACCCGAAGCCTTACCGTAACCTGTCCCCTAATCCTAACCCATTGCTAACACTAAGCCGTACCCTAACACGTATGCTCGCCCTAAACCATTGTCGTACCCTAACCTGTACCCTAAACCATCCCCGTGCCCTAACCCTAACCCTATCCCTAACCCGAACCCTAACCCTAACCCTTACTCGAAGCCTTCCCATAACCCGTCCCCTAATGCTAACCCGTACGTTAACACTAACCCGTAACCTAACACGTACGCTCACCCTAAACCGTTGTCGTACCCTAACCTGTGCCCTAAACCGTCCCTGTCCCCTAACCCTAACAGTAAACCTAACCCTAACACTAACCCTTACCCGAAGCCTTTCCCTAACCCGTCACCTAATCCTAACCCGTATGCTAACACTAACTTGTAACCTAAAACGTACGCTCACCCTAAACCGTTGTTGTACCCTAACCTGTACCCTAAACCGTCCCCGTCCCCTAACCATAACCCTAACCCTAAACTTATCCCTAACCCTTACCCGACGCCTTACCCTAATCCTAACCTGTACGCTAACACTAACCCGTACCCTAATATGTACGCTCACCCTAAACAGTTGTCGTACACTAAACTGTACCCTAAACAGTCCCCGTCCCCTAACCCTAACCCTAAACCTAACCCTAACCCTAAACCTTACCCGAAGCCTTACCCTAACGCATCCCCTACTCCTAACCCATACGCTAACACTAACCCATACACTAACACATACGCTCACCCTAAACCCTTGTTGTACCCTAACCTGTACCCTAAACTGTCCCCGTCCCGCTCCCCTAACCCTAACCCTAGCCCTAACCGTAACCCTTACCCGAAGCCTTACCCTAACCCGTCCCCTAATCCTAAATCGTACACTAACCCTAACCCGTACTCTAACATGTACGCTCACCCTAAAGTGTTGTCGTACCCTAACCTGTACCCTAAACCGTATCCGTCCCCTAACCCTAACCCTAACCCTAACCCTTACCCGAAGCCTTACCCTATCCCGTCCCCTAATACTAACCCGTACGCTAACACAAACCCGTACCCTAACACGTACGCTCACCCTAAAAGGTTGTCGTACCCTAACCTGTACCCTAAACCCTCCCCATCCCCTAACCCTAACCCTAAACGTAACCCTAACCCTAACCCTTACGCGAAGCCTTACCCTAGCCCATCAGATAAACCGAACCCGTACGCTAACCCTAAACCATACCCTACCACGTACGCTCACCCTAAACCCTTGTTGTACCCTAACCTGTACCCTAAACCCTCCACATCCCCTAACCCTAACCCTAAACCTAACCCTAACCCTAACCCTTACCCGAAGCTTACCCTAACCCGTACCCTAATCCTAACCCGTTCGCTAACACTAACCCATACCCTACCACGTACGCTCACCCTAAACCGTTTTTGTACCCTAACCTGTACCCTAAACTGTTCCCGTGCCCTAACCCTAACCCTAACCCTAACCCAAACCCTAACCCTTACCCAAAGCCTTACCCTAACCCGTCCCCGAATCCTAACCCGTACGCTAACACTAACCTCTGCCCTAACTCGTACGCTCAACCTAAACCATTGTCGTACCCTAACCTGTACCCTAAACCGTCCCCTAACCCTAACCCTAACACTAAACCTTACCCGAAGCCTTACCCTAACACGTCCTCTAATCCTAACATGTACGCTAACAGTAAACTGTGCCCTAACATGTACGCTCACCCTAAACCGTTGTCCTACCCTAACCTGTACCCTAAACCGTCCCCGTCCCCGTCCCCTAACCCTAACCCTAACCCTTACCCGCAGCCTTATCCTAACCCGTACCCTAATCATAACCTGTAGGCTAACACTAACCCGTACCCTAAAACGCACACTCACCCTAAACCGTTTTCGTACACTAACCTGTACCCTAAACCGTCCCCGTCCACTAAACCTAACCCTAACCCTAACCCTAACCCTTACCCGAAGCCTTACCCTAACACTTCCCCTAATCCTAACCCGTACGCTAACACTAACCCGTACCCTAACACGTATGCTCAACCTAAACGGTTGTTGTACCCTAACCTGTACCCTAAACCGTCCCCGTCCCCTAAACCTAACCCTAACCCTAACCCAAACCCTTACCCAAAGCCTTACCCTAAACGGTCCCCTAATCCTAACCCGTACGCTAACACTAACAAGTACCCAAACACGTACGCTCACCATAAACCGTTGTCGTACCCTAACCTTTACCCTAAACTCTCCCCGTCCCCATCCCCTAAGCTTAACCCTAACCCTAACCCTTACCCAAAGCCTTACACTAACCCCTCCCCTAATCCTAACCCGTACGCTAACACTAAACCATACCCTAACACGTACACTCACCCTAAATCGTTGTTGTATCCTAACCTGAACCCTAAACCGTCCCCGTCCCCGTCCCCTAACCCTAAACCTAACCGTAAACTTAACCCTTACCCGAAGCCTTACCCTAACACGTCCCCTAATCATAACCCGTACGCTAACACTAACCCGTACCCTACCACGTACGCTCACCCGAAACCGTTGTCGTAACCTAACCTGTACCCTAAACCCTCCCCATCCCCTAACCCTAACCCTAAACCTAACCCTAACCCTAGCCCTTACGCGAAGCCTTACCCTAACCCATCACATAAACCGAACCCGCACGCTAACACTAAACCATACCCTACCACGTACGCTCACCCTAAACCCTTGTTGTACCCTAACCTGTACCCTAAACCCTCCACATCCCCTAACCCTAACCCTAAACCTAACCCTAACCCTAACCCTTACCCGAAGCTTACCCTAACCCGTACCCTAATCCTAACCTGTTCGCTAACACTAACCCATACCCTACCACGTACGCTCACCCTAAACCGTTTTTGTACCCTAACCTGTACCCTAAACTGTTCCCGTGCCCTAACCCTAACCCTAACCCTAACCCAAACCCTAACCCTTACCCGAAGCCTTACCCTAACCCGTCCCTGAATCCTAACCCGTACGCTAACACTAACCTCTGCCCTAACTCGTACGCTCAACCTAAACCATTGTCGTACCCTAACATGTACCCTAAACCGTCCCCTAACCCTAACCCTAACACTAAACCTTACCCGAAGCCTTACCCTAACCCGTCCTCTAATCCTAACATGTACGCTAACAGTAAACTGTGCCCTAACATGTACGCTCATCCTAAACCGTTGTCCTACCCTAACCTGTACCCTAAACCATCCCAATCCCCTTCCCCTAACCCTAACCCTAACCCTAACCCTTACCCTTACCCGAAGCCTTACCTTAACCCATCCCCTAATCCTAATCCGTACACTAACACTAACCCGAAACCTAACACGTACGCTCACCCTAAATCGTTGTCGTACCCTAACATGTACCCTAAACTGTCCCCATCCCCTAGCCCTAACCCTAACCCTAACACTTACACTTACCCGAAACCTTACCCTAACTCGTCCCCTAATCCTAAGCCGTAGGCTAAAACTAACACTTACCCTAACACGTACGCTCACACTAAACTGTGGTCGTACCCTAACCTGTACCGGAAACCGCCCCATCCCCTAACCCTAACCCGAACCCTAACCCTAACCCTTACCCGAAGACTTAACCTAACCTGTCCCCTAATCCTAACACTTACGCTAACACTAACCCTTGCCCTAACATGTACACTCACCCTAAACCGTTGTCTTACCCTAACCTGTACCCTAAACCGTCCCTGTACCCTAACCCTAACCCTAACACTAATCCTAAACCGAACCCTTACCCGAAGCCTTCCCCTAACCCGTCCCCTAATCCTAAACCGTACGCTAACCCTAACCCGTGCCCTAGCACGTACGCTCACCCTAAACCGCTGTCGTACCCTAAACTGTACCCTAAACCGTCCCCGTCCCCTAACCCTAACCCTAACCCTAAACCTTACCCGAAGCCTTCCCTTAACCCGTCCCCTAATCCTAACCCGTACGCTAACTCTAAGCCATACCCTAACACGTACGCTCACCCTAAACCGTTCTCGTACACTAACCTGTAACCTAAACCGTCCCCGTCCCCTAACCCTAACCCTTACCCGAAGCCTTACCTTAACCCGTCCTCTAATCCTAACCCGTACGCTAACAGTAAACTGTGCCCTAACATGTACGCTGAACCTAAACCATTGTCCTACCCTAACCTGTACCCTAAACCGTCCCCCTCCCCTAACCCTAACCCTAACCCTAACCCTAAACCTAACCCTTACCCGAAGCCTTACCATAACCCGTCCTCTAATCCTAACCCGTACGCTAACAGTAAACTGTGCCCTAACATGTACGCTGAACCTAAAACATTGTCCTAACCTAACCTGTACCCTAAACCGTCCCCCTCCCCTAACCCTAACCCTAACCCTAACCCTAACCCTTACACCAAGCCTTACCCTAAACCGTGCCCTAATCCTAACCCGTACGCTAACACTAACCCATACCCTAACACGTACGCTCACCCTAAACCACTGTCATACACTAACCTGTACCCTAAACCGTCCCCGTCCCCGTCCCCTAACCCTAACCCTAACCCTAAACCTAACCCTTACCCGAAGCCTTACCCTAACCCGTCCCCTAATCCTAACCCGTACGCTAACACTAACCCGTGCCCTAACACGTACGCTCACCCTAAAGTGTGGTTGTACCCTAACCAGTACACTAAACCGTCCCCGTCCCCGTTCCCTAACCCTAACCCTAACCCAAACCCTAAGCCTTACCCGAAGCCTTACCCTAACCCGTCTCATAATCCTAAACGATACGCTAAAACTAACCCATGCCCTAACACATACGCTCACCCTAAACCGTTGTTGTACCCTAACCTGTACCCTAAACCGTCCCCGTCCCCTAACCCTAACCCTAATCCTTACCCGAAGCCTTACACTAACCCGTCCCCTAATCCTAACCCATACGCTAACTCTAACCCGTATCCTAACACGTACGCTCACCCTAAACCATTCTCATACACTAACCTGTACCTTAAACCATCCCCGTCAACTAACCTTAACCCTAACCCTTACCCGAAGCCTTACCATAACCCGTCCTCTAATCCTAACCCGTACGCTAACAGTAAACTGTGCCCTAAAATGTACGCTCAACCTAAACCATTGTCCTACCCTAACTTGTACCCTAAACCGTCCCCGTCCCCTAAGCCTAACCCTAAACCTAGCCCTAAACCTAAACCTTACCCCAAGCCTTACCCTAACCCGACCCTTAATCCTAACCCGTACGCTAACACTAACCCATACCCTAACACGCACGCTCACCCTAAATCTTTGTCGTACCCTAACATGTACCCTAAACCGTCCCCGTCCCCTAACCCTAACCCTAACCCTAACCCTAACACTTACCCGAAGCCTTACCCTCACCCGTTCCCTAATCCTAACCCGTACGCTAACACTCACCCGTACCCTAAAACGTACGCTCAGCCTAAACCGTTGTCGTACCCTAACCTGAACCCTAAACCGTCCCCGTCCCCGTCCCCTATCCATAACCCTAACCCTAACGCTTACCTGAAGCTTTACCCTCACCCGTCCCCTAAACCTAACCCGTACGCTAACACTAACCTGTACCCTAACACGTACGCTCACACTAAACCGTTGTCGTACACTAACCTGTACCCTAAACCGTCCCCGTCCCCGTCCCCTAACCCTAACCCTAAACCTAACCCTTACCCGAAGCCTTATCCGCTCCCGTCCCCTAATCCTAACCCGTACGCTAACACTAACACGTACCCTAACACGTACGCTCACCCTAAACCGTTGTCGTACCTAACCTGTACCCTAAACCGTCCCCGTCCCCTAACCCTAACCATAACCCTAACCCTAACCCTTACCTGAAGCCTTACCCTCACCCGTTCCCTAATCCTAACCCGTACGCTAACACTAACCCATACCCTAACACATACGTTCACCCTAAACCTTTGTCGTACCCTAACCTGTACCCTAAACCGTCCCCGTCCCCGTCCCCTAACCCTAACCCTAACCCTAACCCAACCCTTACCCGAAGCCTTACCCTCACCCGTCCCCTAATCCTAACCCGTACGCTAATCCTAACCCGTACCCTAACACGTACGCTCACACTAATCCGTTGTCGTACCCTAACCTGTACCCTAAACCGTCCCCGTCCCCGTCCCCGTCACCTAACCCTAACCCTAACCCTTACCCGAAGCCTTACCCTCTCCCGTCCCCTAATCCTAACCCGTACGCTAACACTAACCGGTACCCTAACACGTACGCTCACCCTAAACTGTTGTCGTACCCTAACCTGTACCCTAAACCGTCCCCGTCCCCGTCCCCTAACCCTAACCCTAACCCTAACCCTTACACGAAGCCTTACCCTCATCCGTCCCCTAATCCTAACCCGTACGCTAACACTAACCCATACCCTAACACGTACGCTCACCCTAAACCGTTGTCGTAACCTAACCTGTACCCTAAACCGTACCCGTCCCCGTCCCCTAACCCTAACCCTAACCCTAGCCCTAACCCTTACCCGAAGCCTTACCCTCACCCGTCCCCTAATCCTAACCCGTACGCTAAAACTAACCCATACCCTAACACGTACGCTCACCCAAAACCGTTGTCGTACACTAAACTGTACCCTAAACCGTCCCCGTCCCCGTCCCCGTCCCCTAACCCTAACCCTAACCATATCCCTAATCCTTACCCGAAGCCTTACCCTCACCCGTCCCCTATTCCTAACCCGTACGCTAACACTAACCCATACCCTAACACGTGCGCTCACCCTAAACCGTTGTCGTACACTAAACTGTACCCTAAACCGTCCCCGTCCCCGTCCCCTAACCCTAACCCTAACCGTAACCCTAAACCTTACTCGAAGCCTTACCCTAACCCGTCCCCTAATCCTAACCCGTACGCTAACACTAACCCATACCCTAACACCTACGCTCACCCTAAAATTTTGTCGTACCCTAACCTGTACCCTAAACCGTTCCCGTCCCCTTCTCCTAACCCTAACCCTAACCCTAACCCTTACCCGAAGCCTTACCCTCACCCGTACCATATTCCTAACCCGTACGCTAACACTAACCCGTACCCTAACACGTACGCTCACCCTAAACCGTTATCGTACTCTTACCTGTATCCGAAACCGTCCCCGTCCCCGTCCCCTAACACTAACCCTAACCCTAACCCTAAACCTTACCCGAAGCCTTACCCTCACCCGTCCCCTAATCCTAACCCGTACGCTAACACTAACCCGTACCCTAACACGTATGCTCACCCTAAACCGTCCCCATCCCCGTCCCCTAACCGTAACCCTAACCCTAACCCCAACCCTTACCAAAATCCTTACCATCACCCGTCCCCTAATCCTAACCCGTACGGTAACACTAGCCGGTACCCTAACACGTACGCTCACCGTAAACCATTGTCGTACCCTAACCTGTACCCTAAACCGTCCCCGTCCCCGTCCCCTAACCCTAACCGTAACCCTAACCCTTACCCGAAGCCTT
The DNA here is from genome assembly GCF_059928025.1 of Delphinapterus leucas. Lineage (NCBI taxonomy): Eukaryota > Metazoa > Chordata > Mammalia > Artiodactyla > Monodontidae > Delphinapterus > Delphinapterus leucas. The sequence goes on along the minus strand of NW_028322232.1, from coordinate 9,594,760 downwards.
ACCCTCACCCGTCCCCTAATCCTAACCCGTACGCTAACACTAACCCGTACCCTAACAGGTACGCTCACCCTAAACCGTTGTCATATCCTAACCTGTACTTTAAACTGTCCCCATCCCCTAACCCTAACCCTAAACCTAACCCTAACCCTAACCCTTACCCGAAGCCTTACACACACCCGTCCCTTAATCCTAACCCGTACGCTAAAACTGACCCGTACCCTAACACGTACGCTCACCCTAAACAGTTATCGTACACTAAGATGTACCCTAAACCATCCCCGTCCCCGTCCCCTAAACCTAACCCTAACCCTAACCCTTACTCTAAGCCTTACCATCACCCGTCCCCTAAACCTAACACGTACGCTAACACTCACCCGTACCCTAACACGTACGCTCACCCTAAACCGTTGTCGTACCCTACCCTGTACGCTAAACCGTCCCCGTCCCCATCCCCTAACCCTAACCCTAACCATAACCCTAACCCATACCAGAAGCCTTACCCTCACGCCTCCCCTAATCCTAACCCGTACGCTAACACTAACCCGTACACTAACACGTATGTTCACCCTAAACCGGTGCCGTCCCTAACCTGTAACCTAAACCGTCCCCGTCCCCGTCCCTTCACCCTAACCCTAACCCTAACCCTAACCCTTACCGGAAGCCTTAACCTCACCCGTCCCCTAATCCTAACCCGTACGCTAACACTAACCCGTACCCTAACACCGACGCTCACCCTAAACCGTTGTCGTACCCTAGACTGAACCCTAAACCGTCCCGGTCCCCTAACCCTAACCCTAACCCTAATCCTAACCCTAACCCTTACCCGAAGCCTTACCCTCACCCATCCGCTATTCCTAACACGTACGCTAACACTAACCCATACCCTAACACGTACGCTCACCCTAAAGCGTTGTCGTACACTAACCTGTACCCTAAACCGTCCCCGTCCCCGTCCCCTAACCCTAACCCTAACCCTAACCCTAACCCTTACCCGAAGCCTTACACTCACCCGTCCCCTAATCCTAACAAGTACACTAACACTAATCCGTATCCTAAAACGTACGCTCACCCTAAACCGTTGTCGTACCCTTACCTGTACCCTAAACCGTCCCCGTCCCCTAACCCTAACCCTAACCCTAACGCTAACCCTAACCCTTACCTGAAGCCTTACACTCACCCGTCGCCTAATCCTAAACCGTACGCTAACACTAACCCGTACCGTAACACGTACGCTCACCCTAATCCGTTGTCGTACCCTAAGCTGTACCCTAAACCGTCCCCGTCCCCGTCCCCTAACCCTAACCCTAACCCTAACCCTTACCCGAAGCCTTACCCTCACCCGTCCCCTAATCCTAACCCGTACGCTAACACTAACCCGTACCCTAACACGTACGCTCACCCTAAACCGTTGTGGTACCCTAACCTGTACCCTAAACCGTCCCCGTCCCCGTCCCCTAACCCTAACCCTAACCCTAACCCTAAAACTTACCCGAAGCCTTACCCTCAACCGTCCCCTAATCCTAACCCGTACGCTAACACTAACCCGTACCCTAACACGTACGCTCACCCTAAACCGTTGTCGTACCCAAACCTGTAACCTAAATCGTCCCCGTCCCCGTCCCCGTCCCCGTCCCCTAACCCTAACCCTTACCCGAAGCGTTACCCTCATCCATCCCCTAATACTAACCCGTACGCTAACACTAACCCATACCCTAAAAGGTATGCTCAACCTAAACAGTTGTCGTAACCTAACCTGTACCCTAAACCGTCCCCATCCCCGTCCCCTAACCCTAAACCTAAACCTTACCCGAAGCCTTACCCTCACCCGTCCCCTAATCCTAACCCATACGCTAACACTAACCCATACCCTAACATGTACGCACACCCGAAAACGTTGTCGTACCCTAACATGTACCCTAAACCATCCCCGTCCCCTAACCCTAACCCTAACCCTACCCCTAAACTTAACCCTTACCCAAAGCCTTACCCTCACCCGTTCCCTAATCCTAACCCGTACGCTAACACTCACCCGTACCCTAAAACGTACGCTCAGCCTAAACCGTTGTCGTACCCTAACCTGAACCCTAAACCGTCCCCGTCCCCGTCCCCTATCCATAACCCTAACCCTAACGCTTACCCGAAGCTTTACCCTCACCCGTCCCCTAAACCTAACCCGTACGCTAACACTAACCTGTACCCTAACACGTACGCTCACACTAAACCGTTGTCGTACACTAACCTGTACCCTAAACCGTCCCCGTCCCCGTCCCCTAACCCTAACCCTAAACCTAACCCTTACCCGAAGCCTTATCCGCTCCCGTCCCCTAATCCTAACCCGTACGCTAACACTAACACGTACCCTAACACGTACGCTCACCCTAAACCGTTGTCGTACCTAACCTGTACACTAAACCGTCCCCGTCCCCTAACCCTAACCCTAACCCTAACCCTAACCCTAACCCTTGCCTGAAGCCTTACCCTCACCCGTTCCCTAATCCTAACCCGTACGCTAACACTAACCCATACCCTAACACATACGTTCACCCTTAACCTTTGTCGTACCCTAACCTGTACCCTAAACCGTCCCCGTCCCCGTCCCCTAACCCTAACCCTAACCCTAACCCAACCCTTACCCGAAGCCTTACCCTCACCCGTCCCCTAATCCTAACCCGTACGCTAACCCTAACCCGTACCCTAACACGTACGCTCACACTAATCCGTTGTCGTACCCTAACCTGTACCCTAAACCGTCCCCGTCCCCGTCCCCGTCACCTAACCCTAACCCTAACCCTTACCCGAAGCCTTACCCTCTCCCGTCCCCTAATCCTAACCCGTACGCTAATACTAACCGGTACCCTAACACGTACGCTCACCCTAAACCGTTGTCGTACCCTAACCTGTACCCTAAACCGTCCCCGTCCCCGTCCCCTAAACCTAACCCTAACCCTAACCCTAACCCTTACCCGAAGCCTTACCCTCACCCGTCCCCTAATCCTAACAAGTACACTAACACTAAACCGTACCCTAACACGTACGCTCACCCTAAACTGTTGTCGTACCCTAACCTGTACCCTAAACCGTCCCCGTCCCTGTCCCCTAACCCTAACCCTAACCCTTACACGAAGCCTTACCCTCATCCGTCCCCTAATCCTAACCCGTACGCTAACACTAACCCATACCCTAACACGTACGCTCACCCTAAACCGTTGTCGTAACCTAACCTGTACCCTAAACCGTACCCGTCCCCGTCCCCTAACCCTAACCCTAACCCAAGCCCTAACCCTTACCCGAAGCCTTACCCTCACCCGTCCCCTAATCCTAACCCGTACGCTAAAACTAACCCATACCCTAACACGTACGCTCACCCAAAACCGTTGTCGTACACTAACCTGTACCCTAAACCGTCCCCGTCCCCGTCCCCGGCCCCTAACCCTAACCCTAACCATATCCCTAATCCTTACCCGAAGCCTTACCCTCACCCGTCCCCTATTCCTAACCCGTACGCTAACACTAACCCATACCCTAACACGTGCGCTCACCCTAAACCGTTGTCGTACACTAAACTGTACCCTAAACCGTCCCCGTCCCCGTCCCCTAACCCTAACCCTAACCCTAAGCCTTACCCGAAGCATTACCCTCACCCGTCCCCTAATCCTAAACCGTAAACTAACACTAACCCGTACCTAACACGTACGCTCACCCTAAACCGTTGTCGTACCCTATCTTGTACCCTAAACTGTCACCGTCCACTAACCCTAACCCTAACCCTAACCGTAACCCTAACCCTTACCCGAAGCCCTACCCTCACCCGTCCCCTAATCCTAACCCGTACGCTAACACTAACGCATACCCTAACACGTACGCTCACCCTAAACCGTTGTCGTACCATAACCTGTACCCTAAACCGTCCCCGTCCCCGTCCCCGTCCCCAAACCCAACACTAACCCTACCCCTTACACGAAGCCTTACCCTCACCCGTCCCCTAATCCTAAACCGTATGCTAACACTAACCCATACCCTAACACGTAGGCTCACAGTAAACAGATGTCGTACCGTAACCTGTACCCTAAAACGTCCCCGTCCCCTAACCCTAACCCTAACCCTAACCCTAACCCTAACCCTTACCCGAAGCCTTACCCTCACCCGTCCCCTAATCCTAACCCGTACGGTAACACTAGCCGGTACCCTAACACGTACGCTCACCGTAAACCGTTGTCGTACCCTAACCTGTACCCTAAACTGTCCCCGTCCCCGTCCCCTAACCCTAACCGTAACCCTAACCCTTACCCGAAGCCTTACCCTCACCCGTCCCCTAATCCTAACCCGTACGCTAACACTAACCCGTACCCTAACAGGTACGCTCACCCTAAACCGTTGTCATACCCTAACCTGTACTTTAAACTGTCCCCATCCCCTAACCCTAACCCTAAACCTAACCCTTACCCCAACCCTTACCCGAAGCCCTACCCACACCCGTCCCTTAATCCTAACCCGTACGCAAACACTGACCCGTACCCTAACACGTACGCTCACCCTAAACAGTTATCGTACACTAAGATGTACCCTAAACCGTCCCCGTCCCCGTCCCCTAAACCTAACCCTAACCCTAACCCTTACTCTAAGCCTTACCATCACCCGTCCCCTAAACCTAACACGTACGCTAACACTAACCCGTACCCTAACACGTACGCTCACCCTAAACCGTTGTCGTACCCTACCCTGTACCCTAAACCGTCCCCGTCCCCATCCCCTAACCCTAACCCTAACCATAACCCTAACCCATACCAGAAGCCTTACCCTCACGCCTCCCCTAATCCTAACCCGTACGCTAACACTAACCCGTACACTAACACGTATGTTCACCCTAAACTGGTGCCGTACCCTAACCTGTAACCTAAACCGTCCCCGTCCCCATCCCTTCACCCTAACCCTAACCCTAACCCTAACCCTTACCGGAAGCCTTACCCTCACCCGTCCCCTAATCCTAACCCGTACGCTAACACTAACCCGTACCCTAACACCGACGCTCACCCTAAACCGTTGTCGTACCCTAGACTGAACCCTAAACCGTCCCGGTCCCCTAACCCTAACCCTAACCCTAATCCTAACCCTAACCCTTACCCGAAGCCTTACCCTCACCCATCCGCTATTCCTAACACGTACGCTAACACTAACCCATACCCTAACACGTACGCTCACCCTAAAGCGTTGTCGTAACCTAACCTGTACCCTAAACCGTCCCCGTCCCAGTCCCCTAACCCTAACCCTAACCCTAACCCTAACCCTAACCCGAAGCCTTACACCCACCCGTCCCCTAATCCTAACAAGTACACTAACACTAATCCGTATCCTAAAACGTACGCTCACCCTAAACCGTTCTCGTACCCTTACCTGTACCCTAAACCGTCCCCGTCCCCTAACCCTAACCCTAACCCTAACGCTAACCCTAACCCTTACCTGAAGCCTTACACTCACCCGTCGCCTAATCCTAAATCGTACGCTAACACTAACCCGTACCGTAACACGTACACTCACCCTAATCCGTTGTCGTACCCTAAGCTGTACCCTAAACCGTCCCCGTCCCCGTCCCCGTCCCCTAACCCTAACCCTAACCCTTACCCGAAGCCTTACCCTCACCCGTCCCCTAAACCTAACCCGTACGCTAACACTAACCCGTACCCTAACACGTACGCTCACCCTAAAATGTTGTCGTACACTATCCTGTACCCTAAACCGTCCCCGTCCCCGTCCCCGTCCCCTAACCCTAACCCTAACCCTAAGCCTTACCCGAAGCCTTACCCTCACCCGTCCCCTAATCCTAAACCGTAAACTAACACTAACCCGTACCTAACACGTACGCTCACCCTAAACCGTTGTCGTACCCTATCTTGTACCCTAAACTGTCCCCGTCCACTAACACTAACCCTAACCCTAACCGTAACCCTAACCCTTACCCGAAGCCCTACCCTCACCCGTCCCCTAATCCTAACCCGTACGCTAACACTAACCCATACCCTAACACGTACGCTCACCCTAAACCGTTGTCGTACCATAACCTGTACCCTAAACTGTCCCCGTCCCCGTCCCCTAACCCTAACCCTAACCCTAACCCTAAACCTTACCCGAAGCCTTACCCTCAACCGTCCCCTAATCCTAACCCGTACGCTAACACTAACCCGTACCCTAACACGTACGCTCACCCTAAACCGTTGTCGTACCCAAACCTGTAACCTAAATCGTCCCCATCCCCGTCCCCGTCCCCTAACCCTAACCCTTACCCGAAGCGTTACCCTCATCCATCCCCTAATACTAACCCGTACGCTAACACTAACCCATACCCTAACAGGTATGCTCACCCTAAACAGTTGTCGTAACCTAACCTGTACCCTAAACCGTCCCCGTCCCCGTCCCCTAACCCTAAACCTAAACCTTACCCGAAGCCTTACCCTCACCCGTCCCCTAATCCTAACCCATACGCTAACACTAACCCATACCCTAACATGTACGCACACCCGAAAACGTTGTCGTACCCTAACATGTACCCTAAACTGTCCCCGTCCCCTAACCCTAACCCTAACCCTAACCCTAACCCTTACCTGAAGCCTTACCCTCACCCGTTCCCTAATCCTAACCCGTACGCTAACACTAACCCATACCCTAACACATACGCTCACCCTAAACATTTGTCGTACCCTAACCTGTACCCTAAACCGTCCCCGTCCCCGTCCCCTAACCCTAACCCTAACCCTAACCCAACCCTTACCCGAAGCCTTACCCTCACCCGTCCCCTAACCCTAACCCGTACGCTAACCCTAACCCTTACCCTAACACGTACGCTCACACTAATCCGTTGTCGTACCCTAACCTGTACCCTAAACCGTCCCCGTCCCCGTCCCCGTCACCTAACCCTAACCCTAACCCTTACCCGAAGCCTTACCCTCTCCCGTCCCCTAATCCTAACCCGTACGCTAACACTAACCGGTACCCTAACACGTACGCTCACCCTAAACCGTTGTCGTACCCTAACCTGTACCCTAAACCGTCCCCGTCCCCGTCCCCTAACCCTAAACCTAAACCTTACCCGAAGCCTTACCCTCACCCGTCCCCTAATCCTAACCCATACGCTAACACTAACCCATACCCTAACATGTACGCACACCCGAAAACGTTGTCGTACCCTAACATGTACCCTAAACCATCCCCGTCCCCTAACCCTAACCCTAACCCTACCCCTAAACTTAACCCTTACCCGAAGCCTTACCCTCACCCGTTCCCTAATCCTAACCCGTACGCTAACACTCACCCGTACCCTAAAACGTACGCTCAGCCTAAACCGTTGTCGTACCCTAACCTGAACCCTAAACCGTCCCCGTCCCCGTCCCCTATCCATAACCCTAACCCTAACGCTTACCCGAAGCTTTACCCTCACCCGTCCCCTAAACCTAACCCGTACGCTAACACTAACCTGTACCCTAACACGTACGCTCACACTAAACCGTTGTCGTACACTAACCTGTACCCTAAACCGTCCCCGTCCCCGTCCCCTAACCCTAACCCTAAACCTAACCCTTAACCGAAGCCTTATCCGCTCCCGTCCCCTAATCCTAACCCGTACGCTAACACTAACACGTACCCTAACACGTACGCTCACCCTAAACCGTTGTCGTACCTAACCTGTACCCTAAACCGTCCCCGTCCCCTAACCCTAACCCTAACCCTAACCCTAACCCTAACCCTTACCTGAAGCCTTACCCTCACCCGTTCCCTAATCCTAACCCGTACGCTAACACTAACCCACACCCTAACACATACGCTCACCCTAAACCTTTGTCGTACCCTAACCTGTACCCTAAACCGTCCCCGTCCCCGTCCCCGTCCCCTAACCCTAACCCTAACCCAACCCTTACCCGAAGCCTTACCCTCACCCGTCCCCTAATCCTAACCCGTACGCTAACCCTAACCCGTACCCTAACACGTACGCTCACACTAATCTGTTGTCGTACCCTAACCTGTACCCTAAACCGTCCCCGTCCCCGTCCCCGTCACCTAACCCTAACCCTAACCCTTACCCGAAGCCTTACCCTCTCCCGTCCTCTAATCCTAACCCGTACGCTAACACTAACCGGTACCCTAACACGTACGCTCACCCTAAACCGTTGTCGTACCCTAACCTGTACCCTAAACCGTCCCCGTCCCCGTCCCCTAAACCTAACCCTAACCCTAACCCTAACCCTTACCCGAAGCCTTACCCTCACCCGTCCCCTAATCCTAACAAGTACACTAACACTAAACCGTACCCTAACACGTACGCTCACCCTAAACTGTTGTCGAACCCTAACCTGTACCCTAAACCGTCCCCGTCCCCGTCCCCTAACCCTAACCCTAACCCTAACCGTTACACGAAGCCTTACCCTCATCCGTCCCCTAATCCTAACCCGTACGCTAACACTAACCCATACCCTAACACGTACGCTCACCCTAAACCGTTGTCGTAACCTAACCTGTACCCTAAACCGTACCCGTCCCCGTCCCCTAACCCTAACCCTAACCCTAGTCCTAACCCTTACCCGAAGCCTTACCCTCACCCGTCCCCTAATCCTAACCCGTACGCTAAAACTAACCCATACCCTAACACGTACGCTCACCCAAAACCGTTGTCGTACACTAACCTGTACACTAAACCGTCCCCGTCCCCGTCCCCTAACCCTAACCCTAACCATAACCCTAATCCTTACCCGAAGCCTTACCCTCACCCGTCCCCTATTCCTAATCCGTACGCTAACACTAACCCATACCCTAACACGTACGCTCACCCTAAACCGTTGTCGTACACTAAACTGTACCCTAAACCGTCCCCGTCCCCGTCCCCTAACCCTAACCCTAACCGTAACCCTAAACCTTACTCGAAGCCTTACCCTCACCCGTCCCCTAATCCTAACCCGTACGCTAACACTAACCCATACCCTAACACCTACGCTCACCCTAAAATTTTGTCGTACCCTAACCTGTACCCTAAACCGTCCCCGTCCCCTTCTCCTAACCCTAACCCTAACCCTAACCCTTACCCGAAGCCTTACCCTCACCCGTCCCCTAATCCTAACCCGTACGCTAACACTAACCCGTACCCTAACACGTATGCTCACCTTAAACCGTTGTCGTACCCTAACCTGTACCCTAAACCGTCCCCGTCCCCTAACCCTAAACCTAACCCTAACCCTAACGCTTACCCGAAGCCTTACCCTCACCCGTCCCCTAATCCTAACCCGTACGCTAACACTAACCCGTACCCTAACACGTACGCTCACCCTAAACCGTTGTCGTACCCTAACCTGAACACTACACCGTCCCCGTCCCCGTCCCCTAACCCTAACCCTAACCCTAACGCTTACCCGAAGCCTTACCCTCACCCGTACCATAAACCTAACCCGTACACTAACACTAACCCGTACCCTAACACGTACGCTCACCCTAAACCGTTGTCGTACCCTAACCTCTACCCTAAACCGTCCCCGTCCCAGTCCCCTAACCCTAACCCTAACCCTAACTCTTACCCGAAACCTTACCCTCACCCTTCCCCTATTCCTAACACGTACGCTAACACTAAACCATACCCTAACACGTACGCTCACCCTAAAACATTGTCGTACACTAACCTGTACCCTAAACCGTCCCCGTCCCCGTCCCCTAACCCTAACCCTAACCCTAACCCTAACCCTAACCCTTACCCGAAGCCTTACCCTCACCCGTTCACTAATCCTAACCCGTACGCTAACACTAACCCATACCCTAACACGTACGCTCACCCTAAACCGTTGTCGTACCCTAACCTGTACCCTAAACTGTCCCCGTCCCCGTCCCCTAACCATAACCCTAACCCTAACCCAACGCTTACCCGAAGCCTTACCCTCACCCGTCCCCTAATCCTAACCCGTACGCTAACACTAACCCGTACCCTAACACGTACGCTCACCCTAAACCGTTGTCATACCCTAACCTGTACCCTTAACCGTCCCCGTCCCCATCCCCGTCCCCTAACAGTAACCCTAACCCTAAACCTTACCCGAAGCCTTACCCTCACCCGTCCCCTAATCCTAACCCGTACGCTAACACTAACCTGTACCCTAACACGTACGCTCACCCTAAACCGTTTTCGTACCCTAACCTGTACCCTAAACCGTCCCCGTCCCCGTCCCCGTCACCTAAACCTAACCCTAACCCTAACACTTACCCAAAGCCTTACCCTCACCCGTCCCCTAATCCTAACCCGTACGCTAACACTAACCCGTACCATAACACGTACGCTCACACTAAACCATTGTCGTACCCTAACCTGTAACTAAACCGTCCCTGTCCCCTAACCCTAACCCTAACCCTAACCCTAACCCTTACCCGAAGCCTTACCCTCACCCGTCCACTAATCCTAAACCGTACGCTAACACTAACCCGTACCCTAACACGTACGCTCACCCTAAACTGTTGTCGTACCCTAACCTGTACCCTAAACCGTCCCAGTGCCCGTCCCCGTCCCCTAACCCTAAACCTAACCCTAAGCCTTACCCAAAGCCTTACACTCACCCGTCACTTAACCCTAACCCGTACGCTAACACTAACCCGTACCCTAACACGTACTCTCACCCTAAACCGTTGTCATACCCTAACCTGTACCGTAAACCATCCCCGTCCCCTAACCCTAACCCTAACCCTAACCCTTACCCGAAGCCTTACCCTCACCCGTCCCCTAATCCTAACCCGTTCACTAACACTAACCCATACCCTAACACGTACGCTCACCCTAAACCGTTGTCGTACCCTAACCTGTACCCTAAACTGTCCCCATCCCCTAACCCTAACCCTAACCCTAACCCTATCCCTAACCCTTACCCGAAGCCTTACACTCACCCGTCCCCTAATCCTAACCCGTACGCTAACACTAACCCATACCCTAACACGTATGCTCACCCTAAACCGTTGTCGTACCCTAACCTGTACCCTAAACCGTCCCCGTCCCCATCCCCTAACCCAACCCTATCCCGAACCCTTACCCGAAGCCTTACCCTCACCCGTCCCCTAATCCTAAACCGTATGCTAACACTAACCCATACCCTAACACGTACGCTCACCCTAAACAGTGTTCGTACCGTAACCTGTACCCTAAAACGTCCCCGTCCCCGTCCCCTAACCCTAACCCTAACCCTAACCCTAACCCTTACCCGAAGCCTTACCCTCACCCGTCCCCAAATCCTAACCCGTATGGTAACACTAACCCGTAACCTAACACGTACGCTCACCGTAAACCGTTGTCGTACCCTAACCTGTACCCTAAACCGTCCCCGTCCCCTAACCCTAACCCTAACCCTAACCCTAACGCTTACGCAAAGCCTTACCCTCACCCGTCCCCTAATCCTAACACGTACGCTAACAGTAATCAGTACCCTAACACGTACGCTCACCCTAAACCTTTGTCGTACCCTAACCTGTACCCTAAACCGTCCCCGTCTCCTAACCCTAACCCTAACCCTAAACCTAACCCTTATCCGAAGCCTTACCCTAACCCGTCCCTTAATCCTAACTCGTACGCTAACACTAACCCATACCCTAACATGTACGCTCACTCTAAACCATTGTCGTACAGTTACCTATAGCCTAAACCGTCCCCGTCCCCGTCCCCTAACCCTAACCCTAACCCTAACCCTAACACTTACCCGAAGCCTTACCCTCACCCGTCCCCTAATCCTAACCCGTACGCTAACACTAACCCATACCCTAACACGTACGCTCATCCTAAAATGTTGTCGTACACTAAACTGTACCCTAAACCGTCCCCGTCCCCGTCCCCTAACCCTAACCCTAACCGTAACCCTAAATCTTACCCGAAGCCTTACCCTCACCCGTCCCCTAATCCAAACCCGTACGCTAACACTAACCCGTACCCTAACACCTACGCTCACCCTAAAGCTTTGTCGTATCCTAACCTGTACCCTAAACCATCCCCGTCCCCGTCCCCTAACCCTAACCCTAACGCTTACCCGAAGCCTTACCCTCACCCGTCCCATAAACCTAACCCATACGCTAACACTAACCCGTACCCTAACACGTAAGCTCAACCTAAACCGTTGTCGTACCATAACCTGTACCCTAAACCGTCCCCGTCCCCGTCCCCTAACCCTAACCCTAACACTAACCCTAACCCATACCCGAAGCCTTACCCTCACGCGTCCCCTAATCCTAATCCGTACGCTAACACTAACTCGTACCCTAACACGTATGTTCACCCTAAACCGTTGCCGTACCCTAACCTGTACCTAAACCGTTCCCGTCCCCGTCCCTTCACCCTAACCCTAACCCTAACCCTAACCCTTACCCGAAGCCTTACCCTCACCCGTCCCCTAATCCTAACCCGTACGCTAACACTAACCCGTACCCTAACACGTACGCTCACCCTAAACCGTTGTCGTACACTAGCCTGTACCCTAAACCGTCCCGGTCCCCTAACCCTAACCCTAACCCTAACACTAACCCTTACCCGAAGCCTTACCCTCACCCATCCCCTATTCCTAACACGTACGCTAACACTACCCCGTACCCTAACACGTACGCTCACCCTAAACCGTTGTCGTACCCTAACCTGTACCCTAAACCGTCCCCGTCCCCGTCCCCTAACCCTAACCCTAACACTAACCCTAACCCTTACCCGAAGCCCTACCCTCAAGCGTCCCCTAATCCTAACCCGTACGCTAACACTAACCCGTACCCTAACACGTACGTTCACCCTCAACCGTTGCCGTACCTTAACCTGTACCCTAAACCGTCCCCGTTCTCGTCCCCTAACCCTAACCCTAACCCTATCCCTAACCCTAAACCTTACCCGAAGCCTTACCCTCACCCGTCCCCTAATGCTAACCCGTACACTAACACTAACCAATACCCTAACACGTACGCTCACCCTAAACCGTTGTCGTACACTAACCTGTACCCTAATCCGTCCCCGTCCCCTAACCCTAACCCTAACCCTAACCCTAACCTTAACCCTTACCCAAAGCCTCACCCACACCCGTCCCCTAATCGTAACCTGTACGCTAACACTAACCCGTACCCTAACACGTACGCTCACCCTAAACCGTTGTCGTACCCTAACCAGTACCCTAAACCATCCCCGTCCCCTTCCCCTAACATTAACCCTAACCCTATCCCTAACCCTTACCCAAAGCCTTACCCTCACCCGTCCTATAATCCTAACCCGTACGCTATCACTAACCCGTACCCTAACACTTACGCTCACCCTAAACCGTTATCGTACACTTACCTGTATCCTAAACCGTCCCCATCCCGGTCCCCTAACACTAACCCTAACCCTAACCCTAAACCTTACCCGAAGCGTTAACCTCACCCGTCCCCTAATCCTAACCCGTACGCTAACACTAACCCGTACCCTAACACGTATGCTCACCCTAAACCATTGTCGTACCCTAACCTGTACCCTAAACCGACCCCGTCCCCTAACCCTAAACCTAACCCTAACCCTAACCCTTACCCGAAGCCTTACCCTCACCGGTCCCCTAATCCTAACCCGTACGCTAACACTAACCCGTACCCGAACACGTACGCTCACTCTAAACCGTTGTCGTACCCTAACCTGTACACTAAACCGTCCCCGTCCCCGTCCCCTAACCCTAACCCTAACCCTAACGCTTACCCGAAGCCTTACCCTCACCCGTCCCATATACCTAACCCATACGCTAACACTAACCCGTACCCTAACACGTACGCTCACCCTAAACCGTTGTCGTATCCTAACCTGTACCCTAAACCTTCCCCGTCCCCGTCCCCTAACCCTAACCCTAACCCTAACCCTTACCCGAAGCCTTATCCTCACCCGTCCCCTAATCCTAACCCGTACGCTAACACTAACCCGAAGCCTAACACGTACGCTCAGCCTAAACAGTTGTCGTACCCTAACCTGTACCATAAACCGTCCCCGTCCCCTAACCCTAACCCTAACACTAACCCTAAACCTTACCCGAAACCTTACCCTCACCCTTCCCCTATTCCTAACACGTACGCTAACACTAACCCATACCCTAACACGTACGCTCACCCTAAACCATTGTCGTACACTAACCTGTACCCTAAACCGTCCCCGTCCCCTAACCCTAACCCTAACCCTAACCCTAAATCTTACCCAAAGCCTTACCCTCACCCGTTCCCTAATCCTAACCCGTACGCTAACACTAACCCATACCCTAACACCTACGCTCACCCTAAACCGTTGTCGCACCCTAACCTGTACCCTAAACTGTCCCCGTCCCTGTCCCCTAACCCTAACCCTAACCCTAACCCAACCCTTACCCGAAGCCTTACCCTCACCCGTCCCATAATCCTAACCCGTACGCTAACACTAACCCGTACCCTAACACGTACGCTCAACCTAAACCGTTGTCGTACCCTAACCTGTACCCTAAACCGTCCCCGTCCCCATCCCCGTCCCCGAACCATAACCCTAACCCTAACCCTTACCCGAAGCCTTATCCTCACCCGTCCCCTAATCCTAACCCGTACGCTAACACTAACCCATACCCTAACACCTACGCTCACCCTAAACCGTTGTCGTACACTAACGTGTACCCTAAACCGTCCCTGTCCCCTAACCCTAACCCTAAACCTAACCCTTACCCGAAGCCTTACCCTCACCCGTCTCGTAATCCTAACCCGTACGCTAACACTAACCCGTACCCTAACACATACGCTCTCCCTAAACCGTTGTTGTACCTTAACCTGTACCCTAAACCGTCCCCGTCCCCGTCCCCTAACCCTAACCGTAACCCTAACCCTAACCCTTACCCGAAGCCTTACCCTCGCCCGTCCCCAAATCCTAACCCGTACGCTAACACTAACCCGTACGCTAACACGTACGCTCAACCTAAACCGTTGTCGTACCCTAAACTGTACCCTAAACCGTCCCCGTCCCCTAACCCTAACCCTAACCCTTACCCGAAGCCTTACACTCACCCGTCCCCTAATCCTAACCCGTAGGCTAACACAAAACCGTACCCTAACACGTACGCTCACCCTAATCCGTTGTCGTACCCTAACCTGTACCCTAAACCGTCTCCGTCCCCGTCACCTAACCCAAACCCTAAACCTAACCCTAACCCTTACCCGAAGCCTTGCGCTCACCCGTCACCTAATCCTAACCCGTAGGCTAACACTAATCCGTAACCTAACACGTACGCTCACACTAAACCGTTGTTGTACCCTAACCTGTACCCTAAACCGTCCCCGTCCCCTAACCCTAACCCTAACCCTAAACCTAACCCTTACCTGAACCCTTACCCTCACCCGTCCCCTAATCCTAACCCGTACTCTAACACTAACTTGTACCCTAACATGTACGCTCACCCTAAACTGTTGTCGTACCCTAAACTGTACCCTAAACCGTCCCCGTCCCCGTCCCCGTCCCCTAACCCTAACCCTAACACTAATCCTTACCCAAAGCCTTACCCTCACCCATCCCCTAATCCTAACCCGTAGGTTAACACTAACCCGTACCCTAACACGTACGCTCAACCTAAACCGTAGTCGTAAACTAACCTGTACCCTAAACCGTCCCCGTCCCCGTCCCCTAACCCTAACCTTAACCCTAACCCATACCCGAAGCCTTACCCTCACCCGTCCCCTAATCTTAAACCGTACGCTAACACTAACCCATACCCTAACACGTACGCTCACCAAAACCGTTGTCATACACTCAACTGTACCATAAACCGTCCCCGTCCCCGTCCCCTAACCCTAACCCTAACCCTAACCCTTACCCGAAGCCTTACCCTCACCCGTCCCCTAATCCTAACCCGTACGCTAACACTAACCCATACCCTAACACTTACGCTCACCCTAAACTGTTGTCGTACCCTAACCTGTACCCTAAACCGTCCCCGTCCCCTAAACCTAACCCTAACCCTAACCATAAACCTAACCCTTACCCGAAGCCTTACCCTCACTCGTCCCCTAATCCTAACCCGTACGCTAACACTAACCCGTACCCTAACACGTACGCTCACCCTAAACCGTTGTCGTACCCTAACCTGAACCCTAAACCGTCCCCGTCCCCTAAACCTAACCCTAACCCTAGCCCTAAACCTAACCCTTACCCGAAGCCTTACCCTCACCCGTCCCTTAATCCTAACCCTTACGCTAACACTAACCCGTACCCTAACACGTACGCTCACCCTAAACCGTTGTCGTACCCTAACGTGTACCCTAAACCATCCCCGTCCCCTAACCCTAACCCTAACCCTAATGCTAACCCTAAACCTAACCCTAACACTTACCCGAAACCTTATCCTAACCCGTCCCCTAATCCTAACATGTACGCTAACACTAACCCGTGCCCTAACACGTACGCTCACCCTAAACCGTTGTTGTACACTAACCTGTACCCTAAACCGTCCCCGTCCACGTCCCCTAACTCTAACCCTAACCCTAACCCTTACCCGAAGCCTTACCGTAACCCGTCCCCTAATCCTAACCCTTACGTTAACACTAACCCATTACCTAACACGTACGATCACCCTAAACTGCTGTCGTCCCCTAACCTGTGCCTTAAACCGTCCCCGTCCCCGTCCACTAACCCTAACCGTAACCCTAAACCATACCCGAAGCCTTACCCTCACCCGTCCCTTAATCCTAACCCTTACGCTAACACTAACCCGTACCTTAACACCTACGCTCACCCAAAACCTTTGTCGTACCCTAACCTGTACCCTCAACCGTCCCCGTCCCCGTCCCCTAACCCTAACCCTAAACCTAAACCTAACCCTAACCCTTACCCGAAGCCTTACCCTCACCCGTCCCCTAATCCTAAACCTGACGCTAACACTAACCCGTACCCTAACACGTACGCTCACCCTAAACCGTTGTTGTACCCTAACCTGTACCCTAAACCGTCCCCGGCCCCGTCCCCTAACCCTAACCCTAACCCTTAACCGAAGCCTTACCATCACCAGTCCCCTAAACCTCACCCGTACGCTAACACTAACGCGTACACTAACACGTAGGCTCACCCTAAACCGTTGACGTACCCTAACCTGTACCCTGAACCGTCCCCGTCCCTGTCCCCTAACCCTAACCCTAACACTAACCCTAACCCATACCCGAAGCCTTACCCTCACGCGTCCCCTAATCCTAACCCGTACGCTAACACTAACCCGTACCCTAACACGTACGTTCAACCTAAACCGTTGCCGTACCTTAACCTGTACCCTAAACCGTCCCCGTCCCCTTCCCCTAACCCTAACCCTAACCGTAACCCTTACCCGAAGCCTTACCCTCACCCGTCCCCTAATCCTAACCCGTACGCTAACACTAACCCGTACTCTAACACGTACGCTCACCCTAAACCGTTTTCGTAACCCAACCTGTACCCTAAACCGTCCCTGTCCCCGTCCCCTAACCCTAACCCTAACCCTAACCCTAACCCTTACCCGAAGCCTTATTACACCCGTCCCCTAATCCTAACCCGTACGCTAACACTAACCCGTACCCTAACACGTATGCTCACCCTAAACCGTTGTCGTACCCTAACCTGTACCCTAAACCGTCCCCGTCCCCGACCCCTAACCCTAACCCTAACCCTAACCCTTACCCGAAGCCTTACCCTCACCCGTCCCCTAATCCTAACCCGTACGCTAACACTAACCCATACCCTAACACATACGCTCACCCTAAACTGTTGTCGTACCCTAACCTGTACCCTAAACCGTCCCCGTCCCTTATCCCTAACCCTAACCCTAACCATAAACCTAACCCTTACCCGAAGCCTTACCCTCACTCGTCCCCTAATCCTAACCCGTACGCTAACACTAACCCGTACCCGAACACGTACGCTCACCCTAAACCGTTGTCGTAACCTAGCCTGTACCCTAAACCGTCCCAGTCCCCTAACCCTAACCCTAACACTAACCCTAACACTAACCCTTACCCGAAGCCTTACCCTCACCCATCCCCTATTCCTAACACGTACGCTAACACTAACCCGTACCCTAACACGTACGCTCACCCTAAACCGTTGTCGTACCCTAACCTGTACCCTAAACCGTCCCCGTCCCCGTCCCCTAACCCTAACCTTAGCACTAACCCTAACCCTTACCCGAAGACTTACCCTCACGCGTCCCCTAATCCTAACCCGTACGCTAACACTAACCCGTACTCTAACACGTACGTTCACCCTAAACCGTTGCCGTACCTTAACCTGTACCCTAAACCGTCCCCGTCCCCGTACCCTAACCCTAGCCCTAACCCTAATCCTTACCCGAAGCCTTACCCTCACCCGTCCCATAATCCTAACCCGTACGCTAACACTAACCCATATCCTAACACGTACGCTCACCCAAAACGTTGTCGTACCCTAACCTGTACCCTAAACCGTCCCCGTCCCCGTCCCTTCACCCTAACCCAAACCCTAACCCTAAACCTTACCCAAAGCCTTACCCTCACCCGTCCCCTAATCCTAACCCGTACGCTAACTCTAACCCATAGCCTAACACGTACGCTCACCCTAAAACGTTGTCGTACACTAAACTGTACCCTAAACCGTCCCCGTCCCCGTCCCCTAACCCTAACCCTAACCGTAACCCTAAATCTTACCCGAAGCCTTACCCTCACCCGTCCCCTAATCCTAACCCGTACGATAACACTAACCCGTACCCTAACACCTACGCTCACCCTAAAACTTTGTCGTACCCTAAACTGTACCCTAAACCATTCCCGTCCCCTAAACGTAACCCTAAACCTAACCATAACCCTAACCCTTACCCGAAGCCTTACCCACACCCGTCCACCAATCCTAACCCGTACGCTAACACTAACCAGCACCCTAACACGTACGCTCACCCTAAACCATTGTCGTACCATAACCTGTACCCTAAACCGTCCTCGTCCCGTTCCCCTAACCCTAACCCTAACCCTAACCCTTACCCTAAGCCTTACCATCACACGTCCCCTAAACCTAACCCGTACGCTAACATTAACCCGTACCCTAACACGTACGCTCACCCTAAACAGTTGTCGTACCCTAACCTGTACCCTAAACCGTCCCCGTCCCCATCCCCTAACCCTAACCCTAACACTAAACCTAACCCATACCCGAAGCCTTACCCTCACGCGTCCCCTAATCCTAACCCGTACGCTAACACTAACCCGTACCCTAACACGTACGTTCACCCTAAACCGTTGCCGTACCCTAACCTGTACCCTAAACCGTCCCCGTCCCTGTCCCTTCACCCTAACCCTAACCCTAACCCGAACCCTTACCCGAAGCCTTACCCTCACCCGTCCCCTAATCCTAACACGTACGCTAACACTAACCCGTACCCTAACACGTACGCTCACCCTAAACCGTTGTCGTACCCTAACCTGTACCCTAAACCGTCCCTGTCCCCTAACCCTAACCCTAACTCTAACCCTTACCCGAAGCCTTACACTCACCCGTCCCCTAATCCTAACCCGTACGCTAACACTAACCCGTACCCTAACACGTACGCTCATCCTAATCCGTTGTCGTACCCTAACCTGTACCCTAAACCGTCCCCGTCCCCGTCCCTTAACCCTAACCCTAACCCTCAACCTTACCCGATGCCTTACCCTCACCTGCCCCTAATCCTAACCCGTACACTAACACTAACCCATACCCTAACACTTACACTCACCCTAAACCGTTGTCGTACCCTAAACTGTATCCTAAACCGTCCCCGTCCCCGTTCCCTTACCCTAACCCTAACCCTAACCCTAACCCTTACCCGAAGCCTTACCCTCACCCGTCCCCTAATCCTAACCCGTACGCTAACATTAACCCATACCCTAACACTTACGCTCACCCTAAACTGTTGTCGTACCCTAACCTGTACCCTAAACCGTCCCCTTCCCCTATCCCTAACCCTAACTCTAACCCTAACCCTAACCCTTACCCGAAGCCTTACCCTCACTCGTCCCCTAATCCTAACCCGTACGCTAACACTAACCCGTACCCTAACACGTACACTCACCCTAAACCGTTGTCGTACCCTAACCTGTACCCTAAACCGTCCCCGTCCCCTAACCCTAACCCTAACGCTAACGCTAACACTAAACCTAACCCAGCACTTACCCGAAGCCTTATCCTAACCCGTCCCCTAATCCTAAAACGTACGCTAACACTAACCCGTGCCCTAACACGTACGCTCACCCTAAACCTTTGTCGTACACTAACCTGTACCCTAAACCGTCCCCGTACCCGTCCCCTAACCCTAACCCTAACCCTAACCCTTACCCGAAGCCTTACCGTAACCCGTCCCCTAATCCTAACCCTTACGTTAACACTAACCCGTTACCTAACACGTACGATCACCCTAAAACGCTGTCGTCCCCTAACCTGTGCCTTAAACCGTACCGGTCCCCGTCCCCTAATCCTAACACTATCCCCAGCTCTAAACTTTACCCAAAGGCTTACCCTAACTCGTCCCCTAATCCTAACCCGTTCGATAACACTAACCCGTGCCCTAACATGTACGCTCACCCTAAACCGTTGACGGACACTAACCTGTACCTTAAACCGTCCCCGTCCCGTAACCCTAACCCTAACACTAACCCTAACCCTTACCCGAAGCCTTACCCTAGCACGACCCCTAATCCTAAATCGTATGCTAACACTAACCCGTACCCTAACACGTACGCTCACCCTAAACCATTGTCGTACCCTAAACTGTACCCTAAACCGTCCCCGTCCCCTAAACCTAACCCTAACCCTAACCCTAAACCTTACCCGAAGCGTTACCCTAGCCCGTCCCCAATCCTAAACCATACGCTAACACTAACCCGTGCCCTAACACGTACGCTCACCCTAAACTGTTGTCGTACCCTAACCTGTACCGTAAACCGTCCACAGCCCCTAACCCTAACCCTAACCTTAACCGTAACCCTCACCCGAAGCCTTACCCTAATCCGTCACCAATCCTAACCCTTACGCTATCACGTACGCTCACCCTAAACTGTTGTCGTACACTAACCTGTACCCTAAGCCGTCCCTATCGCCTTACTCTAACCCGAACCCTAACCCTATCCCTAACCCTTACCCGAAGCCTTACACTAACCCGTCCACTAATCCTAACCCGTACGCTAACACTAACCCGTACCCTAACACGTACACTCACCCTAAAACTTTGTCATACCTTAAACTGTACCCTAAACCGTCCCCGTCCCCTAATCCTAACCCTAAACCTAAAGCTAACCCGTCCCCTAATCCTAAACCGTACCCTAACACTAACCAGTGCCCTAACATGTACGCTCACCCTAAACCGTTTTCTTACCCTCACCTGTACCCTAAACCGTCCCCGTGCCCGTCCCCTTCACCTAACCCTAACCCTAACCCTAAACCTTACCCGAAGCCTTACCCTAATGCGTTCCCTAATCCTAAACTGTACGCTAACACTAACCCGTGCCCTAACAAGTACGCTCACCCTAAACCGTTGTCGTGCCCTAACCTGTACCGTAAACCATCTACATCCCCTACCCCTAACCCTAACCGTAACCCTAACACTCACCCGAAGCCTCAACCTAAGCCGTCACGAATCCTAACCCGTACGCTATCACGTACGCTCACCCTAAACTGTTGTCGTATACTAACCTGTACCCTAAGCCGTCCCCGTCCCCTAACCCTAAACCGAACCATAACCCTATCCCTAACACTTACCCGAAGCCTTAAACTGACCCGTCCACTAATCCTAAACCATACGCTAACACTAACCCGTACTCTAACACGTACACTCACCCTAAAACGTTGTCATACCCTAACCTGTACCCTAAACATTCCCCGTCCCCGTCCCCTAAACCTAACCCTAATCCTAACCCTCACCCGAAGCCTTACCCTAACCCGTCACCAATCCTAACCCGTACGCTATCACGTACGCTCACCCTAAACTGTTGTCATACACTAACCTGTACCCTAAATCGTCCCCGTCTCCTAACCCTAACCCTAACCCTAACCCTATCCCTAAACCTTACCCGAAGCCTTACACTAACCCGTCCCCTAATCCTAACCCGTACGCTAACACTAACCCGTACACTAACACGTATGCTCACCCTAAACCGTTGTCGTACCCTAACCTGTACCCTAAACCGTCCTCGTCCCCTAAACCTAACCCTAACCCTAACCCTAAGCCTTACCCAAAGCCTTACCCTAAACCATTTCCTAATCCTAACCCGTACCCTAACACTAACCCGTACCCTAACACGTACGCTCACCCTAAACCGTTGTCGTACCCTAACCTGTACCCTAAACCGTCCCCGTCCGCTAACCCTAACCATAACCCTAACCCTAACCCGAAGCCTTACCCTAACCCGTGTGCTAATCCTAACCCGTACGCTACCACTAACCCATGCCCTAACACGTACGCTCACCCTAAACCGTTGTCTTACCCTAGCCTTTACCCTAAACCGTCCCGGTCCCCTAACCCTAACCCTAACCCTAACCCTAACACTAACCCTTACCCGAAGCCTTACACTCACCCGTCCCCTATTCCTAACACGTACGCTAACACTAACCCATACCCTAACACGTACGCTCACCCTAAACCGTTGTCGTACCCTAACCTGTACCCTAAACCGTCCCCGTCCCCGTCCCCTAACCCTAACCCTAACCCTAAACCTAACCCTTAACTGAAGCCTTACCCTAACCCATCCCCTTATCCTAAACCGTACTCGAACACTAAGCCGTACCCAAACACGTACGCTCACCCTAAATCGTTGTCGTACACTAACCTGTACCGTAAACCGTCCCCGTCCCCGTCCCCTAACCCTAACCCTAACCCTAACCCTAAACCTTACCAGAAGCCTTACACTCACCCGTCGCCTAATCCTAACCCGTACACTAACACTAACCCGTACCCTAACACGTACGCTCACCCTAAACCGTTGTCGTACACTAACCTGTACCCTAAACCGTCCCCGTCCCCTAACCCTAATCCTAACCCTAACCCTAACCCTAACCCTTACCCAAAGCCTTACCCTCACCTGTCCCCTAATCCTAACCCGTACGCTAACACTAACCCGTACTCTAACACATACGCTCACCCTAAACCGTTATCGTACCCTAACCTGTATCCTAAACCGTCCCCGTACCCGTCCCCTAACACTAACCCTAACCCTAACCGTAAACCTTACCCGAAGCCTTACCCTCACCCGTCCCCTAATCCTAACCCGTACGCTAACACTAACCCGTACCCTAACACGTATGCTCACCCTAAACCGTTGTCGTACCCTAACCTGTACAATAAACCATCCCCGTCCCCTAACCCTAAACCTAACCCTAACCCTAACCCTTACCCGAAGCCTTACCCTCACCCGTCCCCTAATCCTAACCCGTACGCTAACACTAACCTGTACCCTAACACGTACGCTCACCCTAAACTGTTGTCGTAACCTAACCTGTACCCTAAACCGTCCCCGTCCCCTAACCCTAACCCTAACCCTAACCCTTACCCGAAGGCTTACCCTCACCCGTCCCCTAATCCTAACCCGTACACTAACACTAACCCGTACCCTAACACGTACGCTCACCCTAAACCGTTGTCGTACTATAACCTGTACCCTAAACCGTCCCCGTCCCCGTCCCTTCACCCTAACCCTAACCCTAACCCTAACCCTTACCCGAAGCCTTACCCTCACCCGTCCCCTAATCCTAACCCGTACGCTAACACTAACCCGTACCCTAACACGTACGCTCACCCTAAACCGTTGTCGTACCGTAGCCTGTACCCTAAACCGTCCCGGTCCCCTAACCCTAACCCTAACCCTAACCCTAACACTAACCCTTACCTGAAGCCTTACACTCACCCATCCCCTATTCCTAACACGTACGCTAACACTAACCCATACCCTAACACGTACGCTCACCCTAAACCGTTGTCGTACCCTAACCTGTACCCTAAACCTTCCCCGTCCCCGTCCCCTAAACCTAACCCTAACCCTAAACCTAACCCTTACCCGAAGCCTTACCTTAACCCATCCCCTTATCCTAACCCGTACGCGAACACTAACCTGTACCCTAAAACGTACGCTCACCTTAAATCGTTGTCGTACACTAACCTGTACCGTAAACCGTCCCCGTCCCCGTCCCCTAACCCTAACCCTAACCCTAACCCTAAACCTTACCTGAAGCCTTACACTCACCCGTCCCATAATCCTAACCCATACACTAACACTAACCCGTACCCAAACACGTACGCTCACCCTAAACCGTTGTCGTACACTAACCTGTACCCTAAACCGTCCCCGTCCCCTAACCCTAATCCTAACCCTAACCCTAACCCTAACCCTTACCCAAAGCCTTACCCTCACCTGTCCCCTAATCCTAAACCGTACGCTAACACTAACCCGTACTCTAACACATACGCTCACCCTAGACCGTTATCGTACCCTAACCTGTATCCTAAACCGTCCCCGTACCCGTCCCCTAACACTAACCCTAACCCTAACCGTAAACCTTACCCGAAGCCTTACCCTCACCCGTCCCCTAATCCTAACCCGTATGCTAACACTAACCCGTACCCTAACACGTATGCTCACACTAAACCGTTGTCGTACCCTAACCTGTACCCTAAACCGTCCCCTAACCCTAAACCTAACCCTAACCCTAACCCTTACCCGAAGCCTTACCCTCACCCGTCCCCTAATCCTAACCCGTACGCTAACACTAACCCGTACCCTAACACGTACGCTCACCCTAAACTGTTGTCGTAACCTAACCTGTACCCTAAACCGTCCCCGTCCCCTAACCCTAACCCTAACCCTAACCGTTACCCGAAGCCTTACCCTCACCCGTCCCCTAATCCTAACCCGTACACTAACACTAACCCGTACCCTAACACGTACGCTCACCCTAAACCGTTGTCGTACCCTAACCTGTACCCTAAACTGTCCCCGTCCCCTAACCCTAACCCTAACCCTAAACCTAACCCTTACCCGAAGCCTTACCCTCACCCGTCCCCTAATCCTAACCCGTATGCTAACACTAACCCATACCCTAACACGTACGCTCACCCTAAACAGTTGTCGTACTGTAACCTGTACCCTAAAACGTCCCCGTCCCCTAACCCTAACCCTAACCCTACCCGTAGCCTTACCCTAACGCGTCCCCTAATCCTAACCCGTACGCTAACACTAACCCGTACCCTAATACGTACGTTCACCCTAAACCGTTGTCATACCCTAACCTGTACCCTAAACCTTCCCAGTCCCCTAACCCTAACCCTAACCTTAACCCTAACAGATATATGAAACCTTACCCTATCCCGTCCCCTAATCCTAACCCGTACGCTAACACTAACCCATAAACTAACACATACGCTCACCCTAAACCGTTGTCGTACCCTAACCTGTAACCTAAAACATCCCCGTCCCCGTCCCCTAACCCTAACCCTAACACTATCCCTTACCCGAAGACTTAACCTAACCCGTCCACTAATCCTTACCCGTACACAAACACTAACCCGTACACTAACACGTACGCTCACCTTAAAAGGTTGTCGTACACTAAACTTTACCCTAAACAGTCCCCATACCCTAACACTAACCCTAACCCTAACCCGAAACCTTACCCTAACCCGTCCCATAATCCTAACCCGTACGCTAACACTAACCGGCACCCTAACATGTACGCTCACCCTAAACCGTTGTCGTACCCTAACCTGTACCCTAAACCGTCCCCGTCCCCTAACCCTAACCCTAACCCTTACCCTAACACTTACCTGAATCCTTACGACTAACCTGTCCCCTAATCCTAACCCGTACGCTAACACTAACCCGTACCCTAACACGTACTCTCAACTTAAACCGTTGTTGTACCCTAACCTTTACCCTAAACCGTCCCCGTACCCTACCCCTAACCGTAACCCTAACCCGAATCCTTACCCTAACCCGTCCCCTAATCCTAACACGTACGCTAACACTAACTCATTCCCTAACATGTACGCTCACCCTAAACCGTTGTCGTACTTTAACCTGTACCCTAAACCGTCCCCGTCCCGTAACCCTAACCCTAACACTTACCTGAAGCCTTACACTAACCCGTACCCTAATCCTAACCCGTATGCTAACACTAACCCGTACCCTAACACATACGCTCAAACAAAAGCGTTGTCGTACCCTAACCTGAAACCTAAACCGTCCCCGTCCCCTGAGCCTAACCCTAACCCTAAACCTAACCCTTACCCGAAGCCTTACCCTAACCCGTCCCCTAATCCTAACCCGTACGCTAACACTAAATTGTACCCTAAAACGTACGCTCACCCTTAACCGTTCTCGTACCCTAACCTATACCCTAAACCATCCCCGTCCCCATCACCTAACACTAACCGTTACCCGAAGACTTACCCTATCCCGTCCCCTAATCCTAACCTGTGCACTAACACTAACACATACCCAAACATGTATGCTCACCCAAAACCGTTGTCGTACCCTAACGTGTACCCTAAACCGTCCCCGTCCCCTAACCCTAACCCTATCCCTAACCCTATCCCTTACCCGAAGCCTTACCCTAACACATCCCCTAATCCTACCCCGTACGCTAACACTAACCCGTACCCTAACACGTACGCTCAACCTAAACCGTTGTCGTACCCTAACCTGTACCCTAAACCGTCCCCGTCCCCTAACACTAACCCTAACCCTAACCCTAACACTAACCCTTACCCGAAGCCTTACCCTAAAGCGTCCCCTTATCCTAACCCGTACGCTAACACTAACCCGTACCCTAACACGTACGCTAACCCTAAATCGTTGTCGTACCCTATCCTGTACCCTAAACCGTCCCCTAACCCTAACCCTAACCCTAACCCTTATCCGAAGTCTTAACCTAACCCGTCCCCTAATCCTAACCCGTACTCTAACACTAACACGTACCCTAACACGTACGCGCAGCCTAAAATGTTGTCGTATCCTAACCTGTACCCTAAACCGTCCCCGTCCCGTAACCCTCACCCTAACCCTAACCCTTATCTGAAGTATTACCCAACCCGTCCCCTAATCCTAACCCGTACGCTAACAAGAACCCGTACCCTAACACGTACGCTCACCCTAAAACGTTGTCGTACCCTAAACTGTACCCTAAACCGTCCCCGTCCCGTAAACCTAACCCTAACCCTAACCCTAACACTAACACTTACCCGAAGCCTTACCCTAACCCGTCTCCTAATCCTAACCCATACGCTAACACTAACCCGTACCCTAACATGTACGCTCAACCTAAACCATTGTCGTACCGTAACCTGTACTCTAAACCGTCCCCATCCACTAACCCTAACCCTAAACCTAACCCTTATCCGAAGCCTTACACTAACGCGTTCCCTAATCCTAACCCATACGCTAAAACTAACCCGTACCTTAACCCGTACGCTCACCCTAAACCGTTGTCATACCCTAACCTGTACCCTAAACCTTCCCCGGCCCCTAAACCTAAACCTAACCCTAACACTTACCTGAAGGCTTACCCTAACACGTCCCCTAATCCTAACCAGTACGCTAACACTAAACCGTACCCTAACACGTACGCTCACCCTAAACCGTTGTCGTACCCTAACCTCTACCCTAAACCGTTCCCGTCCCCAAACCCTAACCCAAACCCTATCCCTAACACTAACCCTTACCCGAAGCCTTACCCTAACCCGTCCCCTAATCCTAACCTGTACGCTAACACTAAACCGTACCTTAACACGTACGCTCACCCTAAAACATTGTCGTACCCTAACCTGTACCCTAAACCTCCCCGTCCCCTAACCCTAACCCTTACGCAAAGACTTAACCTAACCCGTCCCCTAATCCTAACCCGTACGCTAACACTAACACGTACCCTAATACGTACGCTCACCATAAACCGTTGTCGTACACTAAACTGTACCCTAAACCGTCCCCGTCCCCTTACCCTAACCTTAACCCTAACCCTACCCGTATCCTTACCCTAACCCGTCCCCTAAACCTAACCCGTACGCTAACACTAACCCGTACCCTAACACGTACGCTCACCCTAAACCGTTGTCGTACCCTAACCTATACCCTAAACCGTCTCCATCCCCTAACCCTAACCCTAACCCTAACCCTTACCCGAAACCTTACCCTAACCCGTCCCCTCATCGTAACCGGTACAATAACACTAACCTGTACCCTAACCCGTACGCTCACCCTAAACTGTTGTCGTACCCTAACCTGTACCCTAAACCTTCCCCGTCCCCTAACCCTAACCCTAACCCTAACCTTAACCCTAACAGATATCTGAAGCCTTACCCTAACCCGTACCCTAATCCTAACCCGTACGCTAACACTAACCCATACCCTAACACATACGCTCACCCTAAACCATAGTCGTACCCTAACCTGTACCCTAAAGCGTCCCCGTCCCCTAACCCTAACCCTAACCCTAAACCTTACCCGAAGACTTAACCTAACCCGTCCACTAATCCTTACCCGTACGCAAACACTAACCCGTACACTAACACGTACGCTCCCCTGTAAAGGTTGTCGTACCCTAAACTTTACCCTAAACCGTCCCCCTACCCTAACACTAACCCTAACCCTAACCCGAAACCTTACCCTAACCCGTCCCCTAATCATTACCCATACGGTATCACTAACCCGTACCCTAACCCGTACTATCACCCTAAACCGTTGTCGTACCCTAACCTGTACCCTAAACCGTCCCCGTCCCGTAACCCTAACCCTAACACTTACCCGAGGCCTTACACTAACCCGTACCATAATCCTAACCCGTACGCTAACACTAAGCCGTACCCTAACACACACGCTCAAACAAAAGCGTTGTCGTACCCTAACCTGACCCCTAAACCATCCCCGTCCCCGAAACCTAACACTAACCCTTACCCGAAGCCTTACCCTAACCCGTCCCCTAATCCTAACCCGTGCACTAACACTAACCAATACCGTAACATGTACGCTCACCCAAAACGGTTGTCGTACCCTAACCTGTACCCTAAACCGTCCCCGTCCCCTAACCCTAAGCCTAACCCTTTCCCGAAGCCTTACACTAACCCGTCCCCTAATCCTAACCCGTACGCTAACACTAACCTGTACCCTAACACGTACGCTCACCCTAAACCGTTGTCGTACCCTAACCTGTACCCTAAACCGTCCCCGTCCCCTAACCCTAACCCTATCCCTAACCCTATCCCTTACCCGAAGCCTTACCCTAACTCGTCCCCTAATCCTACCCCGTATGCTAACACTAACCCGTACCCTAATTCGTATGCTCAACCTAAACCGTTGTCGTACCCTAACCTGTACCCTAAACCGTCCCCGTCCCCTAACCCTAACCCTAAACCTATCCCTAACACTTACCCGACGCCTTACCCTAACCCGTCCCCTAATCCTAACCCGTACGCTAATACTAACCCATATCCTAACACGTACGCTCACCCTAAACCGTTGTCGTACCCTAACCTGTACCGTATATCATCCCAGTCCCCTAAACCTAACCCTAACCCTAAACCTAACCCTAAACCTTACCCTAATCCGTCCCCTAATCCTAACCCGTACGCTAACACTAACATGTACCCTAACACGTACGCTCACCCTAAACCGTTGTCGTACACAAACCTGTACCCTAAACCGTCCCCGTCCCCTAACCCTCACCCTAACCCTAACCCTTACCTGAAGTATTACCCAACCCGTTCCCTAATCCTAACCCGTACGCTAACAAGAACCCGTACCCTAACACGTACGCTCACCCTAAAACGTTGTCGTACCCTAAACTGTACCCTAAACCGTCCCCGTCCCGTAAACCTAACCCTAACCCTAACACTTACCCAAAGCCTTACCCTAACCTGTCCCCTAATCCTAACCCGTACGCTAACACTAACACGTACCCTAACAGGTACGCTCACCCTGAAC
This sequence comes from Delphinapterus leucas, assembly GCF_059928025.1. NCBI lineage: Eukaryota > Metazoa > Chordata > Mammalia > Artiodactyla > Monodontidae > Delphinapterus > Delphinapterus leucas. The sequence continues at coordinate 9,564,838 of NW_028322232.1, read as the reverse complement.
ACTTGTCGTACACTAAACTGTACCCTAAACCATCCCCGTCCCTTAACCCTAAACCTAACCCTAACCCTAACCCTAACACTTACCCGAAGCCTTACCCTAATCCGTCCCCTAATCCTAACCCGTACACTAATACTAACACATACCCTAACACGTAGGCTCACCCTAAACCGTTGTCGTACCCTAAACTGTACCCTAAACCGTCCCCATCACTTAACCCTAACCCTAACCCTAACCCTAAACCTAACCCTTACCCGAAGCCTTACTCTAAACCGTCCTCTAATCCTAAACAGTACGCTAACACTAACCCATAACCTAACACGTACGCTCACCCTAAACCGTTGTCGTACCCTAACCTGTACCCTAAACCGTCCCCCTCCCCTAACCCTAACCCTAACCCTAACCCTTATCCGAAGTCTTACCCTAACCTGTCCCCTAATCCTAACCCGTACTCTAACACTAACACGTACCCTAACACGTACGCGCAGCCTAAAATGTTGTCGTACCTAACCTGTACCCTAAACTGTCCCCGTCCCCTAACCATAATCCTAACCCTAACCCTTACCCGAAGACTTAACCTAACCCGTCCACTAATCCTAACACGTACGCAAACACTAACCCGTACACTAACATGTACGCTCACCTTATACCATTGTCGTACCCTAACGTTTACCCTAAACCGTCCCCGTCCCCTAACCCTAACCCTAAACCTAAACCAAAGCCTTACACTAACCCGTCCCCTAATCCTAACGCATACGCTAACACTAACCCATACCCTAACATGTACGCTCACCCTAAACCTTTGTCGTACCCTAACATGTACCCTAAACCGTCCCCGTCCCCTAACCCTAACCCTAACCCTAACACTTACCCGAAGCCTTACACTAACCCGTACCCTAATCCTAACCCGTACGCTAACACTAACACATACCCTAACACATACGCTCACACAAAAGCATTGTCGTACCCTAACCTGTACACAAAACCGTCCCCGTCCCCTAACCCTAACCCTAAACCTAAACCTGTCCCTAACCCTTATCCGACGCCTTACGCTAACCCGTCCCATAATCCTAATCTATACGCTGACACTAACCCTTACCCTAACACGTATGCTCACCCTAAACTGCTGTCGTACCCTAAACTGTACCCTAAACCGTCCCCATCCCTGTCCCCTAACCCTAACCCTAACCCTAACCCTAAACCTTAGCCGAAGCCTTATCCTAACCCATCCCCTAATCCTAACCCATACGCTAACACTAAACCATACCCTAACAAGTACGCTCACCCTAAACCGTTGTCGTACACTAACCTGTACCTTGAACCGTCCCCGACCCAGTCCCCGTCCCCGTCCCCTAGCCCTAACACTTACCCGAAGCCTTACCCTAAACCTTCCCCTAATCCTAACCCGTATACTACCACTAACCCATACCATAACACGTACGCTCAACCTAAGCCGTTGTCGTTCCCTAACCTGTACCCTAAACCGTCCCTGTCCCCTTCCCCTAACCCTAACCCTAACCCTAAACCTAACCCTTACCCGAAGCCTTACCCTAACCCGTCCACTAATCCTAACCCATACGCTAACACTAACCCGTACCCTAACATGTATGCTCACCCTAAACCGTTGTTGTACCCTAACATGTACTCTAAACGGTCCCCATCCCCTAACCCTAACCCTGACCCTTACCTGAAGCCTTAACCTAACCCGTCCCCTAATCCTAACCCGTATGCTAACACAAACCCGAACTCTAACACGTACGCTCAACATAAAATGTTGTCGTACCCTAACCTGTACCCTAAACCGTCCCCATTCCCTAAACCTAATCCTTACGTGAAGACTTAACCTAACCCGTCCCCTAATCCTAACCCGTATGCTAACTCTAACCCGTACACTAACACGTACGCTCACCTTAAACCGTTGTCGTACCCTAACCTGTAACCTAAATAGTCTCCGTCCCCTAACCCTAACCCTAACCCAAAGCCTTACCCTAACCCGTCCCCTAATCCTAACCCGTACGCTAACACTAAACCGTACCCTAACACGTACACTCACCCTAAACCGTTGTCGAACCCTAACCTGTACCCTAAACCTTCCCCGTCCCCTAACCCTAACCCTAACCCTTACCCGAAGACTTAACCTAACCCGTCCACTAATCCTAACCTGTACGCAAACGCTAACCCGTACACTAACACGTACGCTCACCTTAAACCGTTGTCGTACCCTAACCTTTAGCCTAAACCGTCCCCGTCCCCTAACCCTAACCCTAACCCGAAGCCTTACCCTAACCCGTCCCCTAATTCTAACCCGTAGGCTAATACTAACCCGTACCCTAACACGTACGCTCACCCTAAACCGTTGTCGTACCCTATCCTGTACCCTAAACCGTCCCTGTCCCCTAACCCTAACCCTAACACTAACCCTTACCCGAAGCCTTACCCTAAACTGTACCATAATCCTAACCCATACGCTAACACTAACACGTACCCTAACACATACTCTCACCCTAAAATGTTGTAGTACCCTAACCTGTACCCTAAACCGTCCCCGTCACCTAACCCTAACCCTAATCCTAACACTTACCAGAAGCCTTACACTAACCCGTCCCCTAATCCTAACCCGTACGCTAACACTAACCCATACCCTAACCCGTACGCTCACTCTAAACCGTTGTCGTATCCTAAACTGTACCCTAAACCTTCCCCGTCCCCTAACCCTAACCGTAACCCTTACCCTAACGCTTAGCTGAAGCCTTACACTAACCCGTCACCTAATCCTAACACGTACGCTAACACTAAACCGTACCCTAACACGTACGCTCACCCTAAACTGTTGTCGTACCCTAACCTGTACCCTAAACCATCCCCGTCCCCTAACCCTAACCCTATCCCTAAAACTAACCCTTACCCGAAGCCTTACCCTAACCTGTCCCCTAATCATAATGCGTACGCTAACACTAACCCGTACCCTAAGACCTACGCTCACCCTAAAACTTTGCCGTACCCTATCCTGTACCCTAAACCGTCCCCGTCCCTTAACCCTAACCCTAAACCTATCCCTAACCCTTACCCGACGCCTTACACTAACCCGTCCCCTAATCCTAACCCGTACGCCAACACTAACCCGTACCCTAACACGTACGCTCACCCTAAACCGTTGTCGTACCCTAAACTGTACTCTAAACTGTCCACGTCCCCTAACCCTAACCCTAACCCTAACCCGAAGCCTTACCCTAACCCGTCCCCTAATCCTAACCCATACACTAACACTAACCCGTACCCTATCACGTACGCTCACCCTAAACCGTTGTCATACCATAACCTGTACCCTAAACCGTTCCCGTCCCCTAACCCTAACCCTTACCCAAAGACTTACACTAACCCGTCCTCTAATCCTAGCCTGTACGCTAACGCTAATCCGTACCCTAACACGTACGCTTACCCTAAACAGTTGTCATACCCTAACCCATACCCGAAGCCTTACCCTAACCCGTCCCCTAATCCTAACCCGTACGCTAACACTAACCCTTACCCTAACACGTACGCTCAACCTAAACCGTTGTTGTACCCTAAACTGTACCCGAAACCATGCCCATCCCTTAACCCTAACCCTAACCCTAAACCTTACCCGAAGCCTTACCCTAACCCGTCCCCTAATCCTAATCCGTACGCTAACACTAACCCGAACCCTAACACGTATGCTCACCCTACACCCTTGTCGTTTCCTAACCTGTCCCCTACACCATCCCCGTCCCCTAACGCTAAGCCTAACACTTACTCGAAGCCTTACGCTAACCCATTACCTAATCCTAAACCGTATGCTAACACTAACTCGTACCCTAACACATACGCTCTCCATAAACCGTTGTCGTACCCTAAACTGTACCCTAAACTGTCCCCGTCCCCTAAACCTAACCCTAACCCTAACACTTACCCGAAGCCTTACCCTAACCCCTCCCCTAATCCTAAGTCATACGCTAACACTAACGTGTACCCTAACACGTACGCACACCCTAAACCGTTGTCGTACCCTAACCTGTACCCTAAAACGTCCCCATCCCCTAACCCTAACCCTAAACCTAAACCTAACCCTTACCCGAAGCCTTACCCTAACCCGTCCCCTAATCCTGACACGTACGCTAACACTAAAATATACCCTAACACCTACGCTCACCCTAAACCATTGTCGTACCCTAACCTGTACCCTAAATGGTCCCCGTCACCTAACCCTAAACCTAACGCTAACCCTAACACTTACCCGTAGCCTTAAACTAACCCGTCCCCTAATACTAACCCGTACGCTAACACTAACCCATACTCTAACACGTACGCTCACTCTAAACCGTTGTCGTAATCTAACCTGTACCCTAAACTGTCCCCGTCCCCTAACACTAACCCTAACCCTAACACTTACCTTACCCGAAGCCTTACCCTAACCCGTCCCGTAATCCTAACCCGAACGCTAACACTAAACCGTACCCTAACATGTATGCTCACCCTAAACCGTTGTCGTACCCTAACCTGTACTCTAAACCGTCCCCGTCCCCTAACCCTAACCCTAAAACTTACCTGAAGCCTTACCCTAACCCGTCCCCTAATCCCAACATGTACACTAACACTAACCCGTCCCCTAACCCGTACGCTCACCCTAAACCATTGTCGTACCCTAACCTGTACCGTAAACCTTCCCCATCCCCTAACCCTAACCCTAACCCTTACCTGAAGCCTTACCCTAACCCGTCCCCTAAAACTAACCCGTATGCTAACACTAAACCATACTCAAACACGTACGCTCACCCTAAAACGTTGTCGTACCCTAACCTGTAACCTAAACCGTCCCCGTCCCCTAAACGGAACCCTAAACCTAACCCTAACCCTTATCCGAAGACTTAACCTAACCCGTCCACTAATCCTAACCCGTATGCAAACACAAACCCGTACACTAACACGCACGCTCACTTTAAACCGTTGTCGTACCCTAACCTATACCCTAAACCGTCCCCGTCCCCTAACCCTAATCCTAAACCTAACCTGAAGCCTTACCCTAACCCGTCCCCTAATCCTAACCCGTAGGCTATCACTAACCCATACCCTAACACGTATGCTCACCCTAAACCGTTGTCGTCCCAGTCCCCGTCCCCTAACACTAACCCTAACCCTAACCCTTACCCGAAGACTTACCCTAACCCGTCCGCTAATCCGAACCCGTATACTATCACTAACACGTACCCTAACACCTACGCTCACCCTAAACCAGTGTCGTACCCTAACCTGTACCCTAAACCGTCCCCGTCCCCTAACTTTAACCCTAACCCTATCCCTTTCCCGAAGCCTTACCGTAACCCGTCCCCTAATCCTAAGCCGTACGCTAACACTAACCTGTACCATAACACATACGCTCAACCTAAACCGTTGTCGTACCCTAAACTGTACCCTAAACCGTCCCCATCCCCTAACACTAACCCTAACCCTAACCCTAACACTAACCCTTACCCGAAGCCTAACCCTAACCCGTCCCCTTATCCTAACCCGTACGCTAACACTAACCGGTACCCTAACACGTACGCTCACACTAAACCATTGTTGTACCCTAACCTGTACCCTAAACGGTCCCCTAACCCTAACCATAACCCTAACACTTACCTGAAGCCTTACCGTAAACTTTCCCCTAATACTAACCCGAATGTTAACACTAACCCGAACCCTAACACGTACGTTCAGCCTAAACAGTTGTCGTACACTAGCCTGTACCCTAAACAGTCCCAGTTCCCTAACACTAACCCTAACCCTAACCCTAACACTAACCCTTCCCGAAGCCTTACCCTAAACCATCCCCTAATCCTAACCCGTACGCTAACACTAACCCTTACCCTAACACGTACGCTCACCCTAAACCGTGTTTGTACCCTAAACAGTACCCTAAATCATCCCCGTCCCCGTCCCCGTCCCCGTCCCCTAACCCTAACCCTAACACTAATACTTACCCGAAGCCTTACCCTAACCCGTCCCCTAATGCTAACCCGTACGCTAACACTAACACATACCCTAACATGTACGCTCAACCTAAACCATTGTCGCACCCTAACCTGTACCCTAAACCGTCCCCGTCCCCGTCCCCTAACCCTAACCCTAATACTAACAATTACCCGAAGACTTAACCTAACCTGTCCCCTAATCCTAACGCGTACGCTAACACTAACGTGTACCCTAACACGTACGCTCACCCTAAACCGTTGTCGTACCCTAACATATACCCTAAACCGTCCCCGTCCCATAACACTAACCCTAACCCTAACCCTTACCCGAAGCCTTAACCTAACCTGTCCCTAAATCCTAACACGTACGCTAACACTAAACCGTACCCTAACACGTACGCTCACCCTAAACATTTGTCGTACCCTAACCTGTACCCTAAACCATCCCCGTCCCTGTCCCCAAACCCTAACCCTAACCCTAAAACTTACCCGAAGCCTTACCCTAACTCCTCCCTTAATCCTAACCCGCATACTAACACTAACCCGTACCTTAACACGTACGCTCACCATAAACCGTTGTCGTACACTAACCTGTACCCTAAACGGTCCCCGTTCCCTAACCCTAACCCTAACCCTTACCCAAAGCCTTACCCTAACCCGTCCCCTAATCCTAACCCGTACGCTAACACAAACCCGTACCCTAACACGTACGCTCACACAAAACCGTTGTCGTACCCTAAACTGTACCCTAACCCATCCCCGTCCCCTAACCCTAACCCTAACCTTTACCCTAAGCCTTACCCTAACCCGTCCCCTAATTCTAACCCGTACGCTAACACTAACGCGTACCCTAACACGTACGCTCACCGTAAACCGTTGTCGTACCCTAAACTGTACCCTAAACCGTCCCCGTCCCCTAACCCTAACCCTAACACTAACCCTTACCCGAAGCCTTACCCTATTCCGTCCCCTAATCCTAACCCGTACGCTAACACTAACCCGTACCCTAACACGTACGCTCACCCTAAACCATTGTCGTATCCTAAACTGTACCCTAAACCTTCCCCGTCCCCTAAACCTAACCCTAACTCTAACCGTTACCCGAAGCCTTACTCTAACCCGTCCCCTAATCCTAATGTGTACGCTAACACTAACGTGTACCCTAACACGTACGCTCACCCTAAACCGTTGTCGTACCCTATCCTGTACCCTAAACCGTCCCCGTCCCCTAACCCTAACCCTAACACTTACCTGAAGCCTTACCGTAAACTGTCCCCTAATCCTAACCCGTATGCTCACACTAACCCATACCCTAACACGTACGCTCACCCTAAACCGTTGTCGTACACTAGCCTGTACCCTAAACGGTCCCCGTTCCCTAACCCTAACCGTAACCCTAACCCTAACCCTTACCCGAAACCTTACCCTAAACCGTCCCCTAATCCTAACACGCACGCTAACACTAAACCTTACCCTAACACGTACGCTCACCCTAAACCATTGTCGTACCCTAACCTGTACCCTAAACTGTCCCCGTCCCCTAACCCTAAACCTAACCCTAACCCTAACCCTTACCCGAAGCCTTACCCTAACCCGTCCCCTAATCCTAACCCGTACGCTAACACTAACCTGTACCCTAACATGTACGCTCACCCTAAACCATTGTCATGCCCTAACCTGTACCCTAAACGGTCCTCGTCCCCTAACCCTATCCCTAACCCTAACCCTTACCCGAAGCCTTACCCTAACCCATCCCCTAATCCTAACCCGTACGCTAACACTAAACCGTACCCTAACATGTACGCTCACCCTAAACCATTGTCGTACCCTAACCTGTACCCTAAACGTTCCCCGTCCCCTAACCCTAACCCTAACCCTAAACCATCCCCGTCCCCTAAACCTAACCCTAACCCTAACCGTAACCCTTACCCGAAGCCTTACCCTAACCCTTCACCTAATCCTAAACCTTATGCTAACACTAACACGTACCCTAACAGGTACGCTCACCCTGAACCGTTGTCGTACACTAAACTGTACCCTAAACGGTCCCCATCACTTAACCCTAACCCTAACCCTAACCCTAACCCTAATCCTAACTCTTACCCAAAGCCTTAGCCCAACCCGTCCCCTAATCCTAACGTGTACGCTGACACTAACGTGTACCCTAACAGGTACGCTCACCCTAAACCGTTGTCTTACTCTAACCTCTACCTTAAACCATCCCCGTCCCCTAACCCTAACCCTAACCCTTACCCAAAGCCTTACACTAAACCGTCCCCTAATCCTAACACGCACGCTAACACCAAACCGTACCCTAACACGTACGCTCACCCTAAGCCATTGTCGTACCCTAACCTGTGCCCTAAACTGTCCCCATCCCCTAACCCTAAACCTAACCCTAACGCTAAACCTTACCCGTAGACTTACCCTAACCCGTCCCCTAATACTAACCGGTACGCTAACACTAACCCGTACCCTAACACGTATGCTCACCCTAAAATTTTTCGTACCCTAACCTGTACCCTAAACTGTCCCCATCCCTGTCCCCTAACCCTGAAGCTAACCCTAACCCTATCACTTACCCGAAGCCTTACCCTAACCCGTCCCCTAATCCTAACCCGTATCCTAACTCTAACCCGTACACTAACATGTACGCTCAACCTAAACCGTTGTCATGCCCTAACCTGTACCCTAAACTATCCCCGTCCCCTAACCCTAACCCTAACCCTTACCCGAAGCCTTACCCTAACCCGTCCCCTAATCCTAAACCGTACGCAAACACTAAGCCGTACCCTAACACGTATGTTCACCCTAAACCGTTGTCGTACCCTAACCTGTACCCTAAACCATCCCCGTTCCCGTCCCCTAAACCTAACCCTAACCCTAACCCTAACCCTTATCCGAAGCCTTACCCTAACGCGTCCACTAACCCTAACCCGTACGCTAACACTAACTCGTACCCTAACATGTACGCTCACCCTAAACGGTTGTCGTACCCTAACCTGTACCCTAAACCGGCCCCGTTCCCTAACCCTAACACTAAACCTAACCCTTACCCGAAGTCTTACCCTAACCCGTCCCCTAATCCTAATCCGTACACTAACACTAACACGTACCCTAACACGTATGCTCACCCTAAACCGTTGTCGTACACTAACCTGTACCCTAATCCGTCCCCGTTCCCATCCCCTAACCCTAACCCTAGCCCTAACCCTAACCTTACCCGAAGCCTTACCCTAAACCGTCCCCTAATCCTAACCCGTATGCTAACACTAACCCGTATCCTAACACGTACGCTCAGCCTAAACCGTTGTCGTACACTAACCTGTACCATAAACCGTCCCCTTCCCCTAACCCTAACTCTAACCCTAACCCTAACCCTAACCCTTACCCGAAGCCTTACCCTAACCCTTCCCCTAATCCTAACCCGTATGCTAACACTAACACGTACCTTAACAGGTACGCTCACCATGAACCGTTGTCGTACACTAAACTGTACCCTAAACGAACCCCATGCCTTAACCCTAACCCTAACCCTAACCCTTACCCGAAGCCTTACCCTAACCCGTCCCCTAATCCTAACCTGTTCGCTAACACTAACCCATACCATAACATGTACGCTCAACCTAAACCGTTGTCGCACCCTAACCTGTACCCTAAACCGTCCCCGTCCCCGTCCCCTAACCCTAACCCTAGCCCTAATCCTAACCCTTACCCAAAGCCTTAGCCTAACCCGTCCCCTAATCCTAACGTGTACGCTAACACCAACGTGTACCCTAACACGTACGCTCACCCTAAACCGTTGTCTTACCCTAACTTCTACCTTAAACCATCCCCGTCCCCTAACCCTACCGCTAACCCTAACCCTTACCCGAAGCCTTACCCTAACCCGTCCCTTAATCCTAACACGCACGCTAACACTAAACCGTACCCTAACACGTACGCTCACCCTAAACCATTGTCGTACCCTAACCTGTACCCTAAACCATCCCCGTCCCCGTCCCCTTCCCCTAACCCTAACCCTAACCCTTTCCCGAAGCCTTACCTTAACCCATCCACTAATCCTAACCCGTACGCTAACACCAACTCGTACCCTAACATGTACGCTCACCCTAAACCGTTGTCGTACCCTAACCTGTACCCTAAACTGGCCCCGTCCCCTAACCCTAACCCTAAACCTAACCCTAACCCTTACCCGAAGCCTTACCCTAACCCGTCCCCTAATCCTAATCCGTACGCTAACACTATCCCATAACCTAACACGTACGCTCACCCTAAACAATTGTCCTACCCAAACCTGTACCCTAAACCATCTCCGTCCTCTAACCCTAACCCTTGCCAGAAGCCTTACCCTAACCCATCACCTAATACTAACCCGTACGCTAACACTAACTCCTATGCTAACAGTAACCCGTACACTAACACGTATGCTCACCCTAAACCGTTGTCGTACACAAACTTGTACCCTAAACCGTCCCTGTCCCCTAACCCTAACCCTAACACTTACCCGAAGCCTTACCCTAACCCGTCCCATAATCCTAACCCGTACGATAACACTAACCCGTACCCTAACACGTACGCTCACCCTAAACCGTTGTCGTTGCCTACCCTGTACCCCAAACCATCCCCGTCCCCTAACCCTAACACTAAACCTAACCCTAACACTTACCCGAAGCCTTACCCTAATACGTCCCTTAATCCTAAACCGTACGCTACCAATAACCAATACCCTAACACATACGCTCACCCTAAACCGTTGTCATACGCTAACCTCTACCCTAAACCGTCCCCATCACCTAACCTTAACCCATACACTAACACTTACCCGAAGCCTTACCCTAACCCGTCCACTAACCCTAACTGGTACGCTAACACTAACCCGTACCCTAACACGTACGCTCACCCTAAACCGTTGTCGTACGCTAACCTGTACCCTATACCGTCCCCTCCCCTCACCCTAACCCTAACCTTAACCATAAACCTTACCCGAAGCCTTACCCAAACACGTCCCCTAATCCTAACACGTACGCTCACCCTAAACCATTGTCATGCACTAACCTGTACCCTAAACCATCCCCGTCCCCTAACCCTAAACCTAACCCTTACCAGAAGCCTTACCCTAACCCTTCCCCTAATACTAACCCGTCCGCTAACACTAACTCATACGCTAACACTAACCTGTACCCTAACACGTACGCTCACCCTAAACCTTTGTCATACACTAACCTGTAACCTAAACCGTCCCCGTCCCCTAACCCTTACCCGAAACCTTACCCTAACCCGTACCCTAATCCTAACCTGTATGCTAACACTAACCCATACCCTAACACGTACACTCACCCTAAAACTTTGTCGTAACCTAACCTGTACCCTAAACCATCCTCGTCCGCTAACCCTAACCCTAACCACAACCCTTACCCGAAGCCTTACCCTAACACATCCCCTAATCCTAACCCGTATGCTAACACTAAACTCTACCCTAACACATACGCTCACCCTAAACCGTTGTCGTACCCTAACCTGTACCCTAAACAGTTCCCGTCCCCTAACCCTAAACCTAACCCTAACCCTTACCTGAAGCCTTACCCTAACCCGTCCCCTAATCCTAACCCATACGCTAACACTAACCCGTACCCTAACACATACACTCAAACTAAATATAATATATAATGTAAATATATATATATATATAATAATATATTGTAATATATTCAGGAAAATACGCATACGCTCTTTTTGGCCAACCAAGAAAGCGTGTAAAGGAAATCTGCACCAAAATGAAGTCTCACTGCCCCCCGGTCAAAAGGGCCATGTGAAAAAAGTGTAAAATCCAGAAAGGCAGCACAGGCCATGGAGAACAGGGAGCCTTGTTATGCTGATGGGCGGGATGTAAATTGCCAACAGCCACTCTGGAGAAGTGTATGGTGTTTCCTGGAACAGCTAAAAAACAAAGCAACGGAGCCTACAGCACTTCCACTTATGGTCCTATAGCTCAGGGAAATTAAAATCAAAAACACACAGCCACCCCAAAGTTTCGGACGGCTCTGTTTACAAGAACCTCGTCTACGGTACAAGTTAAATATCCCAGAACGTGAAAAATCGATAAAGAAGTTGTGGTATGTACGTACAATGGAATATCACTCAGCAATGAAATTTATGTCATCAGGCCCGTCGCGGCATAATGAGTGGATTCAGGTACGATGATTCTAAGTGAAATAAGTCACACAGAAAATGAAACATCATAAGATATCACTAATACAAGGAATGTAAACTTGGCTACATATGAACTTAATTACAAAACAGAACAGGGTCTCAAATTTAGAAAACCAACTTATGCTTGCTTAAGGGGAAAGGTGAGTTGGGGTGCTGCATAAAACCAGAGATAGAAATTAGCACAGATACCTTTCCATAAGCCAAATATGTAATTGTCAAGACCTACCCCTTGCTCAACGAAATGGACTAAACAACCCATATTCAACGACTAGGAATACACCTGACTAGTAAGAATCTTCAAACCCATGGATTTATATGTCTCCGTAAGAGAATGAAGCGTGTGTACAGAGGCATGAATGCAGCAGAGAAACTCCGATAAACCCCATTATCAAAATGAATTACAAAAACAAAACACAAGGACAGTGAAATAGAGAGCAATTCTTAAATAATTCATTCAGGGCTTGTGATGCAACCTGAATTTACCACATCTACACCCAGAGCTGAGTGAGACATAAGGTTGGGCACTTTGGGCTGATAGCATTGGTGAGGTTCGATGAGCAAATGCAGACCCTTTGAAGTCATACTGCATGGTACCCATTCCATGGGTCCCATCTCTCCAGGTTTAACGAATTCTTCCTTCAGCTAAAACATGCATGGGAAACCCACAGTATGGTGCACCGAGGGACCGGCAAACGTTTTCAAATGCATCTCAGTTTTCGTCCCCTTTTACTCGGGTTCACCATTCCAGACCCTTTACTAACACTCTCCCCACTTGGAGAGTCAGTGCCTTTAACCTCCTGTTTGGCACAGTTTGCAATTTCTGCGCAAGATGAACAGGAATAGGGAGAACCAATGAGAGACTAGCTTTAGGTGTCTGCACGGGCAAATGTAGCGCTCATTTCCCACCAGGAAGAAGAATTAACCACAGGGTCAGCATGCCGTGCGGGAACCAGATTAGTGCCTGAAGCAATCCTGCGGGTTTGCGGCCAGCTCACAAGATAGCGAGTTGAAGAAAGGAGCTCAGGGGCACTGTAACTCACAAACCTGCAGAGTTATAAATGACAGCTATCGTCCAAAAATATATTGAAGGAAGGCTGCGAAGAGGACTTGTAAGTGGGGCAGAATTGCAGGATAACGATTTCAGGAGGTAGACGAAAATTGCATTTAAAGCATAGGAAAAAAGGCAGAACGTCAACAATGATGCTCTTGGCCAAAAAGGGCGTATGCGTTTTTTCCTGAATATATTCAGGAAAAAACGCATACGCCCTTTTTGGCCAACCAAGCAAGCATGTTAAAGAAATCTGCACTACAATGAAGTCTCACTACCCCCCGGTCAAAAGGGCCATATGAAAAAAGTGTAAAATCCAAAAAGGCAGCACAGGCCATGGAGAACAGGGAGCCTTGTTATGCTGATGGGCGGGATGTAAATTGCCAACAGCCACTCTGGAGAAGTGTATGGTGTTTCCTGAAACACGTAGGAAACAAAGCAACACAGCCTATGGCACTTCCACATAGGGTCCAATAGCTTAGGGAAATTAAAATCAAAAACACACAGCCACCCCAAAGTTTGGGACGGCTCTCTTTACAAGAACCTCGTCTACGGTACAAGTTAAATATCCGAGAAAGCAAAAAATGGATAAAGAAGTTGTGGTACGTACGTACAATGGAATATCCCTCAGCAATGAGATCTACGTCATCAGGCCCGTAGAGGCATAATGAGTGGATTCAGGTACGACGATTCTACGAGAAATAAGTCACACAGAAAAAGAAACATCATAACATATCACTAATACACGAAACGTAAACTTGGCTACACATGTACTGAATTACAAAACAGAACAGCGTCTCAAATTTAGAAAACCAACTTATGCTTGCTTATGGGGAAAGGTGAGTTGGGGTGCTGCATAAAACCAGAGATTGAAATTAGCACAGATACCGTTCCATAAGCCAAATATATAATAGACAAGACCTACTCCTTGCTCAACGAAATGGACTCAACACCCCATATTCAACGCCTGGGAATATACCTGACAAGGAAGAATCTTAAGACCCATGGATTTATATGTCTCCATAAGGAAGTCAAGCGTGTGTACAGTGGCCTAAACGCAGCAGTGAAAATCCGATAAATCCCATTAACAAAATAAATTTCAAAAACAAAACACAATGACAGTGAAATAGAGAGCAATTCTTAGATAATGTATTCAGGGCTTGTGATGCCACCTGGATTTACCACATCTACACCCAGAGCTGGGTGAGACATAAGGCTGGACACTTCGGGCTGATAGCATTGGTGAGGTTCGGTGAGCAAAGGCAGACCCTTTCAAGTCATACTGCATGGTACCCATTCCAAGGGTCCCAACTCTCCAGGGTTAAGGGATTCTACCTTCAACTAAAACATGCATGGGAAACCCAGAGCATGGTCCACCGTGTGATTGGGAATCGTTTTCAAATGCATCTCAGGTTTCGACTCCTGGTACTCGGGTGCACCATTCCAGACGCTTTACTAACACTCTCCCCACTTGGAGAGTCAGTGCCTTTAACCTCCTGTTTGGCACAGTTTGCAATTTCTGCGCAAGATGAACAGGAATAGGGAGAACAAATGAGAGACTAGCTGTAGGTGTCTGCACGGGCAAACGGAACGCTCATTTCCCACCAGGAAGAGGAATTAACCAAAGGCTCAGCGTGCCCTGCCGGAACCAGATTAGTGCCTGAAGCAATCCTGCGGTTTCGCGGCCAGCTCACAAGAAAGCGAGTTGAAGAAAGGAGCTCAGGGGCACTGTAATTCACAAACCTGCAGAGTTATGAACGACAGCTATCGTCCAAAAATGTATTGAAGTAAGTCTTGGAAGAGGACTTGAAAGCGGGGCAGAATTTCAGGAAAACGATTTCAGGGGCTAGACTGGAATTGCACTTAAAGCATAGGAAAAGAGGCAGAATGTCCACAATGATGCACTTTGCCAAAAAGGGCGTATGCGTTTTTTCCTGAATATATTCAGGAAAAAACGAATACGCACTTTTTGGCCAACCAAGCAAGCGTGTAAAGGAAATCTGCACTACAATGAAGTCTCACTGCCCCCCGGTCAAAAGGGCCATCTGAAAAAAGTGTAAAATCCAAAAAGGCAGGACAGGTCATGGAGAACAGGGAGCCTTGTTATGCTGATGGGCGGGATGTAAATTGCCAACAGCCACTCTGGAGAAGTGTATGGTGTTTCTTGAAACACGTAGGAAACAAAGCAACACAGCCTATGGCATTTCCACTTATGGTCCTATAGCTTAGGGAAATTAAAATTAAAAACTCACAGCCACCCCAAAGTTTGGGACGGCTCTGTTTACAAGAACCTCGTCTACGGTACAAGTTAAATATCCGAGAAAGCAAAAAATGGATAAAGAAGTTGTGGTACGTACGTACAATGGAATATTACTCAGCAATTAGATCTACGTCATCAGGCCCGTAGAGGCATAATGAGTGGATTCAGGTACGACGATTCTACGATAAATAAGTCACACAGAAAAAGAAACATCATAAGATATCACTAATACACGGAACGTAAACTTGTCTACACATTAACTGAATTACAAAACAGAACAGGGTCTCAAATTTAGAAAACCAACTTACGCTTGCTTATGGGGAAAGGTGAGTTGGGGTGCTGTATCAAACCAGAGATTGAAATTAGCACATATACCGTTCCATAAGCCAAATATATAATAGACAAGACCTACTCCTTGCTCAACGAAATGGACTCAACACCCTATATTCAACTCCTGGGAATATACCTGACAAGTAAGAATCTTAAGACCCATGGATTTATATGTCTCCATAAGGATATCAAGCGTGTGTACAGCGGCCTAAACGCAGCAGAGAAAATCCGATAAATCCCATTATCAAAATAAATTTCACAAACAAAACAAAATGACAGTGAAATAGAGAGCAATTCTTAAATAATTCATTCAGGGCTTGTGATGCAACCTGGATTTACCACATCTACACCGAGAGCTGGGTGAGATATAAGGCTGGACACTTCGGGCTGATAGCATTGGTGAGGTTCGGTGAGCAAACGCAGACCCTTTGAAGTCATACTGCATGGTACCCATTCCATGGGTCCCAACTCTCCAGGTTTAAGGGATTCTTCCTTCAGCTAAAACATGCATGTGAAACCCAGAGTAATGTCCACCATGTGATTGGGAAACGTTTTCAAATGCGTCTCAGGTTTCGACCCCTGGTACTCGGGTTCACCATTCCAGACGCTTTACTAACACTCTCCCCGATTGGAGAGTCAGTGCCTTTAACCACCTGTTTGGCACAGTTTTCAATTTCAGCGCAAGATGAACAGGAATAGGGACAACCAATGAGCGACTAGCTGTATGTGTCTGCACGGGCAAATGGACGCTCATTTCCCACCAGGAAGAGGGACTAACCAAAAGCTCAGCATGCCCTGCCAGAACCAGATTAGGGCCTGAAGCAATCCTGCGGTTTTGCGGCCAGCTCACAAGAAAGCGAGTTGAAGAAAGGAGCTCAGGGGCACTGTAATTCACAAACCTGCAGAGTTATGAATGACAGCTATCGTCCAAAATTATACTGAAGTAAGTCTTTGAAGAGGACTTGAAAGCGGGGCAGAATATCAGGAAAACGATTTCAGGGGGTAGACTGGAATTGCACTTAAAGCCTAGGAAAAGACGCAGAATGTCCACAATGATGCACTTGGCCAAAAAGTGCGTATGCGTTTTTTCCTGAATATATTCAGGAAAAAACGCATACGCACTTTTTGGCCAACCAAGCAAGCGTGTAAAGGAAATCTGCACTACAATGAAGTCTCACTGCCCCCCGGTCAAAAGGGCCATCTGAAAAAAGTGTAAAATCCAGAAAGGCAGGACAGGTCATGGAGAACAGAGAGCCTTGTTATGCTGATGGGCGGGATGTAAAATGCCAACAGCCACTCTGGATAAGTGTATGGTGTTTCCTGAAACATGTAGGAAACAAAGCAACACAGCCTATGACACTTCCACTTATGGTCCTATAGCTTAGGGAAATTAAAATCAAAAACACACAGCCACCCCAAAGTTTGGGACGGCTCTGTTTACAAGAACCTCGTCTACGGTAATAGTTAAATATCCGAGAAAGCAAAAAATGGATAAAGAAGTTGTGGTACGTACGTACAATGGAATATCACTCAGCAATGAGATCTACATCATCAGGCCCGTAGCAGCATAATGAGTGGATTCAGGTACGACGATTCTACGAGAAATAAGTCACACAGAAAAAGAAACATCATAAGATATCACTAATACACGGAACGTAAACTTTTCTACACATGAACTGAATTACAAAACAGAACAGGATCTCAAATTTAGAAAACCAACTTATGCTTGCTTATGGGAAAAGGTGAGTTGGGGTGCTGCATCAAACCAGAGATTGAAATTAGCACAGATACCGTTCCATAAGCCAAATATATAATAGACAAGACCTACTCCTTGCTCAACGAAATGGACTCACACCCCATATTCAACGCCTGGGAATATACCTGACAAGTAAGAATCTTAAGACCCATGGATTTATATGTCTCCATAAGGAAATCAAGCCTGTGTACAGTGGCCTAAACGCAGCAGTGAAAATACGATAAATCCCATTATCAAAATATATTTCAAAAACAAAACACAATGACAGTGAAATAGAGAGCAATTCTTAAATAATTCATTCAGGGCTTGTGAATCAACCTGGATTTAACACATCTACACCCACAGCTCGGTGAGGCATAAGGCTGGACACTTCGGGCTGATAGCATTGGTGAGGTTCGGTGAGCAAACGCAGACCCTTTGAAGTCATACTGCATGGTACCCATTCCATGGGTCCCAACATTCCAGGTTTAAGGGATTCTTCCTTCAGCTAAAACATGCATGGGAAACCCAGAATAATGTCCACCGTGTGATTGGGAAACGTTTTCAAATGCATCTCAGGTTTCGTCCCCTGGTACTCCGGTTCACCATTCCAGACGCTTTACAAACACTCTACCCACTGGGAGACTCAGTGCCTTTAACCTCCTGTTTGGCACAGTTTGCAAATTCTGCGCAAGATGAACAGGAATAGGGAGAACCAATGAGAGACTAGCTGTAGGTGTCTGCACGGGCAAATGGAACGCTCATTTCCCACCAGGAAGAGGGATTAACCAAAGGCTCAGCGTGCCCTGCCGGAACCAGATTAGGGCCTGAAGCAATCCTGCGGTTTTGCGGCCAGCTCACAAGAAAGCCAGGTGAAGAAAGGAGCTCAGGGGCACTGTAATTCACAAACCTGCAGAGTTATGAATGACAGCTATCGTCCAAAAATGTATTGAAGTAAGTCTTCGAAGAGGACTTGAAAGCGGGGCAGAATTTCAGGAAAACGATTTCAGGGGTTAGACTGGAATTGCACTTAAAGCATAGGAAAAGAGGCAGAATGTCGACAATGGTACACTTGGCCAAAAAGGGCGTATGCGTTTTTTCCAGAATATATTCAGGAAGAAACGCATACGCCCTTTTTGGCCAACCAAGCAAGCGTGTAAAGGAAATGTGCACTACAATGATGTCTCACTACCCCCGGTCCAAACGGTCATCTGAAACAAGTGTAAAATCCAGAAAGGCAGGACAGGTCATGGAGAAGAGGGAGCCTTGTTATGCTGATGGGTGGGATGTAAATTGCCAACAGCCACTCTGGATAAGTGTATGGTGTTTCCTGAAACACGTAGGAAACAAAGCAACACAGCCTATGGCACTTCCACTTATGGTCCTATAGCTTAGGGAAATTAAAATCAAAAACACACAGCCACCCCAAAGTTTGGGACGGCTCTGTTTACAAGAACCTCGTCTACGGTAAAAGTTAAATATCCGAGAAAGCAAAAAATGGATAAAGAAGTTGTGGTACGTACGTACAATGGAATATCTCTCAGCAATGAAATCTATGTCATCAGGCCCGTAGCGGCATAATGAGTGGATTCAGGTACGACGATTCTACGAGAAATAAGTCACACAGGAAAAGAAAGATCATAAGATATCACGAATACACGGAACTTAAACTTGTCTACACATGAACTGAATTACAAAACAGAACAGGGTCTCAAATTTAGAAAACCAACTTATGCTTGCTTATGGGGAAAGGTGAGTTCGGGTGCTGCATCAAACCAGAGATTGAAATTAGCACAGATACCTTTCCATTGGCCAAATATATAATAGACAAGACCTACTCCTTGCTCAACGAAATGGACTCACACCCCATATTCAACGCCTGGGTATATACCTGACAAGTAAGAATCTTAAGACCCATGGATTTATATGTCTCCATAAGGAAATCAAGCGTGTGTACAGTGGCCTAAACGCAGCAGTGAAACTACGATAAATCCCATTATCAAAATATATTTCAAAAACAAAACACAATGACAGTGAAATAGAGAGCAATTCTTAAATAATTCATTCAGGGCTTGTGAATCAACCTGGATTTACCACATCTACACCCACAGCTCGGTGAGACATAAGGCTGGACACTTCGGGCTGATAGCATTGGTGAGGTTCGGTGAGCAAACGCAGACCCTTTGAAGTCATACTACATGGTACCCATTCCATGGGTCCCAACACTCCAGGTTTAAGGGATTCTTATTTCAGCTAAAACATGCATGGGAAACCCAGAGTAATGTCCACTGTGTGATTGGGAAACGTTTTCAAATGCATCTCAGGTTTCGTCCCCTGGTACTCGGGTTCACCGTTCCAGACGATTTACTAACACTCTACCCACTGGGAGACTCACTGCCTTTAACCTCCTGTTTGGCACAGTTTGCAATTTCTGCGCAAGATGAACAGGAATAGGGAGAACAAATGAGAGACTAGCTGTAGGTGTCTGCACGGGCAAATGGAATGCTCACTTCCCACCAGGAAGAGGGATTAACCAAAGGCTCAGCGTGCCCTGCCGGAACCAGATTAGGGCCTGAAGCAATCCTGCGGTTTTGCGGCCAGCTCACAAGAAAGCCAGTTGAAGAAAGGAGCTCAGGGGCACTGTAATTCACAAACCTGCAGAGTTATGAATGACAGCTATCGTCCAAAAATGTATTGAAGTAAGTCTTCGAAGAGGACTTGAAAGCGGGGCAGAATTTCAGGAAAACGATTTCAGGGGGTAGACTGGAATTGCACTTAAAGCATAGGAAAAGAGGCCGAATGTCCACAATGATGCACTTGGCCAAAAAGGGCGTATGCGTTTTTTCCTGAATATATTCAGGAAAAAACGCATACGCCCTTTTTGGCCAACCAAGCAAGCGTGTAAAGGAAATCTGCACTACAATGAAGTCTCACTGCCCCCCGGTCAAAAGGGCCATCTGAAAAAAGTGTAAAATCCAGAAAGTCTGGACAGGTCATGGAGAACAGGGAGCCTTGTTATGCTGATGGGCGGGATGTAAATTGCCAACAGCCACTCTGGATAAGTGTATGGTGTTTCCTGAAACACGTAGGAAACAAAGCAACACAGCCTATGGCACTTCCACTTACGGTCCTATAGCTTAGGGAAATTAAATTCAAAAACACAAAGCCACCCCAAAGTTTGGGACGGCTCTGTTTACAAGAACCTCGTCTACGGTACAAGTTAAATATCCGAGAAAGCAAAAAATGGATAAAGAAGTTGTGGTATGTACGTACAATGGAATATCACTCAGCAATGAGATCTACGTCATCAGGCCCGTAGCGGCATAATGAGTGGATTCAGGTACGATGATTCTACGAGAAAAAAGTCACAGAGAAAAAGAAACATCATAAGATATCACTAATACACGGAACTTAAACTTGTCTTCACATGAACTGAATTACAAAACAGAACAGGGTCTCAAATTTAGAAAACCAACTTATGCTTGCTTATGGGGAAAGGTGAGTTGGGGTGCTGCATAAAACCAGAGATTGAAATTAGCACAGAAACCGTTCCATAAGGCAAATATATAATAGACATGACCTGCTCCTTGCTCAACGAAATGGACTCAACACCCCACATTCAACGCCTGGGAATATACCTGACAAGTTAGAATCTTAAGACCCATGGATTTATATGTCTCCATAAGGATATCAAGCGTGTGTACAGCGGCCTAAACGCATCAGTGAAAATCCGATAAATCTCATTATCAAAATATATTTCAAAAACAAAACACAATGACAGTGAAATAGAGAACAATTCTTAAATAATTCATTCAGGGCTTGTGATGCAACCTGGATTTACCACATCTACACCCAGAGCTGGGTGAGACATAAGGCTGGACACTTCGGGCTGATAGCATTGGTGAGGTTCGGTGAGCAAACGCAGACCCTTTGAAGTCATACTGCATGGTACCCAT
This sequence comes from Delphinapterus leucas, assembly GCF_059928025.1. NCBI lineage: Eukaryota > Metazoa > Chordata > Mammalia > Artiodactyla > Monodontidae > Delphinapterus > Delphinapterus leucas. The sequence goes on along the minus strand of NW_028322232.1, from coordinate 9,543,327 downwards.
TCCATGGGTCCCAACTCTCCAGGTTTAAGGGATTCTTCCTTCAGCTAAAACATGCATGGGAAACCCAGAGTAATGTCCACCATGTGATTGGGAAACGTTTTCAAATGCGTCTCAGGTTTCGACCCCTGGTACTCGGGTTCACCGTTCCAGACGCTTTACTAACACTCTCCCCACTTGGAGAGTCAGTGCCTGTAACCTCCTGTTTGGCACAGTTTGCAATTTCTGCGCAAAATGAACAGGAATAGGGACAACGAATGAGAGACTAGCTGTAGGTGTCTGCACGGGCAAATGGAACGCTCATTTCCCACCAGGAAGAGGGATTAACCAAAGGCTCAGCGTGCCCTGCTGGAACCAGATTAGGGCCTGAAGCAATCCTGCGGTTTTGCGGCCAGCTCACAAGAAAGCGAGTTGAAGAAAGGAGCTCAGGGGCACTGTAATTCACAAACCTGCAGAGTTATGAATGACAGCTATCGTCCAAAATTATATTGAAGTAAGTCTTTGAAGAGGACTTGAAAGCGGGGCAGAATTTCAGGAAAACGATTTCAGGGGGTAGACTGGAATTGCACTTAAAGCATAGGAAAAGAGGCCGAATGTCCACAATGATGCACTTGGCCAAAAAGGGCGTATGCGTTTTTTCCTGAATATATTCAGGAAATACCGCATACGCCCTTTTTGTCCAACCAAGCAAGCGTGTAAAGGAAATCTGCACTACAATGAAGTCTCTCTGCCCCCCGGTCAAAAGGGACATCTGAATAAAGTGTAAAATCCAGAAAGGCAGGACAGGTCATGGAGAACAGGGAGCCTTGTTATGCTGATGGGCGGGATTTAAATTGCCAACAGCCACTCTGGAGAAGTGTATGGTGTTTCCTGAAACACGTAGGAAACAAAGCAACACAGCCTATGGCACTTCCACTTAGGGTCCTATAGCTTAGGGAAATTAAAATCAAAAACAAACAGCCACCCCAAAGTTTGGGACGGCTCTGTTTACAAGAACCTCATCTACGGTACAATTTAAATATCCGAGAAAGCAAAAAATGGATAAAGAAGTTCTGGTACGTACGTACAATTGAATATCACTCAGCAATGAGATCTACGTCATCAGGCCCGTAGCGGCATAGTGAGTGGATTCAGGTACGACGATTCTACGAGAAATAAGTCACACAGGAAAAGAAATATCATAAGATATCACTAATACATGGAACGTAAACATGGCTACACATGAACTGAATTACTAAACAGAACAGGGTCTCAAATTTAGAAAACCAACTTATGCTTGCTTATGGGGAAAGGTGAGTTGGGGTGCTGCATCAAACCAGAGATTGAAATTAGCACAGATACCGTTCCATAAGCCAAATATATAATAGACAAGACCTACTCCTTGCTCAACGAAATGGACTCAACACCCCATATTCAACACCTGGGAATATACCTGTCAAGTAAGAAACTTAAGACCCATGGATTTATATGTCTCCATAAGGAAGTCAAGCGTGTGTACAGTGGCCTAAACGCAGCAGTGAAAATCCAATAAATCCCATTAACAAAATAAATTTCAAAAACAAAACACAATGACAGTGAAATAGAGAGCAATTCTTAAAAAATTCATTCAGGGCTTGTGATGCAACCTGGATTTACCACATCTACACCCAAGCTGGTTGAGACATAATGCTGGACACATCGAGCTGATAGTATTGGTGAGGTTTGGTGAGCAAACGCAGACCCTTTGAAGTCATACTGCATGGTACCCATTCCATGGGTCCCAACTCTCCAGGTTTAAGGGATTCTTCCTTCAGCTAAAACATGCATGGGAAACCCAGAGTATGGTCCACCGTGTGATTAGGAAACGTTTTCAAATGCATCTCAGGTTTCGACCCCTGGTACTCGGGTTCACTGTTCCAGACGCTTTACTAACACTCTCCCCACTTGGAGAGTCAGTGTCTTTAACCTCCTGTTTGGCACAGTTTGCAATTTCGGCACAAGATGAACAGGAATAGCGAGAGCCAATGAGAGACTAGCTGTAGGTGTCTGCACGGGCAAATGGAACGCTCATTTCCCAACAGGAAGAGGAATTAACCAAAGGCTCAGCGTGCCATGCCGGAACAAGATTAGGGCCTGAAGCAATCCTGCGGTTTTGCGGGCAACTCACAAGAAAGCGAGTTGAAGAAAGGAGCTCAGGGGCACTGTAATTCACAAACCTGCAGAGTTATGAATGACAGCTATCGTCCAAAAATTTATTGAAGTAAGTTTTCGAAGAGGACTTGAAAGCGGGGCAGAATTTCAGGAAAACGAATTCAGGGGGTAGACTGGAATTGCACTTAAAGCATAGGAAAACAGGCAGAATGTCCACAATGATGCACTTGGCCAAAAAGTGCATATGCGTTTTTTCCTGAATATATTCAGGAAAAAACGCATACGCACTTTTTGGCCAACTAAGCAAGCGTGTAAAGGAAATCTGCACTACAATGAAGTCTCACTGCCCCCCGGTCAAAAGGGCCATCTGAAAAAAGTGTAAAATCCAGAAAGGCAGGACAGGTCATGGAGAACAGGGAGCCTTGTTATGCTGATGGGCGGGATGTAAATTGCCAACAGCCACTCTGGAGAAGTGTATGGTGTTTCATGAAACACGTAGAAAACAAAGCAACACAGCCTATGGCACTTCCACTTACGGTCCTATAGCTTAGGGAAATTAAATTCAAAAACACACTGCCACCCCAAAGTTTGGGACGGCTCTGTTTACAAGAACCTCGTCTACGGTACAAGTTAAATATCCGAGAAAGCAAAAAATGGATAAAGAAGTTGCGGTACGTACGTACAATGGAATATCACTCAGCAATGAGATCCACGTCATCAGGCCCGTAGCGGCATAATGAGTGGATACAGGTACGACGATTCTACGAGAAATAAGTCACACAGAAAAAGAAACATCATAAGATATCACTAATACACGGAACGTAAACTTGGCGACACATGAACTGAATTACAAAACAGAACACGGTCTCAAATTTAGAAAACCAACTTATGCTTGCTTATGGGGAAAGGTGAGTTGGGGTGCTGCATAAAACCAGAGATTGAAATTAGCACAGATTCCGTTCCATAAGGCAAATATATAATAGACAATACCTACTCCTTGCTCAACGAAATGAACTCAACACCCCATATTCAACGCCTGGGAATATACCTGACAAGTAAAAAACTTAAGACCCATGGATTTATATGTCTCCATAAGGATATCAAGCGTGTGTACAGTGGCCTCAACGCAGCAGTGAAAATCCGATAAATCCCATTATCAAAATATATTTCAAAAACAAAACACAATGACAGTGAAATAGAGAACAATTCTTAAATAATTCATTCAGGGCTTGTGATGCAACCTGGATTTACCACATCTACACCCAGAGCTGGGTGAGACATAAGGCTGGACACTTCGGGCTGATAGCATTGGTGAGGTTCGGTGAGCAAACGCAGACCCTTTGAAGTCATACTGCATGGTACCCATTCCATGGGTCCCAACTCTCCAGGTTTAAGGGATTCTTCCTTCAGCTAAAACATGCATGGGAAACCCAGAGTAATGTCCACCATGTGATTGGGAAACGTTTTCAAATGCGTCTTAGGTTTCGACACCTGGTACTCGGGTTCACCGTTCCAGACGCTTTACTAACACTCTCCTCACTTGGAGAGTCAGTGCCTTTAACCTCCTGTTTGTCACAGTTTGCAATTTCTGCGCAATATTAACAGGAATAGGGACAACGAATGAGAGACTAGCTGTAGGTGTCTGCACGGGCAAATGGAACGCTCATTTCCCACCAGGAAGAGGGACTAACCAAAGGCTCAGCGTGCCCTGCCGGAACAAGATTAGGGCCTGAAGCAATCCTGCAGTTTTGCGGGCAACTCACAAGAAAGCGAGTTGAAGAAAGGAGCTCAGGGGCACTGTAATTCACAAACCTGCAGAGTTATGAATGACAGCTATCGTCCAAAATTATATTGAAGTAAGTCTTTGAAGAGGACTTGAAAGCGGGGCAGAATTTCAGGAAAACGATTTCAGGGGGTAGACTGGAATTGCACTTAAAGCATAGGAAAAGAGGCAGAATGTCCACAATGATGCACTTGGCCAAAAAGGGCGTATGCGTTTTTTCCTGAATATATTCAGGAAAAAACGCATAAGCCCTTTTTGGCCAACCAAGCAAGCGTGTAAAGGAAATCTGCACTACAATGAAGTCTCACTACCCCCGGTACAAACGGCCATCTGAAACAAGTGTAAAATCCAGAAAGGCAGGACAGGTCATGGAGAACAGGGAGCCTTGTTATGCTGATGGGCGGGATTTAAATTGCCAACAGCCACTCTGGAGAAGTGTATGGTGTTTCCTGAAACACGTAAGAAACAAAGCAACACAGCCTATGGCACTTCCACTTATGGTCTTATAGCTTAGGGAAATTAAAATCAAAAACACACAGCCACCCCAAAGTTTGGGACGGCTCTGTTTACAAGAACCTCGTCTACGGTACAACTGAAATATCCGAGAAAGCAAAAAATGGATAAAGAAGTTGTCGTACGTACGTACAATGGAATATCACTCAGCAATGAGATCTACGTCATCAGGCCCGTAGCGGCATAATGAGTGCATTCAGGTACGATGGTTCGACGAGAAATAAGTCACAGAGAAAAAGAAACATCATAAGATATCACTAATACACGGAACGTAAACTTGGCTACACATGAACTGAATTACAAAACAGAACAGGGTCTCAAATTTAGAAAACCAACTTATGCTTGCTTATGGGGAAAGGTGAGTTCGGGTGCTGCGTCAAACCAGAGATTGAAATTAGCACAGATACCGTTCCATAAGCCAAATATATAAGAGACAAGACCTACACCTTGCTCAACGAAATGGACTCAACACCCCATATTCAACGCCTGGAAATATACCTGACAAGTAAGAATCTAAAGACCCATGGATTTATATGTCTCCCTAAGGAAGTCAAGCGTGTGTACAGGGGCCTAAACGCAGCAGTGAAAATCCGATAAATCCCATTAACAAAATAAATTTCAAAAACAAAACACAATGACAGTGAAATAGAGAGCAATTCTTAAATAATTCATTCAGGGCTTGTGATGCAACCTGGATTTACCACATCTACACCCAGAGCTGGTTGAGACATAAGGCTGGACACATCGAGCTGATAGTATTGGTGAGGTTTGGTGAGCAAACGCAGACCCTTTGAAGTCATACTGCATGGTACCCATTCCATGGGTCCCAACTCTCCAGGTTTAAGGGATTCTTCCTTCAGCTAAAACATGCATGGGAAACCCAGAGTATGGTCCACCGTGTGATTGGGAAACGTTTTCAAATGCATCTCAGTTTTCGACCCCTGGTACTAGGGTTCACCGTTCCAGACGCTTTACTAACACTCTTCCCACTTGGAGAGTCAGTGTCTTTAACCTCCTGTTTGGCACAGTTTGCAATTTCGGCACAAGATGAACAGGAATAGCGAGAGCCAATGAGAGACTAGCTGTAGGTGTCTGCACGGGCAAATGGAACGCTCATTTACCAACAGGAAGAGGAATTAACCAAAGGCTCAGCGTGCCCTGCCGGAACAAGATTAGGGCCTGAGGCAATCCTGCGGTTTTGCGGCCAGCTCACAAGAAAGCGAGTTGAAGAAAGGAACTCAGGGGCACTGTAATTCACAAACCTGCAGAGTTATGAATGACAGCTATCGTCCAAAAATGTATTGAAGTAAGTTTTCGAAAAGGACTTGAAAGCGGGGCAGAATTTCAGGAAAACGAATTCAGGGGGTAGACTGGAATTGCACTTAAAGCATAGGAAAAGAGGCAGAATGTCCACAATGATGCACTTGGCCAAAAAGTGCATATGCGTTTTTTCCTGAATATATTCAGGAAAAAACGTATACGCCCTTTTTGGCCAACCAAGCAAGCGTGTAAAGGAAATCTGCACTACAATGAAGTCTCACTGCCCCCCGGTCAAAAGGGCCATCTGAAAAAATTGTAAAATCCAGAAAGGCAGGACAGGTCATGGAGAACAGGGAGCCTTGTTATGCTGATGGGCGGGATGTAAATTGCCAACAGCCACTCTGGAGAAGTGTATGGTGTTTCCTGAAACACGTAGGAAACAAAGCAACACAGCCTATGGCACTTCCACTTACGGTCCTATAGCTTAGGGAAATTAAATTCAAAACCACACTGCCACCCCAAAGTTTGGGACGGCTCTGTTTACAAGAACCTCGTCTACGGTACAAGTTAAATATCCGAGAAAGCAAAAAATGGATAAAGAAGTTGTGGTACGTACGTACAATGGAATATCACTCAGCAATGAGATCCACGTCATCAGGCCCGTAGCGGCATAATGAGTGGATTCAGGTACGACGATTCTACGAGAAATAAGTCACACAGAAAAAGAAACATCATAAGATATCACTAATACACGGAACGTAAACTTGGCTACACATGAACTGAATTACAAAACAGAACAGGGTCTCAAATTTAGAAAACCAACTTATGCTTGCTTATGGGGAAAGGTGAGTTGGGGTGCTGCATAAAACCAGAGATTGAAATTAGCACAGATTCCGTTCCATAAGGCAAATATATAATAGACATGACCTACTCCTTGCTCAACGAAATGAACTCAACACCCCATATTCAACGCCTGGGAATATACCTGACAAGTAAGAATCTAAAGACCCATGGATTTATATGTCTCCATAAGGAAGTCAAGCGTGTGTACAGGGGCCTAAACGCAGCAGTGAAAATCCGATAAATCCCATTAACAAAATAAATTTCAAAAACAAAACACAATGACAGTGAAATAGAGAGCAATTCTTAAATAATTCATTCAGGGCTTGTGATGCAACCTGGATTTACCACATCTACACCCAGAGCTGGTTGAGACATAAGGCTGGACACATCGAGCTGATAGTATTGGTGAGGTTTGGTGAGCAAACGCAGACCCTTTGAAGTAATACTGCATGGTACCCATTCCATGGGTCCCAACTCTCCAGGTTTAAGGGATTCTTCCTTCAGCTAAAACATGCATGGGAAACCCAGAGTATGGTCCACCGTGTGATTGGGAAACGTTTTCAAATGCATCTCAGTTTTCGACCCCTGGTACTCGGGTTCACCGTTCCAGACGGTTTACTAACACTCTCCCCACTTGGAGAGTCAGTGTCTTTAACCTCCTGTTTGGCACAGTTTGCAATTTCGGCACAAGATGAACAGGAATAGCGAGAGCCAATGAGAGACTAGCTGTAGGTGTCTGCACGGGCAAATGGAACGCTCATTTCCCAACAAGGAGAGGAATTAACCAAAGGCTCAGCGTGCCCTGACGGAACAAGATTAGGGCCTGAGGCAATCCTGCGGTTTTGCGGCCAGCTCACAAGAAAGCGAGCTGAAGAATGGAGCTCAGGGGCACTGTAATTCACAAACCTGCAGAGTTATGAATGACAGCTATCGTCCAAAAATGTATTGAAGTAAGTTTTCGAAGAGGACTTGAAAGCGGGGCAGAATTTCAGGAAAACGAATTCAGGGGGTAGAGTGGAATTGCACTTAAAGCATAGGAAAAGAGGCAGAATGTCCACAATGATGCACTTGGCCAAAAAGGGCGTATGCGTTTTTACCTGAATATATTCAGGGAAAAACGCATACGCCCTTTTTGGCCAACCAAGCAAGCATGTAAAGGAAATCTGCACTACAATGAAGTCTCTCTGCCCCCCGGTCAAAAGGGCCATCTGAAAAAAGTGTAAAATCCAGAAAGGCAGGACAGGTCATGGAGAACAGGGAGCCTTGTTATGCTGATGGGCGGGATTTAAATTGCCAACAGCCACTCTGGAGAAGTGTATGGTGTTTCCTGAAACACGTAGGAAACAAAGCAACACAGCCTATGGCACTTCCACTTATGGTCCTATAGCTTAGGGAAATTAAAATCAAAAACAAACAGCCACCCCAAAGTTTGGGACGGCTCTGTTTACAAGAACCTCGTCTACGGTACAAGTTAAATATCCGAGAAAGCAAAAAATGGATAAAGAAGTTGTGGTACGTACGTACAATTGAATATCACTCAGCAATGAGATCTGCGTCATTAGGCCCGTAGCGGCATAATGAGTGGATTCAGGTACGACGATTCTACGAGAAATAAGTCACACAGGAAAAGAAATATCATAAGATATCACTAATACACGGAACATAAACTTGGCTACACATGAACTGAATTACAAAACAGAACAGGGTCTCAAATTTAGAAAACCAACTTATGCTTGCTTATGGGGAAAGGGAGTTGGGGTGCTGCATCCAACCAGAGATTGCAATTAGCACAGATACCGTTCCATAAGCCAAATATATAATAGAGAAGACCTACTCCTTGCTCAACGAAAGGGACTCAACAACCCATATTCAACTCCTGGGAATATATCTGACAAGTAAGAATCTTAAGACCCATGGATTTATATGTCTCCATAAGGAAATCAAGCGTGTGTACAGCGTCCTAAACGCAGCAGTGAAAATCCGATAAATCCCATTAACAAAATAAATTTCACAAACAAAACACAATGACAGTGAAATAGAGAGCAATTCCTAAATAATTCATTCAGGGCTTGTGATGCAACCTGGATTTACCACATCTACACCCAGAGCTGGGTGAGACATAAGGCTGGACACATCGGGCGGATAGCATTGGTGAGGTTGGGTGAGCAAACGCAGACCCTTTGAAGTCATACTGCATGGTACCCATTCCATGGGTCCCAACTCTCCAGGTTTAAGGGATTCTTCCTTCAGCTAAAACATGCATGGGAAACCCAGAGTATGGTCCACCGTGTGATTGGGAAACGTTTTCAAATGCATCTCAGGTTTCGTCCCCTGGTACTCGGGTTCACCATTCCAGACGCTTTACTAACAATCTCCCCACTTGGAGAGAAATTGCCTTTAACCTCCTGTTTGTCACAGTTTGCAATTTCTGCGCAAGATCAACAGGAATAGGGAGAACCAATGAGAGACTAGCTGTAGGTGTCTGCACGGGCAAATGGAACGCTCATTTCCCACCAGGAAGAGAGATTAGCCAAAGGCTCAGCGTGCCCTGCCGGAACCAGATTAGGGCCTGAAGTAATCCTGCGGTTTTGCGGCCAGCTCACAAGAAAACGAGTTGAAGAAAGGAGCTCAGGGGCACTGTAATTCACAAACCTGCAGAGTTATGAATGACAGCTATCGTCCAAAAATGTATTGAAGTAAATCTTCGAAGAGGACTTAAAGCGGGGCAGAATTTCAGGAAAACGATTTCAGGGGGTAGACTGGAATTGCACTTAAAGCATAGGAAAAGAGGCAGAATGTCCACAATGATGCCCTTGGCCAAAAAGGGCGTATGCGTTTTTTCCTGAATATATTCAGGAAAAAACGCATACGCACTTTTTGGCCAACCAAGCAAGCGTGTAAAGGAAATCTGCACTACAATGAAGTCTCACTGCCCCCCGGTCCAAACAGCCATCTGAAACAAGTGTAAAATCCAGAAAGGCAGGACAGGTCATGGAGAACAGGGAGCCTTGTTATGCTGATGGGCGGGATGTAAATTGCCAACAGCCACTCTGGAGAACTGTATGGTGTTTCCTGAAACACGTAGGAAACAAAGCAACACAGCCTATGGCACATCCACTTAGGGTCCTATAGCTTAGGGAAATTAAAATCAAAAACACACAGCCACCCCAAAGTTTGGGATGGCTCTGTTTACAAGAACCTCCTCTACGGTACAAGTTAAATATCCGAGAAAGCAAAAAATGGATAAAGAAGTTGTCGTACGTACGTACAATGGAATATCACTCAGCAATGAGATCTACGTCATCAGGCCCGTAGCGGCATAATGAGTGCATTCAGGTACGATGATTCGACGAGAAATAAGTCACAGAGAAAAAGAAACATCATAAGATATCACTAATACACGGAACGTAAACTTGGCTACACATGAACCGAATTACAAAACAGAACAGGGTCTCAAATTTAGAAAACCAACTTATGCTTGCTTATGGGGAAAGGTGAGTTCGGGTGCTGCGTCAAACCAGAGATTGAAATTAGCACAGATACCGTTCCATAAGCCAAATATATAAGATACAAGACCTACACCTTGCTCAACGAAATGGACTCAACACCCCATATTCAATGCCTGGTAATATACCTGACAAGTAAGAATCATAAGACCCATGGATTTATATGTCTCCATAAGGAAATCCAGCGTGTGTACAGCGGCCTAAACGCAGCAGTGAAAATCCGATAAATCCCATTAACAAAATAAATTTCAAAAACAAAACACAATGACAGTGAAATAGAGAGCAATTCTTAAATAATTCATTCAGGCCTTGTGATGCAACCTGGATTTACCACATCTACACCCAGAGCTGTTTGAGACATAAGGCTGGACACTTCGGGCTGATAGCCTTGGTGAGGTTCGGTGAGCAAAGGCAGACCGTTTGAAATCATACTGCATGGTACCCATTCCATGGGTCCCAACTCTCCAGGTTTAAGGGATTCTTCCTTCAGCTAATAAATGCATGGGAAACCCAGAGTATGGTCCACCGTGTGATTGGGAAACGTTTTCAAATGCATCTCAGGTTTCGTCCCCTGGTACTCCGGTGCACCGTTCCAGACGCTTTACTAACACTATCCCCATTTGGAGAGTCAGTGCCTTTAACCTCCTGTTTGGCACAGTTTGCAATTTCTGCGCAAGATGAACAGGAATAGGGAGAACCAATGAGAGACTAGCTGTAGGTGTCTGCACGGGCAAATGGAACGCTCATTTCCCACCAGGAAGAGGAATTAACCAAAGGCTCAGTGTGCCCTGCCGGAACCAGATTAGGGCCTGAAGCAATCCTGCGGTTTTGCGGCCAGCTCACAAGAAAGCGAGTTGAAGAAAGGAGCTCAGGGGCACTGTAATTCACAAACCTGCACAGTTATGAATGACAGCTATCATCCAAAAATGTATTGAAGTAAGTCTTCGAAGAGGACTTGAAAGCGGGGCAGAATTTCAGAAAAACGATTTCATGGGGTAGACTGGAATTGCAATTAAAGCATAGGAAAAGAGGCAGAATGTCGACAATGATGCACTTGGCCAAAAAGGGCGTATGCGTTTTTTCCTGAATATATTCAGGAAAAAACGTATACGCCCTTTATGGCCAACCAAGCAAGCGTGTAAAGGAAATCTGCACTACAATGAAGTCTCACTGCCTCCCGGTCAATAGGGCCATCTGAAACAAGTGTAAAATCCAGAAAGGCAGGACAGGTCATGGAGAACAGGGAGCCTTGTTATGCTGATGGGCGGGATGTAAATTGCCAACAGCCACTCTGGAGAAGTGTATGGTGTTTCCTGAAACACGTAGGAAACAAAGCAACACAGCCTATGGCACTTCCACTTAGGGTCCTATAGCTTAGGGAAATTAAAATCAAAAACACACAGCCACCCCAAAGTTTGGGACGGCTCTGTTTACAAGAACCTCGTCTACAGTACAAATTAAATATCCGAGAAAGCAAAAAATGGATAAAGAAGTTGTGGTACGTACGTATAATGGAATATCACTCAGCAATGAGATCTACGTCATCAGGCCCGTAGCGGCATAATGAGTGGATTCAGGTACGACGATTCTACGAGAAATAAGTCACACAGAAAAAGAAAGATCATAAGATATCACTAATACACGGAACGTAAACTTGGCTACATATGAACTGAATTAGAAAACAGAACAGGGTCTCAAATTTAGAAAACCAACTTATGCTTGCTTATGGGGAAAGGTGAGTTGCGGTGCTGCATAAAACCAGAGATTGAAATTAGCACAGATACCGTTCCATAAGCCAAATATATAATAGACAAGACCTACTCCTTGCTCAACGAAATGGACTCAACACCCCATATTCAACGCCTGCGAATATACCTGACAAGTAAGAAACTTAAGACCCATGGATTTATATGTCTCCATAAGGAAGTCAAGCATGGGTACAGTGGCCTAAACGCAGCAGTGAAAATCCGATAAATCCCATTAACAAAATAAATTTCAAAAACAAAACACAATGACAGTGAAATAGAGAGCAATTCTTAAATAATTCATTCAGGGCTTGTGATGCAACCTGGATTTACCACATCTACACCCAGAGCTGGTTGAGACATAAGGCTGGACACATCGGGCTGATAGCATTGGTGAGGTTTGGTGAGGAAACGCAGACCCTTTGAAGTCATACTGCATGGTACCCATTCCATGGGTCCCAACTCTCCAGGTTTAAGGGATTCTTCCTTCAGCTAAAACATGCATGGGAAATGCAGAGTATGGTCCAGCGTGTGATTGGGAAACGTTTTCAAATGCATCTCAGGTTTCGACCCCTGGTACTCGGGTGCACCGTTCCAGACGCTTTACTAACACTCTCCCCACTTGGAGAGTCAGTGCCTTTAACTTCCTGTTTGGCACAGTTTGCAATTTCTGCGCAAGATGAACAGGAATAGGGAGAACCAATGAGAGACTAGCTGTAGGTGTCTGCACGGGCAAATGGAACGCTCATTTCCCACCAGGAAGAGGAATTAACCAAAGGCTCAGTGTGCCCTGCCGGAACCAGATTAGGGCCTGAAGCAATCCTGCCATTGTGCGGCCAGCTCACAAGAAAGCGAGTTGAAGAAAGGAGCTCAGGGGCACTGTAATTCACAAACCTGCAGAGTTATGAATGACAGCTATCGTCCAAAAATGTATTGAAGTAAGTCTTCGAAGAGGACTTGAAGGCGGGGCAGAATTTCAGGAAAACGATTTCAGGGGGTAGACTGGAATTGCACTTAAAGCATAGGAAAAGAGGCAGAATGTCCACAATGATGCACTTGGCCAAAAAGGGCGTATGTGTTTTTTCCTGAATAAATTCAGCAAAAAACTCATACGCCCCTTTTTTGCCAACCAAGGAAGCGTGTAAAGGAAATCTGCACTACAATGAAGTCTCACTGGCCCCCGGTCAAAAGGGCCATCTGAAAATGTGTAAAATCCAGAAAGGCAGGACAGGTCATGGAGAACAGGGGGCCTTGTTATGCTGATGGGTGGGATTTAAATTGCCAACAGCCACTCTGGAGAAGTGTATGGTGTTTCCTGAAACACGTAGGAAACAAAGCAACACAGCCTATGGCACTTCCACTTAGGGTCCTATAGCTTAGGGAAATTAAAATCAAAAACACACAGCCACCCCAAAGTTTGGGACGGCTCTGTTTACAAGAACCTCGTCTACGGTACAAGTTAAATATCCGAGAAAGCAAAAAATGGATAAAGAAGTTGTGGTACGTACGTACAATGGAATATCACTCAGCAATGAGATCTACGTCATCAGGGCCGTAGCGGCATAAGGAGTGGATTCAGGTATGACGATTCTACGAGAAATAAGTCACACAGAAAAAGAAAGATCATAAGATATCACTAATACACGGAACGTAAACTTGGCTACACATGAACTGAATTACAAAACAGAACAGGGTATCAAATTTAGAAAACCAACTTATGCTTGCTTAGGGGAAAGGTGAGTTGGGGTGCTGCATCAAACCAGAGACTGAAATTAGCACAGATACCGTTCCATAAGCCAAATATATAAGAGACAAGACCTACACCTTGCTCAACGAAATGGACTCAACACCCCATATTCAACGCCTGGGAATATACCTGACAAGTAAGAATCATAAGACCCATGGATTTATATGTCTCCATAAGGAAATCCAGCGTGTGTACAGCGGCCTAAACGCAGCAGTGAAAATCCGATAAATCCCATTAACAAAATAAATTTCAAAAACAAAACACAATGACAGTGAAATAGAGAGCAATTCTTACATAATTCATTCAGGCCTTGTGATGCAACCTGGATTTACCACATCTACACCCAGAGCTGGTTGAGACATAAGGCTGGACACTTCGGGCTGATAGCCTTGGTGAGGTTCGGTGAGCAAAGGCAGACCGTTTGAAATCATACTGCATGGTACCCATTCCATGGGTCCCAACTCTCCAGGTTTAAGGGATTCTTCCTTCAGCTAAAAAATGCATGGGAAACCCAGAGTATGGTCCACCGTGTGATTGGGAAACGTTTTCAAATGCATCTCAGGTTTCGTCCCCTGGTACTCCGGTGCACCGTTCCAGACGCTTTACTAACACTATCCCCATTTGGAGAGTCAGTGCCTTTAACCTCCTGTTTGGCACAGTTTGCAATTTCTGCGCAAGATGAACAGGAATAGGGAGAACCAATGAGAGACTAGCTGTAGGTGTCTGCACGGGCAAATGGAACGCTCATTTCCCACCAGGAAGAGGAATTAAACAAAGGCTCAGTGTGCCCTGCCGGAACCAGATTAGGGCCTGAAGCAATCCTGCGGTTTTGCGGCCAGCTCACAAGAAAGCGAGTTGAAGAAAGGAGCTCAGGGGCACTGTAATTCACAAACCTGCACAGTTATGAATGACAGCTATCATCCAAAAATGTATTGAAGTAAGTCTTCGAAGAGGACTTGAAAGCGGGGCAGAGTTTCAGAAAAACGATTTCATGGGGTAGACTGGAATTGCAATTAAAGCATAGGAAAAGAGGCAGAATGTCGACAATGATGCACTTGGCCAAAAAGGGCGTATGCGTTTTTTCCTGAATATATTCAGGAAAAAACGTATACGCCCTTTATGGCCAACCAAGCAAGCGTGTAAAGGAAATCTGCACTACAATTAAGTCTCACTGCCTCCCGGTCAATAGGGCCATCTGAAACAAGTGTAAAATCCAGAAAGGCAGGACAGGTCATGGAGAACAGGGAGCCTTGTTATGCTGATGGGCGGGATGTAAATTGCCAACAGCCACTCTGGAGAAGTGTATGGTGTTTCCTGAAACACGTAGGAAACAAAGCAACACAGCCTAAGGCACTTCCACTTAGGGTCCTATAGCTTAGGGAAATTAAAATAAAAAACACACAGCCACCCCAAAGTTTGGGACGGCTCTGTTTACAAGAACCTCGTCTACAGTACAAATTAAATATCCGAGAAAGCAAAAAATCGATAAAGAAGTCGTGGTACGTACGTATAATGGAATATCACTCAGCAATGAGATCTACGTCATCAGGCCCGTAGCGGCATAATGAGTGGATTCAGGTACGACGATTCTACGAGAAATAAGTCACACAGAACAAGAAAGATCATAAGATATCACTAATACACGGAACGTAAACTTGGCTACACATGAACTGAATTAGAAAACAGAACAGGGTCTCAAATTTAGAAAACCAACTTATGCTTGCTTATGGGGAAAGGTGAGTTGGGGTGCTGCATCAAACCAGAGATTGAAATTAGCACAGATACCGTTCCATAAGCCAAATATATAATAGACAAGACCTAATCCTTGCTCAACGAAATGGACTCAACACCCCATATTCAACGTCTGGGAATATACCTGACAAGTAAGAATCTTAGACCCATGGATTTATATGTCTGCATAAGGAAGTCAAGCGTGTGTACAGTGGCCTAAACGCAGCAGTGAAAATCCGATAAATCCCATTAACAAAATAAATTTCAAAAACAAAACACAATGACAGTGAAATAGAGAGCAATTCTTACATAATTCATTCAGGCCTTGTGATGCAACCTGGATTTACCACATGTACACCCAGAGCTGGTTGAGACATAAGGCTGGAAACTTCGGGCTGATAGCATTGGTGAGGTTCGGTGAGCAAAGGCAGACCCTTTGAAGTCATACTGCATGGTACCCATTCCATGGGTCCCAACTCTCCAGGTTTAAGGGATTCTTCCTTCAGCTAAAACATGCATGGGAAACCCAGAGTATGGTCCACCGTGTGATTGGGAAACGTTTTCAAATGCATCTCAGGTTTCGTCCCCTGGTACTCGGGTGCACCGTTCCAGACGCTTAACTAACACTATCTCCACTTGGAGAGTCAGTGCCTTTAAACTCCTGTTTGGCACAGTTTGCAATTTCTGCGCAAGATGAACAGGAATAGGGAGAACCAATGAGAGACTAGCTGTAGGTGTCTGCACGGGCAAATGGAACGCTCATTTCCCACCAGGAAGAGGAATTAACCAAAGGCTCAGCGTGCTCTGCTGGAACCAGATTACGACCTGAAGCAATCCTGCTATTTTCCGGCCAGCTCACAAGATAGCGAGTTGAAGAAAGGAGCCCAGGGGCACTGTAATTCACAAACCTGCAGAGTTATGAATGACAGCTATCATCCAAAAATGTATTGAAGTAAGTCTTCGAAGAGGACTTGAATGCGGGGCAGAATTTCAGGAAAACGATTTCATGGGGTAGAACGGAATTGCACTTAAAGCATAGGAAAAGAGGCAGAATTTCCACAATGATGCAGTTGGCCAAAAAGGGCGTATGCGTTTTTTCCTGAATATATTCAGGAAAAACCGCATACGCCCTTTTTGGCCAACCAAGCAAGCGTGTGAAGGAAATCTGCACTACAATGAAGTCTCACTGCCCCCCGGTCAAAAGGGCCATCTGAAACAAGTGTAAAATCCAGAAAGGCAGGACAGGTCATGGAGAACAGGGAGCCTTGTTATGCTGATGGGCGGGATGTAAATTGCCAACAGCCACTCTGGAGAAGTGTATGGTGTTTTCTGAAACACGTAGGAAACAAAGCAACACAGCCTATGGCACTTCCACTTAGGGTTCTATAGCTTAGGGAAATTAAAATCAAAAACACACAGCCACCCCAAAGTTTGGGACGGCTCTGTTTACAAGAACCTCGTCTACGGTACTAGTTAAATATCCGAGAAAGCAAAAAATGGATAAAGAAGTTGTGGTACGTACGTACAATGGAATATCACTCAGCAATGAGATCTACGTCATCAGGCCCGTAGCGGCATAATGAGTGGATTCAGGTACGAGGATTGTACGAGAAATAAGTCACACAGAAAAAGAAAGATCATAAGATATCACTAATACACGGAACGTAAACTTGGCTACACATGAACTGAATTACAAAACAGAACAGGGTCTCAAATTTAGAAAACCAACTTATGCTTGCTTATGGGGAAAGGTGAGTTGGGGTGCTGCATCAAAGCAGAGATTGAAATTAGCACAGATACCGTTCCATAAGCCAAATATATAATAGAAAAGACCTACTCCTTGCTCAACGAAATTGACTCAACACCCCATATTCAACGTCTGGGAATATACCTGACAAGTAAGAATCTTAAGACCCATGGATTTATATGTCTCCATAAGGAAGTCAAGCGTGTGTACAGTGGCCTAAACGCAGCAGTGAAAATCCGATAAATCCCATTAACAAAATAAATTTCAAAAACAAAACACAATGACAGTGAAATAGAGAGCAATTCTTACATAATTCATTCAGGCCTTGTGATGCAACCTGGATTTACCACATGTACACCCAGAGCTGGTTGAGACATAAGGCTGGAAACTTCGGGCTGATAGCATTGGTGAGGTTCGCTGAGCAAAGGCAGACCCTTTGAAGTAATACTGCATGGTACCCATTCCATGGGTCCCAAGTCTCCAGGTTTAAGGGATTCTTCCTTCAGCTAAAACATGCATGGGAAACCCAGAGTATGGTCCACCGTGTGATTGGGAAACGTTTTCAAATGCATCTCAGGTTTCGTCCCCTGGTACTCGGGTGCACCGTTCCAGACGCTTTACTAACACTATCCCCATTTGGAGACTCAGTGCCTTTAACCTCCTGTTTGGCACAGTTTGCAATTTCTGCGCAAGATGAACAGGAATAGGGAGAACCAATGAGAGACTAGCTGTAGGTGTCTGCACGGGCAAATGGAACGCTCATTTCCCACCAGGAAGAGGAATTAACCAAAGGCTCAGCGTGCCCTGCCGGAACCAGATTAGGGCCTGAAGCAATCCTGCGGTTTTGCGGCCAGCTCACAAGAAAGCGAGTTGAAGAAAGGAGCTCAGGGGCACTGTAATTCACAAACCTGCAGAGTTATGAATGACAGATATCGTCCAAAAATGTATTGAAGTAAGTCTTCGAAGAGGACTTGAAAGTGGGGCAGAATTTCAGGAAAACGATTTCAGGGGGTAGACTGGAATTGCACTTAAAGCATAGGAAAAGAAGCAGAATGTCCACAATGATGCACTTGGCCAAAAAGGGCGTATGCATTTTTTCCTGAATATATTCAGCAAAAAACGCATACGCCCCTTTTTGGCCAACCAAGCAAGCGTGTAAAGGAAATCTGCACTACAATGAAGTCTCACTGGCCCCCGGTCAAAAGGGCCATCTGAAAAAAGTGTAAAATCCAGAAAGGCAGGACAGGTCATGGAGAACAGGGAGCCTTGTTATGCTGATGGGCGGGATGTAAATTGCCAACAGCCACTCTGGAGAAGTGTATGGTGTTTCCTGAAACACGTAGGAAACAAAGCAACACAGCCTATGGCACTTCCACTTAGGGTCCTATAGCTTAGGGAAATTAAATTCAAAAACACACAGCCACCCCAAAGTTTGGGACGGCTCTGTTTACAAGAACCTCGTCTACGGTACAAGTTAAATATCCGAGAAAGCAAAAAATGGATAAGGAAGTTGTGGTACGTACGTACACTGGAATATCACTCCGCAATGACATCTACGTCATGAGGCCTGTAGCGGCATAATGAGTGGATTCAGGTACGACGATTCTACCTGAAATAAGTCACACAAAAAAAGAAACATCATAAGATATCACTAATACACGGAACGTAAACTTGGCTACACATGAACTGAATTACAAAACAGAACAGGGTCTCAAATTTAGAAAACCAACTTATGCTTGCTTATGGGGAAAGGTGAGTTGGGGTGCTGCATCAAACCAGAGATTGAAATCAGCACAGATTCTGTTCCATAAGCCAAATATATAATAGACAAGACCTACTCCTTGCTCAACGAAATGGACTCAACACCCCATATTCAACGTCTGGGAATATAACTGACAAGTAACAATCTTAAGACCCATGGATTTATATGTCTCCATAAGGAAGTCAAGCGTGTGTACAGTGGCCTAAACGCAGCAGTGAAAATCCGATAAATCCCATTAACAAAATAAATTTCAAAAACAAAACACAATGACAGTGAAATAGAGAGCAATTCTTACATAATTCATTCAGGCCTTGTGATGCAACCTGGATTTACCACATCTACACCCAGAGCTGGTTGAGACATAAGGCTGGACACTTCGGGCTGATAGCATTGGTGAGGTTCCGTGACCAAAGGCAGACCCTTTGAAGTCATACTGCATGGTACCCATTCCATGGGTCCCAACTCTCCAGGTTTAAGGGATTCTTCCTTCAGCTAAATCATGCATGGGAAACCCAGAGTATGGTCCACCGTGTGATTGGGAAACGTTTTCAAATGCATCTCAGGTTTCGTCCCCTGGTACTCGGGTGCACCGTTCCAGACGCTTAACTAACACTATCCCCACTTGGAGAGTCAGTGCCTTTAAACTCCTGTTTGGCACAGTTTGCAATTTCTGCGCAAGATGAACAGGAATAGGGAGAACCAATGAGAGACTAGCTGTAGGTGTCTGCACGGGCAAATGGAACGCTCATTTCCCACCAGGAAGAGGAATTAACAAAAGGCTCAGCGTGCCCTGCCGGAACCAGATTAGGGCCTGAAGAAATCCTGCGGTTTTGCGGCCAGCTCACAAGATAGCGAGTTGAAGAAAGGAGCCCAGGGGCACTGTAATTCACAAACCTGCAGAGTTATGAATGACAGCTATCATCCAAAAATGTATTGAAGTAAGTCTTCGAAGAGGACTTGAAAGCGGGGCAGAATTTCAGGAAAACGATTTCATGGGGTAGAACGGAATTGCACTTAAAGCATAGGAAAAGAGGCAGAATTTCCACAATGATGCAGTTGGCCAAAAAGGGCTTATGCGTTTTTTCCTGAATATATTCAGGAAAAACCGCATACGCCCTTTTTGGCCAACCAAGCAAGCGTGTGAAGGAAATCTGCACTACAATGAAGTCTCACTGCCCCCCGGTCAAAAGGGCCATCTGAAACAAGTGTAAAATCCAGAAAGGCAGGACAGGTCATGGAGAACAGGGAGCCTTGTTATGCTGATGGGCGGGATGTAAATTGCCAACAGCCACTCTGGAGAAGTGTATGGTGTTTTCTGAAACACGTAGGAAACAAAGCAACACAGCCTATGGCACTTCCACTTAGGGTTCTATAGCTTAGGGAAATTAAAATCAAAAACACACAGCCACCCCAAAGTTTGGGACGGCTCTGTTTACAAGAACCTCGTCTACGGTACTAGTTAAATATCCGAGAAAGCAAAAAATGGATAAAGAAGTTGTGGTACGTACGTACAATGGAATATCACTCAGCAATGAGATCTACGTCATCAGGCCCGTAGCGGCATAATGAGTGGATTCAGGTACGAGGATTGTACGAGAAATAACTCACACAGAAAAAGAAAGATCATAAGATATCACTAATACACGGAACGTAAACTTGGCTACACATGAACTGAATTAGAAAACAGAACAGGGTCTCAAATTTAGAAAACCAACTTATGCTTGCTTATGGGGAAAGGTGAGTTGGGGTGCTGCATCAAAGCAGAGATTGAAATTAGCACAGATACCGTTCCATCAGCCAAATATATAATAGAAAAGACCTACTCCTTGCTCAACGAAATTGACTCAACACCCCATATTCAACGTCTGGGAATATACCTGACAAGTAAGAATCTTAAGACCCATGGATTTATATGTCTCCATAAGGAAGTCAAGCGTGTGTACAGTGGCCTAAATGCAGCAGTGAAAATCCGATAAATCCCATTAACAAAATAAATTTCAAAAACAAAACACAATGACAGTGAAATAGAGAGCAATTCTTACATAATTCATTCAGGCCTTGTGATGCAACCTGGATTTACCACATGTACACCCAGAGCTGGTGGAGACATAAGGCTGGAAACTTCGGGCTGATAGCATTGGTGAGGTTCGCTGAGCAAAGGCAGACCCTTTGAAGTAATACTGCATGGTACCCATTCCATGGGTCCCAAGTCTCCAGGTTTAAGGGATTCTTCCTTCAGCTAAAACATGCATGGGAAACCCAGAGTATGGTCCACCGTGTGATTGGGAAACGTTTTCAAATGCATCTCAGGTTTCGTCCCCTGGTACTCGGGTGCACCGTTCCAGACGCTTTACTAACACTATCCCCATTTGGAGAGTCAGTGCCTTTAACCTCCTGTTTGGCACAGTTTGCAATTTCTGCGCAAGATGAACAGGAATAGGGAGAACCAATGAGAGACTAGCTGTAGGTGTCTGCACGGGCAAATGGAACGCTCATTTCCCACCAGGAAGAGGAATTAACCAAAGGCTCAGCGTGCCCTGCCGGAACCAGATTAGGGCCTGAAGCAATCCTGCGGTTTTGCGGCCAGCTCACAAGAAAGCGAGTTGAAGAAAGGAGCTCAGGGGCACTGTAATTCACAAACCTGCAGAGTTATGAATGACAGCTATGGTCCAAAAATGTATTGAAGTAAGTCTTCGAAGAGGACTTGAAAGCGGGGCAGAATTTCAGGAAAACGATTTCAGGGGGTAGACTGGAATTGCATTTAAAGCATAGGAAATGAGGCAGAATGTCGACAATGATGCACTTGGCCAGAAAGGGCGTACGCGTTTTTTCCTGAATATATTCATGAAAAAAGGCATACGCTCTTTTTGGCCAACCAAGCAAGCGTGTAAAGGAAATCTGCACTACAATGAAGTCTCACTGCCCCCCGGTCAAAAGGGCCATCTGAAACAAGTGTAAAATCCAGAAAGGCAGGACAGGTCATGGAGAACAGGGAACCTTGTTATGCTGATGGGCGGGATGTAAATTGCCAACAGCCACTCTGGAGAAGTGTATGGTGTTTCCTAAAACACGTAGGAAACAAAGCAACACACCCTATGGCACTTCAACTTAGGGTCCTATAGCTTAGGGAAATTAAAATCAAAAACACACAGCCACCCCAAAATTTGGGACGGCTCTGTTTACAAGAATCTCGTCTACGGTACAAGTTAAATCGAGAAAGCAAAAAATGGATAAAGAAGTGGTGGTACGTACGTACAATGGAATATCACTCAGCAATGAGATCTACGTCATCAGGCCCGTAGCGGCATAATGAGTGGATGCAGGTACGACGATTCTACGAGAAATAAGTCACACAGAAAAAGAAAGATCATAAGATATCACTAATACACGGAACGTAAACTTGGCTACACATGAACTGAATTACAAAACAGAACAGGGTCTCAAATTTAGAAAACCAACTTATGCTTGCTTATGGGGAAAGGTGAGTTGGGGTGCTGCATCAAACCAGAGATTGAAATTAGCACAGATACCGTTCCATAAGCCAAATATATAATAGACAAGACCTACTCCTTGCTCAACGAAATGGACTCAACACCACATATTCAACACCTGGGAATATACCTGACAAGTAAGAATCTTAAGACCCATGGATTTATATGTCTCCATAAAGAAGTCAAGCGTGTGTACAGTGGCCTAAACGCAGCAGTGAAAATCCGATAAATCCCATTAACAAAATAAATTTCAAAAACAAAACACAATGACAGTGAAATAGAGAGCAATTCTTAAATAATTCATTCAGGCCTTGTGATGCAACCTGGATTTACCACATCTACACCCAGAGCTGGTTGAGACATAAGGCTGGACACTTCGGGCTGATAGCATTGGTGAGGTTCGGTGAGCAAAGGCAGACCCTTTGAAGTCATATTGCATGATACCCATTCCATGGTTCCCAACTCTCCAGATTTAAGGGATTCTTCCTTCAGCTAAAACATGCATGGGAAACCCAGAGTATGGTCCACCGTGTAATTGGGAAACGTTTTCAAATGCATCTCAGGTTTCGTCCCCTGGTACTCGGGTGCACCGTTCCAGACCCTTTACTAACAATATCCCCACTTGGAGAGTCAGTGCCTTTAACCTCCTGTTTGTCACAGTTTGGAATTTCTGCACAAGATGAACAGGAATAGGGAGAACCAATGAGAGACTAGCTGTAGGTGTCTGCACGGGCAAATGGAACACTCATTTCCCACCAGGAAGAGGAATTAACCAAAGGCTCAGCGTGCCCTGCCGGAACCAGATTAGGGCCTGAAGCAATCCTGCGGTTTTGCGGCCAGCTCACAAGATAGCGAGTTGAAGAAAGGAGCCCAGGGGCAATGTAATTCACAAACCTGCAGAGTTATGAATGACAGCTATCATCCAAAAATGTATTGAAGTAAGTCTTCGAAGAGGACTTGAAAGCGGGGCAGAATTTCAGGAAAACGATTTCATGGGGTAGACTGGAATTGCACTTAAACAAAGGAAAATGGGCAGAATGTCCACAATGATGCACTTGGCCACAAAGGGCGTATGCGTTTTTTCCTGAATATATTCAGGAAAAAACGCATACGCCTTTTTTGGCCAAAGAAGCAAGCGTGTAAAGGATATCTGCACTACAATAAAGTCTCACTGCCCACCGGTCCAAACGGCCATCTGAAAGAAGTGTAAAATCCACAAAGGAAGGACTGGTCATGGAAAAGAGGGAGCCTTGTTATGCTGATGGGCGGGATGTAAATTGCCAAATGCCACCCTGGAGAAGTGTATGGTGTTTCCTGAAACACGTAGGAAACAAAGCAACACAGCCTGTGGCACTTCCACTTAGGGTCCTATAGCTTAGGGAAATTAAAATCAAAAACACACAGCCACCCCAAAATTTGGGACGGCTCTTTTTACAAAAATCTCCTCTACGGTACAAGTTAAATATCCGAGAAAGCAAAAAATGGATAAAGAAGTTGTGGTACATACGTACAATGGAATATCACTCAGCAATGAAATCTACGTCATCAGGCCAATAGCGGCATAATTAGTGGATTCAGGTACGACGATTCTACGAGAAATAAGTCACACAGAAAAAGAAACATCATAAGATATCACTAACACACGGAACGTAAACTTGGCTACACATGAACTGAATTACAAAACAGAACAGGTTCTCAAATTTAGAAAACCAACTTATGCTTGCTTATGGGGAAAGGTGAGTTGGGGTGCTGCATAAAACCAGAGATTGAAATTAGCACAGATACTGTTCCATAAGCCAAATATATAGTAGACAAGACCTACACCTTGCTCAACGAAATGGACTCAACACCCCATATTCAAAGCCTAGGAATATACCTGACAAGTAACAATCTAAAGACCCATGGTTTTATATGTCTCCATAAGGAAATCAAGCGTGTGTACAGCGGCCTAAACGCAGCAGTGAAAATCCGATAAATCCCATTATCAAAATAAATTTCAAAACACAACACAATGACAGTGAAATAGAGAGCAATTCTTAAATAATTCATTCAGGGCTTGTGATCCAACCTGGATTTACCACATCTACAGCCAGAGCTGGATGAGACATAAGGCTGGACACTTCGGGCTGATAGCATTGGTGAGGTTCGGTGAGCAAACGCAGACCCTTTGAAGTCATACTGCATGGTACCCATTCCATGGGTCCCAACTCTCCAGGTTTAAGGGATTCTTCCATCAGCTAAAACATGCATGGGAAACCCAGAGTATGGTCCACCGTGTGATTGGGAAACGTTTTCAAACACATCTCAGGTTTCGTCCCCAGGTACTCGGGTTCACCATTCCAGACGCTTTACTAACACTCTCCCCACTTGGAGAGTCAGTGCCTTTAACCTCCTGTTTGGCACAGTTTGCAATTTCTGCGCAAGATGAACAGGAATAGAGAGAATCAATAAGAGACTAGCTGTAGGTATCTGCATGGGCAAATGGAACGCTCATTTCCCACCAGGAAGAGGAATTAACCAAAGGCTCAGCGTGCCCTGCCGGAACCAGATTATGGCCTGAAGGAATCCAGCTCTTTTGCGGCCAGCTCACAAGAAAGCGAGTTGAGGAAAGGAGCGCAGGCACACTGTAATTCACAAAACTGCAGAGTTATGAATGACAGCTATCGTCCAAAAATATATTGAAGTAAGTCTTCGAAGAGGACTTGAAAGCGGGGCAGAATTTCAGGAAAACGATTTCAGGGGGTAGACAGGAATTGCACTTAAAGCATAGGAAAAGAGGCAGAATGTCGACAGTGATGCACTTGGCCAAAAAGGGCGTATGCGTTTTTTCCTGAATATATTCAGGAAAAAACGCATACGCCCTTTTTGGCCAACCAAGCAAGCGTGTCAAAAAATCTGCACTACAATGAAGTCTCACTGCCCCCCGGTCCAAAGGGCCATCTGAAACAAGTGTAAAATCCAGAAAGGCAGGACAGGTCATGGAGAACAGGGAGCCTTGTTATGCTGATGGGCGGGATGGAAATTGCCAACAGCCACTCTGGAGAAGTGTATGGTGTTTCCTGAAACACGTAGGAAACAAAGCAACACATCCTATGGCACTTCCACTTAGGGTCCTATAGCTTAGGGAAATTAAAATCAAAAAGACACAGCCACCCCAAAGTTTGGGACGGCTCTGTTTACAAGAACCTCGTCTACGGTACAAGTTAAATATCCGAGAAAGCAAAAAATGGTTAAAGAAGTTCTGGTACATACTTACAATGGAATATCACTCAGCAATGAAATCTACGTCATCAGGCCCGTAGCGGCATAATGAGTGGATTCAGGTACGACGATTCTACGAGAAATAATTCACACAGAAAAAGAAACATCATAAGATATCACTAATACACGGAACGTAAACTTGTCTACACATGAACTGAATTACAAAACAGAACAAGGTCTCATATTTAGAAAACCAACTTATGCTTGCTTATGGGGAAAGGTGAGTTGGGGTGCTGCATCAAACCAGAGATTGAAATTAGCACAGATACCGTTCCATAAGCCAAATATATAATAGACAAGACCTACTCCTTGCTCAATGAAATGGACTCAACACCCCATATTCAACGCCTGGGAATATACCTGACAAGTAAGAATCTTAAGACCAATGGATTTTTATGTCTCCATAAGGAAATCAAGCGTGTGTACAGCGGCCTAAACGCAGCAGTGAAAATCCGATAAATCCCTTTATCAAAATAAATTTCAAAAACACAACACAATGACAGTGAAATAGAGAGCAATTCTTAAATAATTCATTCATGGCTTGTGATGCAACCTGGATTTATCACATCTACACCCAAACCTGGTTGAGACATAAGGCTGGACACTTCGGGCTGATAGCATTGGTGAGGTTCGTTGAGCAAACGCAGACCCTTTGAAGTCATACTGCATGGTAGCCATTCCATGGGTCCCAACTCTCCAGGTTTAAGGGATTCTTCCTTCAGCTAAAACATGTATGGGAAACCCAGAGTATGGTCCACAGTATGATTGGGAAACGTTTTCAAATGCATCTCAGGTTTCGTTCCCTGGTACTCGGGTTCACCGTTCCAGACACTTTATTAACACTCTCCCCACTTGGAGGGTCAGTGCCTTTAACCTCCCGTTTGGCACAGTTTGGAATTTCTGCGCAAGATGAACAGGAATAGGGAGAACCAATGAGAGACTAGCTGTAGATGTCTGCACGGGCAAATGGAACGCTCATTTCCCACCAGGTAGAGGAATTAACCAAAGTCTCAGCGTGCCCTGCCAGAACCAGATTAGGGCCTGAAGCAGTCGTGCGGTTTTGCGGCCATCTCACAAGATAGCGAGTTAAAGAAAGGAGCTCAGGGGCACTGTAATTCACAAACCTGCAGAGTTATGAATGACAGCTATCGTCCAAAAATGTAGTGAAGTAAGTCTTCATAGAGGACTTGAAAGCGGGGCAGAATTTCAGGAAAACAATTTCAGGCGGTAGACTGGAATTGCACTTAAAGCATAGGAAAAGAGGTAGAATTTCGACAATGATGCAGTTGGCCAAAAAGGTTGTATGCGTTTTTTCCTGAATATATTCAGGAAAAAACGCATACGCCCTTTTTGGCCAACCAAGCAAGCATGTAAAGGAAATCTGCACTACAATGAAGTCTCACTGCCCCCCGGTCAAAAGGGCCATCTGAAAAAAGTGTAAAATCCAGAAAGGCAGGACAGATCATGGAGAACAGGGAGCCTTGTTATGCTGATGGGCGGGATGTAAATTGCCAACAACGAATCTGGAGAAGTGTATGGTGTTTCCTGAAACACTTAGGAAACAAAACAACACAGCCTATGGCACTTCAACCTATGGTCCTATAGCTTAGGGAAATTAAAATCCAAAACTCACAGCCACCACAAAGTTTGGGACGGCTCTTTTTACAAGAACCTCCACTACGGTACAAGTTAAATATCCGAGAAAGCAAAAAATGGATAAAGAAGTTGTGGTACGTACGTACAATGGAATATCACTCAGCAATGAGATCTACGTCATCAGGCCCGTAGCGGCATAATGAGTGGATTCAGGTACGACGATTCTACGAGAAATAAGTCATACAGAAAAAGAAACATCATAAGATATCACTAATACACGGAACGTAAAGTTGTCTACACATGAACTGAATTCAAAACAGAACAGGCTCTCAAATTTAGAAAACCAACTTATGCTTGCTTATGGGGAAAGGTGAGTTGGGGTACTGCATCAAACCAGAGATTGAAATTAGCACAGATACCATTCCATAAGGCAAATATATTATAGACAAGACCTACTGCTTGCTCAACGAAATGGACTCAACACCCCATATTCAACTCCTGGGAATATACCTGACAAGTAAGAATCTTAAGACCCATGGATTTATATGTCTCCATAAGGAAATCAAGCGTGTGTACAGGGGCCTAAACGCAGCAGTGAAAATCCGATAAATCCCATTATCAAAATAAATTTCACAAACAAAACACAATGACAGTGAAATAGAGAGCAATTCTTAAATAATTCATTCAGGCCTTGTGATGCAACCTGGATTTACCACATCTACACCCAGAGCTGGGTGAGACATAAGGCTGGACACTTCGGGCTAATAGCATTGGTGAGGTTCGGTGAGCAAACGCAGACCCTTTGAAGTCATACTGCATGGTACACATTCCATGGGTCCCAACTCTCCAGGTTTAAGGGATTCTTCCTTCAGCTAAAACATGCATGGGAAACCCAGAGTATAGTCCACCGTGTGATTGGGAAACGTTTTCAAATGCATCTCAGTTTTCGTCCCCTGGTGCTCGAGTTCACTGTTCCAGACGCTTTACTAACACTCTCCCCACTTGGAGAGTCAGTGCCTTTAACATCCTCTTTGGCACAGTTTGCAATTTCTGCGCAAGATGAACAGGAATAAGGAGAACCAATGAGAGACTAGCTGTAGGTGTCTGCACGGGCAAATGAAACGCTCATTTCCCACCAGAAAGAGGAATTAACCAAAGTCTCAGCGTGCGCTGCCGGAACCAGATGAGGGCCTGAAGCAATCCTGCGGTTTTGCGGCCAGCTCACAAGAAAGCGAGTTGAAGAAAGGAGCTCAGGGGCACTGTAATTCACAAACCTGCAGAGTTATGAATGACAGCTATCGTCCAAAAATGTATTGAAGTAAGTCTTCGAAGAGGACTTGAAAGCGGGGCAGAATTTCAGGAAAACGATTTCAGGGGGTAGACTGGAATTGCACTTAAAGCATAGGAAAAGAGGCAGAATATCCACAATGATGCAGTTGGCCAAAAAGGCGTATGCGTTTTTTCCTGAATATATTCAGGAAAAAACGCATACGCCCTTTTTGGCCAAACAAGCAAGCGTGTAAAGGAAATCTGCACTACAATGAAGTCTAACTGCCCCCGGTCAAAATGGCCATCTGAAAAAAGTGTAAAATCCAGAAAGGCAGGACAGGTCATGGAGAACAGGGAGCCTTGTTATGCTGATGGGCGGGATGTAAATTGCCAACAGTCAATCTGGAGAAGTGTATGGTGTTTCCTGAAACACGTAGGAAACAAAGCAACACACCCTATGGCACTTCAACTTAGGGTCCTATAGCTTAGGGAAATTAAAATCAAAAACACACAGCCACCCCAAAATTTGGGACGGCTCTGTTTAAAAGAACCTCGTCTACGGCACGAGTTCAATATCCGAGACAGCAAAAAATGAATAAAGAATTTGTGATACGTACGTACAATGGAATATCACTCAGCAATGAGATCTACGTTATCAGCCCCGTAGCGGCATAATGAGTGGATTCAGGTACGACGATTCTACGAGAAATAAGTCACACAGAAAAAGAAACATCATAAGATATCACTAATACACGGAACGTAAACTTGGCTACACAAGAACTAAATGACAAAACAGAACTGGATCTCAAATTTAGAAAACCAACTTATGCTTGCTTATGGGGAAAGGTGAGTTGGGGTGCTGCATAAAACCAGAGATTGATATTAGCACAGATACTGTTCCATAAGCCAAATATATAATAGACAAGATCTACTCCTTGCTCAACGAAATGGACTCAACACCACATATTCAATGCCTGGGAATATACCTGACAAGTAAGAATCTTAAGACCCATGGATTTATATGTCTCCATAAGGAAGTCAAGCGTGTGTACAGGGACCTAAACGCAGCAGTGAAAATCCGAAAAATCCCATTATCAAAATAAATTTCACAAACAAAACACAATGACAGTGAAATAGAGAGCAATTCTTAAATAATTCATTCAGGCCTTGTGATGCAACCTGGATTTACCACATCTACACCCAGAGCTGGGTGAGACATAAGGCTGGACACTTCGTGCTGATAGCATTGGTGAGGTTCGGTGAGCAAACGCAGACCCTTTGAAGTCATACTGCATGGTAGCCATTCCATGGGTCCCAACTCTCCAGGTTTAAGGGATTCTTTCTTCAGCTAAAACATGCATGGGAAACCCAGAGTATGGTCCACCGTGTGATTGGGAAACGTTTTCAAATGCATCTCAGGTTTCGTCCCCTGGTGCTCGAGTTCACTGTTCCAGACGCTTTACTAACACTCTCCCCACTTGGAGAGTCACTGCCTTTAACGTCCTGTTGGGCACAGTTTGCAATTTCTGCGCAAGACGAACAGGAATAAGGAGAAACAATGAGAGACTAGCTGTAGGTGTCTGCACGGGCAAATGGAACACTCATTTCCCACCAGGAAGGGGAATTAACCAAAAGATCAGCGTGCCCTGCCGGAACCAGATTAGGGCCTGAAGCAATCCTGCGGTTTTGCGGCCAGCTCACAAGATAGCGAGTTGAAGAAAGGAGCTCAGGGGCACTGTAATTCACAAACCTGCAGAGTTATGAATGACAGCTATCGTCCAAAAATGTATTGAAGTAAGTCTTCGAAGAGGACTTGAAAGCGGGGCAGAATTTCAGGAAAACGATTTCATGGGGTATACTGGAATTGCACTTAAAGCATGGGAAAAGAGGCAGAATGTCCACAATGATGCTCTTGGCCATAAAGGGCGTATGATTTTTTTCCTGAATATATTCAGGGAAAAATGGATACGCCCTTTTTGTCCAACCAAGCAAACGTGTAAATGAAATCTGCACTACATTGAAGTCTCACTGCACCTCAGTCAAAAGGGCCATCTGAAAAAAGTGTAAAATCCAGAAAGGCTGGACAAGTCATGGAGAACAGGGAGCCTTGTTATGCTGATGGGCGGGATGTAAATTGCCAACAGCCACTCTGGAGAAGTGTATGGTGTTTCCTGAAACACGTAGGAAACAAAGCAACACAGCCTATGGCACTTCCACTTAGGGTCCTATAGCTTAGGGAAATTAAAATCAAAAACACACAGCCACCCCAAAGTTTGGGACGGCTCTGTTTACAAGAACCTCGTCTACGGTACAAGTTAAATATCCGAGAAAGCAAAAAATTGATAAAGAAGTTGTGGTACGTACGTACAATGGAATATCACTCAGCAATGAGATCTACGTCATCAGGCCCGTAGCGGCATAATGAGTGGATTCAGGTACGACGATTCTACGAGAAATAAGTCACACAGAAAAAGAAACATCATAAGATATCACTAATACACGGAACGTAAACTTGGCTACACATGAACTGAATTACAAAACAGAACAGGGTCTCAAATTTAGAAAACCAACTTATGCTTGCTTATGGGGAAAGGTGAGTTGGGGTGCTGCATAAAACCACAGATTGAAATTAGCACAGATACCGTTCCATAAGCCAAATATATAATAGACAAGACCTACTCCTTGCTCAAAGAAATGGACTCAACACCCCTTATTCAACACCGGGGAATATACCTGACAAGTAAGAAACTTAAGACCCATGGATTTATATGTCTCCATAAGGAAGTCAAGGGTGTGTACAGGGGCCTAAACACAGCATTGAAAATACGATAAATCCCATTAACAAAATAAATTTCAAAAACAAAACACAATGACAGTGAAATAGAGAGCAATTCTTAAATAATTCATTCAGGGCTTGTGATGCAACCTGGATTTACCACATCTACACCCAGAGCTGGTTGAGACATAAGGCTGGACACATCGAGCTGATAGTATTGGTGAGGTTTGGTGAGCAAACGCAGACCCTTTGAAGTCATACTGCATGGTACCCATTCCATGGGTCCCAACTCTCCAGGTTTAAGGGATTCTTCCTTCAGCTAAAACATGCATGAGAAACCCAGAATATGGTCCACCGTGTGATTGGGAAACGTTTTCAAATGCATCTCAGGTTTTGACCCCTCGTACTCGGGTTCACCGTTCCAGATGCTTTACTACCACTCTCCCCACTTGGAGAGTCAGTGTCTTTAACCTCCTGTTTGGCACAGTTGGCAATTTCGGCGCAAGATGAACAGGAATAGCGAGAGCCAATGAGAGACTAGCTGTAGGTGTCTGCACGGGCAAATGGAACGCTCATTTCCCAACAGGAAGAGGAATTAACCAAAGGCTCAGCGTGCCCTGCCGGAACCAGATTAGGGCCTGAAGCAATCCTGCGGTTTTGCGGGCAACTCACAAGAAAGCGAGTTGAAGAAAGGAGCTCAGGGGCACTGTAATTCACAAACCTGCAGAGTTATGAATGACAGCTATCGTCCAAAAATGTATTGAAGTAAGTTTTCGAAGAGGACTTGAAAGCGGGGCAGAATTTCAGGAAAACGAATTCAGGGGGTAGACTGGAATTGCACTTAAAGCATAGGAAAAGAGGCAGAATGTCCACAATGATGCACTTGGCCAAAAAGGGCGTATGCGTTTTTTCCTGAATATATTCAGGAAAAAACGCATACGCACTTTTTGGCCAACCAAGCAAGCGTGTAAAGGAAATCTGCACTACAATGAAGTCTCACTGCCCCGCGGTCAAAAGGGCCATCTGAAAAAAGTGTAAAATCCAGAAAGGCAGGACAGGTCATGGAGAACAGGGAGCCTTGTTATGCTCATGGGCGGGATGTAAATTGCCAACAGCCACTCTGGAGAAGTGTATGGTGTTTCCTGAAACACGAAGGAAACAAAGCAACACAGCCTATGGCACTTCCACTTACGGTCCTATAGCTTAGGGAAATTAAAATCAAAAACACACTGCCACCCTAAAGTTTGGGACGGCTCTGTTTACAAGAACCTCGTCTACGGT
The DNA here is from genome assembly GCF_059928025.1 of Delphinapterus leucas. Classification (NCBI taxonomy): domain Eukaryota; kingdom Metazoa; phylum Chordata; class Mammalia; order Artiodactyla; family Monodontidae; genus Delphinapterus; species Delphinapterus leucas. The sequence continues at coordinate 9,510,889 of NW_028322232.1, read as the reverse complement.
ACAAGGTAAATATCCGAGAAATCAAAAAATGGATAAAGAAGTTGTGGTACGTATGTACAATGGAATATCACTCAGCAAAGAGATCTACGTCATCAGGCCCGTAGCGGCATAATGAGTGCATTCAGGTACGTAGATTCTACGAGAAATATGTCACTCAGAAAAAGAAACATCATAAGATATCACTAATACACGGAACGTATACTTGGCTACACATGAACTGAATTAGAAAACAGAACAGGGTCTCAAATTTAGAAAACCAACTTATGCTTGCTTATGGGGAAAGGTGAGTTGGGGTGCTGCATAAAACCAGAGATTGAAATTAGCACAGATACCGTTCCATAAGCCAAATATATAATAGACAACACCTACTCCTTGCTCAACGAAATGGACTCAACACCCCATATTCAATGCCTGGGAATATACCTGACAAGTAAGAATCTTAAGACCCATGGATTTATATGTCTCCATAAGGAAATCAAGCGTGTGTACAGCGGCCTAAACGCAGCAGGGAAAATCCGATAAATCCCATTATCAAAATAAATTTCACAAACAAAACACAATGACAGTGAAATAGAGAGCAATTCTTAAATAATTCATTCAGGGCTTGTGATGCAACCTGGATTTACCACATCTACACCCAGAGCTGGGTGAGACATAAGGCTGGACACTTCGGGCTGATAGCATTGGTGAGGTTCGGTGAGCAAACGCAGACCCTTTGAAGTCATACTGCATGGTAGCCATTCCATGGGTCCCAACTCTCCAGGTTTAAGGGATTCTTCCTTCAGCTAAAACATGCATGGGAAACCCAGAGTATGGTCAACCGTGTGATTGGGAAACGTTTTCAAATGCATCTCAGGTTCCATCCCCTGGTACTCGGGTTCACCGTTCCAGACGCTTTACTAACACTCTCCCCACTTGGAGAGTCAGTGCCTTTAACCTCCTGTTTGGCACAATTTGCAATTTCTGCGCAAGATGAACAGGAATAGGGAGAACCAATGAGAGACTAGCTGTAGGTGTCTGCACGTGCAAATGGAACGCTCAGTTCCCACCAGGAAGAGGGATTAATTAAAGGCTCAGCATGCCCTGCCGGAACCAGTTTAGGGCCTGAAGCAATCCTGCTGTTTTGCGGCCAGCTCACAAGAAAGCGAGTTGAAAAAGGAGCTCAGGGGCACTGTAATTCACAAACCTGCAGAGTTATGAATGACAGCTATCGTCCAAAAATGTATTGAAGTAAGTCTTCAAAGAGGACTTGAAAGCGGGGCAGAATTTCAGGAAAACGATTTCAGGGGGAACACTGGAATTGCACTTAAAGCATAGGAAAAGAGGCAGAATGTCGACAATGATGCACTTGGCCAAAAAGGGCGTATGCGTTTTTTCCTGAATATATTCAGGAAAAAACGCATACGCCCTTTTTAGCCAAACAAGCAAGCGTGTAAACGGAATCTGCACTACAATGAAGTCTCACTGCCCCCCGGTCAAACGGGCCATCTGAAACAAGTGTAAAATCCAGAAAGGCAGGACAGGTCATGGAGAACAGGGAGCCTTGTTATGCTGATGGGCGTGATGTACATTGCCAACAGCCACTCTGGAGAAGTGTATGGTGTTTCCCGAAACACGTAGGAAACAAAGCAACACAGCCTATGGCACTTCCACTTAGGGTCCTATAGCTTAGGGAAATTAAAATCAAAAACACACAGCCACCCCATTGTTATGGATGGCTCTTTTTACAAGAACCTCGTCTACGGTACAAGTTAAATATCCCAGAATGCGAAAAATGGATAAAGAATTTGTGGTACATACGTACAATGGAATATCACTCAGCAATGAAATCTATGTCATCAGGCCCGTCGCGGCATAATGAGTGGATTCAGATACGATGATTCTAAGTGAAATAAGTCACACAGAAAAAGAAACATTAAGCTATCACTAATACACCGAATGTGAACTTGGCTACACATGAACTGAATTACAAAACAGAACAGGGTCTCAAATTTAGAAAACCAACTTATGCTTGCTTAAGGGGAATGGTGAGTTGGGGTGCTGCATAAAACCAGAGATTGAAATTAGAACAGATACCGTTCCATAACCCAAATATTTAATAGTCAAGACCTACTCCTTGCTCAACGAAATGGACTAAACACCCCATATTCAATGCCTAGGAATACACCTGCCAATTAAGAATCTTAACACCCATGGATTTATGTGTCTCCGTAAGAGAATCAGGCATGTGTACAGCGCCATAAATGCAGCCGTGAAAATCCGATAAATCCCATTATCAAAATAAATTACAAAAACAAAACACAATGACAGTGAAATAGAGAGCAATTCTTAAATAATTCATTCAGGGCTTGTGATGCAACCTGGAGTTACCACATCTACACCTAGAGCTGGGTGAGACATAAGGCTGGACACTTCGGGCGCATACCATTGGTGAGGTTCAGTGAGCAAATGCAGACCCTTTGAAGTCATACTGCATGGTACACATTCCATGGGTCCCAACTCTCCAGGTTTAAGGGATTCTTCCTTCAGCTAAAACATGCATGGGAATCCCAGAGTATGGTCCACCGTGTGACCGGGAAACGTTTTTAAATGCGTCTCAGTTTTCGTCCCCTGGTACTCGGGTTAACCATTCCAGACGCTTTACTTACACTGTCCCTACCTGGAGAGTCAGTGCCTTTAACCTCCTGTTTGGCACAGTTTGGAATTTCTGCGCAAGATGAACAGGAATAGGGAGAACCAATGAGAGACTAGCTGTAGGTGTCTGCACGGGCAAATTTAACGCTCATTACCAACCAGGAAGAGGAATTAGCCAAAGGCTCAGCATGCCGTGCCGGAACCAGATTAGGGCCTGAAGCAATCCTGCGGTTTTGCGGCCAGCTCACAAGAAAGCGAGTTGAAGAAAGGAGCTCAGGGGCACTGTAATTCACAAACCTGCAGAGTTATAAATGACAGCAATCATCCAAAAATATATTGAAGTAAGGCTACAAAGAGGACTTGAACGTGGGGCAGAATTCCAGGACTACGATTTCAGGAGGTAGACGGGAAATCCTCTGAAAGTATAGGAAAAGAGTCAGAATGTCGACAATGATGCACTTGGTCAAAAAGGGCATATGCGTTTTTCCAGGGCCCTCATTAAAGAGGGTAGGAGGCTCCCAGTATGCTTCAGTGGCCAACAGAAGACCCACGTCGCCAAGGCGACGTGAGCCAGCCATGCAGGAGTGACCTCACATCAGAGGGCCCACCTCACAGAAGGGTAAGGAACCCAGGAAGGATCAGACCCTCACCACAGTGCCCACAACAGCAAGGGGCTGGGAACCAGGCAGGAGTGTCCTCACACCCGTGAGACCACATCATCGAAAGTTGAGGTACCCAGCACATGTGGTCTCAAACCAGAGGACCCACATCACCATGGGTCTCGGAGCAAGGCAGGCAGGATTATCCTCCCAACACATGGCCCATTGTATAAAAAAGGTGAGGAATCCAGCCGTTGGAACATCCCAGCAGGCGGCCCAGTTCACCGAGGCTATGGGATCCAGGCAGTGATGAACTCACAACAGAGGGCCCTCATCGTGATACTGTAAGCAACCCAGCCGTTGTGACCTCAGAGCACAAGGCCCACATCCCCATGGGGAAGGGAACCAAGCAGGAGTGTCATCGCACCAGTGGGCACACATCAGAAAATGTGGGGAGCCCAGCAGTTAGGGCCAGACGCCAGAGGGCCCTCATCACTGAGGAGAGGAGGCTCCCAGCAAGCTCCAACTGCTACCAGAGGGCTGACGTCGCCAATGCGGTGTGTGCCAGCCAGGCAGGAGTGACCTCAGAGCAGAGGGCCAACCACACAAAAGTGTGAGGAACCCAAATAGGATCAGACTCTCACAAGAGGGCCCACATCACCAAGGGAATGGAAACCAGGCAGGAGTGTCCTCACACCAGTGGGGCCACATCACCGAAATGTGATGGACCCAGCACACGTGGCCTCAAACTAGAGGACACACATCACCAAGGGGCTGGGAGTGAGGCAGGCAGGAGGAGCCTCAAAACAGAGGGCCCATAGAATAAAAACGGTGAGGAATCCCACAGTTGGAACCTCCCAGCAGGCGGCCAGGAGCAGCGAGGATATGGGATCCAGGCCTGACTGAACACAAAACAGAGGGCCCTCATCATGAAACTGTGAGCAACCCAGCCGTTGGGTCCTCAGAGCAGAAGGCCCACATTCCCATGTGCTTGGGAACCTGGCAGGAGTGTACTCGCACCACAGGGCGCACATTAGAGAATTTTGGGAGCCCAGAAGTTAGGGCCTGACGCCACAGGGCCCTCATCACCGAGGAGAGGAAGCTCCCAGCAGGCTCCAACTGCCACAAGAGGGCCGACGTTGCCAAGGTGGGGTGTGCCAGCCAGGCAGGAGTGATCTCACAGCAGAGGGTCCACCTCACAGAAGGGTGAGCAACCCAGCCAGGATCAGACTCTCACCAGAGGGTCCACATCACCAAGGGGATAGGAACCAGGCAGGAGTGTCCTCACACCAGTGGGGCCACATAATCGAAAGGTGAGGGACCCAGCACACGTAGCCTCAAACCAGAGGACACACATCACCAAGGGGCTGGGAGTCAGGCAGGCAGGAGGAGTCTCAAAACAGAGGGCCCATAGAAGAAAAAAGGTGAGGAATCCCGCAGTTGGAACCTCCCCGCAGGCAGCCAGGAGCAGCGAGGCTATTGGATCCAGGGCGGAGTGAACTCACACCAGAGGACCCTCATCATGAAACTGAGCAACCCACCGTTGGGACCTCAGAGCAGAAGACCCACATTCCCATGGGGTTGGGAACCTGGCAGGAGTGTAGTCGCACCACAGGGCGCACATCAGAAAATTTTGGGAGCCCAGGAGTTAGGGTCTGACGCCAGAGGGCCCTCATTACCGAGGGGTGGAGACCCCCAGCAGGCACCAACTCCCAACTGAGGGCCCACGTCGCCAAGGTGATGTGTGCCAGCCAGGCAGGAGTGACCTCACAGCAGAGGGTCTACCTCACAGAAGGGTGAGGAAACCAGCCAGGATAAGACTCTCACCAGAGAGCCCACATCACCAAGGGGATCGGAAAAAGGCAGCAGTGTCCTCACACCAGTGTGGCCACATTATAGAAAGGTGAGGAACCCAGCACATGTGGCCTAAACCAGAGGACCCACATTTCCAAGATGCTCCGAGTGAGGCAAGCAGGAGTAGCCTAACAACACAGGGCCCACAGAATAAAAAATGTGAGGAGTCCAGCAGTTCGAACCTCCCAGCAGGTGGCCCAGAGCATGGAGTCTATGGGATCCAGGCCACAGTGAACTCACAGCAGAGGGCCCACATCATGAAACTGTGAGCAACCCAGCCGGTGGAACCTCAGAGCAGAAGACCCACATCCCCATGGGGATAGGAACTTCGCAGGAGTGTCCTCGCACAACTTAACACGTATCAGAAAATGTGGGAACCCAGCAGTTATGGCCTGACGCCAGAGGGCCCTCATCACCGAGGAGAGGAGGCTACCAGCAGGCTCCAAATGCCACCAGAGGGCCGACGTCACCAAGGCAATGGGAGCAAGCCAGGCAGGAGTTACCTCACAGCAGAGGGCCCACCTCACAGAAGTGTGAGGAACCCAACCAGGATCAGACTCTAACCAGAGGGCCCACATCACCAAGGGGATGGAAACCAGGCAGGAGTGTCCTCACACCAGTGGGGCCACATCAGCCAAAGGTGAGGAACACAGCACATGTGGCCTCAAATAAGGGGACACACATCACGAAAGGGCTGGGAGTGAGGCATGCAGGAGGAGACTCACAACAGAGGGCCCATAGAATAAAAAGGTGAGGAACCCCGCTGTTGGAAGCTCCAAGCAGGTGGCCCAGAGCACCGAGGCTATGGGATCCATGCCGGAGTGAACTCACAGCAGAGGGCCCACATTCTGACACTGTGAGCAACCCAGCCGTTGGGACCTCAGAGCAGAAAGCCAACATCCCCACGGGGATGGGACCCTGGCAGGAGTGTACTCGCACGACAGGGCGCACATCAGAAAATTTTGGGAGCCCATGAGTTAGGGCCTGACGCCAGAGGGCCCTCATTACCGAGGGGAGGAGACTCTCAGCAGGCACCAACTCCCAACTGAGGGCCCACATCGCCAAGGTGACGTGTGCCAGCCAGGCAGGAGTGACCTCACAGCAGAGGGTCTACCTCACAGAAGGGTGAGGAATCCAGCCAGGATCAGGCTCTCACCAGAGGGCCCCCATCACCAAGTGGATGGGAACCAGGCAGGAGTGTCCTCACACCAGTGGGGCCACATCAATAAAGGTGAGGAAACCGGCACATGTGGCCTCAAACCAGAGGACCTACATCACAAAGGGGCTGGGAGTGAGTCAGGAAGGAGGAGCATGAAAACACAGAACCCAAAGAATAGAAAAGGTAAGGAATTCAGCAGTAGGAACCTCCCAGCAGGCGGCTCAGAGCACAGAGTCTATGGGATCTAGGCCTGAGTGAACTAACACCAGAGAGCCAACATCATGAAACGGTGAACAACACAGGTGTTGGGACCTTAGAGCAGAAGGCCCACATGCCCATGGGGATGGGAACCTGGCAGGAGTGCCCTCGCACCACTTAGGACGTATCAGAAAATGTGGGAACCCAGCAGTTAGGGCCTGATGCCAGAGAGCCTCATCACCGAGGGGAGGAGGCTCCCAGCAGGCTCCAACTGCCACCAGAGGTCTGACGTCGCCAAGGCGGGATGTGCTAGCCAGGCAGGAGTGACCTCAGAGAAGAGGGCCCACCTCACAGAAGTGTGAGGAACCCAACCAGGATCAGACTCTCGCCGGAGGGACCACATCACCAAGGGGATGGGAAGCAGGCAGGAGTGTCCTCACACCAGTGGGGCCACATCATCAAAAGATGAGGAACCCATCACATGTGGCCTCAAACCAGAGGACACACATCACCAAGGGGCTGGGAGTGAGGCAGGTGTCTGGAGGGGCACATTTAACTCTAATTTCCCACCAGGAAGAGGAATTAACCAAAGGCTCAGAGTGCCGTGCCACACCCTGATTACGGCCTGAAGCAAACCTGCGGTTTTGTGGCCAGCTTTCAAGGAAGCGAGTTAAGAAAGGAAATCACGGGCACTGTAATTCACAAACCTGCAGAATTATAAATGACAGCTATTGGCAAAAATATATTGAAGTAATTCTGCAAAGAGGACTTGAAAACGAGGCAAAATTGAGGAATCATATTTCAGGAGGTAGATTGGAATTGCATTTAAAACATGTGAAAAGTGGCAGATCTTTGACAGTGATGCACTTGGATGAACAGTGCGTATACATTTTTTCCTGAATATATTCAGGAAATAACGCATATGCCCTTTTTGGCCAACCAAGCACTCGAGCAATGGAAATCCGTACTACAATGAAGTCTCATTTCCCATTCGTCAAAAGGGCCATCTGAAAAAAGTGTAAAAAGCAGAAACACAGGACAGGCCATGGAGAACAGGGAGCCTTGTTATGCTGATGGGCGGGATGTAAATTGCCAACAGACACTCTGGAGATGTTTATGGTGTATCCTGAAACATCTGAAAAACAAAGCTACAGAGACTAGGGCACTTCCACTTTTGGCCCTATAGCTTAGGAAAATTAAAATCAACAAGACACAGCCAACACAAAATTTAGGGCTGCTGTGTTTACAAGAACCTCGAGTCCAGTACAAATTAAATATCCCAGAAAGAAAAAAATGGATAAAGGAGTTGTGCTACTTATGTACAACGGAATATCACTCAGCAATGAAATCAATGTCATCAGGCCTGTAGCAGCAAATTGAGTGGATTTAAGTATGATGATTCTAAGAGAAATAGGTCACACAGAGAAAGATAATTATCATAAGATATCACTAATAGAGGGAGTGTAAACTTGGCTACACATAAACTGAATTACAAAACCGAACAGTCTCAAATTTAGATAAAAACTTATGCTTGCTTAAGGGGAAAGTTGAGTTGGGGTGCTGTATAAAACCAGAGATTGAAATTAGCACACATACCATTCCATAAGCCAAATATGTAATAGACAAGACCTACTCTTTGCTCAACGAAATAGACTCATCCATGGTGTATCACCTCACACCTGTTAGAATGGGCATCATCAGAAAATCTACAAACAACAAATGCTGGAAAGGGTGTGGAGATAAGGAACCCTCTTCCACTATTGTTGGGAATGTAAATTGATACAGTCACTGTGGAGAACATTATGGAGTTTCTTATAAAACTAAGAATAGAATTACCATATGATACAGCAATCCCACTACTGGGCATATACCCAGACAAAACCATAAATCAAAAAGAGACATTCACCGCAATGTTCATTGCATCACTATTTACAATATCCAGGTAATGGAAGCAACCTAAATGCCCACAGACAGACGAATGCATAAAGATGTGGTACAAATATAAAATGGAATATTACTAAGCCATAAAAAGGAATGAAATTGGGTCATTTGTAGAGACGTTGATGGATCTAGAGACTGTCATACAGAGTGAAGTAAGTCAGAAAGAGAAAAACAAATCTTGTGTATTAATGCATATATGTGGAACCTAGAAAAATTATACAGATGAACCGTTTTGCAAGGCAGAAATAGAGCAACAGATGTAGACAACAAACGTATGGACACCAAGGGGGGAAAGCTGTTGGGGGGTGGTGGTGGGAGGATTGAGAGATTGGGATTGGCATGTATACATTTATATGTATAAAATAGATAACCAAAAAGAACCTGCTGTATAAAAAAATAAAATAAAATTCAAAATTACAAAAAGTAAAACAGAAAAAATATTCTTCCCTTCACATACATGTATTTATACGAATAAATTATTTCCATGCTTATATCTGTAAATACAAAAAAGAGGAATAAAATCTACCTTGAACCAAAAATGAAAAAAAGAAAAAAAAAACAGAACCCACCAGTTACACAGAGGAAAACCGTATCAGGGCACTTGCTCCAGTTGTAAACAATTCTGTAGTTGGCCAGTGGTGGGGAATCATCTCCCATTCAGCCAGCAGGCCCCACGCAACAAGCGTCCTCATTGCAAAGCTGGGGGACCGTGCCAAGGCATCTGTGAGTAAATGTGGGCCGAGCCCCAGGCCAGCTGCTGCTGAAATGTTCCCACCCTTCCCAGGTAAAACACCTGAATATGTACAAGGACTTGAAAGCCTAGAGGAAGGGCCATGGAGCCACATGAGCGACAGCATGCCAGCCGATTTGGTGCCTGCAGGCCAGCCAGGATGGTCCTGGCCCTGGGTACTATTCTGGAAGCTTTCCATTTCCCTGCCTGAGATACCCCTGCTGTCCGGGCCCCCACTGCTTTCTTCCTCACTCACCTCTGCCCAGGGAGAAATTCCAGAGGCAGGTATGGGTGACACATCCTCTTCTTTAGCAGGTGGCATCTTGGTAACTGCTGCAGAAAGTCCAGCAGAGCCCCACTCACACTGGGCCACCCACAAAGCCGTGGCCTCTCACTCCCTCCCACCAGTCCAGCCCCGAGACTGCTGACAGGGCAGAGAAAATGGCGTCAGGCACAGCTGCAGGGGCTCTTGCTGCCTGGAGTGGTGTTTATATTGATCTGAACCCAGGCACACCTGGGGAGGGCTGGCCGGCACGGTCAGGCTTCCCAGGCCAGCCAATAATCACCCCTCAGGCGCTCACAGTTGCAGAAACTGGAACTTGCTGAATCGGCCAGGTCCAAGGAACAGGTGTGGGCTCCTGAGAGTCAGGATAAACAAGGGGTTGCAGCTCTGGCTTGTTTTCTAATTATATTATCTGGCCCATGAGTGGGAGACAACTTCAAGAAAACCCTCTCCTAATGAGAGGAACCCAGGAGTCAGGGAGAGGAGGGGTGGGTGGTGGGTGGAGACAGAGGCCTGGTGCCCCGGGTGCAGTGGAAGTCTCTGGAAGACCAGGTGGAGGGAGGCCACACAGAGTGATGCCCAGGGTCACAGACCTGTTGGAGCTGCTGTTTCTTAGTTCAAGTCCTGCTCTGAGGTGCTCTGTGTCAGATCTGAGTGACAGGTGAGCTGGAAGTGCTCTGAAATGAGGGCGATGTGCATGGTACCTGTGTGCCCAGCCCTGCCAGGGTAACTGCAAGGGTAGCTCTGTATCCTGGGAGGGGCCTGACCATGAGAGCCCCATGGGCTGCAGGGGAACCTGCCCAGGGAACCCCATATCCTGGGAGGGGCCTGAACAGGATAGCACCGTGGGCTGCGGTGGGGGTGGGGTACCTGCCCAGGTGAGCTCCATATCCTGGGATTGGCCTGACCTCGAGAGCCCCATGGGCTGCTGGAGTCCTGGTAAAGGATGTCAGGACAGTCAGTGAAGCCACCGAGGATATACTTCCAGTAGTTCCTAAATCCTACACCCTGCTGGTCATTCTACCAACCACCGGGACATGGTATTCTGTATTAGTCTTCAATGATGCCTTCTTTTGTATTCTATTAGTCCCAGAGTCACAAGAAATTTTGGCTTGTGAGTGGCAGGACTCAACATACAACTAAAACAATACTTCTGGGCCGTGTTGCCCCAAGGGTTCAAAAATTCCCACACCATCTTTGGGGAAAGCTCAGTTAAAGACCTAAAAGTTCTACCTCTGGAAAAGGAAACACTCCTTCAATATGCAGACGACATTCTGATCGCCAGCCCTACTAAGGAGACCTCTGAACTACCAAGCCAATAAAGGATAGAAGTTGTCCAAGAAAAAGCTCAAATATCACAGACTACGGTGACCTGCCTGGGCTTCATTCTCACAGAAGGTCGGAGAAGCCCATCTCAGGAAAGGGAAGAAACAATTTACAGCCTTACCCATTTCTAAAACTAGAAGACAGCTTAGGGGTTCCTGGGGAGGCCAGGGTTGGTGCTTCTGGATCCCTAACTACAGTCTACTAGCTGGGCCTCTATATGAAACACTGAAAGGAAAAGATGATGATCCTTTTGAATAGAATCCAGAAGTGGCCTTTCAAGAATGGAAAGAGCAGTCAATTCAGACCCTTGCCCTGGAACTCCCTAATTTAGCTAAACCCTTTGACCTTTACATTCCTGGTGAATGGTGAATCGCTATTGGAGTATTAGTGCAAAAACTGGGACCACTTGAAATGGAACAATGCAAGAATGCCATTCCGGTAGGATAAACTACGGTCACCAATGGGCTTGGCCCACCGCCACATCTGGCCAAGATACTGGCGGTATCTGAAAACCTGGAAATCAGCAGCACAAAAGGCCACCTCCCTCCTAAGGGAAAAGGACCCCACGTGGTGATCCTAAGCCCCAACCATGCCCTGAAGTTGCAGGGTTTGCTCCATGGGCACACTGACCTCGAGTGAGGAGGCCCTCCAACTCCAACCTCCAGAGAGATAACCGGGGTAAAGGGGCACCATGACGACTCATGTGACCATCACTTGACCTGGAGTTTCTCTCATAAAACAACAAGAGTGTGTCCCAAAAGAGTAGACTACTGCTTGCAGGACTTACTGCACCCAGAGCGGACCTAATAATCTTGGCGGGGGAAGCGTATATCACGCTGTCACCATAGAAGAGCCTACAGACACTGTGATGATGGTGGCCAATAAGACCGGCTGGACTCCTGTTTACTTCAAAAGGCTGTTGACTCAGTGGCCATCATGGTCCTTCATCACCACTGACCCTGGACTGTCTGGGAGTTGAGCAGGCAGGGTCCTGACACCTGGTGCTCTTTTTACGTTAATTCAGGGGCCTAATTGAAGAAAGTGCAGACTACTGGTCAGAGCATCTAGGCTGGCAGAAAGGGTCAGCCTAAGGTGGCCGAACAAATGCAGGGCGGGGTGAAACTGGACCTCACAGCGTCACTGCACATCTCCTTCCTGGACCCTTAAAGGTCATTAGAATCTATAACGCTTCCAATACTGGTGCTCAGGTGGACGAGCGGGGAGGCAGGAGGCCTGGGGACAATCAACGTCACCTGGAGGCTGCTGGGGAGAAGTTCTGACCCTCGCCCACGGGTATGAGGGCTCCTAACTCAGCACTCAGCAGTTACAGAAGAAGGGTCTGCACCCTCAGCACTCTAAGAATGAGGAAGGGGAAAAAAGGCAGAAGAGGGCTTTTTCCCAGGCAAAGCCCCTTAAAAATCCCTGGGAGATAAAAATAGAATCTGGGCAATAAAATAAAGTCTAACCTTTTTTATCCTTTGTGCTTTGTCTAATTTCACGTGCTCCTAGGGTCCCGCATACAGAGGTTCAACAGCCGGCACTTCAGACCAGATTTCCTAGTGCGGAATGGCTGGGTCGACACCTCAGCTCCTGGGACACAGTGCACACTCCGCGATATAGAGCCTGAGCTGCAGCCAACCGGGCCCTCGAGAGCTCCGCCCCCTCCCTCCCACTGACTCTGACAGGATCTCTACACAGCAGCCCAGCCCACAGCCCACGGGGTAGCACATGCTCTCACCTCTCCATTCTCTGATCAAAATATAAAGTTTCCTTTGCTTCTGAACCAAACTCAGTCTCAATCTGTTGGCTCCAATGACACTGGGCAGGGGGACACTTGTTGGGGTCCACTCTGGAGGATCAGTAACAGAAATTGAGAACATTGTAACTTCAATGAACAGATGTTTGAGCCAAACTGTAATTAACATAGAACAGTGTATAAGGCTCGGGTAAAATAAGATGTTTCTAACACTCCCATTTGATATTTCCATCACTTTATTATAAGCAAGTTCAGTGAAAAGGTTTGTCTTATTTGTCAGGTCAATATTAGAGAAACGAAGTGATTTCTTTCCAAGGATGTACATCTAAAAATCTTGGTTAAAGCTTCAATCTTGTTTTAAATGCTTTTCCATTGAAAATGATACCTCTCTTTCAGTTCCCCCAATTCTGAGAAGTATAAAATCTTATAATTTATTATTACCAAAGGGGAAAGGTGGGAGGAGGGATAAATTAACAGTTTGGGATTAACACATACACACTGCTATGTATAAAATCGATCATCAACAAGGAACTACTGTATAGCCCCGGGAACTACACTCAATATTTTACAATAACCTATAAGGGGAAATAATCTGAAAAAGAATAGATATTTTTATTGACATCATCTATTAATGACAGTTAAAATGGAACCTAAGGGAAGCCGGTGGTGAGTGCTTCTGACCCTGAAGACTTCAATCATCTAAAGTTTGGACTCTGCCTACTTCCCAAGGCCCTTAATGAACATATGTGTAGCCGTAGCTTAAAAAATTCCCCAGTTTGGGTTGTGGAGAGACACTGATTTTGTAAAAGCCCTGGTGTTCTCCTCACATGAATGGGACACTTCCTACAGCTAAAACATGCCTGTCACACCCAGAGGATGGTATACCGTCTGATCGGGAAGAGTTTGGAAAAGGCATCTCATCTCCTCATCTCCTGGTGCTCGGGTTCACCCCTCCAGCGTCTTTACGAACAGTCTCCCCACTTGGAGATGTCAGCACTGTCAACATCCTGTTGCAGACAGTTTGGAATTTGTCCAGAGGATGAAGCAGAAGGAGGAGGAACAATGAGAGACAAGTCCTAGGTGTTCGGACAGGCACATGTCACTCTTATTTCCAATCAGGAAGACGAATTGACCAAAGGCTAGGGTTGCCCATGGAAACAGAATAGGGCTTGAGGAAATTCCGCTGCTTTGTGGCCAGTTCCCATAAACACAAGTTGAAAAATGGAACGCAGGGACACTAAAATTCACGAAACTGCAGAGTTGAAAATATCTATCACTGAAAAATGTCTTGAGGAAAGTCAGAGGAAAGGACTTGTAAGCAACGGAGAATGGCAGGAAAGGGATTGGAAGAGGTAGAAAGGACTCGCCATTAAGCACAAGAAAAGGGGCTGAACATTGCCAACATTGCAATTGGTCAAAAAGGGTGTATGCGTCTTTTTCTGTATGTATTCAAGAAAAGGGCATACACTTTTTTAGCCAACCAAACAGGTGGGCACTGGAAATCAATACTACAAAACATATCACTTCGCATCAGTCAGAAGAGCCTTCCTCATAAAGTGTAAACACCAGAAATGCAGGACAGGGCAAGGAGAAAAGGGAGCCCTCTGAGGCTTATACTGGAAATGTATATTGCCAACGGTCACTCTGGAGAAGTGTATTGTGTTCACTAAAGCATCTAAAAAATGAGCTACAGAGCACAGGGCACTTGCACTCATGGACGTATATCTTGGGAAAAACAAAAATCGAGAGGACACAGGCACCCCAATATTTACCGCCTCTATGTTTAAAAGATCCTTGACTAGGATATAATTTATAAGTCTCTGGAGGGAAAAAATGGATAGAGATGTGGCACTTATGTAGAGTGGAATATTACTCAGCCTGGAAATCAATGAAATATGGCCAGTTGTAACAACCACAGAGGAGTTACGTATGATCATTTGAAGTCACATAATTCAAAAAGAAAAAGACACACGATATTACTAATACATGGAATGTAAACGTGGCTACAAATGAACTGAATTACAAAACAGAACGGGGTCTCAAATTTAGAAAACCAACATATGCTTGCTTAAGGATAAAGGAGAGTTGGGGTGCTGCATAAAACCAGAGATAGAAATTAGCACAGATACCTTTCCATAAGCCAAATATGTAATAGTCAAGACCTACCAGTTGCTCAACGAAATGGACTAAACACCCCATATTCAACGCCTAGGAATACACCTGACTAGTAAGAATCTTCAAACCCATGGATTTATATGTCTCTGTAAGAGAATCAAGCGTGTGTATAGATTTATGAACGCAGCAGAGAAAATCCGATAAATCCAATTATCAAAATGAATTACAAAAACAAAACAAAATGACAGTGAAATAGAGAGCTATTCTTAAATAATTCATTCAGAGCTTGTGATGCAACCTGGATTAACCACATCTGCACCAAGAGCTGAGTGAGACATAAGGTTGGACACTTCGGGCGGATAGCACTGGTGAGGTACGATGAGCAAATGCAGACCCTTTGAAGTCATACTGCATGGTACCCATTCCATGGGTCCAAACTCTCCAGGTTTAAGAGATTCTTCCTTCAGCTAAAACATGCATGGGAAACACAAAGTATGGTACACCGTGTGACTGGGAAGCGTTTTCAAATGCATCTCAGTTTTCGTCCCCTTTTACACGGGTTCACCATTCCAGACCCTTTACTAACACTCTCTTCACTTGGAGAGTCAGTGCCTTTAACCTCCTGTTTGGCACAGTTTGGAAATTCTGCAGAAGGTGAACAGGAATAGGGAGAACCAATTAGAGACTAGCTGTACGTGTCTGCACGTGCAAATTTAATGCTCATTTCCCACCAGGAAGAGGAATTAACCAAAGGCTCAGCATGACGTGCCGGAACCAGATTAGGGCCTGAAGCAATCATGTGGGTTTGCGGCCAGCTCACAAGAAAGCGAGTTGAAGAAAGGAGCTCAGGGGCACTGTAATTCACAAACCTGCAGAGTTATGAATGACAGCTATCGTCCAAAAATGTATTGAAGTAATTCTTCGAAGAGGACTTGAAAGTGGGGCAGAATTTCAGGAAAACGATTTCAGGGGGGAGACTGGAATTGCACTTAAAGCATAGGAAAAGAGGCAGAATGTCGAAAATGATGCACTTGGTCAAAAAGGGCGTAGGCGTTTTTTCCTGAATATATTCAGGAAAAAACGCATACGCACTTTTTGGCCAACCAAGCAAACGTGTAAAGGAAATCTGCACTAAAATGAAGTCTCACTGCCCTCCGGTCCAAAGGGCAATCTGAATAACGTGTAAAATCCAGAAAGGCAGGACAGGTCATGGAGAACAGGGAGCCTTGTTATGCTGATGGGCGGGAGGTAAATTGCCAACAGCCACTCTGGAGAAGTGTATGGTGTTTCCTGAAACACGTAGGAAACAATGCAACACAGCCTATGGCACTTCCACTTAGGGTCCTATAGCTTAGGGAAATTAAAATCAAAAACACACAGCCACCCCAAAGTTTGGGACGGCTCTGTTCACAAGAACCTCGTCTACGGTACAAGTAAAATATCCGAGAAAGCAAAAAATGGATAAAGAAGTTGTGGTATGTACGTACAATGGAATATCACTCAGCAATGAGATCTACGTCATCAGGCCCGTAGCGGCATAATGAGTGGATTCAGGTATGACGATACTACGAGACATAAGTCACACAGGAAAAGAAACATCATAAGATATCACTACTACACGGAACGTAAACTTGGCTACACATGAACTGAATTACAAAACAGAACAGGGCCTCAAATTTAGAAAACCAACTTATGCTTGCTTATGGGGAAAGGTGAGTTGGGGTGCTGCATCAAACCAGAGATTGAAATTAGCACAGATACCGTTCCATAAGCCAAATATATAATAGACAAGACCTACTCCTTGCTCAACGAAATGGACTCAACACACCATATTCAACGCCTGGGAATATACCTGACAAGTAAGAATCTTAAGACCCATGGATTTATATGTCTCCATAAGGAAATCAACCGTGTGTACAGCGGCCTAAACGCAGCAGTGAAAATCCGATAAATCCCATTATCAAAATAAATTTCACAAACAAAACACAATGACAGTGAAATAGAGAGCAATTCTTAAATAATTGATTCAGGGCTTGTGATGCAACCTGTATTTACCACATCTACACCCAGAGCTGGGTGAGACATAAGGCTGGACACTTCGGGCTGATAGCATTGGTGAGGTTCGGTGAGCAAACGCAGACCCTTTGAAGTCATACTGCATGGTACCCATTCCATGGGTCCCAACTCTCCAGGTTTAAGGGATTCTTCCTTCAGCTAAAACATGCATGGGAAACCCAGAGTATGGTCCACCATGTGATTGGGAAACATTTTCAAATGCATCTCAGGTTTCGTCCCCTGGTACTCGGGTTCACCGTTCCAGACGCTTTACTAACACTCTCCCCACTTGGAGAGTCAGTGCCTTTAACCTCCTGTTTGGCACAGTTTGCAATTTTTGCGCAAGATGTACAGGAATAGGGAGAACCAATGAGAGACTAGCTGTAGGTGTCTGCACGGGCAAATGGAACGCTCATTTCCCATCAGGAAGAGGGATTAACCAAAGGCTCTGCATGCCCTGCCCGAACCAGATTAGGGCCTGAAGCAATCCTGCGGTTTTGCGGCCAGCTCACAAGAAAGCGAGTTGAAGAAAGGAGCTCAGGGGCACTGTAATTCACAAACCTGCAGAGTTATGAATGACAGCTATCGTCCAAAAATATATTGAAATAAGTCTTCGAAGAGGACTTGAAAGTGGGGCAGAATTTCAGGAAAACGATTTCAGGGGGGAGACTGGAATTGCACTTAAAGCATAGGAAAAGAGGCAGAATGTCGACAATGATGCACTTGGCCAAAAAGGGCCTATGCGTTTTTTCCTGAATATATTAAGGAAAAAACCCATACGCCCTTTTTGGCCAACCAAGCAAGCGTGTAAAGGAAATCTGCACTACAATGAAGTCTCACTGCCCCCCAGTCCAATGGGCCATCTGAAACAAGTGTAAAATCCAGAAAGGCAGGACAGATCATGGAGAACAGTGAGCCTTGTCATGCTGATGGGCAGGATGTAACTTGCCAACAGCCACTCTGGAGAAGTGTATGGTGTTTCCTGAAACACGTAGGAAACAAAGCAACAAAGCCTATGGCACTTCCACTTAGGGTCCTATAGCTTAGGGAAAATAAAATCAAAAACACACAGCCACCCCAAAGTTTGGGACGGCTCTGTTTACAAGAACCTCGTCTACGGTACAAGTTAAATATCCGAGAAAGCAGAAAATGGATAAAGAATTTGTGGTACGTATGTACAATGGAATATCATTCAGCAATGAGATCTACGTCATCAGGCCCGTAGTGCCATAATGAGTGGATTCAGGTACGACGATTCTACGAGAAATAAGTCACACAAAAAAGAAACATCATGAGATATCACTAATACACGGAACGTAAACTTGGCTACACAT
The DNA here is from genome assembly GCF_059928025.1 of Delphinapterus leucas. Lineage (NCBI taxonomy): Eukaryota > Metazoa > Chordata > Mammalia > Artiodactyla > Monodontidae > Delphinapterus > Delphinapterus leucas. The sequence continues at coordinate 9,492,905 of NW_028322232.1, read as the reverse complement.
GAACTGAATTACAAAACAGAACAGGGTCTCAAATTTAGAAAAGCAAGTTATGCTTGCTTATGGGGAAAGGTGAGTTGGGGTGCTGCATCAAACCAGAGATTGAAATTAGCACAGATACCGTTCCATAAGCCAAATATATAATAGACAAGACCTACTCCTTGCTCAACGAAATGGAATCAACACCCCATATTCAACGCCTGGGAATACACCTGACAAGTAAGAATCTTAATACCCATGAATTTATATATCTCCATAAGGAAATCAAGCATGTGTACATCGGCCTAAACGCAGCAGTGAAAATCCGATAAATCCCATTATCAAAATAAATTTCACAAACACAACACAATGACAGTGAAATAGAGAGCAATTCTTAAATAATTCATTCAGGGCTTGTGATGCAACCTGGATTTACCACATCTACACCCAGAGCTGGGTGAGACATAAGGCTGGACACTTCTGGCTGATAGCATTGGTGAGGTTCGGTGAACAAACGCAGACCCTTTGAAGTCATACAGCATGGTACCCATTCCATGGGTCCCAACTCTCCAGGTTTAAGGGATTCTTCCTTCAGCTATAACATGCATGGGAAACCCAGAGTATGGTCCACCGTGTGATTGGGAAACGTTTTCAAATGCATCTCAGGTTTCGTCCCCTGGTACTCGTGTTCACCGTTCCAGACGCTTTACTAACACTCTCCCCACTTGGAGAGTCAGTGCCTTTAACCTCCTGTTTGGCACAGTTTGCAATTTCTGCGCAAGATGAACAGGAATAGGGACAACCAATGAGAGACTAGCTGTAGGTGTCTGCACGGGCAAATGGAACGCTCATTTCCCACCAGGAAGATGAATTAACCAAAGTCTCAGCATGCCCTGCGGGAACCAGATTAGGGCCTGAAGCAATCCTGCGGTTTTGCGGCCAGCTCACAAGAAAGCGAGCTGAAGAAAGGAGCTCAGGGGCACTGTAATTCACAAACCTGCAGAGTTATGAATGACAGCTATCGTCCAAAAATGTATTGAATTAAGTCTTCGAAGAGGACATGAATGCGGGGCAGAATTTCAGGAAAACGATTTCAGGGGGTAGACTGGAATTGCACTTAAAGCATAGGAAAAGAGGCAGAATGTAGACAATGATGCACTTGGCCAAAAAGGGCGTATGCGTTTTTTCCTGAATATATTCAGGAAAAAACGCATACGCCCTTTTTGGCCAACCAAGCAAGCGTGTAAAGGAAATCTGCACTACAATGAAGTCTCACTTCCCCCGGTCAAAATGGCCATCTGAAAAAAGTGTAAAATCCAGAAAGGCAGGACAGGTCATGGAGAACAGGGAGCCTTGTTATGCTGATGGGCGGGATGTAAATTGCCAACAGTCAATCTGGAGAAGTGTATGGTGTTTCCTGAAACACGTAGGAAACAAAGCAACACAGCCTATGGCACTTCCACTTAGGGTCCTATAGCTTAGGGAAATTAAAATAAAAAACACACAGCCACCCCAATGTTTGGGACGGCTGTATTTAAAAGAACCTCGTCTACGGCACGAGTTCAATATCCGAGAAAGCAAAAAATGAATAAATAATTTGTGATACGTACGTACAATGGAATATCACTCAGCAATGAGATCTACGTCATCAGCCCCGTAGCGGCATAATGAGTGGATTCAGGTACGACGATTCTACGAGAAATAAGTCACACAGAAATAGAAACATCATAAGATATCACTAATACACGGAACGTAAACTTGGCTACACATGAACTGAATTACAAAACAGAACAGGGTCTCAAATTTAGAAAACCAACTTATGCTTGCTCATGGGGAAACGTGAGTTGGGGTGCTGCATCAAACCAGAGATTGAAATTAGCACAGATACCGTTCCATAAGCCAAATATATAATAGACAAGACCTACTCCTTGCTCAACGAAATGGACTCAACACCCCATATTCAACGACTGGGAATATACCTGACAAGTAAGAATCTTAAGACCCATGGATTTATATGTCTCCATAAGGAAGTCAAGCATGTGTACAGTGGCCTAAACGCAGCAGTGAAAATCCGATAAATCCCATTATCAAAATAAATTTCAAAAACACAACACAATGACAGTGAAATAGAGAGCAATTCTTAAATACTTCAATAAGGGCTTTTGATGCAACCTGGATTTACCACATCTACACCCAGAGCTGGGTGAGACATAAGGCTGGACACTTCGGGCTGATAGCATTGGTGAGGTTCGGTGAGCAAACGCAGACCCTTTGAAGTCATACTGCATGGTAGCCATTCCATGGATTCCAACTCTCCAGGTTTAAGGGATTCTTCCTTCAGCTAAAACATGCATGGGAAACCCAGAGTATGGTCCACCATGTGATTGGGAAACGTTTTCAAATGCATCTCAGGTTTCGTCCCCTGGTACTCGGGTTCACCGTTCCAGACGCTTTACTAACACTCTCCCCACTTGGAGAGTCAGTGCCTTTAACCTCCTGTTTGGCACAGTTTGCAATTTCTGCGCAAGATGAACAGGAATAGGGAGAACCAATGAGAGACTAGCTGTAGGTGTCTGCACGGGCAAAAGGAACGCTCATTTCCCACCAGGAAGAGGAATTAACCAAAGGCTCAGCGTGCGCTGCCGGAACCAGATGGGGGCCTGAGGCAATCCTGCGGTTTTGCGGCCAGCTCACAAGAAAGCGAGTTGAAGAAAGGAGCTCAGGGGCACTGTAATTCACAAACCTGCAGAGTTATGAATGACAGCTATCGTCCAAAAATGTATTGAAGTAAGTCTTCGAAGAGGTCTTGAAAGCGGGGCAGACTTTCAGGAAAATGATTTCAGGGGGTAGACTGGAATTGCACTTAAAGCATAGGAAAAGAGGCAGAATGTCGACAATGATGCACTTGGCCAAAAAGTGCGTATGTGTTTTTCCTGAATATATTCAGGAAAAAACGCATACGCCCTTTTTGGCCAACCAAGCAAGCGTGTAAAGGAAATCTGCACTACAATGAAGTCTCACTGCCCCCGGTCAAAATGGCCATCTGAAAAAAGTGTAAAATCCAGAAAGGCAGGACAGGTCTTGGAGAACAGGGAGCCTTGTTATGCTGATGGGCGGGATGTAAATTGCCAACGGCCACTCTGGAGAAGTGTATGGTGTTTGCTGAAACACGTAGGAAACAAAGCAACACAGCCTATGGCACTTCCACTTACGGTCCTATAGCTTAGGGAAATTAAAATAAAAAACACACAGCCATCCCAAAGTTTGGGACGGCTCTGTTTACAAGAACCTTGTCTACGGTACAAGTTAAATATCCAAGAAAGCAAAAAATGAATAAATAATTTGTGATACGTACATACAATGGAATATCACTCAGCAATGAGATCTACGTCATCAGCCCCGTAGCGGCATCATGAGTGGATTCAGGTACGACGATTCTACGAGAAATAAGTCACACAGAAAAACAAACATCATAAGATATCACTAATACACGGAACGTAAACTTGTCTACACAAGAAATGAATTACAAAACAGAAAAGGGCCTCAAATTTAGAAAACCAACTTATGCTTGCTTATGGGGAAAGGTGAGTTGAGGTGCTGCATAAAACCAGAGATTGAAATTAGCACAGATACCGTTCCATAAGCCAAATATATAATAGACAAGATCTACTCCTTGCTCAACGAAATGGACTCAACACCTCATGTTCAACGCCTGGGAATATACCTGACAAGTAAGAATCTTAAGACCCATGGATTTATATGTCTCCATAAGGAAGTCAAGCGTGTGTACAGGGGCCTAAACGCAGCAGTGAAAATCCGATAAATCCCATTATCAAAATAAATTTCACAAACAAAACACAATGACAGTGAAATAGAGAGCAATTCTTAAATAATTCATTCAGGGCTTTTGATGCAACCTGGATTTACCACATCTACACCCAGAGCTGGGTGAGACATAAGCCTGGACACTTCGGGCTGATAGCATTGGTGAGGTTCGGTGAGCAAACGCAGACCCTTTGAAGTCATACTGCATGGTACCCATTCCATGGGTCCCAACTCTCCAAGTTTAAGGGATTCTTCCTTCAGCTAAAACATACATGGGAAACCGAGAGTATGGTCCACCGTGTGATTGGGAAACGTTTTCAAATTCATCTCAGGTTTCGTCCCCTGGTGCTCGAGTTCACTGTTCCAGACGCTTTACTAACACTCTCCCCACTTGGAGAGTCAGTGTCTTTAACCTCCTGTTTGGCACAGTTTGCAATTTCTGCGCAAGATGAACAGGAATAGGGAGAACCAATGAGAGACTAGCTGTAGGTGTCTGCACGTGAAAATGGAACGCTCATTTCCTACCAGGAAGAGGAATTAACCAAATGCTCAGCATGCCCTGCCAGAACCAGATGAGGGCCTGAAGCAATCCTGCGGTTTTGCGGCCAGCTCACAAGAAAGCGAGTCGAAGAAATGAGCTCAGGGGCACTGAAATTCACAAACTTGCAGAGTTATGAATGACAGCTGTCGTCCAAAAATGTATTGAAGTAAGTATTCGAAGAGGACTTGAAAGTGGGGCAGAATTTCAGGAAAACAATTTCAGGGGGTAGACTGGAATTGCACTTAAAGCCTACGAAAAAAGGCAGAATGTCGACAATGATGCACTTGGACAAAAAGGGCGTATGCGTTTTTTCCTGAATATATTCAGGAAAACACCCATACGCCCTTTTTGGCCAAACAAGCAAGCCTGTAAAGGAAATCTGCACTACAATGAAGTCTCACTGCCCCCTGGTCAAAAGGGCCATCTGAAAAAAGTGTAATATCCAGAAAGGCAGGACAGGTCATGGAGAACAGGGAGCCTTGTTATGCTGATGGGCGGGATGTAAATTGCCAACAGCCACTCTGGAGAAGTGTATGGTGTTTCCTGAAACACGTAGGAAACAAAGCAACACAGCCTATGGCACTTCCACTTATGGTCCTATAGCTTAGGGAAATTAAAATAAAAAACTCACAGCCACCCCAAAGTTTGGGACGGCTCTGTTTACAAGAACCTCGTCTACGGTACAAGTTAAATATCCGAGAAAGCAAAAAATGGATAAAGAAGTTGTGGTACGTACGTACAATGGAATATCATTCAGCAATGAGATCTACGTCATCAGGCCCGTAGCAGCATAATGAGTGGATTCAGGTACGACGATTCTACGAGAAATAAGTCACACAGAAAAAGAAACATCATAAGTTATCACTAATACACGGAACGTAAACTTGTCTACACATTAACTGAATTACAAAACAGAACAGGGTCTCAAATTTAGAAAACCATCTTATGCTTGCTTATGGGGAAAGGTGAGTTGGGGTGCTGCATCAAACCAGAGATTGAAATTAGCACAGATACCGTTCCATAAGCCAAATATATAATAGACAAGACCTACTCGTTGCTCAACGAAATGGACTCAACACCCCATATTCAACTCCTGGGAATATACCTGACAAGAAAGAATCTTAAGACCCATGGATTTATATGTCTCCATAAGGAAATCAAGCGTGTGTACAGCGGCCTAAACGCAGCAGTGAAAATCCGATAAATCCCATTATCAAAATAAATTTCACAAACAACACACAATGACAGTGAAAGAGAGCAATTCTTAAATAATTCATTCAGGGCTTGTGATGCAACCTGGATTTACCACATCTACACCCAGAACTGGGTGAGACATAAGCCTGGACACTTCGGGCTGATAGCATTGGTGAGGTTCGGTGAGCAAACCCAGACCCTTTGAAGTCATACTGCATGGTACCCATTCCATGGGTCCCAACTCTCCAGGTTTAAGGGATTCTTCCTTCAGCTAAAACATGCATGGGAAACCCAGAGTATGGTCCACCGTGTGATTGGGAAACGTTTTCAAATGCATCTCAGGTTTCGTCCCCTGGTACTCGGGTTCACCGTTCCAGACGCTTTACTAACACTCTCCCCACTTGGAGAGTAATTGCCTTTAACCTCCTGTTTGGCACAGTTTGCAAATTCTGCGCAAGATGAACAGGAATAGTGAGAACCAATGAGAGACTAGCTGTAGGTGTCTGCACGGGCAAATGGAAAGCTCATTTCCCACCAGGAAGAGGGATTAACCAAAGGCTCAGCGTGCCCTGCCGGAACCAGATTAGGGCCTGAAGCAATCCTGCGGTTTTGCGGGCAGCTCACAATAAAGCGAGTTGAAGAAAGGAGCTCAGGGGCACTGTAATTCACAAACCTGCAGAGTTATGAATGACAGCTATCGTCCAAAAATGTATGGAAGTAAGTCTTCGAAGAGGACTTGAAAGCGGGGCAGAATTTCAGGAAAACGATTTCAGGGGGTAGACAGGAATTGCACTTAAAGCATAGGAAAAGAGGCAGAATGTCGACAATGGTGCACTTGGCCAAAAAGGGCGTATGCGTTTTTTCCTGAATATATTCAGGAAAAAACGCATACGCCCTTTTTGGCCAAACAAGCAAGCGTGTAAAGGAAATCTGCACTACAATGATGTCTCACTACCCCCTGTCCAAACGGCCATCTAAAACAAGTGTAAAATCCAGAAAGGCAGGACAGGTCATGGAGAAGAGGGAGCCTTGTTATGCTGATGGGCGGGATGTAAGTTGCCAACAGCCACTCTGGAGAAGTGTATGGTGTTTCCTGAAACACGTAGGAAACAAAGCAACACAGCCTATGGCACATCCACTTATGGTCCTATAGCTTAGGGAAATTAAAATAAAAAACTCACAGCCACCCCAAAGTTTGGGACGGCTCTGTTTACAAGAACCTCGTCTACGGTACAAGTTAAATATCCGAGAAAGCAAAAAATGGATAAAGAAGTTGTGGTACGTACGTACAATGGAATATTACTCATCAATGAGATCTACGTCATCAGGCCCGTAGCAGCATAATGAGTGGATTCAGGTACGACGATTATACGAGAAATAAGTCACACAGAAAAAGAAACATCATAAGTTAACACTAATACACGGAACGTAAACTTGTCTACACATGAACTGAATTACAAAACAGAACAGGGTCTCAAATTTAGAAAACCAACTTATGCTTGCTTATGGGGAAAGGTGAGTTGGGGTGCTGCATCAAACCAGAGATTGAAATTAGCACAGATACCGTTCCATAAGCCAAATATATAATAGACAAGACCTACTCTTTGCTCAACGAAATGGACTCAACACACCATATTCAACTCCCGGGAATATACCTGACAAGAAAGAATCTTAAGACCCATGGATTTATATGTCTCCATAAGGAAATCAAGCGTGTGTACAGCGGCCTAAACGCAGCAGTGAAAATCCGATAAATCCCATTATCAAAATAAATTTCACAAACAAAACACAATGACAGTGAAATAGAGAGCAATTCTTAAATAATTCATTCAGGGCTTGTGATGCAACCTGGATTTACCACAGCTACACCCAGAGCTGGGTGAGACATAAGGCTGGACACTTCGGGCTGATAGCATTGGTGAGGTTCGGTGAGCAAACGCAGACCCTTTGAAGACATACTGCATGGTACCCATTCCATGGGTCCCAACTCTCCAGGTTTAAGGGATTCTTCCTTCAGCTAAAACATGCATGGGAATCCCAGAGTAATGTCCACCATGTGATTGGGAAACGTTTTCAAATGCATCTCAGGTTTCGACCCCTGGTACTCGGGTTCACCGTTCCAGAGGCTTTACTAACACTCTCCCCACTTGGAGAGTCAGTGCCTTTAACCTCCTGTTTGGCACAGTTTGCAATTTCTGCGCAATATGAACAGGAATAGGGACAACCAATGAGAGACTAGCTGTAGGTGTCTGCACGGGCAAATGGAATGCTCATTTCCCACCAGGAAGAGGGACTAACCAAAGGCTCAGCGTGCCCTGCCGGGTCCAGATTAGGGCCTGAAGCAATCCTGCGGTTTTGCGGCCAGCTCACAAGAAAGCGAGTTGAAGAAAGGAGCTCAGGGGCACTGTAATTCACAAACCTGCAGAGTTATGAATGACAGCTATCGTCCAAAATTATATTGAAGTAAGTCTTTGAAGAGGACTTGAAAGCGGGGCAGAATCTCAGGAAAACGATTTCAGGGGGTAGAATGGAATTGCACTTAAAGCATAGGAAAAGAGGCCGAATGTCCACAATGATGTACTTGGCCAAAAAGGGCGTATGCGATTTTTCCTGAATATATTCAGGAAAAACCGCATACGCCCTTTTTGGCCAACCAAGCAAGTGTGTAAAGGAAATCTGCACTACAATGAAGTCTCTCTGCCTCCCGGTCAAAAGGGCCATCTGAAAAAAATGTAAAATCCAGAAAGGCAGGACAGGTCATGGAGAACAGGGAGCCTTGTTATGCTGATGTGCGGGATTTAAATTGCCAACAGCCACTCTGGAGAAGTGTATGGTGTTTCCTGAAACACGTAGGAAACAAAGCAACACAGCCTATGGCACTTCCACTTATGGTCCTATAGCTTAGGGAAATTAAAATCAAAAACACACAGCCACCCCAAAGTTTGGGACGGCTCTGTTTACAAGAACCTCGTCTACGGTACAAGTTAAATATCCGAGAAAGCAAAAAATGGATAAAGAAGTTGTGGTACGTACGTACAATGGAATATCACTCAGCAATGAGATCTACGTCATCAGGCGCGTAGCGGCATAATGAGTGGATTCAGGTACGACGATTCTACGAGAAATAAGTCACAGAGGAAAAGAAAGATCATAAGATATCACTAATAAACGGAACGTAAACTTGGCTACACATGAACTGAATTACAAAACAGAACAGGGTCTCAAATTTAGAAAACCAACTTATGCTTGCTTATGGGGAAAGGTGAGTTGGGGTGCTGCATAAAACCAGAGATTGAAATTAGCACAGATACCGTTCCATAAGCCAAATATATAATAGACAAGACCTACTCCTTGCTCAACGAAATGGACTCAACACCCCATATTCAACACCTGGGAATATACCTGACAAGTAAGAAACTTAAGACCCATGGATTTATATGTCTCCATAAGGAAGTCAAGCGTGTGTACAGCGGCATAAACGCAGCAGTGAAAATCCGATAAATCCCATTAACAAAATAAATTTCAAAAACAAAACACAATGACAGTGATATAGAGAGCAATTCTTAAATAATTCATTCAGGGCTGGTGATGCAACCTGGATTTATCACATCTACACCCAGAGCTGGGTGAGACATAAGGCTGGACACTTCGGGCTGATAGCATTGGTGAGGTTCGGTGAGCAAACGCAGACCCTTTGATGTCATACTGCATGGTAGCCATTCCATGGGTCCCAACTCTCCAGGTTTAAGGGATTCTTCCTTCAGCTAAAACATGCATGGGAAACCCAGAGTAATGTCCATCATGTGATTGGGAAACGTTTTCAAATGCGTCTCAGGTTTCGACCCCTGGTATTCAGGTTCACCGTTCCAGACGCTTTACTAACACTCTCCCCACTTGGAGAGTCAGTGCCTTTAACCTCCTGTTTGGCACAGTTTGCAAATTCTGCGCAAGATGAACAGGAATAGGGAGAACCAATGAGAGACTAGCTGTAGGTGTCTGCACGGGCAAATGGAAAGCTCATTTCCCACCAGGAAGAGGGATTAACCAAAGGCTCAGCGTGCCCTGCCGGAACCAGATTAGGGCCTGAAGCAATCCTGCGGTTTTGCGGCCAGCTCACAAGAAAGCGAGTTGAAGAAAGGAGCTCAGGGGCACTGTAATTCACAAACCTGCAGAGTTATGAATGACAGCTATCATCCAAAAATGTATGGAAGTAAGTCTTCGAAGAGGACTTGAAAGCGGGGCAGAATTTCAGGAAAACGATTTCAGGGGGTAGACAGGAATTGCACTTAAAGCATAGGAAAAGAGGCAGAATGTCGACAATGGTGCACTTGGCCAAAAAGGGCGTATGCGTTTTTTCCTGAATATATTCAGGAAAAAACGCATACGCCCTTTTTGGCCAACCAAGCAAGCATGTAAAGGAAATCTGCACTACAATGATGTCTCACTACCCCCTGTCCAAACGGCCATCGAAAACAAGTGTAAAATCCAGAAAGGCAGGACAGGTCATGGAGAAGAGGGAGCCTTGTTATGCTGATGGGCGGGATGTAAGTTGCCAACAGCCACTCTGGAGAAGTGTATGGTGTTTCCTGAAACACGTAGGAAACAAAGCAACACAGCCTATGGCACATCCACTTATGGTCCTATAGCTTAGGGAAATTAAAATAAAAAACTCACAGCCACCCCAAAGTTTGGGACGGCTCTGTTTACAAGAACCTCGTCTACGGTACAAGTTAAATATCCGAGAAAGCAAAAAATGGATAAAGAAGTTGTGGTACGTACGTACAATGGAATATTACTCATCAATGAGATCTACGTCATCAGGCCCGTAGCAGCATAATGAGTGGATTCAGGTACGACGATTCTACGAGAAATAAGTCACACAGAAAAAGAAACATCATAAGTTAACACTAATACACGGAACGTAAACTTGTCTACACATGAACTGAATTACAAAACAGAACAGGGTCTCAAATTTAGAAAACCAACTTATGCTTGCTTATGGGGAAAGGTGAGTTGGGGTGCTGCATCAAACCAGAGATTGAAATTAGCACAGATACCGTTCCATAAGCCAAATATATAATAGACAAGACCTACTCGTTGCTCAACGAAATGGACTCAACACCCCATATTCAACTCCTGGGAATATACCTGACAAGAAAGAATCTTAAGACCCATGGATTTATATGTCTCCATAAGGAAATCAAGCGTGTGTACAGCGGCCTAAATGCAGCAGTGAAAATCCGATAAATCCCATTATCAAAATAAATTTCACAAACAAAACACAATGACAGTGAAATAGAGAGCAATTCTTAAATAATTCATTCAGGGCTTGTGATGCAACCTGGATTTACCACAGCTACACCCAGAGCTGGGTGAGACATAAGGCTGGACACTTCAGGCTGATAGCATTGGTGAGGTTCGGTGAGCAAACGCAGACCCTTTGAAGACATACTGCATGGTACCCATTCCATGGGTCCCAACTCTCCAGGTTTAAGGGATTCTTCCTTCAGCTAAAACATGCATGGGAATCCCAGAGTAATGTCCACCATGTGATTGGGAAACGTTTTCAAATGCATCTCAGGTTTCGACCCCTGGTACTCGGGTTCACCGTTCCAGAGGCTTTACTAACACTCTCCCCACTTGGAGAGTCAGTGCCTTTAACCTCCTGTTTGGCACAGTTTGCAATTTCTGCGCAATATGAACAGGAATAGGGACAACCAATGAGAGACTAGCTGTAGGTGTCTGCACGGGCAAATGGAATGCTCATTTCCCACCAGGAAGAGGGACTAACCAAAGGCTCAGCGTGCCCTGCCGGATCCAGATTAGGGCCTGAAGCAATCCTGCGGTTTTGCGGCCAGCTCACAAGAAAGCGAGTTGAAGAAAGGAGCTCAGGGGCACTGTAATTCACAAACCTGCAGAGTTATGAATGACAGCTATCGTCCAAAATTATATTGAAGTAAGTCTTTGAAGAGGACTTGAAAGCGGGGCAGAATCTCAGGAAAACGATTTCAGGGGGTAGAATGGAATTGCACTTAAAGCATAGGAAAAGAGGCCGAATGTCCACAATGATGTACTTGGCCAAAAAGGGCGTATGCGTTTTTTCCTGAATATATTCAGGAAAAAACGCATACGCACTTTTTGGCCAACCAAGCAAGCGTGTAAAGAAATCTGCACTACAATGAAGTCTCTCTGCCCCCCGGTCAAAAGGGCCATCTGAAAAAAATGTAAAATCCAGAAAGGCAGGACAGGTCATGGAGAACAGGGAGCCTTGTTATGCTGATGGGCGGGATTTAAATTGCCAACAGCCACTCTGGAGAAGTGTATGGTGTTTCCTGAAACACGTAGGAAACAAAGCAACACATCCTATGGCACTTCCACTTATGGTCCTATAGCTTAGGGAAATTAAAATCAAAAACACACAGCCACCCCAAAGTTTGGGACGGCTCTGTTTACAAGAACCTCGTCTACGGTACAAGTTAAATATCCGAGAAAGCAAAAAATGGATAAAGAAGTTGTGGTACGTACGTACAATGGAATATCACTCAGCAATGAGATCTACGTCATCAGGCGCGTAGCGGCATAATGAGTGGATTCAGGTACGACGATTCTACGAGAAATAAGTCACACAGGAAAAGAAAGATCATAAGATATCACTAATACACGGAACGTAAACTTGTCTACACATGAACTGAATTACAAAACAGAACAGGGTCTCAAATTTAGAAAACCAACTTTTGCTTGCTTATGGGGAAAGGTGAGTTGGGGTGCTGCATAAAACCAGAGATTGAAATTAGCACAGATACCGTTCCATAAGCCAAATATATAATCGACAAGACCTACTCCTTGCTCAACGAAATGGACTCAACACCCCATATTCAACGCCTGGGAATATACCTGACAAGTAAGAATCTTAAGACCCATGGATTTATATGTCTCCATAAGGAAGTCAAGCCTGTGTACAGTGGCCTAAATGCAGCAGTGAAAATCCGATAAATCCCATTAACAAAATAAATTTCAAAAACAAAACACAATGACAGTGAAATAGAGAGCAATTCTTAAATAATTCATTCAGGCCTTGTGATGCAACCTGGATTTACCACATCTACACCCAGAACTGGTTGAGACATAAGGCAGGACACTTCGGGCTGATAGCATTGGTGATGTTCCGTGAGCAAAGGCAGACCCTTTGAAGTCATACTGCATGGTACCCATTCCATGGGTCCCAACTCTCCAGGTTTAAGGGATTCTTCCTTCAGCTAAAACATGCATGGGAAACCCAGAGTATGGTCCACCGTGTGTTTGGGAAACGTTTTCATATGCATCTCAGGTTTCGTCCCCTGGTACTCGGGTGCACCGTTCCAGACGCTTTACTAACACTATCCCCACTTAGAGAGTCAGTGCCTTTACCCTCCTGTTTGTCACAGTTTGCAATTTCTCGCAAGATGAACAGGAATAGGGAGAACCAATGAGAGACTAGCTGTAGGTGTCTGCACGGGCAAATGGAACCCTCATTTCCCACCAGGAAGACGAATTAACCAAAGGCTCAGCGTGCCCTGCCGGAACCAGATTAGGGCCTGAAGCAATCCTGCGGTTTTGCGGCCAGCTCACAAGAAAGCGAGTTGAAGAAAGGAGCTCAGGGGCACTGTAATTCACAAACCTGCAGAGTTATGAATGACAGCTATCGTCCAAAATTATATTGAAGTAAGTCTTTGAAGAGGACTTGAAAGCGGGGCAGAATTACAGGAAAACGATTTCAGGGGGTAGACTGGAATTGCACTTAAAGCATAGGAAAAGAGGCAGAATATCCACAATGATGCACTTGGCCGAAAAGGGCGTATGCATTTTTAAATGAATATATTCAGGGAAAAACGCATACGCCCTTTTTGGCCAACCAAGCAAGCGTGTAAAGGAAATCTGCACTAAAATGAAGTCTCTCTGCCCCCCGGTCAAAAGGGCCATCTGAAAAAAGTGTAAAATCCAGAAAGGCAGGACAGGTCATGGAGAACAGGGAGCCTTGTTATGCTGATGTGCGGGATTTAAATTGCCAACAGCCACTCTGGAAAAGTGTATGGTGTTTCCTGAAACACGTAGGAAACAAAGCAACACAGCCTATGGCACTTCCACTTATGGTCCTATAGCTTAGGGAAATTAAAATCAAAAACAAACAGCCACCCCAAAGTTTGGGACGGCTCTGTTTACAAGAACCTCGTCTACGGTACAAGTTAAATATCCGAGAAAGCAAAAAATGGATAAAGAAGTTGTGGTACGTACGTACAATGGAATATCACTCAGCAATGAGATCTACGTCATCAGGCGCGTAGCGGCATAATGAGTGGATTCAGGTACGACGATTCTACGAGAAATATGTCACACAGGAAAAGAAATATCATAAGATATCACTAATACACGGAACGTAAACTTGGCTACACATGAACTGAATTACAAAACAGAACAGGGTCTCAAATTTAGAAAACCAACTTTTGCTTGCTTATGGGGAAAGGTGAGTTGGGGTGCTGCATAAAACCACAGATTGAAATTAGCACAGATACCGTTCCATAAGCCAAATATATAATAGACAAGACCTACTCCTTGCTCAACGAAATGGACTCAACACCCTATATTCAACTCCTGGGAATATACCTGACAAGTAAGAAACTTAAGACACATGGATTTATATGTCTCCATAAGGAAGTCAAGCATGTGTACAGCAGCCTAAACGCAGCAGTGAAAATCCGATAAATCCCATTAACAAAATAAATTTCAAAAACAAAACACAATGACAGTGAAATAGAGAGCAATTCTTAAATAATTCATTCAGGGCTTGTGATGCAACCTGGATTTACCACATCTACACCCAGAGCTAGTTGAGACATAAGGCTGGACACATCGGGCTGATAGCATTGGTGAGGTTTGGTGAACAAACGCATACCCTTTGAAGTCATACTGCATGGTACCCATTCCATGGGTCCCAACTCTCCAGGTTTAAGGGATTCTTACTTCAGCTAAAACATGCATGGGAAACCCAGAGTATGGTCCACCGTGTGATTGGGAAACGTTTTCAAATGCATCTCAGGTTTCGACCCCTGGTACTCGGGTTCACATTTCCAGACGCTTTACTAACACTCTACCCACTTGGAGAGTCAGTGCCTTTAACCTCCTGTTTGGCACAGTTTGCAATTTCTGCGCAAGATGAACAGGAATAGGGACAACCAATGAGAGACTAGCTGTAGGTGGCTGCACGGGCAAATGGAACGCTCATTTCCCACCAGGAAGAGGAATTAACCAAAGGCTCAGCATGCCCTGCCCGAACCAGATTAGGGCCTGAAGCAATACAGCGATTTTTCGACCAGCTCACAAGAAAGCGAGTTGAAGAAAGGAGCTCAGGGGCACTGTAATTCACAAACCTGCAGAGTTATGAATGACAGCTATCGTCCAAAAATGTACTGAAGTAAGTCTTCGAAGAGGACTTGAAAGCGGGGCAGAATTTCAAGAAAACGATTTCAGGGGGTAGACTGGAATTGCACTTAAAGCATAGGAAAAGAGGCAGAATGTCGACAATGGTGCACTTGGCCAATAAGGGCGTATGCGTTTTTTCCTGAATATATTCAGGAAGAAACGCAAACGCCCTTGTTGGCCAACCAAGCAAGCGTGTAAAGGAAATCTGCACTACAATGAAGTCTCACAGCCCCCCTGTCCAAAAGGCCATCGGAAACAAGTGTAAAATACAGAAAGGCAGGACAGGTCATGGAGAATAGGGAGCCTTGTTATGCTGATGGGCGGGATGTAAATTGCCAACAGCCACTCTGGAGAAGTGTATGGTGTTTCCTGAAACACGTAGGAAACAAAGCAACACAGCCTATGGCACTTCCACTTATGGTCCTATAGCTTAGGGAAATTAAAATCAAAAACACACAGCCACCTCAAAGTTTGGGACAGCTCTGTTTACAAGAACCTCGTCTACGGTACAAGTTAAATATCCGAGAAAGCAAATAATGGATAAAGAATTTCTGGTACGTACGTAGAATGGAATATCACTCAGCAATTAGATCTACGTCATCAGGCCCGTAGCGGCATAATGAGTGGATTCAGGTACGACGATTCTACGAGAAATAAGTCACACAGGAAAAGAAAGATCATAAGATATCACTAATACACGGAACGTAAACTTGTCTACACATGAACTGAATTACAAAACAGAACAGGGTCTCAAATTTAGAAAACCAACTTTTGCTTGCTTATGGGGAAAGGTGAGTTGGGGTGCTGCATAAAACCAGAGATTGAAATTAGCACAGATACCGTTCCATAAGCCAAATATATAATCGACAAGACCTACTCCTTGCTCAACGAAATGGACTCAACACCCCATATTCAACGCCTGGGAATATACCTGACAAGTAAGAATCTTAAGACCCATGGATTTATATGTCTCCATAAGGAAGTCAAGCCTGTGTACAGTGGCCTAAATGCAGCAGTGAAAATCCGATAAATCCCATTAACAAAATAAATTTCAAAAACAAAACACAATGACAGTGAAATAGAGAGCAATTCTTAAATAATTCATTCAGGCCTTGTGATGCAACCTGGATTTACCACATCTACACCCAGAACTGGTTGAGACATAAGGCAGGACACTTCGGGCTGATAGCATTGGTGATGTTCCGTGAGCAAAGGCAGACCCTTTGAAGTCATACTGCATGGTACCCATTCCATGGGTCCCAACTCTCCAGGTTTAAGGGATTCTTCCTTCAGCTAAAACATGCATGGGAAACCCAGAGTATGGTCCACCGTGTGTTTGGGAAACGTTTTCATATGCATCTCAGGTTTCGTCCCCTGGTACTCGGGTGCACCGTTCCAGACGCTTTACTAACACTATCCCCACTTAGAGAGTCAGTGCCTTTACCCTCCTGTTTGTCACAGTTTGCAATTTCTCGCAAGATGAACAGGAATAGGGAGAACCAATGAGAGACTAGCTGTAGGTGTCTGCACGGGCAAATGGAACCCTCATTTCCCACCAGGAAGACGAATTAACCAAAGGCTCAGCGTGCCCTGCCGGAACCAGATTAGGGCCTGAAGCAATCCTGCGGTTTTGCGGCCAGCTCACAAGAAAGCGAGTTGAAGAAAGGAGCTCAGGGGCACTGTAATTCACAAACCTGCAGAGTTATGAATGACAGCTATCGTCCAAAATTATATTGAAGTAAGTCTTTGAAGAGGACTTGAAAGCGGGGCAGAATTACAGGAAAACGATTTCAGGGGGTAGACTGGAATTGCACTTAAAGCATAGGAAAAGAGGCAGAATATCCACAATGATGCACTTGGCCGAAAAGGGCGTATGCATTTTTAAATGAATATATTCAGGGAAAAACGCATACGCCCTTTTTGGCCAACCCAGCAAGGGTGTAAAGGAAATCTGCACTAAAATGAAGTCTCTCTGCCCCCCGGTCAAAAGGGCCATCTGAAAAAAGTGTAAAATCCAGAAAGGCAGGACAGGTCATGGAGAACAGGGAGCCTTGTTATGCTGATGTGCGGGATTTAAATTGCCAACAGCCACTCTGGAAAAGTGTATGGTGTTTCCTGAAACACGTAGGAAACAAAGCAACACAGCCTATGGCACTTCCACTTATGGTCCTATAGCTTAGGGAAATTAAAATCAAAAACAAACAGCCACCCCAAAGTTTGGGACGGCTCTGTTTACAAGAACCTCGTCTACGATACAAGTTAAATATCCGAGAAAGCAAAAAATGGATAAAGAATTTGTGGTACGTACGTACAATGGAATATCACTCAGCAATGAGATCTACGTCATCAGGCCCGTAGCGGCATAATGAGTGGATACAGGTACGACGATTCTACGAGAAATAAGTCACACAGGAAAAGAAATATCATAAGATATCACTAATACACGGAACGTAAACTTGGCTACACATGAACTGAATTACAAAACAGAACAGGGTTTCAAATTTAGAAAACCAACTTATGCTTGCTTATGGGGAAAGGTGAGTTGGGGTGCTGCATCAAACCAGAGATTGAAATTAGCACAGATACCGTTCCATAAGCCAAATATATAATAGACAAGACCTACTCCTTGCTCAACGAAATGGACTCAACACCCCATATTCAACACCTGGGATTATACCTGACAAGTAAGAATCTTAAGACCCATGGATTTATATGTCTCCATAAGGAAGTCAAGCGTGTGTACAGTGGCCTAAACGCAGCAGTGAAAATCCAATAAATCCCATTAACAAAATAAATTTCAAAAACAAAACACAATGACAGTGAAATAGAGAACAATTCTTAAATAATTCATTCAGGGCTTCTGATGAAACCTGGATTTACCATATCTACACCCAGAGCTAGTTGAGACATAAGGCTGGACACATCGGGCTGATAGCATTGGTGAGGTTTGTTGAACAAACGCAGACCCTTTGAAGTCATAATGCATGGTACCCATTCCATGGGTCCCAACTCTCCAGGTTTAAGGGATTCTTCCTTCAGCTAAAACATGCATGGGAGACCCAGAGTAATGACCACCATTTGATTGGGAAACGTTTTCAAATGCGTCTCAGGTTTCGACTCCTGGTACTCGGGTTCACCGTTCCAGATGCTTTACTAACACTCTCCCCACTTGGAGAGTCAGTGCCTTTAACTTCCTGTTTGGCACAGTTTGCAATTTCTGCGCAATATTAACAGGAATAGGGACAACCAATGAGAGACTAGCTGTAGGTGTCTGCACGGGCAAATGGAACGCTCATTTCCCACCAGGAAGAGGGACTAACCAAAGGCTCAGCGTGCCCTGTCGGAACCAGATTAGGGCCGGAAGCAATCCAGCGGTTTTTCGACCAGCTCACAAGAAAGCGAGTTGAAGAAAGGAGCTCAGGGGCACTGTAATTCACAAACCTGCAGAGTTATGAATGACAGCTATCGTCCAAAAATGTACTGAAGTAAGTCTTCGAAGAGGACTTGAAAGCGGGGCAGAATTTCAGGAAAACGATTTCAGGGGGTAGACTGGAATTGCACTTAAAGCATAGGAAAAGAGGCAGAATGTCCACAATGATGCACTTGGCCAAAAAGGGCGTGCGCGTTTTTTCCTGAATATATTCAGGAAAAAACGCATACGCCCTTTTTGGCCAACCAAGCAAGCGTGTAAAGAAATCTGCACTACAATGAAGTCTCACTACCCCCCGGTCCAAACGGCCATCTGAAACAAGTGTAAAATCCAGAAAGGCAGGACAGGTCATGGAGAACAGGGAGCCTTGTTATGCTGATGGGCGGGTTGTAAATTGCCAACAGCCACTCTGGAGAAATGTATGCTGTTTCCTGAAACACGTAGGAAACAAAGCAACACAGCCTATGGCACATCCAGTTAGGGTCCTATAGCTTAGGGAAATTAAAATCAAAAACACACAGCCACTCCAAAGTTTGGGACGGCTCTGTTTACAAGAACCTCCTCTACGGTACAAGTTAAATATCCGAGAAAGCAAAAAATGGATAAAGAAGTTGTCGTACGTACGTACAATGGAATATCACTCAGCAATGAGATCTACGTCATCAGGCCCGTAGCGTCATAATGAGTGCATTCAGGTACGATGATTCGACGAGAAATAAGTCACAGAGAAAAAGAAACATCATAAGATATCACTAATACACGGAACGTAAACTTGGCTACACATGAACTGAATTACAAAACAGAACAGGGTCTCAAATTTAGAAAACCATCTTTTGCTTGCTTATGGGGAAAGGTGAGTTGGGGTGCTGCATCAAACCAGAGATTGAAATTAGCACAGATACCGTTCCATAAGCCAAATATATAAGAGACAAGACCTACACCTTGCTCAACGAAATGGACTCAACACCCCATATTCAACGCCTGGGAAGATACCTGACAAGGAAGAATCTTAAAACCAATGGATTTATATGTCTCCATAAGGAAATCAAGAGTGTGTACAGCGGCCTAAATGCAGCAGTGAAAATCCGATAAATCCCATTATCAAAATGAATTTCGAAAACAAAACACAATGACAGTGAAATAGAGAGCAATTCTTAAATAATTCATTCAGGGCTTGTGATGCAACCTGGATTTACCACATCTACACCCAGAGCTGGGTGAGACATAAGGCTGGACATTTCGGGCTGATACCATTGGTGAGGTTCGGTGAGCAAACGCAGACCCTTTGAAGTCATACTGCATGGTACCCATTCCATGGGTCCCAACTCTCCAGGTATAAGGGATTCTTCCTTCAGATAAAACATGCATGGGAAACCCAGAGTATGGTCCACCGTGTGATTGGGAAACGTTTTCAATTGCATCTCAGTTTTCGAACCCTGGTACTCGGGTTCACCATTCCAGACGCTTTACTAACACTCTCCCCAGTTGGAGAGTCAGTGCCTTTAACCTCCTGTTTGGCACAGTTTGCAATTTCTGCCCAAGATGAACTGGAATAGGGAGAACCAATGAGAGACTAGCTGTACGTGTCTGCACGGGCAAATGGAACGCTCATTTCCCACCAGGAAGAGGAATTAACCAAAGGCTCAGCGTGCCCTCCCGGAAACAGATTAGGGCCTGAAGCAATCCTGCGGTTTTGCGGCCAGCTCACAAGAAAGCGAGGTGAAGAAAGGAGCTCAGGGGCACTGTAATTCACAAACCTGCAAAGTTATGAATGACAGCCATCGTCCAAAAATGTACTGAAGTAAGTCTTCGAAGAGGACTTGAAAGGGGGGCAGAATTTCAGGAAAACGATTTCAGGGGGTAGACTGGAATTGCACTTAAAGCATAGGGAAAGAGGCAGTATGTCGACAATGATGCACTTGGCCAAAAAGGGCGTATGCGTTTTTTCCTGAATATATTCAGGAAAAAACGCATACGCCCTTTTTGGCCAACCAAGTATGCGTGTAAATGAAATCTGCACTACAATGAAGTCTCACTGCCCCCCAGTCAAAATGGCCATCTGAAAAAAGTGTAAAATCCAGAAAGGCAGAACAGGTCATGGAGAACAGGGAGCCTTGTTATGCTGATGGGCGGGATGTAAATTGCCAACAGCCACTCTGGAGAAGTGTATGGTGTTTCCTCAAACACCTAAAAAACTAAGCAACGGAGCCTACGGCACTTCAACTTATGGTTCTATAGCTTAGGGAAATTAAAATCAAAAAGACACAGCCACCCATCAATTTTGGATGGCTCTGCTTACAAGAACCTCGTCTGCGGTACAAGTTAAATATCCGAGAAAGCGAAAAATGGATAAAGAAGTTGTGGTACGTACGTACAATGGAATATCACTCAGCAATGAAATCTGTCATGAGGCGCATTGCGGCATAGTGAGTTTATTCAGGTACGATGATTCTAAGTTAACTAAGTCACACAGAAAAAGAAACACCATAAGATATCTCAAATACACGGACTGTAAACATGGCTGCACATGAACTCAATTACAAAACAGAAAAGGGTCTCAAATTTAGAAAACCAACTTATGCTTGCTTAAGGGGAAAGGTGAGTTGTGGCGCTGCATAAAACCAGAGATTGAAATTAGCACAGATACCTTTCCATAAGCAAATATGTAATAGTCAGGACCTACTCCTTGCATCACGAAATGGACTCAACACCGCATATTCAATGCCTAGGAATATACCTGACTAGTAAGAATCTTAAAACCCATGGATTTATATGTCTCCATAAGAGAATCAAGCATGTGTACAGTGGCAAAAATGCAGCAGTGAAAATCCGATAAATCCCATTATCAAAATAAATTACAAACACAAAACTCAATGACAATGAAATAGAGAGCAATTCTTAAATAATTCATTCAGGGCTTGTGATGCAACCTGGATTTACCACATCTACACCCAGAGCTGAGTGAGACATAAGGCTGGACACTTCGGGCTGATAGCATTGGTGACGTTCGGTTAGGAAAGGCAACCCTTTGAAGTCATACTGCATGGTACCCATTCCATGGGTCCCAACTCTCCAGGTTTAAGGGATTCTTCCTTCAGGAAAAACATGCATGGGAAACCCAGAATATGGTCCACCGTGTGACTGGGAAACCTTTTTAAATGCATCTCAGTTTTCGTCCCGTCGTACTCGGTTTAACCATTCCAGACGCTTTACTAACACTCTCTCCACTTGCAGAGTCTGTGCCTTTAACCTCCTGTTTGGCACAGTTTGGAATTTCTGCGCAAGATGAACAGGAATAGAGAGAACCAATGAGAGATTAGCCGTAGGTGTCTGCACGAGCAAATTTAACGCTCATTTCGCACCAGGAGGAGGAATTAGCCAAAGGCTCAGCATGCCATGCCGGAACCAGTTTAGGGCCTGAAGCAATCCTGCGGTTTTGCGGCCAGCTCACAAGAAAGCGAGTTGAAGAAAGGAGCTCAGGGGCACTGTAATTCACAAACCTGCAGAGTTATAAATGACAGCTATTGTCCAAAAATATATTGAAGTAAGGCTGCAAAGAGGACTTGATCGCGGGGCAGAATTCCAGGAATACGATTTCAGGAGGTAGATGGGAAGTCCTCTGAAAGTATAGGAGAAGAGGCAGAACCTCGACAATGATGCACTTGTTCAAAAAGGGCATATGCGTTTCTTTCAGGGCCCTCATTAAAGAGGGTAGGAGGCTCCCAGCATGCTTCAGTGGCCAATAGAGGGCCTACGTCGCCAAGGCAACGTGAGCCATCCAGGCAGGAGTGACCTCACATCAGAGGGCCCACCTCACAGAAGGGTAAGGAACCCAGTCAGGATCAGACTCTCACCAGAGTGCCCACATAAGCAAGGGGCTGGGAACCAGGCACGAGTGTCCTCACGCCCGTGGGGCCACATCATCGAAAGTTGAGGTACCCAGCACATGTGGCCTCAAACCAGAGGACCCACATCACCATGGGTCTCGGAGCGAGGCAGGCAGGATTAACCTCAAAACACATGGCCCATTGTATAAAAAAGGTGAGGAATCCAGCAGTTGGAACGTCCCAGCAGGCGGCCCAGATCACCGAGGCTATGGGATCCAGGCAGTGATGAACTCACAACAGAGGGCCCTCATCGTGATACTGTAAGCAACCCAGCCGTTGTGACCTCAGAGCACAAGGCCCACATTCCCATGGGGAAGGGAACCAAGCAGGAGTGTCATCGCACCAGTGGGCACACATCAGAAAATGTGGAGAGCCCTGCAGTTAGGGCTGGACGCCAGAGGGCCCTCATCACTGAGGAGAGGAGGCTCCCAGCAAGCTCCAACTGCTACCAGAGGGCCGACGTCGCCAATGCGGGGTGTGCCAGCCAGGCAGGAGTGACCTCAGAGCAGAGGGCCAACAACACAAAAGTGTGAGGAACCCAAAGAGGATCAGACTCTCACCACAGGGCCCACATCACCAAGGGAATGGAAACCAGGCAGGAGTGTCCTCACACCAGTGGGGCCACATCACCGAAATGTGACGGACCCAGCACACGTGGCCTCAAACTACAGGACACACATCACCAAGGGGCTGGGAGTGAGGCAGGCAGGAGGAGTCTCAAAACAGAGGGCCCATAGAAGGAAAAAGTTGAGGAATCCCGCAGTTGGAAGCTCCCCGCAGGTGGCCAGGAGCAGCGAGGCTATGGGATCCATGCCGGAGTGAACTCACACCAGAGGGCCCTCATCATGAAACTGAGCAACATAACATTGGGACCTCAGAGCAGAAAGCCCACATTCCCATGGGGTTGGGAACCTGGCAGGAGTGTACTCGCACCACAGGGCACACATCAGAAAATTTTGGGAGCCCAGCAGTTAGGGTCTGACACCAGAGGGCCCTCATTACCGAGGGGAGGAGACTCCCAGCAGGCACCAACTCCCAACTGAGGGCCCATGTCGCCAAGGTGACGTGTGTCAGCCAGGCAGGAGTGACCTCACAGCAGAGGGCCTACCTCACAAAGGGTGAGGAGCCCAGCCAGGATAAGACTCTCACCAGAGGGCCCACATCACCAAAGGGATTGGAACAAGGCCGGAGTGTCCTCACACCAGTGTGCCCACATTATAGAAAGGTGAGGAACCCAGCACATGTGGCCTAAACCAGAGGACCCACATTTCCAAGGTGCTCCGAGTGAGGCAGGCAGGAGTAGCCTAACAACACAGGGCCCACAGAATAAAAAATGTGAGGAATCCAGCAGTTGGAACCTCCCAGCAGGTGGCCCAGAGCACGGAGTCTATGGGATCCAGGCCACAGTGATCTCACAGCAGAGGGCCCACATCATGAAACTGTGAGCAACCCAGCCAGTGGGACCTCAGAGCAGAAGGCCCACATCCCCATGGGGATGGGAACCTCGCAGGAGTGTCCTCGCACAACTTAGCACGTATCAGAAAATGTGGGAACCCAGGAGTTATGGCCTGACGCCAGAGGGCCCACATCACGGAGGAGAGGAGGCTACCAGCAGGCTCCAAATGCCACCAGAGGGCCGACGTCACCAAGGCAACGGGAGCAAGCCAGGCAGGAGTTACCTCACAGCAGAGGGCCCACCTCACAGAAGTGTGAGGAACCCAAAGAGGATCAGACTCTAACCAGAGCGCGCACATCACCAAGGGGATGGAAACCAGGCAGGAGTGTCCTCACACCAGTGGGGCCACATCAGCGAAAGGTGAGGAACACAGCACATGTGGCCTCAAACAAGGGGACACACATCACGAAAGGGCTGGGAGTGAGGCATGCAGGAGGAGACTCACAACAGAGGGCCCATAGAATAAAAAAGGTGAGGAACCCCGCAGTTGGAAGCTCCAAACAGGTGGCCCAGAGCACCGAGGCTATGGGATCTATGCCGGAGTGAACTCACAGCAGAGGGCCCACATTCTGACACTGTGAGCAACCCAGCCGTTGGGACCTCAGAGCAGAAAGCCCACATGCCCATGGGGATGGGACCCTGGCTAGAGTGTACTCGCCTGACAGGGCGCACATCAGAAAATTTTGGGAGCCCATGAGTTAGGGCCTGACGCCATAGGGCCCCCATCACCGAGGGGAGGAGACTCCCAGCAGGCACCAACTCCCAACTGAGGGCCCACATCGACAAGGTGACGTGTGCCAGCCAGGCAGGCGTGACCTCACAGCAGAGTGCCCACCTCACAGAAGTGGGAGGAACCCAGCCAGGATCAGACTCTCACCAGAGGGCCCACATCACCAAGGGGATCAGAACAAGGCAGGAGTGTCCTCACACCAGTGGGGCCACATCATTGAAAGGTGAGGAACCCAGCACACGTGGCCTCAAACCAGAGGACACACATCACCCAGGGGCTGGGAGTGAGGCAGGCAGGAGGAGTCTCAAAACAGAGGGCCCATAGAAGGAAAAAGGTGAGGAATCCCACAGTTGGAACCTCCCCGCAGCTGGCCAGGAGCAGGGAGGCTATGGGATCCATGCGGGAGTGAACTCACACCAGAGGGCCCTCATCATGAAACTGAGCAACGTACCATTGGGACCTCAGAGCAGAAGGCCCACATTCCCATGGGGTTGGGAACCGGGCAGGAGTGTACTCGCACCACAGGGCGCACATCAGAGAATTTTGGGAGCCCAGGAGTTAGGGTCTGACGCCAGAGGGCCCTCATTACCGAGGGGAGGAGACTCCCGGCAGGTACCAACTCCCAACTGAGGGCCCACATCGCCAAGGTGACATGTGCCAGCCAGGCAGGAGTGACCTCACAGCAGAGAGCCCACCTCACAGAAGGGTGAGGAACCCAGCCAGGATCAGACTCTCAACAGAGGGCCCACATCATCAAGGGGATAGGAAGCAGGCAGGAGTGTCCTCACACCAGTAGGGCCACATCAGCCAAAGGTGAGGAACCCAGCACATGTGGCCTCCAACCAGAGGACACACATCACCAAGGGGCTAGGAGTGAGGCAGGTGTCTGGAGGGGTACATTTAACTCTAATTTCCCACCAGGAAGTGGAATGAACCAAAGTCTCAGAGTGCCGTGCCGGACCCTGATTACGGCCTGAAGCAAACCTGCGGCTCTGTGGCCAGTTTTCAAGGAAACGAGTTAAGAAAGGAAATCACGGTCACTGTAATTCACAAACCTGCAGAGTTATAAATGACAGCTATTGGCAAAAATATATTGAAGTAATTCTGCAAAGAGGACTTGAAAACGAGGCAGAATTGCAGGAATCATATTTCAGGGGGTAGATTGGAATTGCATTTAAAGCATGTGAAAAGCGGCAGATCTTTGACAGTGATGCACTTGGACAAAAGTGCGTAAACATTGTTTCCTGAATATATTCAGGAAAAAACACATATGCCCTTTTTGGCCAACCAAGCACTCGAGAAATGGAAATCCGCACTACAATGAAGTCTCATTTCCCATTCGTCAAAAGGGTCATCTGAAAAATGTGTAAAAACCAGAAACACAGGACAGGCCATGGAGAACAGGGAGCCTTGTTATGCTGATGGGCGGGATGTAAATTGCCAACAGACACTCTGGAGATGTTTATGGTGTATCCTGAAACATCTGAAAAACAAAGCTACAGACCCTAGGGCACTTCCACTTTCGGCCCTATAGCTTAGGAAAATTAAAATCAACAAGACACAGCCAACACAAAATTTTGAGCTGCTGTGTTTACAAGAACCTTGAGTCCAGTACAAATTAAATATCCCAGAAAGAAAAAAAATGGTTAAAGGAGTTGTGCTACTTACGTACAACGGAATATCACTCAGCAATGAAATCAATGTCATCAGGCCTGTAGCAGCAAATTGAGTGGATTTAAGTATGATGATTCTAAGAGAAATAGGTCACACAGAGAAAGATAATTATCATAAGATATCACTAATAGAGAGAGTGTAAACTTGGCTACACATAAACTGAATTCCAAAACCGAACAGAGTCTCACATTTAGATAAAAACTTATGCTTGCTTAAGGGGAAAGTTGAGTTGCGGTGCTGTATAAAACCAGAGATTGAAATTAGCACACATACCGTTCCATAAGCCAAATATGTAATAGACAAGACCTACTCTTTGCTCAACGAAATAGACTCATCCATGGTGTATCACCTCACACCTGTTAGAATGGGCATCATCAGAAAATCTACAAACAACAAATGCTGGAAAGGGTGTGGAGATAAGGAACCCTCTTCCACTATTGTTGGGAATGAAAATTGATACAGTCACTGTGGAGAACATTATGGAGTTTCTTATAAAACTAAGAATAGAATTACCATATGATACAGCCATCCCACTACTGGGCATATACCCAGACAAAACCATAAATCGAAAAGAGACATTCACCGCAATGTTCATTGCATCACTATTTACAATATCCAGGTAATGGAAGCAACCTAAATGCCCACAGACAGACGAATGCATAAAGATGTGGTACATATATAAAATGGAATATTACTAAGCCATAAAAAGGAATGAAATTGGGTCATTTGTAGAGACGTTG
Organism: Delphinapterus leucas; assembly: GCF_059928025.1. Taxonomy (NCBI): domain Eukaryota; kingdom Metazoa; phylum Chordata; class Mammalia; order Artiodactyla; family Monodontidae; genus Delphinapterus; species Delphinapterus leucas. Next base: position 9,465,996 of record NW_028322232.1, on the reverse strand, counting down.
ATGGATCTAGAGACTGTCATACAGAGTGAAGTTAGAAATAGAAAAACAAATCTTGTCTATTAATGCATATATGTGGAACCTAGAAAAATTGTACAGATGAACCGTTTTGCAAGGCAGAAATAGAGCAACAGATGTAGACAACAAACGGATGGACACCAAGGGGGGAAAGCTGTTGGGGGGTGGTGGTGGGAGGAGTTGAGAGATTGGGATTGGTATGTATACATTTATATGTATAAAATAGATAACCAAAAAGAACCTGCTGTATAAAAAATAAAATAAAATTCAAATTACAAAAAGTAAAACAGAAAAAATATTCTTCCCTTCACATACATGTATTTATATGAATAACTTATTTCCATGCTTATATCTGTAAATACAAAAAAGAGGAATAAAATCTACCTTGAACCAAAAACGAAAAAAAGAAAAAAAAACAGAACCCACCAGTTACACAGAGGAAAACCATATCAGGGCACTTGCTCCAGTTGTAAACAATTCTGAAGTTGGTCAGTGGTGGGGAATCATCTCCCATTCAGCCAGCAGGCCCCACGCAACAAGCGTCCTCATTGCAAAGCTGGGGGACCGTGCCGAGGCATCTGTGAGTAAACGTGGGCTGAGCCCCAGGCCAGCTGCTGCTGAAATGTTCCCACCCTTCCCAGGTAAAACACCTGAATATGTACAAGGACTTGAAAGCCTAGAGGAAGGGCCATGGAGCCACATGAGCGACAGCATGCCAGCCGACTTGGTGCCTGCAGGCCAGCCAGGTTGGTCCTGGCCCTGGGTGCTCTTCTGGAAGCTTTCCATTTCCCTGTCTGAGATACCCCTGCTGTCCCGGCCCCCACTGCTTTCTTCCTCACTCACCTCTGCCCAGGGAGAAATTCCAGCGACAGGTATGGGTGACACATCCTCTTCTTTAGCAGGTGGCATCTTGGCAACTGCTGCAGAAAGTCCAGCAGAGCCCCACTCACACTGGGCCACCCACAAAGCCGTGGCCTCTCACTCCCTCCCACCAGTCCAGTCCCGAGACTGCTGACAGGGCAGAGAAAATGGCGTCAGGCACAGCTGCAGGGGCTCTTGCTGCCTGGAGCGGTGTTTATATTGATCTGAACCCAGGCACACCTGGGGAGTTCTGGCCGGCACGGTCGGGCTTCTCAGGCCAGCCAATAATCACCCCTCAGGGGCTCACAGTTGCAGAAACTGGAACTTGCTGAATCGGCCAGGTCCAAGGAACAGGTGTGGGCTCCTGAGAGTCAGGATAGACAGGGGGCTGCAGCTCTGGCTTGTTTCCTAATTATATTATCTGGCCCATGAGTGGGAGACAACTTCAAGAAAACCCTCTCCTAATGAGAGGAACCCAGGAGTCAGGGAGAGGAGGGGTGGCTGGTGGTTGGAGACAGAGGCCTGGTGCCCCGGGTGCAGTGGAAGTCTCTGGAAGACCAGGTGGAGGGAGGCCACACAGAGTGATGCCCAGGGTCACAGACCTGTCGGAGCTGCTGTTTGTTAGTTCAAGTCCTGCTCTGAGGTGCTCTGTGTCAGATCTGAGTGACAGGTGAGCTGGGAGTGCTCTGCAATGAGGGCGATATGCACGGTTCCTGTGATCCCAGCCCTGTATTGGTACCTGCAAGGGTAGCTCTGTATCCTGGGAGGGGCCTGACCACGAGAGCCCCATGGGCTGCAGGGGAACCTGCCCGGGGAACCTGCCCAGGGAACCCCATATCCTGGGAGGGGCCTGAACACGAGAGCCCCGTGGGCTGGAGTGGGGGTGGGGTACCTGACCAGGTGAGCTCCATATCCTGGGATTGGCCTGACCTCGAGAGCCCCATGGGCTGCTGGAGTCCTGGTAAAGGATGTCAGGACAGTCAGTGAAGCCACCGAGGATATACCTCCAGTAGTTCCTAAATCCTACATCCTGCTGGTCATTCTACCAACCACCAGGACATGGTATTCTGTATTAGTCTTCAATGATGCGTTCTTTTGTATTCTATTAGTCCCAGAGTCACAAGAAATTTTGGCTTGTGTGTGGCAGGACTCAACATACAACTAAAACAATACTTCCGGGCCGTGTTGCCCCAAGGGTTCAAAAATTCCCACACCATCTTTGGGGAAAGCTCAGCTAAAGACCTAAAAGTTCTACCTCTGGAAAAGGAAACACTCCTTCAATATGCAGATGACATTCTGATCGCTAGCCCTACTAATTAGACCTCTGAACTACAAAGCCAATAAAGGATAAAAGTTGTCCAAAAAAGGCTCAAATATCACAGACTACAGTGACCTGCCTGTGCTTCATTCTCACAGAAGGTCGGAGAAGCCCATCCCAGGAAAGGGAAGAAACAATTTATAGCCTTACCCATTTCTAAAACTAGAAGACAGCTTAGGGGTTCCTGGGGAGGCCAGGGTTTGCTGCTTCTGGATCCCTAACTACAGTCTACTACCTGGGCCTCTATATGAAACACTGAAAGGAAAAGATGATGATCCTTTTGAATAGAATGCAGAAGTGGCCTTTCAAGAATGGAAAGAGCAGTCAATTCAGACCCTTGCCCTGGAACTCCCTAATTTAGCTAAACCCTTTGACCTTTACATTCCTGGTGAATGGTGAATCGCCATTGGAGTATTAGTACAAAACCTGGGACCACTTGAAATGGAACAATGCAAGAATGCGATCCAGGTAGGATAAACTACGGTCACGAAGGGGCTTGGCCCACCGCCACATCTGGCCAAGATACTGGCAGTATCTGAAAACCTGGAAATCAGCAGCCCAAAAGGCCACCTCCCTCCTAAGAGAAAAGGACCCCACGTGGTGATCCTAAACCCAAACCATGCCCTGAAGTTGCAGGGTTGGCTCCGTGGGCACACTGACCTTGAGTGAGGAGGCCCTCCAACTCCAACCTCCATAGAGATAACCGGGGCAAAGGGGCACCATGATTACTCAGGTGAAGGTGTCTGCATGGGCAAATGGAACGCTCATTTCCCACCAGGAAGAGGAATTAACCAAAGGCTCAGCGTGCCCTCCCGGAAACAGATTAGGGCCTGAAGCAATCCTGCGGTTTTGCAGCCAGCTCACAAGAAAGCGAGTTGAAGAAAGGAGCTCAGGGGCACTGTAATTCACAAACCTGCAAAGTTATGAATGACAGCCATTGTCCAAAAATGTATTGAAGTAAGTCTTCGAAGAGGACTTGAAAGCGGGGCAGAATTTCAGGAAAACGATTTCAGGGGGTAGACTGGAATTGCACTTAACGCATAGGAAAGGGGGCAGTATGTCGACAATGATGCACTTGGCCAAAAAGGGCGTATGCGTTTTTTCCTGAATATATTCAGGAAAAAACGCATACGCCCTTTTTGGCCAACCAAGCAAGCGTGTAAAGGAAATCTGCACTGCAATGAAGTCTCACTGCCCCCCGGTCAAAAGGGCCATCTGACAAAAGTGTAAAATCCAGAAAGGCAGGACAGGTCATGGAGAACAGGAAGCCTTGTTATGCTGATGGGCGGGATGTAAACTGCCAACAGCCACTCTGTAAAAGCAAATGGTGTTTGCTGAAACACGTAGGAAACAAAGCAACACAGCCTATGGCACTTCCACTTAGGGTCCTATAGCTTAGGGAAATTAAAATCAAAATCACACAGCCACCCCAATGTTTGGGACGGCTCTGTTTACAAGAACCTCGTCAACGGTACAAGTTAAATATCCGAGAAAGCAAAAAATGGATAAAGAAGTTGTGGTACGCATGTACAATGGAATATCACTCAGCAATGAAATCTACGTCATCAGGCCCGTAGCGGCATAATGAGTGGATTCAGGTACGATGATTCTACGAGAAATAAGTCACACAGAAAAAGAAACATCATAAGATATCACTAATACACGGATTGTAAACTTGGCTACACATGAACTGAATTACAAAATAGAACAGGGTCTCAAATTTACAAAACCAACTTATGCTTGCTTATGGGGAAAGTTGAGTTGGGGTGCTGCATAAAACCAGAGATTGAAATTAGCACAGATACCGTTCCATTAGCCAAATATATAATAGACAATACCTACTCCTTGCTCAACGAAATGGACTCAACACCCCATTTTCAACGCCTGGGAAGATACCTGACAAGTAAGAATCTTAAAACCCATGGATTTATATGTCTCCATAAGGAAATCAAGCGTGTGTACAGCGGCCGAAACGCAGCAGTGAAAATCCGATAAATCCCATTATCAAAATAAATTTAAAGAAAAAAACAATGACAGTGAAATAGAGAGCAATTCTTAAATAATTCATTCAGGGCTTGTGATGCTACGTGGATTTACCACATCTACACCCAGAGCTGGGTGAGACATAAGGCTGGACACTTCGGGCTGATAGCATTGGTGAGGTTCGGTGAGCAAACGCAGACCCTTTGAAGTCATACTGCATGGAACCCATTCCATGGGTCCCAACTCTCCAGGTTTAAGGGATTCTTCCTTCAGCTAAAACATGCATGGGAAACCCAGAGTATGGTCCACCGTGTGATTGGGAAACGTTGTCAAATGCATCTCAGTTTTCGAACCCTGGTACTCGGGTTCACCATTCCAGACGCTTTACTAACACTCTCCCCACTTGGAGAGTCAGTGCCTTTAACCTCCTGTTTGGCACAGTTTGCAATTTCTGCCCAAGAGAACTGGAATAGGGAGAACCAATGAGAGACTAGCTGTAGGTGTCTGCACGGGCAAATTGAACGCTCATTTCCCACCAGGAAGAGGAATTAACCAAAGGCTCAGCATGCCCTCCCGGAAACAGATTAGGGCCTGAAGCAATCCTGCGGTTTTGCGGCCAGCTCACAAGAAAGCGAGTTGAAGAAAGGAGCTCAGGGGCACTGTAATTCACAAACCTGCAAAGTTATGAATGACAGCCATCGTCCAAAAATGACTTGAAGTAAGTCTTCGAAGAGGACTTGAAAGGGGGGCAGAATTTCAGGAAAACGATTTCAGGGGGTAGACTGGAATTGCACTTAAAGCATAGGAAAAGAGGCAGTATGTCGACAATGATGCACTTGGCCAAAAAGGGCGTATGCGTTTTTTCCTGAATATATTCAGGCAAAAACGCATAAGCCCTTTTTGGCCAACCAAGCAAGCGTGTAAATGAAATCTGCACTACAATGAAGTCTCACTGCCCCCCGGTCAAAAGGGCCATCTGACAAAAGTGTAAAATCCAGAAAGGCAGGACAGGTCATGGAGAACAGGGAGCCTTGTTATGCTGATGGGCGGGATGTAAATTGCCAACAGCCACTCTGGAAAAGCAAATGGTGTTTGCTGAAACACGTAGGAAAAAAAGCAACACAGCCTATATCACTTCCACTTATGGTCCTATAGCTTAGGGAAATTAAAATCAAAAACACACAGCCACCCCAATGTTGGGGATGGCTCTGTTTAAAAGAACCTCATCTACGGTACAAGTTAAATATCGGAAAAAGCAAAAAATGGATAAAGAAGAAGTGGTACGCACATACAATGGAATATCACTCAGCAATGAAATCTACGTCATCAGGTCCATAGCGGCATAATGAGTGCATTCAGGAACGATGATTCTACGAGAAATAAGTCACACAGAAAAAGAAATATCATAAGATATCACTAATACACGGAATGTAAACTTGGCTACACATGAACTGAATTACAAAACAGAACAGGGTCTCAATTTGAGAAAACCAACTTATGCTTGCTTAAGGGGAAAGGTGAGTTGGGGTGCTGCATCAAACCAGAGATTGAAATTAGCACAGATACCGTTCCATAAGCCAAATATATAATAGACAAGACCTACTCCTTGCTCAACGAAATGGACTGAACACCACATATTCAATGCCTGGGAAGATACCTGACAAGTAAGATTCTTAAAACCCATGGATTTATATGTCTCCATAAGGAAATCAAGCGTGTGTACAGTGGCCTCAATGCAGCAGTGAAAATCGGATAAATCCCATTATCAAAATAAATTTCAAAAACAAAACACAATGACAGTGAAATAGAGAGCAATTCTTAAATAATTCATTCAGGTCTTGTGATGCAACCTGGATTTACCACATCTACACCCAGAGCTGGGTGAGACATAAGGCAGGACACTTCCGGCTGATAGCATTGGTGAGGTTCGGTGAGCAAACGCAGACCCTTTGAAGTCACACTGCATGGTACACATTCCATGGGTCCCAACTCTCCAGGTTTAAGGGATTCTTCCTTCAGCTAAAACATGCATGTGAAACCCAGAGTATGGTCCACCGTGTGATTGGGAAACGTTTTCTAATGCATCTCAGTTTTCATCCCCTTGTATTCGGGTTCACCATTCCAGACGCTTTACTAACACTCTCCCCACTTGGAGAGTCAGTGCCTTTAAACTCCTGTTTGGCACAGTTTGCAATTTCTGCGCAAGATGAACAGGAATAGGGGGAACCAATGAGAGACTAGCTGGAGGTGTCTGCACGGGCAAATGGAACGCTCATTTCCCACCAGGAAGAGGAATTAACCAAAGGCTCAGCGTGCCCTGCCGGAAACTCATTAGGGCCTGAAGCAATCCTGTGGTTATGCGGCCAGCTCACAAGAAAGCGTGTTGAAGAAAGGAGCTCAGGGGCACTGTAATTCACAAACCTGCAGAGTTATGAAGGACAGCTATCATCCAAAAATGTATTGAAGTAAGTCTTCGAAGAGGAGTTGAAAACGGGGCAGAATTTCAGGAAAACGATTTCAGGGGGTAGACTGGAATTGCACTTAAAGCATAGGAAAAGAGGCAGAATGTCGACAATGATGCACTTGGCCAAAAAGTGCGTATGCGTTTTTTCCTGAATATATTCAAGAAAAAACGCATACGCCCTTTAGGCCAACCAAGGAAGCGTGTAAAGGAAATCTGCACTACAATGAAGTCTCACTGCCCCCGGTCAAAAGGGCCATCTGAAAAAACTGTAAAATCCAGGAAGGCAGGACAGGTCATGGAGAACAGGGCGACTTGTTATGCTGATGGGTGGCATGTAAATTGCCAACAGCCACTCTGGAGAAATGTATGGTGTATCCTGAAACATGTAGGAAAAAAAGCAACACAGCCTATCGCACTTCCACTTGTGGTCCTATAGCTTTGAGAAATTAAAATCAAAAACACACAGCCACCCCAAAGTTTGTGACGGCTCTGTTTACAAGAACCTCGTCTATGGTACAAGTTAAATATCTGAGAAAGCAAAAAATGGATAAAGAAGTTGTGGTACGTACGTACAATGGAATAACACTCAGCAATTATATCTACGTCATCAGGCCCGTAGCGGCATAATGAGTGGATACAGGTACGATGATACTATGAGAAATAAGTCACACAGAAAAAGAAACATCATAAGATATCAATAATACACGGAATATAAACATGGCTACACATGAACTGAATTACAAAACAGAACAGGGTCTCAAATTGAGAAAACCAACTTATGCTTGCTTATGGTGAAAGGTGAGTTGGGGTGCTGCATAAAACCAGAAATTGAAATTAGCACAGATACCGTTCCGTAAGCCATATATATAATAGACAAGACCTACTCCTTGCTCAACGAAATGGACTCAACACCCAATATTCAACGCCTGGGAAAATACCTGACAAGTAGGAATCTTAAAACCCATGGATTTATATGTCTCCATAAGGAAATCAAGCGTGTGTACAGCGGCCTCAACGCAGCAGTGAAAATCCGATAAATCCCATTATCAAAATAAATTTCAAAAAAAAAACCACAATGACAGTGAAATAGAGAGCAATTCTTAAATAATTCATTCAGGGCTTGCGATGCAACGTGGATTTACCACATCTACGCAAAGAGCTGGGTGAGACATAAGGCTGGACACTTCGGGCTGATAGCATTGGTGAGGTTCGGTGAGCAAACGCAGACCCTTTGAAGTCATACTGCATGGTACCCATTCCATCGGTCACAACTCTCCAGGTTTAAGGGATTCTTCCTTCAGCTAAAACATGCATGGGAAACACAGAGTATGGTCCACCGTGTGATTGGGAAACATTTTCAAATGCATCTCAGTTTTCGAACCCTGGTACTCGGGTTCACCATTCCAGACGCTTTACTAACACTCTCCCCACTTGGAGAGTCAGTGCCTTTAACCTCCTGTTTGGCACAGTTTGCAATTTCTGCGCAAGATGAACAGGAATAGGGAGAACCAATGAGAGACTACCTGTAGATGTCTGCATGGGCAAATGGAACGCTCATTTCCCACCAGGAAGAGGAATTAAACAAAGGCTCAGCGTGCCCTGCCGGAAACAGATTACTACCTGAAGCAATCCTGCGGTTTTGCGGCCAGCTCACAAGAAAGCGAGTTGAAGAAAGGAGCTCAGGGGCACTGTAATTCACAAACCTGCAGAGTTATGAATGACAGCTATCGTCCAAAAATGTACTGAAGTAAGTCTTCGAAGAGGACTTGAAAGCAGGGCAGAATTTCAGGAAAACGATTTCAGGGGTAGACTGTAATTGCACTTAAAGCATAGGAAAAGAGGCAGAATGTCGACAATGATGCACTTGGCCAAAAAGGGCGTATGCGTCTTTTCCTGAATATATTCAGGAAAAAACGCATACGCTCTTTTTGGCCAACCAAGCAAGCGTGTAAAGGAAATCTGCACTACAATGAAGTCTCACTGCCCCCCGGTCAAAAGCGCCATCTGAGAAAAGTGTAAAATCCAGAAAGGCAGGACAGGTCATGGAGAACAGGGAGCCTTGTTATGCTGATGGGCGGGATGTAAATTGCCAACAGCCACTCTGGAGAAGTGTATGGTGTTTCCTGAAACACATAGGAAACAAAGCAACACAGCCGGTGGCACTTCCACTTATGGTCCTATAGCTCAGGGAAATTAAAATCAAGAACACACAGCCACCCCAATGTTTGGGATGGATCTGTTTACAAGAACCTCATCTACGGTACAATTTAAATATCCGAGAAAGCAAAAAATGGATAAAGAAGTTGTGGTACGCACGTACAATGGAATATCACTCAGCAATGAAATCTACGTCATCAGGCCCGTAGCGGCATAATGAGTGGATTCAGGTACGATGATTCTACGAGAAATAAGTCACACAGAAAAGGAAACATCATAAGATATCCCTGATACACGGAATTTAAACTTGGCTACACATGAACTGAATTACAAAACAGAACAGGGTCTCAAATTTAGAAAACCAACTAATGCTTGCTTAGGGGAAAGGTGAGTTGGGGTGCTGCATAAAACCAGAGATTGAAATTAGCACAGATACCTTTCCATAAGTCAAATATATAATAGACAAGACCTACACCTTGCTCAACGAAATGGACTCAACGCCCCATATTCAACGCCTGGGAAGATACCTGACAAGTAAGAATCTTAAAACCCATGGATTTATATGTCTCCATAAGGAAATCAAGCGTGTGTACAGGGGCCTAAACGCAGCACTGAACGTCCAATAAATCCCATTATCAAAATAAATTTCTAAAACAAAACACAATGACAGTGAAATAGAGAGCAATTCTTAAATAATTCATTCAGGGCTTGTGATGCAACCTGGATTTACCACATCTACACCCAGAGCTGGGTGAGATATAAGGCTGGACACTTTGGGCTGATAGCATTGGTGAGGTTCGGTGAGCAAACGCAGACCCTTTGAAGTCGTACTGCATGGTACCCATTCCATGGCTCCCAACTCTCCAGGTTTAAGAGAGTCTTACTTCAGCTAAAACATGCATGGGAAACCCAGAGTATAGTCCACTGTGTGATTGGGAAACGTTTTCAAATGCATCTCAGTTTTCATCCCCTTGTACTCGGGTTCACCATTCCAGACGCTTTACTAATACTCTCCCCACTTGGAGAGTCAGTGCCTTTATCCTCCTGTTTGGCACAGTTTGCAATTTCTGCGCAAGATGAACAGGAATAGGGAGAACCAATGAGGGACTAGACATAGTTGTCTGCACGGGCAAATGAAACGCTCATTTCCCACCAGGAAGAGGAATTAACTAAAGGCTCAGTGTGCCCTGCCGGAAACAGATTAGGGCCTGAAGCAATCCTGCGGTTTGGCGGCCAGCTCACATGAAAGCGAGTTGAAGAAAGGACATCAGGGACACTGTATTTCACAAACCTGCAGAGTTATGAATGACAGCTATCGTCCAAAAATGTACTGAAGTAAGTCTTCGAAGAGGACTGGAAAGCGGGGCAGAATTTCAGAAAAACGATTTCAGGGGGTAGACTGGAATTGCACTTAAAGCATAGGATAAGAGGTAGAATGTCGACAATGATGTACTTGGCCAAAATGGGCATATGCGTTTTTTCCTGAATGTATTTAGGAAAACAGGCGTACGCCCTTTTTGGCCAACCAAGCAAGCATGTTAAGGAAATCTGCACTACACTGAAGTCTCTCTGCCCCCTGGTCAAAAGGGCCATCTGAAAAAAGTGTAAAATCCAGAAAAGCAGCACAGGCCATGGAGAAGAGGGAGCCTTGTTATGCTGATGGGTGGGATGTAAATTGCCAACAGCCACTCTTTAGAAGTGTATGTTGTTTCCTCAAACACCTAAAAACAAAGCAACGGAGCCTACGGCATTTCCACTTATGGTCCTCTAGCTTAGGGAAATTAAAATCAAAAACACTCAGCCACCCCAAAATTTTGGACGGCTCTGTTTACAAGAACCTCGTCTACGGTACAAGTTAAATATCCTAGAATGTGAAAAATGGATAAAGAATTTGTGGTACGTACGTACAATGGAATATCACTCACCAATGAAATCAATGTCATCAGGCCCGTCGCGGCATAATGAGTGGATTCAGGTACGATGATTCTAAGTGAAATAAGTCACACAGAAAATGAAACATCATAAGATATCAGTAATACACGGAATGTAAACTTGGCTACACATGAACTAAATTAAAAAACAGAACAGGGTCTCAAATTTAGAAAACCAACTTATGCTTGCTTAAGGGGAAAGGTGAGTTGGGGTGCTGCATAAAACCAGAGATAGAAATTAGCACAGATACCTTTCCATAAGCCAAATATGTAATAATCAAGACATACTCCTTGCTCAACGAAATGGACTCAACACTCCATATTCAAAGCCTAAGAATACACCTGACTAGTAAGGATCTTCAAACCCATGGATTTATATGTCTCCATAAGAGACTCAAATGTGTGTACAGCGGCATGAATGCAGCAGAGAAAATCCGATAAATCCCATTATCAAAATGAATTACAAAAACAAACACAATGACAGTGAAATAGAGAGCAATTCTTAAATAATTCTTTCAGGGCTTGTGCTGCAACCTGGATTTACCACATCTATACCAATAGCTGAGTGAGACATAAGGTTGGACAATTCGGGCTGATAGCATTGTTGAGGTTCGATGAGCCAATGCAGACCCTTTGAAGTCATACTGCATGGTACCCATTCCATGGGCCCCAACTCTTCAGGTTTAAGGGATTCTTCCTTCAGCTAAACGTGCATGGGAAACCCACAGTATGGTGCACCGTGTGACCGGAAAACGTCTTCAAATGCATCTCAGTTTTCGTCCCCTTTTACTCGGGTTAACCATTCCAGACCCTTTACTAACACTCTCCCCACTAGGAGAGTCAGTGCCTTTAACCTCCTGCTTGGCACAGTTTGCAATTTCTGCGCAAGATGAACAAAAATAGGGAGAACCAATGAGAGACTAGCTCTAGGTGTCTGCACGTTCAAATATAACGCTCATTTCCCACCAGGAAGAGGAATTTACCAAAGGATCAGCGTGCTGTCCTGGAACCAGATTAGGGCCTGAAGCAATCCTGCGGGTTAGCGGCCAGCTCACAAGAAAGCAAGTAGAAGAAAGGAGCTCAGGCACACTGTCATTCACAAACTTGCAGAGTTATAAATGACAGCTATGGTCCAAAAATATATTGAAGTAAGTCTACGTAGAGGACTTGAAAGCGGGGCAGAATTGCAGGAAAACATTTTCAGGGGCAGACTGGAATTGCATTTAAAGAATAGGGAAAGAGACAGAAAGTCGACAATGATGCACTTGGTCAAAAAGGTCGTATGCGTTTTTTCCTGAATATATTCAGGAAAAAACGCATACGCGCATTTTGGCCAACCAAGCAAGCGTGTAAAGAAATCTGCACTACAATGAAGCCTCACTGCTCCCCTGTCAAAAGGGACATCTGAAAATAGTGAAAAATCCAGAATCGCAGGACAGGTCATGGAGAACAGGGAGCCTTGTTATGCTGATGGGCGGGATGTAAATTGCCAACAGCCACTCTGGAGAAGTGTATGGTGTTTCCTCAAACACCTAAAAAACTAAGCAACGGAGCCTATGGCACTTCAACTTATGGTTCTATAGCTTAGGGAAATTAAAATCAAAAAGACACAGCCACCCATCAATTTTGGATGGCTCTGCTTACAAGAACCTCGTCTGCGGTACAAGTTAAATATCCGAGAAAGCGAAAAATGGATAAAGAAGTTGTGGTACGTACGTACAATGGAATATCACTCAGCAATGAAATCTGTCATGAGGCGCATTGCGGCATAGTGAGTTTATTCAGGTACGATGATTCTAAGTTAACTAAGTCACACAGAAAAAGAAACACCATAAGATATCTCAAATACACGGACTGTAAACATGGCTGCACATGAACTCAATTACAAAAACAGAAAAGGGTCTCAAATTTAGAAAACCAACTTATGCTTGCTTAAGGGGAAAGGTGAGTTGTGGCGCTGCATAAAACCAGAGATTGAAATTAGCACAGATACCTTTCCATAAGCAAATATGTAATAGTCAGGACCTACTCCTTGCTCCACGAAATGGACTCAACACCGCATATTCAATGCCTAGGAATATACCTGACTAGTAAGAATCTTAAAACCCATGGATTTATATGTCTCCATAAGAGAATCAAGCATGTGTACAGTGGCAAAAATGCAGCAGTGAAAATCCGATAAATCCCATTATCAAAATAAATTACAAACACAAAACTCAATGACAATGAAATAGAGAGCAATTCTTAAATAATTCATTCAGGGCTTGTGATGCAACCTGGATTTACCACATCTACACCCAGAGCTGAGTGAGACATAAGGCTGGACACTTCGGGCTGATAGCATTGGTGACGTTCGGTTAGGAAAGGCAACCCTTTGAAGTCATACTGCATGGTACCCATTCCATGGGTCCCAACTCTCCAGGTTTAAGGGATTCTTCCTTCAGGAAAAACATGCATGGGAAACCCAGAATATGGTCCACCGTGTGACTGGGAAACCTTTTTAAATGCATCTCAGTTTTCGTCCCGTCGTACTCGGTTTAACCATTCCAGACGCTTTACTAACACTCTCTCCACTTGCAGAGTCTGTGCCTTTAACCTCCTGTTTGGCACAGTTTGGAATTTCTGCGCAAGATGAACAGGAATAGGGAGAACCAATGAGAGATTAGCCGTAGGTGTCTGCACGAGCAAATTTAACGCTCATTTCGCACCAGGAGGAGGAATTAGCCAAAGGCTCAGCATGCCATGCCAGAACCAGTTTAGGGCCTGAAGCAATCCTGCGGTTTTGCGGCCAGCTCACAAGAAAGCGAGTTGAAGAAAGGAGCTCAGGGGCACTGTAATTCACAAACCTGCAGAGTTATAAATGACAGCTATTGTCCAAAAATATATTGAAGTAAGGCTGCAAAGAGGACTTGATCGCGGGGCAGAATTCCAGGAATACGATTTCAGGAGGTAGATGGGAAGTCCTCTGAAAGTATAGGAGAAGAGGCAGAACCTCGACAATGATGCACTTGGTCAAAAAGGGCATATGCGTTTCTTTCAGGGCCCTCATTAAAGAGGGTAGGAGGCTCCCAGCATGCTTCAGTGACCAATAGAGGGCCTACGTCGCCAAGGCAACGTGAGCCATCCAGGCAGGAGTGACCTCACATCAGAGGGCCCACCTCACAGAAGGGTAAGGAACCCAGTCAGGATCAGACTCTCACCAGAGTGCCCACATAAGCAAGGGGCTGGGAACCAGGCACGAGTGTCCTCACGCCCGTGGGGCCACATCATCGAAAGTTGAGGTACCCAGCACATGTGGCCTCAAACCAGAGGACCCACATCACCATGGGTCTCGGAGCGAGGCAGGCAGGATTAACCTCAAAACACATGGCCCATTGTATAAAAAAGGTGAGGAATCCAGCAGTTGGAACGTCCCAGCAGGCGGCCCAGATCACCGAGGCTATGGGATCCAGGCAGTGATGAACTCACAACAGAGGGCCCTCATCGTGATACTGTAAGCAACCCAGCCGTTGTGACCTCAGAGCACAAGGCCCACATTCCCATGGGGAAGGGAACCAAGCAGGAGTGTCATCGCACCAGTGGGCACACATCAGAAAATGTGGAGAGCCCTGCAGTTAGGGCTGGACGCCAGAGGGCCCTCATCACTGAGGAGAGGAGGCTCCCAGCAAGCTCCAACTGCTACCAGAGGGCCGACGTCGCCAATGCGGGGTGTGCCAGCCAGGCAGGAGTGACCTCAGAGCAGAGGGCCAACAACACAAAAGTGTGAGGAACCCAAAGAGGATCAGACTCTCACCACAGGGCCCACATCACCAAGGGAATGGAAACCAGGCAGGAGTGTCCTCACACCAGTGGGGCCACATCACCGAAATGTGACGGACCCAGCACACGTGGCCTCAAACTACAGGACACACATCACCAAGGGGCTGGGAGTGAGGCAGGCAGGAGGAGTCTCAAAACAGAGGGCCCATAGAAGGAAAAAGTTGAGGAATCCCGCAGTTGGAAGCTCCCCGCAGGTGGCCAGGAGCAGCGAGGCTATGGGATCCATGCCGGAGTGAACTCACACCAGAGGGCCCTCATCATGAAACTGAGCAACGTAACATTGGGACCTCAGAGCAGAAAGCCCACATTCCCATGGGGTTGGGAACCTGGCAGGAGTGTACTCGCACCACAGGGCACACATCAGAAAATTTTGGGAGCCCAGCAGTTAGGGTCTGACACCAGAGGGCCCTCATTACCGAGGGGAGGAGACTCCCAGCAGGCACCAACTCCCAACTGAGGGCCCATGTCGCCAAGGTGACGTGTGTCAGCCAGGCAGGAGTGACCTCACAGCAGAGGGCCTACCTCACAAAGGGTGAGGAACGCAGCCAGGATAAGACTCTCACCAGAGGGCCCACATCACCAAAGGGATCGGAACAAGGCAGGAGTGTCCTCACACCAGTGTGCCCACATTATAGAAAGGTGAGGAACCCAGCACATGTGGCCTAAACCAGAGGACCCACATTTCCAAGGTGCTCCGAGTGAGGCAGGCAGGAGTAGCCTAACAACACAGGGCCCACAGAATAAAAAATGTGAGGAATCCAGAAGTTGGAACCTCCCAGCAGGTGGCCCAGAGCACGGAGTCTATGGGATCCAGGCCACAGTGATCTCACAGCAGAGGGCCCACATCATGAAACTGTGAGCAACCCAGCCAGTGGGACCTCAGAGCAGAAGGCCCACATCCCCATGGGGATGGGAACCTCGCAGGAGTGTCCTCGCACAACTTAGCACGTATCAGAAAATGTGGGAACCCAGGAGTTATGGCCTGACGCCAGAGGGCCCACATCACGGAGGAGAGGAGGCTACCAGCAGGCTCCAAATGCCACCAGAGGGCCGACGTCACCAAGGCAACGGGAACAAGCCAGGCAGGAGTTACCTCACAGCAGAGGGCCCACCTCACAGAAGTGTGAGGAACCCAAAGAGGATCGGACTCTAACCAGAGCGCGCACATCACCAAGGGGATGGAAACCAGGCAGGAGTGTCCTCACACCAGTGGGGCCACATCAGCGAAAGGTGAGGAACACAGCACATGTGGCCTCAAACAAGGGGACACACATCACGAAAGGGCTGGGAGTGAGGCGTGCAGGAGGAGACTCACAACAGAGGGCCCATAGAATAAAAAAGGTGAGGAACCCCCCAGTTGGAAGCTCCAAACAGGTGGCCCAGAGCACTGAGGCTATGGGATCTATGCCGGAGTGAACTCACAGCAGAGGGCCCACATTCTGACACTGTGAGCAGCCCAGCCGTTGGGACCTCAGAGCAGAAAGCCCACATGCCCATGGGGATGGGACCCTGGCTAGAGTGTACTCGCCTGACAGGGCGCACATCAGAAAATTTTGGGAGCCCATGAGTTAGGGCCTGACGCCATAGGGCCCCCATCACCGAGGGGAGGAGACTCCCAGCAGGCACCAACTCCCAACTGAGGGCCCACAACGACAAGGTGACGTGTGCCAGCCAGGCAGGAGTGACCTCACAGCAGAGGGCCCACCTCACAGAAGTGGGAGGAACCCAGCCAGGATCAGACTCTCACCAGAGGGCCCACATCACCAAGGGGATCAGAACAAGGCAGGAGTGTCCTCACACCAGTGGGGCCACATCATTGAAAGGTGAGGAACCCAGCACACGTGGCCTCAAACCAGAGGACACACATCACCCAGGGGCTGGGAGTGAGGCAGGCAGGAGGAGTCTCAAAACAGAGGGCCCATAGAAGGAAAAAGGTGAGGAATCCCACAGTTGGAACCTCCCCGCAGGTGGCCAGAAGCAGGGAGGCTATGCGATCCATGCGGGAGTGAACTCACACCAGAGGGCCCTCATCATGAAACTGAGCAACGTACCATTGGGACCTCAGAGCAGAAGGCCCACATTCCCATGGGGTTGGGAACCGGGCAGGAGTGTACTCGCACCACAGGGCGCACATCAGAGAATTTTGGGAGCCCAGGAGTTAGGGTCTGACGCCAGAGGGCCCTCATTACTGAGGGGAGGAGACTCCCGGCAGGTACCAACTCCCAACTGAGGGCCCACATCGCCAAGGTGACATGTGCCAGCCAGGCAGGAGTGACCTCACAGCAGAGGGCCCACCTCACAGAAGGGTGAGGAACCCAGCCAGGATCAGACTCTCACCAGAGGGCCCACATCATCAAGGGGATAGGAAGCAGGCAGGAGTGTCCTCACACCAGTGGGGCCACACCATCGAAAGGCGAGGGACCCAGCACACGTGGCCTCAAACCAGAGGAAACACATCACCAAGGGGCTGGGAGAGAGGCAGGCAGGAGGAGTCTCAAAACAGAGGGCCCATAGAAGAAAAAAGGTGAGGAATCCCGCAGTTGGAACATTCCAGCAGGTGGCCAGGAGCAGAGAGGCTATGGGATCCAGGCCGGAGAGAACTCACAGCAGAGGGCCCTCATCATGAAACTCAGCAACCCATGGTTGGGACCTCAGAGCAGAAGGCCCACATTCCCATGGGGTTGGGAACCTGGCAGGAGTGTACTCGAACAACAGGGCGCATATCAGAAAATATTGGGAGCCCAGGGGTTAGGGTCTGACGCCAGAGGGCCCTCATTACCGAGGGGAGGAGACACCCAGCAGGCACCAAATCCCACCAGAGGGCCGACGTCGCCAAGGCGGGGTGTGCCAGCCAGGCAGGAGTGACCTCAGAGAAGAGGGCCCACCTCACAGAAGTGTGAGGAACCCAACCAGGATCAGACTCTCACCGGAGGGCCCACATCACCAAGGGGATGGGAACCAGGCAGGAGTGTCCTCACACCAGTAGGGCCACATCAGCCAAAGGTGAGGAACCCAGCACATGTGGCCTCCAACCAGAGGACACACATCACCAAGGGGCTAGGAGTGAGGCAGGTGTCTGGAGGGGTACATTTAACTCTAATTTCCCACCAGGAAGTGGAATGAACCAAAGTCTCAGAGTGCCGTGCCGGACCCTGATTACGGCCTGAAGCAAACCTGTGGCTCTGTGGCCAGTTTTCAAGGAAACGAGTTAAGAAAGGAAATCACGGTCACTGTAATTCACAAACCTGCAGAGTTATAAATGACAGCTATTGGCAAAAATATATTGAAGTAATTCTGCAAAGAGGACTTGAAAACGAGGCAGAATTGCAGGAATCATATTTCAGGGGGTAGATTGGAATTGCATTTAAAGCATGTGAAAAGCGGCAGATCTTTGACAGTGATGCACTTAGACAAAAGTGCGTAAACATTGTTTCCTGAATATATTCAGGAAAAAACACATATGCCCTTTTTGGCCAACCAAGCACTCTAGCAATGGAAATCCGCACTACAATGAAGTCTCATTTCCCATTCGTCAAAAGGGCCATCTGAAAAAAGTGTAAAAACCAGAAACACAGGACAGGCCATGGAGAACAGGGAGCCTTGTTATGCTGATGGGCGGGATGTAAATTGCCAACAGACACTCTGGAGATGTTTATGGTGTATCCTGAAACATCTGAAAAACAAAGCTACAGACCCTAGGGCACTTCCACTTTCGGCCCTATAGCTTAGGAAAATTAAAATCAACAAGACACAGCCAACACAAAATTTTGAGCTGCTGTGTTTACAAGAACCTTGAGTCCAGTACAAATTAAATATCCCAGAAAGAAAAAAAATGGATAAAGGAGTTGTGCTACTTACGTACAACGGAATATCACTCAGCAATGAAATCAATGTCATCAGGCCTGTAGCAGCAAATTGAGTGGATTTAAGTATGATGATTCTAAGAGAAATAGGTCACACAGAGAAAGATAATTATCATAAGATATCACTAATAGAGAGAGTGTAAACTTGGCTACACATAAACTGAATTCCAAAACCGAACAGAGTCTCACATTTAGATAAAAACTTATGCTTGCTTAAGGGGAAAGTTGAGTTGCGGTGCTGTATAAAACCAGAGATTGAAATTAGCACACATACCGTTCCATAAGCCAAATATGTAATAGACAAGACCTACTCTTTGCTCAACGAAATAGACTCATCCATGGTGTATCACCTCACACCTGTTAGAATGGGCATCATCAGAAAATCTACAAACAACAAATGCTGGAAAGGGTGTGGAGATAAGGAACCCTCTTCCACTATTGTTGGGAATGAAAATTGATACAGTCACTGTGGAGAACATTATGGAGTTTCTTATAAAACTAAGAATAGAATTACCATATGATACAGCCATCCCACTACTGGGCATATACCCAGACAAAACCATAAATCGAAAAGAGACATTCACCGCAATGTTCATTGCATCACTATTTACAATATCCAGGTAATGGAAGCAACCTAAATGCCCACAGACAGACGAATGCATAAAGATGTGGTACATATATAAAATGGAATATTACTAAGCCATAAAAAGGAATGAAATTGGGTCATTTGTAGAGACGTTGATGGATCTAGAGACTGTCATACAGAGTGAAGTAAGTTAGAAATAGAAAAACAAATCTTGTCTATTAATGCATATATGTGGAACCTAGAAAAATTGTACAGATGAACCGTTTTGCAAGGCAGAAATAGAGCAACAGATGTAGACAACAAACGTATGGACACCAAGGGGGGAAAGCTGTTGGGGGGTGGTGGTGGGAGGAGTTGAGAGATTGGGATTGGTATGTATACATTTATATGTATAAAATAGATAACCAAAAAGAACCTGCTGTATAAAAAATAAAATAAAATTCAAAATTAAAAAAAATAAAATTAAAAAAAGTAAAACAGAAAAAATATTCTGCCCTTCACATACATGTATTTATATGAATAAATTATTTCCATGCATATATCTGTAAATACAGAAAAGAGGAATAAATTCTACCTTGAACCAAAAACGAAAAAAAGAAAAAGAAAAACAGAACCCACCAGTTACACAGAGGAAATCCCTATCAGGGCAATTGCTCCAGTTGTAAACAATTCTGAAGTTGGTCAGTGGTGGGGAATCATCTCCCATTCAGCCAGCAGGCCCCACGCAACAAGCGTCCTCATTGCAAAGCTGGGGGACCGTGCCGAGGCATCTGTGAGTAAACGTGGGCCGAGCCCCAGGCCAGCTGCTGCTGAAATGTTCCCACCCTTCCCAGGTAAAACACCTGAATATGTACAAGGACTTGAAAGCCTAGAGGAAGGGCCATGGAGCCACACGAGCGACAGCATGCCGGCCGACTTGATGCCTGTAGGCCAGCCAGGATGGCCCTGGCCCTGGGTGCTCTTCTGGAAGCTTTCCATTTCCCTGCCTGAGATACCCCTCCTGTCCCGGCCCCCACTGCTTTCTTCCTTCCTCACCTCTGCCCAGGGAGGAATTCCAGCGGCAGGTATGGGTGACACATCCTCTTCTTTAGCAGGTGGCATCTTGGCAACTGCTGCAGAAAGTCCAGCAGAGCCCCACTCACACTGAGCCACCCACAAAGCCGTGGCCTCTCACTCCCTCCCACCAACCCAGCCCCGAGACTGTTGACAGGGCAGAGAAAATGGCGTCAGGCACAGCTGCAGGGGCTCTTGCTGCCTGGAGTGGTGTTTATATCGATCTCAACCCAGGCACACCTGGGGAGATCTGGCCGGCACGGTCAGGCTGCCCAGGTCAGCCTATCATCACCCCTCAGGGTCTCACAGTTACAGAAAATGGAACTTGCTGAATCGGCCAGGTCCAAGGAACAGGTGTGGGCTCTTGAGAGTCAGGATAGACAAGGGGCTGTAGCTCTGGCTTGTTTTCTAATCATTTTATCTGGCCCATGAGTGGGAGACAACTTCAAGAAAACCCTCTCCTAATGAGAGGAACCCAGGAGTCAGGGAGAGGAGGGGTGGGTGGTGGGTTTAGACAGAGGCCTGGTGCCCCGGGTGCAGTGGAAGCCTCTGGAAGACCAGGTGGAGGGAGGCCGCACAGAGTGATCCCCAAGGTCACAGACCTTTTGGAGCTGCTGTTTGTTAGTTCAAGTACTGCTCTGAGTTGCTCTGTGTCAGATCTGAGCGACAGGTGAGCTGGGAGTGCTTTGCAATGTGCACTATGTGCACGGTTCCTGTTTGCCCAGACTTGCCACGGTACCTGCAAGGGTAGCTCTGTATCCTGGGAGGGGCCTGACCACGAGAACCCCATGGGCTGCAGGGTACCTGCCCAGGGAACACCATATCCTGGGAGGGGCCTGACCACGAGGGCCCTGTGTCCTGGGGTGGGGGTGGGGTACCTGCCTGGGTAAGCTCCATATCCTGGGATTGGCCTGACCTTGAGAGCCCCATGGGCTGCAGCAGTCAAGGTAACGGATGTCAGGAGAGTCAGTGAAGCCACCGAGGATATACCTCCAGTAGTTCCTAAATCCTATACCCTGCTGGTCATTCTACCAACAACCAGGACTTGGTATTCTGTAATAGTCTTCAATGATGCCTTCTTTTACACTTTTTTCACATGGCCCGTTTGACCGGGGGGCAGTGAGGCTTCATTGTAGTGCAGATTTCCTTTACACGCTTGCTTGGTTGGCCAAAAAGTGCATATGTGTTTTTTCCTGAATATAGTCAGGAAAAAACCCATATGCACTTTTTGGCCAAGTGCATCATTGTCGACATTCTGCCTCTTTTCCTATGCTTTAAGTGCAATTCCAGTCTACCCGCTGAAATCGTTTTCCTGAAATTCTGCACCGCTTTAAAGCCCTCTTCACAGACTTACTTGAATATATTTTTGGACGATAGCTATCATTCATAACTCTGCAGGTTTGTGGACTACAGTCCACTTGAGCTCTTTTCTTCAACACGCTTTCTTGTGAGCTGACCGCAAAACTGCAGGATTGCTTCAGGCCCTAATCTGTTTCTGGCAGGGCATGCTGAGCCTTTGGTTAATTCCTCTTCCTGGTGGGAAATGAGCGTTCCATTTGCCCGTGCAGACACCTACAGCTAGTCTCTCATTGGTTCTCCCTATTCCTATTCATCTTGCGCAGAAATTGCAAACTGTGCCAAACAGGAGGTTAAAGGCACAGACTCTCCAAGAGGGAGAGTGTTGGTAAAGCGTCTGGAATGGCGAACCCGAGTACCAGGGGACGAAAACTGCGATGCATTTGAAAACGTTTCCCAATGACATGGTGGACCGTACTCTGCGTTTCCCATGCATGTTTTAGCTGAAGGAAGAATCCCTTAAACCTGGAGAGTTGAGACCCATGGAATGGGTACCATGCAGTATGTCTTCAAAGGGTCTGCATTTGCTCACCGAACCTCACCAATGCCATCAGCCCGAAGAGTCCAGCCTTATGTCTCACCCTAACCCTTACTCGAAGCCTTGCCCTAATCCGTCCCGTAATCCTAACCCATACGCAAACACTAACCCGTATCCTAACACGTACGCTCATCCTAAACAGTTGTCGTACCCTAACCTGTACCCTAAACCGTCCCTATCCCCTAACCCTAACAAACCATAACCCTAACACTTACCCAAAGCCTTACCCTAAACCGTCCCCTAATCCTAACCCGTACGTTAACACTAACTCATACCCTAACATGTACGCTCACCCTAAACCATTGTCGTACCCTAACCTGTACCCTAAACTGTCCCCGTCCCCTAAACATAACACTAACCCTAACCCTAAACCTAACCCTTACCCGAAGCCTTACCGTAACCCGTCCCCTAAAACTAACCTGGGCGCTAACACTAACCCATACCCTAACACGTACACTCACCCTAAACCGTTGGCGAACCCTAACCTGTACCCTAAACTGTCCCCATCCCTGTCCTCTAACACTAACCCTAACCCTTACCCGAAGCGTCACCCTAATCCGTCCCATAATCCTAAACCGTACGCTAAAACTAACCCGTGCCCTACCACATACGCTCACCTGAAAACGTTGTCGTACCCTAACCTGTACCCTAAACCGTCACCGTCCCCTAATCCTAACCCTAACCCTTACCCAAAGCCTTACCCTAACCGTCGCCTAATCCTAACCCGTACGCTAACACTAACTGTACCCTAACACATATGCTGACCCTAAACCGTTGTCGTACCCTAACCTGTACCCTAAACAATCCCCGTCCCCTAACCCTAACCCTAACCCTAACCCTAACCATTAAGCGAAGCCTTACCCTAACCCGTCCCTAATCCTAACCCGTACGCTAACACTAACACGTACCCTAACACATACGCTCACACTAAACCCTTGTTGTACCCTAACCTGTACCCTAAACCGTCCCCGTACCTTACCCTAACCCTAACCCTAAACCTTACCTGAAGCCTTGCCCTAACCTGTCCCCTAATCCTAACATGGACGCTAACACTAACCCGTACCCTAACATGTACGCTCACCCTAAACCGTTTGTCGTACCCTAACCTGTACCCTAAACCGTCACCGTCCCCTAACCCTAACCCTAACCCTAACACTTACACGAAGCCTTACACTAACCCGTCCCCTAATCCTAACCCGTGCGCTAACAATAACCCGTACCCTAACACGTACACTCACGCTAAACCGTTGTCTTACCCTAACCTCTACCCTAAACCGTCACTGTCCCCTAACACTAACCCTAATCCTAACCCTTAACCGAAGCCTTACCCTAACCTGTCCCCTTATCCTAACCAGTACACTAACACTAACCCGTAACCTAACACGTACGCTCACCCTAAACCGTTGTCGTACCCTAACCTGTACCCTAAACCGTCCCCGTCCCCTAACCCTAAACCTAACCTTAACGCTAATCCTAAACCTTACCCGAAGCCTTACCCTAAACCGTTCCCTAATCCTAACCCGTATGCTAAAACTAACCCGTACCCCAACACGTACGCTCACACTAAACCGTTGTTGTACCCTAACCTGTATCCTAAACCGTCCCTGTCACCGTCCCCTAACACTAACCCTAACCCTAACCCTAACCCTTAGCCGAAGCCTTACCCTAACCCGTCCCCTAATCCTAACCCGTAGGCTAACACTAACCCGTACCCTAACACGTACGCTCACCCTAAACCGTTGTTGTACACTAACCTGTACCCTAAACCGTCCCCGTCACCTAACACTAACCCTAACCCTAACCCTAACCCTAACCCTTACCTGAAGCCTTACCCTAAACCGTTCCCTAATCCTAACCCGTACGCTAACACTAACCCGTGCCCTAACATGTACAGTCATCCTAAACCGTTGTCGTACGCTAACCTGTATCCTGAACCGTCCCCGTCCCCGTCCCCTAACCCTAACCCTAAACCTAACCCTAACCCTTACCCGAAACCTTACTCTAAACTGTCCCATAATCCTAACCCGTACGCTAACACTAATCCATACCGTAACACGTATGCTCACCCTAAACCGTTGTCGTACCCTAACCTGTACCCTAAACCGTCCCCATCCCCAAACCCTAACCCTAAACCTAACCCTAACCCTAAACCTTACCTTAAGCCTTACGCTAACCCGTCCCCTAATCCGAACACGTACGCTAACCATAACCCGTACCCTAACACGTACGCTCACACTAAACCGTTGTCGTACCCTAACCTGTACCCTAAACCGTCCCCGTCCCCTAACCCTAACCCTAAACCTAAGCCTAACCCTTAACCGAAGCCTTACCCTAACCCGTCCCCTAATCCGAACCCGTATGCTAACACTAACCCGTACTCTAATACGTACACTCACCCTAAACCGTTTTCGTATGCTAACCTGTACCCTAAACCGTCCCCGTCCCCGTCCCCTAACCCTAACGCTAACCCTAACACTAACCCTTACCCGAAGCCTTACACTAACCCGTCCCCTAATCCTAACCCGTACGCTAACACTAAAACGTGCGCTACCACGTACGCTCACCATAAACTGTTGTCGTACACTAAAGTGTACCCTAAACCGTCCTCTTCCCCGTTCCCTAAACCTAAACCTAACCCTAACAATGACCCTTACCTGAAGCCTTACCCTAACCCATCCCATAATCCTAACCCGTACACTAACACTAACCCGTACCCAAACACGTACGCTCACCCTAAACCGTTGTCGTACCCTAACCTGTACCCTAAACCGTCCCCGTCCCCTAACCCTAACCCTAACCCTAACCCCAACCCGAAAACTTATCCGAAGCCTTACCCTAACCCATCCCTTATTCCTAACCCGTACGCTAACACTAACCCGTACCCTAACACTAACCCGTACCCTAACACGTACGCTCAACCTAAACCGTTGTGTACCATAACCTGTACCCTAAACCATCCCCGTACACTACCCCTAACCCTAACCTAAACCTAGCCCTTACTCGAAGCCTTACCCTAATCCGTCCCCTAATCCTAACCCATACGCTAACACTAAATGATACCCTAACACGTACGCTCACCCTAAACCGTTGTTGTACCCTAAACTGTACCCTAAACCGTTCCCGTCCCCGTCCCCCAACCGTAAACCTAACCCTAAACCTAATCCTTACCCGAAGCCTTACCCTAACCCGTCCCCTAATCCTAACCGTACGCTAACACTAACCCGTACCCTAACACGTACGCTCACCCTAAACAGTTGTCGTACCCTAACCTGTACCCTAAACCGTCCCCGTCACCTAACCCGAACCCTAACCCTAGCCCTAACTCTAACCCTTACCCGAAGTCTTACACTAACCCGTCCCCTAATCCTAACCCATACGCTAACACTAAACTGTACCCAAACACGTACGCTCAACCTAAACCGTTGTCGTACCCTAACCTGTACCATAAAGCGTCTCCGTCCCCTAACCCTAACCATAACCCTAACCCTAACACTTACTCGAAGCCTTATCCTAACCTGTCCACTAATCCGAACCCGTACGCTAACACTAACCCGTACCCTAACACGTACGCTCACCCTAAACCGTTGTGTAACCTAACCTGTACCCTAAACCGTCCCCGTCCCCTAACCCTAACCCTAACCTTAATCCTAACCCTTACCCGAAGCCTTACCACAACCCGTCCCCTAATCCTAACCCGTACGCTAATACTAACACGTACCCTAACACGTACGCTCACTCTAAACCGTTGTCGTACCCTAACCTGTACCCTAAAGCATCTCCGTCCCCGTCCCCTAACCCTAATCCTAACCCTAAACCTTACCCAAAGCAGTACCCTAACCCGTCCCCTAATCCTAACCCGTACGGTAACACTAACCCGTAGCCTAACACGTACGCTCAACCTAAACCGTTGTGTACCCTAACCTGTACATTAAACCATCCCCGTACACTAACCCTAACGCTAACCCTAAACCTAACGCTTACCGGAAGCCTTACCCTAACCCGTCCCCTAATCCTAAACCGTACGCTAACACTAAACCGTACCCTAACACGTACGCACACCCTAAACCGTTGTTGTACCCTAACGTGTACCCTAAACCGTTCCCGTCCCGTCCCCTAACCCTAAACCTAACCCTAAACCTAACCCTTACCCGAAGCCTTACCCTAACCCGTCACCTAATCCTAACCCGTAGGCTAACACTAACCCGTACCCTAACACGTACGCTCACCCTAAACCGTTGTCGAACCATAATCTGTACCCTAAACCGTCCCCCTCACCTAACCCTAACCCTAACCCTAACCCTAATTCTAACCCTTACCCGAAGCCTTACACTAAACCGTCACCTAATCCTAACCTGTACGCAAACACTAAACCGTACCCTAACACGTACGCTCACCCGAAACATTTGTCGTACACTAACCTGTACCCTAAACCGTCTCCGTCCCCCTCACCCTAACCCTAACCCTAACCCTAACCCTTACCCGAAGCCTTACCCTAAACCGTCCCCTAATCCGAACCCGTATGCTAACACTAACCCGTGCCCTAACACGTACACTCAACCTGAACAGTTGTCGTACCCTAAACTGTACCCTAAACCGTCCCCATTCCGTAACCCTAACCCTAACCCTAAACCTAACCATAAAACTTACCCAAAGCCTTACACTAACCCGTTCCCTAATCCAAATCCATACGCTAACACTAACCCGTACCCTAATACATGCGCTCACCCTAAACCGTTGTCGTACCCTAAACTGTACCCTAAAAAGTCACTGTCCCCTAATTCTAACCCTAACGCTAACCCTAACACTTACCCGAAGCCTTACACTAACCCGTCCCCTAATCCTAACCCGTACGCTAACACTAACCCATACCCTAACATGTACGCTCACCCTAATCCATTGTCGTACCCTAACCTGTACCCTAAACCGTCCCCGTCCCCTAACCCTAACACTAAACCTAATCATTACCCGAAGCCTTACCCTAACCTGTCCCCTAATCCTAACCCGTACGCTAACGCTAACCAGTACCCTAACACGTACCCTCACTCTAAACCGTTGTCGTACCCTAACCTGTACCCTAAAACGTCCCCATCCCCTAACCCTAAACCTAACCCTTACCCGAAGCCTTCCCCTAACCCGTCCCCTAATCCTAACCCGTACGCTAACACTAACCCATACCCTAACACGTATGCTCACCCTAAACCGTTGTCGTACCCTAACCTCTACCCTAAACCGTCCCCGTCCCCTAACCCTAACCCTAAACCTAACCCTAAACCTAACCCTTACCCGAAGCCTTACCCTAACCCGTCCCCTAATCCTAACCTGTACGCTAACACTAACCCGTACACTAACAAGTACACTCACCCTAAAACGTTGTCATACCCTAATCTGTACCCTAAACCGTCCCCTAACCCTAACCCTAAACCTAACCCTTACCCGAAGCCTTACCCTAACCCGTCCTCTAATTCTAAACCGTACGCTAACAGTAAACCGTGCCCTAACACGTACGCTCACCCTAAACCGTTGTCGTACCCTAACCTCTACCCTAAACCGTCCCCGTCCCCTAAACCTAACCCTAACCCTAACCCTAACCCTTAACCGGAGCCTTACACTAACCCGTCCCGTAATACTCAGCCGTACGCTAACTCTAACCCATACCCTAACACGTACGCTCACCCTAAACCGTTGTCGTACCCTAACCTGTATCCTAAACCATCCCCGTCCCCTAACCCTATCCCTAACACTAACCCTAACCCTTACCCGAATCCTTACCCTAACACGTCCCCTAATCTAAACTGTACGCTAACACTAACCCGTACCCTAACACGTACGCTCACCCTAACCATTGTCGTACCCTAACCTGTACCCTAAATCGTGCCCATCCCCTAACCCTTACCCGAAGCCTAACCCTAACTGTAAACCTTACCCGAAGCCTTACACTAACCCGTCACCTAAAACTAACCGTATGCTAACACTAATCCGTGCCCTAACACGTACGCTCACCCTAAAGCGTTGTCGTGCACTAACCTGTACCCTAAACTGTCCCCGTCCCCTAACACTAGCCCTAAACCTAACCCTAACACTAACCCTAAACCTTACCCGAAGCCTTACCCTATCCCGTCCGCTAATCCTAACCCGTACCCTAACACTAACCCGTACCCTAACACGTACGCTCACCCAAAACCGTTGTCGTACCCTAACCTGTACCCTAAACCGTCCCTGTCCCCTGACCCTAACCCTAACCCTAACCCTTACCTGAAGCCTTACACTAACCCGTCCCCTGAACGTAACCTGTACGCTAACACTAACCAGTACCCTAACACGTATGCTCACCCTAAACCTTTGTCGTACATTAACCTGTACCCTAAATCGTCCTTGTCCCCTAACCCTAACCCTAACCCTAACCCTAACCCTTACCCTAAGCCTTACCCTAACTCGTCCCCTAAACCTAACCCGTACGCTAACACTAACCCCTACCCTAACACGTACGCTCACCCTAAACCGGTTTCGAGCCTAACCTGTACCCCAAACCGTCCCTGTCCCCTAAACCTAACCCTAACCCTAACCCTAATCCTAACCCTTACCGGAAGCCTTACCCTAAACCGTTCCCTAATACTAACCCGTATGCTAACACTAACCCGTACCATAACACCTATGCTCACCCTAAACCGTTGTCGTAACCTAACCTGTACCCTAAACCGTCCCTGTCCCCGTCCCCTAACACTAACCCTAACCTTAACCCTAACACTTACCCGAAGCTTTACCCTAACCCGTCACCTAATCCTAACCCGTACGCTAACACTAAACTGTACCCTAACCCGTACGCTCACCCTAAAACGTTGTTTTACCCTAACCTGTACCCTAAACCATCCCCGTCACCTAAGCCTAACCCGAATCCTAACCCTAACCCTAACCCTTACCCAAAGCCTTACCCTAACCCGTCCCCTAATCCTAACGTGTACGCTAACACTAACCCGTACCCTAACACGTACGCTCACCCTAAACCGTTGTCATACGCTAACCTGTACCCTAAAACTTCCCCGTCCCCTAACCCTAACCTTAACCATAACCCGAACCCTAACGCTTACCAGAAGCCTTACCCTAACCCGTCCCTAATCCTAACCCGTACGCTAACACTAACCCGTACCCTAACACATACGCTCAACCTAAACCTTTGTCGTACCCTAACCTGTACCCTAAACAATCCCTGTCCCCTAACCATAACCCTAACCCTACCTCTAAACCTAAACCTTACCCGAAGCCTTACCCTAACCCGTCCCCTAATCCTAACCCGTTAGCTAACACTAACTTGTACACTGACATGTACGCTCACCCTAAACCGCTGTCGTACCCTAACCTGTACCCTAAACCATCCCGGTCGCCTAACCCTAAACCTAACCCTAACCCTAACCCTAACCCTTACCCGAAGCCTTACCCTAACACGTCCCATAATCGTATCCCGTACGCTAACACTAACCCGTGCCCTAACACATACTCTCACACTAAACCGTTGTTGTAACCTAACCTGTACCCTAAACTGTCCCCTTCCCCTAATCCCTAACCCTAACCCTAATCCTAACCCTTACCCGAAGCCTTACCCTAACCTGCCCCCTAATCCTAACCCGTACGCTAACTCTAACCCGTACCGTAACACGTACGCTCACGCTAAATCGTTGTCATACACTAACCTGTACCCTAAACCGTCCGCGTCCCCGTCCTCTAAACCTAACCCTAACCCTAACCCTAACCCTTACCCGAAGCCTTACCCTAAACCGTCCCCTAATCCTAACCCATACGCTAACACTAACCCGTACCCTAACACTTACGCTCACCCTAAACCGTTGTTGTGCACTAACCTGTACCGTACACCGTCCTTTTCCCCGAACCCTAACCCTAACCCTAACCCTAACACTAACGCTTACCCGAAGCCTTACCCTAACCCGTCCCCTAATCCGAACCCGTAAGCTAACAATAATCCGTACACTAACACGTACGCTCACCCTAAATCTTTGTCGTACCCTAATCTGTACCCTAAACCGTCCACATCCCCTAACCCTAACCCTAAACCTAACCCTAACTCTAAACCTTACCTGAAGCCTTACCCTAAACCGTCCCCTAAACCGAACCCGTACCCTAACAATAACCCGTACACTAACACGTACGCTCACCCTAAACGGTTGTCGTACCATAACCTGTACCCTAAACCGTCCCCGTCCCCGTCCCCTAACCCTAACCATAAGCCTAACCCTTACCCGAAGCCTTACCCTAACCCATCCCCTAATCCGAACCGTACGCTAACACTAACCCGTACCCTAACCGTACACTCACCCTAAACAGTTGTCGTACGCTAACCTGTATTCTAAACTGTCCCCGTCCCCGTCCCCTTACCCTAAACCTAACCCTAACACTAACCCTTACCCGAAGCCTTA
Organism: Delphinapterus leucas; assembly: GCF_059928025.1. NCBI lineage: Eukaryota > Metazoa > Chordata > Mammalia > Artiodactyla > Monodontidae > Delphinapterus > Delphinapterus leucas. The sequence continues at coordinate 9,435,626 of NW_028322232.1, read as the reverse complement.
CCCTAAACCGTTCCATAATCCTAACCCGTACGCTAACACTAAACCATGCGCTACCACGTAGGCTCAGCCTAAACTGTTGTCATACACTAACCTGTACCCTAAACCGTACCCGTCCCCGTCCCCGTCCCCTAACCCTAACCCTAACCCTTACCCAAAGCCTTACCCTAACCCGTCCCCTAATCATAAACCGTAGGCTAACACTAACCCGTACCCTAACACGCACACTCACCCTAAACCGTTTGCGTACACTAACCTGTACCCTAAACCGTCCCCGTCCCCTAAACCTAACCCTAACCCTAACCCAAACCCTTACCCAAAGCCTTACCCTAAACGGTCCCCTAATCCTAACCCGTACGCTAACACTAACAAGTACCCAAACACGTACGCTCACCATAAACCGTTGTCGTACCCTAACCTGTACCCTAAACTCTCCCCGTCCCCGTCCCCTAAACTTAACCCTAACCCTAACCCTTACCCAAAGCCTTACACTAACCCCTCCCCTAATCCTAACCCGTACGCTAACACTAAACCATACCCTAACACGTACACTCACCCTAAATCGTTGTTGTACACTAACCTGTACCCTAAACCGTCCCCGTCCCCGTCCCCTAACCCTAAACCTAACCGTAAACTTAACCCTTACCCGAAGCCTTACCCTAACACGTCCCCTAATCATAACCCGTACGCTAACACTAACCCGTACCCTAACACGTATGCTCACCCGAAACCGTTGTCGTAACCTAACCTGTACCCTAAACCATCCCCGTCCCCTAACCCTAAGCCTAAACCTAACCCTAACCCTAACCCTTACCCGAAGCCTTACCCTAACCCGTCATCTAATCCTAACCCGTACGCTAACACTAACCCGTACCCTAACACGTACGCTCACCCTAAACCGTTATCTTACCCTATCCTGTACACTAAACTGTCCCCATCCCCTAACCCTAACCCTAACCCTCACCCTAACCCTTACCCAAAGCCTTACGCTAACCCGTCCCCTAATCCTAACCTGTACGCTAACACTAACCCGTACCCTAATACGTGCGCTCACCCTAAACCGTTGTCATACCCTAAACTGTACCCTAAACAGTCCCCGTGCCCTAACCCTAACCCTAACCCTAACCCAAACACTTACCCGAAGCCTTACCCTAACCCGTCCCCTAATGCTAATCCGTACGCTAACACTAACCCCTACCCTAACACATATGCTCACCCTAAACCGTTGTCGTACGCTTACATGTACACTAAACCGTCCCCGTCCCCTAACCCTAACCCTAACCATGACCCTAACCATTACCCGAAGCCTTACCCTAAACCGTCCCCTAATACTAACCCGTATGCTAACACTAACCCATACCCTAACACGTAAGATCACCATAATCAATTGTCGTACCATAACCTGTACCCTAAACTGTCCCCGTCCCCTAACCCTATCACTAACCCTAATCCTAACCCTTACCCGAAGCCTTAACCTAACCCCTCTCCTACTCTAACATGTACGCTAACACTAACCCATACCCTAACACGTACGCTCACCCTGAACCGTTGTCGTACCCTAACCTGTACCCTAAACCGTCCCCGTGCCCTAACCCTAACCCTAACGCTAACCCTAACTCTAACACTTACCTGAAGCCTTACCCTAACCCGTCCCGTAATCCTAACCCGTACGCTAACACTAACCCGTACCCTAACACGTACGCTCACCCTAAAACCTTGTCGTACCCTAACCTGTACCCTAAATCGTCCCTGTCCCCTAACCCTAACCCTAACCCTAACCTTAAACCTTACCCGAAGCCTTACCCAAACCGGTCCCCTAAACCTAACCCGCACGCTAACACTAACCCGTGCCCTAACACGTACGCTCACCCGAAACATTTGTCGTACACTAAGCTGTACCCTAAACCGTCCCCATTACCTAACACTAACCCGAACCCTAACCATAACCCTAAACCTTACCCGAAGCCTTACCCTAACCCGTCCCCTAATCCTAACCGTACGCTAACACTAATCCGTGCCCTAACACGTACGCTCACCCTAAAGCGTTGTCGTACCCTAACCTGTACCCTAAACCGTTCCTGTCCCTGTACCCTAACCCTAACCCTAACCCAAACCCTAACCCTTACCCGAAGCCTTACACTAACCCATCCCATAATCCTAAACGCTACGCTAACACTAACCCGTGCCCTAACACGTACACTCACCCTAAACCGTTGTCGTACATTAACCTGTACCCTAAATCGTCCCTGTCCCCTAACCCTAACCCTAACCCTAATCCTTACCCGAAGCCTTACCCTAACTCGTCCCCTAATTCTAACCCGTATGCTAACACTAACCTGTATCCTAACACATACGCTCACCCTAAAACTTTGTCGTACACTAAGCTGTACCCTAAATCGTCCCCGTCCCCTAACCCTAAACCTAACCCTTACACAAAGCCTTACCCTAACCCGTCCCCTAATCCTAACCCGTACGCTAACACTAACCCGTAACCTAACCCGTATGCTCAACCTAAACCGTTCTCGTACACTAACCTGTACCCTAAACCGTCCCGTCCCCGTCCCCTAACCCTAGCCCTTACCCGAAACCTTACCCTAACATGTCCCCTATTCCTAACCCGTACGCTAACACTATCCCGTACCCTTACACGTACGCTCACCTTAAAACGTTGTCGTACACTAACCTGTAACCTAAACCGTCTCCGTCCCCTAACCCTAACCCTAACCCTAACCCTAACCCATACCCGGAGCCTTACCCTAACCTGTCCCCTAATCCTAACCCGTACGCTAACACTAGCCCTTGCCCTAAAACGTACGCTCACCCTAAACCGTTGTCGTACCCTAACCTGTACCCTAAACCGTCCCTCTACCCTAACCCTAACCCTTATCCTAACCCTAAAGCTTACCCAAAGCCTTACCCTAACCCTTCCCATAATCCTAACCCGTACGCTAACACTAACCCGTACCCTAACATGTACGCTCTCCCTAAACTGTTGTCGTACACTAAACTGTACCCTAAACCGTCCCTGTCCCTGACCATTAACCCTAACCATAACCCTAACCCTAACCCTTACCCGACGCCTTACCCTAACCCGTCCCATAATCCTAACCCGTACGCTAACACTAACCCGTACCCTAACATGTACACTCACCCTAAACTGTTCTCGTACACTAACCTGTACCCTAAACCGTCCCTGTCCCCGACCCTTAACCCTAACCCTAACCCTAACCCTAACCCTTACCTGACGCCTTACCCTAACCCGTCCCCAAATCCTAACCCGTACGCTAACACTAACCCGTACCCTAACACGCACGCTCACCCTAAACCGTTGTCGTACCCTAACATGTACCCTAAACCGTCCCCATCCCCTAAACCTAAACCTAACCCTTACCCGAAGCCTTACCATAACCCGTCCTCTAATCCTAACCCATACGCTAACAGTAAACAGTGCCCTAACATGTACGCTGAACCTAAACCATTGTCCTACCCTAACCTGTACCCTAAACCGTCCCCCTCCCCTAACCCTAACCCTAACCCTAACCCTAACCCTTACACCAAGCCTTACACTAACCCGTGCCCTAATCCTAACCCGTACGCTAACACTAACCCATACCCTAACACGTACGCTGACCCTAAACCGCTGTCGTACACTAACCTGTACCCTAAACCGTCCCCGTCCCCATCCCCGTCCCCTAACCCTAACCCTAAACCTAACCCTTACCCGAAGCCTTACCCTAACCCGTCCCCTAATCCTAACCCGTAAGCTAACACTAACCCGTGCCCTAAAACGTACGCACACCCTAAAGTGTGGTTGTACCCTAACCAGTACACTAAACCGTCCCCGTCCCCGTTCCCTAACCCTAACCCTAACCCAAACCCTAAGCCTTACCCGAAGCCTTACCCTAACCCGTCTCATAATCCTAAACGATACGCTAAAACTAACCCATGCCCTAACACATACGCTCACCCTAAACCGTTGTCGTACCCTAACCTGTACCCTAAGCCGTCCCCGTCCCCTAACCCTAACCCTAATCCTTACCCGAAGCCTTACACTAACCCGTCCCCTAATCCTAACCCATACGCTAACTCTAACCCGTATCCTAACACGTACGCTCACCCTAAACCATTCTCATACACTAACCTGTACCCTAAACCATCCCCGTCAACTAACCTTAACCCTAACCCTTACCCGAAGCCTTACCATAACCCGTCCTCTAATCCTAACCCCTACGCTAACAGTAAACTGTGCCCTAAAATGTACGCTCAACCTAAACCATTGTCCTACCCTAACTTGTACCCTAAACCGTCCCCGTCCCCTAACCCTAACCCTAAACCTAGCCCTAAACCTAAACCTTACCCCGAGCCTTACCCTAACCCGACCCTTAATCCTAACCCGTACGCTAACACTAACCCATACCCTAACACGCACGCTCACCCTAAATCTTTGTCGTACCCTAACATGTACCCTAAACCGTCCCCGTCCCCTAACCCTAACCCTAACCCTAACCCTAACACTTACCCGAAGCATTACACTAACCCGTCCCCTAATCCTAATCCGTACGCTAACACTAACCCTTGTCCTAACACGTACCCTCACCCTAAACGGTTGTTGTACCCTAACCTGTACCCTAAACCGTCACCGTCCCCTAGCCGTAACCCTAACCCTAACCCTTACGCGAAGCCTTACCCTAACCCGTCCCCAATCCTAACCTGTACACTAACACTAACAAGTACCATAACACATACGCTCACCCTAAACTGTTGTCGTACACTAACCTGTAACCTAAACCGTCCCCGTCCCCTAACCCTAACCCTAACCCTAACCCTAACCCTAACCCTTACCCGAAGCCTTACCCTAATCTGTCCCCTAATCCTAACCCGTATGCTAACACTAACCCTTGCCCTAACACGTACACTCACCCTAAACCATTGTCGTACCCTAACCTGTACCCTGAACCGTCCCTGTACCCTAACCCTAACCCTAACTCTAACCCTAAACCTAAACCTAACACTTACCCGAAGCCTTACCCTAACCCGTCCCATAATCCTAACCCGTACGCTAACACTAACCCGTTCCCTAACACGTACGCTCACCCTAAACCGTTGACGTACCCTAACCTGTACCCTAAACCGTCCCTGTCCCCTAACCCTAACCCTAACCCTAACCCTTACCAGAAGCCTTACCCTAACCCGTCTCGTAATCCTAACCCGTACGCTAACACTAACCCGTACCCTAACACGTACGCTCACCCTAAAACCTTGTCGTACCCTAACCTGTACCCTAAATCGTCCCTGTCCCCTAAAGCTAACCCTAACCCTATCCTTAAACCTTACCCGAAGCCTTACCCTAACCGGTCCCCTAAACCTAACCCGCCTTATGCTAACACTAACCTGTATCCTAACACATACGCTCACCCTAAAACTTTGTCGTACACTAAGCTGTACCCTAAATTGTCCCCGTCCCCTAACCCTAAACCTAACCCTTACACAAAGCCTTACCCTAACCCGTCCCCTAATCCTAACCCGTACGCTAACACTAACCCGTAACCCAACCCGTATGCTCAACCTAAACCGTTCTCGTACACTAACCTGTACCCTAAACCGTCCCGTCCCCGTCCCCTAACCCTAGCCCTTACCCGAAACCTTACCCTAACATGTCCCCTATTCCTAACCCGTACGCTAACACTATCCCGTACCCTTACACGTACGCTCACCTTAAAACGTTGTCGTACACTAACCTGTAACCTAAACCGTCTCCGTCCCCTAACCCTAACCCTAACCCTTACCCGGAGCCTTACCCTAACCTGTCCCCTAATCCTAACCCGTACGCTAACACTAACCCTTGCCCTAACACGTACACTCACCCTAAACCGTTGTCGTACCCTAAACCGTCCCTCTACCCTAACCCTAACCCTAACCCTTATCCTAACCCTAAAGCTTACCCGAAGCCTTAACCTAACCCGTCCCCTAATCCTAACCCGTATGCTAACACTAACCCGTCCCCTAACACGTAATCTCACCCTAAACCGTTGTCGTACCCTAACCTATACCCTAAACCGTCCCCGTCCCCGTCCCCTATCCCTAACCCTAAGCCTAACCCTGAAGCTTACCCGAAGCCTTACCCTAACCCGTCCCCTAATTCTAACCCGTACGGTAACACTAACCCGTACCCTAACACGTACGCTCACCCTAAACGGTTGTCGTACCCTAACCTGTACCCTAAACCGTGTCCATCCCCTAAACCTAACCCTAACCCTAACCCTAACCTTAACCCTTACCCGAAGCCTTACCCTAACCCGTCCCCTAATCCTAACCCGTACACTAACACTAACACGTACCCTAACACTTACGGTCACCCTGAACCATTGTCGTACCCTAAACTGTACCCTAAACCGTCCCCGTCCCCTAACCCTAACCCTAACCCTAACCCTAACCCTAACCCTTACCCGAAGCCTTATCCTAACCCGTCCCCTAATCCTAAACTGTACGCTGACACTAACACGTACCCTAACACGTACGATCACCCTAAACCGTTGTCGTAACCTAACCTGTACCCTAAACCGTCCCCGTCCCCGTCACCTAACCATAACGCTAAGCCTAACCCTGAAGCTTACCCGAAGCCTTACCCTAACCCGTCCCCAATCCTAACCCGTACTGTAACACTAACCCGTACCCTAACACGTACACTCACCCTAAACCGTTGTCGTACACTAAACTGTACCCTAAACCGTGTCCGTCCCCTAAACCTAACACTAAACCTAAACCTAACCCTAACCCTTACCCGAAGCCTTACCCTAACCCGTCCCCTAAACATAACCTGTACGCGAACACTAACACGTACCCTAACACGTACGGTCACCCTGAACCGTTGTCGTACACTAAACTGTACCCTAAACCGTCCCCGTCCCTTAACCCTAACCCTAACCCTAACCCTAACCAAAACCCTAATCCTTACCCGAAGCCTTACCATAACCCGTCCCCTAATCCTAACCCATACATTAACACTAAACCGTAACCTAACACCTACGCTCACCCTAAACCGTTGTCGTACACTAACCTGTACCCTAAACCGTCCCTGTCCCCTACACCTAACCATAACCCTAACCCTAACACTAACCCTTACCCGAAGCCTTACCCTAACCCGTCCCCTAATCCTAAGCCGTACGCTAACACTAACCCGTACACTAACACGTATGATCACCCTAAACCGTTGTCGTACCCTTACTTGTAACCTAAACCGTCCCCGTCCCCTAACCCTAACCCTAACCCTAACCCTAACACTTACCCAAAGCCTTACCCTAACACATCAACTAAACCTAAATCGTACGCTAACACTAACCCATGCCCTAACACGTACGCTCACCCTAAACCGTTGTCGTACACTAACCTGTACCCTAAACTGTCCCTGTCCCCTAACCCTAACCCTAAGCCTAACCCTAACCATTACGCAAAGCCTTACCCTAACCCGTCCCCCAATCCTAACCCGTACGCTAACACTAACACGTACCCTAACACTTACGGTCACCCTGAACCATTGTCGTACCCTAAACTGTACCCTAAACCGTCCCCGTCCCTTAACCCTAACCCTAACCCTAAGCCGAACCCTAACCCTAATCCTTACCCGAAGCCTTACCATAACCCGTCCCCTAATCCTAAACTGTACGCTAACACTAAACCGTAACCTATCACGTACGCTCACACTAAACTGTTGTCGTACCCTAACCTGTACCCTAAACCGTCCCTGGCCCCTAACCCTAACTCTAACACTAACCCTAACCCGAAGCCTAACACTAACCCGTCCCCTAATCCTAAGCCGTGCGCTAACAATAACCCATAACCCAACATGTACGCTCAAACTAAACCGTTGTCGTACCCTAAACTGTCCCCATCCCCTAACCCTAACCCTAACCCTAACCCTAACCCTTACCCGAAGCCTTACCCTAACCCGTCCCCTAATCCTAACCCGTATGCTAACACTAACCCGTACCCTAACACGTACGCTCACCCTAAAACGTTGTTGTACCCAAACTTTTGCCCTAAACCGTCCCCGTCCCCGTCCCCTAACCCTAACGCTAACCCTTACCCAAAGCCTTACCCTAACACGTCCCCTAATCCTAACCCGTACGCTAACACTAAACCGTACCTTAACACGTACGCTCACTCTAAACAGTTGTCGTACCCTAACCTGTACCCTAAACCATCCCCGTCCCCTAACCCTAACCCTAACCCTTACCCAAAGCCTTACCGTAATCTGTCCCCTAATCCTAACCAATATGCTAACACTAAGCCGTACCCTAACACGTATGCTCACCCTAAACCATTGTCGTACCCTAACCTGTACCCTAAACCATCCCCGTGCCCTAACCCTAACCCTATCCCTAACCCTAACCCTAACCCTAACCCTTACTCGAAGCCTTCCCATAACCCGTCCCCTAATGCTAACCCGTACGTTAACACTAAACCTTACCCTAACACGTACGCACACTCTAAACTGTTGTCATATCCTATCCTGTACCCTAAACCTTCCCCGTGCCCGTCCCCTAACCCTAACCCTAACCCTTACCCGAAGCGTTACCCTAACCTGTCCCCTAATCCTAACCCGAACGCTAACACTAACCCATGCCCTAACACATACGCTCACCCTAAAGCGTTGTCGTTCCCTAACCTGTACCCTAAACCGTCCCCGTCCCCTAACCCTAACACTAACCCTAATACTAACCCTTACCCGAAGCCTTCCGTTAACCCGCCCCCTAATCCTAACCCGTACGCTAACCCTAACCCGTACCCTAACACGTACGCTCACACTAAACCGTTGTCGTACCCTAAACTGTACCCTGAACCGTCCCCATCCCCAAACCCTAACCCTAACCCTTACCCGAAGCCTTACACTAACCTGTCCCCTAATCCTAACCCGTACGCTAACACTAACCCGTACCCTAACACATAGGCTCACTCTAAACCGTTCTCGTACACTAACCTGTACCCTAAACCGTCCCCATCCCCTAACCCTAACCCTAACCCTTACCCGGAGCCTTACCCTAACCTGTCCTCTAATCCTAAACCGTACGCTAACACTAACCCGTACCCTAACATGTTCGCTCACCCTAAACCGTTATCTTAACCTAAGCTGTACCCTAAACAGTCGCCGTCGCCTAAACATAACCGTAACCCTAACCCTAACACTAACACTTACCCGAAGGCTTACCCTAACCCGTCCCCTAATCCTAAACCGTACGCTAACACTAACCCGTACCCTAACACGTACGCTCACCCTAAACCGTTGTCGTAGCCTAACCTGTACCCTAAACCCTCCCCATGCCCTAACACTTACCCTAAACCTAACCCTAACCCTAACCCTTACCCGAAGCCTTACCCTAACCCATCACCTAATCGGAACCCGTACGCTAACACTAACCAATACCCTATCACGTACGCTCACCCTAAACCGTTGTTGTACCCTAACCTGTACCCTAAACCCTCCCCATCCCCTAACCCTAACCCTAACCCTAAACCTAACCCTTACCCGAAGCTTATCCTAACCCGTCCCCTAATCCTAACCCGTTCGCTAACACTAACACATACCCTACCACGTACGCTCACCCTAAAGCATTGTTGTACCCTAACGTGTACCCTAAACCGTCCCCATACCTTAACCCTAACCGTAACCCTAACCCTAACCCTAACCCTAACGCTTACCCGAAGCCTTACCCTAACCCGTCCCCTAATACTAACCAGTACGCTAACACTAACCCGTACCCTAACACGTACGCTCACCCTAAACCGTTGACGTACCCTAACCTGTACCCTAAACCTTCCCCGTCCCCTAACCCTAACCCTAACCCTAACCCTTACCAGAAGCCTTACCTTAACCCGTCCCCAATCCTAACCCGTACGCTAACACTAACAAGTACCCTAACACATACGCTCACCCTAAACTGTTGTCGTACACTAACCTGTAACCTAAACCGTCCCCGTCCCCTAACCCTAACTCTAAGCCTAACCCTAACCCTAACCCTTACCCGAAGCCTTACCCTAATCTGTCCCCTAATCCTAACCCGTATGCTAACACTAACCCTTGCCCTAACACGTACACTCACCCTAAACCATTGTCGTACCCTAACCTGTACCCTGAACCGTCCCTGTACCCTAACCTTAACCCTAACTCTAACCCTAACCCTAACCCTAACACTTACCCGAAGCCTTACCCTAACCCGTCCCATAATCCTAACCCGTACGCTAACACTAACCCGTACCCTAACACGTACGCTCACCCTAAACCGTTGACGTACCCTAACCTGTACCCTAAACCGTCCCCGTCCCCTAACCCTAACCCTAACCCTAACCCTTACCAGAAGCCTTACCCTAACCCGTCCCGTAATCCTAACCCGTACGCTAACAGTAACCCGTACCCTAACACGTACGCTCACCCTAAAACCTTGTCGTACCCTAACCTGTACCCTAAATCGTCCCTGTCCCCTAACCCTAACCCTAACCCTAACCTTAAACCTTACCCGACGCCTTACCCTAACCCGTCCCATAATCCTAACCCGTACGCTAACACTAACCCGTACCCTAACATGTACGCTCACCCTAAACTGTTATCGTACCCTAACCTGTACCCTAAACCGTCCCTGTCCCCGACCCTTAACCCTAACCCTTACTTGACGCCTTACCCTAACCCGTCCCCAAATCCTAACCCGTACGCTAACACTAACCCGTACCCTAACACGCACGCTCACCCTAAACCGTTGTCGTACCGTAACATGTACCCTAAACCGTCCCCGTCCCCTAACCCTAACCCTAACCCTAAACCTAAACCTAACCCTTACCCGAAACCTTACCATAACCCGTCCTCTAATCCTAACCCGTACGCTAACAGTAAACTGTGCCCTAACATGTACGCTGAACCTAAACCATTGTCCTACCCTAACCTGTACCCTAAACCGTCCCACTCCCCTAACCCTAACCCTAACCCTAACCCTAACCCTTACACCAAGCCTTACCCTAACCCGTGCCCTAATCCTAACCCGTACGCTAACACTAACCCATACCCTAACACGTACGCTCACCCTAAACCGCTGTCGTACACTAACCTGTACCCTAAACCGTCCCCGTACCCGTCCCCGTCCCCGTCCCCTAACCCTAAACCTAACCCTTACCCGAAGCCTTACCCTAACCCGTCCCCTAATCCTAACCCGTACGCTAACACTAACCCGTGCCCTAACACGTACGCTCACCCTAAAGTGTGGTTGTACCCTAACCAGTACACTAAACCGTCCCCGTCCCCGTTTCCTAACCCTAACCCTAACCCAAACCCTAAGCCTTACCCGAAGCCTTACCCTAACCCGTCTCATAATCCTAACCGATACGTTAAAACTAACCCATGCCCTAACACATACGCTCACCCTAAACCGTTGTCATACCCTAACCTGTACCCTAAACCGTCCCCGTCCCCTAACCCTAACCCTAATCCTTACCCGAAGCCTTACACTAACCCGTCCCCTAATCCTAACCCATACGCTAACTCTAACCCGTATCCTAACACGTACGCTCACCCTAAACCATTCTCATACACTAACCTGTACCCTAAACCATCCCCGTCAACTAACCTTAACCCTAACCCTTACCCGAAGCCTTACCATAACCCGTCCTCTAATCCTAACCCGTACGCTAACAGTAAACTGTGCCCTAAAATGTACACTCAACCTAAACCATTGTCCTACCCTAACTTGTACCCTAAACCGTCCCCGTCCCCTAACCCTAACCCTAAACCTAGCCCTAAACCTAAACCTTACCGCAAGCCTTACCCTAACCCGACCCTTAATCCTAACCCGTACGCTAACACTAACCCATACCCTAACACGCACGCTCACCCTAAATCTTTGTCGTACCCTAACATGTACCCTAAACCGTCCCCGTCCCCTAACCCTAACCCTTACCCTAACCCTAACACTTACCCGAAGCATTACACTAACCCTTCCCGTAATCCTAATCCGTACGCTAACACTAACTCGTGTCCTAACACGTACCCTCACCCTAAACCGTTGTCGTACCCTAACCTGTACCCTAAACCGTCACCGTCCCCTAGCCCTAACCCTAACCCTAACCCTTACGTGAAGCCTTACCCTAACCCGTCCCCAATCCTAACCCGTACGCTAACACTAACAAGTACCCTAACACATACGCTCACCCTAAAATGTTGTCGTACACTAACCTGTAACCTAAACCATCCCCGTCCCCTAACCCTAACCCTAACCCTAACCCTAACCCTAACCCTTACCCGAAGCCTTACCCTAATCTGTCCCCTAATCCTAACCCATATGCTAACACTAACCCTTGCCCTAACACGTACACTCACCCTAAACCATTGTCGTACCCTAACCTGTACCCTGAACCGTCCCTGTACCCTAACCCTAACCCTAACTCTAACCCTAACCCTAACCCTAACACTTACCCGAAGCCTTACCCTAACCCGTCCCATAATCCTAACCCGTACGCTAACACTAACCCGTACCCTAACACGTACGCTCACCCTTAATCGTTTTCGTACCCTAACCTGTACCCTAAACCATCCCCGTCCCCTAACCCTAACCCTAACACTATCCCTAACCCTTACCCGAAGCCTTACCCTAACTCGGCCCCCAATTCTAAACCATACGCTAACACTAACCCGTACAATAACACGTACGGTCACCCTAAAACTTTGTCGTACCCTAACCTGTACCCTAAGTCCTCCCCTTCCCCTAAGCCTAACCCTAACCCTAATACTTACCCGAAGCCTTACCCTAAACCGTCCCCTAATCCTAACCCGTACGCTAACACTAACCGGTGCCCTAAAACGAATGCTCACCCTAAACCGCTGTCGTACAATAACCTGTACCCTAAACCGTCCCCGTCCCCGTCCCCTAACCCTAACCCTAAACCTAACCCTTACCCGAAGCCTTACCCTAACCCGTCCCCTAATCCTAACCCGTACGCTAACACTAACCCGTGCCCTAACAGGTACGCTCACCCTAAAGCGTGGTCGTACCCTAACCTGTACACTAAACCGTCCCCGTCCCCGTTCCCTAACCCTAACCCTATCCCAAACCCTACCCCTTACCCGAAGCCTTACCCTAACCCGTCCCATAATCCTAAATAATACGCTAAAACTACCCTATGCCCTAACACATACGCTCACCCTAAACCGTTGTCGTACCCTAACCTGTACCCTAAACCGTCCCTGTAGCCTAACCCTAACCCTAACCCTAACCCTTACCCGAAGCCTTACCCTAACACGTCCCATAATCCTACTCCGTACGCTAACACTAACCCGTACCCTAACACGTACGCTCACCCTAAACCGTTGTCGTACCATAACCTGTACCCTAAACCGTCTCCGTCCCCGTCCCCTAAACTTAACCCTAAACCTCACCCTTACCCGTAGCCTTACCCTAACCCGTCCCCTATTCCTAACCTATACGCTAACTCTAACCCGTACCCTAACATGTACGCTCACCCTAAAGAGTTGTCGTACACTAACCTCTACCCTAAACCTTCCCCGTCCCCGTCCCCTAACCCTAACCCTAACCCTAACCCTTACCCGAAGCCTTACCCTAACAAGTCCCCAATCCTAACCCGTACGCTAACACTAACACATACCCTAACACGTACGCTCACCCTAAACCGTTGTCGTACCCTAACCTATACCCTAAACAGTCCCCGTACCCTAACCCTAACCCTAACCCTAACCCTTACCCGAAGCCTTACCCTAACCCGTCCCCTAATCCTAACCTGTACGCTAACACTAAACCTTACCCTACCACGTACGCACACTCTAAACTGTTGTCATATCCTATCCTGTACGCTAAAACTTTCCCGTGCCCGTCCCCTAACCCTAACCCTAACCCTTACCCGAAGCCTTACCCTAACCTGTCCCCTAATCCTAACCCGTACGCTAACACTAACCCTTACCCTAACACGTACGCACACCCTAAACTGTTGTCAAATCCTATCCTGTACCCTAAACCTTCCCCGTTCCTGTCCCCTAACCCTAACCCTAACCCTTACCCGAAGCCTTACCCTAACCTGTCCCCTAATCCTAACCCGTACGCTAACACTAACCCGTGCCCTAACACATACGCTCACCCTAAAGCGTTGTCGTACACTAACCTGTACCCTAAACCGTCCCCGTCCCCTAACCCTAACACTAACCCTAATACTAACCCTTACCCGAAGCCTTCCGTTAACCCGCCCCCTAATCCTAACCCGTACGCTAACCCTAACCCATACCCTAACACGTACGCTCACCCTAAACCGTTGTCGTACCCTAAACTGTACCCTGAACCGTCCCCATCCCCAAACCCTAACCCTAACCCTTACCCGAAGCCTTACACTAACCTGTCCCCTAATCCTAACCCGTACGCTAACACTAACCCGTACCTTAACACATAGGCTCACTCTAAACCGTTCTCGTACACTAACCTGTACCCTAAACCGTCCCCATCCCCTAACCCTAACCCTAACCCTTACCCGGAGCCTTATCCTAACCCGTCCTCTAATCCTAAACCGTACGCTAACACTAACCCGTACCCTAACATGTTCGCTCACCGTAAACCGTTATCTTAACCTAAGCTGTACCCTAAACAGTCCCCGTCGCCTAAACATAACCGTAACCATAACCCTAACACTTACCCGAATCCTTACCCTAACCCATCCTCTAATCCTAACCTGTACGCTAACAGTAAACTGTGCCCTAACATGTACCCTCACCCTAAACCGTTGTCCTACCCTAACCTGTACCCTAAACCGTCCCCGTCCCTAACCGTAACCCTAACACATACCCGAAGCCTTACCCTAACCCTTGTCCTAATCCTAACCCGTACGTTAACACTAACCCGTACCCTAACACGTACGCTCACCCTAAACCGTTGTCGTACCCCAACCTGTACCCTAAACCGTCCCTGTCCCCTAACCCTAACCCTAACCCTAAACCAAAACCTAACCTTTACCCGAAGTTTTACCCTAACCCATCCCATAATCCTATCCCGTACGCTAACCCTAACCCGTACCCTACCACGTACGCTCACCCTAAACCGTTGTCGTACCCTAACCTGTACCCTAAACCGTCCCCATCCCCTAACAGTAACCCTAAACCTAACCCTAACCCTAACCCTTACCCGAAGCCTTACCCTAACCCGTCCCTTAATCCTAACCCGTACGCTAACACTAAACCGAGTCCTAACACGTACGCTCACCCTAAAACTTTGTCGTACCCTAACCTGTACCCTAAACCGTCCCCATCTCGTAACCCTTACCCTAACCCTAACAATTACCCGAATCCTTAACCTAACCCGTCCTCTAATCCTAACACGTACGCTCACAGTAAACCGTGCCCTAACACATACGCTCACCCTAAACCGTTGTCGTACCCTAACCTGTACCCTAAACCGTCCCCGTTCCCTAACCCTAACCCTAACCATAACCCTTACCCGAAGCCTTACCCTAACCCGTCCCCTGATCCTATCACGTACGCGAACACTAACCCATACCCTATCACGTACGCTCACCCTAAACATTTGTCGTACACTAACCTGTAGCCTAAACCGTCCCCGTCCCTTAACCCTAACCGTAACCCTAACCCTAACCCTAACCCTAACGCTTACCCGAAGCCTTACCCTAACGCGTCCCCTAATACTAACCAGTACGCTAACACTAACCTGTACCCTAACACGTACGCTCACCCTAAATCGTTGACGTACCCTAACCTGTACCCTAAACCGTCCCCGTCCCCTAACCCTAACCCTAAACCTAGCCCTAAACCTAAACCTTACCCCAAGCCTTACCCTAACCCGACCCTTAATCCTAACCCGTACGCTTACACTAACCCATACCCTAACACGCACGCTCACCCTAAATCTTTGTCGTACCCTAACATGTTCCCTAAACCATCCCCATCCCCTAACCCTAACCCTAACCCTAACCCTAACACTTACCCGAAGCATTACACTAACCCGTCCCCTAATCCTAATCCGTACGCTAACACTAACCCGTGTCCTAACACGTACCCTCACCCTAAACCGTTTTCGTACCCTAACCTGTACCCTAAACCGTCACCGTCCCCTAGCCCTAACCCTAACCCTAACCCTTACGCGAAGCCTTACCCTAACCCGTCCCCAATCCTAACCCGTACGTTAACACTAACAAGTACCCTAACACATACGCTCACCCTAAACTGTTGTCGTACACTAACCTGTAACCTAATCCGTCCCCGTCCCCTAACCCTAACCCTAACCCTAACCCTAACCCTTACCCGAAGCCTTACCCTAATCTGTCCCCTAATCCTAACCCGTATGCTAACACTAACCCTTGCCCTAACACGTACACTCACCCTAAACCATTGTCGTACCCTAACCTGTACCCTGAACCGTCCCTGTACCCTAACCCTAACCCTAACTCTAACCCTAACCCTAACCCTAACACTTACCCGAAGCCTTACCCTAACCCGTCCCATAATCCTAACCCGTACGCTAACACTAACCAGTACCCTAACACGTATGCTCACCCTAAATCGATTTTGTACCCTAACATGTACCCTAAACCATCCCCGTCCCCTAACCCTAACCCTAACACTATCCCTAACCCTTACCCGAAGCCTTACCCTAACTCGGCCCCCAATTCTAAACCATAAGCTAACACTAACCCGTACCCTAACACGTACGCTAACCCTAAAATTTTGTCGTACCCTAACCTGTACCCTAAGTCGTCCCCTTCCCCTAAGCCTAACCCTAACCCTAATACTTACCCGAAGCCTTACCCTAAACCGTCCCCTAATCCTAACCCTTACGCTAACACTAACCCGTGCCCTAAAACGAATGCTCACCCTAAACCGCTGTCGTACACTAACCTGTACCCTAAACCGTCCCCGTCCCCTAACCCTAACCCTAACCCTAAACCTAACCCTTACCCGAAGCCTTACCCTAACCCGTCCCCTAATCCTAACCCGTACGCTAACACTAACCCGTGCCCTAACAGGTACGCTCACCCTAAAGCGTGGTCATACCCTAACCTGTACACTAAACCGTCCCCATCCCCGTTCCCTAACCCTAACCCTATCCCAAACCCTACCCCTTACCCAAAGCCTTACCCTAACCCGTCCCATAATCCTAAATAATACGCTAAAACTACCCCATGCCCTAACACATACGCTCACCCTAAACCGTTGTCGTACCCTGACCTATACACTAAACCGTCCCTGTAGCCTAACCCTAACCCTAACCCTAACCCTAACCCTTACCCGAAGCCTTACCCTAACCCGTCCCATAATCCTACTCCGTACGCTAACACTAACCCGTACCCTAACACGTACGCTCACCCTAAACCGTTGTCGTACCATAACCTGTACCCTAAACCGTCCCCGTCCCCGTCCCCTAAACATAACCCTAAACCTCACCCTTACCCGTAGCCTTCCCCTAACCCGTCCCCTATTCCTAACCTATACGCTAACTCTAACCCGTACCCTAACATGTACGCTCACCCTAAAGAGTTGTCGTACACTAACCTCTACCCTAAACCGTCCCCGTCCCCGTCCCCTAACCCTAACCCTAACCCTAACCCTTACCCGAAGCCTTACCCTAACAAGTCCCCAATCCTAACCCGTACGCTAACACTAACACATACCCTAACAAGTACGCTCACCCTAAACCGTTGTCGTACCCTAACCTATACCCTAAACAGTCCCCGTACCCTAACCCTAACCCTAACCCAAACCCTTACCCGAAGCCTTACCCTAACCCGTCCCCTAATCCTAACCCGTACGCTAACACTAAACCTTACCCTAACACGTACGCACACTCTAAACTGTTGTCATATCCTATCCTGTACCCTAAACCTTCCCCGTGCCCGTCCCCTAACCCTAACCCTTACCCGAAGCCTTACCCTAACCTGTCCCCTAATCCTAACCCGTACGCTAACACTAACCCTTACCCTAACACGTACACACACCCTAAACTGTTGTCAAATCCTATCCTGTACCCTAAACCTTCCCCGTGCCCGTCCCCTAAACCTAACCCTTACCAGAAGCCTTACCCTAACCCGTCCCGTAATCCTAACCCGTACGCTAACACTAACCCGTACCCTAACATATACGCTCACCCTAAAACCTTGTCGTACCCTAACCTGTACCCTAAATCGTCCCTGTCCCCTAACCCTAACCCTAACCCTAACCTTAAACCTTACCCGACGCCTTACCCTAACCCGTCCCATAATCCTAACCCGTACGCTAACACTAACCCGTACCCTAACATGTACGCTCACCCTAAAACCTTGTCGTACCCTAACCTGTACCCTAAATCGTCCCTGTCCCCTAACCCTAACCCTAACCCTAACCTTAAACCTTACCCGACGCCTTACCCTAACCCGTCCCATAATCCTAACCCGTACGCTAACACTAACCCGTACCCTAACATGTACGCTCACCCTAAACTGTTATCGTACCCTAACCTGTACCCTAAACCGTCCCTGTCCCCGACCATTAACCCTAACCCTAACCCTAACCCTTACTTGACGCCTTACCCTAACCCGTCCCCAAATCCTAACCCGTATGCTAACACTAACCCGTACCCTAACACGCACGCTCACCCTAAACCGTTGTCGTACACTAACATGTACCCTAAACCGTCCCCGTCCCCTAACCCTAACCCTAACCCTAAACCTAAACCTAACCCTTACCCGAAGCCTTACCATAACCCGTCCTCTAATCCTAACCCGTACGCTAACAGTAAACTGTGCCCTAACATGTACGCTGAATCTAAACCAATGTCCTACCCTAACCTGTACCCTAAACCATCCCACTCCCCTAACCCTAACCCTAACCCTAACCCTAACCCTTACACCAAGCCTTACCCTAACCCGTGCCCTAATCCTAACCCGTACGCTAACACTAACCCATACCCTAACACGTACGCTCACCCTAAACCGCTGTCGTACACTAACCTGTACCCTAAACCGTCCCCGTCCCCGTCCCCGTCCACTAACCCTAATCCTAAACCTAACCCTTACCCGAAGCCTTACCCTAACCCGTCCCCTAATCCTAAACCATACGCTAACACTAACCCGTGCCCTAACACGTACGCTCACCCTAAAGTGTGGTTGTACCCTAACCAGTACACTAAACCGTCCCCGTCCCCGTTCCCTAACCCTAACCCTAACCCAAACCCTAAGCCTTACCCGAAGCCTTACCCTAACCCGTCTCATAATCCTAACCGATACGCTAAAACTAACCCATGCCCTAACACATACGCTCAACCTAAACCGTTGTCATACCCTAACCTGTACCCTAAACCGTCCCCGTCCCCTAAACCTAACCCTAATCCTTATGCGAAGCCTTACACTAACCCGTCCCCTAATCCTAACCCATACGCTAACTCTAACCCGTATCCTAACACGTACGCTCACCCTAAACCATTCTCATACACTAACCTGTACCCTAAACCATCCCCTTCAACTAACCTTAACCCTAACCCTTACCCGAAGCCTTACCATAACCCGTCCTCTAATCCTAACCTGTACGGTAACAGTAAACTGTGCCCTAAAATGTACACTCAACCTAAACCATTGTCCTACCCTAACTTGTACCCTAAACCGTCCCCGTCCCCTAACCCTAACCCTAAACCTAGCCCTAAACCTAAACCTTACCCCAAGCCGTAACCTAACCCGACCCTTAATCCTAACCCGTACGCTAACACTAACCCATACCCTAACACGCACGCTCACCCTAAATCTTTGTCGTACCCTAACATGTACCCTAAACCGTCCCCGTCCCCTAACCCTAACCCTAACCCTAACCCTAACACTTACCCGAAGCATTACACTAACCCGTCACCTAATCCTAATCCGTACGCTAACACTAACCCGTGTCCTAACACGTACCCTCACCCTAAACCGTTGTCGTACCTAACCTGTACCCTAAACCGTCAACGTCCCCTAGCCCTAACCCTAACCCTAACCCTTATGCGAAGCCTTACCCTAACCCGTCCCCAATCCTAACCCGTACGCTAACACTAACAAGTACCCTAACACATACGCTCACCCTAAACTGTTGTCGTACACTAACCTGTAACCTAAACCGTCCCCGTCCCCTAACCCTAACCCTAACCCTAACCCTAACCCTAACCCTTACCCGAAGCCTTACCCTAATCTGTCCCCTAATCCTAACCCGTATGCTAACACTAACCCTTGCCCTAACACGTACACTCACCCTAAACCATTGTCGTACCCTAACCTGTACCCTGAACCGTCCCTGTACCCTAACCCTAACCCTAACTCTAACCCTAACCCTAACCCTAACACTTACCCGAAGCCTTACCCTAACCCGTCCCATAATCCTAACCCGTACGCTAACACTAACCCGTACCCTAACACGTACGCTCACCCTAAACCGTTGACGTACCCTAACCTGTACCTTAAACCGTCCCCGTCCCCTAACCCTAACCCTAACCCTAACCCTTACCAGAAGCCTTACCCTAACCCGTCCCGTAATCCTAACCCGTACGCTAACACTAACCCGTACCCTAACACGTACGCTCACCCTAAAACCTTGTCGTACCCTAACCTGTACCCTAAATCGTCCCTGTCCCCTAACCCTAACCCTAACCCTAACCTTAAACCTTACCCGAAGCCTTACCCTAACCGGTCCCCTAAACCTAACCCGCACGCTAACACTAACCCATGCCCTAACACGTACGCTCACCCGAAACATTTGTCGTACACTAAGCTGTACCCTAAACCGTCCCCATTACCTAACACTAACCCGAACCCTAACCATAACCCTAAACCTTACCCGAAGCCTTACCCTAACCCGTCCCCTAATCCTAACCGTACGCTAACACTAACCCGTGCCCTAACACGTACGCTCACCCTAAAGCGTTGTCGTACCCTAACCTGTACCCTAAACCGTTCCTGTCCCTGTTCCCTAACCCTAACCCTAACCCAAACCCTAACCCTTACCCGAAGCCTTACACTAACCCATCCCAAAATCCTAAACGCTACGCTAACACTAACCCGTGCCCTAACACGTACGCTCACCCTAAACCGTTGTCGTACATTAACCTGTACCCTAAATCGTCCCTGTCCCCTAACACTAACCCTAACCCTAATCCTTACCCGAAGCCTTACCCTAACTCGTCCCCTAATTCTAACCCGTATGCTAACACTAACCTGTATCCTAACACATACGCTCACCCTAAAACTTTGTCGTACACTAAGCTGTACCCTAAATTGTCCCCGTCCCCTAACCCTAAACCTAACCCTTACACAAAGCCTTACCCTAACCCGTCCCCTAATCCTAACCCGTACGCTAACACTAACCCGTAACCCAACCCGTATGCTCAACCTAAACCGTTCTCGTACACTAACCTGTACCCTAAACCGTCCCGTCCCCGTCCCCTAACCCTAGCCCTTACCCGAAACCTTACCCTAACATGTCCCCTATTCCTAACCCGTACGCTAACACTATCCCGTACCCTTACACGTACGCTCACCTTAAAACGTTGTCGTACACTAACCTGTAACCTAAACCGTCTCCGTCCCCTAACCCTAACCCTAACACTTACCCGGAGCCTTACCCTAACCTGTCCCCTAATCCTAACCCGTACGCTAACACTAACCCTTGCCCTAACACGTACGCTCACCCTAAACCGTTGTCGTACCCTAAACCGTCCCTCTACCCTAACCCTAACCCTAACCCTTATCCTAACCCTAAAGCTTACCCGAAGCCTTAACCTAACCCGTCCCCTAATCCTAACCCGTATGCTAACACTAACCCGTCCCCTAACACGTAATCTCACCCTAAACCGTTGTCGTACCCTAACCTATACCCTAAACCGTCCCCGTCCCCGTCCCCTATCCCTAACCCTAAGCCTAACCCTGAAGCTTACCCGAAGCCTTACCCTAACCCGTCCCCTAATTCTAACCCGTACGGTAACACTAACCCGTACCCTAACACGTACGCTCACCCTAAACGGTTGTCGTACCCTAACCTGTACCCTAAACCGTGTCCATCCCCTAAACCTAACCCTAACCCTAACCCTAACCTTAACCCTTACCCGAAGCCTTACCCTAACCCGTCCCCTAATCCTAACCCGTACACTAACACTAACACGTACCCTAACACTTACGGTCACCCTGAACCATTGTCGTACCCTAAACTGTACCCTAAACCGTCCCCGTCCCCTAACCCTAACCCTAACCCTAACCCTAACCCTTACCCGAAGCCTTATCCTAACCCGTCCCCTAATCCTAAACTGTACGCTGACACTAACACGTACCCTAACACGTACGATCACCCTAAACCGTTGTCGTAACCTAACCTGTACCCTAAACCGTCCCCGTCCCCGTCACCTAACCATAACGCTAAGCCTAACCCTGAAGCTTACCCGAAGCCTTACCCTAACCCGTCCCCAATCCTAACCCGTACTGTAACACTAACCCGTACCCTAACACGTACACTCACCCTAAACCGTTGTCGTACACTAAACTGTACCCTAAACCGTGTCCGTCCCCTAAACCTAACACTAAACCTAAACCTAACCCTAACCCTTACCCGAAGCCTTACCCTAACCCGTCCCCTAAACATAACCCGTACGCGAACACTAACACGTACCCTAACACGTACGGTCACCCTGAACCGTTGTCGTACACTAAACTGTACCCTAAACCGTCCCCGTCCCTTAACCCTAACCCTAACCCTAACCCTAACCAAAACCCTAATCCTTACCCGAAGCCTTACCATAACCCGTCCCCTAATCCTAACCCATACATTAACACTAAACCGTAACCTAACACCTACGCTCACCCTAAACCGTTGTCGTACACTAACCTGTACCCTAAACCGTCCCTGTCCCCTACACCTAACCATAACCCTAACCCTAACACTAACCCTTACCCGAAGCCTTACCCTAACCCGTCCCCTAATCCTAAGCCGTACGCTAACACTAACCCGTACACTAACACGTATGATCACCCTAAACCGTTGTCGTACCCTTACTTGTAACCTAAACCGTCCCCGTCCCCTAACCCTAACCCTAACCCTAACCCTAACACTTACCCAAAGCCTTACCCTAACACATCAACTAAACCTAAATCGTACGCTAACACTAACCCATGCCCTAACACGTACGCTCACCCTAAACCGTTGTCGTACACTAACCTGTACCCTAAACTGTCCCTGTCCCCTAACCCTAACCCTAAGCCTAACCCTAACCATTACGCAAAGCCTTACCCTAACCCGTCCCCCAATCCTAACCCGTACGCTAACACTAACACGTACCCTAACACTTACGGTCACCCTGAACCATTGTCGTACCCTAAACTGTACCCTAAACCGTCCCCGTCCCTTAACCCTAACCCTAACCCTAACCCGAACCCTAACCCTAATCCTTACCCGAAGCCTTACCATAACCCGTCCCCTAATCCTAACCTGTACGCTAACACTAAACCGTAACCTATCACGTACGCTCACACTAAACTGTTGTCGTACCCTAACCTGTACCCTAAACCGTCCCTGGCCCCTAACCCTAACTCTAACACTAACCCTTACCCGAAGCCTAACACTAACCCGTCCCCTAATCCTAAGCCGTGCGCTAACAATAACCCATAACCCAACATGTACGCTCAAACTAAACCGTTGTCGTACCCTAAACTGTCCCCATCCCCTAACCCTAACCCTAACCCTAACCCTAACCCTTACCCGAAGCCTTACCCTAACCCGTCCCCTAATCCTAACCCGTATGCTAACACTAACCCGTACCCTAACACGTACGCTCACCCTAAAACGTTGTTGTACCCAAACTTTTGCCCTAAACCGTCCCCGTCCCCGTCCCCTAACACTAACGCTAACCCTTACCCAAAGCCTTACACTAACACGTCCCCTAATCCTAACCCGTACGCTAACACTAAACCGTACCTTAACACGTACGCTCACTCTAAACAGTTGTCGTACCCTAACCTGTACCCTAAACCGTCCCCGTCCCCTAACCCTAACCCTAACCCTAACCCTAACCCTTACACAAAGCCTTACCGTAACCTGTCCCCTAATCCTAACCCATATGCTAACACTAAGCCGTACCCTAACACGTATGCTCACCCTAAACCATTGTCGTACCCTAACCTGTACCCTAAACCATCCCCGTGCCCTAACCCTAACCCTATCCCTAACCCTAACCCTAACCCTAACCCTTACTCGAAGCCTTCCCATAACCCGTCCCCTAATGCTAACCCGTACGTTAACACTAACCCGTAACCTAACACGTACGCTCACCCTAAACCGTTGTCGTACCCTAGCCTGTAACCTAAACCGTCCCTGTCCCCTAGCCCTAACAGTAAACCTAACCCTAACACTAACCCTTACCCGAAGCCTTTCCCTAACCCGTACCCTAATCCTAACCCGTACGCTAACACTAACTTGTACCCTAAAACGTACGCTCACCCTAAACCGTTGTTGTACCCTAACCTGTACCCTAAACCGTCCCCGTCCCCTAACCATAACCCTAACCCTAAACCTTACCCGAAGCCTTACACTAACCCGTCCCCTAATCCTAAACCGTACGCTGACACTAACACGTAGCCTAACACGTACGCTCACCCTAAACCGTTTTCGTACACTAACCTGTACCCTAAACCGTGTCCGTCCCCTATACCTAACCCAAACCCTAACCCTAAACCTAACCCTTACACGAAGCCTTACCCTTACCCGTCCCCTAATCCTAACCCGTACGCTAACAATAACACGTACCCTAAAACATACGGTCACCCTGAACCATTGTCGTACCCTAAACTGTACCCTAAACCGTACCCGTCCCTTAACCCTAACCCTAACCCTAACCCTAACCCTAACCCTAATTCTTTCCTGAAGCCTTAACATAACCCGTCCCCTAAACCTAACCCGTACACTAACATTAAATTGTAACCTAACACGTACGCTCACACTAAACCGTTGTCGTACTCTAACCTGTACACTAAACCCTCCCTGTCCCCTAACCCTAACCGTAACCCTAACCCTATCACTAACCCTTACCCGAAGCCTAACACTAACCCGTCCCCTAATCCTAAGCCGTGTGCTAACAGTAACCCATACCCCAACATGTACGCTCAACCTAAACCGTTGTCGTACCCTAAACTGTCCCCATCCCCTAACCCTAACCCTAACCCTAACCCCAACCCTAACCCTTACCCGAAGCCTTACCCTAACCCGTCCCCTAATCCTAACCCGTACGCTAACACTAACCCGTACCCTAACACGTACGCTCACCCTAAAACTTTGTCGTACCCTAACCTGTACCCTAAACCGTCCCCGTCCCCTAACCCTAACCCTAACCCTTACCCGAAGCCTTACCCTAACCCGTCCCCTAATGCTAACCCGTACGCTAACACTAACCCGTACCCTAACACGTACGCTCACCCTAAACCGTAGTTTACCCTTACCTGTACCCTAAACCATCCCCGTCCCCTAACCCTAACCCTAACCCTTACCGGAAGCCTTAACCTAACCCGTCCCCTAATCCTAACCCGTACGCTAACACTAAACAGTACCCTAACACGTACGCTCACCCTAAACCGTGGACGTACCCTAACCTGTACCTTAAACCGTCCCCATCCCCTAACCCTAACCCGAACCCTAACACTAACCCTTACCCGAATACTTAACCTAACCTGTCCCCTACTCCTAACCCGTACGCTAACACTAACCCGTACCCTAACACGTACGCTCACCCTTAACCACTGTCATACCCTAACCTGTACCCTAAACAGTCCCCGTCCCCTAACCCTAACCCTAACCCTAACTCTTACCTGAAGCCTTACACTAACCCGTACCCTAATCCTAACCCGTACGCTATCACTAAACCGTACCCTGAGACGTACGCTCACCCTAAAAGGTTGTCGTACTCTAACCTGTACCCTACACCGTCCCCTAACCCTAACCCTAACCCTTACCCGAAGCCTTACCCTAACCCGTCCCCTAATCCTAAACCGTACGCTAACACTAACCCGTGCCCTAACACATACGCTCACCCTAAAGCGTTGTCGTACCCTAACCTGTACCCTAAACCGTCCCCGTCCCCGTCCCCTAACCCTAACCCTAACCCTAACCGTAACACTTACCCGAAGCCTTACCCTAAGACGTCCCCTAATCCTAACCCGTATGCTAACACTAACCCGTACCCTAACACGTACGCTCACCCTAAACCATTGTCCTACCCTAACCTGTACCCTAAACCGTCCCCGTCCCCGTCCCCTAAACCTAACACTAACCCTAACCCTAACCATTCCCCAAAGCCTTACCCTAACCGTCCCCTAATCCTAAACCGTACGCTCACACTAACCCGTGCCCTAACACGTACGCTCACCCTGAACTGTTGTCGTACCCTAACCTGTACCCTAAACCGTCCCCGTCCCCTAAACCTAACCATAACCTCACCCTAATCCTATCCCTTACCCAAAGCCTTACCCTAACCCGTCCCGTAATCCTAACCCGTACACTAACACTAACCCGTGTCCTAAAACATACGCTCAACCTAAACCGTTGTCGTACCCTAAACTGTACCCTAAACCGTCCCCGTGCCCTAACCCTAACCCTAACCCTAACCCTAACCCTAAACCTTACCCGAAGCCTTACACTAAACCGTCCCCTAATCCTAAACCGTACACTGACACTAACACGTAGCCTAACACGTACGCTCACCCTAAACCGTTGTCGTACTCTAACCTGTACCCTAAATCGTGTCCCTCCCCTAAACCTAACCCTAACCCTAACCCTAAATCTAACCCTTACCCGAAGCCTTACCCTAACCCGTCCCCTAATCCTAACCCGTACGCTAACAATAACACATACCCTAAAACGTACGGTCACCCTGAACCATTGTCGTACCCTAAACTGTACCCTAAACCTTCCCCGTCCCTTAACCCTAACCCTAACCCTAACCCTAACCCTAATCCTTTCCCGAAGCCTTAACATAACCCGTCCCCTAATCCTAACCCGTACGCAAATATTAAATCGTAACCTAACACGTACGCTCACACTAAACCGTTGTCGTACCCTAACCTGTACCCAAACCATCCCCGTCCCCGTCCCCTAACCCTAACCCTAACCCTTACCCGAAGCCTTATCCTAACCCGTACCCTAATCATAACCTGTAGGCTAACACTAACCCGTACCCTAAAACGCACACTCACCCTAAACCGTTTCCGTACACTAACCTGTACCCTAAACCGTCCCCGTCCACTAAACCTAACCCTAACCCTAACCCTAACCCTTACCCGAAGCCTTACCCTAACACTTCCCCTAATCCTAACCCGTACGCTAACACTAACCCGTACCCTAACACGTATGCTCAACCTAAACGGTTGTTGTACCTTAACCTGTACCCTAAACCGTCCCCGTCCCCTAAACCTAACCCTAACCCTAACCCAAACCCTTACCCAAAGCCTTACCCTAAACGGTCCCCTAATCCTAACCCGTACGCTAACACTAACAAGTTCCCAAACACGTACGCTCACCATAAACCGTTGTCGTACCCTAACCTGTACCCTAAACTCTCCGCGTCCCCATCCCCTAAGCTTAACCCTAACCCTAACCCTTACCCAAAGCCTTACACTAACCCCTCCCCTAATCCTAACCCGTACGCTAACACTAAACCATACCCTAACACGTACACTCACCCTAAATCGTTGTTGTACCCTAACCTGAACCCTAAACCGTCCCCGTCCCCGTCCCCTAACCCTAAACCTAACCGTAAACTTAACCCTTACCCGAAGCCTTACCCTAACACGTCCCCTAATCATAACCCGTACGCTAACACTAACCCGTACCCTACCACGTACGCTCACCCGAAAACGTTGTCGTAACCTAACCTGTACCCTAAACCGTCCCTGTCTCCTAACCCTAACAGTAAACCTAACCCTAACACTAACCCTTACCCGAAGCCTTTCCCTAACCCGTACCCTAATCCTAACCCGTACGCTAACACTAACTTGTACCCTAAAACGTACGCTCACCCTAAACCGTTGTTGTACCCTAAACTGTACCCTAAACCGTCCCCGTCCCCTAACCATAACCCTAACCCTAAACTTATCCCTAACCCTTACCCGACGCCTTACCCTACTCCTAAACTGTACGCTAACACTAACCCATACCCTAATATGTACGCTCACCCTAAACAGTTGTCGTACACTAAACTGTACCCTAAACCGTCCCCGTCCCCTAACCCTAACCCTAACCCTAACCCTAACCCTAAACCTTACCCGAAGCCTTACCCTAACGCATCCCCTACTCCTAACCCATACGCTAACACTAAACCATACCCTAACACGTACACTCACCCTAAATCGTTGTTGTACCCTAACCTGAACCCTAAACCGTCCCCGTCCCCGTCCCCTAACCCTAAACCTAACCGTAAACTTAACCCTTACCCAAAGCCTTACCCTAACACGTCCCCTAATCATAACCCGTACGCTAACACTAACCCGTACCCTACCACGTACGCTCACCCGAAACCGTTGTCGTAACCTAACCTGTACCCTAAATCATCCCCGTCCCCTAACCCTAAGCCTAAACGTAACCCTAACCCTAAACCTTACCCGAAGCCTTACCCTAACCCGTCCCCTAATCCTAACCCTTACGCTAACACTAACCCATACCCTAACACGTACGCTCACCCTAAACCGTTTTCGTACCCTAACCTGTACCCTAAACCGTCCCCGTCCCCTAACCCTAACCCTAACCCTAACCCTAAACTTAACCCTTACCCGAAGCCCTACCCTAAACCGTCCCCTAATCTTAAACTGTACGCTAACTCTAACCCGTACCCTAACACGTACGCAAACGCTAAACCGTTGTCGTACCCTAACGTGTACCCTAATCCGTCCCCGTTCCCGTCACCTAACCCTAATCCTAAACCTTACCCGTAGCCTTACCCCAACCCGTCCCCTAATCCTAACCCGTACGCTAACACTAACACGTACCCTAATATGTACGCTCACCCTAAAACTTTGCCGTACCCTAACCTGTACCCTAAACCGTCCCGGTCCCCTAACCATAACCCTAACCCTAACCCTAACCCTAAACCTTACCCAAAGCCTTACACTAACCCGTCCCCTAATCCTCACCCATACGCTAACACTAACCCGTACCCTAACACGTACGCTCACCCTAAACCGTTGTCGTAGCCTAACCTGTACCCTAAACCGTCTCCGTCACCTAACCCTAACCCTAACCCTAACACTTACCCGAAACCTTGCCCTAACTCGTCCCTAATCCTAAGCCGTAGGCTAAAACTAACCCTTACCCTAACACGTACGCGCACACTAAACTGTGGTCGTACGCTAACCTGTACACTAAACCGTCCCCGTCCCCTAACCCTAACCCTAACCCTAACCCTAGCCCTTACCTGAAGCATTACCCTAACCCGTCCCCTAATCCGAACCCGTACGCTAACACTAACCCGTACCGTAACACGTACACTCACCTTAAACAGTTGTCGTACCCTAAACTGTACCCTAATACATCCCCGTCCCCGTCCCCTAACCCTAACCTTAACCCTAACCCTAACCCTTACCCGAAGCCTTACCCTAACCCGTCATCTAATCCCAACCCGTACACTAACACTAACCCGTACCCTAACACGTACGCTCACCCTAAACCGTTATCTTACCCTAACCTGTACCCTAAACTGTCCCCGTCCCCTAACCCTAACCCTAACCCTCACCCTAACCCTTACCCAAAGCCTTACGCTAACCCGTCCCCTAATCCTAATCTGTACGCTAACACTAACCCGTACCCTAATACGTGCGCTCACCCTAAACCGTTGTCATACCCTAACCTGTACCCTAAACCGTCCCGTCCCCGTCCCCTAACCCTAGCCCTTACCCGAAACCTTACCCTAACATGTCCCCTATTCCTAACCCGTACGCTAACACTATCCCGTACCCTTACACGTACGCTCACCTTAAAACGTTGTCATACACTAACCTGTAACATAAACCGTCTCCGTCCCCTAACCCTAACCCTAACCCTAAAACTAACCCTAACCCTTACCCGGAGCCTTACCCTAACCTGTCCCCTAATCCTAACCCGTACGCTAACACTAACCCTTGCCCTAACACGTACGCTCACCCTAAACCGTTGTCGTACCCTAACCTGTACCCTAAACCGTCCCTCTACCCTAACCCTAACCCTAACCCTTATCCTAACCCTAAAGCTTACCCGAAGCCTTACCCTAACCCGTCCCATAATCCTAACCCGTACGCTAACACTAACCCGTACCCTAACATGTACGCTCACCCTAAACGGTTGTCGTACCCTAAACTGTACCCTAAACCGTCCCTGTCCCTGACCATTAACCCTAACCCTAACCCTAACCCTAACCCTAACACTAACCCTAACCTTTACCCGGAGCCTTACCCTAACCTGTCCCCTAATCCTAACCCGTACGCTAACACTAACCCTTGCCCTAACACGTACGCTCACCCTAAACCGTTGTCGTACACCAACCTGTACCCTAAACCGTCCCTCTACCCTAACCCTAACCCTAACCCGTATCCTAACCCTAAAGCTTACCCGAAGCCTTACCCTAACCCGTCCCATAATCCTAACCCGTACGCTAACACTAACCCGTACCCTAACATGTACGCTCACCCTAAACTGTTGTCGTACACTAACCTGTAGCCTAAACCGTCCCTGTCCCCGACCCTTAACCCTAACCCTAACCCTAACCCTAACCCTTACCTGACGCCTTACACTAACCCGTCCCCAAATCCTAAACCGTACGCTAACACTAACCCGTACCCTAACACGCACGCTCACCCTAAACCGTTGTCGTACCCTAACATGTACCCTAAACCGTCCCCGTCCCCTAAACCTAACCCTAACCCTAAACCTAAACCTAACCCTTATCCGAAGCCTTACCATAACCCGTCCTCTAATCCTAACCCGTACGCTAACAGTAAACTGTGCCCTAACGTGTACGCTGAACCTAAACCATTGTCCTACCCTAACCTGTACCCTAAACCGTCCCCCTCCCCTAACCCTAACCCTAACCCTAACCCTAACCCTTACACCAAGCCTTACCCTAACCCGTGCCCTAATCCTAACCCGTACGCAAACACTAACCCGTACCCTAACACGTATGCTCACTCTAAACCGTTGTCGTACCCTAACCTGTACCCTAAACCGTCCCCATCCCTAAACCCAAACCTAAACCTAACCCTAACCCTTACCCGAAGCCTTCCCCTAACCCGTCCCCTAATCCTAACCCGTACGTTAACACTAACTCGTACCCTAACACGTACGCTCACCCTAAACCGTTGTCGTACCCTAACCTTTACCATAAACCGTCCCCGTCCCCTAACCCTAATCCTAAACCTAAACCTAACCCTTACCGAAGCCTTACACTAACCAGTCCACTAAACCTAACCCGTACGCTAACACTAAACCGTACCCTAACACGTACACTCACCGTAAAACGTTGTCACACCCTAACCTGTACCCTAAACCGTCCCCGTCCCTAACCGTAACCCTAACACATACCCGAAGCCTTACCCTAACCCGTGTCCTAATCCTAACCCGTACGTTTACACTAACCCGTACCCTAACACGTACGCTCACCCTAAACCGTTGTCGTACCCCAACCTGTACCCTAAATCGTCCCCGTCCCCTAACCCTAACCCTAACCCTAAACCAAAACCTAAACTTTACCCGAAGCTTTACCCTAACCCATCCCATAATCCTATCCCGTACGCTAACCCTAACACGTACCCTACCACGTACGCTCACCCTAAACCTTTGTCGTAAACTAACCTGTACCCTAAACCGTCCCCGTCCCCTAACAGTAACCCTAAACCTAACCCTAACCCTAACCCTTAACCGAAGCCTTACCCTAACCCGTCCCTTAATCCTAACCCGTACACTAACACTAAACCGAGTCCTAACACGTACGCTCACCCTAAAACTTTGTCGTACCCTAACCTGTACCCTAAACCGTCCCCATCCCCTAACCCTAACCCTAACCCTAACCCTTACCAGAACCTTACCCTAACCCGTCCCGTAATCCTAACCCGTACGCTAACACTAACCCGTACCCTAACACGTACGCTCACCCTAAAACCTTGTCGTACCCTAACCTGTACCCTAAATCGTCCCTGTCCCCTAACCCTAACCCTAACCCTAACCTTAAACCTTACCCGAAGCCTTACCCTAACCGGTCCCCTAAACCTAACCCGCACGCTAACACTAACCCGTGCCCTAACACGTACGCTCACCCGAAACATTTGTCGTACACTAAGCTGTACCCTAAACCGTCCCCATTACCTAACACTAACCCGAACCCTAACCATAACCCTAAACCTTACCCGGAGCCTTACCCTATCCCGTCCCCTAATCCTAACCGTACGCTCACACTAATCCGTGCCCTAACACGTACGCTCACCCTAAAGCGTTGTCGTACCCTAACCTGTACCCTAAACTGCTCCTGTCCCCGTACCCTAACCCTAACCCTAACCCAAACCCTAACCCTTACCCGAAGCCTTACACTAACCCATCCCATAATCCTAAACGCTACGCTAACACTAACCCGTGCCCTAACACGTACGCT
Organism: Delphinapterus leucas; assembly: GCF_059928025.1. Taxonomy (NCBI): domain Eukaryota; kingdom Metazoa; phylum Chordata; class Mammalia; order Artiodactyla; family Monodontidae; genus Delphinapterus; species Delphinapterus leucas. The sequence continues at coordinate 9,403,008 of NW_028322232.1, read as the reverse complement.
CACACTAAACCGTTGTCGTACATTAACCTGTACCCTAAATCGTCCCTGTGCCCTAACCCTAAACCTAACCCTAATCCTTACCCGAAGCCTTACCCTAACTCGTCCCCTAATTCTAACCCCTACGCTAACACTAACCTGTATCCTAACACGTACGCTCACCCTAAAACTTTGTCGTACACTCAGCTGTACCCTAAATCGTCCCCGTCCACTAACCCTAACCCTAAACCTAAACCTAACCCTTACCCGAAGCCTTACCATAACCCGTCCTCTAATCCTAACCCGTACGCTAACAGTAAACTCTGCCCTAACATGTACGCTGAACCTAAACCATTGTCCTACCCTAACCTGTACCCTAAACCGTCCCCCTCCCCTAACCCTAACCCTAACCCTAACCCTAACCCTTACACCAAGCCTTACCCTAACCCGTGCCCTAATCCTAACCCGTACGCTAACACTAACCCATACCCTAACACGAACCCTTACACCAAGCCTTACCCTAACCCGTGCCCTAATCCTAACCCGTACGCTAACACTAACCCATACCCTAACACGTACGCTCACCCTAAACCGCTGTCGTACACTAACCTGTACCCTAAACCGTCCCCGTCACCGTCCCCGTCCTCTAACCCTAACCCTAAACCTAACCCTTACTCGAAGCCTTACCCTAACCCGTCCCCTAATCCTAACCCGTACGCTAACACTAACCCGTGCCCTAACAGGTATGCTCACCCTAAAGCGTGGTCGTACCCTAACCTGTACATTAAACAGTCCCCGTCCCCGTTCCCTAACCCTAACCCTATCCCAAACCCTACCCCTTACCCGAAGCCTTACCCTAACCCGTCCCATAATCCTAAATAATACGCTAAAACTACCCCATGCCCTAACACATACGCTCACCCTAAACCGTTGACGTACCCTAACCTGTACCCTAAACCGTCCCCGTCCCCTAACCCTAACCCTAATCCTTACCCGAAGCCTTACCCTAACCCGTCCCCTAATCCTAACACATACGCTAACTCTAACCCGTACCCTAACACTTACGCTCACCCTAAACCATTCTCATACACTAACCTGTACCCTAAAACGTCCCCATCACCTAACCCTAACCCTAACACTTACCTGACGCCTTACCCTAAACCATCCCCTAATTCTAACCCGTACGCTAACACTAACCCGTACCCTAACACGTACACTCACCCTAAAACTTAGTCGTACCCTAAACAGTACCCTAAACCGTCCCCGTCCCCATCCCCTAACCCTAACTCTAACCCTAACCCTAACCCTAACCCTTACCCAACGCCTTACCCTAAGCCGTCACCTAATACTAACCCGTACGCTAACACTAACCCGTACCCTAACATGTACGCTCACCCTAAACTGTTGTCGTACACTAAACTGTACCCTAAACCGTCCCTCTACCCTAACCCTAACCATAACCCTTATCCTAACCCTAAAGCTTACCCGAAGCCTTACCCTAACCCGTCCCATAATCCTAACCCGTACGCTAACACTAACCCGTACCCTAACATGTACGCTCACCCTAAACTGTTGTCGTACACTAAACTGTACCCTAAACCGTCCCTGTCCCCGACCCTTAACCCTAACCCTAACCCTAAACCTAACACTTACCCGAAGCCTTACCCTAACCCGTCCCCTAATCCTAACCCGTACGCTAACACTAACCCGTGCCCTAACACGTACGCTCACCCTAAAGTGTGGTTGTACCCTAACCAGTACACTAAACCGTACCCGTCCCCGTTCCCTAACCCTAACCCTAACCCAAACCCTAAGCCTTACCCGAAGCCTTACCCTAACCCGTCTCATAATCCTAACCGATACGCTAAAACTAACCCATGCCCTAACACATACGCTCACCCTAAACCGTTGTCGTACCCTAACTTGTACCCTAAACCGTCCCCGTCCCCTAACCCTAACCCTAATCCTTACCTGAAGCCTTACACTAACCCGTCCCCTAATCCTAACCCATACGCTAACTCTAACCCGTATCCTAACACGTACGCTCACCCTAAACCATTCTCATACACTAACCTGTACCCTAAACCATCCCCGTCAACTAACCTTAACCCTAACCCTTACCCGAAGCCTTACCATAACCCGTCCTCTAATCCTAACCCGTACGCTAACAGTAAACTGTGCCCTAAAATGTACGCTCAACGTAAACCATTGTCCTACCTTAACTTGTACCCTAAACCGTCCCCGTCCCCTAACCCTAACCCTAAACCTAGCCCTAAACCTAAACCTTACCCCAAGCCTTACCCTAACCCGACCCTTAATCCTAACCCGTACGCTAACACTAACCCATACCCTAACACGCACGCTCACCCTAAACCGTTGTCGTACCCTAACATGTAACCTAAACCGTCCCCGTCTAATAACCCTAACCCTAACCCTAACCCTAATCCTAACCCTAGCTTTTACCCGAAGCCTTACCCTATCCGGTCCCCTAATCCGAACCCGTATGCTAACACTAACCCGTACCCTAACACGTACGCTCAACCTAAACTTTTGTCGTGCCCTAACCTGTACCCTAAACCGTCCCCATCCCCTAACCCTAACCCTAACCCTAACCCTAACCCTTACCCGAAGCCTTACCCTAACCCGTCCCCTAATCCTAAACTGTACGCTGACACTAACACGTACCCTAACACGTACGATCACCCTAAACCGTTGTCGTAACCTAACCTGTACCCTAAACCGTCCCCGTCCCCGTCCCCTAACCATAACGCTAAGCCTAACCCTGAAGCTTACCCGAAGCCTTACCCTAACCCGTCCCCAATCCTAACCCGTACTGTAACACTAACCCGTACCCTAACACGTACACTCACCCTAAACCGTTGTCGTACCCTAACCTGTACCCTGAACCGTGTCCGTCCCCTAAACCTAACACTAAACCTAAACCTAACCCTAACCCTTACCCGAAGCCTTACCCTAACCCGTCCCCTAAACATAACCCGTACGAAAACACTAACACGTACCCTAACACGTACGGTCACCCTGAACCGTTGTCGTACACTAAACTGTACCCTAAACCGTCCCCGTCCCTTAACCCTAACCCTAACCCTAACCAAAACCCTAATCCTTACCCGAAGCCTTACCATAACCCGTCCCCTAATCCTAACCCATACATTAACACTAAACCGTAACCTAACACGTACGCTCAAACTAAACCGTTGTCGTACACTAACCTGTACCCTAAACCGTCCCTGTCCCCTACCCCTAACCATAACCCTAACCCTAACACTAACCCTTACCCGAATCCTTACCCTAACCCGTACCCTAATCCTAACCCGTACGCTAACACAAACCCGTACACTAACACGTATGCTCACCGTAAACCGTTGTCGTACCCTAACTTGTAACCTAAACCGTCCCCGTCCCCTAACCCTAACCCTAACCCTAACCCTAACACTTACCCAAAGCCTTACCCTAACACGTCAACTAAACCTAAATCGTACGCTAACACTAACCCATGCCCTAACACGTACGCTCACCCTAAACCGTTGTCGTACACTAACCTGTACACTAAACTGTCCCTGTCCCCTAACCCTAACCCTAACCCTAACCCTAACCATTACGCAAAGCTTTACCCTAACCCGTCCCCCAATCCTAAACCATATGCTAACACTAACCCGTACCCTAACATGTACGCTCACCCTAAACTGTTCTCGTACCCTAAACTGTTCCCTAAACCATCCTCGTCCCCTAACCCTAACCCTAACCCTAACCCTAACCCTAGCTTTTACCCGAAGCCTTACACTAACCGGTCCCCTAACCCTAGCCCGTACGCTAACACTAACCAGTACCCTAACATGTACGCTCACCCTTAACCATTGTCGTACCCTAACCTATACCCTAAACCGTCCCCGTCCCCTAACCTAACCCTAACCCTAACCCTTACGTGAAGCCTTACCCTAACCTGTCCCCTAATCCTAAACCGTACGCTGACACTAACGCGTACCCTAACACGGACGCTCACCCTGAAACATTGTCGTACACTAAACTGTACCCTAATCCGTCCCCGTCCCCGTCCCCGTCCCCTAACCCTAACCCTAACCCAAACCCTAACACTAACCCTTACCCAAAGCCTTACCCTAATCGGTCCCCTAATTCTAACCCGTATGCTAACACTAACCCGTACCCTAACACGTACTCTCACCCTAAACCGTTGTCGTACCCTAACCTATACCCTAAACCGTCCCCGTCCCCGTCCCCTATCCCTAACCCTAACCCTAAACCTGAAGCTTACCCGAAGCCTTACCCTAACCCATCCCCTAATTCTAACCCGTACGGTAACACTAACCCATACCCTAACACGTACGCTCACCCTAAACGGTTGTCGTACCCTAAACCGTGTCCGTCCCCTAAACCTAACCCTAACCCTAACCCTAACCTTAACCCTTACCCGAAGCCTTACCGAACCCGTCCCCTAATCCTAACCAGTACGCTAACACTAACACGTACCCTAACACTTACGGTCACCCTGAACCATTGTCGTATCCTAAACTGTACCCTAAACCGTCCCCGTCCCTTAACCCTAACCCTAACCCTAACCCTAACCCTAACCCTAATCCTTACCCGAAGCCTTACCATAACCCGTAACCTAATCCTAACCCGTACGCTAACACTAAACCGTAACCTAACACGTACGCTCACACTAAACCGTTGTCGTACCCTAACCTGTACCCTAAACCGTCCCTGGCCCCTAACCCTAACCCTAACACTAACCCTTACCCGAAGCCTAACACTAACCCGTCCCCTAATCCTAAGCCGTGCGCTAACAATAACCCATACCCCAACATGTACGCTGAACTTAAACCGTTGTCGTACCCTAAACTGTCCCCATCCCCTAACCCTAACCCTAACCCTAACCCTAACACTTACCCGAAGCCTTACCCTAACCTGTCCCCTAATCCTAACCCGTATGCTAACACTAACCCGTACCCTAACACGTACGCTCACCCTAAAACGTTGTTGTACCCTAACCTTTGCCCTAAACCGTCCCCGTCCCCTAACCCTAACGCTAACCCTTACCCAAAGCCTTACCCTAACACGTCCCCTAATCCTAACCCGTACACTAACACTAAACCGTACCCTAACACGTACGCTCACTCTAAACCGTTGTCGTACCCTAACCTGTACCCTAAACCGTCCCCGTCCCCTAACCCTAACCCTAACCCTAACCCTTACCCGAAGCCTTACCATAACCTGTCCCCTAATCCTAAACCATACGCTAACACTAAGCCGTACCCTAACACGTATGCTCACCCTAAACAATTGTCGTACCCTAAACTGTACCCTCAACCATCCCCGTGCCCTAACCCTAACCCTAACCCTAACCCTAACCCTAAACCTTACCCGAAGCCTTACACTAACCCGTCCCCTAATCCTAAACCGTACGCTGACACTAACACGTAGCCTAACACGTACGCTCACCCTAAACCGTTTTCGTACACTAACCTGTACCCTAAACCGTGTCCGTCCCCTATACCTAACCCTAACCCTAACCCTAAACCTAACCCTTACCCGAAGCCTTACCCTTACCCGTCCCCTAATCCTAACCCGTACGCTAACAATAACACGTACCCTAAAACGTACGGTCACCCTGAACCATTGTCGTACCCTAAACTGTACCCTAAACCGTCCCCGTCCCTTAACCCTAACCCTAACCCTAACCCTAACCCTAAACCTTACCCGAAGCCTTAACATAACCCGTCCCCTAATCCTAACCCATACACTAACATTAAATTGTAACCTAACACGTACGCTCACACTAAACCGTTGTCGTACCCTAACCTGTACCCTAATCCGTCCCCGTCCCCTAACCCTAACCGTAACCCTAACCCTATCACTAACGCTTACCCGAAGCCTAACACTAACCCGTCCCCTAATCCTAAGCCGTGCACTAACAGTAACCCATACCCCAACATGTTCGCTCAACCTAAACCGTTGTCGTGCCCTAAACTGTCCCCAACCCCTAACCCTAACCCCAACCCTAACCCTTACCCGAAGCCTTACCCTAACCCGTCCCCTAATCCTAACCCGTACGCTAACACTAACCCGTACCCTAACACGTACGCTCACCCTAAAACGTTGTCGTACACTAACCTGTACCCTAAACCGTCCCCGTCCCCTAACCCTAACCCTAAACCTTACCCGAAGCCTTACCCTAACCCGTCCCCTAATCCTAACCCGTACGCTAACACTAACCCGTACCCTAACACGTACGCTCACCCTAAAACGTTGTCGTACACTAACCTGTACCCTAAACCGTCCCCGTGCCCTAACCCTAACCCTAAGCCTAACCCTACCACTAAACCTTACCCGAAGCCTTACACTAAACCGTCCCCTAATCCTAAACCATACGCTGACACTAACACATAGCCTAACACGTACGCTCACCCTAAACCGTTGTTGTACCCTAAACTGTACCGTAAACCGTGTCCATCCCCTAACTCTAACCCTAACCCTAACCCTAACCCTAACCCTAAACCTAACCCTTACCCGAAGCCTTACCCTAACCCGTCCCCTAATCCTAACCTGTACGCTAACACTTACCCGTACCCTAACACGTACGCTCACCCTAAACTGTTGTCGTACCCTAACCTGTTCTCTAAAGCTTCCCCATCCCCTAACCCTAAACCTAACCCTAACACTTACCCTTACCCTAACCTTTACCCGAAGCCTTACACTATCCCGTCCCCAATCCGAACCCGTAGGCTAACACTAACCCGTGCCCTAAAACGTACGCTCACCTAAACCGTTGTCGTACCCTAACCTGTACCCTAAAACGTCCCCTAACTGTAACCCTAACCCTAACCCTAACCCTTACCCGAAACATTACCCTAACCCGTCCCCTAATCCGAATCCGTATGCTAACACTAACCCATACCCTAACACGCACGCTCATCTAAACCGTTGTCGTACCCTAACATGTACCCTAAACCGTCCCGGTCTAATAACCCTAACCCTAACCCTAACCCTAGCTTTTACCCGAAGCCTTACCCTAACCGGTCCCCTAATCCAAACCCGTATGCTAACACTAACCCGTACCCTAACACGTACGCTCAACCTAAACTTTTGTCGTGCCCTAACCTGTACCCTAAACCGTCCCCATCCCCTAACCCTAACCCTAACCCTAACCCTAACCCTAACCCTTACCCGAAGCCTTACCCTAACCCGTCCCCTAATCCTAAACTGTACGCTGACACTAACACGTACCCTAACACGTACGATCACCCTAAACCGTTGTCGTAACCTAACCTGTACCCTAAACCGTCCCCGTCCCCGTCCCCTAACCATAACGCTAAGCCTAACCCTGAAGCTTACCCGAAGCCTTACCCTAACCCGTCCCCAATCCTAACCCGTACTGTAACACTAACCCGTACCCTAACACGTACACTCACCCTAAACCGTTGTCGTACCCTAACCTGTACCCTGAACCGTGTCCGTCCCCTAAACCTAACACTAAACCTAAACCTAACCCTAACCCTTACCCGAAGCCTTACCCTAACCCGTCCCCTAAACATGACCCGTACGAAAACACTAACACGTACCCTAACACGTACGGTCACCCTGAACCGTTGTCGTACACTAAACTGTACCCTAAACCGTCCCCGTCCCTTAACCCTAACCCTAACCCTAACCAAAACCCTAATCCTTACCCGAAGCCTTACCATAACCCGTCCCCTAATCCTAACCCATACATTAACACTAAACCGTAACCTAACACGTACGCTCAACCTAAACCGTTGTCGTACACTAATCTGTACCCTAAACCGTCCCTGTCCCCTACCCCTAACCATAACCCTAACGCTAACACTAACCCTTACCCGAAGCCTTACCCTAACCCGTACCCTAATCCTAACCCGTACGCTAACACTAACCCGTACACTAACACGTACGCTCACCGTAAACCGTTGTCGTACCCTAACTTGTAACCTAAACCGTCCCCGTCCCCTAACCCTAACCCTAACCCTAACCCTAACACTTACCCAAAGCCTTACCCTAACACGTCAACTAAACCTAAATCGTACGCTAACACTAACCCATGCCCTAACACGTACGCTCACCCTAAACCGTTGTCGTACACTAACCTGTACACTAAACTGTCCCTGTCCCCTAACCCTAACCCTAACCCTAACCCTAACCATTACGCAAAGCTTTACCCTAACCCGTCCCCCAATCCTAAACCATACGCTAACACTAACCCGTACCCTAACATGTACGCTCACCGTAAACCGTTCTCGTACCCTAAACTGTTCCCTAAACCATCCTCGTCCCCTAACCCTAACCCTAACCCTAACCCTAACCCTAGCTTTTACCCGAAGCCTTACACTAACCGGTCCCCTAACCCTAACCCGTACGCTAACACTAAACAGTAACCTAACATGTACGCTCACCCTTAACCATTGTCGTACCCTAACCTATACCCTAAACCGTCCCCGTCCCCTAACCTAACCCTAACCCTAACCCTTACGTGAAGCCTTACCCTAACCTGTCCCCTAATCCTAAACCGTACGCTGACACTAACGCGTACCCTAACACGGACGCTCACCCTAAAACATTGTCGTACACTAAACTGTACCCTAATCCGTCCCCGTCCCCGTCCCCGTCCCATAACCCTAACCCTAACCCAAACCCTAACACTAACCCTTACCCAAAGCCTTACACTAATCGGTCCCCTAATTCTAACCCGTATGCTAACACTAACCCGTACCCTAACACGTACTCTCACCCTAAACCGTTGTCGTACCCTAACCTATACCCTAAACCGTCCCCGTCCCCGTCCCCTATCCCTAACCCTAACCCTAAACCTGAAGCTTACCCGAAGCCTTACCCTAACCCGTCCCCTAATTCTAACCCGTACGGTAACACTAACCCATACCCTAACACGTACCCTCACCCTAAACGGTTGTCGTACCCTAACCAGTACCCTAAACCGTGTCCGTCCCCTAAACCTAACCCTAACCCTAACCCTAACCTTAACCCTTACCCGAAGCCTTACCCTAACCCGTCCCCTAATCCTAACCCGTACGCTAACACTAACACGTACCCTAACACTTACGGTCACACTGAACCATTGTCGTACCCTAAACTGTACACTAAACCGTCCCCGTCCCTTAACCCTAACCCTAACCCTAACCCTAATCCTTACCCGAAGCCTTACCATAACCCGTCCCCTAATCCTAACCCGTACGCTAACACTAAACCGTAACCTAACACGTACGCTCACACTAAACCTTTGTCGTACCCTAACCTGTACCCTAAACCGTCCATGGCCCCTAACCCTAACCCTAACACTAACCCTTACCCGAAGCCTAACACTAACCCGTCCCCTAATCCTAAGCCGTGCGCTAACAATAACCCATACCCCAACATGTACGCTCAACCTAAACCGTTGTCGTAACCTAAACTGTCCCCATCCCCTAACCCTAACCCTAACCCTAAACCTAACACTTACCCGAAGCCTTACCCTAACCCGTCCCCTAATCCTAACCCGTATGCTAACACTAACCCGTACCCTAACACGTACGCTCACCCTAAAACGTTGTTGTACCCTAACCTTTGCCCTAAACCGTCCCCGTCCCCATCCCCTAACACTAACGCTAACCCTTACCCAAAGCCTTACCCTAACACGTCCCCTAATCCTAACCCGTACGCTAACACTAAACCGTACCCTAACACGTACGCTCACTCTAAACCGTTGTCGTACCCTAACCTGTACCCTAAACCGTCCCCGTCCCCTGACCCTAACCCTAACCCTAACCCTTACCCGAAGCCTTACCATAACCTGTCCCCTAATCCTAAACCATATGCTAACTCTAAGCCGTACCCTAACACGTATGCTCACCCTAAACAATTGTCATACCCTAAACTGTACCCTCAACCATCCCCGTGCCCTAACCCTAACCCTAACCCTAACCCTAACCCTAAACCTTACCCGAAGCCTTACACTAACCCGTCCCCTAATCCTAAACCGTACGCTGACACTAACACGTAGCCTAACATGTACGCTCACCCTAAACCGTTTTCGTACACTAACCTGTACCCTAAACCGTGTCCGTCCCCTATACCTAACCCTAACCCTAACCCTAAACCTAACCCTTACCCGAAGCCTTACCCTTACCCGTCCCCTAATCCTAACCCGTACGCTAACAATAACACGTACCATAAAACGTACTGTCACCCTGAACCATTGTCGTACCCTAACCTGTACCCTAAACAGTCCCCGTCCCCTAACCCTAACCCTAAACCTAACCCTTACCTGAAGCCTTACACTAAACCGTACCCTAATCCTAACCCGTACGCTATCACTAAACCATACCCTGAGACGTACGCTCACCCTAAAAGGTTGTCGTACTCTAACCTGTACCCTACACCGTCCCCTAACCCTAACCCTAACCCTTACCCGAAGCCTTACCCTAACCCGTCCCCTAATCCTAAACCGTACGCTAACACTAACCCGTGCCCTAACACATACGCTCACCCTAAAGCGTTGTCGTACCCTAAGCTGTACCCTAAACCGTCCCTGTCCCCGTCCCCTAACCCTAAACCTAACCCTAACCGTAACACTTACCCGAAGCCTTACCCTAACACGTCCCCTAATCCTAACCCGTATGCTAACGCTAACCCGTACCCTAACACGTACGCTCACCCTAAACCATTGTCTTAACCTAAACTGTACCCTAAACCGTCCCCGTCCCCGTCCCCTAAACCTAACCCTAACCCTAACCCTAAACATTCCCCGAAGCCTTACCCTAACCGTCCCCTAATCCTAACCCGTACGCTCACACTAACCCGTGCCCTAACACGTACGCTCACCCTGAACCGTTGTCGTACCCTAACCTGTACCCTAAACCGTCCCCATCCCCTAAACCTAACCCTAACCTCACCCTAATCCTAACCCTTACCCAAAGCCTTACCCTAACCCGTCCCCTAATCCTAACCCGTACACTAACACTAACCCATGCCCTAAAACATACGCTCAACCTAAACCGTTGTCGTACCCTAACCTGTACCCTAAACCGTCCCCGTGCCCTAACCCTAACCCTAACCCTAACCCTAACCCTAACCCTAAATCTAACCCTTACCCGAAGCCTTACCCTAACCCGTCCCCTAATCCTAACCCGTACGCTAACAATAACACATACCCTAAAACGTACGGTCACCCTGAACCATTGTCGTACCCTAAACTCTACCCTAAACCTTCCCCGTCCCTTAACCCTAACCCTAACCCTAACCCTAACCCTAACCCTAATCCTTTCCCGAAGCCTTAACATAACCCGTCTCCTAATCCTAACCCGTACGCTAATATTAAATCGTAACCTAACACGTACGCTCACACTAAACCGTTGTCGTACCCTAACCTGTACCCTAAACCGTCCCTGTCCCCTAACCCTAACCGTAACCCTAACCCTAACACTAACCCTTACCCGGAGCCTAACACTAAACCGTCCCCTAATCCTAACTCGTACACTAACACTAAACCGTGCCCTAAAACATACGCTCAACCTAAACCGTTGTCGTACACTAACCTGTACCCTAAACCGTCCCCGTGCCCTAACCCTAACCCTAAGCCTAACCCTACCACTAAACCTTACCCGAAGCCTTACACTAAACCGTCCCCTAATCCTAAACCATACGCTGACACTAACACATAGCCTAACACGTACGCTCACCCTAAACCGTTGTCATACCCTAAACTGTACCGTAAACCGTGTCCATCCCCTAACCCTAACCCTAACCCTAACCCTAACCCTAACCCTTACCCGAAGCCTTACCCTAACCCGTCCCCTAATCCTAACCCGTACGCTAACACTAACCCGTACCCTAACACGTACGCTCACCCTAAACTGTTGTCGTACCCTAACCTGTTCTCTAAATCTTCCCCATCCCCTAACCCTAAACCTAACCCTAACACTTACCCTTACCCTAACCTTTACCCGAAGCCTTACACTATCCCGTCCCCAATCCGAACCCGTAGGCTAACACTAACCCGTGCCCTAAAACGTACGCTCACCTAAACCGTTGTCGTACCCTAACCTGTACCCTAAAACGTCCCCTAACTGTAACCCTAACCCTAACCCTAACCCTTACCCGAAACATTACCCTAACCCGTCCCCTAATCCGATTCAGTACGCTAACACTAACCCGTACCCTAACACGTACACCCACCCTAAAACGTTGTCGTCCCCTAACCTGTACCCTAAACCATCCCCGTCCCCTACCCTAACCCTAACACTAACCCTAACCCTAACCCTTACCCAAAGCCTTACCCTAACATGTCACCTAATCCTAACCCGTACGCTAACACTAACCCGTGCCCTAACACGTACGGTCACCCTAAACCTTTGTCGTACCCTAACCTATACCCTAAACCGGCCCTGTCCCCATCCCCTAACCCTAAACCTAAACCTAACACTAACCCTTACCCAAGGCCTTACCCTAACCCATCCCCTAATCCTAACCCGTATGCTAACACTAACCCGTACCCTAACACGTACACTCACCCTAAACCGTTGTCCTACCTTAACCTGTACCGTAAACCGTCCCCGTCCCCTAACCGTAACACTAACCCTAAACCTTACCCTTACCCAAAGCCTTACCCTAACCCATCACCTAATCCTAACCCGTACGCTAACACTAACACGTGCCCTAACACGTACGCTCACCCTAAACCGTTGTTGTACCCTAACCTGAACCCTAAACCGCCCCATCCCCTAACCCTAACCCTAAACATAACCCTAATCCTAACCCTTACCCGAAGCCTTACCCTAACCCGTCCCATAATCATAACCCGTACGCTAACACTAACCCGTACCCTAACACGTACGCTCACCCTAAAACGTTGTCGTACACTAACCTGTACCCTAAACCGTCCCCGTCCCCTAACCCTAACCCTAAACCTTACCTGAAGCCTTACCCTAACCCGTCCCCTAATGCTAACCCGTACGCTAACACTAATCCTTACTCTAACACGTTCGCTCACCCTAAACCGTGGACGTACCCTAACCTGTACCTTAAACCGTCCCCGTCCCCTAACCCTAACCCGAACCCTAACACTAACCCTTACCCGAATACTTAACCTAACCTGTCCCCTACTCCTAACCCGTACGCTAACACTAACCCGTACCCTAACACGTACGCTCACCTTAAACCACTGTCATACCCTAACCTGTACCCTAAACAGTCCCCGTCCCCTAACCCTAACCCTAAACCTAACCCTTACCTGAAGCCTTACACTAAACCGTACCCTAATCCTAACCCGTACGCTATCACTAAACCATACCCTGAGACGTACGCTCACCCTAAAAGGTTGTCGTACTCTAACCTGTACCCTACACCGTCCCCTAACCCTAACCCTAACCCTTACCCGAAGCCTTACCCTAACCCGTCCCCTAATCCTAAACCGTACGCTAACACTAACCCGTGCCCTAACACATACGCTCACCCTAAAGCGTTGTCGTACCCTAACCTGTACCCTAAACCGTCCCTGTCCCCGTCCCCTAACCCTAAACCTAACCCTAATCGTAACACTTACCCGAAGCCTTACCCTAACACGTCCCCTAATCCTAACCCGTATGCTAACACTAACCCGTACCCTAACACGTACGCTCACCCTAAACCATTGTCCTAACCTAACCTGTACCCTAAACCGTCCCCGTCCCCATCCCCTAAACCTAACCCTAACCCTAACCCTAACCATTCCCCGAAGCCTTACCCTAACCGTCCCCTAATCCTAACCCGTACGCTCACACTAACCCGTGCCCTAACACGTACGCTCACCCTGAACCGTTGTCGTACCCTAACCTGTACCCTAAACCGTCCCCATCCCCTAAACCTAACCCTAACCTCACCCTAATCCTAACCCTTACCCAAAGCCTTACCCTAACCCGTCCCCTAATCCTAACCCGTACACTAACAGTAACCCGTGCCCTAAAACATACGCTCAACCTAAACCGTTGTCGTACCCTAACCTGTACCCTAAACCGTCCCCGTGCCCTAACCCTAACCCTAACCCTAACCCTAACCCTAAATCTAACCCTTACCCGAAGCCTTACCCTAACCCGTCCCCTAATCCTAACCCGTACGCTAACAATAACACATACCCTAAAACGTACGGTCACCCTGAACCATTGTCGTACCCTAAAATCTACCCTAAACCTTCCCCGTCCCTTAACCCTAACCCTAACCCTAACCCTAATCCTTTCCCGAAGCCTTAACATAACCCGTCTCCTAATCCTAACCCGTACGCTAATATTAAATCGTAACCTAACACGTACGCTCACACTAAACCGTTGTCGTACCCTAACCTGTACCCTAAACCGTCCCTGTCCCCTAACCCTAACCGTAACCCTAACCCTAACACTAACCCTTACCCGGAGCCTAACACTAAACCGTCCCCTAATCCTAACTCGTACACTAACACTAAACCGTGCCCTAAAACATACGCTCAACCTAAACCGTTGTCGTACACTAACCTGTACCCTAAACCGTCCCCGTGCCCTAACCCTAACCCTAAGCCTAACCCTACCACTAAACCTTACCCGAAGCCTTACACTAAACCGTCCCCTAATCCTAAACCATACGCTGACACTAACACATAGCCTAACACGTACGCTCACCCTAAACCGTTGTCGTACACTAAACTGTACCGTAAACCGTGTCCATCCCCTAACCCTAACCCTAACCCTAACCCTAACCCTAACCCTTACCCGAAGCCTTACCCTAACCCGTCCCCTAATCCTAACCCGTACGCTAACACTAACCCGTACCCTAACACGTACGCTCACCCTAAACTGTTGTCGTACCCTAACCTGTTCTCTAAATCTTCCCCATCCCCTAACCCTAAACCTAACCCTAACACTTACCCTTACCCTAACCTTTACCCGAAGCCTTACACTATCCCGTCCCCAATCCGAACCCGTAGGCTAACACTAACCCGTGCCCTAAAACGTACGCTCACCTAAACCGTTGTCGTACCCTAACCTGTACCCTAAAACGTCCCCTAACTGTAACCCTAACCCTAACCCTAACCCTTACCCGAAACATTACCCTAACCCGTCCCCTAATCCGATTCAGTACGCTAACACTAACCCGTACCCTAACACGTACACCCACCCTAAAACGTTGTCGTCCCCTAACCTGTACCCTAAACCATCCCCGTCCCCTACCCTAACCCTAACACTAACCCTAACCCTAACCCTTACCCAAAGCCTTACCCTAACATGTCACCTAATCCTAACCCGTACGCTAACACTAACCCGTGCCCTAACACGTACGGTCACCCTAAACCTTTGTCGTACCCTAACCTATACCCTAAACCGTCCCTGTCCCCATCCCCTAACCCTAAACCTAAACCTAACACTAACCCTTACCCAAGGCCTTACCCTAACCCATCCCCTAATCCTAACCCGTATGCTAACACTAACCCGTACCCTAACACGTACACTCACCCTAAACCGTTGTCCTACCCTAACCTGTACCGTAAACCGTCCCCGTCCCCTAACCGTAACACTAACCCTAAACCTTACCCTTACCCAAAGCCTTACCCTAACCCATCACCTAATCCTAACCCGTACGCTAACACTAACACGTGCCCTAACACGTACGCTCACCCTAAACCGTTGTTGTACCCTAACCTGTACCCTAAACCGCCCCATCCCCTAACCCTAACCCTAAACCTAACCCTAATCCTAACCCTTACCCGAAGCCTTACCCTAACCCGTCCCATAATCATAACCCGTACGCTAACACTAACCCGTGCCCTAACACGTAGGCTCACCATAAATCATTGTCGTACCCTAACCTGTACCCTAAACCATCCCCATCCCCGTTCCCGTCTCCTAACCCTAACCCGAACCCTAACCCTAACCCTTACCCGAAGACTTACCCTAACCTGTCCCCTAATCCTAACACTTACGCTAACACTAACCCTTGCCCTAACATGTACACTCACCCTAAACCGTTGTCTTACCCTAACCTGTACCCTAAACCGTCCCTGTACCCTAACCCTAACCCTAACACTAACCCTAAACCGAACCCTTACCCGAAGCCTTCCCCTAACCCGTCCCCTAATCCTAAACCTTACGCTAACCCTAACCCGTGCCCTAGCACGTACGCTCACCTTAAACTGCTGTCGTACCCTAAACTGTACCCTAAACCGTCCCCGTCCCCTAACCCTAACCCTAACCCTAAACCTTACCCGAAGCCTTCCCCTAACCCGTCCCCTAATCCTAACCCGTACGCTAACTCTAAGCCATACCCTAACACGTACGCTCACCCTAAACCGTTCTCGTACACTAACCTGTAACCTAAACTGTCCCCGTCCCCTAACCCTAACCCTAACCCTTACCCGAAGCCTTACCTTAGCCCGTCCTCTAATCCTAACCCGTACGCTAACAGTAAACTGTGCCCTAACATGTACGCTGAACCTAAACCATTGTCCTACACTAACCTATACCCTAAACCGTCCCCCTCCCCTAACCCTAACCCTAACCCTAACCCTAAACCTAACCCTTACCCGAAGCCTTACCATAATCCGTCCTCTAATCCTAACCCGTACGCTAACAGTAAACTGTGCCCTAACATGTACGCTGAACCTAAACCATTGTCCTACCCTAACCTGTACCCTAAACCGTCCCCCTCCCCTAACCCTAACCCTAACCCTAACCCTAACCCTTACACCAAGCCTTACCCTAACCCGTGCTCTAATCCTAACCCGTACGCTAACACTAACCCATACCCTAACACGTACGCTCACCCTAAACCGCTGTCATACACTAACCTGCACCCTAAACCGTCCCCGTCCCCGTCCCCGTCCCCTAACCCTAACCATAAACCTAACCCTTACCCGAAGCCTTACCCTAACCCGTCCCCTAATCCTAACCCGTACGCTAACACTAACCCGTGTCCTAACACGTACCCTCACCCTAAACCGTTGTCGTACCCTAACCTGTACCCTAAACCGTCACCGTCCCCTAGCCCTAACCCTAACCCTAACCCTTACGCGAAGCCTTACCCTAACCCGTCCCCAATCCTAACCCGTACGCTAACACTAACAAGTACCCTAACACATACGCTCACCCTAAACTGTTGTCGTACACTAACCTGTAACCTAAACCGTCCCCGTCCCCTAACCCTAACCCTAACCCTAACCCTAACACTAACCCTTACCCGAAGCCTTACCCTAATCTGTCCCCTAATCATAACCCGTATGCTAACACTAACCCTTGCCCTAACACGTACACTCACCCTAAACCATTGTCGTACCCTAACCTGTACCCTGAACCGTCCCTGTACCCTAACCCTAACCCTAATTCTAACCCTAACCCTAACCCTAACACTTACCCGAAGCCTTACCCTAACCCGTCCCATAATCCTAACCCGTACGCTAACACTAACCCGTACCCTAACACGTACGCTCACCCTAAACCGTTGACGTACCCTAACCTGTACCCTAAACCGTCCCTGTCCCCTAACCCTAACCCTAACCCTAACCCTTACCAGAAGCCTTACCCTAACCCGTCCCGTAATCCTAACCCGTACGCTAACACTAACCCGTACCCTAACACGTACGCTCACCCTAAAACCTTGTCGTACCCTAACCTGTACCCTAAATCGTCCCTGTCCCCTAACCCTAACCCTAATCTTAAACCTTACCCGAAGCCTTACCCTAAACGGTTCCCTAAACCTAACCCGCACGCTAACACTAACCCGTGCCCTAACACGGACGCTCACCCGAAACATTTGTCGTACACTAAGCTGTACCCTAAACCGTCCCCATTACCTAACACTAACCCGAACCCTAACCATAACCCTAAACCTTACCCGAAGCCTTACCCTAACCCGTCCCCTAATCCTAACCGTACGCTAACACTAATCCGTGCCCTAACACGTACGCTCACCCTAAAACGTTGTCGTACACTAACCTGTACCCTAAACCGTTCCTGTCCCTGTACCCTAACCCTAACCCTAACCCAAACCCTAACCCTTACCCGAAGCCTTACACTAACCCATCCCATAATCCTAAACTCTACGCTAACACTAACCCGTGCCCTAACACGTACGCTCACCCTAAACCGTTGTCGTACATTAACCTGTACCCTAAATCGTCCCTGTCCCCTAACCCTAACCCTAACCCTAATCCTTACCCGAAGCCTTACCCTAACTCGTCCCCTAATTCTAACCCGTATGCTAACACTAAACTGTATCCTAACAGATACGCTCACCCTAAAACTTTGTCGTACACTAAGCTGTACCCAAAATCGTCCCCGTCCCCTAACCCTAAACCTAACCCTTACACAAAGCCTTACCCTAACCCGTCCCCTAATCCTAACCCGTACGCTAACACTAACCCGTAACCTAACCCGTATGCTCAACCTAAACCGTTCTCGTACACTAACCTGTACCCTAAACCGTCCCGTCCCGGTCCCCTAAACCTAGCCCTTACCCGAAACCTTACCCTAACATGTCCCCTATTCCTAACCCGTACGCTAACACTATCCCGTACCCTTACACGTACGCTCACCTTAAAACGTTGTCGTACACTAACCTGTAACCTAAACCGTCTCCGTCCCCTAACCCTAACCCTAAACCTAGCCCTAAACCTAAACCTTACCCCAAGCCTTACCCTAACCCGACCCTTAATCCTAACCCGTACGCTGACACTAACCCATACCCTAACACGCACGCTCACCCTAAAACTTTGTCGTACCCTAACATGTACCCTAAACCGTCCCCGTCCCCTAACCCTAACCCTAACCCTAACCCTAACACTTACCCGAAGCATTACACTAACCCGTCCCCTAATCCTAATCCGTACGCTAACACTAACCCGTGTCCTAACACGTACCCTCACCCTAAACCGTTATCGTACCCTAACCTGTACCCTAAACCGTCACCGTCCCATAGCCCTAACCCTAACCCTAACCCTTACGCGAAGCCTTACCCTAACCCGTCCCCAATCCTAACCCGTACGCTAATACTAACAAGTACCCTAACACATACGCTCACCCTAAACTGTTGTCGTACACTAACCTGTAACCTAAACCGTCCCCGTCCCCTAACCCTAAACCTAACCCTAACCCTAACCCTAACCCTTACCCGAAGCCTTACCCTAATCTGTCCCCTAATCCTAACCCGTATGCTAACACTAACCCTTGCCCTAACACGTACACTCACCCTAAACCATTGTCGTACCCTAACCTGTACCCTGAACCGTCCCTGTACCCTAACCCTAACCCTAACTCTAACCCTAACCCTAACCCTAACACTTACCCGAAGCCTTACCCTAACCCGTCCCATAATCCTAACCCGTACGCTAACACTAACCCGTACCCTAACACGTACGCTCACCCTAAATCGTTTTCGTACCCTAACCTGTACCCTAAACCATCCCCGTGCCCTAAACCTAACACTAACACTATCCCTAACCCTTACCCGAAGCCTTACCCTAACTCGGCCCCCAATTCTAAACCATACGCTAACACTAACCCGTACCCTAACACGTATGCTCACCCTAAAACTTTGTCGTAGCCTAACCTGTACCCTAAGTCGTCCCCTTCCCCTAAGACTAACCCTAACCCTAATACTTACCCGAAGCCTTACCCTAAACCGTCCCCTAATCCTAACCCATACGCTAACACTAACCCGTGCCCTAAAACGAATGCTCACCCTAAACTGCTGTCGTACACTAACCTGTACCCTAAACCGTCCCCGTCCCCGTCCCCTAACCCTAACCCTAAACCTAACCCTTACCCGAAGCCTTACCCAAACCCGTCCCGTAATCCTAACCCGTACGCTAACACTAACCCGTGCCCTAACAGGTACGCTCACCCTAAAGCGTGGTCGTACCCTAACCTGTACACTAAACCGTCCCCGTCCCCGTTCCCTAACCCTAACCCTATCCCAAACCCTACCCCTTACCCAAAGCCTTACCCTAACCCGTCCCATAATCCTAAATAATACGCTAAAACTACCCCATGCCCTAACACATACGCTCACCCTAAACCGTTGTCGTACCCTAACCTGTACCCTAAACCGTCCCTGTAGCCTAACCCTAACCCTAACCCTAACCCTAACCCTTACCCGAAGCCTTACCCTAACCCGTCCCATAATCCTACCCCGTACGCTAACACTAACCCGTACCCTAACACGTACGCTCACCCTAAACCGTTGTCGTACCATAACCTGTACCTAACCGTCCCCGTCCCCGTCCCCTAAACTTAACCCTAAACCTCACCCTTACCCGTAGCCTTACCCTAACCCGTCCCCTATTCCTAAGCTATACGCTAACTCTAACCCGTACCCTAACATGTACGCTCACCCTAAAGAGTTGTCGTACACTAACCTCTACCCTAAACCGTCCCCGTCCCCGTCCCCTAACCCTAACCCTAACCCTAACCCTTACCCGAAGCCTTACCCTAACAAGTCCCCAATCCTACCCGTACGCTAACACTAACACATACCCTAACACGTACGCTCACCCTAAACCGTTGTCGTACCCTAGCCTATACCCTAAACAGTCCCCGTACCCTAACCCTAACCCTAACCCTAACCCTTACCCGAAGCCTTACCCTAACCCGTCCCCTAATCCTAACCCGTACGCTAACACTAAACCTTACCCTAACATGTACGCACACTCTAAACAGTTGTCATATCCTATCCTGTACCCTAAACCTTCCCCGTGCCCGTCCCCTAACCCTAACCCTAACCCTTACCCGAAGCCTTACCCTAACCTGTCCCCTAATCCTAACCCGTACGCTAACACTAACCCTTACCCTAACACGTACGCACACCCTAAACTGTTGTCAAATCCTATCCTGTACCCTAAACCTTCCCCGTTCCTGCCCCCTAACCCTAACCCTAACCCTTACCCGAAGCCTTACCCTAACCTGTCCCCTAATCCTAACCCGTACGCTAACACTAACCCATGCCCTAACACATACGCTCACCCTAAAGCGTTGTCGTACCCTAACCTGTACCCTAAACCGTCCCCGTCCCCTAACCCTAACACTAACCTTAATACTAACCATTACCCGAAGCCTTCCGTTAACCCGCCCCCTAATCCTAACCCGTACGCTAATCCTAACCCGTACCCTAACACGTACGCTCACCCTAAACCGTTGTCGTGCCCTAAACTGTACCCTGAACCGTCCCCATCTCCAAACCCTAACCCTAACCCTTAACCGAAGCCTTACACTAACCTGTCCCCTAATCCTAACCCGTACGCTAACACTAACCCGTACCCTAACACATAGGCTCACTCTAAACCGTTCTCGTATACTAACCTGTACCCTAAACCGTCCCCATCCCCTAACCCTAACCCTAACCCTTACCCAGAGCCTTACCCTAACCCGTCCTCTAATCCTAACCCATACGCTAGCACTAACCCGTACCCTAACATGTTCGCTCACCCTAAAACTTTATCTTAAACTAAGCTGTACCTTAAACAGTCCCCGTAGCCTAAACATAACCGTAACCCTAACCCTAACACTAACACTTACCCGAAGGCTTACCCTAACCCGTCCCCTAATTCTAAACCGTACGCTAACACTAACCCGTACCCTAACACGTACGCTCACCCTAAACCGTTGCCGTAGCCTAACCTGTACCCTAAACCCTCCCCATGCCCTAACACTTACCCTAAACCTAACCCTAACCCTAACCCTTACCCGAAGCCTTACCCTAACCCATCACCTAATCGGAACCCGTACGCTAACACTAAACCCTACCCTATCACGTACGCTCACCCTAAACCGTTATTGTACCCTAACCTGTACCCTAAACCGTTCCTGTGCCCTAACCCTAACCCTAAACCTAACCATTACGCAAAGCTTTACCCTAACCCGTCCCCCAATCCTAAACCATACGCTAACACTAACCCGTACCCTAACATGTACGCTCACCCTAAACTGTTCTCGTACCCTAAACTGTTCCCTAAACCATCCTCGTCCCCTAACCCTAACCCTAACCCTAACCCTAACCCTAGCTTTTACCCGAAGCCTTACACTAACCGGTCCCCTAACCCTAGCCCGTACGCTAACACTAACCAGTACCCTAACATGTACGCTCACCCTTAACCATTGTCGTACCCTAACCTATACCCTAAACCGTCCCCGTCCCCTAACCTAACCCTAACCCTAACCCTTACGTGAAGCCTTACCCTAACCTGTCCCCTAATCCTAAACCGTACGCTGACACTAACGCGTACCCTAACACGGACGCTCACCCTGAAACATTGTCGTACACTAAACTGTACCCTAATCCGTCCCCGTCCCCGTCCCCGTCCCCTAACCCTAACCCTAACCCAAACCCTAACACTAACCCTTACCCAAAGCCTTACCCTAATCGGTCCCCTAATTCTAACCCGTATGCTAACACTAACCCGTACCCTAACACGTACTCTCACCCTAAACCGTTGTCGTACCCTAACCTATACCCTAAACCGTCCCCGTCCCCGTCCCCTATCCCTAACCCTAACCCTAAACCTGAAGCTTACCCGAAGCCTTACCCTAACCCGTCCCCTAATTCTAACCCGTACGGTAACACTAACCCATACCCTAACACGTACGCTCACCCTAAACGGTTGTCGTACCCTAAACCGTGTCCGTCCCCTAAACCTAACCCTAACCCTAACCCTAACCTTAACCCTTACCCGAAGCCTTACCGAACCCGTCCCCTAATCCTAACCCGTACGCTAACACTAACACGTACCCTAACACTTACGGTCACCCTGAACCATTGTCGTATCCTAAACTGTACCCTAAACCGTCCCCGTCCCTTAACCCTAACCCTAACCCTAACCCTAACCCTAACCCTAATCCTTACCCGAAGCCTTACCATAACCCGTAACCTAATCCTAACCCGTACGCTAACACTAAACCGTAACCTAACACGTACGCTCACACTAAACCGTTGTCGTACCCTAACCTGTACCCTAAACCGTCCCTGGCCCCTAACCCTAACCCTAACACTAACCCTTACCCGAAGCCTAACACTAACCCGTCCCCTAATCCTAAGCCGTGCGCTAACAATAACCCATACCCCAACATGTACGCTCAACTTAAACCGTTGTCGTACCCTAAACTGTCCCCATCCCCTAACCCTAACCCTAACCCTAACCCTAACACTTACCCGAAGCCTTACCCTAACCTGTCCCCTAATCCTAACCCGTATGCTAACACTAACCCGTACCCTAACACGTACGCTCACCCTAAAACGTTGTTGTACCCTAACCTTTGCCCTAAACCGTCCCCGTCCCCTAACCCTAACGCTAACCCTTACCCAAAGCCTTACCCTAACACGTCCCCTAATCCTAACCCGTACACTAACACTAAACCGTACCCTAACACGTACGCTCACTCTAAACCGTTGTCGTACCCTAACCTGTACCCTAAACCGTCCCCGTCCCCTAACCCTAACCCTAACCCTAAACCTTACCCGAAGCCTTACCATAACCTGTCCCCTAATCCTAAACCATACGCTAACACTAAGCCGTACCCTAACACGTATGCTCACCCTAAACAATTGTCGTACCCTAAACTGTACCCTCAACCATCCCCGTGCCCTAACCCTAACCCTAACCCTAACCCTAACCCTAAACCTTACCCGAAGCCTTACACTAACCCGTCCCCTAATCCTAAACCGTACGCTGACACTAACACGTAGCCTAACACGTACGCTCACCCTAAACCGTTTTCGTACACTAACCTGTACCCTAAACCGTGTCCGTCCCCTATACCTAACCCTAACCCTAACCCTAAACCTAACCCTTACCCGAAGCCTTACCCTTACCCGTCCCCTAATCCTAACCCGTACGCTAACAATAACACGTACCCTAAAACGTACGGTCACCCTGAACCATTGTCGTACCCTAAACTGTACCCTAAACCGTCCCCGTCCCTTAACCCTAACCCTAACCCTAACCCTAACCCTAAACCTTACCCGAAGCCTTAACATAACCCGTCCCCTAATCCTAACCCGTACACTAACATTAAATTGTAACCTAACACGTACGCTCACACTAAACCGTTGTCGTACCCTAACCTGTACCCTAATCCGTCCCCGTCCCCTAACCCTAACCGTAACCCTAACCCTATCACTAACGCTTACCCGAAGCCTAACACTAACCCGTCCCCTAATCCTAAGCCGTGCACTAACAGTAACCCATACCCCAACATGTTCGCTCAACCTAAACCGTTGTCGTGCCCTAAACTGTCCCCAACCCCTAACCCTAACCCCAACCCTAACCCTTACCCGAAGCCTTACCCTAACCCGTCCCCTAATCCTAACCCGTACGCTAACACTAACCCGTACCCTAACACGTACGCTCACCCTAAAACGTTGTCGTACACTAACCTGTACCCTAAACCGTCCCCGTCCCCTAACCCTAACCCTAAACCTTACCCGAAGCCTTACCCTAACCCGTCCCCTAATCCTAACCCGTACGCTAACACTAACCCGTACCCTAACACGTACGCTCACCCTAAAACGTTGTCGTACACTAACCTGTACCCTAAACCGTCCCCGTGCCCTAACCCTAACCCTAAGCCTAACCCTACCACTAAACCTTACCCGAAGCCTTACACTAAACCGTCCCCTAATCCTAAACCATACGCTGACACTAACACATAGCCTAACACGTACGCTCACCCTAAACCGTTGTTGTACCCTAAACTGTACCGTAAACCGTGTCCATCCCCTAACTCTAACCCTAACCCTAACCCTAACCCTAACCCTAAACCTAACCCTTACCCGAAGCCTTACCCTAACCCGTCCCCTAATCCTAACCCGTACGCTAACACTTACCCGTACCCTAACACGTACGCTCACCCTAAACTGTTGTCGTACCCTAACCTGTTCTCTAAAGCTTCCCCATCCCCTAACCCTAAACCTAACCCTAACACTTACCCTTACCCTAACCTTTACCCGAAGCCTTACACTATCCCGTCCCCAATCCGAACCCGTAGGCTAACACTAACCCGTGCCCTAAAACGTACGCTCACCTAAACCGTTGTCGTACCCTAACCTGTACCCTAAAACGTCCCCTAACTGTAACCCTAACCCTAACCCTAACCCTTACCCGAAACATTACCCTAACCCGTCCCCTAATCCGAATCCGTACGCTAACACTAACCCATACCCTAACACGCACGCTCATCTAAACCGTTGTCGTACCCTAACATGTACCCTAAACCGTCCCGGTCTAATAACCCTAACCCTAACCCTAACCCTAGCTTTTACCCGAAGCCTTACCCTAACCGGTCCCCTAATCCGAACCCGTATGCTAACACTAACCCGTACCCTAACACGTACGCTCAACCTAAACTTTTGTCGTGCCCTAACCTGTACCCTAAACCGTCCCCATCCCCTAACCCTAACCCTAACCCTAACCCTAACCCTAACCCTTACCCGAAGCCTTACCCTAACCCGTCCCCTAATCCTAAACTGTACGCTGACACTAACACGTACCCTAACACGTACGATCACCCTAAACCGTTGTCGTAACCTAACCTGTACCCTAAACCGTCCCCGTCCCCGTCCCCTAACCATAACGCTAAGCCTAACCCTGAAGCTTACCCGAAGCCTTACCCTAACCCGTCCCCAATCCTAACCCGTACTGTAACACTAACCCGTACCCTAACACGTACACTCACCCTAAACCGTTGTCGTACCCTAACCTGTACCCTGAACCGTGTCCGTCCCCTAAACCTAACACTAAACCTAAACCTAACCCTAACCCTTACCCGAAGCCTTACCCTAACCCGTCCCCTAAACATGACCCGTACGAAAACACTAACACGTACCCTAACACGTACGGTCACCCTGAACCGTTGTCGTACACTAAACTGTACCCTAAACCGTCCCCGTCCCTTAACCCTAACCCTAACCCTAACCAAAACCCTAATCCTTACCCGAAGCCTTACCATAACCCGTCCCCTAATCCTAACCCATACATTAACACTAAACCGTAACCTAACACGTACGCTCAACCTAAACCGTTGTCGTACACTAATCTGTACCCTAAACCGTCCCTGTCCCCTACCCCTAACCATAACCCTAACGCTAACACTAACCCTTACCCGAAGCCTTACCCTAACCCGTACCCTAATCCTAACCCGTACGCTAACACTAACCCGTACACTAACACGTACGCTCACCGTAAACCGTTGTCGTACCCTAACTTGTAACCTAAACCGTCCCCGTCCCCTAACCCTAACCCTAACCCTAACCCTAACACTTACCCAAAGCCTTACCCTAACACGTCAACTAAACCTAAATCGTACGCTAACACTAACCCATGCCCTAACACGTACGCTCACCCTAAACCGTTGTCGTACACTAACCTGTACACTAAACTGTCCCTGTCCCCTAACCCTAACCCTAACCCTAACCCTAACCATTACGCAAAGCTTTACCCTAACCCGTCCCCCAATCCTAAACCATACGCTAACACTAACCCGTACCCTAACATGTACGCTCACCGTAAACCGTTCTCGTACCCTAAACTGTTCCCTAAACCATCCTCGTCCCCTAACCCTAACCCTAACCCTAACCCTAACCCTAGCTTTTACCCGAAGCCTTACACTAACCGGTCCCCTAACCCTAACCCGTACGCTAACACTAAACAGTAACCTAACATGTACGCTCACCCTTAACCATTGTCGTACCCTAACCTATACCCTAAACCGTCCCCGTCCCCTAACCTAACCCTAACCCTAACCCTTACGTGAAGCCTTACCCTAACCTGTCCCCTAATCCTAAACCGTACGCTGACACTAACGCGTACCCTAACACGGACGCTCACCCTAAAACATTGTCGTACACTAAACTGTACCCTAATCCGTCCCCGTCCCCGTCCCCGTCCCATAACCCTAACCCTAACCCAAACCCTAACACTAACCCTTACCCAAAGCCTTACACTAATCGGTCCCCTAATTCTAACCCGTATGCTAACACTAACCCGTACCCTAACACGTACTCTCACCCTAAACCGTTGTCGTACCCTAACCTATACCCTAAACCGTCCCCGTCCCCGTCCCCTATCCCTAACCCTAACCCTAAACCTGAAGCTTACCCGAAGCCTTACCCTAACCCGTCCCCTAATTCTAACCCGTACGGTAACACTAACCCATACCCTAACACGTACCCTCACCCTAAACGGTTGTCGTACCCTAACCTGTACCCTAAACCGTGTCCGTCCCCTAAACCTAACCCTAACCCTAACCCTAACCTTAACCCTTACCCGAAGCCTTACCCTAACCCGTCCCCTAATCCTAACCCGTACGCTAACACTAACACGTACCCTAACACTTACGGTCACACTGAACCATTGTCGTACCCTAAACTGTACCCTAAACCGTCCCCGTCCCTTAACCCTAACCCTAACCCTAACCCTAACCCTAACCCTAATCCTTACCCGAAGCCTTACCATAACCCGTCCCCTAATCCTAACCCGTACGCTAACACTAAACCGTAACCTAACACGTACGCTCACACTAAACCTTTGTCGTACCCTAACCTGTACCCTAAACCGTCCATGGCCCCTAACCCTAACCCTAACACTAACCCTTACCCGAAGCCTAACACTAACCCGTCCCCTAATCCTAAGCCGTGCGCTAACAATAACCCATACCCCAACATGTACGCTCAACCTAAACCGTTGTCGTAACCTAAACTGTCCCCATCCCCTAACCCTAACCCTAACCCTAAACCTAACACTTACCCGAAGCCTTACCCTAACCCGTCCCCTAATCCTAACCCGTATGCTAACACTAACCCGTACCCTAACACGTACGCTCACCCTAAAACGTTGTTGTACCCTAACCTTTGCCCTAAACCGTCCCCGTCCCCATCCCCTAACACTAACGCTAACCCTTACCCAAAGCCTTACCCTAACACGTCCCCTAATCCTAACCCGTACGCTAACACTAAACCGTACCCTAACACGTACGCTCACTCTAAACCGTTGTCGTACCCTAACCTGTACCCTAAACCGTCCCCGTCCCCTGACCCTAACCCTAACCCTAACCCTTACCCGAAGCCTTACCATAACCTGTCCCCTAATCCTAAACCATATGCTAACTCTAAGCCGTACCCTAACACGTATGCTCACCCTAAACAATTGTCATACCCTAAACTGTACCCTCAACCATCCCCGTGCCCTAACCCTAACCCTAACCCTAACCCTAACCCTAAACCTTACCCGAAGCCTTACACTAACCCGTCCCCTAATCCTAAACCGTACGCTGACACTAACACGTAGCCTAACATGTACGCTCACCCTAAACCGTTTTCGTACACTAACCTGTACCCTAAACCGTGTCCGTCCCCTATACCTAACCCTAACCCTAACCCTAAACCTAACCCTTACCCGAAGCCTTACCCTTACCCGTCCCCTAATCCTAACCCGTACGCTAACAATAACACGTACCCTAAAACGTACTGTCACCCTGAACCATTGTCGTACCCTAAACTGTACCCTAAACCGTCCCCGTCCCTTAACCCTAACCCTAACCCTAACCCTAACCCTAATCCTTACCCGAAGCCTTAACATAACCTGTCCCCTAATCCTAACCCGTACACTAACATTAAATTGTAACCTAACACGTACGCTCACACTAAACCGTTGTCGTACCCTAACCTGTACCCTAAACCGTCCCCGTCCCCTAACCCTAACCGTAACCCTAACCCTATCACTAACGCTTACCCGAAGCCTAACACTAACCCGTCCCCTAATCCTAAGCCGTGCACTAACAGTAACCCATACCCCAACATGTACGCTCAACCTAAACCGTTGTCGTACCCTAAAATGTCCCCATCCCCTAACCCTAACCCTAACCCTAACCCCAACCCTAACCCTTACCCGAAGCCTTACCCTAACCCGTCCCCTAATCCTAACCCGTACGCTAACACTAACCCGTACCCTAACACGTACGCTCACCCTAAAACGTTGTCGTACACTAACCTGTACCCTAAACCGTCCCCGTCCCCTAACCCTAACCCTAAACCTTACCTGAAGCCTTACCCTAACCCGTCCCCTAATGCTAACCCGTACGCTAACACTAACCCTTACTCTAACACGTTCGCTCACCCTAAACCGTGGACGTACCCTAACCTGTACCTTAAACCGTCCCCGTCCCCTAACCCTAACCCGAACCCTAACACTAACCCTTACCCGAATACTTAACCTAACCTGTCCCCTACTCCTAACCCGTACGCTAACACTAACCCGTACCCTAACACGTACGCTCACCTTAAACCACTGTCATACCCTAACCTGTACCCTAAACAGTCCCCGTCCCCTAACCCTAACCCTAAACCTAACCCTTACCTGAAGCCTTACACTAAACCGTACCCTAATCCTAACCCGTACGCTATCACTAAACCATACCCTGTGACGTACGCTCACCCTAAAAGGTTGTCGTACTCTAACCTGTACCCTACACCGTCCCCTAACCCTAACCCTAACCCTTACCCGAAGCCTTACCCTAACCCGTCCCCTAATCCTAAACCGTACGCTAACACTAACCCGTGCCCTAACACATACGCTCACCCTAAAGCGTTGTCGTACCCTAAGCTGTACCCTAAACCGTCCCTGTCCCCGTCCCCTAACCCTAAACCTAACCCTAACCGTAACACTTACCCGAAGCCTTACCCTAACACGTCCCCTAATCCTAACCCGTATGCTAACACTAACCCGTACCCTAACACGTACGCTCACCCTAAACCATTGTCTTAACCTAAACTGTACCCTAAACCGTCCCCGTCCCCGTCCCCTAAACCTAACCCTAACCCTAACCCTAAACATTCCCCGAAGCCTTACCCTAACCGTCCCCTAATCCTAACCCGTACGCTCACACTAACCCGTGCCCTAACACGTACGCTCACCCTGAACCGTTGTCGTACCCTAACCTGTACCCTAAACCGTCCCCATCCCCTAAACCTAACCCTAACCTCACCCTAATCCTAACCCTTACCCAAAGCCTTACCCTAACCCGTCCCCTAATCCTAACCCGTACACTAACACTAACCCATGCCCTAAAACATACGCTCAACCTAAACCGTTGTCGTACCCTAACCTGTACCCTAAACCGTCCCCGTGCCCTAACCCTAACCCTAACCCTAACCCTAACCCTAAATCTAACCCTTACCCGAAGCCTTACCCTAACCCGTCCCCTAATCCTAACCCGTACGCTAACAATAACACATACCCTAAAACGTACGGTCACCCTGAACCATTGTCGTACCCTAAACTCTACCCTAAACCTTCCCCGTCCCTTAACCCTAACCCTAACCCTAACCCTAACCCTAACCCTAATCCTTTCCCGAAGCCTTAACATAACCCGTCTCCTAATCCTAACCCGTACGCTAATATTAAATCGTAACCTAACACGTACGCTCACACTAAACCGTTGTCGTACCCTAACCTGTACCCTAAACCGTCCCTGTCCCCTAACCCTAACCGTAACCCTAACCCTAACACTAACCCTTACCCGGAGCCTAACACTAAACCGTCCCCTAATCCTAACTCGTACACTAACACTAAACCGTGCCCTAAAACATACGCTCAACCTAAACCGTTGTCGTACACTAACCTGTACCCTAAACCGTCCCCGTGCCCTAACCCTAACCCTAAGCCTAACCCTACCACTAAACCTTACCCGAAGCCTTACACTAAACCGTCCCCTAATCCTAAACCATACGCTGACACTAACACATAGCCTAACACGTACGCTCACCCTAAACCGTTGTCATACCCTAAACTGTACCGTAAACCGTGTCCATCCCCTAACCCTAACCCTAACCCTAACCCTAACCCTAACCCTTACCCGAAGCCTTACCCTAACCCGTCCCCTAATCCTAACCCGTACGCTAACACTAACCCGTACCCTAACACGTACGCTCACCCTAAACTGTTGTCGTACCCTAACCTGTTCTCTAAATCTTCCCCATCCCCTAACCCTAAACCTAACCCTAACACTTACCCTTACCCTAACCTTTACCCGAAGCCTTACACTATCCCGTCCCCAATCCGAACCCGTAGGCTAACACTAACCCGTGCCCTAAAACGTACGCTCACCTAAACCGTTGTCGTACCCTAACCTGTACCCTAAAACGTCCCCTAACTGTAACCCTAACCCTAACCCTAACCCTTACCCGAAACATTACCCTAACCCGTCCCCTAATCCGATTCAGTACGCTAACACTAACCCGTACCCTAACACGTACACCCACCCTAAAACGTTGTCGTCCCCTAACCTGTACCCTAAACCATCCCCGTCCCCTACCCTAACCCTAACACTAACCCTAACCCTAACCCTTACCCAAAGCCTTACCCTAACATGTCACCTAATCCTAACCCGTACGCTAACACTAACCCGTGCCCTAACACGTACGGTCACCCTAAACCTTTGTCGTACCCTAACCTATACCCTAAACCGTCCCTGTCCCCATCCCCTAACCCTAAACCTAAACCTAACACTAACCCTTACCCAAGGCCTTACCCTAACCCATCCCCTAATCCTAACCCGTATGCTAACACTAACCCGTACCCTAACACGTACACTCACCCTAAACCGTTGTCCTACCCTAACCTGTACCGTAAACCGTCCCCGTCCCCTAACCGTAACACTAACCCTAAACCTTACCCTTACCCAAAGCCTTACCCTAACCCATCACCTAATCCTAACCCGTACGCTAACACTAACACGTGCCCTAACACGTACGCTCACCCTAAACCGTTGTTGTACCCTAACCTGTACCCTAAACCGCCCCATCCCCTAACCCTAACCCTAAACCTAACCCTAATCCTAACCCTTACCCGAAGCCTTACCCTAACCCGTCCCATAATCATAACCCGTACGCTAACACTAACCCGTGCCCTAACACATAGGCTCACCATAAATCATTGTCGTACCCTAACCTGTACCCTAAACCATCCCCATCCCCGTCCCCGTCTCCTAACCCTAACCCGAACCCTAACCCTAACCCTTACCCGAAGACTTACCCTAACCTGTCCCCTAATCCTAACACTTACGCTAACACTAACCCTTGCCCTAACATGTACACTCACCCTAAACCGTTGTCTTACCCTAACCTGTACCCTAAACCGTCCCTGTACCCTAACCCTAACCCTAACACTAACCCTAAACCGAACCCTTACCCGAAGCCTTCCCCTAACCCGTCCCCTAATCCTAAACCTTACGCTAACCCTAACCCGTGCCCTAGCACGTACGCTCACCTTAAACTGCTGTCGTACCCTAAACTGTACCCTAAACCGTCCCCGTCCCCTAACCCTAACCCTAACCCTAAACCTTACCCGAAGCCTTCCCCTAACCCGTCCCCTAATCCTAACCCGTATGCTAACTCTAAGCCATACCCTAACACGTACGCTCACCCTAAACCGTTCTCGTACACTAACCTGTAACCTAAACTGTCCCCGTCCCCTAACCCTAACCCTAACCCTTACCCGAAGCCTTACCTTAACCCGTCCTCTAATCCTAACCCGTACACTAACAGTAAACTGTGCCCTAACATGTACGCTGAACCTAAACCATTGTCCTACACTAACCTGTACCCTAAACCGTCCCCCTCCCCTAACCCTAACCCTAACCCTAACCCTAACCCTTACACCAAGCCTTACCCTAACCCGTGCTCTAATCCTAACCCGTACGCTAACACTAACCCATACCCTAACACGTACGCTCACCCTAAACCGCTGTCATACACTAACCTGCACCCTAAACCGTCCCCGTCCCCGTCCCCGTCCCCTAACCCTAACCATAAACCTAACCCTTACCCGAAGCCTTACCCTAACCCGTCCCCTAATCCTAACCCGTACGCTAACACTAACCCGTGTCCTAACACGTACCCTCACCCTAAACCGTTGTCGTACCCTAACCTGTACCCTAAACCGTCACCGTCCCCTAGCCCTAACCCTAACCCTAACCCTTACGCGAAGCCTTACCCTAACCCGTCCCCAATCCTAACCCGTACGCTAACACTAACAAGTACCCTAACACATACGCTCACCCTAAACTGTTGTCGTACACTAACCTGTAACCTAAACCGTCCCCGTCCCCTAACCCTAACCCTAACCCTAACCCTAACACTAACCCTTACCCGAAGCCTTACCCTAATCTGTCCCCTAATCATAACCCGTATGCTAACACTAACCCTTGCCCTAACACGTACACTCACCCTAAACCATTGTCGTACCCTAACCTGTACCCTGAACCGTCCCTGTACCCTAACCCTAACCCTAACTCTAACCCTAACCCTAACCCTAACACTTACCCGAAGCCTTACCCTAACCCGTCCCATAATCCTAACCCGTACGCTAACACTAACCCGTACCCTAACACGTACGCTCACCCTAAACCGTTGACGTACCCTAACCTGTACCCTAAACCGTCCCTGTCCCCTAACCCTAACCCTAACCCTAACCCTTACCAGAAGCCTTACCCTAACCCGTCCCGTAATCCTAACCCGTACGCTAACACTAACCCGTACCCTAACACGTACGCTCACCCTAAAACCTTGTCGTACCCTAACCTGTACCCTAAATCGTCCCTGTCCCCTAACCCTAACCCTAATCTTAAACCTTACCCGAAGCCTTACCCTAAACGGTTCCCTAAACCTAACCCGCACGCTAACACTAACCCGTGCCCTAACACGGACGCTCACCCGAAACATTTGTCGTACACTAAGCTGTACCCTAAACCGTCCCCATTACCTAACACTAACCCGAACCCTAACCATAACCCTAAACCTTACCCGAAGCCTTACCCTAACCCGTCCCCTAATCCTAACCGTACGCTAACACTAATCCGTGCCCTAACACGTACGCTCACCCTAAAACGTTGTCGTACACTAACCTGTACCCTAAACCGTTCCTGTCCCTGTACCCTAACCCTAACCCTAACCCAAACCCTAACCCTTACCCGAAGCCTTACACTAACCCATCCCATAATCCTAAACTCTACGCTAACACTAACCCGTGCCCTAACACGTACGCTCACCCTAAACCGTTGTCGTACATTAACCTGTACCCTAAATCGTCCCTGTCCCCTAACCCTAACCCTAACCCTAATCCTTACCCGAAGCCTTACCCTAACTCGTCCCCTAATTCTAACCCGTATGCTAACACTAAACTGTATCCTAACAGACACGCTCACCCTAAAACTTTGTCGTACACTAAGCTGTACCCAAAATCGTCCCCGTCCCCTAACCCTAAACCTAACCCTTACACAAAGCCTTACCCTAACCCGTCCCCTAATCCTAACCCGTACGCTAACACTAACCCGTAACCTAACCCGTATGCTCAACCTAAACCGTTCTCGTACACTAACCTGTACCCTAAACCGTCCCGTCCCGGTCCCCTAAACCTAGCCCTTACCCGAAACCTTACCCTAACATGTCCCCTATTCCTAACCCGTACGCTAACACTATCCCGTACCCTTACACGTACGCTCACCTTAAAACGTTGTCGTACACTAACCTGTAACCTAAACCGTCTCCGTCCCCTAACCCTAACCCTAAACCTAGCCCTAAACCTAAACCTTACCCCAAGCCTTACCCTAACCCGACCCTTAATCCTAACCCGTACGCTGACACTAACCCATACCCTAACACGCACGCTCACCCTAAAACTTTGTCGTACCCTAACATGTACCCTAAACCGTCCCCGTCCCCTAACCCTAACCCTAACCCTAACCCTAACACTTACCCGAAGCATTACACTAACCCGTCCCCTAATCCTAATCCGTACGCTAACACTAACCCGTGTCCTAACACGTACCCTCACCCTAAACCGTTGTCGTACCCTAACCTGTACCCTAAACCGTCACCGTCCCATAGCCCTAACCCTAACCCTAACCCTTACGCGAAGCCTTACCCTAACCCGTCCCCAATCCTAACCCGTACGCTAATACTAACAATACCCTAACACATACGCTCACCCTAAACTGTTGTCGTACACTACCCTGTAACCTAAACCGTCCCCGTCCCCTAACCATAAACCTAACCCTAACCCTAACCCTAACCCTTACCCGAAGCCTTACCCTAATCTGTCCCCTAATCCTAACCCGTATGCTAACACTAACCCTTGCCCTAACACGTACACTCACCCTAAACCATTGTCGTACCCTAACCTGTACCCTGAACCGTCCCTGTACCCTAACCCTAACCCTAACTCTAACCCTAACCCTAACCCTAACACTTACCCGAAGCCTTACCCTAACCCGTCCCATAATCCTAACCCGTACGCTAACACTAACCCGTACCCTAACACGTACGCTCACCCTAAATCGTTTTCGTACCCTAACCTGTACCCTAAACCATCCCCGTGCCCTAAACCTAACACTAACACTATCCCTAACCCTTACCCGAAGCCTTACCCTAACTCGGCCCCCAATTCTAAACCATACGCTAACACTAACCCATACCCTAACACGTATGCTCACCCTAAAACTTTGTCGTAGCCTAACCTGTACCCTAAGTCGTCCCCTTCCCCTAAGACTAACCCTAACCCTAATACTTACCCGAAGCCTTACCCTAAACCGTCCCCTAATCCTAACCCATACGCTAACACTAACCCGTGCCCTAAAACGAATGCTCACCCTAAACTGCTGTCGTACACTAACCTGTACCCTAAACCGTCCCCGTCCCCGTCCCCTAACCCTAACCCTAAACCTAACCCTTACCCGAAGCCTTACCCTAACCCGTCCCCTAATCCTAACCCGTACGCTAACACTAACCCGTGCCCTAACAGGTACGCTCACCCTAAAGCGTGGTCGTACCCTAACCTGTACACTAAACCGTCCCCGTCCCCGTTCCCTAACCCTAACCCTATCCCAAACCCTACCCCTTACCCGAAGCCTTACCCTAACCCGTCCCATAATCCTAAATAATACGCTAAAACTACCCCATGCCCTAACACATACGCTCACCCTAAACCGTTGTCGTACCCTAACCTGTACCCTAAACCGTCCCTGTAGCCTAACCCTAACCCTAACCCTAACCCTAACCCTTACCCGAAGCCTTACCCTAACCCGTCCCATAATCCTACCCCGTACGCTAACACTAACCCGTACCCTAACACGTACGCTCACCCTAAACCGTTGTCGTACCATAACCTGTACCTAACCGTCCCCGTCCCCGTCCCCTAAACTTAACCCTAAACCTCACCCTTACCCGTAGCCTTACCCTAACCTGTCCCCTATTCCTAAGCTATACGCTAACTCTAACCCGTACCCTAACATGTACGCTCACCCTAAAGAGTTGTCGTACACTAACCTCTACCCTAAACCGTCCCCGTCCCCGTCCCCTAACCCTAACCCTAACCCTAACCCTTACCCGAAGCCTTACCCTAACAAGTCCCCAATCCTACCCGTACGCTAACACTAACACATACCCTAACACGTACGCTCACCCTAAACCGTTGTCGTACCCTAGCCTATACCCTAAACAGTCCCCGTACCCTAACCCTAACCCTAACCCTAACCCTTACCCGAAGCCTTACCCTAACCCGTCCCCTAATCCTAACCCGTACGCTAACACTAAACCTTACCCTAACATGTACGCACACTCTAAACAGTTGTCATATCCTATCCTGTACCCTAAACCTTCCCCGTGCCCGTCCCCTAACCCTAACCCTAACCCTTACCCGAAGCCTTACCCTAACCTGTCCCCTAATCCTAACCCGTACGCTAACACTAACCCTTACCCTAACACGTACGCACACCCTAAACTGTTGTCAAATCCTATCCTGTACCCTAAACCTTCCCCGTTCCTGCCCCCTAACCCTAACCCTAACCCTTACCCGAAGCCTTACCCTAACCTGTCCCCTAATCCTAACCCGTACGCTAACACTAACCCATGCCCTAACACATACGCTCACCCTAAAGCGTTGTCATACCCTAACCTGTACCCTAAACCGTCCCCGTCCCCTAACCCTAACACTAACCTTAATACTAACCATTACCCGAAGCCTTCCGTTAACCCGCCCCCTAATCCTAACCCGTACGCTAATCCTAACCCGTACCCTAACACGTACGCTCACCCTAAACCGTTGTCGTGCCCTAAACTGTACCCTGAACCGTCCCCATCCCCAAACCCTAACCCTAACCCTTAACCGAAGCCTTACACTAACCTGTCCCCTAATCCTAACCCGTACGCTAACACTAACCCGTACCCTAACACATAGGCTCACTCTAAACCGTTCTCGTACACTAACCTGTACCCTAAACCGTCCCCATCCCCTAACCCTAACCCTAACCCTTACCCGGAGCCTTACCCTAACCCGTCCTCTAATCCTAACCCGTACGCTAACACTAACCCGTACCCTAACATGTTCGCTCACCCTAAAACTTTATCTTAAACTAAGCTGTACCTTAAACAGTCCCCGTAGCCTAAACATAACCGTAACCCTAACCCTAACACTAACACTTACCCGAAGGCTTACCCTAACCCGTCCCCTAATTCTAAACCGTACGCTAACACAAACCCGTACCCTAACACGTACGCTCACCCTAAACCGTTGCCGTAGCCTAACCTGTACCCTAAACCCTCCCCATGCCCTAACACTTACCCTAAACCTAACCCTAACCCTAACCCTTACCCGAAGCCTTACCCTAACCCATCACCTAATCGGAACCCGTACGCTAACATTAAACCCTACCCTATCACGTACGCTCACCCTAAACCGTTATTGTACCCTAACCTGTACCCTAAATCCTCCCCATCCCCTAACCCTAACCCTAAACCTAACCCTAACCCTAACCCTTACCCGAAGCTTATCCTAACCCGTCCCCTAATCCTAACCCGTTCGCTAACACTAACACATACCCTACCACGTACGCTCACCCTAAAGCATTGTTGTACCCTAACGTGTACCCTAAACCGTTCCCGTGCCCTAACCCTAACCCTAACCCTAACCCAAACCCTAACCCTTACCCGGAGCCTTACCCTAACCCGTCCCCTAATCCTAACCCGTACGGTAACACTAACCCATACCCTAACACGCACGCTCACCCTAAATCTTTGTCGTACCCTAACATGTACCCTAAACCGTCCCCATCCCCTAACCCTAACCCTAACACTAACCCTAACACTTACCCGAAGCATTACACTAACACGTCCCCTAATCCTAATCCGTACGCTAACACTAACCCGTGTCCTAACACGTACCCTCACCCTAAACCGTTGTCGTACCCTAACCTGTACCCTAAACCGTCACCGTCCCCTAGCCCTAACCCTAACCCTAACCCTTACGCGAAGCCTTACCCTAACCCGTCCCCAATCCTAACCCGTACGCTAACACTAACAAGTACCCTAACACATACGCTCACCCTAAACTGTTGTCGTACACTAACCTGTAACCTAAACCGTCCCCGTCCCCTAACCCTAACCCTAACCCTAACCCTAACCCTAACCCTAACCCTTACCCGAAGCCTTACCCTAACCCGTCCCATAATCCTAACCCGTACGCTAACACTAACCCGTA
This sequence comes from Delphinapterus leucas, assembly GCF_059928025.1. Taxonomy (NCBI): domain Eukaryota; kingdom Metazoa; phylum Chordata; class Mammalia; order Artiodactyla; family Monodontidae; genus Delphinapterus; species Delphinapterus leucas. The sequence continues at coordinate 9,364,478 of NW_028322232.1, read as the reverse complement.
CCCTAACACGTACGCTCACCCTAAACCGTTGACGTACCCAAACCTGTACCTTAAACCGTCCCCGTCCCCTAACCCTAACCCTAAACCTAACCCTTACCAGAAGCCTTACCCTAACCCGTTCCGTAATCCTAACCCGTACGCTAACACTAACCCGTACCGTAACACGTACGCTCACCCTAAAACCTTGTCGTACCCTAACCTGTACCCTAAATCTTCCCTGTACCCTAACCCTAACCCTAACCCTAACCTTAAACCTTATCCGAAGCCTTACCCTAACCGGTCCCCTAAACCTAACCCGCACGCTAACACTAACCCGTGCCCTAACACGTACGCTCACCCGAAACATTTGTCGTACACTAAGCTGTACCCTAAACCGTCCCCATTACCTAACACTAACCCGAACCCTAACCATAACCCTAAACCTTACCCGAAGCCTTACCCTAAACCGTCCCCTAATCCTAACCGTACGCTAACACTAATCCGTGCCCTAACACGTACGCTCACCCTAAAGCGTTGTCGTACCCTAACCTGTACCCTAAACCGTTCCTGTCCCTGTACCCTAACCCTAACCCTAACCCAAACCCTAACCCTTACCCGAAGCCTTACACTAACTCATCCCATAATCCTAAACGCTACGCTAACACTAACCCGTGCCCTAACACGTACGCTCACCCTAAACCGTTGTCGTACATTAATCTGTACCCTAAATCGTCCCTGTCCCCTAACACTAACCCTAACCCTAATCCTTACCCGAAGCCTTACCCTAACTCGTCCCATAATTCTAACCCGTATGCTAACACTAACCTGTATCCTAACACATACGCTCACCCTAAAACTTTGTCGTACACTAAGCTGTACCCTAAATCGTCCCCGTCCCCTAACCCTAAACCTAACCCTTACACAAAGCCTTACCCTAATCCGTCCCCTAATCCTAACCCGTACGCTAGCACTAACCCGTAACCCAACCCGTATGCTCAACCTAAACCGTTCTCGTACACTAACCTGTACCCTAAACCGTCCCGTCCCCGTCCCCTAAACCTAGCCCTTACCCGAAACCTTACCCTAACATGTCCCCTATTCCTAACCCGTACGCTAACACTATCCCGTACCCTTACACGTACGCTCACCTTAAAACGTTGTCGTACACTAACCTGTAACCTAAACCGTCTCCGTCCCCTAACCCTAACCCTAACCCTAACCCTAACCCTAACCCTTACCCGGAGCCTTACCCTAACCTGTCCCCTAATCCTAACCCGTACGCTAACACTAACCCTTGCCCTAACACGTACGCTCACCCTAAACCGTTGTCGTACCCTAACCTGTACCCTAAACCGTCCCTCTACCCTAACCCTAACCCTAACCCTTATCCTAACCCTAAAGCTTACCCGAAGCCTTACCCTAACCCGTCCCATAATCCTAACCCGTACGCTAACACTAACCCGTACCCTAACATGTACGCTCACCCTAAACTGTTGTCGTACCCTAACCTGTACCCTAAACCGTCCCTGTCCCCGACCCTTAACCCTAAGCCTAACCCTAACCCTAACCCTTACCTGATGCCTTACCCTAACCCGTCCCCAAATCCTAACCCGTACGCTAACACTAACCCGTACCCTAACACGCATGCTCACCCTAAACCGTTGTCATACCCTAACATGTATCCTAAACCGTCCCCATCCCCTAACCCTAACCCTAACCCTAAACCTAAACCTAACACTTACCCGAAGCCTTACCATAACCCGTCCTCTAATCCTAACCCGTACGCTAACAGTAAACTGTGCCCTAACATGTACGCTGAACCTAAACCATTGTCCTACCCTAACCTGTACCCTAAACCGTCCCACTCCCCTAACCCTAACCCTAACCCTAACCCTAACCCTTACACCAAGCCTTACCCTAACCCGTGCCCTAATCCTAACCCGTACGCTAACACTAACCCATACCCTAACACGTACGCTCACCCTAAACCGCTGTCGTACACTAACCTGTACCCTAAACCGTCCCCGTCCCCGTCCACGTCCCCTAACCCTAACCCTAAACCTAACCCTTACCCGAAGGATTACCCTAACCCGTCCCCTAATCCTAACCCGTACGCTAAAACTAACCCGTGCCCTAACACGTACGCTCACCCTAAAGTGTGGTTGTACCCTAACCAGTACACTAAACCGTCCCCATCCCCGTTCCCTAACCCTAACCCTAACCCAAACCCTAAGCCTTACCCGAAGCCTTACCCTAACCCGTCTCATAATCCTAACCGATACGCTAAAACTAACCCATGCCCTAACACATACGCTCACCCTAAACCGTTGTCATACCCTAACCTGTACCCTAAACCTTCCCCGTCCCCTAACCCTAACCCTAATCCTTACGCGAAGCCTTACACTAACCCGTCCCCTAATCCTAAACCATACGCTAACTCTAACCCGTATCCTAACACGTACGCTCACCCTAAACCATTCTCATACACTAACCTGTACCCTAAACCATCCCCGTCAACTAACCTTAACCCTAACCCTTACCCGAAGCCTTACCATAACCCGTCCTCTAATCCTAACCCGTACGCTAACAGTAAACTGTGCCCTAAAATGTACACTCAACCTCAACCATTGTCCTACCCTAACTTGTACCCTAAACCGTCCCCGTCCCCTAACCCTAACCCTAAACCTAGCCCTAAACCTAAACCTTACCCCAAGCCTTACCCCAACCCGACCCTTAATCCTAACCCGTACGCTAACACTAACCCATACCCTAACACGCACGCTCACCCTAAATCTTTGTCGTACCCTAACATGAACCCTAAACCGTCCCCGTCCCCTAACCCTAACCCTAACCCTAACCCTAACACTTACCCGAAGCATTACACTAACCCGTCCCCTAATCCTAATCCGTACGCTAACACTAACCCGTGTCCTAACACGTACCCTCACCCTAAACCGTTGTCGTACCCTAACCTCTACCCTAAACCGTCACCGTCCCCTAGCCCTAACCCTAACCCTAACCCTTACGCGAAGCCTTACCCTAACCCGTCCCCAATCCTAACCCGTACGCTAACCCTAACAAGTATCCTAACACATACGCTCACCCTAAACTGTTGTCGTACACTAACCTGTAACCTAAACCGTCCCCGTCCCCTAACCCTAACACTAACCCTAACCCTAACCCTAACCCTAACCCTAACCCTTACCCGAAGCCTTACCCTAATCTGTCCCCTAATCCTAACCCGTATGCTAACACTAACCCTTGCCCTAACACGTACACTCACCCTAAACCATTGTCGTACCCTAAACTGTACCTTGAACCGTCCCTGTACCCTAACCCTAACACTAACTCTAACCCTAACCCTAACCCTAACACTTACCCGAAGCCTTACCCTAACCCGTCCCATAATCCTAACCCGTACGCTAACACTCACCCGTACCCTAACACGTACGCTCACCCTAAATCGTTTTCGTACCCTAACCTGTACCCTAAACCATCCCCGTCCCCTAACCCTAACCCTAACACTATCCCTAACCCTTACCCGAAGCCTTACCATAACTCGGCCCCCAATTCTAAACCATACGCTAACACTAACCCGTACCCTAACACGTACGCTCACCCTAAAACTTTGTCGTACCCTAACCTGTACCCTAAGTCGTCCCCTTCACCTAAGCCTAACCCTAACCCTAATACTTACCCGAAGCCTTACCCTAAACCGTCCCCTAATCCTAACCCGTACGCTAATACTAACCCGTACCCTAACACGTACGCTCACCCTAAACCGTTGTCGTACCATAACCTGTACCCTAAACCGTCCCCGTCCCCGTCCCCTAAACTTAACCCTAAACCTCACCCTTACCCGTAGCCTTACCCTAACCCGTCCCCTATTCCTAACCTATACGCTGACTCTAACCCGTACCCTAACATGTACGCTCACCCTAAAGAGTTGTCGTACACTAACCTCTACCCTAAACCGTCCCCGTCCCCGTCCCCTAACCCTAACCCTAACCCTTACCCGAAGCCTTACCCTAACAAGTCACCAATCCTAACCCGTACGCTAACACTAACACATAACCTAACACGTACGCTCACCCTAAACCGTTGTCGTACCCTAACCTATACCCTAAACAGTCCCCGTACCCTAACGCTAACCCTAACCCAAACCCTTACCCGAAGCCTTACCCTAACCCGTCCCCTAATCCTAACCCGTACGCTAACACTAAACTTTACCCTAACACGTACGCACACTCTAAACTGTTGTCATATCCGATCCTGTACCCTAAACCTTCCCCGTGCCCGTCCCCTAACCCTAACCCTAACCCTTACCCGAAGCCTTATCCTAACCCGTACCCTAATCATAACCTGTAGGCTAACACTAACCCGTACCCTAAAACGCACACTCACCCTAAACCGTTTTCGTACACTAACCTGTACCCTAAACCATCCCCGTCCACTAAACCTAACCCTAACCCTAACCCTAACCCTTACCCGAAGCCTTACCCTAACCTGTACCCTAATCCTAACCCGTACGCTAACACTAACCCGTGCCATAACACATACGCTCACCCTAAAGCGTTGTCGTACCCTAACCTGTACCCTAAACCGTCCCCGTCCCCTAACCCTAACCCTAACCCTAATACTAACCCTTACCCGAAGCCTTCCGTTAACCCGCCCCCTAATCCTAACCCGTACGCTAACCCTAACACGTACCCTAACACGTACGCTCACCCTAAACCGTTGTCGTACCCTAAACTGTACCCTGAACCGTCCCCATCCCCAAACCCTAACCCTAACCCTTACCCGAAGCCTTACACTAACCTGTCCCCTAATCCTAACCCGTATGCTAACACTAACCCGTACCCTAACACGTAGGCTCACTCTAAACCGTTCTCGAACACTAACCTGTACCCTAAACCGTCCCCATCCCCTAACCCTAACCCTAACCCTTACCCGGAGCCTTACCCTAACCCGTCCTCTAATCCTAAACCGTACGCTAACACTAACCCGTACCCTAACATGTTCGCTCACCCTAAACCGTTATCTTAACCTAAGCTGTACCCTAAACAGTTCCCGTCGTCTAAACATAACCGTAACCCTAACCCTAACACTAACACTTACCCGAAGGCTTACCCTAACCCGTCCCCTAATCCTAAACCGTACGCTAACACTAACCCGTACCCTAACACGTATGCTCACCCTAAACCGTTGTCGTAGCCTAACCTGTACCCTAAACCTCCCCATGCCCTAACACTTACCCTAAACCTAACCCTAACCCTAACCCTTACCCGAAGCCTTACCCTAACCCATCACCTAATCGGAACCCGTACGCTAACACTAAACCATACCCTATCACGTACGCTCACCCTAAACCGTTGTTGTACCCTAACCTGTACCCTAAACCCTCCCCATCCCCTAACCCTAACCCTAAACCTAACCCTAAACCTAACCCTTACCCGAAGCTTATCCTAACCCGTCCCCTAATCCAAACCCGTTCGCTAACACTAACACATAACCTACCACGTACGCTCACCCTAAAGCATTGTTGTACCCTAACGTGTACCCTAAACCGTTCCCATGCCCTAACCCTAACCCTAACCCTAACCCAAACCCTAACCCTTACCCGGAGCCTTACCCTAACCCGTCCCCTAATCCTAACCCGTACGCTAACACTAACCTGTGCCCTAACACGTACGCTCAACCTAAACCATTGTCGTACCCTAACCTGTACCCTAAACCGTCCCCTAACCCTAACCCTAACCCTAACACTTACCCGAAACCTTACCCTAACCCGGCCTTCTAATCCTAACCTGTACGCTAACAGTAAACTGTGCCCTAACATGTACCCTCACCCTAAACCGTTGTCCTACCCTAACCTGTACCCTAAACCGTCCCCGTCCCTAACCGTAACCCTAACACATACCCGAAGCCTTACCCTAACCCGTGTCCTGATCCTAACCCGTACGTTAACACTAACCCGTACCCTAACACGTACGCTCACCCTAAACCGTTGCCGTACCCCAACCTGTACCCTAAACCGTCCCCGTCCCCTAACCCTAACCCTAACCCTAAACCAAAACCTAACCTTTACCCGAAGCTTTACCCTAACCCATCCCATAATCCTATCCCGTACGCTAACCCTAACCCTTACCCTACCACGTACGCTCACCCTAAACCGTTGTCGTACCCTAACCTGTACCCTAAACCGTCCCCGTCCCCTAACAGTAAACCTAAACCTAACCCTAACCCTAACCCTTAACCGAAGCCTTACTCTAACCCGTTCCTTAATCCTAACCCGTACGCTAACACTAAACCGAGTCCTAACACGTACGCTCACCCTAAAACTTTGTCGTACCCTAACCTGTACCCTAAACCGTCCCCATCCCGTAACCCTTACCCTAACCCTAACAATTACCCGAATCCTTAACCTAACCCGTCCTCTAATCCTAACACGTACGCTAACAGTAAACCGTGCCCTAACACATACGCTCAACCTAAACCGTTGTCGTACCCTAACCTGTACCCTAAACCGTCCCCGTTCCCTAAACCTAACCCTAACCATAACCCTTACCCGAAGCCTTACCCTAACCCGTCCCCTGATCCTATCACGTACGCTAACACTAACCCATACCCTATCACGTACGCTCACCCTAAACATTTGTCGTACACTAACCTGTACCCTAAACCGTCCCCGTCCCTTAACCCTAACCGTAACCCTAACCCTAACCCTAACCCTAACGCTTACCCGAAGCCTTACCCTAACCCGTCCCATAATCCTAACCCGTACGCTAACACTAACCCGTACCCTAACACGTACGCTCACCCTAAACCGTTGACGTACCCTAACCCGTACCCTAAACCGTCCCCGTCCCCTAACCCTAACCCTAACCCTAACCCTTACCAGAAGCCTTACCCTAACCCGTCCCGTAATCCTAACCCGTACGCTAACACTAACCCGTACCCTAACACGTACGCTCACCCTAAAACCTTGTCGTACCCTAACCTGTACCATAAATCGTCCCTGTCCCCTAACCCTAACCCTAACCCTAACCTTAAACCTTACCCGAAGCCTTACACTAACCGGTCCCCTAAACCTAACCCGCACGCTAACACTAACCCGTGCCCTAACACGTACGCTCACCCGAAACATTTGTCGTACACTAAGCTGTACCCTAAACCGTCCCCATTACCTAACACTAACCTGAACCCTAACCATAACCCTAAACCTTACCCGAAGCCTTAACCTAACCCGTCTCCTAATCCTAACCGTATGCTAACACTAACCCGTGCCCTAACACGTACGCTCACCCTAAAGCGTTGTCGTACCCTAACCTGTACCCTAAACCGTTCCTGTCCCTGTACCCTAACCCTAACCCTAACCCAAACCCTAACCCTTACCCGAAGCCTTACACTAACCCATCCCATAATCCTAAACGCTACGCTAACACTAACCCGTGCCCTAACACGTACACTCACCCTAAACCGTTGTCGTACATTAACCTGTACCCTAAATCGTCCCTGTCCCCTAACCCTAACCCTAACCCTAATCCTTACCCGAAGCCTTACCCTAACTCGTCCCCTAATTCTAACCCGTATGCTAACACTAACCTGTATCCTAACACATACGCTCACCCTAAAACTTTGTCGTACACTAAGCTGTACCCTAAATCGTCCCCGTCCCCTAACCCTAAACCTAACCCTTACACAAAGCCTTACCCTAACCCGTCCCCTAATCCTAACCCGTACGCTAACACTAACCCGTAACCTAACCCGTATGCTCAACCTAAACCGTTCTCGTACACTAACCTGTACCCTAAACCGTCCCGTCCCCGTCCCCTAACCCTAGCCCTTACCCGAAACCTTACCCTAACATGTCCCCTATTCCTAACCCGTACGCTAACACTATCCCGTACCCTTACACGTACGCTCACCTTAAAACGTTGTCGTACACTAACCTGTAACCTAAACCGTCTCCGTCCCCTAACCCTAACCCTAACCCTAACCCTAACCCTAACCCTTACCCGGAGCCTTACCCTAACCTGTCCCCTAATCCTAACCCGTACGCTAACACTAACCCTTACCCTAACACGTACGCTCACCCTAACCCGTTGTCGTACCCTAACCTGTACCCTAAACCGTCCCTCTACCCTAAACCTAACCCTAACCCTTATCCTAACCCTAAAGCTTACCCGAAGCCTTACCCTAACCCGTCCCATAATCCTAACCCGTACGCTAACACTAACCCGTACCCTAACATGTACGCTCACCCTAAACGGTTGTCGTACCCTAAACTGTACCCTAAACCATCCCTGTCCCTGACCATTAACCCTAACCCTAACCCTAACCCTTACCCGACGCCTTACCCTAACCCGTCCCATAATCCTAAACCGTACGCTAACACTAACCCGTACCCTAACATGTACGCTCACCCTAAACTGTTGTCGTACCCTAACCTGTACCCTAAACCGTCCCTGTCCCCGACCCTTAACCCTAAGCCTAACCCTAACCCTAACCCTTACCTGACGCCTTACCCTAACCCGTCCCCAAATCCTAACCCGTACGCTAACACTAACCCGTACCCTAACACGCACGCTCACCCTAAACCGTTGTGGTACCCTAACATGTACCCTAAACCGAACCCATCCCCTAACCCTAACCCTAACCCTAAACCTAAACCTAACCCTTACCCGAAGCCTTACCATAACCCGTCCTCTAATCCTAACCCGTACGCTAACAGTAAACTGTGCCCTAACATGTACGCTGAACCTAAACCATTGTCCTACCCTAACCTGTACCCTAAACCGTCCCACTCCCCTAACCCTAACCCTAACCCTAACCCTAACCCTTACACCAAGCCTTACCCTAACCCGTGCCCTAATCCTAACCCGTACGCTAACACTAACCCCTACCCTAACACGTACGCTCACCCTAAACCGCTGTCGTACACTAACCTGTACCCTAAACCGTCCCCGTCCCCGTCCCCGTCACCTAACCCTAACCCTAAACCTAACCCTTACCCGAAGCCTTACCCTAACCCGTCCCCTAATCCTAACCCGTACGCTAACACTAACCCGTGCCCTAACACGTACGCTCACCCTAAAGTGTGGTTGTACCCTAACCAGTACACTAAACCGTCCCCGTCCCCGTTCCCTAACCCTAACCCTAACCCAAACCCTAAGCCTTACCCGAAGCCTTACCCTAACCCGTCTCATAATCCTAACCGATACGCTAAAACTAACCCATGCCCTAACACATACGCTCACCCTAAACCGTTGTCATACCCTAACCTGTACCCTAAACCGTCCCCGTCCCCTAACCCTAACCCTAATCCTTACCCGAAGCCTTACACTAACCCGTCCCCTAATCCTAACCCATACGCTAACTCTAACCCGTATCCTAACACGTACGCTCACCCTAAACCATTCTCATACACTAACCTGTACCCTAAACCATCCCCGTCAACTAACCTTAACCCTAACCCTTACCCGAAGCCTTACCATAACCCGTCCTCTAATCCTAACCCGTACGCTAACAGTAAACTGTGCCCTAAAATGTACACTCAACCTAAACAATTGTCCTACCCTAACTTGTACCCTAAACCGTCCCCGTCCCCTAACCCTAACCCTAAACCTAGCCCTAAACCTAAACCTTACCGCAAGCCTTACCCTAACCCGACCCTTAATCCTAACCCGTACGCTAACACTAACCCATACCCTAACACGCACGCTCACCCTAAACCTTTGTCGTACCCTAACATGTACCCTAAACCGTCCCCGTCCCCTAACCCTAACCCTAACCCTAACCCTAACCCTAACACTTACCCGAAGCATTACACTAACCCGTCCCCTAATCCTAATCCGTACGCTAACACTAACCCGTGTCCTAACACGTACCCTCACCCTAAACCGTTGTCGTACCCTAACCTGTACCCTAAACCGTCACCGTCCCCTAGCCCTAACCCTAACCCTAAACCTTACACGAAGCCTTACCCTAACCCGTCCCCAATCCTAACCCGTACGCTAACCCTAACAAGTACCCTAACACATACGCTCACCCTAAACTGTTGTCGTACCCTAACCTGTACCCTAAACCATCCCCTAACCCTAACCCTAACCCTAACCCTTACCCGAAGCCTTACCCTAACCCGTCCCCTAATCCTAACCCGTACGCTAACACTAAACCTTACCCTAACACGTACGCACACTCTAAACTGTTGTCATATCCTATCCTCTACCCTAAACCTTCCCCGTGCCCGTCCCCTAACCCTAACCCTAACCCTTACCCGAAGCCTTACCCTAACCTGTCCCCTAATCCTAACCCGTACGCTAACACTAACCCTTACCCTAACACCTACGTACACCCTAAACTGTTGTCAAATCCTATCCTGTACCCTAAACCTTCCCCGTTCCTGTCCCCTAACCCTAACCCTAACCCTTACCCGAAGCCTTACCCTAAACTGTCCCCTAATCCTAACCCGTACGCTAACACTAACCCGTGCCCTAACACATACTCTCACCCTAAAGCGTTGTTGTACCCTAACCTGTACCCTAAACCGTCCCCGTCCTCTAACCCTAACACTAACCCTAATACTAACCCTTACCCGAAGCCTTCCGTTAACCCGCCCCCTAATCCTAACCCGTACGCTAACGCTAACCCATACCCTAACACGTACGCTCACCCTAAACAGTTGTCGTACCCTAAACTGTACCCTAAACCGTCCCCATCCCCAAACCCTAACCCTAACCCTTACCCGAAACCTTACACTAACCTGTCCCCTAATCCTAACCCGTACGCTAACACTAACCCGTACCCTAACACATAGGCTCACTCTAAACCGTTCTCGTACACTAACCTGTACCCTAAACCGTCCCCATCCCCTAACCCTAACCCTAACCCTTACCCGGAGCCTTACCCTAACCCATCCTCTAATCCTAAACCGTACGCTAACACTAACCCGTACCCTAACATGTTCGCTCACCCTAAACCGTTATCTTAACCTAAGCTGTACCCTAAACAGTCCCCGTCGCCTAAACATAACCGTAACCCTAACCCTAACACTAACACTTACCCGAAGGCTTACCCTAACCCGTCCCCTAATCCTAAACCGTACGCTAACACTAACCCGTACCCTAACACGTACGCTCAGCCTAAACCGTTGTCGTAGCCTAACCTGTACCCTAAACCCTCCCCATGCCCTAACACTTACCCTAAACCTAACCCTAACCCTAACCCTTACCTGAAGCCTTACCCTAACCCATCACCTAATCGGAACCCGTACGCTAACACTAACCCATACCCTATCACGTACGCTCACCCTAAACCGTTGTTGTACCCTAACCTGTACCCTAAACCCTCCCCATCCCCTAACCCTAACCCTAAACCTAACCCTAACCCTAACCCTTACCCGAAGCTTATCCTAACCCGTCCCCTAATCCTAATCCATTCGCTAACCCTAACACATACCCTACCACGTACGCTCACCCTAAAGCATTGTTGTACCCTAACGTGTACCCTAAACCGTTCCTGTGCCCTAACCCTAACCCTAAACCTAACCCAAACCCTAACACTTACCCGGAGCCTTACCCTAACCCGTCCCCTAATCCTAACCCGTACGCTAACACTAACCTGTGCCCTAACACGTACGCTCAACCTAAACCATTGTCGTACCCTAACCTGTACCCTAAACCGTCCCCTAACCCTAACCCTAACCCTAAACCTTACCCGAAGCCTTACTCTAACCTGTCCTCTAATCCTAACCTGTACGCTAACAGTAAACTGTGACCTAACATGTAACCTCACCCTAAACCGTTGTCCTACCCTAACCTGTACTCTAAACCGTCCCCATCCCCTAACCCTAACCCAAACCCTAACCCTAAACTTAACCCTTACTCGAAGCCTTACCCTAACCCGTCCACTAATCCTAACCCTTACGCTTACACTAACAATTATCCTAACACGTACGCTCATCCTAAACCTTTGTCGTACCCTAAACTGTACCCTAAACCGTCCCGTCCCCGTCCCCGTCCGCTAACCCTAACCCTAACCCTAACCCTTACCCGAAGCCTTACCCTAACCCGTCCCCTAATCCTAACCCGTACGCTAACACTAACACTTATTCTAACACGTACGCTCATCGTAAACAGTTGTCGTACCCTAACCTGTAACCTAAACCGTCCCCGTCCCCTAAGCCTAACTCTAACCCTAACCGTAACCTTTACCCGAAGCCTTACCCTTTTCTGTCCACTAATCCTAACCCGTACGCTAACACTCACCCTTGCCCTAACACGTACACTCACCCTAAACCGTTGTCGTACCCTAACCTGTACCCTAAACCATCCCTGTACCCTAACCCTAACCATAACCCTAACCCTAACACTTACCCGAAGCCTTACCCTAACCCGTCCCATAATCCTAACCCGTACGCTAACACTAACCCGTACCCTAACTCGTACACTCACCGTAAACCATTGTCATACCCTAACCTGTACCCTAAACCATACCCGTCCCCTAACCCTAACCCTAACCCTAACCCTAACCCTATCCATTACCCGAAGCCTTACCCTAACCAGTCCCCTAAGTCTAACCCGTACGCTAACACTAACAAGTGCCCTAACATGTACGCTCACCCTAAAGCGTGGTCGTACCCTAACCTGTACCCTAAACCGTCCCCGTCCCCGTGCCCTAACCCTAACCCAAACCCTAACTCTTACCCGAAGCCTTACCGTAAACCATCCCATAATCCTAACCGATACGCTAAAACTAACCCATGCCCTAACACGTACGCTCAGCCTAAACCGTTGTCGTACCCTAACCTGTATGCTAAACCGTCCCCGTCCCGTAGCCCTAACCCTAACCCTAACCCGAAGCCTTACCCTAACCCATCCCCTAATCCTAACACGTACGCTAACTCTAACCTGTACCCTAACACGTACGCTCACCCTAAACCGTTGTCATACACTATCCTGTACCCTAAACTGTCCCCTTCCCCTAACCCTAACCCTAACCCTAAGCCTAACACTTGCCCGAAGCCTTACCCTAACCACTTCCCTAATCCTAACCCGTACGCTAACACTAAATCGTACCCTAACACGTACGCTCACCCTAAACCTTTTGCGTACGCTAACCTATACCCTAAACCGTCCCCGTAACCTAACCCTAACTCTAACCCTAACCCTTACCCGAAGCCTTACCCTAACCCGTCCCCTAATCCTAACCCATACGCTAAAACTAACCCTTACCCTAACCCGTACGCGCACCCTAAACTGTTCTCATATCCTAACCTATACCCTAAACCTTCCCCGTCCCCGTCCACGTCCCCTAAACCTATCCCTAAGCCTAACCCTAACCCTTACCCGAAGCCTTACACTAACCCGTCCCCTAATCCTAACTCGTACGCTAACACTAACCCGTACCCTAACACGTACGCTCACCCTAAACCGTTGTCGTACCCTAACCTGTACCCTAAACCGTCCCCGTCCCCTAACCCTAAATCTAACTCTAACCCTAACACTTACCCGAAGCCTTACCCTAACCCGTCCCCTAATCCTAACTCGTACACTAACACTAACATGTGCCCTAACACGTACGCTCAACCTAAAGAGTTGTCGTACCCTAACCTGTACACTAAACCGTCCCCGTCCCCTAACCCTAACCCTAACCCTAACCCTAAGACTTACCCGAAGCCTTACCCTAACCTGTCCCCAAATCCTAACCCGTACGCTAACACTAACCCATACCCTAACACGTATGCTCACCCAAAAACGTTGTCGTACACTAACCTGTACCCTAAACAGTCCCCTAACCCTAACCCTAGCCCTAACCCTAACCCTTACCCGAAGCCTTACACTAACCCGTCCCCTATTCCTAACCCGTACGCGAACACTAACACGTACCCTAACACGTACGCTCACTCTGAACCGTTGTTGTACACTAAACTGGACCCTAAGCCGTCCCCGTCCCTTAACCCGAACCCTAACCCTAACCCTAACCCTAACCCTAACCCTAACCCTTACTTGAAGCCTTCCCATAACCCGTAACCTAATGCTAACCCGTACGTTAACACTAACCCGTAACCTAACACGTACGCTCAGCCTAAACCGTTGTCGTATCCTAACCTGTACCCTAAACCGTCCCTGTCACCTAACCCTAACTGTAAACCTAACCCTAACACTAACCCTTATCCGAAGCCTTTCCCTAACCCGTCCCCTAATCCTAACCCGTACGCTAACACTAACTTGTACCCTAAAACGTATGCTCACACTAAACAGTTGTTGTACACTAACCTGTACCCTAAACCGTCCCCGTCCCCTAACCATAACCCTAACCCTTACCCGACGCCTTACCCTAATCCTAACCTGTACGCTAACATTAACCCGTACCCTAACACTAACCCGTACCCTAACATGTACACTCACCCTAAACAGTTGTCGTACACTAAACTGTACCCTAAACCGTCCCCGTCCCCTAACCCTAACCCTAACCATAACCCTAACCCTAAACCTTACCCGAAGCCTTACCCTAACGCATCCCCTACTCCTAACCCATACGCTAACACTAACCCATACACTAACACATACGCTCACCCTAAACCCTTGTTGTACCCTAACCTGTACCCTAAACTGTCCCCGTCCCCGTCCCCTAACCCTAACCCTAGCCCTAACCGTAACCCTTACCCGAAGCCTTACACTAACCCGTCCCCTAATCCTAAATCGTACGCTAACACTAACCCGTACCCTAACATGTACGCTCACCCTAAAGCGTTGTCGTACCCTAACCTGTACCCTAAACCGTGTCCGTCCCCTAACCCTAACCCTAACGCTAACCCTTACCCGAAGCCTTACCCTATCCCGTCCCGTAATCCTAACCCGTACGCTAACACAAACCCGTACCCTAACACGTACGCTCACCCTAAACGGTTGTCGTACACTAACCTGTACCCTAAACCCTCCCCATCCCCTAACCCTAACCCTAAACCTAACCCTAACCCTAACCCTTACGCGAAGCCTTACTGTAACCCATCACATAAACCGAACCCGTACGCTAACACTAACCCATACCCTACCACGTACGCTCACCCTAAACCGTTGTTGTACCCTAACCTGTACCCTAAACCCTCCACATCCCCTAACCCTAACCCTAAACCTAACCCTAACCCTAACCCTTACCCGAAGCTTACCCTAACCCGTACCCTAATCCTAACCCGTTGGCTAACACTAACCCATACCCTACCACGTACGCTCACCTTAAACCGTTTTTGTACCCTAAACTTTACCCAAAACTGTTCCCGTGCCCTAACCCTAACCCTAACCCTAACCCTTACCCGAAGCTTACCCAAACCCGTACCCTAATCCTAACCCGTTCGCTAACACTAACCCCTACCCTAACACGTACGCTCACCCTAAACCGCTGTCGTACCCTAAACTGCACCCTCAACCGTGCCCGTCCCCTAACCCTAACCCTAAACCTAACCCGTCACCTAATCCTAACCCGTACGCTAACTCTAAGCCATGCCCTAACACGTACGCTCACCCTAAACCGTTGTCGTACCCTAACCTGTACCCTGAACCGTGTCCGTCCCCTAAACCTAACACTAAACCTAAACCTAACCCTAACCCTTACCCGAAGCCTTAACCTAACCCGTCCCCTAAACATAACCCGTACGCGAACACTAACACGTACCCTAACACGTACGGTCACCCTGAACCGTTGTCGTACACTAAACTGTACCCTAAACCGTCCCCGTCCCTTAACCCTAACCCTAACCCTAACCCTAACCAAAACCCTAATCCTTACCCGAAGCCTTACCATAACCCGTCCCCTAATCCTAACCCATACATTAACACTAAACCGTAACCTAACACGTACGCTCACCCTAAACCGTTGTCGTACACTAACCTGTACCCTAAACCGTCCCTGTCCCCTACCCCTAACCATAACCCTAACCCTAACACTAACCCTTACCTGAAGCCTTACCCTAACCCGTGCCCTAATCCTAACCCGTACGCTAACACTAACCCGTACACTTACACGTACGCTCACCCTAAACCGTTGTCGTACCCTTACTTGTAACCTAAACCGTCCCCGTCCCCTAACCCTAACCCTAACCCTAACCCTAACACTTACCCAAAGCCTTACCCTAACACGTCAACTAAACCTAAATCGTACGCTAACACTAACCCATGCCCTAACACGTACGCTCACCCTAAACCATTGCCGTACCCCAACCTGTACCCTAAACCGTCCCCGTCCCCTAACCCTAACCCTAACCCTAAACCAAAACCTAACCTTTACCCGAAGCTTTACCCTAACCCATCCCATAGTCCTATCCCGTACGCTAACCCTAACCCTTACCCTACCACGTACGCTCACCCTAAACCGTTGTCGTACCCTAACCTGTACCCTAAACCGTCCCCGTCCCCTAACAGTAAACCTAAACCTAACCCTAACCCTAACCCTTAACCGAAGCCTTACTCTAACCCGTTCCTTAAACCTAACCCGTACGCTAACACTAAACCGAGTCCTAACACGTACGCTCACCCTAAAACTTTGTCGTACCCTAACCTGTACCCTAAACCGTCCCCATCCCATAACCCTTACCCTAACCCTAACAATTACCCGAATCCTTAACCTAACCCGTCCTCTAATCCTAACACGTACGCTAACAGTAAACCGTGCCCTAACACATACGCTCAACCTAAACCGTTGTCGTACCCTAACCTGTACCCTAAACCGTCCCCGTTCCCTAAACCTAACCCTAACCATAACCCTTACCCGAAGCCTTACCCTAACCCGTCCCCTGATCCTATCACGTACGCTAACACTAACCCATACCCTATCACGTACGCTCACCCTAAACATTTGTCGTACACTAACCTGTACCCTAAACCGTCCCCGTCCCTTAACCCTAACCGTAACCCTAACCCTAACCCTAACCCTAACGCTTACCCGAAGCCTTACCCTAACCCGTCCCGTAATCCTAACCCGTACGCTAACACTAACCCGTACCCTAACACGTACGCTCACCCTAAAACCTTGTCGTACCCTAACCTGTACCATAAATCGTCCCTGTCCCCTAACCCTAACCCTAACCCTAACCTTAAACCTTACCCGAAGCCTTACACTAACCGGTCCCCTAAACCTAACCCGCACGCTAACACTAACCCGTGCCCTAACACGTACGCTCACCCGAAACATTTGTCGTACACTAAGCTGTACCCTAAACCGTCCCCATTACCTAACACTAACCTGAACCCTAACCATAACCCTAAACCTTACCCGAAGCCTTAACCTAACCCGTCTCCTAATCCTAACCGTATGCTAACACTAACCCGTGCCCTAACACGTACGCTCACCCTAAAGCGTTGTCGTACCCTAACCTGTACCCTAAACCGTTCCTGTCCCTGTACCCTAACCCTAACCCTAACCCAAACCCTAACCCTTACCCGAAGCCTTACACTAACCCATCCCATAATCCTAAACGCTACGCTAACACTAACCCGTGCCCTAACACGTACACTCACCCTAAACCATTGTCGTACATTAACCTGTACCCTAAATCGTCCCTGTCCCCTAACCCTAACCCTAACCCTAATCCTTACCCGAAGCCTTACCCTAACTCGTCCCCTAATTCTAACCCGTATGCTAACACTAACCTGTATCCTAACACATACGCTCACCCTAAAACTTTGTCGTACACTAAGCTGTACCCTAAATCGTCCCCGTCCCCTAACCCTAAACCTAACCCTTACACAAAGGCTTACCCTAACCCGTCCCCTAATCCTAACCCGTACGCTAACACTAACCCGTAACCTAACCCGTATGCTCAACCTAAACCGTTCTCGTACACTAACCTGTACCCTAAACCGTCCCGTCCCCGTCCCCTAACCCTAGCCCTTACCCGAAACCTTACCCTAACATGTCCCCTATTCCTAACCCGTACGCTAACACTATACCGTACCCTTACACGTACGCTCACCTTAAAACGTTGTCGTACACTAACCTGTAACCTAAACCGTCTCCGTCCCCTAACCCTAACCCTAACCCTAACCCTAACCCTAACCCTTACCCGGAGCCTTACCCTAACCTGTCCCCTAATCCTAACCCGTACGCTAACACTAACCCTTACCCTAACACGTACGCTCACCCTAACCCGTTGTCGTACCCTAAACTGTACCCTAAACCGTCCCTCTACCCTAAACCTAACCCTAACCCTTATCCTAACCCTAAAGCTTACCCGAAGCCTTACCCTAACCCGTCCCATAATCCTAACCCGTACGCTAACACTAACCCGTACCCTAACATGTACGCTCACCCTAAACGGTTGTCGTACCCTAAACTGTACCCTAAACCATCCCTGTCCCTGACCATTAACCCTAACCCTAACCCTAACCCTTACCCGACGCCTTACCCTAACCCGTCCCATAATCCTAAACCGTACGCTAACACTAACCCGTACCCTAACATGTACGCTCACCCTAAACTGTTGTCGTACCCTAACCTGTACCCTAAACCGTCCCTGTCCCCGACCCTTAACCCTAAGCCTAACCCTAACCCTAACCCTTACCTGACGCCTTACCCTAACCCGTCCCCAAATCCTAACCCGTACGCTAACACTAACCCGTACCCTAACACGCACGCTCACCCTAAACCGTTGTGGTACCCTAACATGTACCCTAAACCGAACCCATCCCCTAACCCTAACCCTAACCCTAAACCTAAACCTAATCCTTACCCAAAGCCTTACCATAACCCGTCCTCTAATCCTAACCCGTACGCTAACAGTAAACTGTGCCCTAACATGTACGCTGAACCTAAACCATTGTCCTACCCTAACCTGTACCCTAAACCGTCCCACTCCCCTAACCCTAACCCTAACCCTAACCCTAACCCTTACACCAAGCCTTACCCTAACCCGTGCCCTAATCCTAACCCGTACGCTAACACTAACCCCTACCCTAACACGTACGCTCACCCTAAACCGCTGTCGTACACTAACCTGTACCCTAAACCGTCCCCGTCCCCGTCCCCGTCACCTAACCCTAACCCTAAACCTAACCCTTACCCGAAGCCTTACCCTAACCCGTCCCCTAATCCTAACCCGTACGCTAACACTAACCCGTGCCCTAACACGTACGCTCACCCTAAAGTGTGGTTGTACCCTAACCAGTACACTAAACCGTCCCCGTCCCCGTTCCCTAACCCTAACCCTAACCCAAACCCTAAGCCTTACCCGAAGCCTTACCCTAACCCGTCTCATAATCCTAACCGATACGCTAAAACTAACCCATGCCCTAACACATACGCTCACCCTAAACCGTTGTCATACCCTAACCTGTACCCTAAACCGTCCCCGTCCCCTAACCCTAACCCTAATCCTTACCCGAAGCCTTACACTAACCCGTCCCCTAATCCTAACCCATACGCTAACTCTAACCCGTATCCTAACACGTACGCTCACCCTAAACCATTCTCATACACTAACCTGTACCCTAAACCATCCCCGTCAACTAACCTTAACCCTAACCCTTACCCGAAGCCTTACCATAACCCGTCCTCTAATCCTAACCCGTACGCTAACAGTAAACTGTGCCCTAAAATGTACACTCAACCTAAACAATTGTCCTACCCTAACTTGTACCCTAAACCGTCCCCGTCCCCTAACCCTAACCCTAAACCTAGCCCTAAACCTAAACCTTACCGCAAGCCTTACCCTAACCCGACCCTTAATCCTAACCCGTACGCTAACACTAACCCATACCCTAACACGCACGCTCACCCTAAACCTTTGTCGTACCCTAACATGTACCCTAAACCGTCCCCGTCCCCTAACCCTAACCCTAACCCTAACCCTAACCCTAACACTTACCCGAAGCATTACACTAACCCGTCCCCTAATCCTAATCCGTACGCTAACACTAACCCGTGTCCTAACATGTACCCTCACCCTAAACCGTTGTCGTACCCTAACCTGTACCCTAAACCGTCACCGTCCCCTAGCCCTAACCCTAACCCTAAACCTTACACGAAGCCTTACCCTAACCCGTCCCCAATCCTAACCCGTACGCTAACCCTAACAAGTACCCTAACACATACGCTCACCCTAAACTGTTGTCGTACCCTAACCTGTACCCTAAACCATCCCCTAACCCTAACCCTAACCCTAACCCTTACCCGAAGCCTTACCCTAAACCGTCCCCTAATCCTAACCCGTACGCTAACACTAAACCTTACCCTAACACGTACGCACACTCTAAACTGTTGTCATATCCTATCCTCTACCCTAAACCTTCCCCGTGCCCGTCCCCTAACCCTAACCCTAACCCTTACCCGAAGCCTTACCCTAACCTGTCCCCTAATCCTAACCCGTACGCTAACACTAACCCTTACCCTAACACCTACGTACACCCTAAACTGTTGTCAAATCCTATCCTGTACCCTAAACCTTCCCCGTTCCTGTCCCCTAACCCTAACCCTAACCCTTACCCGAAGCCTTACCCTAAACTGTCCCCTAATCCTAACCCGTACGCTAACACTAACCCGTGCCCTAACACATACTCTCACCCTAAAGCGTTGTTGTACCCTAACCTGTACCCTAAACCGTCCCCGTCCTCTAACCCTAACACTAACCCTAATACTAACCCTTACCCGAAGCCTTCCGTTAACCCGCCCCCTAATCCTAACCCGTACGCTAACGCTAACCCATACCCTAACACGTACGCTCACCCTAAACAGTTGTCGTACCCTAAACTGTACCCTAAACCGTCCCCATCCCCAAACCCTAACCCTAACCCTTACCCGAAACCTTACACTAACCTGTCCCCTAATCCTAACCCGTACGCTAACACTAACCCGTACCCTAACACATAGGCTCACTCTAAACCGTTCTCGTACACTAACCTGTACCCTAAACCGTCCCCATCCCCTAACCCTAACCCTAACCCTTACCCGGAGCCTTACCCTAACCCATCCTCTAATCCTAAACCGTACGCTAACACTAACCCGTACCCTAACATGTTCGCTCACCCTAAACCGTTATCTTAACCTAAGCTGTACCCTAAACAGTCCCCGTCGCCTAAACATAACCGTAACCCTAACCCTAACACTAACACTTACCCGAAGGCTTACCCTAACCCGTCCCCTAATCCTAAACCGTACGCTAACACTAACCCGTACCCTAACACGTACGCTCAGCCTAAACCGTTGTCGTAGCCTAACCTGTACCCTAAACCCTCCCCATGCCCTAACACTTACCCTAAACCTAACCCTAACCCTAACCCTTACCTGAAGCCTTACCCTAACCCATCACCTAATCGGAACCCGTACGCTAACACTAACCCATACCCTATCACGTACGCTCACCCTAAACCGTTGTTGTACCCTAACCTGTACCCTAAACCCTCCCCATCCCCTAACCCTAACCCTAAACCTAACCCTAACCCTAACCCTTACCCGAAGCTTATCCTAACCCGTCCCCTAATCCTAATCCATTCGCTAACCCTAACACATACCCTACCACGTACGCTCACCCTAAAGCATTGTTGTACCCTAACGTGTACCCTAAACCGTTCCTGTGCCCTAACCCTAACCCTAAACCTAACCCAAACCCTAACACTTACCCGGAGCCTTACCCTAACCCGTCCCCTAATCCTAACCCGTACGCTAACACTAACCTGTGCCCTAACACGTACGCTCAACCTAAACCATTGTCGTACCCTAACCTGTACCCTAAACCGTCCCCTAACCCTAACCCTAACCCTAAACCTTACCCGAAGCCTTACTCTAACCTGTCCTCTAATCCTAACCTGTACGCTAACAGTAAACTGTGACCTAACATGTAACCTCACCCTAAACCGTTGTCCTACCCTAACCTGTACTCTAAACCGTCCCCATCCCCTAACCCTAACCCAAACCCTAACCCTAAACTTAACCCTTACTCGAAGCCTTACCCTAACCCGTCCACTAATCCTAACCCTTACGCTTACACTAACAATTATCCTAACACGTACGCTCATCCTAAACCTTTGTCGTACCCTAAACTGTACCCTAAACCGTCCCGTCCCCGTCCCCGTCCGCTAACCCTAACCCTAACCCTAACCCTTACCCGAAGCCTTACCCTAACCCGTCCCCTAATCCTAACCCGTACGCTAACACTAACACTTATTCTAACACGTACGCTCATCGTAAACAGTTGTCGTACCCTAACCTGTAACCTAAACCGTCCCCGTCCCCTAAGCCTAACTCTAACCCTAACCGTAACCTTTACCCGAAGCCTTACCCTTTTCTGTCCACTAATCCTAACCCGTACGCTAACACTCACCCTTGCCCTAACACGTACACTCACCCTAAACCGTTGTCGTACCCTAACCTGTACCCTAAACCATCCCTGTACCCTAACCCTAACCATAACCCTAACCCTAACACTTACCCGAAGCCTTACCCTAACCCGTCCCATAATCCTAACCCGTACGCTAACACTAACCCGTACCCTAACTCGTACACTCACCGTAAACCATTGTCATACCCTAACCTGTACCCTAAACCATACCCGTCCCCTAACCCTAACCCTAACCCTAACCCTAACCCTATCCATTACCCGAAGCCTTACCCTAACCAGTCCCCTAAGTCTAACCCGTACGCTAACACTAACAAGTGCCCTAACATGTACGCTCACCCTAAAGCGTGGTCGTACCCTAACCTGTACCCTAAACCGTCCCCGTCCCCGTGCCCTAACCCTAACCCAAACCCTAACTCTTACCCGAAGCCTTACCGTAAACCATCCCATAATCCTAACCGATACGCTAAAACTAACCCATGCCCTAACACGTACGCTCAGCCTAAACCGTTGTCGTACCCTAACCTGTATGCTAAACCGTCCCCGTCCCGTAGCCCTAACCCTAACCCTAACCCGAAGCCTTACCCTAACCCATCCCCTAATCCTAACACGTACGCTAACTCTAACCTGTACCCTAACACGTACGCTCACCCTAAACCGTTGTCATACACTATCCTGTACCCTAAACTGTCCCCTTCCCCTAACCCTAACCCTAACCCTAAGCCTAACACTTGCCCGAAGCCTTACCCTAACCACTTCCCTAATCCTAACCCGTACGCTAACACTAAATCGTACCCTAACACGTACGCTCACCCTAAACCTTTTGCGTACGCTAACCTATACCCTAAACCGTCCCCGTAACCTAACCCTAACTCTAACCCTAACCCTTACCCGAAGCCTTACCCTAACCCGTCCCCTAATCCTAACCCATACGCTAAAACTAACCCTTACCCTAACCCGTACGCGCACCCTAAACTGTTCTCATATCCTAACCTATACCCTAAACCTTCCCCGTCCCCGTCCACGTCCCCTAAACCTATCCCTAAGCCTAACCCTAACCCTTACCCGAAGCCTTACACTAACCCGTCCCCTAATCCTAACTCGTACGCTAACACTAACCCGTACCCTAACACGTACGCTCACCCTAAACCGTTGTCGTACCCTAACCTGTACCCTAAACCGTCCCCGTCCCCTAACCCTAAATCTAACTCTAACCCTAACACTTACCCGAAGCCTTACCCTAACCCGTCCCCTAATCCTAACTCGTACACTAACACTAACATGTGCCCTAACACGTACGCTCAACCTAAAGAGTTGTCGTACCCTAACCTGTACACTAAACCGTCCCCGTCCCCTAACCCTAACCCTAACCCTAACCCTAAGACTTACCCGAAGCCTTACCCTAACCTGTCCCCAAATCCTAACCCGTACGCTAACACTAACCCATACCCTAACACGTATGCTCACCCAAAAACGTTGTCGTACACTAACCTGTACCCTAAACAGTCCCCTAACCCTAACCCTAGCCCTAACCCTAACCCTTACCCGAAGCCTTACACTAACCCGTCCCCTATTCCTAACCCGTACGCGAACACTAACACGTACCCTAACACGTACGCTCACTCTGAACCGTTGTTGTACACTAAACTGGACCCTAAGCCGTCCCCGTCCCTTAACCCGAACCCTAACCCTAACCCTAACCCTAACCCTAACCCTAACCCTTACTTGAAGCCTTCCCATAACCCGTAACCTAATGCTAACCCGTACGTTAACACTAACCCGTAACCTAACACGTACGCTCAGCCTAAACCGTTGTCGTATCCTAACCTGTACCCTAAACCGTCCCTGTCACCTAACCCTAACTGTAAACCTAACCCTAACACTAACCCTTATCCGAAGCCTTTCCCTAACCCGTCCCCTAATCCTAACCCGTACGCTAACACTAACTTGTACCCTAAAACGTATGCTCACACTAAACAGTTGTTGTACACTAACCTGTACCCTAAACCGTCCCCGTCCCCTAACCATAACCCTAACCCTTACCCGACGCCTTACCCTAATCCTAACCTGTACGCTAACATTAACCCGTACCCTAACACTAACCCGTACCCTAACATGTACACTCACCCTAAACAGTTGTCGTACACTAAACTGTACCCTAAACCGTCCCCGTCCCCTAACCCTAACCCTAACCATAACCCTAACCCTAAACCTTACCCGAAGCCTTACCCTAACGCATCCCCTACTCCTAACCCATACGCTAACACTAACCCATACACTAACACATACGCTCACCCTAAACCCTTGTTGTACCCTAACCTGTACCCTAAACTGTCCCCGTCCCCGTCCCCTAACCCTAACCCTAGCCCTAACCGTAACCCTTACCCGAAGCCTTACACTAACCCGTCCCCTAATCCTAAATCGTACGCTAACACTAACCCGTACCCTAACATGTACGCTCACCCTAAAGCGTTGTCGTACCCTAACCTGTACCCTAAACCGTGTCCGTCCCCTAACCCTAACCCTAACGCTAACCCTTACCCGAAGCCTTACCCTATCCCGTCCCGTAATCCTAACCCGTACGCTAACACAAACCCGTACCCTAACACGTACGCTCACCCTAAACGGTTGTCGTACACTAACCTGTACCCTAAACCCTCCCCATCCCCTAACCCTAACCCTAAACCTAACCCTAACCCTAACCCTTACGCGAAGCCTTACTGTAACCCATCACATAAACCGAACCCGTACGCTAACACTAACCCATACCCTACCACGTACGCTCACCCTAAACCGTTGTTGTACCCTAACCTGTACCCTAAACCCTCCACATCCCCTAACCCTAACCCTAAACCTAACCCTAACCCTAACCCTTACCCGAAGCTTACCCTAACCCGTACCCTAATCCTAACCCGTTGGCTAACACTAACCCATACCCTACCACGTACGCTCACCTTAAACCGTTTTTGTACCCTAAACTTTACCCAAAACTGTTCCCGTGCCCTAACCCTAACCCTAACCCTAACCCTTACCCGAAGCTTACCCAAACCCGTACCCTAATCCTAACCCGTTCGCTAACACTAACCCCTACCCTAACACGTACGCTCACCCTAAACCGCTGTCGTACCCTAAACTGCACCCTCAACCGTGCCCGTCCCCTAACCCTAACCCTAAACCTAACCCGTCACCTAATCCTAACCCGTACGCTAACTCTAAGCCATGCCCTAACACGTACGCTCACCCTAAACCGTTGTCGTACCCTAACCTGTACCCTGAACCGTGTCCGTCCCCTAAACCTAACACTAAACCTAAACCTAACCCTAACCCTTACCCGAAGCCTTAACCTAACCCGTCCCCTAAACATAACCCGTACGCGAACACTAACACGTACCCTAACACGTACGGTCACCCTGAACCGTTGTCGTACACTAAACTGTACCCTAAACCGTCCCCGTCCCTTAACCCTAACCCTAACCCTAACCCTAACCAAAACCCTAATCCTTACCCGAAGCCTTACCATAACCCGTCCCCTAATCCTAACCCATACATTAACACTAAACCGTAACCTAACACGTACGCTCACCCTAAACCGTTGTCGTACACTAACCTGTACCCTAAACCGTCCCTGTCCCCTACCCCTAACCATAACCCTAACCCTAACACTAACCCTTACCTGAAGCCTTACCCTAACCCGTGCCCTAATCCTAACCCGTACGCTAACACTAACCCGTACACTTACACGTACGCTCACCCTAAACCGTTGTCGTACCCTTACTTGTAACCTAAACCGTCCCCGTCCCCTAACCCTAACCCTAACCCTAACCCTAACACTTACCCAAAGCCTTACCCTAACACGTCAACTAAACCTAAATCGTACGCTAACACTAACCCATGCCCTAACACGTACGCTCACCCTAAACCGTTGTCGTACACTAACCTGTACCCTAAACTGTCCCTGTCCCCTAACCCTAACCCTAACCATTACGCAAAGCCTTACCCTAACCCGTCCCCCAATCCTAACCCGTACGCTAACACTAAACCGTACCCTAACATGTACGCTCACCCTAAACCGTTCTCGTACCCTAACCTGTTCCCTAAACCGTCCTCGTCCCCTAACCCTAACCCTAACCCTAACCCTAACCCTAACCCTAGCTTTTACCCGAAGCCTTACACTAACCGGTCCCCTAACCCTAACCCGTACGCTAACACTAACCAGTACCCTAACATGTATGCTCACCCTTAACCATTGTCGTACCCGAACCTGTACCCTAAACCGTCCCCGTCCCCTAACCTAACCCTAACCGTAACCCTTACGCGAAGCCTTACCCTAACCTGTCCCCTAACCCTAAACCGTACGCTGACACTAACACGTACCCTAACACGGACGCTCACCCTAAAACATTGTCGTACACTAAACTGTACCCTAATCCGTCCCCGTCCCTGTCCCCTAACCCTAACCCTAACCCTAACCCAAACCCTAACCCTAACCCTTACCCAAAGCCTTACCCTAATCGGTCCCCTAATCCTAACCCGTATGCTAACACTAACCCGTCCCCTAACACGTAATCTCACCCTAAACCGTTGTCGTACCCTAAGCTATACCCTAAACCGTCCCCGTACCCGTCCCCTATCCCTAACCCTAAGCCTAACCCTGAAGCTTACCCGAAGCCTTACCCTAACCCGTCCCCTAATTCTAACCCGTACGGTAACACTAACCCGTACCCTAACACGTACGCTCACCCTAAACGGTTGTCGTACCCTAACCTGTACCCTAAACCGTGTCCATCCCCTAAACCTAACCCTAACCCTAACCCTAACCTTAACCCTTACCCGAAGCCTTACCCTAACCCGTCCCCTAATCCTAACCCGTACACTAACACTAAAACGTACCCTAACACTTACGGTCACCCTGAACCATTGTCGTACCCTAAACTGTACCCTAAACCGTCCCCGTCCCCTAACCCTAACCCTAACCCTAACCCTAACCCTAACCCTTACCCGAGGCCTTACCCTAACCCGTCCCCTAATCCTAAACTGTACGCTGACACTAACACGTACCCTAACACGTACGATCACCCTAAACCGTTGTCGTAACCTAACCTGTACCCTAAACCGTCCCCGTCCCCGTCCCCTAACCATAACGCTAAGCCTAACCCTGAAGCTTACCCGAAGCCTTACCCTAACCCGTCCCCAATCCTAACCCGTACTGTAACACTAACCCGTACCCTAACACGTACACTCACCCTAAACCGTTGTCGTACACTAACCTGTACCCTAAACCGTGCCCGTCCCCTAAACCTAACACTAAACCTAAACCTAACCCTAACCCTTACCCGAAGCCTTACCCTAACCCGTCCCCTAAACATAACCCGTACGCGAATACTAACACGTACCCTAACACGTACGGTCACCCTGAACTGTTGTCGTACACTAAACTGTACCCTAAACCGTCCCCGTCCCTTAACCCTAACACCTAGCCCTAACCCTAACCAAAACCCTAATCCTTACCCGAAGCCTTCCCATAACCCGTCCCCTAATCCTAACCCATACATTAACACTAAACCGTAACCTAACACGTACGCTCACCCTAAACCGTTGTCATACACTAACCTGTACCCTAAACCGTCCCTGTCCCCTACCCCTAACCATAACCCTAACCCGTCCCCTAATCCTAACCCGTACGCTAACACTAACCCGTACACTAACACGTACGCTCACCCTAAACCGTTTTCGTACCCTTACTTGTAACCTAAACCGCCCCCGTCCCCTAACCCTAACCCTAACCCTAACCCTAACACTTACCCAAAGCCTTACCCTAACACGTCAACTAAACCTAAATCGTACGCTAACACTAACCCATGCCCTAACACGTACGCTCACCCTAAACCGTTGTCGTACACTAACCTGTACCCTAAACCGTCCCCGTCCCTTAACCCTAACCGTAACCCTAACCCTAACCCTAACCCTAACGCTTACCCGAAGCCTTACCCTAACCCGTCCCATAATCCTAACCCGTACGCTAACACTAACCCGTACCCTAACACGTACGCTCACCCTAAACCGTTGACGTACCCTAACCTGTACCCTAAACCGTCCCCGTCCCCTAACCCTAACCCTAACTCTAACCCTTACCAGAAGCCTTACCCTAACCCGTCCCGTAATCCTAACCCGTACGCTAACACTAACCCGTACCCTAACACGTACGCTCACCCTAAAACCTTGTCGTACCCTAACCTGTACCATAAATCGTCCCTGTCCCCTAACCCTAACCCTAACCCTAACCTTAAACCTTACCCGAAGCCTTACACTAACCGGTCCCCTAAACCTAACCCGCACGCTAACACTAACCCGTGCCCTAACACGTACGCTCACCCGAAACATTTGTCGTACACTAAGCTGTACCCTAAACCGTCCCCATTACCTAACACTAACCTGAACCCTAACCATAACCCTAAACCTTACCCGAAGCCTTAACCTAACCCGTCCCCTAATCCTAACCGTATGCTAACACTAACCCGTGCCCTAACACGTACGCTCACCCTAAAGCGTTGTCGTACCCTAACCTGTACCCTAAACCGTTCCTGTCCCTGTACCCTAACCCTAACCCTAACCCAAACCCTAACCCTTACCCGAAGCCTTACACTAACCCATCCCATAATCCTAAACGCTACGCTAACACTAACCCGTGCCCTAACACGTACACTCACCCTAAACCGTTGTCGTACATTAACCTGTACCCTAAATCGTCCCTGTCCCCTAACCCTAACCCTAACCCTAATCCTTACCCGAAGCCTTACCCTAACTCGTCCCCTAATTCTAACCCGTATGCTAACACTAACCTGTATCCTAACACATACGCTCACCCTAAAACTTTGTCGTACACTAAGCTGTACCCTTAATCGTCCCCGTCCCCTAACCCTAAACCTAACCCTTACACAAAGCCTTACCCTAACCCGTCCCCTAATCCTAACCCGTACGCTAACACTAACCCGTAACCTAACCCGTATGCTCAACCTAAACCGTTCTCGTACACTAACCTGTACCCTAAACCGTCCCGTCCCCGTCCCCTAACCCTAGCCCTTACCCGAAACCTTACCCTAACATGTCCCCTATTCCTAACCCGTACGCTAACACTATCCCGTACCCTTACACGTACGCTCACCTTAAAACGTTGTCGTACACTAACCTGTAACCTAAACCGTCTCCGTCCCCTAACCCTAACCCTAACCCTAACCCTAACCCTTATCCTAACCCTAAAGCTTACCCGAAGCCTTACCCTAACCCGTCCCATAATCCTAACCCGTACGCTAACACTAACCCGTACCCTAACATGTACGCTCACCCTAAACTGTTGTCGTACCCTAACCTGTACCCTAAACCGTCCCTGTCCCCGACCCTTAACCCTAACCCTAACCCTAACCCTAACCCTTACCTGACGCCTTACCCTAACCCGTCCCCAAATCCTAACCCGTACGCTAACACTAACCCGTACCCTAACACGCACGCTCACCCTAAACCGTTGTGGTACTCTAAAATGTACCCTAAACCGTCCCCATCCCCTAACCCTAACCCTAACCCTAAACCTAAACCTAACCCTTACCCGAAGCCTTACCATAACCCGTCCTCTAATCCTAACCCGTACGCTAACAGTAAACTGTGCCCTAACATGTACGCTGAACCTAAACCATTGTCCTACCCTAACCTGTACCCTAAACCGTCCCACTCCCCTAACCCTAACCCTAACCCTAACCCTAACCCTTACACCAAGCCTTACACTAACCCGTGCCCTAATCCTAACCCGTACGCTAACACTAACCCC
Source organism: Delphinapterus leucas (assembly GCF_059928025.1). Lineage (NCBI taxonomy): Eukaryota > Metazoa > Chordata > Mammalia > Artiodactyla > Monodontidae > Delphinapterus > Delphinapterus leucas. Next base: position 9,334,353 of record NW_028322232.1, on the reverse strand, counting down.
TACCCTAACACGTACGCTCACCCTAAACCGCTGTCGTACACTAACCTGTACCCTAAACCGTCCCCGTCCCCGTACCCTAACCCTAACCCTAACCCTACACCTAACCCTTACCCGAAGCCTTATCCTAACCCGTCCCCTAATCCTAACCCGTACGCTAACACTAACCCGTGCCCTAACACGTACGCTCACCCTAAAGTGTGGCTGTACCCTAACCAGTACACTAAACCGTCCCCGTCCCCGTTCCCTAACCCTAACCCTAACCCAAACCCTAAGCCTTACCCGAAGCCTTACCCTAACCCGTCTCATAATCCTAACCGATACGCTAAAACTAACCCATGCCCTAACACATACGCTCACCCTAAACCGTTGTCATACCCTAACCTGTACCCTAAACCGTCCCCGTCCCCTAATCCTAACCCTAATCCTTACCCGAAGCCTTACACTAACCCGTCCCCTAATCCTAACCCATACGCTAACTCTAACCCGTATCCTAACACGTACGCTCACCCTAAACCATTCTCATACACTAACCTGTACCCTAAACCATCCCCGTCAACTAACCTTAACCCTAACCCTTACCCGAAGCCTTACCATAACCCGTCTGCTAATCCTAACCCGTACGCTAACAGTAAACTGTGCCCTAAAATGTACACTCAACCTAAACCATTGTCCTACCCTAACTTGTACCCTAAACCGTCCCCATCCCCTAACCCTAACCCTAAACCTAGCCCTAAACCTAAAACTTACCCCAAGCCTTACCCTAACCCGACCCTTAATCCTAACCCGTATGGTAACACTAACCCCTACCCTAACACGCACGCTCACCCTAAATCTTTGTCGTACCCTAACATGAACCCTAAACCGTCCCCGTCCCCTAACCCTAACCCTAACCCTAACCCTAACCCTAACACTTACCCGAAGCATTACACTAACCCGTCCCCTAATCCTAATCCGTACACTAACACTAACCCGTGTCCTAACACGTACCCTCACCCTAAACCGTTTTCGTACCCTAACCTGTACCCTAAACCGTCACCGTCCCCTAGCCCTAACCCTAACCCTAACGCTTACGCGAAGCCTTACCCTAACCCGTCCCCAATCCTAACCCGTACGCTAACACTAAAAAGTACCCTAACACATACGCTCACCCTAAACTGTTGTCGTACACTTACCTGTAACCTAAACCGTCCCCGTCCCCTAACCCTAACCCTAACCCTAGCCCTAACCCTAACCCTTACCCGAAGCCTTACCCTAATCTGTCCCCTAATACTAACCCGTATGCTAACACTAACACTTGCCCTAACACGTACACTCACCCTAAACCATTGTCGTACCCTAACCTGTACCCTGAACCGTCCCTGTACCCTAACCCTAACCCTAACTCTAACCCTAACCCTAACCCTAACACCTACCCGAAGCCTTACCCTAACCCGTCCCATAATCCTAACCCGTACGCTAACACTAACCCGTACCCTAACACGTACGCTCACCCTAAATCGTTTTCGTACCCTAACCTGTACCCTAAACCATCCCCATCCCCTAACCCTAACCCTAACACTATCCCTAACCCTTACCCGAAGCCTTACCCTAACTCGGCCCCCAATTCTAAACCATAGGCTAACACTAACCCGTACCCTAACACGTACGCTCACCCTAAAATTTTGTCGTACCCTAACCTGTACCCTAAGTCGTCCCCTTCCCCTAAGCCTAACCCTAACCCTAATACTTACCCGAAGCCTTACCCTAAACCGTCCCCTAATCCTAACCCGTACGCTAACACTAACCCGTGCCCTAAAACGAATGCTCACCCTAAACCGCTGTCGTACACTAACCTGTACCCTAAACCGTCCCCGTCCCCGTCCCCTAACCCTAACCCTAAACCTAACCCTTACCCGAAGCCTTACCCTAACCCGTCCCCTAATCCTAACCCGTACGCTAACACTAACCCGTGCCATAACAGGTACGCTCACCCTAAAGCATGGTCGTACCCTTACCTGTACACTAAACCGTCCCCGTCCCCTTTCCCTAACCCTAACCCTATCCCAAACCCTACCCCTTACCCGAAGCCTTACCCTAACCTGTCCCCTAATCCTAACCCGTACGCTAACACTAACCCTTACCCTAACACCTACGTACACCCTAAACTGTTGTCAAATCCTATCCTGTACCCTAAACCTTCCCCGTTCCTGTCCCCTAACCCTAACCCTAACCCTTACCCGAAGCCTTACCCTAACCTGTCCCCTAATCCTAAACCGTACGCTAACACTAACCCGTGCCCTAACACTTACGCTCACCCTAAAGCGTTGTCGTACCCTAACCTGTACCCTAAACCGTCCCCGTCCTCTAACCCTAACACTAACCCTAATACTAACCCTTACCCGAAGCCTTCCGTTAACCCGCCCCCTAATCCTAACCCGTACGCTAACGCTAATCCATACCCTAACACGTACGCACACCCTAAACAGTTGTCGTACCCTAAACTGTACCCTAAACCGTCCCCATCCCCAAACCCTAACCCTAACCCTTACCCGAAGCCTTACACTAACCTGTCCCCTAATCCTAACCCGTACGCTAACACTAACCCGTACCCTAACACATAGGCTCACTCTAAACCGTTCTCGTACACTAACCTGTACCCTAAACCGTCCCCATCCCCTAACCCTAACCCTAACCCTTACCCGGAGCCTTAACCTAACCCGTCCTCTAATCCTAAACCGTACGCTAACACTAACCCGTACCCTAACATGTTCGCTCACCCTAAACCGTTATCTTAACCTAAGCTGTACCCTAAACAGTCCCCGTCGCCTAAACATAAACGTAACCCTAACCCTAACACTAACACTTACCCGAAGGCTTACCCTAACCCGTCCCCTAATCCTAAACCGTACGCTAACACTAACCCATACCCTAACACGTACGCTCAGCCTAAACCGTTGTCGTAGCCTAACCTGTACCCTAAACCCTCCCCATGCCCTAACACTTACCCTAAACCTAACCCTAACCCTAACCCTTACCCGAAGCCTTACCCTAACCCATCACCTAATCGGAACCCGTACGCTAACACTAACCCATACCCTATCACGTACGCTCACCCTAAACCGTTGTTGTACCCTAACCTGTACCCTAAACCCTCCCCATCCCCTAACCCTAACCCTAAACCTAACCCTAACCCTAACCCTTACCCGAAGCTTATCCTAACCCGTCCCCTAATCCTAATCCATTCGCTAACACTAACACATACCCTACCACGTACGCTCACCCTAAAGCATTGTTGTACCCTAACGTGTACCCTAAACCGTTCCCGTGCCCTAACCCTAACCCTAAACCTAACCCAAACCCTAACCCTTACCCGGAGCCTTACCCTAACCCGTCCCCTAATCCTAACCCGTACGCTAACACTAACCTGTGCCCTAACACGTACGCTCAACCTAAACCATTGTCGTACCCTAACCTGTACCCTAAACCGTCCCCTAACCCTAACCCTAACCCTAACCCTTACCCGAAGCCTTACCCTAACCCGTCCCCTAATCCTAACCGGTACGCTAACACTAACACGTATTCTAACAGGTACGCTCATCGTAAACCGTTGTCGTACCCTAACCTGTAACCTAAACCGTCCCCGTTCCCTAAACCTAACCCTAACCATAACCCTTACCCGAAGCCTTACCCTAACCCGTCCCCTAATCCTAACCAGTACGCTAACACTAACACGTATTCTAACAGGTACGCTCACCCTAAACCGTTGTCGTACCCTAACCTGTACCCTAAACCGTCCCTGTACCCTAACCCTAACCATAACCCTAACCCTAACACTTACCCGAAGCCTTACCCTAACTCGTCCCATAATCCTAACCCGTACGCTAACACTAACCCGTACCCTAACACGTACACTCACCGTAAACCATTGTCATACCCTAACCTGTACCCTAAACCATACCCGTCCCCTAACACTAACCCTAAGCCTAACCCTAACCCTATCCATTACCCGAAGCCTTACCCTAACCAGTCCCCTAAGTCTAACCCGTACGCTAACACTAACAAGTGCCCTAACATGTACGCTCACCCTAAAGCGTGGTCGTACCCTAACCTGTACCCTAAACCGTCCCCGTCCCCGTCCCCTAACCCTAACCCAAACCCTAACTCTTACCCGAAGCCTTACCGTAAACCATCCCATAATCCTAACCGATACGCTAAAACTAACCCATGCCCTAACACGTACGCTCAGCCTAAACCGTTGTCGTACCCTAACCTGTACGCTAAACCGTCCCCGTCCCGTAGCCCTAACCCTAACCCTTACCCGAAGCCTTACCCTAACCCATCCCCTAATCCTAACGCGTACGCTAACTCTAACCTGTACCCTAACACGTACGCTCACCCTAAACCGTTGTCATACACTATCCTGTACCCTAAACTGTCCCCGTCCCCTAACCCTAACCCTAAACCTAAGCCTAACACTTGCCCGAAACCTTACCCTAACCACTTCCATAATCCTAACCCGTACGCTAACACTAAATCGTACCCTAACACGTACGCTCACCCTAAACCTTTTGCGTACCCTAACCTATACCCTAAACCGTCCCCGTAACCTAACCCTAACTCTAACCCTAACCCTAACCCGAAGCCTTACCCTAACCCGTCCCCTAATCCTAACCCATACGCTAAAACTAACCCTTACCCTAACCCGTACGCGCACCCTAAACTGTTCTCATATCCTAACCTATACCCTAAACCTTCCCCGTCCCCGTCCACGTCCCCTAAACCTATCCCTAAGCCTAACCCTAACCCTTACCCGAAGCCTTACACTAACCCGTCCCCTAATCCTAACTCGTACGCTAACACTAACCCGTACCCTAACACGTACGCTCACCCTAAACCGTTGTCGTACCCTAACCTGTACCCTAAACCGTCCCCGTCCCCTAACCCTAAATCTAACTCTAACCCTAGCACTTACCCGAAGCCTTACCCTAACCCGTCCCCTAATCCTAACTCGTACACTAACACTAACATGTGCCCTAACACGTACGCTCAACCTAAAGAGTTGTCGTACCCTAACCTGTACACTAAACCGTCCCCGTCCCCTAACCCTAACCCTAACCCTAACCCTAAGACTTACCCGAAGCCTTACCCTAACCTGTCCCCAAATCCTAACCCGTACGCTAACACTAACCCATACCCTAACACGTATGCTCACCCAAAAACGTTGTCGTACACTAACCTGTACCCTAAACAGTCCCCTAACCCTAACCCTAGCCCTAACCCTAACCCTTACCCGAAGCCTTACCCTAACCCGTCCCCTATTCCTAACCCGTACGCGAACACTAACACGTACCCTAACACGTACGCTCACTCTGAACCGTTGTTGTACACTAAACTGGACCCTAAGCCGTCCCCGTCCCTTAACCCGAACCCTAACCCTAACCCTAACCCTAACCCTAACCCTAACCCTTACTCGAAGCCTTCCCATAACCCGTAACCTAATGCTAACCCGTACGTTAACACTAACCCGTAACCTAACACGTACGCTCAGCCTAAACCGTTGTCGTATCCTAACCTGTACCCTAAACCGTCCCTGTCACCTAACCCTAACTGTAAACCTAACCCTAACACTAACCCTTACCCGAAGCCTTTCCCTAACCCGTCCCCTAATCCTAACCCGTACGCTAACACTAACTTGTACCCTAAAACGTATGCTCACCCTAAACAGTTGTTGTACCCTAACCTGTACCCTAAACCGTCCCCGTCCCCTAACCATAACCCTAACTCTTAAACGACGCCTTACCCTAATCCTAAACTGTACGCTAACATTAACCCGTACCCTAACACTAACCGGTACCCTAACATGTACACTAACCCTAAACAGTTGTCGTACACTAAACTGTACCCTAAACCGTCCCCGTCCCCTAACCCTAACCCTAACCATAACCCTAACCCTAAACCTTACCCGAAGCCTTACCCTAACGCATCCCCTACTCCTAACCCATACGCTAACACTAACCCATACACTAACACATACGCTCACCCTAAACCCTTGTTGTACCCTAACCTGTACCCTAAACTGTCCCCGTCCCCGTCCCCTAACCCTAACCCTAGCCCTAACCCTTACCCGAAGCCTTACACTAACCCGGCCCCTAATCCTAAATCGTACGCTAACACTAACCCGTACCCTAACATGTACGCTCACCCTAAAGCGTTGTCGTACCCTAACCTGTACCCTAAACCGTGTCCGTCCCCTAACCCTAACCCTAACGCTAACCCTTACCCGAAGCCTTACCCTATCCCGTCCCGTAATCCTAACCCGTACGCTAACACAAACCCGTACCCTAACACGTACGCTCACCCTAAACGGTTGTCGTACACTAACCTGTACCCTAAACCCTCCCCATCCCCTAACCCTAACCCTAAACCTAACCCTAACCCTAACCCTTACGCGAAGGCTTACCGTAACCCATCACATAAACCGAACCTGTACGCTAACACTAACCCATACCCTACCACGTACGCTCACCCTAAACCGTTGTTGTACCCTAACCTGTACCCTAAACCCTCCACATCCCCTAACCCTAACCCTAAACCTAACCCTAACCCTAACCCTTACCCGAAGCTTACCCTAACCCGTACCCTAATCCTAACCCGTTCGCTAACACTAACCCATACCCTACCACGTACGCTCACCTTAAACCGTTTTTGTACCCTAACCTCTACCCTAAACTGTTCCCGTGCCCTAACCCTAACCCTAACCCTAACCCTTACCCTAAGCTTACCGTAACCCGTACCCTAATCCTAACCCGTTCGCTAACACTAACCCGTACCCTAACACGTACGCTCACCCTAAACCGCTGTCGTACCCTAAACTGCACCCTCAACCGTGCCCGTCCCCTAACCCTAACCCTAAACCTAACCCGTCCCCTAATCCTAACCCGTACGCTAACTCTAAGCCATGCCCTAACACGTACGCTCACCCTAAACCGTTGTCGTACCCTAACCTGTACCCTGAACCGTGTCCGTCCCCTAAACCTAACACTAAACCTAAACCTAACCCTAACCCTTACCCGAAGCCTTGCCCTAACCCGTCCCCTAAACATAACCCGTACGCGAACACTAACACGTACCCTAACACGTACGGTCACCCTGAACCGTTGTCGTACACTAAACTGTACCCTAAACCGTCCCCGTCCCTTAACCCTAACCCTAACCCTAACCCTAACCAAAACCCTAATCCTTACCCGAAGCCTTACCATAACCCGTCCCCTAATCCTAACCCATACATTAACACTAAACCGTAACCTAACATGTACGCTCACCCTAAACCATTGTCGTACACTAACCTGTACCCTAAACCGTCCCTGTCCCCTACCCCTAACCATAACCCTAACCCTAACCCTAACCCTAACACTTACCCAAAGCCTTAACCTAACACGTCAACTAAACCTAAATCGTACGCTAACACTAACCCATGCCCTAACACGTACGCTCACCCTAAACCGTTGTCGTACACTAACCTGTACCCTAAACTGTCCCTGTCCCCTAACCCTAACCCTAACCATTACGCAAAGCCTTACCCTAACCCGTCCCCCAATCCAAACCCGTACGCAAACACTAACCCGTACCCTAACATGTACGCTCACCCTAAATCGTTCTCGTAGCCTAACCTGTTCCCTAAACCGTCCTCGTCCCCTAACCCTAACCCTAACCCTAACCCTAACCCTAACCCTAGCTTTTACCCGAAGCCTTACACTAACCGGTCCCCTAAACCTAACCCGTACGCTAAAACTAACCAGTACCCTAACATGTACGCTCACCCTTAACAATTGTCGTACCCTAACCTGTACCCTAAACCGTCCCCGTCCCCTAACCTAACGCTAACCGTAACCCTTACGCGAAGCCTTACCCTAACCTGTCCCCTAATCCTAAACCGTACGCTGACACTAACATGTACCCTAACACGGACGCTCACCCTAAAACATTGTCGTACACTAAACTGTACCCTAATCCGTCCCCGTCCCTGTCCCCTAACCCTAACCCTAACCCTAACCCAAACCCTAACCCTAACCCTTACCCAAAGCCTTACCCTAATCGGTCCCATAATCCTAACCCGTATGCTAACACTAACCCGTCCCCTAACACGTAATCTCACCCTAAACCGTTGTCGTACCCTAAACTGTCCCCATCCCCTAACCCTAACCCTAACCCTAACCCTAACCCTTACCCGAAGCCTTACCCTAACCCGTCCCCTAATCCTAACCCGTATGCTAACACTAACCCGTACCCTAACACGTACGCTCACCCTAAAACGTTGTTGTACCCAAACTTTTGCCCTAAACCGCCCCCGTCCCCGTCCAATAACCCTAACGCTAACCCTTACCCAAAGCCTTACCCTAACACGTCCCCTAATCATAACCCGTACACTAACACTAACCCATACGCTACCACGTACGCTCACCCGAAACCGTTGTCGTAACCTAACCTGTACCCTAAACGGTCCCCGTCCCCTAACCCTAAGCCTAAACCTATCCCTAACCCTTACCCAAAGCCTTACGCTAACCCGTCCCCTAATCCTAATCTGTACGCTAACACTAACCCGTACCCTAATACGTGCGCTCACCCTAAACCGTTGTCATACCCTAACCTGTACCCTAAACCGTCCCGTCCCCGTCCCCTAACCCTAGCCCTTACCCGAAACCTTACCCTAACATGTCCCCTATTCCTAACCCGTACGCTAACACTATCCCGAACCCTTACACGTACGCTCACCTTAAAACGTTGTCGTACACTAACCTGTAACCTAAACCGTCTCCGTCCCCTAACCCTAACCCTAACCCTAACACTAACCCTAACCTTTACCTGGAGCCTTGCCCTAACCTGTCCCCTAATCCTAACCCGTACGCTAACACTAACCCTTGCCCTAACACGTACGCTCACCCTAAACAGTTGTCGTACCCTAACCTGTACCCTAAACCGTCCCTCTACCCTAACCCTAACCCTAACCCTTATCCTAACCCTAAAGCTTACCCGAAGCCTTACCCTAACCCGTCCCATAATACTAACCCGTACGCTAACACTAACCCGTACCCTAACACGTACGCTCACCCTAAACTGTAGTTGTACCCTTACCTGTACCCTAAACCATCCCCGTCCCCTAACCCTAAACCTAACCCTTACCCGAAGCCTTAACCTAAACCGTCCCCTAATCCTAACCCGTACGCTAACACTAAACAGTACCCTAACACGTACGCTCACCCTAAACCGTGGACGTACCCTAACCTGTACCTTAAACCGTCCCCATCCCCTAACCCTAACCCGAACCCTAACACTAACCCTTACCCGAATACTTAACCTAACCTGTCCCCTACTCCTAACCCGTACGCTAACACTAACCCGTACCCTAACACGTACGCTCACCCTAAACCACTGTCATACCCTAACCTGTACCCTAAACAGTCCCCGTCCCCTAACCCTAACCCTAACCCTAACTCTTACCTGAAGCCTTACACTAACCCGTACCCTAATCCTAACCCGTACGCTATCACTAAACCGTACCCTGAGACGTACGCTCACCCTAAAAGGTTGTCGTACTCTAACCTGAACCCTACACCGTCACCAAACCCTAACCCTAACCCTTACCCGAAGCCTTACCCTAACCCGTCCCCTAAACCTAAACCGTACGCTAACACTAACCCGTGCCCTAACACATACGCTCACCCTAAAGCGTTGTCGTACCCTAACCTGTACCCTAAACCGTCCCCATCCCCGTCCCCTAACCCTAACCCTAACCCTAACCGTAACACTTACCCGAAGCCTTACCCTAACACGTCCCCTAATCCTAACCCGTATGCTAACACTAACCCGTACCCTAACACGTACGCTCACCCTAAACCATTGTCCTACCCTAACCTGTACCCTAAACCGTCCCCGTCCCCGTCCCCTAAATCTAACCCTAACACTAACCCTATCCCTTACCCAAAGCCTTACCCTAACACGTCCCCTAATCCTAACCCGTACACTAACACTAACCCGTGCCCTAAAACATACGCTCAACCTAAACCGTTGTCATACCCCAACCTGTACCCTAAACCGTCCCCGTCCACTAAACCTAACCCTAACCCTAACCCTAACCCTTACCCGAAGCCTTACCCTAACACTTCCCCTAATCCTAACCCGTACGCTAACACTAACCCGTACCCTAACACGTATGCTCAACCTAAACGGTTGTTGTACCCTAACCTGTACCCTAAACCGTCCCCGTCCCCTAAACCTAACCCTAACCCTAACCCAAACCCTTACCCAAAGCCTTACCCTAAACGGTCCCCTAATCCTAACCCGTACGCTAACACTAACAAGTACCCAAACACGTACGCTCACCATAAACCGTTGTCGTACCCTAACCTGTACCCTAAACTCTCCCCGTCCCCATCCCCTAAGCTTAACCCTAATCCTAACCCTTACCCAAAGCCTTACACTAACCCCTACCCTAATCCTAACCCGTACGCTAACACTAAACCATACCCTAACACGTACACTCACCCTAAAATGTTGTTGTACCCTAACCTGAACACTAAACCGTCCCCGTCCCCATCCCCTAACCCTAAACCTAACCGTAAACTTAACCCTTACCCGAAGCCTTACCCTAACACGTCCCCTAATCATAACCCGTACGCTAACACTAACCCGTACCCTACCACGTACGCTCACCCGAAACCGTTGTCGTAACCTAACCTGTACCCTAAACCATCCCCGTCCCCTAACCCTAAGCCTAAACCTAACCCTAACCCTAAACCTTACCCGAAGCCTTACCCTAACCCGTCCCCTAATCCTAACCCGTACGCTAACACTAACCCATACCCTAACACGTACGCTCACCCTAAACCGTTTTCGTACCCTAACCTGTACCCTAAACCGTCCCCGTCCCCTAACCCTAACCCTAACCCTAACCCTAAACTTAACCCTTACCCGAAGCCCTAACCTAAACCGTCCCCTAATCTTAAACTGTACGCTAACTCTAACCCATACCCTAACACGTACGCTCACGCTAAACCGTTGTCGTACCCTAACGTGTACCCTAATCCGTCCCTGTTCCCGTCACCTAACCCTAATCCTAAACCTTACCCATAGCCTTACCCCAACCCGTCCCCTAATCCTAACCCGTACGCTAACACTAACACGTACCCTAATATGTACGCTCACCCTAAAACTTTGCCGTACCCTAACCTGTACCCTAAACCGTCCCGATCCCCTAACCATAACCCTAACCCTAACCCTAACCCTAAACCTTACCCAAAGCCTTACACTAACCCGTCCCCTAATCCTAACCCATACGCTAACACTAACCCGTACCCTAACACGTACGCTCACCCTAAACCGTTGTCGTAGCCTAACCTGTACCCTAAACCGTCTCCGTCACCTAACCCTAACCCTAACCCTAACACTTACCCGAAACCTTGCCCTAACTCGTCCCCTAATCCTAAGCTGTAGGCTAAAACTAACCCTTACCCTAACACGTACGTGCACACTAAACTGTGGTCGTACGCTAACCTGTACACTAAACCGTCCCCGTCCCCTAACCCTAACCCTAACCCTAGCCCTTACCTGAAGCATTACCCTAACCCGTCCCCTAATCCGAACCCGTACGCTAACACTAACCCGTACCCTAACACGTACACTCACCTTAAACAGTTGTCGTACCCTAAACTGTACCCTAATACATCCCCGTCCCCGTCCCCTAACCCTAACCTTAACCCTAACCCTAACCCTTACCCGAAGCCTTACCCTAACCCGTCATCTAATCCCAACCCGTACGCTAACAGTAACCCGTACCCTAACACGTACGCTCACCCTAAACCGTTATCTTACCCTAACCTGTACCCTAAACTGTCCCCATCCCCTAACCCTAACCCTAACCCTCACCCTAACCCTTAACCAAAGCCTTACGCTAACCCGTCCCCTAATCCTAATCTGTACGCTAACACTAACCCGTACCCTAATACCTACGCTCACCCTAAACCGTTGTCATACCCTAACCTGTACCCTAAACCGTCCCGTCCCCGTCCCCTAACACTAGCCCTTACCCGAAACCTTACCCTAACATGTCCCCTATTCCTAACCCGTACGCTAACACTATCCCGTACCCTTACACGTACGCTCACCTTAAAACGTTGTCGTACACTAACCTGTAACCTAAACCGTCTCCGTCCCCTAACCCTAACCCTAACCCTAACACTAACCCTAAACTTTACCCGGAGCCTTACCCTAACCTGTCCCCTAATCCTAACCCGTACGCTAACACTAACCCTTGCCCTAACACGTACGCTCACCCTAAACCGTTGTCGTACACTAACCTGTACCCTAAACCGTCCCTCTACCCTAACCCTAACCCTAACCCTTATCCTAACCCTAAAGCTTACCCGAAGCCTTACCCTAACCCGTCCCATAATCCTAACCCGTACGCTAACACTAACCCGTACCCTAACATGTACACTCACCCTAAAAGGTTGTCGAACCCTAAACTGTACCCTAAACCGTCCCTGTCCCTGACCATTAACCCTAACCCTAACCCTAACCCTAACCCTTACCCGACGCCTTACCCTAACCCGTCCCATAATCCTAACCCGTACGCTAACACTAACCCATACCCTAACATGTACGCTCACCCTAAACTGTTGTCATACCCTAACCTGTAGCCTAAACCGTCCCTGTCCCCGACCCTTAACCCTAACCCTAACCCTAACCCTAACCCTTACCCGACGCCTTACACTAACCCGTCACCAAATCCTAAACCGTACGCTAACACTAACCCATACCCTAACACGCACGCTCACCCTAAACCGTTGTCGTACCCTAACATGTACCCTAAACCGTCCCCGTCCCCTAACCCTAACCCTAACCCTAAACCTAAACCTAACCCTTATCCGAAGCCTTACCATAACCCGTCCTCTAATACTAACCCGTACGCTAACAGTAAACTGTGCCCTAACGTGTACGCTGAACCTAAACCATTGTCCTACCCTAACCTGTACCCTAAACCGTCCCCCTCCCCTAACCCTAACCCTAACCCTAACCCTAAACCTTACACCAAGCCTTACCCTAACCCGTGCCCTAATCCTAACCCGTACGCAAACACTAACCCGTACCCTAACACGTATGCTCACTCTAAACCGTTGTCGTACCCTAACCTGTACCCTAAACCGTCCACATCCCCTAAACCCAACCCTAAACCTAACCCTAACCCTTACCCGAAGCCTTCCCCTAACCCGTCCCCTAATCCTAACCCGTACGCTAACACTAGCTCGTACCCTAACACGTACGCTCACCCTAAACCGTTGTCGTACCCTAACCTGTACCCTAAACCGTCCCCGTTCCCTAACCCTAACCCTAACCATAACCCTTACCCGAAGCCTTACCCTAACCCGTCCCCTGATCCTATCACGTACGCTAACACTAACCCATACCCTATCACGTACGCTCACCCTAAACATTTGTCGTACACTAACCTGTACCCTAAACCGTCCCCGTCCCTTAACCCTAACCGTAACCCTAACCCTAACCCTAAACCTAACCCTTACCCGAAGCCTTACCCTAACCCGTCCCCTAATACTAACCAGTACGCTAACACTAACCCGTACCCTAACACGTACGCTCACCCTAAACCGTTGACGTACCCTAACCTGTACCCTAAACCGTCCCCGTCCCCTAAACCTAACACTAACCCTAACCCTTACCGGAAGCCTTACCCTAACCCGTCCCATAATCCTAACCCATACGCTAACACTAACCCGTACCCTAACACGTACGCTCACCCTAAAACCTTGTCGTACCCTAACCTGTACCCTAAATCGTCCCTGTCCCCTAACCCTAACCCTAACCCTAACCTTAAACCTTATCCGAAGCCTTACCCTAACCGGTCCCCTAAACCTAACCCGCACGCTAACACTAACCCGTGCCCTAACACGTACGCTCACCCGAAACATTTGTCGTACACTAAGCTGTACCCTAAACCGTCCCCATTACCTAACACTAACCCGAACCCTAACCATAACCCTAAACCTTACCCGAAGCCTTACCCTAACCCGTCCCCTAATCCTAACCGTACGCTAACACTAATCCGTGCCCTAACACGTACGCTCACCCTAAAGCGTTGTCGTACCCTAACCTGTACCCTAAACTGCTCCTGTCCCCGTACCCTAACCCTAACCCTAACCCAAACCCTAACCCTTACCCGAAGCCTTACACTAACCCATCCCATAATCCTAAACGCCATGCTAACACTAACCCGTGCCCTAACACGTACGCTCACCCTAAACCGTTGTCGTACATTAACCTGTACCCTAAATCGTCCCTGTGCCCTAACCCTAAACGTAACCCTAATCCTTACCCGAAGCCTTACCCTAACTCGTCCCCTAATTCTAACCCCTACACTAACACTAACCTGTATCCTAACACGTACGCTCACCCTAAAACTTTGTCGTACACTAAGCTGTACCCTAAATCGTCCCCGTCCCCTAACCCTAAAACTAACCCTTACACAAAGCCTTACCCTAACCCGTCCCCTAATCCTAACCCGTACGCTAACACTAACCTGTAACCTAACCCGTATGCTCAACCTAAACCATTCTCGTACAGTAACCTGTACCCTAAACCGTCCCGTCCCCATCCCCTAACCCTAGCCCTTACCCGAAACCTTACCCTAACATGTCCCCTATTCCTAACCCGTAGGCTAACACTATCCCGTACCCTTACACGTATGCTCACCTTTAAAGGTTGTCGTACACTAACCTGTAACCTAAACCGTCTCCGTCCCCTAACCCTAACCCTAACCCTAACACTAACCCTATCACTTCCCCGGAGCCTTACCCTAACCTGTCCCCTAATCCTAACCCGTACGCTAACACTAACCCTTGCCCTAACACGTACGCTCACCCTAAACCGTTGTCGTACCCTAACCTGTACCCTAAACCGTCCCTCTACCCTAACCCTAACCCTAACCCTTATCCTAAACCTAAAGCTTACCCAAAGCCTTACCCTAACCCGTCCCATAATCCTAACCCGTACGCTAACACTAACCCGTACCCTAACATGTACGCTCACCCTAAACTGTTGTCATACCCTAAACTGTACCCTAAACCGTCCCTGTCCCTGACCATTAACCCTAACCCTAACCCTAACCCTAACCCTTACCCGACGCCTTACCCTAACCCGTCCCATAATCCTAACCCGTACGCTAACACTAACCCGTACCCTAACATGTACGCTCACCCTAAACTGTTGTCGTACCCTAACCTGTACCCTAAACCGTCCCTGTCCCCGACCCTTAACCCTATCCCTAATCCTAACCCTAACCCTTACCTGACGCCTTACCCTAACCCGTCCGCAAATCCTAACCCGTACGCTAACACTAACCCGTACCCTAACACGCACGCTCACCCTAAACCGTTGTCGTACCCTAACATGTACCCTAAACCGTCCCCGTCCCCTAACCCTAACCCTAACCCTAAACCTAAACCTAACCCTTACCCGAAGCCTTACCATAACCCGTCCTCTAATCCTAACCCGTACGCTAACAGTAAACTGTGCCCTAACATGTACGCTGAACCAAAACCATTGTCCTACCCTAACCTGTACCCTAAACCGTCCCACTCCCCTAACCCTAACCCTAACCCTAACCCTAACCCTTACCCGAACCCTTACCCTAACCCGTCCCCTAATGCTAACCCGTACGCTAACACTAACCCGTACCCTAACACGTACGCTCACCCTAAACCGTAGTTGTACCCTTACCTGTACCCTAAACCATCCCCGTCCCCTAACCCTAAACCTAACCCTTACCCGAAGCCTTAACCTAAACCGTCCCCTAATCCTAACCCGTACGCTAACACTAAACAGTACCCTAACACGTACGCTCACCCTAAACTGTGGACGTACCCTAACCTGTACCTTAAACCGTCCCCATCCCCTAACCCTAACCCGAACCCTAACACTAACCCTTACCCGAATACTTAACCTAACCTGTCCCCTACTCCTAACCCGTACGCTAACACTAACCCGTACCCTAACACGTACGCTCACCCTAAACCACTCTCATACCCTAACCTGTACCCTAAACAGTCCCCGTCCCCTAACCCTAACCCTAACCCTAAATCTTACCTGAAGCCTTACACTAACCCGTACCCTAATCCTAACCCGTACGCTATCACTAAACCGTACCCTGAGACGTACGCTCACCCTAAAAGGTTGTCGTACTCTAACCTGTACCCTACACCGTCCCCTAACCCTAACCCTAACCCTTACCCGAAGCCTTACCCTAACCCGTCCCCTAATCCTAAACCGTACGCTAACACTAACCCGTGCCCTAACACATACGCTCACCCTAAAGCGTTGTCGTACCGTAACCTGTACCCTAAACCGTCCCTGTCCCCGTCCCCTAACCCTAACCCTAACCCTAACCGTAACACTTACCCGAAGCCTTACCCTAACACGTCCCCTATTCCTAACCCGTATGCTAACACTAACCCGTACCCTAACACGTACGCTCACCCTAAACCATTGTCCTACCCTAACCTGTACCCTAAACCGTCCCCGTCCCCGTCCCCTAAACCTAACCCTAACCCTAACCCTTACCATTCCCCGAAGCCTTACCCTAACCGTCCCCTAATCCTAAACCGTACGCACACACTAACCCGTGCCCTAACACGTACGCTCACCCTGAACTGTTGTCGTACACTAACCTGTACCCTAAACCGTCCCCGTCCCCTAAACCTAACCCTAACCTCACCCTAATCCTATCCCTTACCCAAAGCCTTACCCTAACACGTCCCCTAATCCTAACCCGTACACTAACACTAACCCGTGCCCTAAAACATACGCTCAACCTAAACCGTTGTCGTACCCTAACCTGTACCCTAAACCGTCCCCGTGCCCTAACCCTAACCCTAACCCTAACCCTAACGCTAAACCTTACCCGAAGCCTTACACTAAACCGTCCCCTAATCCTAAACCGTACGCTGACACTAACACGTAGCCTAACACGTACGCTCATCCTAAACCGTTGTCGTACTCTAACCTGTACCCTAAACCGTGTCCGTCCCCTAAACCTAACCCTAACCCTAACCCTAAATCTAACCCTTACCCGAAGCCTTACCCTAACCCGTCCCCTAATCCTAACCCGTACGCTAACAATAACACATACCCTAAAACCTACGGTCACCCTGAACCGTTGTCGTACCCTAAACTGTACCCTAATCCTTCCCCGTCCCTTAACCCTAACCCTAACCCTAACCCTAACCCTAACCCTAATCCTTTCCCGAAGCCTTAACAAAACCCGTCCCCTAATCCTAACCCGTATGCAAATATTAAATCGTAACCTAACACGTACGCTCACACTAAACCGTTGTCGTACCCTAACCTGTACCCTAAACCGTCCCCGTCCCCGTCCCCTAACCCTAACCGTAACCCTTACCCGAAGCCTTATCCTAACCCGTACCCTAATCATAACCTGTAGGCTAACACTAACCCGTACCCTAAAACGCACACTCACCCTAAACCGTTTTCGTACACTAACCTGTACCCTAAAAGGTCCCCGTCCACTAAACCTAACCCTAACCCTAACCCTAACCCTTACCCAAAGCCTTACCCTAACACTTCCCCTAATCCTAACCCGTACGCTAACACTAACCCGTACCCTAACACGTATGCTCAACCTAAACGGTTGTTGTACCCTAACCTGTACCCTAAACCGTCCCCGTCCCCTAAACCTAACCCTAACCCTAACCCAAACCCTTACCCAAAGCCTTACCCTAAACGGTCCCCTAATCCTAACCCGTACGCTAACACTAACAAGTACCCAAACACGTACGCTCACCATAAACCGTTGTCGTACCCTAACCTGTACCCTAAATTCTCCCCGTCCCCATCCCCTAAGCTTAACCCTAACCCTAACCCTTACCCAAAGCCTTACACTAACCCCTCCCCTAATCCTAACCCGTACGCTAACACTAAACCATACCCTAACACGTACACTCACCCTAAATCGTTGTTGTACCCTAACATGAAACCTAAACCGTCCCCGTCCCCGTCCCCTAACCCTAAACCTAACCGTAAACTTAACCCTTACCCGAAGCCTTACCCTAACACGTCCCCTAAACATAACCCGTACGCTAACACTAACCCGTACCCTACCACGTACGCTCACCCGAAACCGTTGTCGTAACCTAACCTGTACCCTAAACCATCCCCGTCCCCTAACCCTAAGCCTAAACCTAACCCTAACCCTAAACCTTACCCGAAGCCTTACCCTAACCCGTCCCCTAATCCTAACCCGTACGCTAACACTAACCCATACCCTAACACGTACGCTCACCCTAAACCGTTTTCGTACCCTAACCTGTACCCTAAACCGTCCCCGTCCCCTAACCCTAACCCTAACCCTAACCCTAAACTTAACCCTTACCCGAAGCCCTACCCTAAACCGTCCCCTAATCTTAAACTGTACGCTAACTCTAACCCATACCCTAACACGTACGCTCACGCTAAACCGTTGTCGTACCCTAACGTGTACCCTAATCCGTCCCCGTTCCCGTCACCTAACCCTAATCCTAAACCTTACCCGTAGCCTTACCCCAACCCGTCCCCTAATCCTAACCCGTACGCTAACACTAACACGTACCCTAATATGTACGCTCACCCTAAAACTTTGCCGTACCCTAACCTGTACCCTAAACCGTCCCGATCCCCTAACCATAACCCTAACCCTAACCCTAACCCTAAACCTTACCCAAAGCCTTACACTAACCCGTCCCCTAATCCTAACCCATACGCTAACACTAACCCGTACCCTAACACGTACGCTCACCCTAAACCGTTGTCGTAGCCTAACCTGTACCCTAAACCGTCTCCGTCACCTAACCCTAACCCTAACCCTAACACTTACCCGAAACCTTGCCCTAACTCGTCCCCTAATCCTAAGCCGTAGGCTAAAACTAACCCTTACCCTAACACGTACGCGCACACTAAACTGTGGTCGTACGCTAACCTGTACACTAAACCGTCCCCGTCCCCTAACCCTAACCCTAACCCTAACCCTAGCCCGTACCTGAAGCATTACCCTAACCCGTCCCCTAATCCGAACCCGTACGCTAACACTAACCCGTACCCTAACACGTACACTCACCTTAAACAGTTGTCGTACCCTAAACTGTACCCTAATACATCCCCGTCCCCGTCCCCTAACCCTAACCTTAACCCTAACCCTAACCCTTACCCGAAGCCTTACCCTAACCCGTCATCTAATCCCAACCCGTACGTTAACACTAACCCGTACCCTAACACGTACGCTCACCCTAAACCGTTATCTTACCCTAACTGTAACCTAAATGGTCCCCGTCCCTTAACCCTAACCCTAACCCTCACCCTAACCCTTAACCAAAGCCTTACGCTAACCCGTCCCCTAATCCTAATCTGTACGCTAACACTAACCCGTACCCTAATACGTGCGCTCACCCTAAACCGTTGTCATACCCTAACCTGTACCCTAAACCGTCCCGTCCCCGTCCCCTAACCCTAGCCCTTACCCGAAACCTTACCCTAACATGTCCCCTATTCCTAACCCGTACGCTAACACTATCCCGTACCCTTACACGTACGCTCACCTTAAAACGTTGTCGTACACTAACCTGTAACCTAAACCGTCTCCGTCCCCTAACCCTAACCCTAACCCTAACACTAAACCTAAACTTTACCCGGAGCCTTACCCTAACCTGTCCCCTAATCCTAACCCGTACGCTAACACTAACACTTGCCCTAACACGTACGCTCACCCTAAACCGTTGTCGTACCCTAACCTGTACCCTAAACCATCCCTCTACCCTAACCCTAACCCTAACCCTTATCCTAACCCTAAAGCTTACCCGAAGCCTTACCCTAACCCGTCCCATAATCCTAACCCGTACGCTAACACTAACCCGTACCCTAACATGTACGCTCACCCTAAACGGTTGTCGTACCCTAAACTGTACCCTAAACCGTCCCTGTCCCTGACCATTAACCCTAACCCTAACCCTAACCCTAACCCTAACACTAACCCTAACCTTTACCCGGAGCCTTACCCTAAACTGTCCCCTAATCCTAACCCGTACGCTAACACTAACCGTTGCCCTAACACGTACGCTCACCCTATACCGTTGTCGTACCCTAACCTGTACCCTAAACCGTCCGTCTACCCTAACCCTAACCCTTATCCTAACCCTAAAGCTTACCCGAAGCCTTACCCTAACCCGTCCCATAATCCTAACCAGTACGCTAACACTAACCCGTACCCTAATATGTACGCTCACCCTAAAAGGTTGTCGAACCCTAAACTGTACCCTAAACCGTCCCTGTCCCTGACCATTAACCCTAACCCTAACCCTAACCCTAACCCTTACCCGACGCCTTACCCTAACCCGTCCCATAATCCTAACCCGTACGCTAACACTAACCCGTACCCTAACATGTAATCTCACCCTAAACTGTTGTCATACCCTAACCTGTAGCCTAAACCGTCCCTGTCCCCGACCCTTAACCCTAACCCTAACCCTAACCCTAACCCTTACCCGACGCCTTACACTAACCCGTCACCAAATCCTAAACCGTACGCTAACACTAACCCGTACCCTAACACGCACGCTCACCCTAAACCGTTGTCGTACCCTAACATGTACCCTAAACCGTCCCCGTCCCCTAACCCTAACCCTAACCCTAAACCTAAACCTAACCCTTATCCGAAGCCTTACCATAACCCGTCCTCTAATCCTAACCCGTACGCTAACAGTAAACTGTGCCCTAACGTGTACGCTGAACCTAAACCATTGTCCTACCCTAACCTGTACCCTAAACCGTCCCCCTCCCCTAACCCTAACCCTAACCCTAACCCTAACCCTTACACCAAGCCTTACCCTAACCCGTGCCCTAATCCTAACCCGTACGCAAACACTAACCCGTACCCTAACACGTATGCTCACTCTAAACCGTTGTCGTACCCTAACCTGTACACTAAACCGTCCCCATCCCCTAAACCCAACCCTAAACCTAACCCTAACCCTTACCCGAAGCCTTCCCCTAACCCGTCCCCTAATCCTAACCCGTACGCTAACACTAGCTCGTACCCTAACACGTACGCTCACCCTAAACCGTTGTCGTACCCTAACCTGTACCCTAAACCGTCCCCGTTCCCTAACCCTAACCCTAACCATAACCCTTACCCGAAGCCTTACCCTAACCCGTCCCCTGATCCTATCACGTACGCTAACACTAACCCATACCCTATCACGTACGCTCACCCTAAACATTTGTCGTACACTAACCTGTACCCTAAACCGTCCCCGTCCCTTAACCCTAACCGTAACCCTAACACTAACCCTAACCCTAACCCTTACCCGAAGCCTTACCCTAACCCGTCCCCTAATACTAACCAGTACGCTAACACTAACCTGTACCCTAACACGTACGCTCACCCTAAACCGTTGACGTACCCTAACCTGTACCCTAAACCGTCCCCGTCCCCTAAACCTAACCCTAACCCTAACCCTTACCGGAAGCCTTACCCTAACCCATCCCATAATCCTAACCCGTAAGCTAACACTAACCCGTACCCTAACACGTACGCTCACCCTAAAACCTTGTCGTACCCTAACCTGTACCCTAAATCGTCCCTGTCCCCTAACCCTAACCCTAACCCTAACCTTAAACCTTACCCGAAGCCTTACCCTAACCGGTCCCCTAAACCTAACCCGCACGCTAACGCTAACCCGTGCCCTAACACGTACGCTCACCCGAAACATTTGTCGTACACTAAGCTGTACCCTAAACCGTCCCCATTACCTAACACTAACCCGAACCCTAACCATAACCCTAAACCTTACCCGAAGCCTTACCCTAACCCGTCCCCTAATCCTAACCGTACGCTAACACTAATCCGTGCCCTAACACGTACGCTCACCCTAAAGCGTTGTCGTACCCTAACCTGTACCCTAAACTGCTCCTGTCCCCGTACCCTAACCCTAACCCTAACCCAAACCCTAACCCTTACCCGAAGCCTTACACTAACCCATCCCATAATCCTAAACGCTATGCTAACACTAACCCGTGCCCTAACACGTACGCTCACCCTAAACCGTTGTCGTACATTAACCTGTACCCTAAATCGTCCCTGTGCCCTAACCCTAAACCTAACCCTAATCCTTACCCGAAGCCTTACCCTAACTCGTCCCCTAATTCTAACCCCTACACTAACACTAACCTGTATCCTAACACGTACGCTCACCCTAAAACTTTGTCGTACACTAAGCTGTACCCTAAATCGTCCCCGTCCCCTAACCCTAAACCTAACCCTTACACAAAGCCTTACCCTAACCCGTCCCCTAATCCTAAACCGTACGCTAACACTAACCCGTAACCTAACCCTTATGCTCAACCTAAACCATTCTCGTACAGTAACCTGTACCCTAAACCGTCCCGTCCCCATCCCCTAACCCTAGCCCTTACCCGAAACCTTACCCTAACATGTCCCCTATTCCTAAACCGTACGCTAACACTATCCCGTACCCTTACACGTATGCTCACCTTAACAGGTTGTCGTACACTAACCTGTAACCTAAACCGTCTCCGTCCCCTAACCCTAACCCTAACCCTAACACTAACCCTAACCCTTACCCGGAGCCTTACCCTAACCTGTCCCCTAATCCTAACCCGTACGCTAACACTAACCCTTGCCCTAACACGTACGCTCACCCTAAACCGTTGTCGTACCCTAACATGTACCCTAAACCGTCCCCGTCCCCTAACCCTAACCCTAACCCTAAACCTAAACCTAAAACTTACCCGAAGCCTTACCATAACCCGTCCTCTAATCCTAACCCGTACGCTAACAGTAAACTGTGCCCTAACATGTACGCTGAACCTAAACCATTGTCCTACCCTAACCTGTACCCTAAACCGTCCCCCTCCCCTAACCCTAACCCTAACCCTAACCCTAACCCTTACCCGAAGCCTTACCCTAACCCGTCCCCTAATGCTAACCCGTACGCTAACACTAACCCGTACCCTAACACGTACGCTCACCCTAAACCGTAGTTGTACCCTTACCTGTACCCTAAACCATCCCCGTCCCCTAACCCTAAACCTAACCCTTACCCGAAGCCTTAACCTAACCCGTCCCCTAATCCTAACCCGTACGCTAACACTAAACAGTACCCTAACACGTACGCTCACCCTAAACCGTGGACGTACCCTAACCTGTACCTTAAACCGTCCCCATCCCCTAACCCTAACCCGAACCCTAACACTAACCCTTACCCGAATACTTAACCTAACCTGTCCCCTACTCCTAACCCGTATGCTAACACTAACCCATACCCTAACACGTACGCTCACCCTAAACCACTGTCATACCCTAACCTGTACCCTAAACAGTCCCCGTCCCCTAACCCTAACCCTAACCCTAAATCTTACCTGAAGCCTTACACTAACCCGTACCCTAATCCTAACCCGTACGCTATCACTAAACCGTACCCTGAGACGTACGCTCACCCTAAAAGGTTGTCGTACTCTAACCTGTACCCTACACCGTCCCCTAACCCTAACCCTAACCCTTACCCGAAGCCTTACCCTAACCCGTCCCCTAATCCTAAACCGTACGCTAACACTAACCCGTGCCCTAACACATACGATCACCCTAAAGCGTTGTCGTACCCTAACCTGTACCCTAAACCGTCCCCGTCCCCGTCCCCTAACCCTAACCCTAACCCTAACCGTAACACTTACCCGAAGCCTTACCCTAACACGTCCCCTAATCCTAACCCGTATGCTAACACTAACCCGTACCCTAACACGTACGCTCACCCTAAACCATTGTCCTACCCTAACCTGTACCCTAAACCGTCCCCGTCCCCGTCCCCTAAACCTAACCCTAACCCTAACCCTAACCATTCCCCGAAGCCTTACCCTAACCGTCCCCTAATCCTAAACCGTACGCTCACACTAACCCGTGCCCTAACACGTACGCTCACCCTGAACTGTTGTCGTACCCTAACCTGTACCCTAAACCGTCCCCATCCCCTAAACCTAACCCTAACCTCACCCTAATCCTATCCCTTACCCAAAGCCTTACCCTAACACGTCCCCTAATCCTAACCCGTACACTAACACTAAGCCGTGCCCTAAAACATACGCTCAACCTAAACCGTTGTCATACCCTAACCTGTACCCTAAACCGTCCCCGTGCCCTAACCCTAACCCTAACCCTAACCCTAACCCTAAACCTTACCCGAAGCCTTACACTAAACCGTCCCCTAATCCTAAACCGTACGCTGACACTAACACGTAGCCTAACACGTACGCTCATCCTAAACCGTTGTCGTACTCTAACCTGTACCCTAAACCGTGTCCGTCCCCTAAACCTAACCCTAACCCTAACCCTAAATCTAACCCTTACCCGAAGCCTTACCCTAACCCGTCCCCTAATCCTAACCCGTACGCTAACAATAACACATACCCTAAAACGTACGGTCACCCTGAACCATTGTCGTACCCTAAACTGTACCCTAAACCTTCCCCGTCCCTTAACCCTAACCCTAACCCTAACCCTAACCCTAATCCTTTCCCGAAGCCTTAACAAAACCCGTCCCCTAATCCTAACCCGTACGCAAATATTAAATCGTAACCTAACACGTACGCTCACACTAAACCGTTGTCGTACCCTAACCTGTACCCTAAACCGTCCCCGTCCCCGTCCCCTAACCCTAACCGTAACCCTTACCCGAAGCCTTATCCTAACCCGTACCCTAATCATAACCTGTAGGCTAACACTAACCCGTACCCTAAAACGCACACTCACCCTAAACCGTTTTCGTACACTAACCTGTACCCTAAAAGGTCCCCGTCCACTAAACCTAACCCTAACCCTAACCCTAACCCTTACCCGAAGCCTTACCCTAACACTTCCCCTAATCCTAACCCGTACGCTAACACTAACCCGTACCCTAACACGTATGCTCAACCTAAACGGTTGTTGTACCCTAACCTGTACCCTAAACCGTCCCCGTCCCCTAAACCTAACCCTAACCCTAACCCAAACCCTTACCCAAAGCCTTACCCTAAACGGTCCCCTAATCCTAACCCGTACGCTAACACTAACAAGTACCCAAACACGTACGCTCACCATAAACCGTTGTCGTACCCTAACCTGTACCCTAAACTCTCCCCGTCCCCATCCCCTAAGCTTAACCCTAACCCTAACCCTTACCCAAAGCCTTACACTAACCCCTCCCCTAATCCTAACCCGTACGCTAACACTAAACCATACCCTAACACGTACACTCACCCTAAATCGTTGTTGTACCCTAACCTGAAACCTAAACCGTCCCCGTCCCCGTCCCCTAACCCTAAACCTAACCGTAAACTTAACCCTTACCCGAAGCCTTACCCTAACACGTCCCCTAATCATAACCCGTACGCTAACACTAACCCGTACCCTACCACGTACGCTCACCCGAAACCGTTGTCGTAACCTAACCTGTACCCTAAACCATCCCCGTCCCCTAACCCTAAGCCTAAACCTAACCCTAACCCTAAACCTTACCCGAAGCCTTACCCTAACCCGTCCCCTAATCCTAACCCGTACGCTAACACTAACCCATACCCTAACACGTACGCTCACCCTAAACCGTTTTCGTACCCTAACCTGTACCCTAAACCGTCCCCGTCCCCTAACCCTAACCCTAACCCTAACCCTAAACTTAACCCTTACCCGAAGCCCTACCCTAAACCGTCCCCTAATCTTAAACTGTACGCTAACTCTAACCCGTACCCTAACACGTACACTCACGCTAAACCGTTGTCGTACCCTAACGTGTACCCTAATCCGTCCCCGTTCCCGTCACCTAACCCTAATCCTAAACCTTACCCGTAGCCTTACCCCAACCCGTCCCCTAATCCTAACCCGTACGCTAACACTAACACGTACCCTAATATGTACACTCACCCTAAAACTTTGCCGTACCCTAACCTGTACCCTAAACCGTCCCGGTCCCCTAACCATAACCCTAACCCTAACCCTAACCCTAAACCTTACCCAAAGCCTTACACTAACCCGTCCCCTAATCCTAACCCATACGCTAACACTAACCCGTACCCTAACACGTACGCTCACCCTAAACCGTTGTCGTAGCCTAACCTGTACCCTAAACCGTCTCCGTCACCTAACCCTAACCCTAACCCTAACACTTACCCGAAACCTTGCCCTAACTCGTCCCCTAATCCTAAGTCGTAGGCTAAAACTAACCCTTACCCTAACACGTACGCGCACACTAAACTGTGGTCGTACGCTAACCTGTACACTAAACCGTCCCCGTCCCCTAACCCTAACCCTAACCCTAACCCTAGCCCTTACCTGAAGCATTACCCTAACCCGTCCCCTAATCCGAACCCGTACTCTAACACTAACCCGTACCCTAACACGTACACTCACCTTAAACAGTTGTCGTACCCTAAACTGTACCCTAATACATCCCCGTCCCCGTCCCCTAACCCTAACCTTAACCTTAACCCTAACCCTTACCCGAAACCTTACCCTAACCCGTCATCTAATCCTAACCCGTACGCTAACACTAACCCGTACCCTAACACGTACTCTCACCCTAAACCATTATCTTACCCTAACCTGTACCCTAAACTGTCCCCGTCCCCTAACCCTAACCCTAACCCTCACCCTAACCCTTACCCAAAGCCTTACGCTAACCCGTCCCCTAATCCTAATCTGTACGCTAACACTAACCCTTGCCCTAACACGTACGCTCACCCTAAACCGTTGTCGTACCCTAACCTGTACCCTAAACCGTCCCTCTACCCTAACCCTAACCCTAACCCTTATCCTAACCCTAAAGCTTACCCGAAGCCTTACCCTAACCCGTCCCATAATCCTAACCCGTACGCTAACACTAATCCGTACCCTAACATGTACGCTCACCCTAAACGGTTGTCGTACCCTAAACTGTACCCTAAACCGTCCCTGTCCCTGACCATTAACCCTAACCCTAACCCTAACCCTAACCCTTACCCGACGCCTTACCTTAACCCGTCCCATAATCCTAACCCGTACGCTAACACTAACCCGTACCCTAACATGTACGCTCACCCTAAACTGTTGTCGTACCCTAACCTGTAGCCTAAACCGTCCCTGTCCCCGACCCTTAACCTTAACCCTAACCCTAACCCTAACCCTTACCCGACGCCTTACACTAACCCGTCCCCAAATCCTAAACCGTACGCTAACACTAACCCGTACCCTAACACGCACGCTCACCCTAAACCCTTGTCGTACCCTAACATGTACCCTAAACCGTCCCCGTCCCCTAACCCTAACCCTAACCCTAAACCTAAACCTAACCCTTATCCGAAGCCTTACCATAACCCGTCCTCTAATCCTAACCCGTACGCTAACAGTAAACTGTGCCCTAACGTGTACGCTGAACCTAAACCATTGTCCTGCCCTAACCTGTACCCTAAACCGTCCCCCTCCCCTAACCCTAACCCTAACCCTAACCCTAACCCTTACACCAAGCCTTACCCTAACCCGTGCCCTAATCCTAACCCGTACGCAAACACTAACCCGTACCCTAACACGTATGCTCACTCTAAACCTTTGTCGTACCCTAACCTGTACCCTAAACCGTCTCCATCCCCTAAACCCAACCCTAAACCTAACCCTAACCCTTACCCGAAGCCTTCCCCTAACCCGTCCCCTAATCCTAACGTGTACGCTAACACTAGCTCGTACCCTAACACATACGCTCACCCTAAACCGTTGTCGTACCCTAACCTGTACACTAAACCGTCCCCGTCCCCTAAACCTAACCCTAACCCTAACCGTAACGCTTACCCGAAGCCTTACCCTAACCCGTACCCTATTCCTAACCCGTACGCTAACACTAACATGTACCCTAACATGTACGCTCACCCTAAACCGTTGTCGTACCCTAACCTTTACCATAAACCGTCCCCGTCCCCTAACCCTAATCCTAAACCTAAACCTTACCCTTACCGAAGCCTTACACTAACCAGTCCACTAAACCTAACCCGTACGATAACACTAAACCATACCCTAACACGTACACTCACCGTAAAACGTTGTCACACCCTAACCTGTACCCTAAACCGTCCCCGTCCCTAACCGTAACCCTAACACATACCCGAAGCCTTACCCTAACCCGTGTCCTAATCCTAACCCGTACGTTAACCCTAACCCGTACCCTAACACATACGCTCACCCTAAACCGTTGTCGTATCCCAACCTGTACCCTAAACCGTCCCCGTCCCCTAACCCTATCCCTAACCCTAAACCAAAACCTAAACTTTACCCGAAGCTTTACCCTAACCCATCCCATAATCCTATCCCGTACGCTAACCCTAACCTGTACCCTACCACGTACGCTCACCCTAAACCGTTGTCGTACCCTAACCTGTACCCTAAACCGTCCCCGTCCCCTAACAGTAACCCTAAACCTAACCCTAACCCTAACCCTTAACCGAAGCCTTACCCTAACCCGTCCCTTAATCCTAACCCGTACGCTAACACTAAACCGAATCCTAACACGTACGCTCACCCTAAAACTTTGTCGTACCCTAACCTGTACCCTAAACCGTCCCCATCCCGTAACCCTTAACCTAACCCTAACAATTACCCGAAGCCTTAACCTAACCCGTCCTCTAATCCTAACACGTACGCTAACAGTAAACCGTGACCTAACACATACGCTCACCCTAAACCGTTGTCGTACCCTAACCTGTACCCTAAACCGTCCCCGTTCCCTAACCCTAACCCTAACCATAACCCTTACCCGAAGCCTTACCCTAACCCGTCCCCTGATCCTATCACGTACGCTAACACTAACCCATACCCTATCACGTACGCTCACCCTAAACATTTGTAGTACACTAACCTGTACCCTAAACCGTCCCCGTCCCTTAACCCTAACCGTAACCCTAACCCTAACCCTAACCCTAACCCTTACCCGAAGCCTTACACTAACCCGTCCCCTAATACTAACCAGTACGCTAACACTAAACCGTACCCTAACACGTACGCTCACCCTAAACCATTGACGTACCCTAACCTGTACCCTAAACCGTCCCCGTCCCCTAACCCTAACCCTAACCCTAACCCTTACCAGAAGCCTTACCCTAACTCGTCCCATAATCCTAACCCGTACGCTAACACTAACCCGTACCCTAACACGTACGCTCACCCTAAAACCTTGTCGTACCCTAACCTGTACCCTAAATCGTCCCTGTCCCCTAACCCTAACCCTAACCCTAACCTTAAACCTTACCCGAAGCCTTACCCTAACCGGTCCCCTAAACCTAACCCGCACGCTAACACTAACCCGTGCCCTAACACGTACGCTCACCCTAAAGCGTTGTCGTACCCTATCCTGTACCCTAAACTGCTCCTGTCCCCGTACCCTAACCCTAACCCTAACCCAAACCCTAACCCTTACCCGAAGCCTTACCCTAACTCGTCCCCTAATTCTAACCCCTACACTAACACTAAACTGTATCCTAACACGTACGCTCACCCTATATCTTTGTCGTACACTAAGCTGTACCATAAATCGTCCCCGTCCCCTAACCCTAAACCTAACCCTTACACAAAGCCTTACCCTAACCCGTCCCCTAATCCTAAACCGTACGCTAACACTAACCCGTAACATAACCCGTATGCTCAAACTAAACCGTTCTCGTACAGTAACCTGTACCCTAAACCGTCCCGTCCCCGTCCCCTAACCCTAGCCCTTACCCGAAACCTTACCCTAACATGTCCCCTATTCCTAACCCGTACGCTAACACTATCCCGTACCCTTACACGTATGCTCACCTTAAAACGTTGTCGTACACTAACCTGTAACCTAAACCGTGTCCGTCCCCTAACCCTAACCCTAACCCTAACATTAACCCTAACCCTTACCCGGAGCCTTACCCTAACCTGTCCCCTAATCCTAACCCGTACGCTAACACTAACCCTTGCCCTAACACGTACGCTCACCCTAAACCGTTGTCGTACCCTAACCTGTACCCTAAACCGTCCCCATCCCCTAAACCTAACCATATCCCTAACCCAAACCCTTACCCAAAGCCTTACCCTAAACGGTCCCCTAATCCTAACCCGTACGCTAACACTAACAAGTACCCAAACACGTACGCTCACCATAAACCATTGTCGTACCCTAACCTGTACCCTAAACTCTCCCCGTCCCCATCCCCTAAGCTTAACCCTAACCCTAACCCTTACCCAAAGCCTTACACTAACCCCTCCCCTAATCCTAACCCGTACGCTAACACTAAACCATACCCTAACACGTACACTCACCCTAAATCGTTGTTGTACCCTAACCTGAACCCTAAACCGTCCCCGTCCCCGTCCCCTAACCCTAAACCTAACCGTAAACTTAACCCTTACCCGAAGCCTTACCCTAACACGTCCCCTAATCATAACCCGTACGCTAACACTAACCCGTACCCTACCACGTACGCTCACCCGAAACTGTTGTCGTAACCTAACCTGTACCCTAAACCATCCCCGTCCCCTAACCCTAAGCCTAAACCTAACCCTAACCCTAAACCTTACCCGAAGCCTTACCCTAACCCGTCCCCTAATCATAACCCGTACGCTAACACTAACCCATACCCTAACACTTACGCTCACCCTAAACCGTTTTCGTACCCTAACCTGTACCCTAAACCGTCCCCGTCCCCTAACCCTAACCCTAACCCTAACCCTAAACTTAACGCTTACCCGAAGCCCTACTCTAAACCGTCCCCTAATCTTAAACTGTACGCTAACTCTAACCCGTACCCTAACACGTACGCTCACGCTAAACCGTTGTCGTACCCTAACGTGTACCCTAATCCGTCCCCGTTCCCGTCACCTAACCCTAATCCTAAACCTTACCCGTAGCCTTACCCCAACCCGTCCCCTAATCCTAACCCGTACGCTAACACTAACACGTACCCTAATATGTACGCTCACCCTAAAACTTTGCCGTACCCTAACCTGTACCCTAAACCGTCCTGGTCCCCTAACCATAACCCTAACCCTAACCCTCAACCTTACCCAAAGCCTTACACTAACCCGTCCCCTAATCCTAACCCGTACGCTAACACTAACCCGTACCCTAACACGTATGCTCAACCTAAACGGTTGTTGTACCCTAACCTGTACCCTAAACCGTCCCCATCCCCTAAACCTAACGCTAACCCTAACCCAAACCCTTACCCAAAGCCTTACCCTAAACGGTCCCCTAATCCTAACCCGTACGCTAACACTAACAAGTACCCAAACACGTACGCTCACCATAAACCGTTGTCGTACCCTAACCTGTACCCTAAACTCTCCCCGTCCCCATCCCCTAAGCTTAACCCTAACCCTAACCCTTACCCAAAACCTTACACTAACCCCTCCCCAATCCTAACCCATACGCTAACACTAAACCATACCCTAACACGTACACTCACCCTAAATCGTTGTTGTACCCTAACCTGAACCCTAAACCGTCCCCGTCCCCGTCCCCTAACCCTAAACCTAACCGTAAACTTAACCCTTACCCGAAGCCTTACCCTAACACGTCCCCTAATCATAACCCGTACGCTAACACTAACCCGTACCCTACCACGTACGCTCACCCGAAACTGTTGTCGTAACCTAACCTGTACCCTAAACCATCCCCGTCCCCTAACCCTAAGCCTAAACCTAACCCTAACCCTAAACCTTACCCGAAACCTTACCCTAACCCGTCCCCTAATCCTAACCCGTACGCTAACCCTAACCCATACCCTAACACTTACGCTCACCCTAAACCGTTTTCGTACCCTAACCTGTACCCTAAACCGTCCCCGTCCCCTAACCCTAACCCTAACCCTAAACTTAACCCTTACCCGAAGCCCTACCCTAAACCGTCCCCAATCTTAAACTGTACGCTAACTCTAACCCGTACCCTAACACGTACGCTCACGCTAAACCGTTGTCGTACCCTAACGTGTACCCTAATCCGTCCCCGTTCCCGTCACCTAACCCTAATCCTAAACCTTACCCGTAGCCTTACCCCAACCCGTCCCCTAATCCTAACCCGTACGCTAACACTAACACGTACCCTAATATGTACGCTCACCCTAAAACTTTGCCGTACCCTAACCTGTACCCTAAACCGTCCCGGTCCCCTAACCATAAGCCTAACCCTAACCCTAACCCTAAACCTTACCCAAAGCCTTACACTAACCCGTCCCCTAATCCTAACCCATACGCTAACACTAACCCGTACCCTAACACGTACGCTCACCCTAAACCGTTGTCGTAGCCTAACCTGTACCCTAAACCGTCTCCGTCACATAACCCTAACCCTAACCCTAACACTTACCCGAAACCTTGCCCTAACTCGTCCCCTAATCCTAAGCCGTAGGCTAAAACTAACCCTTACCCTAACACGTACGCGCACACTAAACTGTGGTCGTACGCTAACCTGTACACTAAACCGTCCCCGTCCCCTAACCCTAACCCTAACCCTAACCCTAGCCCTTACCTGAAGCATTACCCTAACCCGTCCCCTAATCCGAACCCGTACGCTAACACTAACCCGTACCCTAACACGTACACTCACCTTAAACAGTTGTCGTACCCTAAACTGTACCCTAATACATCCCCGTCCCCTAACCCTAACCCTAACCTTAACCCTAACCCTAACCCTTACCCGAAGCCTTACCCTAACCCGTCATCTAATCCTAACCCGTACGCTAACACTAACCCGTACCCTAACACGTACGCTCACCCTAAACCGTTATCTTACCCTAACCTGTACCCTAAACTGTCCCCGTCCCCTAACCCTAACCCTCACCCTAACCCTTACCCAAAGCCTTACGCTAACCCGTCCCCTAATCCTAATCTGTAGGCTAACACTAACCCGTACCCTAATACGTGCGCTCACCCTAAACATTTGTCATACCCTAACCTGTTCCCTAAACCGTCCCGTCCCCGTCCCCTAACCCTAGCCCTTACCCGAAACCTTACCCTAACATGTCCCCTATTCCTAACCCGTACGCTAACACTATCCCGTACCCTTACACGTACGCTCACCTTAAAACGTTGTCGTACACTAACCTGTAACATAAACCGTCTCCGTCCCCTAACCCTAACCCTAACCCTAACACTAACCCTAACCTTTACCCGGAGCCTTACCCTAACCTGTCCCCTAATCCTAACCCGTACGCTAACACTAACCCTTGCCCTAACACGTACGCTCACCCTAAACCGTTGTCGTACCCTAACCTGTACCCTAAACCGTCCCTCTACCCTAACCCTAACCCTAACCCTTATCCTAACCCTAAAGCTTACCCGAAGCCTTACCCTAACCCGTCCCATGATCCTAACCCGTACGCTAACACTAACCCGTACCCTAACATGTACGCTTACCCTAAACGGTTGTCGTACCCTAAACTGTACCGTAAACCGTCCCTGTCCCTGACCATTAACCCTAACCCTAACCCTAACCCTAACCCTTACCCGACGCCTTACCCTAACCCGTCCCATAATCCTAACCCGTATGCTAACACTAACCCGTACCCTAACATGTACGCTCACCCTAAACTGTTGTCGTACCCTAAGCTGTAGCCTAAACCGTCCCTGTCCCCGACCCTTAACCCTAACCCTAACCCTAACCCTTACCCGACGCCTTACACTAACCCGTCCCCAAATCCTAAACCGTACGCTAACACTAACCCATACCCTAACACGCACGCTCAACCTAAACCGTTGTCGTACCCTAACATGTACCCTAAACCGTCCCCGTCCCCTAACCCTAACCCTAACCCTAAACCTAAACCTAACCCTTATCCGAAGCCTTACCATAACCCGTCCTCTAATCCTAACCCGTACGCTAACAGTAAACTGTGCCCTAACGTGTACGCTGAACCTAAACGATTGTCCTACCCTAACCTGTACCCTAAACCGTCCCCCTCCCCTAACCCTAACCCTAACCCTAACCCTTACACCAAGCCTTACCCTAACCCGTGCCCTAATCCTAACGCGTACGCAAACACTAACCCGTACCCTAACACGTATGCTCACTCTAAACCGTTGTCGTACCCTAACCTGTACCCTAAACCGTCCCCATCCCGTAACCCTTACCCTAACCCTAACAATTACCCGAATCCTTAAACTAACCCGTCCTCTAATCCTAACACGTACGCTAACAGTAAACCGTGACCTAACACATACGCTCACCCTAAACCGTTGTCGTACCCTAACCTGTACCCTAAACCGTCCCCGTTCCCTAACCCTAACCCTAACCCAAACCCTAAGCCTTACCCGAAGCCTTACCCTAACCCGTCTCATAATCCTAACCGATACGCTAAAACTAACCCATGCCCTAACACATACGCTCACCCTAAACCGTTGTCGTACCCTAACCTGTACCCTAAACCGTCCCCGTCCCCTAACCCTAACCCTAATCCTTACCCGAAGCCTTACACTAACCCGTCCCCTAATCCTAACCCATACGCTAACTCTAACCCGTATCCTAACACGTACGCTCACCCTAAACCATTCTCATACACTAACCTGTACCCTAAACCATCCCCGTCAACTAAACTTAACCCTAACCCTTACCCGAAGCCTTACCATAACCCGTCCTCTAATCCTAACCCGTACGCTAACAGTAAACTGTGCCCTAAAATGTACGCTCAACCTAAACCATTGTCCTACCCTAACTTGTAACCTAAACCGTCCCCGTCCCCTAACCCTAACCCTAAACCTAGCCCTAAACCTAAACCTTACCCCAAGCCTTACCCTAACCCGACCCTTAATCCTAACCCACTAACACTAACCCATACCCTAACATGTACGCTCACCCTAAATCTTTGTCGTACCCTAACATGTACCCTAAACCGTCCCCGTCCCCTAAACCCTAACCCTAACCCTAACCCTAACACTTACCCGAAGCATTACACTAACCCGTCCCCTAATACTAATCCGTACGCTAACACTAACCCGTGTCCTAACACGTACCCTCACCCTAAACCATTGTCGTACCCTAACCTCTACCCTAAACCGTCACCGTCCCCTAGCCCTAACCCTAACCCTAACCCTTATGCGAAGCCTTACCCTAACCCGTCCCCAATCCTAACCCGTACGCTAACACTAACAAGTACCCTAACACATACGCTCACCCTAAACTGTTGTCGTACACTAACCTGTAACCTAAACCGTCCCCGTCCCCTAACCCTAACCCTAACCCTAACCCTAACCCTTACCCGA
This sequence comes from Delphinapterus leucas, assembly GCF_059928025.1. Taxonomy (NCBI): domain Eukaryota; kingdom Metazoa; phylum Chordata; class Mammalia; order Artiodactyla; family Monodontidae; genus Delphinapterus; species Delphinapterus leucas. The sequence goes on along the minus strand of NW_028322232.1, from coordinate 9,299,033 downwards.
AGCCTTACCCTAATCTGTCCCCTAATCCTAACCCGTATGCTAACACTAACCCTTGCCCTAACACGTACACTCACCCTAAACCATTGTCGTACCCTAAACTGTACCCTGAACCGTCCCTGTACCCTAACCCTAACCCTAACTCTAACCCTAACCCTAACCCTAACACTTACCCGAAGCCTTACCCTAACCCGTCCCATAATCCTAACCCGTACGCTAACACTAACCCGTACCCTAACATGTACGCTCACCCTAAACGGTTGTCGTACCCTAAACTGTACCCTAAACCGTCCCTGTCCCTGACCATTAACCCTAACCCTAACCCTAACCCTAACCCTAACACTAACCCTAACCTTTACCCGGAGCCTTACCCTAAACTGTCCCCTAATCCTAACCCGTACGCTAACACTAACCGTTGCCCTAACACTTACGCTCACCCTAAACCGTTGTCGTACCTTAACCTGTACCCTAAACCGTCCCTCTACCCTAACCCTAACACTTATCCTAACCCTAAAGCTTACCCGAAGCCTTACCCTAACCCGTCCCATAATCCTAACCAGTACGCTAACACTAACCCGTACCCTAATATGTACGCTCACCCTAAAAGGTTGTCGAACCCTAAACTGTACCCTAAACCGTCCCTGTCCCTGACCATTAACCCTAACCCTAACCCTAACACTAACCCTTACCCGACGCCTTACCCTAACCCGTCCCATAATCCTAACCCGTACGCTAACACTAACCCGTACCCTAACATGTAATCTCACCCTAAACTGTTGTCATACCCTAACCTGTAGCCTAAACCGTCCCTGTCCCCGACCCTTAACCCTAACCCTAACCCTAACCCTAACCCTTACCCGACGCCTTACACTAACCCGTCACCAAATCCTAAACCGTACGCTAACACTAACCCGTACCCTAACACGCACGCTCACCCTAAACCGTTGTCGTACCCTAACATGTACCCTAAACCGTCCCCGTCCCCTAACCCTAACCCTAACCCTAAACCTAAACCTAACCCTTATCCGAAGCCTTACCATAACCCGTCCTCTAATCCTAACCCGTACGCTAACAGTAAACTGTGCCCTAACGTGTACGCTGAACCTAAACCATTGTCCTACCCTAACCTGTACCCTAAACCGTCCCCCTCCCCTAACCCTAACCCTAACCCTAACCCTAACCCTTACACCAAGCCTTACCCTAACCCGTGCCCTAATCCTAACCCGTACGCAAACACTAACCCGTACCCTAACACGTATGCTCACTCTAAACCGTTGTCGTACCCTAACCTGTACACTAAACCGTCCCCATCCCCTAAACCCAACCCTAAACCTAACCCTAACCCTTACCCGAAGCCTTCCCCTAACCCGTCCCCTAATCCTAACCCGTACGCTAACACTAGCTCGTACCCTAACACGTACGCTCACCCTAAACCGTTGTCGTACCCTAACCTGTACCCTAAACCGTCCCCGTTCCCTAACCCTAACCCTAACCATAACCCTTACCCGAAGCCTTACCCTAACCCGTCCCCTGATCCTATCACGTACGCTAACACTAACCCATACCCTATCACGTACGCTCACCCTAAACATTTGTCGTACACTAACCTGTACCCTAAACCGTCCCCGTCCCTTAACCCTAACCGTAACCCTAACACTAACCCTAACCCTAACCCTTACCCGAAGCCTTACCCTAACCCGTCCCCTAATACTAACCAGTACGCTAACACTAACCTGTACCCTAACACGTACGCTCACCCTAAACCGTTGTCGTACCCTAACCTGTACCCTAAACCGTCCCCGTCCCCTAAACCTAACCCTAACCCTAACCCTTACCGGAAGCCTTACCCTAACCCGTCCCATAATCCTAACCCGTAAGCTAACACTAACCCGTACCCTAACACGTACGCTCACCCTAAAACCTTGTCGTACCCTAACCTGTACCCTAAATCGTCCCTGTCCCCTAACCCTAACCCTAACCCTAACCTTAAACCTTACCCGAAGCCTTACCCTAACCGGTCCCCTAAACCTAACCCGCACGCTAACGCTAACCCGTGCCCTAACACGTACGCTCACCCGAAACATTTGTCGTACACTAAGCTGTACCCTAAACCGTCCCCATTACCTAACACTAACCCGAACCCTAACCATAACCCTAAACCTTTCCCGAAGCCTTACCCTAACCCGTCCCCTAATCCTAACCGTACGCTAACACTAATCCGTGCCCTAACACGTACGCTCACCCTAAAGCGTTGTCGTACCCTAACCTGTACCCTAAACTGCTCCTGTCCCCGTACCCTAACCCTAACCCTAACCCAAACCCTAACCCTTACCCGAAGCCTTACACTAACCCATCCCATAATCCTAAACGCTATGCTAACACTAACCCGTGCCCTAACACGTACGCTCACCCTAAACCGTTGTCGTACATTAACCTGTACCCTAAATCGTCCCTGTGCCCTAACCCTAAACCTAACCCTAATCCTTACCCGAAGCCTTACCCTAACTCGTCCCCTAATTCTAACCCCTACACTAACACTAACCTGTATCCTAACAAGTACGCTCACCCTAAAACTTTGTCGTACACTAAGCTGTACCCTAAATCGTCCCCGTCCCCTAACCCTAAACCTAACCCTTACACAAAGCCTTACCCTAACCCGTCCCCTAATCCTAAACCGTACGCTAACACTAACCCGTAACCTAACCCGTATGCTCAACCTAAACCATTCTCGTACAGTAACCTGTACCCTAAACCGTCCCGTCCCCGTCCCCTAACCCTAGCCCTTACCCGAAACCTTACCCTAACATGTCCCCTATTCCTAAACCGTACGCTAACACTATCCCGTACCCTTACACGTATGCTCACCTTAACAGGTTGTCGTACACTAACCTGTAACCTAAACCGTCTCCGTCCCCTAACCCTAACCCTAACCCTAACACTAACCCTAACCCTTACCCGGAGCCTTACCCTAACCTGTCCCCTAATCCTAACCCGTACGCTAACACTAACCCTTGCCCTAACACGTACGCTCACCCTAAACCGTTGTCGTACCCTAACATGTACCCTAAACCGTCCCCGTCCCCTAACCCTAACCCTAACCCTAAACCTAAACCTAAAACTTACCCGAAGCCTTACCATAACCCGTCCTCTAATCCTAACCCGTACGCTAACAGTAAACTGTGCCCTAACATGTACGCTGAACCTAAACCATTGTCCTACCCTAACCTGTACCCTAAACCGTCCCCCTCCCCTAACCCTAACCCTAACCCTAACCCTAACCCTTACCCGAAGCCTTACCCTAACCCGTCCCCTAATGCTAACCCGTACGCTAACACTAACCCGTACCCTAACACGTACGCTCACCCTAAACCGTAGTTGTACCCTTACCTGTACCCTAAACCATCCCCGTCCCCTAACCCTAAACCTAACCCTTACCCGAAGCCTTAACCTAACCCGTCCCCTAATCCTAACCCGTACGCTAACACTAAACAGTACCCTAACACGTACGCTCACCCTAAACCGTGGACGTACCCTAACCTGTACCTTAAACCGTCCCCATCCGCTAACCCTAACCCGAACCCTAACACTAACCCTTACCCGAATACTTAACCTAACCTGTCCCCTACTCCTAACCCGTATGCTAACACTAACCCATACCCTAACACGTACGCTCACCCTAAACCACTGTCATACCCTAACCTGTACCCTAAACAGTCCCCGTCCCCTAACCCTAACCCTAACCCTAAATCTTACCTGAAGCCTTACACTAACCCGTACCCTAATCCTAACCCGTACGCTATCACTAAACCGTACCCTGAGACGTACGCTCACCCTAAAAGGTTGTCGTACTCTAACCTGTACCCTACACCGTCCCCTAACCCTAACCCTAACCCTTACCCAAAGCCTTACCCTAACCCGTCCCCTAATCCTAAACCGTACGCTAACACTAACCCGTGCCCTAACACATACGATCACCCTAAAGCGTTGTCGTACCCTAACCTGTACCCTAAACCGTCCCCGTCCCCGTCCCCTAACCCTAACCCTAACCCTAACCGTAACACTTACCCGAAGCCTTACCCTAACACGTCCCCTAATCCTAACCCGTATGCTAACACTAACCCGTACCCTAACACGTACGCTCACCCTAAACCATTGTCCTACCCTAACCTGTACCCTAAACCGTCCCCGTCCCCGTCCCCTAAACCTAACCCTAACCCTAACCCTAACCATTCCCCGAAGCCTTACCCTAACCGCCCCTAATCCTAAACCGTACGCTCACACTAACCCGTGCCCTAACACGTATGCTCACCCTAAACTGTTGTCGTACCCTAACCTGTACCCTAAACCGTCCCCATCCCCTAACCCTAACCCTAACCTCACCCTAATCCTATCCCTTACCCAAAGCCTTACCCTAACACGTCCCCTAATCCTAACCCGTACACTAACACTAAGCCGTGCCCTAAAACATACGCTCACCCTAAACCGTTGTCATACCCTAACCTGTACCCTAAACCGTCCCCGTCCCCTAACCCTAACCCTAACCCTAACCCTAACCCTAAACCTTACCCGAAGCCTTACACTAACCCGTCCCCTAATCCTAAACCGTACGCTAACACTAACACGTACCCTAACACGTACGCTCACCCTAAACCGTTGTCGTACCCTAACCTGTACCCTAAACCGTGCCCGTCCCCTAAACCTAACCCTAACCCTAACCCTAAATCTAACCCTTACCTGAAGCCTTACCCTAACCCGTCCCCTAATCCTAACCCGTACGCTAACAATAACACATACCCTAAAACGTACGGTCACCCTGAACCATTGTCGTACCCTAAACTGTACCCTAAACCTTCCCCGTCCCTTAACCCTAACCCTAACCCTAACCCTAACCCTAATCCTTTCCCGAAGCCTTAACAAAACCCGTCCCCTAATCCTAACCCGTACGCAAATATTAAATCGTAACCTAACACGTACGCTCACACTAAACCGTTGTCGTACCCTAACCTGTACCCTAAACCGTCCCCGTCCCCGTCCCCTAACCCTAACCGTAACCCTTACCCGAAGCCTTATCCTAACCCGTACCCTAATCATAACCTGTAGGCTAACACTAACCCGTACCCTAAAACGCACACTCACCCTAAACCGTTTTCGTACACTAACCTGTACCCTAAAAGGTCCCCGTCCACTAAACCTAACCCTAACCCTAACCCTAAGCCTTACCCGAAGCCTTACCCTAACACTTCCCCTAATCCTAACCCGTACGCTAACACTAACCCGTACCCTAACACGTATGCTCAACCTAAACGGTTGTTGTACCCTAACCTGTACCCTAAACCGTCCCCGTCCCCTAAACCTAACCCTAACCCTAACCCAAACCCTTACCCAAAGCCTTACCCTAAACGGTCCCCTAATCCTAACCCGTACGCTAACACTAACAAGTACCCAAACACGTACGCTCACCATAAACCGTTGTCGTACCCTAACCTGTACCCTAAACTCTCCCCGTCCCCATCCCCTAAGCTTAACCCTAACCCTAACCCTTACCCAAAGCCTTACACTAACCCCTCCCCTAATCCTAACCCGTACGCTAACACTAAACCATACCCTAACACGTACACTCACCCTAAATCGTTGTTGTACCCTAACCTGAAACCTAAACCGTCCCCGTCCCCGTCCCCTAACCCTAAACCTAACCGTAAACTTAACCCTTACCCGAAGCCTTACCCTAACACGCCCCCTAAACATAACCCGTACGCTAACACTAACCCGTACCCTACCACGTACGCTCACCCGAAACCGTTGTCGTAACCTAACCTGTACCCTAAACCATCCCCGTCCCCTAACCCTAAGCCTAAACCTAACCCTAACCCTAAACCTTACCCGAAGCCTTACCCTAACCCGTCCCCTAATCCTAACCCGTACGCTAACACTAACCCATACCCTAACACGTACGCTCACCCTAAACCGTTTTCGTACCCTAACCTGTACCCTAAACCGTCCCCGTCCCCTAACCCTAACCCTAACCCTAACCCTAAACTTAACCCTTACCCGAAGCCCTACCCTAAACCGTCCCCTAATCTTAAACTGTACGCTAACTCTAACCCGTACCCTAACACGTACGCTCACGCTAAACCGTTGTCGTACCCTAACGTGTACCCTAATCCGTCCCCGTTCCCGTCACCTAACCCTAATCCTAAACCTTACCCGTAGCCTTACCCCAACCCGTCCCCTAATCCTAACCCGTACGCTAACACTAACACGTACCCTAATATGTACACTCACCCTAAAACTTTGCCATACCCTAACCTGTACCCTAAACCGTCCCGGTCCCCTAACCATAACCCTAACCCTAACCCTAACCCTAAACCTTACCCAAAGCCTTACACTAACCCGTCCCCTAATCCTAACCCATACGCTAACACTAACCCGTACCCTAACACGTACGCTCACCCTAAACCGTTGTCGTAGGCTAACCTGTACCCTAAACCGTCTCCGTCACCTAACCCTAACCCTAACCCTAACACTTACCCGAAACCTTGCCCTAACTCGTCCCCTAATCCTAAGTCGTAGGCTAAAACTAACCCTTACCCTAACACGTACGCGCACACTAAACTGTGGTCGTACGCTAACCTGTACACTAAACCGTCCCCGTCCCCTAACCCTAACCCTAACCCTAACCCTAGCCCTTACCTGAAGCATTACCCTAACCCGTCCCCTAATCCGAACCCGTACTCTAACACTAACCCGTACCCTAACACGTACACTCACCTTAAACAGTTGTCGTACCCTAAACTGTACCCTAATACATCCCCGTCCCCGTCCCCTAACCCTAACCTTAACCTTAACCCTAACCCTTACCCGAAGCCTTACCCTAACCCGTCATCTAATCCTAACCCGTACGCTAACACTAACCCGTACCCTAACACGTACTCTCACCCTAAACCATTATCTTACCCTAACCTGTACCCTAAACTGTCCCCGTCCCCTAACCCTAACCCTAACCCACACCCTAACCCTTACCCAAAGCCTTACGCTAACCCGTCCCCTAATCCTAATCTGTACGCTAACACTAACCCTTGCCCTAACACGTACGCTCACCCTAAACCGTTGTCGTACCCTAACCTGTACCCTAAACCGTCCCTCTACCCTAACCCTAACCCTAACCCTTATCCTAACCCTAAAGCTTACCCGAAGCCTTACCCTAACCCGTCCCATAATCCTAACCCGTACGCTAACACTAATCCGTACCCTAACATGTACGCTCACCCTAAACGGTTGTCGTACCCTAAACTGTACCCTAAACCGTCCCTGTCCCTGACCATTAAACCTAACCCTATCCCTAACCCTAACCCTTACCCGACGCCTTACCTTAACCCGTCCCATAATCCTAACCCGTACGCTAACACTAACCCGTACCCTAACATGTACGCTCACCCTAAACTGTTGTCGTACCCTAACCTGTAGCCTAAACCGTCCCTGTCCCCGACCCTTAACCTTAACCCTAACCCTAACCCTAACCCTTACCCGACGCCTTACACTAACCCGTCCCCAAATCCTAAACCGTACGCTAACACTAACCCGTACCCTAACACGCACGCTCACCCTAAACCCTTGTCGTACCCTAACATGTACCCTAAACCGTCCCCGTCCCCTAACCCTAACCCTAACCCTAAACCTAAACCTAACCCTTATCCGAAGCCTTACCATAACCCGTCCTCTAATCCTAACCCGTACGCTAACAGTAAACTGTGCCCTAACGTGTACGCTGAACCTAAACCATTGTCCTGCCCTAACCTGTACCCTAAACCGTCCCCCTCCCCTAACCCTAACCCTAACCCTAACCCTAACCCTTACACCAAGCCTTACCCTAACCCGTGCCCTAATCCTAACCCGTACGCAAACACTAACCCGTACCCTAACACGTATGCTCACTCTAAACCTTTGTCGTACCCTAACCTGTACCCTAAACCGTCTCCATCCCCTAAACCCAACCCTAAACCTAACCCTAACCCTTACCCGAAGCCTTCCCCTAACCCGTCCCCTAATCCTAACGTGTACGCTAACACTAGCTCGTACCCTAACACGTACGCTCACCCTAAACCGTTGTCGTACCCTAACCTGTACACTAAACCGTCCCCGTCCCCTAAACCTAACCCTAACCCTAACCGTAACGCTTACCCGAAGCCTTACCCTAACCCGTACCCTATTCCTAACCCGTACGCTAACACTAACATGTACCCTAACATGTACGCTCACCCTAAACCGTTGTCGTACCCTAACCTTTACCATAAACCGTCCCCGTCCCCTAACCCTAATCCTAAACCTAAACCTTACCCTTACCGAAGCCTTACACTAACCAGTCCACTAAACCTAACCCGTACGATAACACTAAACCATACCCTAACACGTACACTCACCGTAAAACGTTGTCACACCCTAACCTGTACCCTAAACCGTCCCCGTCCCTAACCGTAACCCTAACACATACCCGAAGCCTTACCCTAACCCGTGTCCTAATCCTAACCCGTACGTTAACCCTAACCCGTACCCTAACACATACGCTCACCCTAAACCGTTGTCGTACCCCAACCTGTACCCTAAACCGTCCCCGTCCCCTAACCCTATCCCTAACCCTAAACCAAAACCTAAACTTTACCCGAAGCTTTACCCTAACCCATCCCATAATCCTATCCCGTACGCTAACCCTAACCTGTACCCTACCACGTACGCTCACCCTAAACCGTTGTCGTACCCTAACCTGTACCCTAAACCGTCCCCGTCCCCTAACAGTAACCCTAAACCTAACCCTAACCCTAACCCTTAACCGAAGCCTTACCCTAACCCGTCCCTTAATCCTAACCCGTACGCTAACACTAAACCGAATCCTAACACGTACGCTCACCCTAAAACTTTGCCGTACCCTAACCTGTACCCTAAACCGTCCCCATCCCGTAACCCTTAACCTAACCCTAACAATTACCCGAAGCCTTAACCTAACCCGTCCTCTAATCCTAACACGTACGCTAACAGTAAACCGTGACCTAACACATACGCTCACCCTAACCGTTGTCGTACCCTAACCTGTACCCTAACCGTCGTACTACTACCTCCCGAGCTCCTACCCGTCGCTGATCCTTACGTACGCTAACACTAACCCATACCCTATCACGTACGCTCACCCTAAACATTTGTAGTACACTAACCTGTACCCTAAACCGTCCCCGTCCCTTAACCCTAACCGTAACCCTAACCCTAACCCTAACCCTAACCCTTACCCGAAGCCTTACACTAACCCGTCCCCTAATACTAACCAGTACGCTAACACTAAACCGTACCCTAACACGTACGCTCACCCTAAACCATTGACGTACCCTAACCTGTACCCTAAACCGTCCCCGTCCCCTAACCCTAACCCTAACCCTAACCCTTACCAGAAGCCTTACCCTAACTCGTCCCATAATCCTAACCCGTACGCTAACACTAACCCGTACCCTAACACGTACGCTCACCCTAAAACCTTGTCGTACCCTAACCTGTACCCTAAATCGTCCCTGTCCCCTAACCCTAACCCTAACCCTAACCTTAAACCTTACCCGAAGCCTTACCCTAACCGGTCCCCTAAACCTAACCCGCACGCTAACACTAACCCGTGCCCTAACACGTACGCTCACCCTAAAGCGTTGTCGTACCCTATCCTGTACCCTAAACTGCTCCTGTCCCCGTACCCTAACCCTAACCCTAACCCAAACCCTAACCCTTACCCGAAGCCTTACCCTAACTCGTCCCCTAATTCTAACCCCTACACTAACACTAAACTGTATCCTAACACGTACGCTCACCCTATATCTTTGTCGTACACTAAGCTGTACCATAAATCGTCCCCGTCCCCTAACCCTAAACCTAACCCTTACACAAAGCCTTACCCTAACCCGTCCCCTAATCCTAAACCGTACGCTAACACTAACCCGTAACATAACCCGTATGCTCAAACTAAACCGTTCTCGTACAGTAACCTGTACCCTAAACCGTCCCGTCCCCGTCCCCTAACCCTAGCCCTTACCCGAAACCTTACCCTAACATGTCCCCTATTCCTAACCCGTACGCTAACACTATCCCGTACCCTTACACGTATGCTCACCTTAAAACGTTGTCGTACACTAACCTGTAACCTAAACCGTGTCCGTCCCCTAACCCTAACCCTAACCCTAACATTAACCCTAACCCTTACCCGGAGCCTTACCCTAACCTGTCCCCTAATCCTAACCCGTACGCTAACACTAACCCTTGCCCTAACACGTACGCTCACCCTAAACCGTTGTCGTACCCTAACCTGTACCCTAAACCGTCCCCATCCCCTAAACCTAACCATATCCCTAACCCAAACCCTTACCCAAAGCCTTACCCTAAACGGTCCCCTAATCCTAACCCGTACGCTAACACTAACAAGTACCCAAACACGTACGCTCACCATAAACCATTGTCGTACCCTAACCTGTACCCTAAACTCTCCCCGTCCCCATCCCCTAAGCTTAACCCTAACCCTAACCCTTACCCAAAGCCTTACACTAACCCCTCCCCTAATCCTAACCCGTACGCTAACACTAAACCATACCCTAACACGTACACTCACCCTAAATCGTTGTTGTACCCTAACCTGAACCCTAAACCGTCCCCGTCCCCGTCCCCTAACCCTAAACCTAACCGTAAACTTAACCCTTACCCGAAGCCTTACCCTAACACGTCCCCTAATCATAACCCGTACGCTAACACTAACCCGTACCCTACCACGTACGCTCACCCGAAACTGTTGTCGTAACCTAACCTGTACCCTAAACCATCCCCGTCCCCTAACCCTAAGCCTAAACCTAACCCTAACCCTAAACCTTACCCGAAGCCTTACCCTAACCCGTCCCCTAATCATAACCCGTACGCTAACACTAACCCATACCCTAACACTTACGCTCACCCTAAACCGTTTTCGTACCCTAACCTGTACCCTAAACCGTCCCCGTCCCCTAACCCTAACCCTAACCCTAACCCTAAACTTAACGCTTACCCGAAGCCCTACTCTAAACCGTCCCCTAATCTTAAACTGTACGCTAACTCTAACCCGTACCCTAACACGTACGCTCACGCTAAACCGTTGTCGTACCCTAACGTGTACCCTAATCCGTCCCCGTTCCCGTCACCTAACCCTAATCCTAAACCTTACCCGTAGCCTTACCCCAACCCGTCCCCTAATCCTAACCCGTACGCTAACACTAACACGTACCCTAATATGTACGCTCACCCTAAAACTTTGCCGTACCCTAACCTGTACCCTAAACCGTCCTGGTCCCCTAACCATAACCCTAACCCTAACCCTCAACCTTACCCAAAGCCTTACACTAACCCGTCCCCTAATCCTAACCCGTACGCTAACACTAACCCGTACCCTAACACGTATGCTCAACCTAAACGGTTGTTGTACCCTAACCTGTACCCTAAACCGTCCCCATCCCCTAAACCTAACGCTAACCCTAACCCAAACCCTTACCCAAAGCCTTACCCTAAACGGTCCCCTAATCCTAACCCGTACGCTAACACTAACAAGTACCCAAACACGTACGCTCACCATAAACCGTTGTCGTACCCTAACCTGTACCCTAAACTCTCCCCGTCCCCATCCCCTAAGCTTAACCCTAACCCTAACCCTTACCCAAAACCTTACACTAACCCCTCCCCAATCCTAACCCATACGCTAACACTAAACCATACCCTAACACGTACACTCACCCTAAATCGTTGTTGTACCCTAACCTGAACCCTAAACCGTCCCCGTCCCCGTCCCCTAACCCTAAACCTAACCGTAAACTTAACCCTTACCCGAAGCCTTACCCTAACACGTCCCCTAATCATAACCCGTACGCTAACACTAACCCGTACCCTACCACGTACGCTCACCCGAAACTGTTGTCGTAACCTAACCTGTACCCTAAACCATCCCCGTCCCCTAACCCTAAGCCTAAACCTAACCCTAACCCTAAACCTTACCCGAAACCTTACCCTAACCCGTCCCCTAATCCTAACCCGTACGCTAACCCTAACCCATACCCTAACACTTACGCTCACCCTAAACCGTTTTCGTACCCTAACCTGTACCCTAAACCGTCCCCGTCCCCTAACCCTAACCCTAACCCTAAACTTAACCCTTACCCGAAGCCCTACCCTAAACCGTCCCCAATCTTAAACTGTACGCTAACTCTAACCCGTACCCTAACACGTACGCTCACGCTAAACCGTTGTCGTACCCTAACGTGTACCCTAATCCGTCCCCGTTCCCGTCACCTAACCCTAATCCTAAACCTTACCCGTAGCCTTACCCCAACCCGTCCCCTAATCCTAACCCGTACGCTAACACTAACACGTACCCTAATATGTACGCTCACCCTAAAACTTTGCCGTACCCTAACCTGTACCCTAAACCGTCCCGGTCCCCTAACCATAAGCCTAACCCTAACCCTAACCCTAAACCTTACCCAAAGCCTTACACTAACCCGTCCCCTAATCCTAACCCATACGCTAACACTAACCCGTACCCTAACACGTACGCTCACCCTAAACCGTTGTCGTAGCCTAACCTGTACCCTAAACCGTCTCCGTCACATAACCCTAACCCTAACCCTAACACTTACCCGAAACCTTGCCCTAACTCGTCCCCTAATCCTAAGCCGTAGGCTAAAACTAACCCTTACCCTAACACGTACGCGCACACTAAACTGTGGTCGTACGCTAACCTGTACACTAAACCGTCCCCGTCCCCTAACCCTAACCCTAACCCTAACCCTAGCCCTTACCTGAAGCATTACCCTAACCCGTCCCCTAATCCGAACCCGTACGCTAACACTAACCCGTACCCTAACACGTACACTCACCTTAAACAGTTGTCGTACCCTAAACTGTACCCTAATACATCCCCGTCCCCTTCCCCTAACCCTAACCTTAACCCTAACCCTAACCCTTACCCGAAGCCTTACCCTAACCCGTCATCTAATCCTAACCCGTACGCTAACACTAACCCGTACCCTAACACGTACGCTCACCCTAAACCGTTATCTTACCCTAACCTGTACCCTAAACTGTCCCCGTCCCCTAACCCTAACCCTCACCCTAACCCTTACCCAAAGCCTTACGCTAACCCGTCCCCTAATCCTAATCTGTAGGCTAACACTAACCCGTACCCTAATACGTGCGCTCACCCTAAACATTTGTCATACCCTAACCTGTTCCCTAAACCGTCCCGTCCCCGTCCCCTAACCCTAGCCCTTACCCGAAACCTTACCCTAACATGTCCCCTATTCCTAACCCGTACGCTAACACTATCCCGTACCCTTACACGTACGCTCACCTTAAAACGTTGTCGTACACTAACCTGTAACATAAACCGTCTCCGTCCCCTAACCCTAACCCTAACCCTAACACTAACCCTAACCTTTACCCGGAGCCTTACCCTAACCTGTCCCCTAATCCTAACCCGTACGCTAACACTAACCCTTGCCCTAACACGTACGCTCACCCTAAACCGTTGTCGTACCCTAACCTGTACCCTAAACCGTCCCTCTACCCTAACCCTAACCCTAACCCTTATCCTAACCCTAAAGCTTACCCGAAGCCTTACCCTAACCCGTCCCATAATCCTAACCCGTACGCTAACACTAACCCGTACCCTAACATGTACGCTCACCCTAAACGGTTGTCGTACCCTAAACTGTACCCTAAACCGTCCCTGTCCCTGACCATTAACCCTAACCCTAACCCTAACCCTAACCCTTACCCGACGCCTTACCCTAACCCGTCCCATAATCCTAACCCGTATGCTAACACTAACCCGTACCCTAACATGTACGCTCACCCTAAACTGTTGTCGTACCCTAAGCTGTAGCCTAAACCGTCCCTGTCCCCGACCCTTAACCCTAACCCTAACCCTAACCCTTACCCGACGCCTTACACTAACCCGTCCCCAAATCCTAAACCGTACGCTAACACTAACCCATACCCTAACACGCACGCTCAACCTAAACCGTTGTCGTACCCTAACATGTACCCTAAACCGTCCCCGTCCCCTAACCCTAACCCTAACCCTAAACCTAAACCTAACCCTTATCCGAAGCCTTACCATAACCCGTCCTCTAATCCTAACCCGTACGCTAACAGTAAACTGTGCCCTAACGTGTACGCTGAACCTAAACGATTGTCCTACCCTAACCTGTACCCTAAACCGTCCCCCTCCCCTAACCCTAACCCTAACCCTAACCCTTACACCAAGCCTTACCCTAACCCGTGCCCTAATCCTAACGCGTACGCAAACACTAACCCGTACCCTAACACGTATGCTCACTCTAAACCGTTGTCGTACCCTAACCTGTACCCTAAACCGTCCCCATCCCGTAACCCTTACCCTAACCCTAACAATTACCCGAATCCTTAAACTAACCCGTCCTCTAATCCTAACACGTACGCTAACAGTAAACCGTGACCTAACACATACGCTCACCCTAAACCGTTGTCGTACCCTAACCTGTACCCTAAACCGTCCCCGTTCCCTAACCCTAACCCTAACCCAAACCCTAAGCCTTACCCGAAGCCTTACCCTAACCCGTCTCATAATCCTAACCGATACGCTAAAACTAACCCATGCCCTAACACATACGCTCACCCTAAACCGTTGTCGTACCCTAACCTGTACCCTAAACCGTCCCCGTCCCCTAACCCTAACCCTAATCCTTACCCGAAGCCTTACACTAACCCGTCCCCTAATCCTAACCCATACGCTAACTCTAACCCGTATCCTAACACGTACGCTCACCCTAAACCATTCTCATACACTAACCTGTACCCTAAACCATCCCCGTCAACTAAACTTAACCCTAACCCTTACCCGAAGCCTTACCATAACCCGTCCTCTAATCCTAACCCGTACGCTAACAGTAAACTGTGCCCTAAAATGTACGCTCAACCTAAACCATTGTCCTACCCTAACTTGTAACCTAAACCGTCCCCGTCCCCTAACCCTAACCCTAAACCTAGCCCTAAACCTAAACCTTACCCCAAGCCTTACCCTAACCCGACCCTTAATCCTAACCCGCTAACACTAACCCATACCCTAACATGTACGCTCACCCTAAATCTTTGTCGTACCCTAACATGTACCCTAAACCGTCCCCGTCCCCTAAACCCTAACCCTAACCCTAACCCTAACACTTACCCGAAGCATTACACTAACCCGTCCCCTAATACTAATCCGTACGCTAACACTAACCCGTGTCCTAACACGTACCCTCACCCTAAACCGTTGTCGTACCCTAACCTCTACCCTAAACCGTCACCGTCCCCTAGCCCTAACCCTAACCCTAACCCTTATGCGAAGCCTTACCCTAACCCGTCCCCAATCCTAACCCGTACGCTAACACTAACAAGTACCCTAACACATACGCTCACCCTAAACTGTTGTCGTACACTAACCTGTAACCTAAACCGTCCCCGTCCCCTAACCCTAACCCTAACCCTAACCCTAACCCTTACCCGAAGCCTTACCCTAATCTGTCCCCTAATCCTAACCCGTATGCTAACACTAACCCTTGCCCTAACACGTACACTCACCCTAAACCATTGTCGTACCCTAAACTGTACCCTGAACCGTCCCTGTACCCTAACCCTAACCCTAACTCTAACCCTAACCCTAACCCTAACACTTACCCGAAGCCTTACCCTAACCCGTCCCATAATCCTAACCCGTACGCTAACACTAACCCGTACCCTAACACGTACCACACCCTAAAACGTTTTCCTACCCTAACCTGTACCCTAAACCATCCCCGTCCCCTAAACCTAACCCTAACACTATCCCTAACCCTTACCCGAAGCCTTACCCTAACTCGGCCCCCAATTCTAAACCATACGCTAACACTAGCCCGTACCCTAACACGTACGCTCACCCTAAAACTTTGTCGTACCCTAACCTGTAGCCTAAGTCGTCCCCTTCCCCTAAGCCTAACCCTAACCCTAATACTTACCCGAAGCCCTACCCTAAACCGTCCCCTAATCCTAACCCATACGCTAACACTAACCTGTGCCCTAAAACGAATGCTAACCCTAAACTGCTGTGGTACACTAACCTGTACCCTAAACCGTCCCCGTCCCCGTCCCCTAACCCTAACCCTAAACCTAACCCTTACCCGAAGCCTTACCCTAACCCGTCCCCTAATCCTAACCCGTAAGCTAACACTAACCCGTGCCCTAACAGGTACGCTCACCCTAAAGCGTGGTCGTACCCTAACCTGTACATTAAACCGTCCCCGTCCCCGTTCCCTAACCCTAACCCTATCCCAAACCCTACCCCTTACCCGAAGCCTTACCTTAACCCGTCCCATAATCCTAAATAATACGCTAAAACTACCCCATGCCCTAACACATACGCTCACCCTAAACCGTTGTCGTACCCTAACCTGTACCCTAAACCGTCCCCGTCCCCTAACCCTAACCCTAATCCTTACCCGAAGCCTTACCCTAACCCGTCCCCTAATCCTAACACATACGCTAACTCTAACCCGTACCCTAACCCGTACGCTCACCCTAAACCATTCTCATACACTAACCTGTACCCTAAAACGTCCCCATCACCTAACCCTAACCCTAACACTTACCTGACGCCTTACCCTAAACCATCCCCTAATCCTAACCCGTACGCTAACACTAACCCGTACCCTAACACGTACACTCACCCTAAAACTTAGTCGTACCCTAAACAGTACCCTATACCGTCCCCGTCCCCGTCCCCTAACCCTAACTCTAACCCTAACCCTAAACCTAACCCTTACCCAACGCCTTACCCTAAGCCGTCACCTAATCCTAACCCGTACGCTAACACTAACCCATGTCCTAACACGTACGCTCACCCTAAACCGTTATCTTACCCTAACCTGTACCCTAGACTGTCCCCGTCCCCTAACCCTAACCCTAACCATCACCCTAACCCTTACCCAAAGCCTTACGCTAACCCGTCCCCTAATCCTAATCTGTACGCTAACACTAACCCGTACCCTAATACGTGCGCTCACCCTAAACCGTTGTCATAACGTAAACTGTACCCTAAACCGTCCCGTCCCCGTCCCCTAACCCTAGCCCTTACCCGAAACCTTACCCTAACATGTCCCCTATTCCTAACCCGTACGCTAACACTATCCCGTACCCTTACACGTACGCTCACCTTAAAACGTTGTCGTACACTAACCTGTAACCTAAACCGTCTCCGTCCCCTAACCCTAACCCTAACCCTAACACTAACCCTAACCTTTACCCGGAGCCTTACCCTAACCTGTCCCCTAATCCTAACCCGTACGCTAACACTAACCCTTGCCCTAACACGTACGCTCACCCTAAACCGTTGTCGTACCCTAACCTGTACCCTAAACCGTCCCTCTACCCTAACCCTAACCCTAACCCTTATCCTAACCCTAAAGCTTACCCGAAGCCTTACCCTAACCCGTCCCATAATCCTAACCCGTACGCTAACACTAACCCGTACCCTAACATGTACGCTCACCCTAAACGGTTGTCGTACCCTAAACTGTACCCTAAACCGTCCCTGTCCCTGACCATTAACCCTAACCCTAACCCTAACCCTTACCCGATGCCTTACCCTAACCCGTCCCATAATCCTACCCCGTACGCTAACACTAACCCGTACCCTAACACGTATGCACACCCTAAACCGTTGTCGTACCATAACCTGTACCCAAACCGTCCCCATCCCCTAAACTTAACCCTAAACCTCACCCTTACCCGTAGCCTTACCCTAACCCGTCCCCTATTCCTAACCTATACGCTAACTCTAACCCGTACCCTAACATGTACGCTCACCCTAAAGAGTTGTCGTACACTAACCTCTACCCTAAACCGTCCCCGTCCCCGTCCCCTAACCCTAACCCTAACCCTAACCCTTACCCGAAGCCTTACCCTAACAAGTCCCCAATCCTAACCCGTACGCTAACACTAACACATACCCTAACACGTATGCTCACCCTAAACCGTTGTCATACCCTAACCTATACCCTAAACAGTCCCCGTACCCTAACCCTAACCCTAACCCTAACCCTTACCCGAAGCCTTACCCTAACCCATCCCCTAATCCTAACCCGTACGCTAACACTAAACCTTACCCTAACACGTACGCACACTCTAAACTGTTGTCATATCCTATCCTGTACCCTAAACCTTCCCCGTGCCCGTCCCCTAACCCTAAGCCTAACCCTTTCCCGAAGCCTTACCCTAACCTGTCCCCTAATCCTAACCCGTACGCTAACACTAACCCTTACCCTAACACGTACGCACACCCTAAACTGTTGTCAAATCCTATCCTGTACCCTAAACCTTCCCCGTTCCTGTCCCCTAACCCTAACCCTAACCCTTACCCGAAGCCTTACACTAACCTGTCCCCTAATCCTAACCCGTACGCTAACAGTAACCCGTACCCTAACACATAGGCTCACTCTAAACCGTTCTCGTACACTAACCTGTACCCTAAACCGTCCCCATCCCCTAACCCTAACCCTAACCCTTACCCGGAGCCTTACCCTAACCCGTCCTCTAATCCTAAACCGTACGCTAACACTAACCCGTACCCTAACATGTTCGCTCACCCTAAACCGTTATCTTAACCTAAGCTGTACCCTAAACAGTCCCCGTCGCCTAAACATAACCGTAACCCTAACCCTAACACTAACACTTACCCGAAGGCTTACCCTAACCCGTCCCCTAATCCTAAACCGTACACTAACACTAACCCGTACCCTAACACGTACGCTCACCCTAAACCGTTGTCGTAGCCTAACGTGTACCCTAAACCCTCCCCATGCCCTAACACTTACCCTAAACCTAACCCTAACCCTAACCCTTACCCGAAGCTTAACCTAACCCGTCCCCTAATCCTAACCCGTTCGCTAACACTAACACATACCCTACCACGTACGCTCACCCTAAAGCAGTGTTGTACCCTAACGTGTACCCTAAACGTTCCCGTGCCCTAACCCTAACCCTAACCCTAAACAAAACCCTAACCCTTACCCGGAGCCTTACCCTAACCCGTCCCCTAATCCTAACCCGTACGCTAACACTAACCTGTGCCCTAACACGTACGCTCAACCTAAACCATTGTCGTACACTAACCTGTACCCTAAACCGTCCCCTAACCCTAACCCTAACCCTAACCCTTACCCGAAGCCTTACCCTAACCCGTCCTCTAATCCTAACCTGTACGCTAACGGTAAACTGTGCCCTAACATGTACCCTCACCTTAAACCGTTGTCCTACCCTAACCTGTACTCTAAACCGTCCCCGTCCCCTAACCCTAACCAAAACCCTAACTCTATACTTAACCCTTACTCGAAGCCTTACCCTAACCCGTCCACTAATCCTAACCCGTACGCTTACACTAACAATTATCCTAACACGTACGCTCACCCTAAACCTTTGTCGTACCCTAACCTGTGCCCTAAACCGTCCCCGTCCCCGTCCCCTAACCCTAACCGAAACCCTAACTCTTACCCGAAGCCATACCGTAACCCATCCAATAATCCTAACCGATACGCTAAAACTAACCCATGCCCTAACACGTACGCTCACACTAAACCGTTGTCGTACCCTAACCTGTACGCTAAACCGTCCCCGTCCCGTAACCTTAACCCTAACCCTTACCCGAAGCCTTACCCTAACCCGTCCCCTAATCCTAACTCGTACACTAACACTAACACGTGCCCTAACACGTACGCTCAACCTAAAGCGTTGTCATACCCTAACCTGTACACTAAAGCGTCCCCGTCCCCTAACCCTAACCCTAACTCTAAGACTTACCCGAAGCCTTACCCTAACCTGTCCCCAAATCCTAACCCATACGCTAACACTAACCCATACACTAACACATACGCTCACCCTAAATCCTTGTTGTACCCTAACCTGTACCCTAAACTGTCCCCGTCCCCTAACCCTAACCCTAGCCCTAACCGTAACCCTTACCCGAAGCCTTACCCTATCCTGTCCCGTAATCCTAACCCGTACGATAACACAAACCCGTACCCTAACACGTACGCTCAACCTAAACCATTGTCGTACCCTAGCCTGTACCCTAAACCGTCCCCTAACCCTAACCCTTACCCGAAGCCTTACCCTAACCCGTCCTCTAATCCTAAACTGTACGCTAACAGTAAACTGTGCCCTATCATGTACGCTCACCCTAAACCGTTGTCCTACCCTAACCTGTACCCTAAACCATCCCAATCCCCGTCCCCTAACCCTAACCCTAACCCTAACCCTTACACTTATCCGAAGCCTTACCTTAACCCATCCCCTAATCCTAATCGGTACACTAACTCTAACCCGTAAACTTACACGTACGCTCACCCTAAACCGTTGTCGTACACTAACATGTACCCTAAACCGTCCCCATCCCCTAGCCCTAACCCTAACCCTAACCCTAACACTTACCCGAAACCTTACCCTAACTCGTCCCCTAATCCTAAGCCGTAGGCTAAAACTAACCCTTACCCTAACACGTACGCTCACACTAAACTGTGGTCGTACCCTAACCTGTACCCTAAACCGCCCCATCCCCTAACCCTAACCCTAAACCTAACCCTAATCCTAACCCTTACCCGAAGCCTTACCCTAACCCGTCCCATAATCATAACCCGTACGCTAACACTAACCCGTGCCCTAACACGTAGGCTCACCATAAATCATTGTCGTACCCTAACCTGTACCCTAAACCATCCCCATCCCCGTCCCCGTCCCCTAAACCTAACCCTAACACTTACCCGAAGCCTTACCCTAACCTGTCCCCTAATCCTAACCCTTACGCTAACACTAACCCTTGCCCTAACATGTACATTCACCCTAAACCGTTGTCTTACCCTAATCTGTACCCTAAACCGTCCCTGTAACCTAACCCTAACACTAACACTAACCCTAAACCGAACCCTTACACGAAGCCTTCCCCTAAACCGTCCCCTAACCCTAAACCGTACGCTAACCCTAACCCGTACCCTAACACGTACACTCACCCTAAACCGCTGTCGTACCCTAAACTGCACCCTCAACCGTCCCCGTCCCCTAACCCTAACCCTAACCCTAACCCATCCCCTAATCCTAACCCGTACGCTAACTCTAAGCCATACCCTAACACGTACGCTCACCCTAAACCGTTCTCGTACACTAACCTGTAACCTAAACCGTCCCCGTCCCCTAACCCTAAACCTAACCCTTACCCGAAGCCTTACCTTAACCCGTCCTCTAATCCTAACCCGTACGCTAACTCTAAGCCGTACCCTAACACGTACGCTCACCTTAAACCGTTGTCATATACTAACATGTACCCTAAACCGTCCCCGTCTAATAACCCTAACCCGAACCCTAACCCTAACCCTAACCCTAGCTTTTACCCGAAGCCTTACCCTAACCGGTCCCCTAATCCGAACCCGTATGCTAACACTAACCCGTACCCTAACACGTACGATCAACCTAAACTTTTGTCCTGCCCTAACCTGTACCCTAAACCGTCCCCATCCCCTAACCCTAACCCTAACCCTAACCCTAACCCTTACCCTTACCCGAAGCCTTACCCTAACCCGTCCCCTAATCCTAAACTGTACGCTGACACTAACACGTACCCTAACACGTACGATCACCCTAAACCGTTGTCGTAACCTAACCTGTACCCTAAACCGTCCCCGTCCCCGTCCCCTAACCATAACGCTAAGCCTAACCCTGAAGCTTACCCGAAGCCTTACCCTAACCCGTCCCCAATCCTAACCCGTACTGTAACACTAACCCGTACCCTAACACGTACACTCACCCTAAACCATTGTCGTACCCTAACCTGTACCCTGAACCGTGTCCGTCCCCTAAACCTAACACTAAACCTAAACCTAACCCTAACCCTTACCCGAAGCCTTACCCTAACCCGTCCCCTAAACATAACCCGTACGAAAACACTAACACGTACCCTAACACGTACGGTCACCCTGAACCGTTGTCGTACACTAAACTGTACCCTAAACCGTCCCCGTCTCTTAACCCTAACCCTAACCCTAACCAAAACCCTAATCCTTACCCGAAGCCTTACCATAACCCGTCCCCTAATCCTAACCCATACATTAACACTAAACCGTAACCTAACACGTACGCTCAACCTAAACCGTTGTCGTACACTAACCTGTACCCTAAACCGTCCCTGTCCCCTACCCCTAACCATAACCCTAACCCTAACACTAACCCTTACCCGAAGCCTTACCCTAACCCGTACCCTAATCCTAACCCGTACGCTAACACTAACCCGTACACTAACACGTACGCTCACCGTAAACAGTTGTCGTACCCTAACTTGTAACCTAAACCGTCCCCGTCCCCTAACCCTAACCCTAACACTTACCCAGAGCCTTACCCTAACACGTCAACTAAACCTAAATCGTACGCTAACACTAACCCATGCCCTAACACGTACGCTCACCCTAAACCGTTGTCGTACACTAACCTGTACACTAAACTGTCCCTGTCCCCTAACCCTAACCCTAACCCTAACCCTAACCATTACGCAAAGCTTTACCCTAACCCGTCCCCCAATCCTAAACCATACGCTAACACTAACCCGCACCCTAACATGTACGCTCACCCTAAACCGTTCTCGTACCCTAAACTGTTCCCTAAACCATCCTCGTCCCCTAACCCTAACCCTAACCCTAACCCTAACCCTAGCTTTTACCCGAAGCCTTACACTAACCGGTCCCCTAACCCTAACCCGTACGCTAAGACTAACCAGTACCCTAACATGTACGCTCACCCTTAACCTTTGTCGTACACTAACCTATACCCTAAACCGTCCCCGTCCCCTAACCTAACCCTAACCCTAACCCTTACGTGAAGCCTTACCCTAACCTGTCCCCTCATCCTAAACCGTACGCTGACACTAACGCGTACCCTAACACGGACGCTCACCCTAAAACATTGTCGTACACTAAACTGTACCCTAATCCTTCCCCGTCCCCGTCCCCGTCCCATAACCCTAACCCTAACCCAAACCCTAACCCTAACCCTTACCCAAAGCCTTACCCAAATCGGCCCCCTAATTCTAACCCGTATGATAACACTAACCCATACCCTAACACGTACTCTCACCCTAAACCGTTGTCGTACCCTAACCTATACCCTAAACCGTCCCCGTCCCCGTCCCCTATCCCTAACCCTAACCCTAACCCTGAAGCTTACCCGAAGCCTTACCCTAACCCGTCCCCTAATTCTAACCCGTACGGTAACACTAACCCATACCCTAACACGTACGCTCACCCTAAACGGTTGTCGTACCCTAACCTGTACCCTAAACCGTGTCGGTCCCCTAAACCTAACCCTAACCCTAACCCTAACCTTAACCCTTACCCGAAGCCTTACCCTAACCCGTCCCCTAATCCTAACCCGTACGCTAACACTAACACGTACCCTAACACTTACGGTCACCCTGAACCACTGTCGTACCCTAAACTGTACCCTAAACCGTCCCCGTCCCTTAACCCTAACACTAACCCGAACCCTAACCCTAATCCTTACCCGAAGCCTTACCATAACCCGTCCCCTAATCCTAACCCGTACGCTAACACTAAACCGTAACCTAACACGTACGCTCACACTAAACCGTTGTCGTACCCTAACCTGAACCCTAAACCGTCCCTGGCCCCTAACCCTAACCCTAACACTAACCCTTACCCGAAGCCTAACACTAACCCGTCCCCTAATCCTAAGCCGTGCGCTAAAAATTACCCATACCCCAACATGTACGCTCAACCTAAACCGTTGTCATACCCTAAACTGTCCCCATCCCCTAACCCTAACCCTAACCCTAACCCTAACACTTACCCGAAGCCTTACCCTAACCCGTCCCCTAATCCTAACCCGTATGCTAACACTAACCCGTACCCTAACACGTACGCTCACCCTAAAACGTTGTTGTACCCTAACCTTTGCCCTAAACCGTCCCCGTCCCCGTCCCCTAACCCTAACGCTAACCCTTACCCAAAGCCTTACCCTAACACGTCCCCTAATCCTAACCCGTACGCTAACACTAAACCGTACCCTAACACGTACGCTCACTCTAAACCGTTGTCGTACCCTAACCTGTACCCTAAACCGTCCACGTCCCCTAACCCTAACCCTAACCCTAACCCTTACCCGAAGCCTTACCATAACCTGTCCCCTAATCCTAAACCATATGCTAACACTAAGCCGTACCCTAACACGTATGCTCACCCTAAACAATTGTCGTACCCTAAACTGTACCCTCAACCATCCCCGTGCCCTAACCCTAACCCTAACCCTAACCCTAACCCTAAACCTTACCCGAAGCCTTACACTAACCCGTCCCCTAATCCTAAACCGTACGCTGACACTAACACGTAGCCTAAAACGTACGCTCACCCTAAACCGTTTTCGTACACTAACCTGTACCCTAAACCGTGTCCGTCCCCTATACCTCACCCTAACCCTAACCCTAAACCTAACCCTTACCCGAAGCCTTACCCTTACCCGTCCCCTAATCCTAACCCGTACGCTAACAATAACACGTACCCTAAAACGTACGGTCACCCTGAACCATTGTCGTGCCCTAACCTGTACCCTAAACCGTCCACGTCCCCTAACCCTAACCCTAACCCTAACCATTCCCCGAAGCCTTACCCTAACCGTCCCCTAATCCTAACCCGTACGCTCACACTAACCCGTGCCCTAACACGTACGCTCACCCTGAACCGTTGTCGTACCCTAACCTGTACCCTAAACCGTCCCCGTCCCCTAAACCTAACCCTAACCTCACCCTAATCCTAACCCTTACCCAAAGCCTTACCCTAACCCGTCCCCTAATCCTAACCCGTACACTAACACTAACCCGTGCCCTAAAACATACGCTCAACCTAAACCGTTGTCGTACCCTAACCTGTACCCTAAACCGTCCCCGTGCCCTAACCCTAACCCTAACCCT
The DNA here is from genome assembly GCF_059928025.1 of Delphinapterus leucas. Lineage (NCBI taxonomy): Eukaryota > Metazoa > Chordata > Mammalia > Artiodactyla > Monodontidae > Delphinapterus > Delphinapterus leucas. The sequence continues at coordinate 9,273,985 of NW_028322232.1, read as the reverse complement.
AACCCTAACCCTAAATCTAACCCTTACCCGAAGCCTTACCCTAACCCGTCCCCTAATCCTAACCCGTACGCTAACAATAAAACATACCCTAAAACGTACGGTCACCCTGAACCATTGTCGTACCCTAAACTGTACCCTAAACCTTCCCCGTCCCTTAACCCTAACCCTAACCCTATCCCTAACCCTAACCCTAATCCTTTCCCGAAGCCTTAACATAACCCGTCTCCTAATCCTAACCCGTACGCTAATATTAAATCGTAACCTAACACGTACGCTCACACTAAACCGTTGTCGTACCCTAACCTGTACCCTAAACCGCCCCTGTCCCCTAACCCTAACCGTAACCCTAACCCTAACACTAACCCTTACCCGGAGCCTAACACTAAACTGTCCCCTAATCCTAACCCGTACACTAACACTAAACCGTGCCCTAAAACATACGCTCAACCTAAACCGTTGTCGTACCCTAACCTGTACCCTAAACCGTCCCCGTGCCCTAACCCTAACCCTAAGCCTAACCCTACCACTAAACCTTACCCGAAGCCTTACACTAAACCGTCCCCTAATCCTAAACCATACGCTGACACTAACACATAGCCTAACACGTACGCTCACCCTAAACCGTTGTCGTACCCTAAACTGTACCGTAATCCGTGCCCATCCCCTAACCCTAACCCTAACCCTAACCCTAACCCTAACCCTTACCCGAAGCCTTACCCTAACCCGTCCCCTAATCCTAACCCGTACGCTAACACTAACCCGTACCCTAACACGTACGCTCACCCTAAACTGTTGTCGTACCCTAACCTGTTCTCTAAAGCTTCCCCATCCCCTAACCCTAAACCTAACCCTAACACTTACCCTTACCCTAACCTTTACCCGAAGCCTTACACTATCCCATCCCCAATCCGAACCCGTAGGCTAACACTAACCCGTGCCCTAAAACGTACGCTCACCTAAACCGTTGTCGTACCCTAACCTGTACCCTAAAACGTCCCCTAACTGTAACCCTAACCCTAACCCTAACCCTTACCCGAAACATTACCCTAACCCGTCCCCTAATCCGATTCCGTACGCTAACACTAACCCGTACCCTAACACGTACACCCACCCTAAAACGCTGTCGTCCCCTAACCTGTACCCTAAACCATCCCCGTCCCCTACCCTAACCCTAACACTAACCCTAACCCTAACCCTTACCCAAAGCCTTACCCTAACATGTCACCTAATCCTAACCCGTACGCTAACACTAACCCGTGCCCTAACACGTACGGTCACCCTAAACCTTTGTCGTACCCGAACCTATACCCTAAACCGTCCCTGTCCCCATCCCCTAACCCTAACCTAAACCTAACACTAACCCTTACCCAAGGCCTTACCCTAACCCATCCCCTAATCCTAACCCGTATGCTAACACTAACCCGTACCCTAACACGTACACTCACCCTAAACCGTTGTCCTACCCTAACCTGTACCGTAAACCGTCCCCGTCCCCTAACCGTAACACTAACCCTAAACCTTACAAATACCCAAAGCCTTACCCTAACCCATCACCTAATCCTAACCCGTACGCTAACACTAACCCGTGCCCTAACACGTACGCTCACCCTAAACCGTTGTTGTACCCTAACCTGTACCCTATACCGCCCCATCCCCTAACCCTAACCCTAAACCTAACCCTAATCCTAACCCTTACCCGAAGCCTTACCCTAACCCGTCCCATACTCATAACCCGTACGCTAACACTAACCCGTGCCCTAACACGTAGGCTCACCATAAATCATTGTCGTACCCTAACCTGTACCTTAAACCATCCCCATCCCCTTTCCCGTCTCCTAACCCTAACCCGAACCCTAACCCTAACCCTTACCCGAAGCCTTACCCTAACCTGTCCCCTAATCCTAACACTTACGCTAACACTAACCCTTGCCCTAACATGTACACTCACCCTAAACCGTTGTCTTACCCTAACCTGTACCCTAAACCGTCCCTGTACCCTAACCCTAACCCTAACACTAACCCTAAACCGAACCCTTACCCGAAACCTTCCCCTAACCCGTCCCCTAATCCTAAACCGTACGCTAACCCTAACCCGTGCACTAACATGTACGATCACCCTAAACCGCTGTCGTACCCTAAACTGTACCTTAAACCGTCCCCGTCCCCTAACCCTAACCCTAACCCTAAACCTTACCCGAAGCCTTCCCCTAACCCGTCCCCTAATCCTAACCCGTACGCTAACTCTAAGCCATACCCTAACACGTAAGCTCACCCTAAACCGTTCTCGTACACTAACCTGTAACCTAAACCGTCCCCGTCCCCTAACCCTAACCCTAACCCTTACCCGAAGCCTTACCTTAACCCGTCCTCTAATCCTAACCCGTACGCTAACAGTAAACTGTGCCCTAACATGTACGCTGAACCTAAACCATTGTCCTACCCTAACCTGTACCCTAAACCGTCCCACTCCCCTAACCTTAACCCTAACCCTAACCCTAACCCTTACACCAAGCCTTACCCTAACCCGTGCCCTAATCCTAACCTGTACGCTAACACTAACCCATACCCTAACACGTACGCTCACCCTAAACCGCTGTCGTACACTAACCTGTACCCTAAACCGTCCCCGTCCCCGTCCCCTAACCCTAACCCTAAACCTAACCCTTACCCGAAGCCTTACCCTAACCCGTCCCCTAATCCTAACCCGTACGCTAACACTAAACCGTGCCCTAACACGTACGCTCACCCTAAAGTGTGGTTGTACCCTAACCAGTACACTAAACCGTCCCCGTCCCCGTTCCCTAACCCTAACCCTAACCCAAACCCTAAGCCTTACCCGAAGCCATAACCTAACCCGTCTCATAATCCTAACCGATACGCTAAAACTAACCCATGCCCTAACACATACGCTCAGCCTAAACCGTTGTCGTACCCTAACCTGTACCCTAAACTGTCCCCGTCCCCTAACCCTAACCCTAATCCTTACCCGAAGCCTTACACTAACCCGTCCCCTAATCCTAACCCATACGCTAACTCTAACCCGTATCCTAACACGTACGCTCACCCTAAACCATTCTCATACACTAACCTGTACCCTAAACCATCCCCGTCAACTAACCTTAACCCTAACCCTTACCCGAAGCCTTACCATAACCCGTCCTCTAATCCTAACCCGTACGCTAACAGTAAACTGTGCCCTAAAATGTACGCTCAACCTAAACCATTGTCCTACCCTAACTTGTACCCTAAACCGTCCCCGTCCCCTAACCCTAACCCTAAACCTAGCCCTAAACCTAAACCTTACCCCAAGCCTTACCCTAACCCGACCCTTAATCCTAACCCGTACGCTAACACTAACCCATACCGTAACACGCACGCTCACCCTAAAACGTTGTCGTACCCTAACATGTACCCTAAACCATCCCCGTCTAATAACCCTAACCCTAACCCTAACCCTAACCCTAACCCTAGCTTTTACCCGAAGCCTTACCCTAACCGGTCCCCTAATCCGAACCCGTATGCTAACACTAACCCGTACCCTAACACGTACGCTCAACCTAAACTTTTGTCGTGCCCTAACCTGTACCCTAAACCGTCCCCATCCCCTAACCCTAACCCTAACCCTAACCCTAACCCTAACCCTTACCCGAAGCCTTACCCTAACCCGTCCCCTAATCCTAAATTGTACGCTGACACTAACACGTACCCTAACACGTACGATCACCCTAAACCGTTGTCGTAACCTAACTTGTACCCTAAACCGTCCCCGTCCCCGTCCCCTAACCATAACGCTAAGCCTAACCCTGAAGCTTACCCGAAGCCTTACCCTAACCCGTCCCCAATCCTAACCCGTACTGTAACACTAACCCGTACCCTAACACGTACACTCACCCTAAACCATTGTCGTACCCTAACCTGTACCCTGAACCGTGTCTGTCCCCTAAACCTAACACTAAACCTAAACCTAACCCTAACCCTTACCCGAAGCCTTACCCTAACCCGTCCCCTAAACATAACCCGTACGAAAACACTAACACGTACCCTAACACGTACGGTCACCCTGAACCGTTGTCGTACACTAAACTGTACCCTAAACCGTCCCCGTCCCTTAACCCTAACCCTAACCCTAACCAAAACCCTAATCCTTACCCGAAGCCTTACCATAACCCGTCCCCCAATCCTAACCCATACATTAACACTAAACCGTAACCTAACACGTACGCTCACCCTAAACTATTCTCGTACCCTAAACTGTTCCCTAAACCATCCTCGTCCCCTAACCCTAACCCTAACCCTAACCCTAACCCTAGCTTTTACCCGAAGCCTTACACTAACCGGTCCCCTAACCCTAACCCGTACGCAAACACTAACCAGTACCCTAACATGTACGCTCACCCTTAACCATTGTCGTACCCTAACCTATACCCTAAACCGTCCCCGTGCCCTAACCTAACCCTAACCCTAACCCTTACGTGAAGCCTTACCCTAACCTGTCCCCTAATCTTAAACCGTACGCTGACACTAACGCGTACCCTAACACGGACGCTCACCCTAAAACACTGTCGTACACTAAACTGTACCCTAATCCGTCCCCGTCCCTGTCCCATAATCCTAACCCTAACCCAAACCCTAACACTAACCCTTACCCAAAGCCTTACCCTAATCGGTCCCCTAATTCTAACCCGTATGCTAACACTAACCCGTACCCTAACACGTACTCTCACCCTAAACCGTTGTCGTACCCTAACCTATACCCTAAACCGTCCCCGTCCCCGTCCCCTATCCCTAACCCTAACCCTAACCCTGAAGCTTACCCGAAGCCTTACCCTAACCCGTCCCCTAATTCTAACCCGTACGGTAACACTAACCCATACCCTAACACGTACGCTCACCCTAAACGGTTGTCGTACCCTAACCTGTACCCTAAACCGTGTCCGTCCCCTAAACCTAACCCTAACCCTAACCCTAACCTTAACCCTTACCCGAAGCCTTACCCTAACCCGTCCCCTAATCCTAACCCGTACGCTAACACTAACACGTACCCTAACACTTACGGTACCCTGATCCCTTGTCGTACCCTAAACTGTACCCTAAACCGTCCCCGTCCCTTAACCCTAACCCTAACCCTAACCCTAACCCTAACCCTAAGCCTTACCCGAAGCCTTACCATAACCCGTACCCTAATCCTAAACCGTACGCTAACACTAACACGTACGCTCACCGTAAACCGTTGTCGTACCCTAACTTGTAACCTAAACCGTCCCCGTCCCCTAACCCTAACCCTAACACTTACCCAAAGCCTTACCCTAACACGTCAACTAAACCTAAATCGTACGCTAACACTAACCCATGCCCTAACACGTAGGCTCACCCTAAACCGTTGTCGTACACTAACCTGTACCCTAAACCGTCCCTGGCCCCTAACCCTAACCCTAACACTAACCCTTACCCGAAGCCTAACACTAACCCGTCCCCTAATCCTAAGCCGTGCGCTAACAATAACCCATACCCCAACATGTACGCTCAACTTAAACCGTTGTCGTACACTAAACTGTCCCGATCCCCTAACCCTAACCCTAACCCTAAACCTAACACTTACCCGAAGCCTTACCCTAACCTGTCCCCTAATCCTAACCCGTATGCTAACACTAACCCGTACCCTAACACGTACACTCACCCTAAAACGTTGTTGTACCCTAACCTTTGCCCTAAACCGTCCCCGTCCCCGTCCCCTAACCCTAACGCTAACCCTTACCCAAAGCCTTACCCTAACACGTCCCCTAATCCTAACCCGTACGCTAACACTAAACCGTACCCTAACACGTACGCTCACTCTAAACCGTTGTCGTACCCTAACCTGTACCCTAAACCGTCCCCGTCCCCTAACCCTAACCCTAACCCTAACCCTTACCCGAAGCCTTACCATAACCTGTCCCCTAATCCTAAACAATATGCTAACACTAAGCCGTACCCTAACACGTATGCTCACCCTAAACAATTGTCGTACCCTAAACTGTACCCTCAACCATCCCCGTGCCCTAACCCTAACCCTAACCCTAACCCTAAACCTTACCCGAAGCCTTACACTAACCCATCCCCTAATCCTAAACCGTACGCTGACACTAACACGTAGCCTAACATGTACGCTCACCCTAAACCGTTTTCGTACACTAACCTGTACCCTAAACCGTGTCCGTCGCTATACCTAACCCTAAACCTAACCCTAAACCTAACCCTTACCCGAAGCCTTACCCTTACCCGTCCCCTAATCCTAACCCGTACGCTAACAATAACACGTACCCTAAAACGTACGGTCACCCTGAACCATTTTCGTACCCTAAACTGTACCCTAAACCGTACCCGTCCCTTATCCCTAACCCTAACCCTAACCCTAACCCTAATCCTTACCTGAAGCCTTAACATAATCCGTCCCCTAATCCTAACACGTACACTAACATTAAATTGTAACCTAACACGTACGCGCACACTAAACCGTTGTCGTACCCTAACCTGTACCCTAAACCGTCCCCGTCCCCTAACCCTAACCGTAACCCTAACCCTATCACTAACGCTTACCCGAAGCCTAACACTAAACCGTCCCCTAATCCTAAGCCGTGCACTAACAGTAACCCATACCCCAACATGTACGCTCAACCTAAACCGTTGTCGTACCCTAAACTGTCCCCATCCCCTAACCCTAACCCTAACCCTAACCCCAACCCTAACCCTTACCCGAAGCCTTACCCTAACCCGTCCCCTAATCCTAACCCGTACGCTAACACTAACCCGTACTCTAACACGTACGCTCACCCTAAACCGTAGTTGTACCCTTACCTGTACCCGAAACCATCCCCGTCCCCGTCCCCTAACCCTAAACCTAACCCTAACCGTAACACTTACCCGAAGCCTTACCCTAACACGTCCCCTAATCCTAACCCGTATGCTAACACTAAACCGTACCCTAACACGTACGCTCACCCTAAACCATTGTCCTAACATAACCTGTACCCTAAACCGTCCCCGTCCCCGTCCCCTAAACCTAACCCTAACACAAACCCTAAGCCTTACCCGAAGCCTTACCCTAACCCGTCTCATAATCCTAACCGATACGCTAAAACTAACCCATGCCCTAACACATACGCTCACCCTAAACCATTGTCGTACCCTAACCTGTACCCTAAACCGTCCCTGTCCCCTAACCCTAACCCTAATCCTTACCCGAAGCCTTACACTAACCCGTCCCCTAATCCTAACCCATACGCTCACTCTAACCCGTATCCTAACACGTACGCTCACCCTAAACCATGCTCATACACTAACCTGTACCCTAAACCATCCCCGTCAACTAACCTTAACCCTAACCCTTACCCGAAGCCTTACCATAACCCGTCCTCTAATCCTAACCCGTACGCTAACAGTAAACTGTGCCCTAAAATGTACGCTCAACCTAAACCGTTTTCCTACCCTAACTTGTACCCTAAACCGTCCCCGTCCCCTAACCCTAACCCTAAACCTAGCCCTAAACCTAAACCTTACCCCAAGCCTTACCCTAACCCGACCCTTAATCCTAACCCGTACGCTAACACTAACCCATACCCTAACACTCACGCTCACCCTAAATCTTTGTCGTACCCTAACATGTACCCTAAACCGTCCCCGTCCCCTAACCCTACGCCTAACCCTAACCCTAACACTTACCCGAAGCCTTACCCTAACCCGTCCCATAATCCTAACCCGTACGCTAACACTAACCCGTACCCTAACACGTACGCTCACCCTAAACCGTTGACGTACCCTAACCTGTACCCTAAACCGTCCCTGTCCCCTAACCCTAACCCTAACCCTAACCCTTACCAGAAGCCTTACCCTAACCCGTCCCGTAATCCTAACCCGTACGCTAACACTAACCCGTACCCTAACACGTACGCTCACCCTAAAACCTTGTCGTACCCTAACCTGTACCCTAAATCGTCCCTGTCCCCTAACCCTAACCCTAACCCTAACCTTAAACCTTACCCGAAGCCTTATCCTAACCGGTCCCCTAAACCTAACCCGCACGCTAATACTAACCCGTGCCCTAACACGTACGCTCACCCGAAACATTTGTCGTAAACTAAGCTGTACCCTAAACCGTCCCCATTACCTAACACTTACCCGAACCCTCACCATAACCCTAAACCTTACCCGAAGCCTTACCCTAACCCGTGCCCTAATCCTAACCGTACGCTAACACTAATCCGTGCCCTAACACGTACGCTCACCCTAAAGCGTTGTCGTACCCTAACCTGTACCCTAAACCGTTCCTGTCCCTGTACCCTAACCCTAACCCTAACCCAAACCCTAACCCTTACCCGAAGCCTTACACTAACCCATCCCATAATCCTAAACGCTACGCTAACAGTAACCCGTGCCCTAACACGTACGCTCACCCTAAACCGTTGTCGTACATTAACCTGTACCCTAAATCGTCCCTGTCCCCTAACCCTAACCCTAACCCTAATCCTTACCCGAAGCCTTACCCAAACTCGTCCCCTAATTCTAACCCGTATGCTAACACTAACCTGTATCCTAACACATACGCTCACCCTAAAACTTTGTCGTACACTAAGCTGTACCCAAAATCGTCCCCGTCCCCTAACCCTAAACCTAACCCTTACACAAAGCCTTACCCTAACCCGTCCCCTAATCCTAACCCGTACGCTAACACTAACCCGTAACCTAACCCGTATGCTCAACCTAAACCGTTCTCGTACACTAACCTGTACCCTAAACCGTCCCGTCCCGGTCCCCTAAACCTAGCCCTTACCCGAAACCTTACCCTAACATGTCCCCTATTCCTAACCCGTACGCTAACACTATCCCGTACCCTTACACGTACGCTCACCTTAAAACGTTGTCGTACACTAACCTGTAACCTAAACCGTCTCCGTCCCCTAACCCTAACCCTAAACCTAGCCCTAAACCTAAACCTTACCCCAAGCCTTACCCTAACCCGACCCTTAATCCTAACCCGTACGCTGACACTAACCCATACCCTAACACGCACGCTCACCCTAAAACTTTGTCGTACCCTAACATGTACCCTAAACCGTCCCCGTCCCCTAACCCTAACCCTAACCCTAACACTTACCCGAAGCATTACACTAACCCGTCCCCTAATCCTAATCCGTACGCTAACACTAACCCGTGTCCTAACACGTACCCTCACCCTAAACCGTTGTCGTACCCTAACCTGTACCCTAAACCGTCACCGTCCCCTAGCCCTAACCCTAACCCTAACCCTTACGCGAAGCCTTACCCTAACCCGTCCCCAATCCTAACCCGTACGCTAACACTAACAAGTACCCTAACACATACGCTCACCCTAAACTGTTGTCGTACACTAACCTGTAACCTAAACCGTCCCTGTCCCCTAACCCTAAACCTAACCCTAACCCTAACCCTAACACTTACCCGAAGCCTTACCCTAATCTGTCCCCTAATCCTAACCCGTATGCTAACACTAACCCTTGCCCTAACACGTACACTCACCCTAAACCATTGTCGTACCCTAACCTGTACCCTGAACCGTCCCTGTACCCTAACCCTAACCCTAACTCTAAACCTAACCCTAACCCTAACACTTACCCGAAGCCTTACCCTAACCCGTCCCATAATCCTAACCCATACGCTAACACTAACCCGTACCCTAACACGTACGCTCACCCTAAATCGTTTTCGTACCGTAACCTGTACCCTAAACCATCCCCGTCCCCTAACCCTAACCCTAACACTATCCCTAACCCTTACCCGAAGCCTTACCCTAACTCGGCCCCCAATTCTAAACCATACGCTAACACTAACCCGTACCTTAACTCGTACGCTCACCCTAAAACTTTGTCGTACCCTAACCTGTACCCTAAGTCGTCCCCTTCCCCTAAGCCTAACCCTAACCCTAATACTTACCCGAAGCCTTACCCTAAACCGTCCCCTAATCCTAACCCGTACGCTAACACTAACCCGTGCCCTAAAACGAATGCTCACCCTAAACGGCTGACGTACACTAACCTGTACCCTAAACCGTCCCCGTCCCCGTCCCCTAACCCTAACCCTAAACCTAACCCTTACCCGAAGCCTTACCCTAACCCGTCCCCTAATCCTAACCCGTACGCTAACACTAACCCGTGCCCTAACAGGTACGCTCACCCTAAAGCGTGGTCGTACCCTAACCTGTACACTAAACCGTCCCCGTCCCCGTTCCCTAACCCTAACCCTATCCCAAACCCTACCCCTTACCCGAAGCCTTACCCTAACCCGTCCCATAATCCTAAATAATACGCTAAAACTACCCCATGCCCTAACACATACGCTCACCCTAAACCGTTGTCGTAACCTAACCTGTACCCTAAACCGTCCCCGTCCCCTAACCCTAACCCTAATCCTTACCCGAAGCCTTACACTAACCCGTCCCCTAATCCTAACCCATACGCTAACTCTAACCCGTATCCTAACACGTACGCTCACCCTAAACCATTCTCATACACTAACCTGTACCCTAAACCATCCCCGTCAACTAACCTTAACCCTAACCCTTACCCGAAGCCTTACCATAACCCGTCCTCTAATCCTAACCCGTACGCTAACAGTAAACTGTGCCCTAAAATGTACACTCAACCTAAACCATTGTCCTACCCTAACTTGTACCCTAAACCGTCCCCGTTCCCTAACCCTAACCCTAAACCTAGCCCTAAACCTAAACCTTACCCCAAGCCTTACCCTAACCCGACCCTTAATCCTAACCCGTACGCTAACACTAACCCATACCCTAACACGCACGCTCACCCTAAATCTTTGTCGTACCCTAACATGTACCCTAAACCGTCCCCGTCCCCTAACCCTAACCCTAACCCTAACCCTAACACTTACCCGAAGCATTACACTAACCCGTCCCCTAATCCTAATCTGTGCGCTAACACTAACCCGTATCCTAACACGTACCCTCACCCTAAACCGTTGTCGTACCCTAACCTGTACCCTAAACCGTCACCGTCCCCTAGCCCTAACCCTAACCCTAACCCTTACGCGAAGCCTTACCCTAACCCGTCCCCAATCCTAACACGTACGCTAACACTAACAAGTACCCTAACACATACGCTCACCCTAAACTTTTGTCGTACACTAACCTGTAACCTAAACCGTCCCCGTCCCCTAACCCTAACCCTAACCCTAACCCTAACCCTAACCCTTACCCGAAGCCTTACCCTAACTCGGCCCCCAATTCTAAACCATACGCTAACACTAACCCGTACCTTAACTCGTACGCTCACCCTAAAACTTTGTCGTACCCTAACCTGTACCCTATGTCGTCCCCTTCCCCTAAGCCTAACCCTAACCCTAATACTTACCCGAAGCCTTACCCTAAACCGTCCCCTAATCCTAACCCGTACGCTAACACTAACCCGTGCCCTAAAACGAATGCTCAGCCTAAACGGCTGTCGTACACTAACCTGTACCCTAAACCGTCCCCGTCCCTGTCCCCTAACCCTAACCCTAAACCTAACCCTTACCCGAAGCCTTACCCTAACCCGTCCCCTAATCCTAACCCGTACGCTAACACTAACCCATGCCCTAACAGGTACGCTCACCCTAAAGCGTGGTCGTACCCTAACCTGTACACTAAACCGTCCCCGTCCCCGTTCCCTAACCCTAACCCTATCCCAAACCCTACCCCTTACCCGAAGCCTTACCCTAACCCATCCCATAATCCTAAATAATACGCTAAAACTACCCCATGCCCTAACACTTACGCTCACCCTAAACCGTTGTCGTACCCTAACCTGTACCCTAAACCGTCCCTGTAGCCTAACCCTAACCCTAACCCTAACCCTAACCCTTACCCGAAGCCTTACCCTAACCCGTCCCATAATCCTACTCCGTATGCTAACACTAACCCGTACCCTAACATGTACGCTCACCCTAAACCGTTGTCGTACCATAACCTGTACCCTAAACCGTCCCCGTTCCCGTCCCCTAAACTTAACCCTAAACCTCACCCTTACCCGTAGCCTTACCCTAACCCGTCCCCTATTCCTAACCTATACGCTAACTCTAACCCGTACCCTAACATGTACGCTCACCCTAAAGAGTTGTCGTACACTAACCTCTACCCTAAACCGTCCCCGTCCCCGTCCCCTAACCCTAACCCTAACCCTAACCCTTACCCGAAGCCTTACCCTAACAAGTCCCCAATCCTAACCCGTACGCTAACACTAACACATACCCTAACACGTACGCTCACCCTAAACCGTTGTCGTACCCTAACCTATACCCTAAACAGTCCCCGTACCGTAACCCTAACCCTAACCCTAACCCTTACCTGAAGCCTTACCCTAACCCGTCCCCTAATCCTAACCCGTACGCTAACACTAAACCTTACCCTAACACGTACGCACACTCTAAACTGTTGTCATATCCTATCCTGAACCCTAAACCTTCCCCGTGCCCGTCCCCTAACCCTAACCCTAACCCTTACCCGAAGCCTTACCCTAACTTGTCCCTTAATCCTTACCCGTACGCTAACACTAACCCTTACCCTAACACCTACGTACACCCTAAACTGTTGTCAAATCCTATCCTGTACCCTAAACCTTCCCCGTTCCTGTCCCCTAACCCTAACCCTAACCCTTACCCGAAGCCTTACCCTAACCTGTCCCCTAATCCTAACCCGTACGCTAACACTAACCCGTACCCTAACACATACGCTCACCCTAAAGCGTTGTCGTACCCTAACCTGTACCCTAAACCGTCCCCGTCCTCTAACCCTAACACTAACTCTAATACTAACCCTTACCCGAAGCCTTCCGTTAACCCGCCCCCTAATCCTAACCCGTACGCTAACTCTAACCCATACCCTAACACGTACGCTCACCCTAAACAGTTGTCATACCCTAAACTGTACCCTAAACCGTCCCCATCCCCAAACCCTAACCCTAACCCTTACCCGAAGCCTTACACTAACCTGTCCCCTAATCCTAACCCGTACGCTAACACTAACCCGTACCCTAACACATAGGCTCACTCTAAACCGTTCTCGTACACTAACCTGTACCCTAAACCGTTCCCATCCCCTAACCCTAACCCTAACCCTTACCCGGAGCCTTACCCTAACCCGTCCCCTAATCCTAAACCGTACGCTAACACTAACCCGTACCCTAACACGTACGCTCAGCCTAAACCATTGTCGTACCCTAACCTGTACCCTAAACCGTCCCCTAACCCTAACCGTAACCCTAAACCTTACCCGAAGCCTTACCCTAACCCGTCCTCTAATCCTAACCTGTACGCTAACAGTAAACTGTGACCTAACATGTACCCTCACCCTAAACCGTTGTCCTACCCTAACCTGTACTCTAAACCGTCCCCGTCCCCTAACCCTAACCCAAACCCTAACCCTAAACTTAACCCTTACTCGAAGCCTTACCCTAACCCGTCCACTAATCCTAACCCGTACGCTTACACTAACAATTATCCTAACACGTACGCTCATCCTAAACCTTTGTCGTACCCTAAACTGTACCCTAAACCGTCCCGTCCCCGTCCCCGTCCGCTAACCCTAACCCTAACCCTAACCCTTACCCGAAGCCTTACCCTAACCCGTCCCCTAATCCTAACCGGTACGCTAACACTAACACGTATTCTAACAGGTATGCTCATCGTAAACCGTTGTCGTACCCTAACCTGTAACCTAAACCGTCCCCGTCCCCTAAGCCTAACTCTAACCCTAACCGTAACCTTTACCCGAAGCCTTACCCTTTCAGGTCCACTAATCCTAACCCGTACGCTAACACTCACCCTTGCCCTAACACGTACACTCACCCTAAACCGTTGTCGTACCCTAACCTGTACCCTAAACCGTCCCTGTACCCTAACCCTAACCATAACCCTAACCCTAACACTTACCCGAAGCCTTACCCTAACCCGTCCCATAATCCTAACCCGTACGCTAACACTAACCCGTGCCCTAACACGTACACTCTCCGTAAACCATTGTCATACTCTAACCTATTCCCTAAACCATACCCGTCCCCTAACCCTTACCCTAACCCTAACCCTAACCCTATCCATTACCCGAAGCCTTACCCTAACCAGTCCCCTAAGTCTAACCCGTACGCTAACACTAACAAGTGCCCTAACATGTACGCTCACCCTAAAGCGTGGTCGTACCCTAACCTGTACCCTAAACCGTCCCCGTCCCCGTCCCCTAACCCTAACCCAAACCCTAACTCTTACCCGAAGCCTTACCGTAAACCATCCCATAATCCTAACCGATACGCTAAAACTAACCCATGCCCTAACACGTACGCTCACCCTAAACCATTGTCGTACCCTAACCTGTACGCTAAACCGTCCCCGTCCCGTAGCCCTAACCCTAACCCTTACCCGAAGCCTTACCCTAACCCATCCCCTCATCCTAACGCGTACGCTAACTCTAACATGTACCCTAACACGTACGCTCACCCTAAACCGTTGTCATACACTATTCTGTACCCTAAACTGTCCCCGTCCCCTAACCCTAACCCTAACCCTAAGCCTAACACTTGCCCGAAGCCTTACCCTAACCACTTCCATAATCCTAACCCGTACGCTAACACTAAATCGTACCCTAACACGTACGCTCACCCTAAACCTTTTGCGTACCCTAACCTATACCCTAAACCGTCCCCGTAACCTAACCCTAACTCTAACCCTAACCCTTACCCGAAGCCTTACCCTAACCCGTCCCCTAATCCTAACCCATACGCTAAAACTAACCCTTACCCTAACCGGTACGCGCACCCTAAACTGTTCTCATATCCTAACCTATACCCTAAACCTTCCCCGTCCCCGTCCACGTCCCCTAAACCTATCCCTAAGCCTAACCCTAACCCTTACCCGAAGCCTTACACTAACCCGTCCCCTAATCCTAACTCGTACGCTAACACTAACCCGTACCCTAACACGTACGCTCACCCTAAACCGTTGTCGTACCCTAACCTGTACCATAAACCGTCCCCGTCCCCTAACCCTAAATCTAACTCTAACCCTAACACTTACCCGAAGCCTTACCCTAACCCGTCCCCTAATCCTAACTCGTACACTAACACTAAAATGTGCCCTGACACGTACGCTCAACCTAAAGAGTTGTCGTACCCTAACCTGTACACTAAACCGTCCCCGTCCCCTAACCCTAACCCTAACCCTAACCCTAAGACTTACCCGAAGCCTTACCCTAACCTGTACCCAAATCCTAACCCGTACGCTAACACTAACCCATAACCTAACACGTATGCTCACCCAAAAACGTTGTCGTACACTAACCTGTACCCTAAACAGTCACCTAACCCTAACCCTAGCCCTAACCCTAAACCTTACCCGAAGCCTTACCCTAACCCGTCCCCTATTCCTAACCCGTACGCGAACACTAACACGTACCCTAACACGTACGCTCACTCTGAACCGTTGTTGTACACTAAACTGGACCCTAAGCCGTCCCCGTCCCTTAACCCGAACCCTAACCCTAACCCTAACCCTAACCCTTACTCGAAGCCTTCCCATAACCCGTAACCTAATGCTAACCCGTACGTTAACACTAACCCGTAAATTAACACGTACGCTCAGCCTAAACCGTTGTTGTATCCTAACCTGTACCCTAAACATTCCCCGTCACCTAACCCTAACTGTAAACCTAACCCTAACACTAACCCTTACCCGAAGCCTTTCCCTAACCCGTCCCCTAATCCTAACCCGTACGCTAACACTAACTTGTACCCTAAAACGTATGCTCACCCTAAACAGTTGTTGTACCCTAACCTGTACCCTAAACCGTCCCCGTCCCCTAACCATAACCCTAACCCTAAACTTATCCCTAACCCTTACCCGACGCCTTACCCTAATCCTAACCTGTACGCTAACATTAACCCGTACCCTAACACTAACCCGTACCCTAACATGTACACTCACCCTAAACAGTTGTCGTACACTAAACTGTACCCTAAACCGTCCCCGTCCCCTAACCCTAACCCTAACCCTAACCCTAACCCTAAACCTTACCCGAAGCCTTACCCTAACACATCCCATACTCCTAACCCATACGCTAACACTAACCCATACACTAACACATACGCTCACCCTAAACCCTTGTTGTACCCTAACCTGTACCCTAAACTGTCCCCGTCCCCGTCCCCTAACCCTAACCCTAGCCCTAACCGTAACCCTTACCCGAAGCCTTACACTAACCCGGCCCCTAATCCTAAATCGTACGCTAACACTAACCCGTACCCTAACATGTACGCTCACCCTAAAGCGTTGTCGTACCCTAACCTGTACCCTAAACCGTGTCCGTCCCCTAACCCTAACCCTAACGCTAACCCTTACCCGAAGCCTTACCCTATCCCGTCCCGTAATCCTAACCCGTACGCTAACACAAACCCGTACCCTAACACGTACGCTCACCCTAAACGGTTGTCGTACACTAACCTGTACGCTAAACCCTCCCCATCCCCTAACCCTAACCCTAAACCTAACCCTTACCCTAACCCTTACGCGAAGCCTTACCGTAACCTATCACATAAACCGAACCCGTACGCTAACACTAACCAATACCCTAACACGTACGCTCACCCTAAACCGTTGTTGTACCCTAACCTGTACCCTAAACCCTCCACATCCCCTAACCCTAACCCTAAACCTAACCCTAACCCCAACCCTTACCCGAAGCTTACCCTAACCCGTACCCTAATCCTAACCCGTTCGCTAACACTAACCCATACCCTACCACGTACGCTCACCTTAAACCGTTTTTGTACCCTAACCTGTACCCTAAACTGTTCCCGTGCCCTAACCCTAACCCTAACCCTAACCCTTACCCTAAGCTTACCGTAACCCGTACCCTAATCCTAACCCGTTCGCTAACACTAACCCGTACCCTAACACGTACGCTCACCCTAAACCATTGTCGTACCCTAACCTGTACCCTGAACCGTGTCCGTCCCCTAAACCTAACACTAAACCTAAACCTAACCCTAACCCTTACCCGAAGCCTTACCCTAACCCGTCCCCTAAACATAACCCGTACGCGAACACTAACACGTACCCTAACACGTACGGTCACCCTGAACCGTTGTCGTACACTAAACTGGACCCTAAACCGTCCCCGTCCCTTAACCCTAACCCTTACCCTAACCCTAACCAAAACCCTAATCCTTACCCGAAGCCTTACCATAACCCGTCCCCTAATCCTAACCCATATATTAACACTAAACCGTAACCTAACACGTACGCTCACCCTAAACCGTTGTCGTACACTAACCTGTACCCTAAACCGTCCCTGTCCCCTACCCCTAACCATAACCCTAACCCTAACACTAACCCTTACCTGAAGCCTTACCCTAACCCGTGCCCTAATCCTAACCCGTACGCTAACACTAACCCGTACACTAACACGTACGCTCACCCTAAACCGTTGTCGTACCCTTACTTGTAACCTAAACCGTCCCCAGTCCCCTAAACCTAACCCTAACCCTAACCCTAACACTTACCCAAAGCCTTACCCTAACACGTCAACTAAACCTAAATCGTACGCTAACACTAACCCATGCCCTAACACGTACGCTCACCCTAAACCGTTGTCGTACACTAACCTGTACCCTAAACTGTCCCTGTCCCCTAACCCTAACCCTAACCATTACGCAAAGCCTTACCCTAACCCGTCCCCCAATCCTAACCCGTACGCTAACACTAACCCGTACCCTAACATGTACGCTCAACCTAAACCGTCCTCGTACCCTAACCTGTTCCCTAAACCGTCCTCGTCCCCTAACCCTAACCCTAACCCTAACCCTAACCTTAACCCTAGCTTTTACCCGAAGCCTTACACTAACCGGTCCCCTAACCCTAACCCGTACGCTAACACTAACCAGTACCCTAACATGTATGCTCACCCTTAACCATTGTCGTACCCTAACCTGTAACCTAAACCGTCCCCGTCCCCTAACATAACCCTAACCGTAACCCTTACGCGAAGCCTTACCGTAACCTATCACATAAACCGAACCCGTACGCTAACACTAACCAATACCCTAACACGTACGCTCACCCTAAACCGTTGTTGTACCCTAACCTGTACCCTAAACCCTCCACATCCCCTAACCCTAACCCTAAACCTAACCCTAACCCTAACCCTTACCCGAAGCTTACCCTAACCCGTACCCTAATCCTAACCCGTTCGCTAACACTAACCCATACCCTACCACGTACGCTCACCTTAAACCGTTTTTGTACCCTAACCTGTACCCTAAACTGTTCCCGTGCCCTAACCCTAACCCTAACCCTAACCCTTACCCTAAGCTTACCGTAACCCGTACCCTAATCCTAACCCGTTCGCTAACACTAACCCGTACCCTAACACGTACGCTCACCCTAAACCATTGTCGTACCCTAACCTGTACCCTGAACCGTGTCCGTCCCCTAAACCTAACACTAAACCTAAACCTAACCCTAACCCTTACCCGAAGCCTTACCCTAACCCGTCCCCTAAACATAACCCGTACGCGAACACTAACACGTACCCTAACACGTACGGTCACCCTGAACCGTTGTCGTACACTAAACTGGACCCTAAACCGTCCCCGTCCCTTAACCCTAACCCTTACCCTAACCCTAACCAAAACCCTAATCCTTACCCGAAGCCTTACCATAACCCGTCCCCTAATCCTAACCCATATATTAACACTAAACCGTAACCTAACACGTACGATCACCCTAAACCGTTGTCGTACACTAACCTGTACCCTAAACCGTCCCTGTCCCCTACCCCTAACCATAACCCTAACCCTAACACTAACCCTTACCTGAAGCCTTACCCTAACCCGTGCCCTAATCCTAACCCGTACGCTAACACTAACCCGTACACTAACACGTACGCTCACCCTAAACCGTTGTCGTACCCTTACTTGTAACCTAAACCGTCCCCAGTCCCCTAAACCTAACCCTAACCCTAACCCTAACACTTACCCAAAGCCTTACCCTAACACGTCAACTAAACCTAAATCGTACGCTAACACTAACCCATGCCCTAACACGTACGCTCACCCTAAACCGTTGTCGTACACTAACCTGTACCCTAAACTGTCCCTGTCCCCTAACCCTAACCCTAACCATTACGCAAAGCCTTACCCTAACCCGTCCCCCAATCCTAACCCGTACGCTAACACTAACCCGTACCCTAACATGTACGCTCACCCTAAACCGTTCTCGTACCCTAACCTGTTCCCTAAACCGTCCTCGTCCCCTAACCCTAACCCTAACCCTAACCCTAACCTTAACCCTAGCTTTTACCCGAAGCCTTACACTAACCGGTCCCCTAACCCTAACCCGTACGCTAACACTAACCAGTACCCTAACATGTATGCTCACCCTTAACCATTGTCGTACCCTAACCCGTAACCTAAACCGTCCCCGTCCCCTAACATAACCCTAACCGTAACCCTTACGCGAAGCCTTACCCTAACCTGTCCCCTAATCCTAAACCGTACGCTGACACTAACACGTACCCTAACACGGACGCTCACCCTAAAACATTGTCGTACACTAAACTGTACCCTAATCCGTCCCCGTCCCTGTCCCCTAACCCTAACCCTAACCCTAACCCAAACCCTAACCCTAACCCTTACCCGAAGCCTTACCCTAATCGGTCCCCTAATCCTAACCCGTATGCTAACACTAACCCGTCCCCTAACACGTAATGTCACCCTAAACCGTTGTCGTACCCTAACCTATACCCTAAACTGTCCCCGTACCCGTCCCCTATCCCTAACCCTAAGCCTAACCCTGAAGCTTACCCGAAGCCTTACCCTAACCCGTCCCCTAATTCTAACCCGTACGGTAACACTAACCCGTACCCTAACACGTACGCTCACCCTAAACGGTTGTCGTACACTAACCTGTACCCTAAATCGTGTGCATCCCCTAAACCTAACCCTAACCCTAACCCTAACCTTAACCCTTGCCCGAAGCCTTACCCTAACCCGTCCCCTAATCCTAACCCGTACACTAACACTAACATGTACCCTAACACTTACGGTCACCCTGAACCATTGTCGTACCCTAAACTGTACCCTAAACCGTCCCCGTCCCCGTCCCCTAACCCTAACCCTAACCCTAACCCTAACCCTTACCCGAAGCCTTACCCTAATCCGTCCCCTAATCCTAAACTGTACGCTGACACTAACACGTACCCTAACACGTATGATCACCCTAAACCGTTGTCGTAACCTAACCTGTACCCTAAACCGTCCCCGTCCCCGTCCCCTAACCATAACGCTAAGCCTAACCCTGCAGCTTACCCGAAGCCTTACCCTAACCCGTCCCCAATCCTAACCCGTACTGTAACACTAACCCGTACCCTAACACGTAC
This sequence comes from Delphinapterus leucas, assembly GCF_059928025.1. Lineage (NCBI taxonomy): Eukaryota > Metazoa > Chordata > Mammalia > Artiodactyla > Monodontidae > Delphinapterus > Delphinapterus leucas. Next base: position 9,253,554 of record NW_028322232.1, on the reverse strand, counting down.
ACTCACCCTAAACCGTTGTCGTACACTAAACTGTACCCTAAACCGTGTCCGTCCCCTAAAACTAACACTAAACCTAAACCTAACCCTAACCCTTACCCGAAGCCTTACCCTAACCCGTCCCCTAAACATAACCCGTACGCGAACACTAAAACGTACCCTAACACGTACGGTCACACTGAACCGTTGTCGTACACTAAACTGTACCCTAAACCGTCCCCGTCCCTTAACCCTAAACCTAGCCCTAACCCTAACCAAAACCCTAATCCTTACCCGAAGCCTTACCATAACCCGTCCCCTAATCCTAACCCATACATTAACACTAAACCGTAACCTAACACGTACGCTCACCCTAAACCGTTGTCGTACACTAACCTGTACCCTAAACCGTCCCTGTCCCCTACACCTAACCATAACCCTAACCCTAACACTAACCCTTACCCGAAGCCTTACCCTAACCCGTCCCCTAATCCTAACCCGTACGCTAACACTAACCCGTACACTAACACGTACGCTCACCCTAAACCGTTATCGTACCCTTACTTGTAACCTAAATCGTCCCCGTCCCCTAACCCTAACCCTAACCCTAACCCTAACACTTACCCAAAGCCTTACCCTAACACATCAACTAAACCTAAATCGTACGCTAACACTAACCCATGCCCTAACACGTACGCTCACCCTAAACCGTTGTCGTACACTAACCTGTACACTAAACTGTCCCTGTCCCCTAACCCTAACCCTAAGCCTAAGCCTAACCATTACGCAAAGCCTTACCCTAACCCGTCCCCCAATCCTAACCCGTACGCTAACACTAACCCGTACCATAACATGTACGCTCACCCTAAACCTTTCTCATACCCTAACCTGTTCCCTAAACCGTCCTCGTCCCCTAACCCTAACCCTAACCCTAACCCTAAACCTAACCCTAGATTTTACCCGAAGCCTTACACTAACCGGTCCCCTAACCCTAACCCGTACGCTAACACTAACCAGTACCCTAACATGTACGCTCACCATTAACAATTGTCGTACCCTAACCTGTACCCTAAACCGTCCCCGCCCCTAACCTAACCCTAACCCTAACCCTTACGCGAAGCCTTACCCTAACCTGTCCCCTAATCCTAAACCATACGCTGACACTAACACGTACCCTAACACGGACGCTCACCCTAAAACATTGTCGTACACTAAACTGAACCCTAATCCGTCCCCGTCCCTGTCCCCGTCCCCTAACCCTAACCCTAACCCAAACCCTAACCCTAACCCTTACCCAAAGCGTTACCTTAATCGGTCCCCTAATCCTAACCCGTATGCTAACACTAACCCATCCCCTAACACGTACTCTCACCCTAAACGGTTGTCGTACCCTAACCTATACCCTAAACCGTCCCCGTCCCCGTCCCCTATCCCTAACCCTAACCCTAACCCTGAAGCTTACCCGAAGCCTTACCCTAACCCGTCCCCTAATTCTAACCCGTACGGTAACACTAACACATACCCTAACACGTACGCTCACCCTAAACGGTTGTCGTAACCTAACCTGTACCCTAAACCGTGTCCATCCCCAAAAACCTAACCCTAACCCTAACCCTAACCTTAACCCTAACCCGAAGCCTTACCCTAACCCTTCCCCTAATCCTAAACCGTACGCTAACACTAACACATACCCTAACACTTACGGTCACCCTGAACCATTGTCGTACCCTAAACTGTACCCTAAACCGTCCCCGTCCCTTAACCCTAACCCTAACCCTAACCCGAACCCTAACCCTAATCCTTACCCGAAGCCTTACCATAACCCGTCCCCTAATCCTAACCTGTACGCTAACACTAAACCGTAACCTATCACGTACGCTCACACTAAACCGTTGTCGTACACTAACCTGTACCCTAAACCGTCCCTGGCCCCTAACCCTAAATCTAACACTAACCCGTCCCCTAATCCTAAGCCGTGCGCTAACAATAACCCATAACGCAACATGTACGCTCAACCTAAACCGTTGTCGTACCCTAAACTGTCCCCATCCCCTAACCCTAACCCTAACCCTAAACCTAACCCTTACCCGAAGCCTTACCCTAACCCGTCCACTAATCCTAACCCGTATGCTAACACTAACCCGTACCCTAACACGTACGCTCACCCTAAAACGTTGTTGTACCCAAACTTTTGCCCTAAACCGTCCCCGTCCCCGTCCCCTAACCCGAACGCTAACCCTTACCCAAAGCCTTACCCTAACACGTCCCCTAATCCTAACCCGTACGCTAACACTAAACCGTACCTTAACACGCACGCTCACTCTAAACCGTTGTCGTACCCGAACCTGTACCCTAAACCGTCCCCGTCCCCTAACCCTAACCCTAACCCTAACCCTTACCCGAAGCCTTACCGTAACCTGTCCCCTAATCCTAACCCATTGCTAACACTAAGCCGTACCCTAACACGTATGCTCACCCTAAACCATTGTCGTACCCTAACCTGTACCCTAAACCATCCCCGTGCCCTAACCCTAACCCTATCCCTAACCCTAACCCTAACCCTAACCCTTACTCGAAGCCTTCCCATAACCCGTCCCCTAATGCTAACCCGTACGTTAACACTAACCCTTAACCTAACACGTACGCTCACCCTAAACGGTTGTCGTACCCTAACCTGTACCCTAAACCGTCCCTGTCCCCTAACCCTAACAGTAAACCTAACCCTAACACTAACCCTTACCCGAAGCCTTTCCCTAACCCGTCCCCTAATCCTAACCCGTATGCTAACACTAACTTGTACCCTAAAACGTACGCTCACCCTAAACCGTTGTTGTACCCTAACCTGTACCCTAAACCGTCCCCGTCCCCTAACCATAACCCTAACCCTAAACTTATCCCTAACCCTTACCCGACGCCTTACCTAATCCTAACCTGTTCGCTAACACTAACCCGTACCCTAATATGTACGCTCACCCTAAACAGTTGTCGTACACTAAACTGTACCCTAAACCGTCCCCGTCCCCTAACCCTAACCCTAAACCTAACCCTAACCCTAAACCTTACCCGAAGCCTTACCCTAACGCATCCCCTACTCCTAACCCATACGCTAACACTAACCCATACACTAACACATACGCTCACCCTAAACCCTTGTTGTACCCTAACCTGTACCCTAAACTGTCCCCATCCCGCTCCCCTAACCCTAACCCTAGCCCTAACCGTAACCCTTACCCGAAGCCTTACCCTAACCCGTCCCCTAATCCTAAATCGTACACTAACCCTAACCCGTACTCTAACATGTACGCTCACCCTAAAGCGTTGTCGTACCCTAACCTGTACCCTAAACCGTATCCGTCCCCTAACCCTAACCCTAACCCTAACCCTTACCCGAAGCCTTACCCTATCCCGTCCCCTAATACTAACCCGTACGCTAACACTAACCCGTACCCTAACACGTACGCTCACCCTAAACGGTTGTCGTACCCTAACCTGTACCCTAAACCCTCCCCATCCCCTAAACCTAACCCTAAACCTAACCCTAACCCTAACCCTTACGCGAAGCCTTACCCTAACCCATCACATAAACCGAACCCGTACGCTAACACTAAACCATACCCTACCACGTACGCTCACCCTAAACCCTTGTTGTACCCTAACCTGTACCCTAAACCCTCCACATCCCCTAACCCTAACCCTAAACCTAACCCTAACCCTAACCCTTACCCGAAGCTTACCCTAACCCGTACCCTAATCCTAACCCGTTCGCTAACACTAACCCATACCCTACCACGTACGCTCACCCTAAACCGTTTTTGTACCCTAACCTGTACCCTAAACTGTTCCCGTGCCCTAACCCTAACCCTAACCCTAACCCTAACCCAAACCCTAACACTTACCCGAAGCCTTACCCTAACCCGTCCCCGAATCCTAACACGTACGCTAACACTAACCTCTGCCCTAACTCGTACGCTCAACCTAAACCATTGTTGTACCCTAACCTGTACCCTAAACCGTCCCCTAACCCTAACCCTAACACTAAACCTTACCCGAACCCTTACCCTAACCCGTCCTCTAATCCTAACATGTACGCTAACAGTAAACTGTGCCCTAACATGTACGCTCACCCTAAACCGTTGTCCTACCCTAACCTGTACCCTAAACCATCCCAATCCCCGTCCCCTAACCCTAACCCTTACCCTTACCCGAAGCCTTACCTTAACCCATCCCCTAATCCTAATCCGTACACTAACACTAACCCGAAACCTAACACGTACGCTCACCCTAAACCGTTGTCGTACCCTAACATGTACCCTAAACTGTCCCCATCCCCTAGCCCTAACCCTAACCCTAACCCTTACACTTACCCGAAACCTTACCCTAACTCGTCCCCTAATCCTAAGCCGTAGGCTAAAACTAACCCTTACCCTAACACGTACGCTCACACTAAACTGTGGTCGTACCCTAACCTGTACCGTAAACCGCCCCATCCCCTAACCCTAACCCTAAACCTAACCCTAATCCTAACCCTAACCCGAAGCCTTACCCTAACCCGTCCCATAATCATAACCCGAACGCTAACACTAACCCGTGCCCTAACACGTAGGCTCACCATAGATCATTGTCGTACCCTAACCTGTACCCTAAACCATCCCCATCCCCGTCCCCGTCCCCTAACCTTACCCTAACACTTACCCGAAGCCTTACCTTAACCTGTCCCCTAATCCTAACCCTTACGCTAACACTAACCCTTGTCCTAACATGTACACTCAACCTAAAGCATTGTCTTACCCTAACCTGTACCCTAAACCGTCCCAGTAACCTAACCCTAACACTAACACTAACCCTAAACCGAACCCTTACCCGAAGCCTTCCCCTAACCCGTCCCCTAATCCTAAACCGTACGCTAACCCTAACCCGTACCCTAACACGTACGCTCACCCTAAGCCGCTGTCGTACCCTAAACTGCACCCTAAACCGTCCCCGTCCACGTCCCCTAACCCTAACCCTAACCCGTCCCCTAATCCTAACCCGTACGCTAACTCTAAGCCATACCCTAACTTGTATGCTCACCCTAAACCGTTCTCGTACACTAACCTGTAACCTAAACCGTCCCCGTCCCCTAACCCTAAACCTAACCCTTACCTGACGCCTTACCTTCACCCGTCCTCTAATCCTAACCCGTACGCTAACTCTAAGCCGTACCCTAACACGTACGCTCACCCTAAACCGTTGACATATACTAACCTGTACACTAAACCGTCCCTGTCCCCTAACCCTAAACCTAACCCTAACCCTAACCATTACCCAAAGCCTTACCCTAACCCGTCCCTTAATCCTAACTCATACGCTAACACTAACCCGTACCCTAACACGTACGCTCACCCTAAACCGTTGTCGTACCCTAACCTGTACCCTAAACCGTCCCCGACTAATAAGCCTAACCCTAACCCTAACCCAACCCTAACCCTAGCTTTTACCCGAAGCCTTACCCTAACCGGTCCCCTAATCCGAACCCGTATGCTAACACTAACCCGTACCCTAACATGTACGCTCAACCTAAACTTTTGTCGTGCCCTAACCTGTACCCTAAACCGTCCCCATCCCCTAACCCTAACCCTAACCCTAACCCTAACCCTAACCCTTACCCGAAGCCTTACCCTAACCCGTCCCCTAATCCTAAACTGTACGCTGACACTAACACGTACCCTAACACGTACGATCACCCTAAGTCGTTGTCGTAACCTAACCTGTACCCTAAACCGTCCCCGTCCCCGTCCCCTAACCATAACGCTAAGCCTAACCCTACCTGTACCCTAAACCCTCCCCATCCCCTAAGCCTAACCCTAAACCTAACCCTAACCCTAACACTTACGCGAAGCCTTACCCTAACCCATCACATAAACCGAACCCGTACGCTAACACTAACCCATAACCTACCACGTACGCTCACCCTAAACCGTTGTCGTACCCTAACCTGTACCCTGAACCGTGTCCGTCCCCTAAACCTAACACTAAACCTAAACCTAACCCTAACCCTTACCCGAAGCCTTACCCTAACCCGTCCCCTAAACATAACCCGTACGCGAACACTAATACGTACCCTAACACGTACGGTCACCCTGAACCGTTGTCATACACTAAACTGTACCCTAAACCGTCCCCGTCCCTTAACCCTAACCCTAACCCTAACCCTAACCAAAACCCTAATCCTTACCCGAAGCCTTACCATAACCCGTCCCCTAATCCTAACCCATACATTAAAACTAAACCGTAACCTAACACGTACGCTCACCCTAAACCGTTGTCGTACACTAACCTGTACACTAAACTGTCCCTGTCCCCTAACCCTAACCCTAACCCTAACCCTAACCATTAAGCAAAGCCTTACCCTAACCCGTCCCCCAATCCTAACCCGTACGCTAACACTAACCCCTATCCTAACATGTACGCTCACCCTAAACCGTTCTCGTACCCTAACCTGTTCCCTAAACCATCCTCGTCCCCTAACCCTAACCCTAACCCTAACCCTAACCCTAGCTTTTACCCGAAGCCTTACACTAACCGGTCCCCTAACCCTAACCCGTACGCTAACACTAACCAGTACCCTAACATGTACGCTCACCCTTAACCATTGTCGTACCCTAACCTATACCCTAAACCGTCCCCGTCCCCTAACCTAACCCTAAACCTAACCCTTACGTGAAGCCTTACCCTAACCTGGCCCCTAATCCTAAACCGTACGCTGACACTAACACATACCCTAACACAGACGCTCACCCTAAAACATTGTCGTACACTAAACTGTACCCTAATCTGTCCCCATCCCCGTCCCCGTCCCTTAACCCTAACCCTAACCCAAACCCTAACCCTAACCCTTACCCAAAGCCTTACCCTAATCGGTCCCCTAATCCTAACCCGTATGCTAACACTAAACCGTACCCTAACACGTACTCTCACCCTAAACCATTGTCGTACCCTAACCTATACCCTAAACCGTCCCCGTCCCCGTCCCCTATCCCTAACCCTAAGCCTAACCCTGAAGCTTACCCGAAGCCTTACCCTAACCCTTCCCCTAATTCTAACCCGTATGGTAACACTAACCCATACCCTAACACGTACGCTCACCCTAAACGGTTGTCGTACCCTAACCTGTACCCTAAACCGTGTCCGTCCCCTAAACCTAACCCTAACCCTAACCCTAACCTTAACCCTTACCCGAAGCCTTACCTTAACCCGCCCCTAATCCTAACCCGTACGCTAACAGTAACACGTACCCTAACACATACGGTCAGCCTGAACCATTGTCGTACCCTAACCTGTACCCTAAACCGTCCCTGGACCCTACCCCTAACCCTAACACTAACCCGTACCCGAAGCCTAACACTAACCCGTCCCCTAATCCTAAGCCGTGCGCTAACAATAACCCATACCCCAACATGTATGCTCAACCTAAACCGTTGTCGTACCCTAAACTGTCCCCATCCCCTAACCCTAACCCTAACCCTAACCCTAACACTTACCCGAAGCCTTACCCTAACCCGTCCCCTAATCCTAACTCGTATGCTAACACTAACCCGTACCCTAACACGTACGCTCACCCTAAAACGTTGTTGTACCCTAACCTTTGCCCTAAACGTCCCCGTCCCTGTCCCCTAACCCTAACGCTAACCCTTACCCAAAGCCTTACCCTAACACGTCCCCTAATCCTAACCCGTACGCTAACACTAAACCGTACCCTAACACGTACGCTCACTCTAAACCGTTGTCGTACCCTAACCTGTACCCTAAACCATCCCCGTCCCCTAACCCTAACCCTTACCCGAAGCCTTACCATAACCTGTCCCCTAATCCTAACCCATATGCTAACACTAAGTCGTACCCTAACACGTATGCTCACCCTAAACAATTGTCGTACACTAAACTGTACCCTCAACCATCCCCGTGCCCTAACCCTAACCCTAACCCTAAACCTTACACGAAGCCTTACACTAACCCGTCCCCTAATCCTAAACCGTACGCTGATACTAACACGTAGCCTAACACGTACGCTCACCCTAAACCGTTTTCGTACACTAACCTGTACCCTAAACCGTGTCCGTCCCCTATACCTAACCCTAACCCTAACCCTAAACCTAACCCTTACCCGAAGCCTTACCCTTACCCGTCCCCTAATCGTAACCCGTACGCTAACAATAACACGTACCCTAAAACGTACGGTCACCCTGAACCATTGTCGTACCCTAAACTGTACCCTAAACCGTACCCGTCCCTTAACCCTAACCCTAACCCTAACCCTAACCCTAACCCTAATCCTTTCCTGAAGCCTTAACATAACCCGTCTCCTAAACCTAACCCGTACACTAACATTAAATTGTAACCTAACACGTACGCTCACACTAAACCGTTGTCGTACCCTAACCTGTACACTAAACCGTCCCTGTCCCCTAACCCTAACCGTAACCCTAACCCTATCACTAACCCTTACCCGAAGCCTAACACTAACCCGTCCCCTAATCCTAAGCCGTGCGCTAACAGTAACCCATACCCCAACATGTACGCTCAACCTAAACCGTTGTCGTACCCTAACCTGTCCCCATCCCCTAACCCTAACCCTAACCCTAACCCCAACCCTAACCCTTACCCGAAGCCTTACCCTAACCCGTCCCCTAATCCTAACCCGTACGCTAACACTAACCCGTACCCTAACACGTACGCTCACCCTAAAACTTTGTCGTACCCTAACCTGTACCCTAAACCGTCCCCGTCCCCTAACCCTAACCCTAACCCTTACCCAAAGCCTTACCCTAACCCGTCCCCTAATGCTAACCCGTACGCTAACACTAACCCGTACCCTAACACGTACGCTCACCCTAAACCGTAGTTGTACCCTTACCTGTACCCTAAATCATCCCCGTCCCCTAACCCTAAACCTAACCCTTACCCGAAGCCTTAACCTAACCCGTCCCCTAATCCTAACCCGTACGCTAACACTAAACAGTACCCTAACACGTACACTCACCCTAAACCGTGGACGTACCCTAACCTGTACCTTAAACCGTCCCCATCCCCTAACCCTAACCCGAACCCTAACACTAACCCTTACCCGAAAACTTAACCTAACCTGTCCCCTACTCCTAACCCGTACGCTAACACTAACCCGTACCCTAACACATACGCTCACCCTAAAGCGTTGTCGTACCCTAACCTGTACCCTAAACCGTCCCCGTCCCCGTCCCCTAACCCTAACCCTAACCGTAACACTTACCCGAAGCCTTACCCTAACACGTCCCCTAATCCTAACCCGTATGCTAACACTAACCCGTACCCTAACACGTACGCTCACCCTAAACCATTGTCCTACACTAACCTGTACCCTAAACCGTCCCCGTCCCCGTCCCCTAAACCTAACCCTAACCCTAACCCTAACCATTCCCCGAAGCCTTACCCTAACCGTCCCCTAATCCTAAACCGTACGCTCACACTAACCCGTGCCCTAACACGTACGCTCACCCTGAACTGTTGTCGTACCCTAACCTGTACCCTAAACCGTCCCCGTCCCCTAAACCTAACCCTAACCTCACCCTAATCCTATCCCTTACCCAAAGCCTTACCCTAACACGTCCCCTAATCCTAACCCGTACACTAACACTAACCCGTGCCCTAAAACATACGCTCAACCTAAACCGTTGTCGTACCCTAACCTGTACCCTAAACCGTCCCCGTGCCCTAACCCTAACCCTAACCCTAACCCTAACCCTAAACCTTACCCGAAGCCTTACACTAAACCGTCCCCTAATCCTAAACTGTACGCTGACACTAACACGTAGCCTAACACGTACGCTCACCCTAAACCGTTGTCATACTCTAACCTGTACCCTAAACCGTGTCCGTCACCTAAACCTAACCCTAACCCAAACCCTAAATCTAACCCTTACCCGAAGCCTTACCCTAACCCGTCCCCTAATCCTAACCCGTACGCTAACAATAACACATACCCTAAAACGTACGGTCACCCTGAACCATTGTCGTACCCTAAACTGTACCCTAAACCTTCCCCGTCCCTTAACCCTAACCCTAACCCTAACCCTAATCCTTTCCCGAAGCCTTAACATAACCCGTCCCCTAATCCTAACCCGTACGCAAATATTAAATCGTAACCTAACACGTACGCTCACACTAAACCGTTGTCGTACCCTAACCTGTACCCTAAACCGTCCCCGTCCCCATCCCCTAACCCTAACCCTAACCCTTACCCGCAGCCTTATCCTAACCCGTACCCTAATCATAACCTGTAGGCTAACACTAACCCGTACCCTAAAATGCACACTCACCCTAAACCGTTTTCGTACACTAAACTGTACCCTAAACCGTCCCCGTCCACTAAACCTAACCCTAACCCTAACCCTTACCCGAAGCCTTACCCTAACACTTCCCCTAATCCTAACCCGTACGCTAACACTAACCCGTACCCTAACACGTATGCTCAACCTAAACGGTTGTTATACCCTAACCTGTACCCTAAACCGTCCCCGTCCCCTAAACCTAACCCTAACCCTAACCCAAACCCTTACCCAAAGCCTTACCCTAAACGGTCCCCTAATCCTAACCCGTACGCTAACACTAACAAGTACCCAAACACGTACGCTCACCATAAACCGTTGTCGTACCCTAACCTGTACCCTAAACCGTCCCTGTAGCCTAACCCTAACCCTAACCCTAACCCTAACCCTTACCCGAAGCCTTACCCTAACCCGTCCCATAATCCTACTCCGTATGCTAACACTAACCCGTACCCTAACATGTACGCTCACCCTAAACCGTTGTCGTACCATAACCTGTACCCTAAACCGTCCCCGTTCCCGTCCCCTAAACTTAACCCTAAACCTCACCCTTACCCGTAGCCTTACCCTAACCCGTCCCCTATTCCTAACCTATACGCTAACTCTAACCCGTACCCTAACATGTACGCTCACCCTAAAGAGTTGTCGTACACTAACCTCTACCCTAAACCGTCCCCGTCCCCGTCCCCTAACCCTAACCCTAACCCTAACCCTTACCCGAAGCCTTACCCTAACAAGTCCCCAATCCTAACCCGTACGCTAACACTAACACATACCCTAACACGTATGCTCACCCTAAACCGTTGTCGTACCCTAACCTATACCCTAAACAGTCCCCGTACCGTAACCCTAACCCTAACCCTAACCCTTACCTGAAGCCTTACCCTAACCCGTCCCCTAATCCTAACCCGTACGCTAACACTAAACCTTACCCTAACACGTACGCACACTCTAAACTGTTGTCATATCCTATCCTGAACCCTAAACCTTCCCCGTGCCCGTCCCCTAACCCTAACCCTAACCCTTACCCGAAGCCTTACCCTAACTTGTCCCTTAATCCTTACCCGTACGCTAACACTAACCCTTACCCTAACACCTACGTACACCCTAAACTGTTGTCAAATCCTATCCTGTACCCTAAACCTTCCCCGTTCCTGTCCCCTAACCCTAACCCTAACCCTTACCCGAAGCCTTACCCTAACCTGTCCCCTAATCCTAACCCGTACGCTAACACTAACCCGTACCCTAACACATACGCTCACCCTAAAGCGTTGTCGTACCCTAACCTGTACCCTAAACCGTCCCCGTCCTCTAACCCTAACACTAACTCTAATACTAACCCTTACCCGAAGCCTTCCGTTAACCCGCCCCCTAATCCTAACCCGTACGCTAACTCTAACCCATACCCTAACACGTACGCTCACCCTAAACAGTTGTCATACCCTAAACTGTACCCTAAACCGTCCCCATCCCCAAACCCTAACCCTAACCCTTACCCGAAGCCTTACACTAACCTGTCCCCTAATCCTAACCCGTACGCTAACACTAACCCGTACCCTAACACATAGGCTCACTCTAAACCGTTCTCGTACACTAACCTGTACCCTAAACCGTTCCCATCCTCTAACCCTAACCCTAACCCTTACCCGGAGCCTTACCCTAACCCGTCCCCTAATCCTAAACCGTACGCTAACACTAACCCGTACCCTAACACGTACGCTCAGCCTAAACCATTGTCGTACCCTAACCTGTACCCTAAACCGTCCCCTAACCCTAACCGTAACCCTAAACCTTACCCGAAGCCTTACCCTAACCCGTCCTCTAATCCTAACCTGTACGCTAACAGTAAACTGTGACCTAACATGTACCCTCACCCTAAACCGTTGTCCTACCCTAACCTGTACTCTAAACCGTCCCCGTCCCCTAACCCTAACCCAAACCCTAACCCTAAACTTAACCCTTACTCGAAGCCTTACCCTAACCCGTCCACTAATCCTAACCCGTACGCTTACACTAACAATTATCCTAACACGTACGCTCATCCTAAACCTTTGTCGTACCCTAAACTGTACCCTAAACCGTCCCGTCCCCGTCCCCGTCCGCTAACCCTAACCCTAACCCTAACCCTTACCCGAAGCCTTACCCTAACCCGTCCCCTAATCCTAACCGGTACGCTAACACTAACACGTATTCTAACAGGTATGCTCATCGTAAACCGTTGTCGTACCCTAACCTGTAACCTAAACCGTCCCCGTCCCCTAAGCCTAACTCTAACCCTAACCGTAACCTTTACCCGAAGCCTTACCCTTTCAGGTCCACTAATCCTAACCCGTACGCTAACACTCACCCTTGCCCTAACACGTACACTCACCCTAAACCGTTGTCGTACCCTAACCTGTACCCTAAACCGTCCCTGTACCCTAACCCTAACCATAACCCTAACCCTAACACTTACCCGAAGCCTTACCCTAACCCGTCCCATAATCCTAACCCGTACGCTAACACTAACCCGTGCCCTAACACGTACACTCTCCGTAAACCATTGTCATACTCTAACCTATTCCCTAAACCATACCCGTCCCCTAACCCTTACCCTAACCCTAACCCTAACCCTATCCATTACCCGAAGCCTTACCCTAACCAGTCCCCTAAGTCTAACCCGTACGCTAACACTAACAAGTGCCCTAACATGTACGCTCACCCTAAAGCGTGGTCGTACCCTAACCTGTACCCTAAACCGTCCCCGTCCCCGTCCCCTAACCCTAACCCAAACCCTAACTCTTACCCGAAGCCTTACCGTAAACCATCCCATAATCCTAACCGATACGCTAAAACTAACCCATGCCCTAACACGTACGCTCACCCTAAACCATTGTCGTACCCTAACCTGTACGCTAAACCGTCCCCGTCCCGTAGCCCTAACCCTAACCCTTACCCGAAGCCTTACCCTAACCCATCCCCTCATCCTAACGCGTACGCTAACTCTAACATGTACCCTAACACGTACGCTCACCCTAAACCGTTGTCATACACTATTCTGTACCCTAAACTGTCCCCGTCCCCTAACCCTAACCCTAACCCTAAGCCTAACACTTGCCCGAAGCCTTACCCTAACCACTTCCATAATCCTAACCCGTACGCTAACACTAAATCGTACCCTAACACGTACGCTCACCCTAAACCTTTTGCGTACCCTAACCTATACCCTAAACCGTCCCCGTAACCTAACCCTAACTCTAACCCTAACCCTTACCCGAAGCCTTACCCTAACCCGTCCCCTAATCCTAACCCATACGCTAAAACTAACCCTTACCCTAACCGGTACGCGCACCCTAAACTGTTCTCATATCCTAACCTATACCCTAAACCTTCCCCGTCCCCGTCCACGTCCCCTAAACCTATCCCTAAGCCTAACCCTAACCCTTACCCGAAGCCTTACACTAACCCGTCCCCTAATCCTAACTCGTACGCTAACACTAACCCGTACCCTAACACGTACGCTCACCCTAAACCGTTGTCGTACCCTAACCTGTACCATAAACCGTCCCCGTCCCCTAACCCTAAATCTAACTCTAACCCTAACACTTACCCGAAGCCTTACCCTAACCCGTCCCCTAATCCTAACTCGTACACTAACACTAAAATGTGCCCTGACACGTACGCTCAACCTAAAGAGTTGTCGTACCCTAACCTGTACACTAAACCGTCCCCGTCCCCTAACCCTAACCCTAACCCTAACCCTAAGACTTACCCGAAGCCTTACCCTAACCTGTACCCAAATCCTAACCCGTACGCTAACACTAACCCATAACCTAACACGTATGCTCACCCAAAAACGTTGTCGTACACTAACCTGTACCCTAAACAGTCACCTAACCCTAACCCTAGCCCTAACCCTAAACCTTACCCGAAGCCTTACCCTAACCCGTCCCCTATTCCTAACCCGTACGCGAACACTAACACGTACCCTAACACGTACGCTCACTCTGAACCGTTGTTGTACACTAAACTGGACCCTAAGCCGTCCCCGTCCCTTAACCCGAACCCTAACCCTAACCCTAACCCTAACCCTTACTCGAAGCCTTCCCATAACCCGTAACCTAATGCTAACCCGTACGTTAACACTAACCCGTAAATTAACACGTACGCTCAGCCTAAACCGTTGTTGTATCCTAACCTGTACCCTAAACATTCCCCGTCACCTAACCCTAACTGTAAACCTAACCCTAACACTAACCCTTACCCGAAGCCTTTCCCTAACCCGTCCCCTAATCCTAACCCGTACGCTAACACTAACTTGTACCCTAAAACGTATGCTCACCCTAAACAGTTGTTGTACCCTAACCTGTACCCTAAACCGTCCCCGTCCCCTAACCATAACCCTAACCCTAAACTTATCCCTAACCCTTACCCGACGCCTTACCCTAATCCTAACCTGTACGCTAACATTAACCCGTACCCTAACACTAACCCGTACCCTAACATGTACACTCACCCTAAACAGTTGTCGTACACTAAACTGTACCCTAAACCGTCCCCGTCCCCTAACCCTAACCCTAACCCTAACCCTAACCCTAAACCTTACCCGAAGCCTTACCCTAACACATCCCATACTCCTAACCCATACGCTAACACTAACCCATACACTAACACATACGCTCACCCTAAACCCTTGTTGTACCCTAACCTGTACCCTAAACTGTCCCCGTCCCCGTCCCCTAACCCTAACCCTAGCCCTAACCGTAACCCTTACCCGAAGCCTTACACTAACCCGGCCCCTAATCCTAAATCGTACGCTAACACTAACCCGTACCCTAACATGTACGCTCACCCTAAAGCGTTGTCGTACCCTAACCTGTACCCTAAACCGTGTCCGTCCCCTAACCCTAACCCTAACGCTAACCCTTACCCGAAGCCTTACCCTATCCCGTCCCGTAATCCTAACCCGTACGCTAACACAAACCCGTACCCTAACACGTACGCTCACCCTAAACGGTTGTCGTACACTAACCTGTACGCTAAACCCTCCCCATCCCCTAACCCTAACCCTAAACCTAACCCTTACCCTAACCCTTACGCGAAGCCTTACCGTAACCTATCACATAAACCGAACCCGTACGCTAACACTAACCAATACCCTAACACGTACGCTCACCCTAAACCGTTGTTGTACCCTAACCTGTACCCTAAACCCTCCACATCCCCTAACCCTAACCCTAAACCTAACCCTAACCCTAACCCTTACCCGAAGCTTACCCTAACCCGTACCCTAATCCTAAACCGTTCGCTAACACTAACCCATACCCTACCACGTACGCTCACCTTAAACCGTTTTTGTACCCTAACCTGTACCCTAAACTGTTCCCGTGCCCTAACCCTAACCCTAACCCTAACCCTTACCCTAAGCTTACCGTAACCCGTACCCTAATCCTAACCCGTTCGCTAACACTAACCCGTACCCTAACACGTACGCTCACCCTAAACCATTGTCGTACCCTAACCTGTACCCTGAACCGTGTCCGTCCCCTAAACCTAACACTAAACCTAAACCTAACCCTAACCCTTACCCGAAGCCTTACCCTAACCCGTCCCCTAAACATAACCCGTACGCGAACACTAACACGTACCCTAACACGTACGGTCACCCTGAACCGTTGTCGTACACTAAACTGGACCCTAAACCGTCCCCGTCCCTTAACCCTAACCCTTACCCTAACCCTAACCAAAACCCTAATCCTTACCCGAAGCCTTACCATAACCCGTCCCCTAATCCTAACCCATATATTAACACTAAACCGTAACCTAACACGTACGCTCACCCTAAACCGTTGTCGTACACTAACCTGTACCCTAAACCGTCCCTGTCCCCTACCCCTAACCATAACCCTAACCCTAACACTAACCCTTACCTGAAGCCTTACCCTAACCCGTGCCCTAATCCTAACCCGTACGCTAACACTAACCCGTACACTAACACGTACGCTCACCCTAAACCGTTGTCGTACCCTTACTTGTAACCTAAACCGTCCCCAGTCCCCTAAACCTAACCCTAACCCTAACCCTAACACTTACCCAAAGCCTTACCCTAACACGTCAACTAAACCTAAATCGTACGCTAACACTAACCCATGCCCTAACACGTACGCTCACCCTAAACCGTTGTCGTACACTAACCTGTACCCTAAACTGTCCCTGTCCCCTAACCCTAACCCTAACCATTACGCAAAGCCTTACCCTAACCCGTCCCCCAATCCTAACCCGTACGCTAACACTAACCCGTACCATAACATGTACGCTCACCCTAAACCGTTCTCGTACCCTAACCTGTTCCCTAAACCGTCCTCGTCCCCTAACCCTAACCCTAACCCTAACCCTAACCTTAACCCTAGCTTTTACCCGAAGCCTTACACTAACCGGTCCCCTAACCCTAACCCGTACGCTAACACTAACCAGTACCCTAACATGTATGCTCACCCTTAACCATTGTCGTACCCTAACCTGTAACCTAAACCGTCCCCGTCCCCTAACATAACCCTAACCGTAACCCTTACGCGAAGCCTTACCCTAACCTGTCCCCTAATCCTAAACCGTACGCTGACACTAACACGTACCCTAACACGGACGCTCACCCTAAAACATTGTCGTACACTAAACTGTACCCTAATCCGTCCCCGTCCCTGTCCCCTAACCCTAACCCTAACCCTAACCCAAACCCTAACCCTAACCCTTACCCGAAGCCTTACCCTAATCGGTCCCCTAATCCTAACCCGTATGCTAACACTAACCCGTCCCCTAACACGTAATGTCACCCTAAACCGTTGTCGTACCCTAACCTATACCCTAAACTGTCCCCGTACCCGTCCCCTATCCCTAACCCTAAGCCTAACCCTGAAGCTTACCCGAAGCCTTACCCTAACCCGTCCCCTAATTCTAACCCGTACGGTAACACTAACCCGTACCCTAACACGTACGCTCACCCTAAACGGTTGTCGTACACTAACCTGTACCCTAAATCGTGTCCATCCCCTAAACCTAACCCTAACCCTAACCCTAACCTTAACCCTTGCCCGAAGCCTTACCCTAACCCGTCCCCTAATCCTAACCCGTACACTAACACTAACATGTACCCTAACACTTACGGTCACCCTGAACCATTGTCGTACCCTAAACTGTACCCTAAACCGTCCCCGTCCCCGTCCCCTAACCCTAACCCTAACCCTAACCCTAACCCTTACCCGAAGCCTTACCCTAATCCGTCCCCTAATCCTAAACTGTACGCTGACACTAACACGTACCCTAACACGTACGATCACCCTAAACCGTTGTCGTAACCTAACCTGTACCCTAAACCGTCCCCGTCCCCGTCCCCTAACCATAACGCTAAGCCTAACCCTGCAGCTTACCCGAAGCCTTACCCTAACCCGTCCCCAATCCTAACCCGTACTGTAACACTAACCCGTACCCTAACACGTACACTCACCCTAAACCGTTGTCGTACACTAAACTGTACCCTAAACCGTGTCCGTCCCCTAAAACTAACACTAAACCTAAACCTAACCCTAACCCTTACCCGAAGCCTTACCCTAACCCGTCCCCTAAACATAACCCGTATGCGAACACTAAAACGTACCCTAACACGTACGGTCACACTGAACCGTTGTCGTACACTAAACTGTACCCTAAACCGTCCCCGTCCCTTAACCCTAAACCTAGCCCTAACCCTAACCAAAACCCTAATCCTTACCCGAAGCCTTACCATAACCCGTCCCCTAATCCTAACCCATACATTAACACTAAACCGTAACCTAACACGTACGCTCACCCTAAACCGTTGTCGTACACTAACCTGTACCCTAAACCGTCCCTGTCCCCTACACCTAACCATAACCCTAACCCTAACACTAACCCTTACCCGAAGCCTTACCCTAACCCGTCCCCTAATCCTAACCCGTACGCTAACACTAACCCGTACACTAACACGTACGCTCACCCTAAACCGTTATCGTACCCTTACTTGTAA
The DNA here is from genome assembly GCF_059928025.1 of Delphinapterus leucas. NCBI lineage: Eukaryota > Metazoa > Chordata > Mammalia > Artiodactyla > Monodontidae > Delphinapterus > Delphinapterus leucas. Next base: position 9,235,218 of record NW_028322232.1, on the reverse strand, counting down.
CCTAAATCGTCCCCGTCCCCTAACCCTAACCCTAACCCTAACCCTAACACTTACCCAAAGCCTTACCCTAACACATCAACTAAACCTAAATCGTACGCTAACACTAACCCATGCCCTAACACGTACGCTCACCCTAAACCGTTGTCGTACACTAACCTGTACACTAAACTGTCCCTGTCCCCTAACCCTAACCCTAAGCCTAAGCCTAACCATTACGCAAAGCCTTACCCTAACCCGTCCCCCAATCCTAACCCGTACGCTAACACTAACCCGTACCCTAACATGTACGCTCACCCTAAACCTTTCTCATACCCTAACCTGTTCCCTAAACCGTCCTCGTCCCCTAACCCTAACCCTAACCCTAACCCTAAACCTAACCCTAGATTTTACCCGAAGCCTTACACTAACCGGTCCCCTAACCCTAACCCGTACGCTAACACTAACCAGTACCCTAACATGTACGCTCACCATTAACAATTGTCGTACCCTAACCTGTACCCTAAACCGTCCCCGCCCCTAACCTAACCCTAACCCTAACCCTTACGCGAAGCCTTACCCTAACCTGTCCCCTAATCCTAAACCATACGCTGACACTAACACGTACCCTAACACGGACGCTCACCCTAAAACATTGTCGTACACTAAACTGAACCCTAATCCGTCCCCGTCCCTGTCCCTGTCCCCTAACCCTAACCCTAACCCAAACCCTAACCCTAACCCTTACCCAAAGCGTTACCTTAATCGGTCCCCTAATCCTAACCCGTATGCTAACACTAACCCATCCCCTAACACGTACTCTCACCCTAAACGGTTGTCGTACCCTAACCTATACCCTAAACCGTCCCCGTCCCCGTCCCCTATCCCTAACCCTAACCCTAACCCTGAAGCTTACCCGAAGCCTTACCCTAACCCGTCCCCTAATTCTAACCCGTACGGTAACACTAACACATACCCTAACACGTACGCTCACCCTAAACGGTTGTCGTAACCTAACCTGTACCCTAAACCGTGTCCATCCCCAAAAACCTAACCCTAACCCTAACCCTAACCTTAACCCTAACCCGAAGCCTTACCCTAACCCTTCCCCTAATCCTAAACCGTACGCTAACACTAACACATACCCTAACACTTACGGTCACCCTGAACCATTGTCGTACCCTAAACTGTACCCTAAACTGTCCCCGTCCCTTAACCCTAACCCTAACCCTAACCCGAACCCTAACCCTAATCCTTACCCGAAGCCTTACCATAACCCGTCCCCTAATCCTAACCTGTACGCTAACACTAAACCGTAACCTATCACGTACGCTCACACTAAACCGTTGTCGTACACTAACCTGTACCCTAAACCGTCCCTGGCCCCTAACCCTAAATCTAACACTAACCCGTCCCCTAATCCTAAGCCGTGCGCTAACAATAACCCATAACGCAACATGTACGCTCAACCTAAACCGTTGTCGTACCCTAAACTGTCCCCATCCCCTAACCCTAACCCTAACCCTAAACCTAACCCTTACCCGAAGCCTTACCCTAACCCGTCCACTAATCCTAACCCGTATGCTAACACTAACCCGTACCCTAACACGTACGCTCACCCTAAAACGTTGTTGTACCCAAACTTTTGCCCTAAACCGTCCCCGTCCCCGTCCCCTAACCCGAACGCTAACCCTTACCCAAAGCCTTACCCTAACACGTCCCCTAATCCTAACCCGTACGCTAACACTAAACCGTACCTTAACACGCACGCTCACTCTAAACCGTTGTCGTACCCGAACCTGTACCCTAAACCGTCCCCGTCCCCTAACCCTAACCCTAACCCTAACCCTTACCCGAAGCCTTACCGTAACCTGTCCCCTAATCCTAACCCATTGCTAACACTAAGCCGTACCCTAACACGTATGCTCACCCTAAACCATTGTCGTACCCTAACCTGTACCCTAAACCATCCCCGTGCCCTAACCCTAACCCTATCCCTAACCCTAACCCTAACCCTAACCCTTACTCGAAGCCTTCCCATAACCCGTCCCCTAATGCTAACCCGTACGTTAACACTAACCCTTAACCTAACACGTACGCTCACCCTAAACGGTTGTCGTACCCTAACCTGTACCCTAAACCGTCCCTGTCCCCTAACCCTAACAGTAAACCTAACCCTAACACTAACCCTTACCCGAAGCCTTTCCCTAACCCGTCCCCTAATCCTAACCCGTATGCTAACACTAACTTGTACCCTAAAACGTACGCTCACCCTAAACCGTTGTTGTACCCTAACCTGTACCCTAAACCGTCCCCGTCCCCTAACCATAACCCTAACCCTAAACTTATCCCTAACCCTTACCCGACGCCTTACCTAATCCTAACCTGTTCGCTAACACTAACCCGTACCCTAATATGTACGCTCACCCTAAACAGTTGTCGTACACTAAACTGTACCCTAAACCGTCCCCGTCCCCTAACCCTAACCCTAAACCTAACCCTAACCCTAAACCTTACCCGAAGCCTTACCCTAACGCATCCCCTACTCCTAACCCATACGCTAACACTAACCCATACACTAACACATACGCTCACCCTAAACCCTTGTTGTACCCTAACCTGTACCCTAAACTGTCCCCATCCCGCTCCCCTAACCCTAACCCTAGCCCTAACCGTAACCCTTACCCGAAGCCTTACCCTAACCCGTCCCCTAATCCTAAATCGTACACTAACCCTAACCCGTACTCTAACATGTACGCTCACCCTAAAGCGTTGTCGTACCCTAACCTGTACCCTAAACCGTATCCGTCCCCTAACCCTAACCCTAACCCTAACCCTTACCCGAAGCCTTACCCTATCCCGTCCCCTAATACTAACCCGTACGCTAACACTAACCCGTACCCTAACACGTACGCTCACCCTAAACGGTTGTCGTACCCTAACCTGTACCCTAAACCCTCCCCATCCCCTAACCCTAACCCTAAACCTAACCCTAACCCTAACCCTTACGCGAAGCCTTACCCTAACCCATCACATAAACCGAACCCGTACGCTAACACTAAACCATACCCTACCACGTACGCTCACCCTAAACCCTTGTTGTACCCTAACCTGTACCCTAAACCCTCCACATCCCCTAACCCTAACCCTTACCCGAAGCTTACCCTAACCCGTACCCTAATCCTAACCCGTTCGCTAACACTAACCCATACCCTACCACGTACGCTCACCCTAAACCGTTTTTGTACCCTAACCTGTACCCTAAACTGTTCCCGTGCCCTAACCCTAACCCTCACCCTAACCCTAACCCAAACCCTAACACTTACCCGAAGCCTTACCCTAACCCGTCCCCGAATCCTAACACGTACGCTAACACTAACCTCTGCCCTAACTCGTACGCTCAACCTAAACCATTGTTGTACCCTAACCTGTACCCTAAACCGTCCCCTAACCCTAACCCTAACACTAAACCTTACCCGAACCCTTACCCTAACCCGTCCTCTAATCCTAACATGTACGCTAACAGTAAACTGTGCCCTAACATGTACGCTCACCCTAAACCGTTGTCCTACCCTAACCTGTACCCTAAACCATCCCAATCCCCGTCCCCTAACCCTAACCCTTACCCTTACCCGAAGCCTTACCTTAACCCATCCCCTAATCCTAATCCGTACACTAACACTAACCCGAAACCTAACACGTACGCTCACCCTAAACCGTTGTCGTACCCTAACATGTACCCTAAACTGTCCCCATCCCCTAGCCCTAACCCTAACCCTAACCCTTACACTTACCCGAAACCTTACCCTAACTCGTCCCCTAATCCTAAGCCGTAGGCTAAAACTAACCCTTACCCTAACACGTACGCTCACACTAAACTGTGGTCGTACCCTAACCTGTACCGTAAACCGCCCCATCCCCTAACCCTAACCCTAAACCTAACCCTAATCCTAACCCTAACCCGAAGCCTTACCCTAACCCGTCCCATAATCATAACCCGAACGCTAACACTAACCCGTGCCCTAACACGTAGGCTCACCATAGATCATTGTCGTACCCTAACCTGTACCCTAAACCATCCCCATCCCCGTCCCCGTCCCCTAACCTTACCCTAACACTTACCCGAAGCCTTACCTTAACCTGTCCCCTAATCCTAACCCTTACGCTAACACTAACCCTTGTCCTAACATGTACACTCAACCTAAAGCATTGTCTTACCCTAACCTGTACCCTAAACCGTCCCAGTAACCTAACCCTAACACTAACACTAACCCTAAACCGAACCCTTACCCGAAGCCTTCCCCTAACCCGTCCCCTAATCCTAAACCGTACGCTAACCCTAACCCGTACCCTAACACGTACGCTCACCCTAAGCCGCTGTCGTACCCTAAACTGCACCCTAAACCGTCCCCGTCCACGTCCCCTAACCCTAACCCTAACCCGTCCCCTAATCCTAACCCGTACGCTAACTCTAAGCCATACCCTAACTTGTATGCTCACCCTAAACCGTTCTCGTACACTAACCTGTAACCTAAACCGTCCCCGTCCCCTAACCCTAAACCTAACCCTTACCTGACGCCTTACCTTCACCCGTCCTCTAATCCTAACCCGTACGCTAACTCTAAGCCGTACCCTAACACGTACGCTCACCCTAAACCGTTGACATATACTAACCTGTACACTAAACCGTCCCTGTCCCCTAACCCTAAACCTAACCCTAACCCTAACCATTACCCAAAGCCTTACCCTAACCCGTCCCTTAATCCTAACTCATACGCTAACACTAACCCGTACCCTAACACGTACGCTCACCCTAAACCGTTGTCGTACCCTAACCTGTACCCTAAACCGTCCCCGACTAATAAGCCTAACCCTAACCCTAACCCAACCCTAACCCTAGCTTTTACCCGAAGCCTTACCCTAACCGGTCCCCTAATCCGAACCCGTATGCTAACACTAACCCGTACCCTAACATGTACGCTCAACCTAAACTTTTGTCGTGCCCTAACCTGTACCCTAAACCGTCCCCATCCCCTAACCCTAACCCTAACCCTAACCCTAACCCTAACCCTTACCCGAAGCCTTACCCTAACCCGTCCCCTAATCCTAAACTGTACGCTGACACTAACACGTACCCTAACACGTACGATCACCCTAAGTCGTTGTCGTAACCTAACCTGTACCCTAAACCGTCCCCGTCCCCGTCCCCTAACCATAACGCTAAGCCTAACCCTACCTGTACCCTAAACCCTCCCCATCCCCTAAGCCTAACCCTAACCCTAACCCTAACACTTACGCGAAGCCTTACCCTAACCCATCACATAAACCGAACCCGTACGCTAACACTAACCCATAACCTACCACGTACGCTCACCCTAAACCGTTGTCGTACCCTAACCTGTACCCTGAACCGTGTCCGTCCCCTAAACCTAACACTAAACCTAAACCTAACCCTAACCCTTACCCGAAGCCTTACCCTAACCCGTCCCCTAAACATAACCCGTACGCGAACACTAATACGTACCCTAACACGTACGGTCACCCTGAACCGTTGTCATACACTAAACTGTACCCTAAACCGTCCCCGTCCCTTAACCCTAACCCTAACCCTAACCCTAACCAAAACCCTAATCCTTACCCGAAGCCTTACCATAACCCGTCCCCTAATCCTAACCCATACATTAAAACTAAACTGTAACCTAACACGTACGCTCACCCTAAACCGTTGTCGTACACTAACCTGTACACTAAACTGTCCCTGTCCCCTAACCCTAACCCTAACCCTAACCCTAACCATTAAGCAAAGCCTTACCCTAACCCGTCCCCCAATCCTAACCCGTACGCTAACACTAACCCCTATCCTAACATGTACGCTCACCCTAAACCGTTCTCGTACCCTAACCTGTTCCCTAAACCATCCTCGTCCCCTAACCCTAACCCTAACCCTAACCCTAACCCTAGCTTTTACCCGAAGCCTTACACTAACCGGTCCCCTAACCCTAACCCGTACGCTAACACTAACCAGTACCCTAACATGTACGCTCACCCTTAACCATTGTCGTACCCTAACCTATACCCTAAACCGTCCCCGTCCCCTAACCTAACCCTAAACCTAACCCTTACGTGAAGCCTTACCCTAACCTGGCCCCTAATCCTAAACCGTACGCTGACACTAACACATACCCTAACACAGACGCTCACCCTAAAACATTGTCGTACACTAAACTGTACCCTAATCTGTCCCCATCCCCGTCCCCGTCCCTTAACCCTAACCCTAACCCAAACCCTAACCCTAACCCTTACCCAAAGCCTTACCCTAATCGGTCCCCTAATCCTAACCCGTATGCTAACACTAAACCGTACCCTAACACGTACTCTCACCCTAAACCATTGTCGTACCCTAACCTATACCCTAAACCGTCCCCGTCCCCGTCCCCTATCCCTAACCCTAAGCCTAACCCTGAAGCTTACCCGAAGCCTTACCCTAACCCTTCCCCTAATTCTAACCCGTATGGTAACACTAACCCATACCCTAACACGTACGCTCACCCTAAACGGTTGTCGTACCCTAACCTGTACCCTAAACCGTGTCCGTCCCCTAAACCTAACCCTAACCCTAACCCTAACCTTAACCCTTACCCGAAGCCTTACCTTAACCCGCCCCTAATCCTAACCCGTACGCTAACAGTAACACGTACCCTAACACATACGGTCAGCCTGAACCATTGTCGTACCCTAACCTGTACCCTAAACCGTCCCTGGACCCTACCCCTAACCCTAACACTAACCCGTACCCGAAGCCTAACACTAACCCGTCCCCTAATCCTAAGCCGTGCGCTAACAATAACCCATACCCCAACATGTATGCTCAACCTAAACCGTTGTCGTACCCTAAACTGTCCCCATCCCCTAACCCTAACCCTAACCCTAACCCTAACACTTACCCGAAGCCTTACCCTAACCCGTCCCCTAATCCTAACTCGTATGCTAACACTAACCCGTACCCTAACACGTACGCTCACCCTAAAACGTTGTTGTACCCTAACCTTTGCCCTAAACGTCCCCGTCCCTGTCCCCTAACCCTAACGCTAACCCTTACCCAAAGCCTTACCCTAACACGTCCCCTAATCCTAACCCGTACGCTAACACTAAACCGTACCCTAACACGTACGCTCACTCTAAACCGTTGTCGTACCCTAACCTGTACCCTAAACCATCCCCGTCCCCTAACCCTAACCCTTACCCGAAGCCTTACCATAACCTGTCCCCTAATCCTAACCCATATGCTAACACTAAGTCGTACCCTAACACGTATGCTCACCCTAAACAATTGTCGTACACTAAACTGTACCCTCAACCATCCCCGTGCCCTAACCCTAACCCTAACCCTAAACCTTACACGAAGCCTTACACTAACCCGTCCCCTAATCCTAAACCGTACGCTGATACTAACACGTAGCCTAACACGTACGCTCACCCTAAACCGTTTTCGTACACTAACCTGTACCCTAAACCGTGTCCGTCCCCTATACCTAACCCTAACCCTAACCCTAAACCTAACCCTTACCCGAAGCCTTACCCTTACCCGTCCCCTAATCGTAACCCGTACGCTAACAATAACACGTACCCTAAAACGTACGGTCACCCTGAACCATTGTCGTACCCTAAACTGTACCCTAAACCGTACCCGTCCCTTAACCCTAACCCTAACCCTAACCCTAACCCTAACCCTAATCCTTTCCTGAAGCCTTAACATAACCCGTCTCCTAAACCTAACCCGTACACTAACATTAAATTGTAACCTAACACGTACGCTCACACTAAACCGTTGTCGTACCCTAACCTGTACACTAAACCGTCCCTGTCCCCTAACCCTAACCGTAACCCTAACCCTATCACTAACCCTTACCCGAAGCCTAACACTAACCCGTCCCCTAATCCTAAGCCGTGCGCTAACAGTAACCCATACCCCAACATGTACGCTCAACCTAAACCGTTGTCGTACCCTAACCTGTCCCCATCCCCTAACCCTAACCCTAACCCTAACCCCAACCCTAACCCTTACCCGAAGCCTTACCCTAACCCGTCCCCTAATCCTAACCCGTACGCTAACACTAACCCGTACCCTAACACGTACGCTCACCCTAAAACTTTGTCGTACCCTAACCTGTACCCTAAACCGTCCCCGTCCCCTAACCCTAACCCTAACCCTTACCCGAAGCCTTACCCTAACCCGTCCCCTAATGCTAACCCGTACGCTAACACTAACCCGTACCCTAACACGTACGCTCACCCTAAACCGTAGTTGTACCCTTACCTGTACCCTAAATCATCCCCGTCCCCTAACCCTAAACCTAACCCTTACCCGAAGCCTTAACCTAACCCGTCCCCTAATCCTAACCCGTACGCTAACACTAAACAGTACCCTAACACGTACACTCACCCTAAACCGTGGACGTACCCTAACCTGTACCTTAAACCGTCCCCATCCCCTAACCCTAACCCGAACCCTAACACTAACCCTTACCCGAAAACTTAACCTAACCTGTCCCCTACTCCTAACCCGTACGCTAACACTAACCCGTACCCTAACACATACGCTCACCCTAAAGCGTTGTCGTACCCTAACCTGTACCCTAAACCGTCCCCGTCCCCGTCCCCTAACCCTAACCCTAACCGTAACACTTACCCGAAGCCTTACCCTAACACGTCCCCTAATCCTAACCCGTATGCTAACACTAACCCGTACCCTAACACGTACGCTCACCCTAAACCATTGTCCTACACTAACCTGTACCCTAAACCGTCCCCGTCCCCGTCCCCTAAACCTAACCCTAACCCTAACCCTAACCATTCCCCGAAGCCTTACCCTAACCGTCCCCTAATCCTAAACCGTACGCTCACACTAACCCGTGCCCTAACACGTACGCTCACCCTGAACTGTTGTCGTACCCTAACCTGTACCCTAAACCGTCCCCGTCCCCTAAACCTAACCCTAACCTCACCCTAATCCTATCCCTTACCCAAAGCCTTACCCTAACACGTCCCCTAATCCTAACCCGTACACTAACACTAACCCGTGCCCTAAAACATACGCTCAACCTAAACCGTTGTCGTACCCTAACCTGTACCCTAAACCGTCCCCGTGCCCTAACCCTAACCCTAACCCTAAACCTTACCCGAAGCCTTACACTAAACCGTCCCCTAATCCTAAACTGTACGCTGACACTAACACGTAGCCTAACACGTACGCTCACCCTAAACCGTTGTCATACTCTAACCTGTACCCTAAACCGTGTCCGTCACCTAAACCTAACCCTAACCCAAACCCTAAATCTAACCCTTACCCGAAGCCTTACCCTAACCCGTCCCCTAATCCTAACCCGTACGCTAACAATAACACATACCCTAAAACGTACGGTCACCCTGAACCATTGTCGTACCCTAAACTGTACCCTAAACCTTCCCCGTCCCTTAACCCTAACCCTAACCCTAACCCTAATCCTTTCCCGAAGCCTTAACATAACCCGTCCCCTAATCCTAACCCGTACGCAAATATTAAATCGTAACCTAACACGTACGCTCACACTAAACCGTTGTCGTACCCTAACCTGTACCCTAAACCGTCCCCGTCCCCATCCCCTAACCCTAACCCTAACCCTTACCCGCAGCCTTATCCTAACCCGTACCCTAATCATAACCTGTAGGCTAACACTAACCCGTACCCTAAAATGCACACTCACCCTAAACCGTTTTCGTACACTAAACTGTACCCTAAACCGTCCCCGTCCACTAAACCTAACCCTAACCCTAACCCTTACCCGAAGCCTTACCCTAACACTTCCCCTAATCCTAACCCGTACGCTAACACTAACCCGTACCCTAACACGTATGCTCAACCTAAACGGTTGTTATACCCTAACCTGTACCCTAAACCGTCCCCGTCCCCTAAACCTAACCCTAACCCTAACCCAAACCCTTACCCAAAGCCTTACCCTAAACGGTCCCCTAATCCTAACCCGTACGCTAACACTAACAAGTACCCAAACACGTACGCTCACCATAAACCGTTGTCGTACCCTAACCTGTACCCTAAACCGTCCCTGTAGCCTAACCCTAACCCTAACCCTAACCCTAACCCTTACCCGAAGCCTTACCCTAACCCGTCCCATAATCCTACTCCGTATGCTAACACTAACCCGTACCCTAACATGTACGCTCACCCTAAACCGTTGTCGTACCATAACCTGTACCCTAAACCGTCCCCGTTCCCGTCCCCTAAACTTAACCCTAAACCTCACCCTTACCCGTAGCCTTACCCTAACCCGTCCCCTATTCCTAACCTATACGCTAACTCTAACCCGTACCCTAACATGTACGCTCACCCTAAAGAGTTGTCGTACACTAACCTCTACCCTAAACCGTCCCCGTCCCCGTCCCCTAACCCTAACCCTAACCCTAACCCTTACCCGAAGCCTTACCCTAACAAGTCCCCAATCCTAACCCGTACGCTAACACTAACACATACCCTAACACGTACGCTCACCCTAAACCGTTGTCGTACCCTAACCTATACCCTAAACAGTCCCCGTACCGTAACCCTAACCCTAACCCTAACCCTTACCTGAAGCCTTACCCTAACCCGTCCCCTAATCCTAACCCGTACGCTAACACTAAACCTTACCCTAACACGTACGCACACTCTAAACTGTTGTCATATCCTATCCTGAACCCTAAACCTTCCCCGTGCCCGTCCCCTAACCCTAACCCTAACCCTTACCCGAAGCCTTACCCTAACTTGTCCCTTAATCCTTACCCGTACGCTAACACTAACCCTTACCCTAACACCTACGTACACCCTAAACTGTTGTCAAATCCTATCCTGTACCCTAAACCTTCCCCGTTCCTGTCCCCTAACCCTAACCCTAACCCTTACCCGAAGCCTTACCCTAACCTGTCCCCTAATCCTAACCCGTACGCTAACACTAACCCGTACCCTAACACATACGCTCACCCTAAAGCGTTGTCGTACCCTAACCTGTACCCTAAACCGTCCCCGTCCTCTAACCCTAACACTAACTCTAATACTAACCCTTACCCGAAGCCTTCCGTTAACCCGCCCCCTAATCCTAACCCGTACGCTAACTCTAACCCATACCCTAACACGTACGCTCACCCTAAACAGTTGTCATACCCTAAACTGTACCCTAAACCGTCCCCATCCCCAAACCCTAACCCTAACCCTTACCCGAAGCCTTACACTAACCTGTCCCCTAATCCTAACCCGTACGCTAACACTAACCCGTACCCTAACACATAGGCTCACTCTAAACCGTTCTCGTACACTAACCTGTACCCTAAACCGTTCCCATCCCCTAACCCTAACCCTAACCCTTACCCGGAGCCTTACCCTAACCCGTCCCCTAATCCTAAACCGTACGCTAACACTAACCCGTACCCTAACACGTACGCTCAGCCTAAACCATTGTCGTACCCTAACCTGTACCCTAAACCGTCCCCTAACCCTAACCGTAACCCTAAACCTTACCCGAAGCCTTACCCTAACCCGTCCTCTAATCCTAACCTGTACGCTAACAGTAAACTGTGACCTAACATGTACCCTCACCCTAAACCGTTGTCCTACCCTAACCTGTACTCTAAACCGTCCCCGTCCCCTAACCCTAACCCAAACCCTAACCCTAAACTTAACCCTTACTCGAAGCCTTACCCTAACCCGTCCACTAATCCTAACCCGTACGCTTACACTAACAATTATCCTAACACGTACGCTCATCCTAAACCTTTGTCGTACCCTAAACTGTACCCTAAACCGTCCCGTCCCCGTCCCCGTCCGCTAACCCTAACCCTAACCCTAACCCTTACCCGAAGCCTTACCCTAACCCGTCCCCTAATCCTAACCGGTACGCTAACACTAACACGTATTCTAACAGGTATGCTCATCGTAAACCGTTGTCGTACCCTAACCTGTAACCTAAACCGTCCCCGTCCCCTAAGCCTAACTCTAACCCTAACCGTAACCTTTACCCGAAGCCTTACCCTTTCAGGTCCACTAATCCTAACCCGTACGCTAACACTCACCCTTGCCCTAACACGTACACTCACCCTAAACCGTTGTCGTACCCTAACCTGTACCCTAAACCGTCCCTGTACCCTAACCCTAACCATAACCCTAACCCTAACACTTACCCGAAGCCTTACCCTAACCCGTCCCATAATCCTAACCCGTACGCTAACACTAACCCGTGCCCTAACACGTACACTCTCCGTAAACCATTGTCATACTCTAACCTATTCCCTAAACCATACCCGTCCCCTAACCCTTACCCTAACCCTAACCCTAACCCTATCCATTACCCGAAGCCTTACCCTAACCAGTCCCCTAAGTCTAACCCGTACGCTAACACTAACAAGTGCCCTAACATGTACGCTCACCCTAAAGCGTGGTCGTACCCTAACCTGTACCCTAAACCGTCCCCGTCCCCGTCCCCTAACCCTAACCCAAACCCTAACTCTTACCCGAAGCCTTACCGTAAACCATCCCATAATCCTAACCGATACGCTAAAACTAACCCATGCCCTAACACGTACGCTCACCCTAAACCATTGTCGTACCCTAACCTGTACGCTAAACCGTCCCCGTCCCGTAGCCCTAACCCTAACCCTTACCCGAAGCCTTACCCTAACCCATCCCCTCATCCTAACGCGTACGCTAACTCTAACATGTACCCTAACACGTACGCTCACCCTAAACCGTTGTCATACACTATTCTGTACCCTAAACTGTCCCCGTCCCCTAACCCTAACCCTAACCCTAAGCCTAACACTTGCCCGAAGCCTTACCCTAACCACTTCCATAATCCTAACCCGTACGCTAACACTAAATCGTACCCTAACACGTACGCTCACCCTAAACCTTTTGCGTACCCTAACCTATACCCTAAACCGTCCCCGTAACCTAACCCTAACTCTAACCCTAACCCTTACCCGAAGCCTTACCCTAACCCGTCCCCTAATCCTAACCCATACGCTAAAACTAACCCTTACCCTAACCGGTACGCGCACCCTAAACTGTTCTCATATCCTAACCTATACCCTAAACCTTCCCCGTCCCCGTCCACGTCCCCTAAACCTATCCCTAAGCCTAACCCTAACCCTTACCCGAAGCCTTACACTAACCCGTCCCCTAATCCTAACTCGTACGCTAACACTAACCCGTACCCTAACACGTACGCTCACCCTAAACCGTTGTCGTACCCTAACCTGTACCATAAACCGTCCCCGTCCCCTAACCCTAAATCTAACTCTAACCCTAACACTTACCCGAAGCCTTACCCTAACCCGTCCCCTAATCCTAACTCGTACACTAACACTAAAATGTGCCCTGACACGTACGCTCAACCTAAAGAGTTGTCGTACCCTAACCTGTACACTAAACCGTCCCCGTCCCCTAACCCTAACCCTAACCCTAACCCTAAGACTTACCCGAAGCCTTACCCTAACCTGTACCCAAATCCTAACCCGTACGCTAACACTAACCCATAACCTAACACGTATGCTCACCCAAAAACGTTGTCGTACACTAACCTGTACCCTAAACAGTCACCTAACCCTAACCCTAGCCCTAACCCTAAACCTTACCCGAAGCCTTACCCTAACCCGTCCCCTATTCCTAACCCGTACGCGAACACTAACACGTACCCTAACACGTACGCTCACTCTGAACCGTTGTTGTACACTAAACTGGACCCTAAGCCGTCCCCGTCCCTTAACCCGAACCCTAACCCTAACCCTAACCCTAACCCTTACTCGAAGCCTTCCCATAACCCGTAACCTAATGCTAACCCGTACGTTAACACTAACCCGTAAATTAACACGTACGCTCAGCCTAAACCGTTGTTGTATCCTAACCTGTACCCTAAACATTCCCCGTCACCTAACCCTAACTGTAAACCTAACCCTAACACTAACCCTTACCCGAAGCCTTTCCCTAACCCGTCCCCTAATCCTAACCCGTACGCTAACACTAACTTGTACCCTAAAACGTATGCTCACCCTAAACAGTTGTTGTACCCTAACCTGTACCCTAAACCGTCCCCGTCCCCTAACCATAACCCTAACCCTAAACTTATCCCTAACCCTTACCCGACGCCTTACCCTAATCCTAACCTGTACGCTAACATTAACCCGTACCCTAACACTAACCCGTACCCTAACATGTACACTCACCCTAAACAGTTGTCGTACACTAAACTGTACCCTAAACCGTCCCCGTCCCCTAACCCTAACCCTAACCCTAACCCTAACCCTAAACCTTACCCGAAGCCTTACCCTAACACATCCCATACTCCTAACCCATACGCTAACACTAACCCATACACTAACACATACGCTCACCCTAAACCCTTGTTGTACCCTAACCTGTACCCTAAACTGTCCCCGTCCCCGTCCCCTAACCCTAACCCTAGCCCTAACCGTAACCCTTACCCGAAGCCTTACACTAACCCGGCCCCTAATCCTAAATCGTACGCTAACACTAACCCGTACCCTAACATGTACGCTCACCCTAAAGCGTTGTCGTACCCTAACCTGTACCCTAAACCGTGTCCGTCCCCTAACCCTAACCCTAACGCTAACCCTTACCCGAAGCCTTACCCTATCCCGTCCCGTAATCCTAACCCGTACGCTAACACAAACCCGTACCCTAACACGTACGCTCACCCTAAACGGTTGTCGTACACTAACCTGTACGCTAAACCCTCCCCATCCCCTAACCCTAACCCTAAACCTAACCCTTACCCTAACCCTTACGCGAAGCCTTACCGTAACCTATCACATAAACCGAACCCGTACGCTAACACTAACCAATACCCTAACACGTACGCTCACCCTAAACCGTTGTTGTACCCTAACCTGTACCCTAAACCCTCCACATCCCCTAACCCTAACCCTAAACCTAACCCTAACCCTAACCCTTACCCGAAGCTTACCCTAACCCGTACCCTAATCCTAAACCGTTCGCTAACACTAACCCATACCCTACCACGTACGCTCACCTTAAACCGTTTTTGTACCCTAACCTGTACCCTAAACTGTTCCCGTGCCCTAACCCTAACCCTAACCCTAACCCTTACCCTAAGCTTACCGTAACCCGTACCCTAATCCTAACCCGTTCGCTAACACTAACCCGTACCCTAACACGTACGCTCACCCTAAACCATTGTCGTACCCTAACCTGTACCCTGAACCGTGTCCGTCCCCTAAACCTAACACTAAACCTAAACCTAACCCTAACCCTTACCCGAAGCCTTACCCTAACCCGTCCCCTAAACATAACCCGTACGCGAACACTAACACGTACCCTAACACGTACGGTCACCCTGAACCGTTGTCGTACACTAAACTGGACCCTAAACCGTCCCCGTCCCTTAACCCTAACCCTTACCCTAACCCTAACCAAAACCCTAATCCTTACCCGAAGCCTTACCATAACCCGTCCCCTAATCCTAACCCATATATTAACACTAAACCGTAACCTAACACGTACGCTCACCCTAAACCGTTGTCGTACACTAACCTGTACCCTAAACCGTCCCTGTCCCCTACCCCTAACCATAACCCTAACCCTAACACTAACCCTTACCTGAAGCCTTACCCTAACCCGTGCCCTAATCCTAACCCGTACGCTAACACTAACCCGTACACTAACACGTACGCTCACCCTAAACCGTTGTCGTACCCTTACTTGTAACCTAAACCGTCCCCAGTCCCCTAAACCTAACCCTAACCCTAACCCTAACACTTACCCAAAGCCTTACCCTAACACGTCAACTAAACCTAAATCGTACGCTAACACTAACCCATGCCCTAACACGTACGCTCACCCTAAACCGTTGTCGTACACTAACCTGTACCCTAAACTGTCCCTGTCCCCTAACCCTAACCCTAACCATTACGCAAAGCCTTACCCTAACCCGTCCCCCAATCCTAACCCGTACGCTAACACTAACCCGTACCATAACATGTACGCTCACCCTAAACCGTTCTCGTACCCTAACCTGTTCCCTAAACCGTCCTCGTCCCCTAACCCTAACCCTAACCCTAACCCTAACCTTAACCCTAGCTTTTACCCGAAGCCTTACACTAACCGGTCCCCTAACCCTAACCCGTACGCTAACACTAACCAGTACCCTAACATGTATGCTCACCCTTAACCATTGTCGTACCCTAACCTGTAACCTAAACCGTCCCCGTCCCCTAACATAACCCTAACCGTAACCCTTACGCGAAGCCTTACCCTAACCTGTCCCCTAATCCTAAACCGTACGCTGACACTAACACGTACCCTAACACGGACGCTCACCCTAAAACATTGTCGTACACTAAACTGTACCCTAATCCGTCCCCGTCCCTGTCCCCTAACCCTAACCCTAACCCTAACCCAAACCCTAACCCTAACCCTTACCCGAAGCCTTACCCTAATCGGTCCCCTAATCCTAACCCGTATGCTAACACTAACCCGTCCCCTAACACGTAATGTCACCCTAAACCGTTGTCGTACCCTAACCTATACCCTAAACTGTCCCCGTACCCGTCCCCTATCCCTAACCCTAAGCCTAACCCTGAAGCTTACCCGAAGCCTTACCCTAACCCGTCCCCTAATTCTAACCCGTACGGTAACACTAACCCGTACCCTAACACGTACGCTCACCCTAAACGGTTGTCGTACACTAACCTGTACCCTAAATCGTGTCCATCCCCTAAACCTAACCCTAACCCTAACCCTAACCTTAACCCTTGCCCGAAGCCTTACCCTAACCCGTCCCCTAATCCTAACCCGTACACTAACACTAACATGTACCCTAACACTTACGGTCACCCTGAACCATTGTCGTACCCTAAACTGTACCCTAAACCGTCCCCGTCCCCGTCCCCTAACCCTAACCCTAACCCTAACCCTAACCCTTACCCGAAGCCTTACCCTAATCCGTCCCCTAATCCTAAACTGTACGCTGACACTAACACGTACCCTAACACGTACGATCACCCTAAACCGTTGTCGTAACCTAACCTGTACCCTAAACCGTCCCCGTCCCCGTCCCCTAACCATAACGCTAAGCCTAACCCTGCAGCTTACCCGAAGCCTTACCCTAACCCGTCCCCAATCCTAACCCGTACTGTAACACTAACCCGTACCCTAACACGTACACTCACCCTAAACCGTTGTCGTACACTAAACTGTACCCTAAACCGTGTCCGTCCCCTAAAACTAACACTAAACCTAAACCTAACCCTAACCCTTACCCGAAGCCTTACCCTAACCCGTCCCCTAAACATAACCCGTATGCGAACACTAAAACGTACCCTAACACGTACGGTCACACTGAACCGTTGTCGTACACTAAACTGTACCCTAAACCGTCCCCGTCCCTTAACCCTAAACCTAGCCCTAACCCTAACCAAAACCCTAATCCTTACCCGAAGCCTTACCATAACCCGTCCCCTAATCCTAACCCATACATTAACACTAAACCGTAACCTAACACGTACGCTCACCCTAAACCGTTGTCGTACACTAACCTGTACCCTAAACCGTCCCTGTCCCCTACACCTAACCATAACCCTAACCCTAACACTAACCCTTACCCGAAGCCTTACCCTAACCCGTCCCCTAATCCTAACCCGTACGCTAACACTAACCCGTACACTAACACGTACGCTCACCCTAAACCGTTATCGTACCCTTACTTGTAACCTAAATCGTCCCCGTCCCCTAACCCTAACCCTAACCCTAACCCTAACACTTACCCAAAGCCTTACCCTAACACATCAACTAAACCTAAATCGTACGCTAACACTAACCCATGCCCTAACACGTACGCTCACCCTAAACCGTTGTCGTACACTAACCTGTACACTAAACTGTCCCTGTCCCCTAACCCTAACCCTAAGCCTAAGCCTAACCATTACGCAAAGCCTTACCCTAACCCGTCCCCCAATCCTAACCCGTACGCTAACACTAACCCGTACCCTAACATGTACGCTCACCCTAAACCTTTCTCATACCCTAACCTGTTCCCTAAACCGTCCTCGTCCCCTAACCCTAACCCTAACCCTAACCCTAAACCTAACCCTAGATTTTACCCGAAGCCTTACACTAACCGGTCCCCTAACCCTAACCCGTACGCTAACACTAACCAGTACCCTAACATGTACGCTCACCATTAACAATTGTCGTACCCTAACCTGTACCCTAAACCGTCCCCGCCCCTAACCTAACCCTAACCCTAACCCTTACGCGAAGCCTTACCCTAACCTGTCCCCTAATCCTAAACCATACGCTGACACTAACACGTACCCTAACACGGACGCTCACCCTAAAACATTGTCGTACACTAAACTGAACCCTAATCCGTCCCCGTCCCTGTCCCTGTCCCCTAACCCTAACCCTAACCCAAACCCTAACCCTAACCCTTACCCAAAGCGTTACCTTAATCGGTCCCCTAATCCTAACCCGTATGCTAACACTAACCCATCCCCTAACACGTACTCTCACCCTAAACGGTTGTCGTACCCTAACCTATACCCTAAACCGTCCCCGTCCCCGTCCCCTATCCCTAACCCTAACCCTAACCCTGAAGCTTACCCGAAGCCTTACCCTAACCCGTCCCCTAATTCTAACCCGTACGGTAACACTAACACATACCCTAACACGTACGCTCACCCTAAACGGTTGTCGTAACCTAACCTGTACCCTAAACCGTGTCCATCCCCAAAAACCTAACCCTAACCCTAACCCTAACCTTAACCCTAACCCGAAGCCTTACCCTAACCCTTCCCCTAATCCTAAACCGTACGCTAACACTAACACATACCCTAACACTTACGGTCACCCTGAACCATTGTCGTACCCTAAACTGTACCCTAAACTGTCCCCGTCCCTTAACCCTAACCCTAACCCTAACCCGAACCCTAACCCTAATCCTTACCCGAAGCCTTACCATAACCCGTCCCCTAATCCTAACCTGTACGCTAACACTAAACCGTAACCTATCACGTACGCTCACACTAAACCGTTGTCGTACACTAACCTGTACCCTAAACCGTCCCTGGCCCCTAACCCTAAATCTAACACTAACCCGTCCCCTAATCCTAAGCCGTGCGCTAACAATAACCCATAACGCAACATGTACGCTCAACCTAAACCGTTGTCGTACCCTAAACTGTCCCCATCCCCTAACCCTAACCCTAACCCTAAACCTAACCCTTACCCGAAGCCTTACCCTAACCCGTCCACTAATCCTAACCCGTATGCTAACACTAACCCGTACCCTAACACGTACGCTCACCCTAAAACGTTGTTGTACCCAAACTTTTGCCCTAAACCGTCCCCGTCCCCGTCCCCTAACCCGAACGCTAACCCTTACCCAAAGCCTTACCCTAACACGTCCCCTAATCCTAACCCGTACGCTAACACTAAACCGTACCTTAACACGCACGCTCACTCTAAACCGTTGTCGTACCCGAACCTGTACCCTAAACCGTCCCCGTCCCCTAACCCTAACCCTAACCCTAACCCTTACCCGAAGCCTTACCGTAACCTGTCCCCTAATCCTAACCCATTGCTAACACTAAGCCGTACCCTAACACGTATGCTCACCCTAAACCATTGTCGTACCCTAACCTGTACCCTAAACCATCCCCGTGCCCTAACCCTAACCCTATCCCTAACCCTAACCCTAACCCTAACCCTTACTCGAAGCCTTCCCATAACCCGTCCCCTAATGCTAACCCGTACGTTAACACTAACCCTTAACCTAACACGTACGCTCACCCTAAACGGTTGTCGTACCCTAACCTGTACCCTAAACCGTCCCTGTCCCCTAACCCTAACAGTAAACCTAACCCTAACATTAACCCTTACCCGAAGCCTTTCCCTAACCCGTCCCCTAATCCTAACCCGTATGCTAACACTAACTTGTACCCTAAAACGTACGCTCACCCTAAACCGTTGTTGTACCCTAACCTGTACCCTAAACCGTCCCCGTCCCCTAACCATAACCCTAACCCTAAACTTATCCCTAACCCTTACCCGACGCCTTACCTAATCCTAACCTGTTCGCTAACACTAACCCGTACCCTAATATGTACGCTCACCCTAAACAGTTGTCGTACACTAAACTGTACCCTAAACCGTCCCCGTCCCCTAACCCTAACCCTAAACCTAACCCTAACCCTAAACCTTACCCGAAGCCTTACCCTAACGCATCCCCTACTCCTAACCCATACGCTAACACTAACCCATACACTAACACATACGCTCACCCTAAACCCTTGTTGTACCCTAACCTGTACCCTAAACTGTCCCCATCCCGCTCCCCTAACCCTAACCCTAGCCCTAACCGTAACCCTTACCCGAAGCCTTACCCTAACCCGTCCCCTAATCCTAAATCGTACACTAACCCTAACCCGTACTCTAACATGTACGCTCACCCTAAAGCGTTGTCGTACCCTAACCTGTACCCTAAACCGTATCCGTCCCCTAACCCTAACCCTAACCCTAACCCTTACCCGAAGCCTTACCCTATCCCGTCCCCTAATACTAACCCGTACGCTAACACTAACCCGTACCCTAACACGTACGCTCACCCTAAACGGTTGTCGTACCCTAACCTGTACCCTAAACCCTCCCCATCCCCTAACCCTAACCCTAAACCTAACCCTAACCCTAACCCTTACGCGAAGCCTTACCCTAACCCATCACATAAACCGAACCCGTACGCTAACACTAAACCATACCCTACCACGTACGCTCACCCTAAACCCTTGTTGTACCCTAACCTGTACCCTAAACCCTCCACATCCCCTAACCCTAACCCTAAACCTAACCCTAACCCTAACCCTTACCCGAAGCTTACCCTAACCCGTACCCTAATCCTAACCCGTTCGCTAACACTAACCCATACCCTACCACGTACGCTCACCCTAAACCGTTTTTGTACCCTAACCTGTACCCTAAACTGTTCCCGTGCCCTAACCCTAACCCTCACCCTAACCCTAACCCAAACCCTAACACTTACCCGAAGCCTTACCCTAACCCGTCCCCGAATCCTAACACGTACGCTAACACTAACCTCTGCCCTAACTCGTACGCTCAACCTAAACCATTGTTGTACCCTAACCTGTACCCTAAACCGTCCCCTAACCCTAACCCTAACACTAAACCTTACCCGAACCCTTACCCTAACCCGTCCTCTAATCCTAACATGTACGCTAACAGTAAACTGTGCCCTAACATGTACGCTCACCCTAAACCGTTGTCCTACCCTAACCTGTACCCTAAACCATCCCAATCCCCGTCCCCTAACCCTAACCCTTACCCTTACCCGAAGCCTTACCTTAACCCATCCCCTAATCCTAATCCGTACACTAACACTAACCCGAAACCTAACACGTACGCTCACCCTAAACCGTTGTCGTACCCTAACATGTACCCTAAACTGTCCCCATCCCCTAGCCCTAACCCTAACCCTAACCCTTACACTTACCCGAAACCTTACCCTAACTCGTCCCCTAATCCTAAGCCGTAGGCTAAAACTAACCCTTACCCTAACACGTACGCTCACACTAAACTGTGGTCGTACCCTAACCTGTACCGTAAACCGCCCCATCCCCTAACCCTAACCCTAAACCTAACCCTAATCCTAACCCTAACCCGAAGCCTTACCCTAACCCGTCCCATAATCATAACCCGAACGCTAACACTAACCCGTGCCCTAACACGTAGGCTCACCATAGATCATTGTCGTACCCTAACCTGTACCCTAAACCATCCCCATCCCCGTCCCCGTCCCCTAACCTTACCCTAACACTTACCCGAAGCCTTACCTTAACCTGTCCCCTAATCCTAACCCTTACGCTAACACTAACCCTTGTCCTAACATGTACACTCAACCTAAAGCATTGTCTTACCCTAACCTGTACCCTAAACCGTCCCAGTAACCTAACCCTAACACTAACACTAACCCTAAACCGAACCCTTACCCGAAGCCTTCCCCTAACCCGTCCCCTAATCCTAAACCGTACGCTAACCCTAACCCGTACCCTAACACGTACGCTCACCCTAAGCCGCTGTCGTACCCTAAACTGCACCCTAAACCGTCCCCGTCCACGTCCCCTAACCCTAACCCTAACCCGTCCCCTAATCCTAACCCGTACGCTAACTCTAAGCCATACCCTAACTTGTATGCTCACCCTAAACCGTTCTCGTACACTAACCTGTAACCTAAACCGTCCCCGTCCCCTAACCCTAAACCTAACCCTTACCTGACGCCTTACCTTCACCCGTCCTCTAATCCTAACCCGTACGCTAACTCTAAGCCGTACCCTAACACGTACGCTCACCCTAAACCGTTGACATATACTAACCTGTACACTAAACCGTCCCTGTCCCCTAACCCTAAACCTAACCCTAACCCTAACCATTACCCAAAGCCTTACCCTAACCCGTCCCTTAATCCTAACTCATACGCTAACACTAACCCGTACCCTAACACGTACGCTCACCCTAAACCGTTGTCGTACCCTAACCTGTACCCTAAACCGTCCCCGACTAATAAGCCTAACCCTAACCCTAACCCAACCCTAACCCTAGCTTTTACCCGAAGCCTTACCCTAACCGGTCCCCTAATCCGAACCCGTATGCTAACACTAACCCGTACCCTAACATGTACGCTCAACCTAAACTTTTGTCGTGCCCTAACCTGTACCCTAAACCGTCCCCATCCCCTAACCCTAACCCTAACCCTAACCCTAACCCTAACCCTTACCCGAAGCCTTACCCTAACCCGTCCCCTAATCCTAAACTGTACGCTGACACTAACACGTACCCTAACACGTACGATCACCCTAAGTCGTTGTCGTAACCTAACCTGTACCCTAAACCGTCCCCGTCCCCGTCCCCTAACCATAACGCTAAGCCTAACCCTACCTGTACCCTAAACCCTCCCCATCCCCTAAGCCTAACCCTAACCCTAACCCTAACACTTACGCGAAGCCTTACCCTAACCCATCACATAAACCGAACCCGTACGCTAACACTAACCCATAACCTACCACGTACGCTCACCCTAAACCGTTGTCGTACCCTAACCTGTACCCTGAACCGTGTCCGTCCCCTAAACCTAACACTAAACCTAAACCTAACCCTAACCCTTACCCGAAGCCTTACCCTAACCCGTCCCCTAAACATAACCCGTACGCGAACACTAATACGTACCCTAACACGTACGGTCACCCTGAACCGTTGTCATACACTAAACTGTACCCTAAACCGTCCCCGTCCCTTAACCCTAACCCTAACCCTAACCCTAACCAAAACCCTAATCCTTACCCGAAGCCTTACCATAACCCGTCCCCTAATCCTAACCCATACATTAAAACTAAACTGTAACCTAACACGTACGCTCACCCTAAACCGTTGTCGTACACTAACCTGTACACTAAACTGTCCCTGTCCCCTAACCCTAACCCTAACCCTAACCCTAACCATTAAGCAAAGCCTTACCCTAACCCGTCCCCCAATCCTAACCCGTACGCTAACACTAACCCCTATCCTAACATGTACGCTCACCCTAAACCGTTCTCGTACCCTAACCTGTTCCCTAAACCATCCTCGTCCCCTAACCCTAACCCTAACCCTAACCCTAACCCTAGCTTTTACCCGAAGCCTTACACTAACCGGTCCCCTAACCCTAACCCGTACGCTAACACTAACCAGTACCCTAACATGTACGCTCACCCTTAACCATTGTCGTACCCTAACCTATACCCTAAACCGTCCCCGTCCCCTAACCTAACCCTAAACCTAACCCTTACGTGAAGCCTTACCCTAACCTGGCCCCTAATCCTAAACCGTACGCTGACACTAACACATACCCTAACACAGACGCTCACCCTAAAACATTGTCGTACACTAAACTGTACCCTAATCTGTCCCCATCCCCGTCCCCGTCCCTTAACCCTAACCCTAACCCAAACCCTAACCCTAACCCTTACCCAAAGCCTTACCCTAATCGGTCCGCTAATCCTAACCCGTATGCTAACACTAAACCGTACCCTAACACGTACTCTCACCCTAAACCATTGTCGTACCCTAACCTATACCCTAAACCGTCCCCGTCCCCGTCCCCTATCCCTAACCCTAAGCCTAACCCTGAAGCTTACCCGAAGCCTTACCCTAACCCTTCCCCTAATTCTAACCCGTATGGTAACACTAACCCATACCCTAACACGTACGCTCACCCTAAACGGTTGTCGTACCCTAACCTGTACCCTAAACCGTGTCCGTCCCCTAAACCTAACCCTAACCCTAACCCTAACCTTAACCCTTACCCGAAGCCTTACCTTAACCCGCCCCTAATCCTAACCCGTACGCTAACAGTAACACGTACCCTAACACATACGGTCAGCCTGAACCATTGTCGTACCCTAACCTGTACCCTAAACCGTCCCTGGACCCTACCCCTAACCCTAACACTAACCCGTACCCGAAGCCTAACACTAACCCGTCCCCTAATCCTAAGCCGTGCGCTAACAATAACCCATACCCCAACATGTATGCTCAACCTAAACCGTTGTCGTACCCTAAACTGTCCCCATCCCCTAACCCTAACCCTAACCCTAACCCTAACACTTACCCGAAGCCTTACCCTAACCCGTCCCCTAATCCTAACTCGTATGCTAACACTAACCCGTACCCTAACACGTACGCTCACCCTAAAACGTTGTTGTACCCTAACCTTTGCCCTAAACGTCCCCGTCCCTGTCCCCTAACCCAAACGCTAACCCTTACCCAAAGCCTTACCCTAACACGTCCCCTAATCCTAACCCGTACGCTAACACTAAACCGTACCCTAACACGTACGCTCACTCTAAACCGTTGTCGTACCCTAACCTGTACCCTAAACCATCCCCGTCCCCTAACCCTAACCCTTACCCGAAGCCTTACCATAACCTGTCCCCTAATCCTAACCCATATGCTAACACTAAGTCGTACCCTAACACGTATGCTCACCCTAAACAATTGTCGTACACTAAACTGTACCCTCAACCATCCCCGTGCCCTAACCCTAACCCTAACCCTAAACCTTACACGAAGCCTTACACTAACCCGTCCCCTAATCCTAAACCGTACGCTGATACTAACACGTAGCCTAACACGTACGCTCACCCTAAACCGTTTTCGTACACTAACCTGTACCCTAAACCGTGTCCGTCCCCTATACCTAACCCTAACCCTAACCCTAAACCTAACCCTTACCCGAAGCCTTACCCTTACCCGTCCCCTAATCGTAACCCGTACGCTAACAATAACACGTACCCTAAAACGTACGGTCACCCTGAACCATTGTCGTACCCTAAACTGTACCCTAAACCGTACCCGTCCCTTAACCCTAACCCTAACCCTAACCCTAACCCTAACCCTAATCCTTTCCTGAAGCCTTAACATAACCCGTCTCCTAAACCTAACCCGTACACTAACATTAAATTGTAACCTAACACGTACGCTCACACTAAACCGTTGTCGTACCCTAACCTGTACACTAAACCGTCCCTGTCCCCTAACCCTAACCGTAACCCTAACCCTATCACTAACCCTTACCCGAAGCCTAACACTAACCCGTCCCCTAATCCTAAGCCGTGCGCTAACAGTAACCCATACCCCAACATGTACGCTCAACCTAAACCGTTGTCGTACCCTAACCTGTCCCCATCCCCTAACCCTAACCCTAACCCTAACCCCAACCCTAACCCTTACCCGAAGCCTTACCCTAACCCGTCCCCTAATCCTAACCCGTACGCTAACACTAACCCGTACCCTAACACGTACGCTCACCCTAAAACTTTGTCGTACCCTAACCTGTACCCTAAACCGTCCCCGTCCCCTAACCCTAACCCTAACCCTTACCCGAAGCCTTACCCTAACCCGTCCCCTAATGCTAACCCGTACGCTAACACTAACCCGTACCCTAACACGTACGCTCACCCTAAACCGTAGTTGTACCCTTACCTGTACCCTAAATCATCCCCGTCCCCTAACCCTAAACCTAACCCTTACCCGAAGCCTTAACCTAACCCGTCCCCTAATCCTAACCCGTACGCTAACACTAAACAGTACCCTAACACGTACACTCACCCTAAACCGTGGACGTACCCTAACCTGTACCTTAAACCGTCCCCATCCCCTAACCCTAACCCGAACCCTAACACTAACCCTTACCCGAAAACTTAACCTAACCTGTCCCCTACTCCTAACCCGTACGCTAACACTAACCCGTACCCTAACACATACGCTCACCCTAAAGCGTTGTCGTACCCTAACCTGTACCCTAAACCGTCCCCGTCCCCGTCCCCTAACCCTAACCCTAACCGTAACACTTACCCGAAGCCTTACCCTAACACGTCCCCTAATCCTAACCCGTATGCTAACACTAACCCGTACCCTAACACGTACGCTCACCCTAAACCATTGTCCTACACTAACCTGTACCCTAAACCGTCCCCGTCCCCGTCCCCTAAACCTAACCCTAACCCTAACCCTAACCATTCCCCGAAGCCTTACCCTAACCGTCCCCTAATCCTAAACCGTACGCTCACACTAACCCGTGCCCTAACACGTACGCTCACCCTGAACTGTTGTCGTACCCTAACCTGTACCCTAAACCGTCCCCGTCCCCTAAACCTAACCCTAACCTCACCCTAATCCTATCCCTTACCCAAAGCCTTACCCTAACACGTCCCCTAATCCTAACCCGTACACTAACACTAACCCGTGCCCTAAAACATACGCTCAACCTAAACCGTTGTCGTACCCTAACCTGTACCCTAAACCGTCCCCGTGCCCTAACCCTAACCCTAACCCTAAACCTTACCCGAAGCCTTACACTAAACCGTCCCCTAATCCTAAACTGTACGCTGACACTAACACGTAGCCTAACACGTACGCTCACCCTAAACCGTTGTCATACTCTAACCTGTACCCTAAACCGTGTCCGTCACCTAAACCTAACCCTAACCCAAACCCTAAATCTAACCCTTACCCGAAGCCTTACCCTAACCCGTCCCCTAATCCTAACCCGTACGCTAACAATAACACATACCCTAAAACGTACGGTCACCCTGAACCATTGTCGTACCCTAAACTGTACCCTAAACCTTCCCCGTCCCTTAACCCTAACCCTAACCCTAACCCTAATCCTTTCCCGAAGCCTTAACATAACCCGTCCCCTAATCCTAACCCGTACGCAAATATTAAATCGTAACCTAACACGTACGCTCACACTAAACCGTTGTCGTACCCTAACCTGTACCCTAAACCGTCCCCGTCCCCATCCCCTAACCCTAACCCTAACCCTTACCCGCAGCCTTATCCTAACCCGTACCCTAATCATAACCTGTAGGCTAACACTAACCCGTACCCTAAAATGCACACTCACCCTAAACCGTTTTCGTACACTAAACTGTACCCTAAACCGTCCCCGTCCACTAAACCTAACCCTAACCCTAACCCTTACCCGAAGCCTTACCCTAACACTTCCCCTAATCCTAACCCGTACGCTAACACTAACCCGTACCCTAACACGTATGCTCAACCTAAACGGTTGTTATACCCTAACCTGTACCCTAAACCGTCCCCGTCCCCTAAACCTAACCCTAACCCTAACCCAAACCCTTACCCAAAGCCTTACCCTAAACGGTCCCCTAATCCTAACCCGTACGCTAACACTAACAAGTACCCAAACACGTACGCTCACCATAAACCGTTGTCGTACCCTAACCTGTACCCTAAACTCTCCCCGTCCCCATCCCCTAAGCTTAACCCTAACCCAAACCCTTACCCAAAGCCTTACACTAACCCCTCCCCTAATCCTAACCCGTACGCTAACACTAAACCATACCCTAACACGTACACTCACCCTAAATCGTTGTTGTACGCTAACCTGAACCCTAAACCGTCCCCGTCCCCGTCCCCTAACCCTAAACCTAACTGTAAACTTAACCCTTACCCGAAGCCTTACCCTAACACGTCCCCTAATCATAACCCGTACGCTAACACTAACCCGTACCCTACCACGTACGCTCACCCGAAACCGTTGTCGTACCCTAACCTGTACCCTAAACCGTCCCTGTCCCCTAACCCTAACAGTAAACCTAACCCTAACACTAGCCCTTTCCCGAAGCCTTTCCCTAACCCGTCCCCTAATCCTAACCCGTACGCTAACACTAACTTGTACCCTAAAACGTACGCTCACCCTAAACCGTTGTTGTACCCTAACCTGTACCCTAAACCGTCCCCGTCCCCTAACCATAACCCTAACCCTAAACTTATCCCTAACCCTTACCCGACGCCTTACCCTAATCCTAACCTGTACGCTAACACTAACCCGTACCCTAATATGTACGCTCACCCTAAACAGTTGTCGTACACTAAACTGTACCCTAAACCGTCCCCGTCCCCTAACCCTAACCCTAACCCTAACCCTAACCCTAAACCTTACCCGAAGCCTTACCCTAACGCATCCCCTACTCCTAACCCATACGCTAACACTAACCCATACACTAACACATATGCTCACCTTAAACCCTCGTTGTACCCTAACCTGTACCCTAAACTGTCCCCGTCCCGCTCCCCTAACCCTAACCCTAGCCCTAACCGTAACCCTTACCCGAAGCCTTACCCTAACCCGTCCCCTAATCCTAAATCGTACACTAACCCTAACCCGTACTCTAACATGTACGCTCACCCTAAAGCGTTGTCGTACCCTAACCTGTACCCTAAACCGTATCCGTCCCCTAACCCTAACCCTAACCCTAACCCTTACCCGAAGCCTTACCCTATCCCGTCCCCTAATACTAACCCGTACGCTAACACTAACCCGTACCCTAACACGTACGCTCACCCTAAACGGTTGTCGTACCCTAACCTGTACCCTAAACCCTCCCCATCCCCTAACCCTAACCCTAAACCTAACCCTAACCCTAACCCTTACGCGAAGCCTTACCCTAACCCATCACATAAACCGAACCCGTACGCTAACACTAAACCATACCCTACCACGTACGCTCACCCTAAACCCTTGTTGTACCCTAACCTGTACCCTAAACCCTCCACATCCCCTAACCCTAACCCTAAACCTAACCCTAACCCTAACCCTTACCCGAAGCTTACCCTAACCCGTACCCTAATCCTAACCCGTTCGCTAACACTAACCCATACCCTACCACGTACGCTCACCCTAAACCGTTTTTGTACCCTAACCTGTACCCTAAACTGTTCCCGTGCCCTAACCCTAACCCTAACCCTAACCCAAACCCTAACCCTTACCCGAAGCCTTACCCTAACCCGTCCCCGAATCCTAACCCGTACGCTAACACTAACCTCTGCCCTAACTCGTACGCTCAAACTAAACCATTGTCGTACCCTAACCTGTACCCTAAACCGTCCCCTAACCCTAACCCTAACACTAAACCTTACCCGAAGCCTTACCCTAACCCGTCCTCTAATCCTAACATGTACGCTAACAGTAAACTGTGCCCTAACATGTACGCTCACCCTAAACCGTTGTCCTACCCTAACCTGTACCCTAAACCATCCCAATCCCCGTCCCCTAACCCTAACCCTAACCCTAACCCTTACCCTTACCCGAAGCCTTACCTTAACCCATCCCCTAATCCTAATCCGTACACTAACACTAACCCGAAACCTAACACGTACGCTCACCCTAAACCGTTGTCGTACCCTAACATGTACCCTAAACTGTCCCCATCCCCTAGCCCTAACCCTAACCCTAACCCTTACACTTACCCGAAACCTTACCCTAACTCGTCCCCTAATCCTAAGCCATAGGCTAAAACTAACCCTTACCCTAACACGTACGCTCACACTAAACTGTGGTCGTACCCTAACCTGTACCGTAAACCGCCCCATCCCCTAACCCTAACCCTAAACCTAACCCTAATCCTAACCCTAACCGGAAGCCTTACCCTAACCCGTCCCATAATCATAACCCGTACGCTAACACTAACCCGTGCCCTAACACGTAGGCTCACCATAGATCATTGTCGTACCCTAACCTGTACCCTAAACCAT
Organism: Delphinapterus leucas; assembly: GCF_059928025.1. Taxonomy (NCBI): domain Eukaryota; kingdom Metazoa; phylum Chordata; class Mammalia; order Artiodactyla; family Monodontidae; genus Delphinapterus; species Delphinapterus leucas. Next base: position 9,205,073 of record NW_028322232.1, on the reverse strand, counting down.
CCCCATCCCCGTCCCCGTCCCCTAACCTTAACCCTAACACTTACCCGAAGCCTTACCTTAACCTGTCCCCTAATCCTAACCCTTACGCTAACACTAACCCTTGTCCTAACATGTACACTCACCCTAAACCGTTGTCTTACCCTAACCTGTACCCTAAACCGTCCCAGTAACCTAACCCTAACACTAACACTAACCCTAAACCGAACCCTTACCCGAAGCCTTCCCCTAACCCATCCCCTAATCCTAAACCGTACGCTAACCCTAACCCGTACCCTAACATGTACGCTCACCCTAAACCGCTGTCGTACCCTAAACTGCACCCTAAACCATCCCCGTCCACGTCCCCTAACCCTAACCCTAACCCGTCCCCTAATCCTAACCCGTACGCTAACTCTAAGCCATACCCTAACATGTACGCTCACCCTAAACCGTTCTCGTACACTAACCTGTAACCTAAACCGTCCCCGTCCCCTAACCCTAAACCTAACCCTTACCTGAAGCCTTACCTTAACCCGTCCTCTAATCCTAACCCGTACGCTAACTCTAAGCCGTACCCTAACACGTACGCTCACCCTAAACCGTTGACATATACTAACCTGTACACTAAACCGTCCCTGTCCCCTAACCCTAAACCTAACCCTAACCCTAACCATTACCCAAAGCCTTACCCTAACCCGCCCCTTAATCCGAACTCATACGCTAACACTAACCCATACCCTAACACATACGCTCACCCTAAACCGTTGTCGTACCCTAACCTGTACCCTAAACCATCCCCGTCTAATAAGCCTAACCCTAACCCTAACCCTAGCTTTTACCCGAAGCCTTACCCTAACCGGTCCCCTAATCCGAACCCGTATGCTAACACTAACCCATACCCTAACACGTACGCTCAACCTAAACATTTGTCGTGCCCTAACCTGTACCCTAAACCGTCCCCATCCCCTAACCCTAACCCTAACCCTAACGCTTACCCGAAGCCTTACCCTAACCCGTCCCCTAATCCTAAACTGTACGCTGACACTAACACGTACCCTAACACGTACGATCACCCTAAGTCGTTGTCGTAACCTAACCTGTACCCTAAACCGTCCCCGTCCCCGTCCCCTAACCATAACGCTAAGCCTAACCCTACCTGTACCCTAAACCCTCCCCATCCCCTAAGCCTAACCCTAAACCTAACCCTAACCCTAACACTTACGCGAAGCCTTACCCTAACCCATCACATAAACCGAACCCGTACGCTAACACTAACCCATACCCTAACACGTACGCTCACCCTAAACCGTTGTCGTACCCTTACCTGTACCCTAAACCGTCCCTGTCCCCTAACCCTAACAGTAAACCTAACCCTAACACTAACCCTTACCCGAAGCCTTTCCCTAACCCGTCCCCTAATCCTAACCCGTATGCTAACACTAACTTGTACCCTAAAACGTACGCTCACCCTAAACCATTGTTGTACCCTAACCTGTACCCTAAACCGTCCCCGTCCCCTAACCATAACCCTAACCCTAAACTTATCCCTAACCCTTACCCGACGCCTTACCTAATCCTAACCTGTTCGCTAACACTAACCCGTACCCTAATATGTACGCTCACCCTAAACAATTGTCGTACACTAAACTGTACCCTAAACCGTCCCCGTCCCCTAACCCTAACCCTAAACCTAACCCTAACCCTAAACCTTACCCGAAGCCTTACCCTAACGCATCCCCTACTCCTAACCCATACGCTAACACTAACCCATACACTAACACATACGCTCACCCTAAACCCTCGTTGTACCCTAACCTGTACCCTAAACTGTCCCCGTCCCGCTCCCCTAACCCTAACCCTAGCCCTAACCGTAACCCTTACCCGAAGCCTTACCCTAACCCGTCCCATAATCCTAAATCGTACACTAACCCTAACCCGTACTCTAACATGTACGCTCACCCTAAAGCGTTGTCGTACCCTAACCTGTACCCTAAACCGTATCCGTCCCCTAACCCTAACCCTAACCCTTACCCGAAGCCTTACCCTAACCCGTCCCCTAATCCTAACCCGTACGCTAACACTAACACGTACCCTAACACTTACGGTCACCCTGAACCATTGTCGTACCCTAAACTGTACCCTAAACCGTCCCCGTCCCTTAACCCTAACCCTAACCCTAACCCTAACCCTAACACTAACCCTAATCCTTACCCGAAGCCTTACCATAACCCGTCCCCTTATCCTAACCCGTACGCTAACACTAAACCGTAACCTAACACGTACGCTCACACTAAACCGTTGTTGTACCCTAACCTGTACCCTAAACCGTCCCTGGCCCCTAACCCTAACCCTAACACTAACCCGTACCCGAAGCCTAACACTAACCCGTCCCCTAATCCTAAGCCGTGCGCTAACAATAACCCATACCCCAACATGTATGCTCAACCTAAACCGTTGTCGTACCCTAAACTGTCCCCATCCCCTAACCCTAACCCTAACCCTAACCCTAACACTTACCCGAAGCCTTACCCTAACCCGTCCCCTAATCCTAACTCGTATGCTAACACTAACCCGTACCCTAACACGTACGCTCACCCTAAAACGTTGTTGTACCCTAACCTTTGCCCTAAACGTCCCCGTCCCTGTCCCCTAACCCTAACGCTAACCCTTACCCAAAGCCTTACCCTAACACGTCCCCTAATCCTAACCCGTACGCTAACACTAAACCGTACCCTAACACGTACGCTCACTCTAAACCGTTGTCGTACCCTAACCTGTACCCTAAACCATCCCCGTCCCCTAACCCTAACCCTTACCCGAAGCCTTACCATAACCTGTCCCCTAATCCTAACCCATATGCTAACACTAAGTCGTACCCTAACACGTATGCTCACCCTAAACAATTGTCGTACACTAAACTGTACCCTCAACCATCCCCGTGCCCTAACCCTAACCCTAACCCTAAACCTTACACGAAGCCTTACACTAACCCGTCCCCTAATCCTAAACCGTACGCTGATACTAACACGTAGCCTAACACGTACGCTCACCCTAAACCGTTTTCGTACACTAACCTGTACCCTAAACCGTGTCCGTCCCCTATACCTAACCCTAACCCTAACCCTAAACCTAACCCTTACCCGAAGCCTTACCCTTACCCGTCCCCTAATCGTAACCCGTACGCTAACAATAACACGTACCCTAAAACGTACGGTCACCCTGAACCATTGTCGTACCCTAAACTGTACCCTAAACCGTACCCGTCCCTTAACCCTAACCCTAACCCTAACCCTAACCCTAACCCTAATCCTTTCCTGAAGCCTTAACATAACCCGTCTCCTAAACCTAACCCGTACACTAACATTAAATTGTAACCTAACACGTACGCTCACACTAAACCGTTGTCGTACCCTAACCTGTACACTAAACCGTCCCTGTCCCCTAACCCTAACCGTAACCCTAACCCTATCACTAACCCTTACCCGAAGCCTAACACTAACCCGTCCCCTAATCCTAAGCCGTGCGCTAACAGTAACCCATACCCCAACATGTACGCTCAACCTAAACCGTTGTCGTACCCTAACCTGTCCCCATCCCCTAACCCTAACCCTAACCCTAACCCCAACCCTAACCCTTACCCGAAGCCTTACCCTAACCCGTCCCCTAATCCTAACCCGTACGCTAACACTAACCCGTACCCTAACACGTACGCTCACCCTAAAACTTTGTCGTACCCTAACCTGTACCCTAAACCGTCCCCGTCCCCTAACCCTAACCCTAACCCTTACCCGAAGCCTTACCCTAACCCGTCCCCTAATGCTAACCCGTACGCTAACACTAACCCGTACCCTAACACGTACGCTCACCCTAAACCGTAGTTGTACCCTTACCTGTACCCTAAATCATCCCCGTCCCCTAACCCTAAACCTAACCCTTACCCGAAGCCTTAACCTAACCCGTCCCCTAATCCTAACCCGTACGCTAACACTAAACAGTACCCTAACACGTACACTCACCCTAAACCGTGGACGTACCCTAACCTGTACCTTAAACCGTCCCCATCCCCTAACCCTAACCCGAACCCTAACACTAACCCTTACCCGAAAACTTAACCTAACCTGTCCCCTACTCCTAACCCGTACGCTAACACTAACCCGTACCCTAACACATACGCTCACCCTAAAGCGTTGTCGTACCCTAACCTGTACCCTAAACCGTCCCCGTCCCCGTCCCCTAACCCTAACCCTAACCGTAACACTTACCCGAAGCCTTACCCTAACACGTCCCCTAATCCTAACCCGTATGCTAACACTAACCCGTACCCTAACACGTACGCTCACCCTAAACCATTGTCCTACACTAACCTGTACCCTAAACCGTCCCCGTCCCCGTCCCCTAAACCTAACCCTAACCCTAACCCTAACCATTCCCCGAAGCCTTACCCTAACCGTCCCCTAATCCTAAACCGTACGCTCACACTAACCCGTGCCCTAACACGTACGCTCACCCTGAACTGTTGTCGTACCCTAACCTGTACCCTAAACCGTCCCCGTCCCCTAAACCTAACCCTAACCTCACCCTAATCCTATCCCTTACCCAAAGCCTTACCCTAACACGTCCCCTAATCCTAACCCGTACACTAACACTAACCCGTGCCCTAAAACATACGCTCAACCTAAACCGTTGTCGTACCCTAACCTGTACCCTAAACCGTCCCCGTGCCCTAACCCTAACCCTAACCCTAAACCTTACCCGAAGCCTTACACTAAACCGTCCCCTAATCCTAAACTGTACGCTGACACTAACACGTAGCCTAACACGTACGCTCACCCTAAACCGTTGTCATACTCTAACCTGTACCCTAAACCGTGTCCGTCACCTAAACCTAACCCTAACCCAAACCCTAAATCTAACCCTTACCCGAAGCCTTACCCTAACCCGTCCCCTAATCCTAACCCGTACGCTAACAATAACACATACCCTAAAACGTACGGTCACCCTGAACCATTGTCGTACCCTAAACTGTACCCTAAACCTTCCCCGTCCCTTAACCCTAACCCTAACCCTAACCCTAATCCTTTCCCGAAGCCTTAACATAACCCGTCCCCTAATCCTAACCCGTACGCAAATATTAAATCGTAACCTAACACGTACGCTCACACTAAACCGTTGTCGTACCCTAACCTGTACCCTAAACCGTCCCCGTCCCCATCCCCTAACCCTAACCCTAACCCTTACCCGCAGCCTTATCCTAACCCGTACCCTAATCATAACCTGTAGGCTAACACTAACCCGTACCCTAAAATGCACACTCACCCTAAACCGTTTTCGTACACTAAACTGTACCCTAAACCGTCCCCGTCCACTAAACCTAACCCTAACCCTAACCCTTACCCGAAGCCTTACCCTAACACTTCCCCTAATCCTAACCCGTACGCTAACACTAACCCGTACCCTAACACGTATGCTCAACCTAAACGGTTGTTATACCCTAACCTGTACCCTAAACCGTCCCCGTCCCCTAAACCTAACCCTAACCCTAACCCAAACCCTTACCCAAAGCCTTACCCTAAACGGTCCCCTAATCCTAACCCGTACGCTAACACTAACAAGTACCCAAACACGTACGCTCACCATAAACCGTTGTCGTACCCTAACCTGTACCCTAAACTCTCCCCGTCCCCATCCCCTAAGCTTAACCCTAACCCAAACCCTTACCCAAAGCCTTACACTAACCCCTCCCCTAATCCTAACCCGTACGCTAACACTAAACCATACCCTAACACGTACACTCACCCTAAATCGTTGTTGTACGCTAACCTGAACCCTAAACCGTCCCCGTCCCCGTCCCCTAACCCTAAACCTAACTGTAAACTTAACCCTTACCCGAAGCCTTACCCTAACACGTCCCCTAATCATAACCCGTACGCTAACACTAACCCGTACCCTACCACGTACGCTCACCCGAAACCGTTGTCGTACCCTAACCTGTACCCTAAACCGTCCCTGTCCCCTAACCCTAACAGTAAACCTAACCCTAACACTAGCCCTTTCCCGAAGCCTTTCCCTAACCCGTCCCCTAATCCTAACCCGTACGCTAACACTAACTTGTACCCTAAAACGTACGCTCACCCTAAACCGTTGTTGTACCCTAACCTGTACCCTAAACCGTCCCCGTCCCCTAACCATAACCCTAACCCTAAACTTATCCCTAACCCTTACCCGACGCCTTACCCTAATCCTAACCTGTACGCTAACACTAACCCGTACCCTAATATGTACGCTCACCCTAAACAGTTGTCGTACACTAAACTGTACCCTAAACCGTCCCCGTCCCCTAACCCTAACCCTAACCCTAACCCTAACCCTAAACCTTACCCGAAGCCTTACCCTAACGCATCCCCTACTCCTAACCCATACGCTAACACTAACCCATACACTAACACATATGCTCACCTTAAACCCTCGTTGTACCCTAACCTGTACCCTAAACTGTCCCCGTCCCGCTCCCCTAACCCTAACCCTAGCCCTAACCGTAACCCTTACCCGAAGCCTTACCCTAACCCGTCCCCTAATCCTAAATCGTACACTAACCCTAACCCGTACTCTAACATGTACGCTCACCCTAAAGCGTTGTCGTACCCTAACCTGTACCCTAAACCGTATCCGTCCCCTAACCCTAACCCTAACCCTAACCCTTACCCGAAGCCTTACCCTATCCCGTCCCCTAATACTAACCCGTACGCTAACACTAACCCGTACCCTAACACGTACGCTCACCCTAAACGGTTGTCGTACCCTAACCTGTACCCTAAACCCTCCCCATCCCCTAACCCTAACCCTAAACCTAACCCTAACCCTAACCCTTACGCGAAGCCTTACCCTAACCCATCACATAAACCGAACCCGTACGCTAACACTAAACCATACCCTACCACGTACGCTCACCCTAAACCCTTGTTGTACCCTAACCTGTACCCTAAACCCTCCACATCCCCTAACCCTAACCCTAAACCTAACCCTAACCCTAACCCTTACCCGAAGCTTACCCTAACCCGTACCCTAATCCTAACCCGTTCGCTAACACTAACCCATACCCTACCACGTACGCTCACCCTAAACCGTTTTTGTACCCTAACCTGTACCCTAAACTGTTCCCGTGCCCTAACCCTAACCCTAACCCTAACCCAAACCCTAACCCTTACCCGAAGCCTTACCCTAACCCGTCCCCGAATCCTAACCCGTACGCTAACACTAACCTCTGCCCTAACTCGTACGCTCAAACTAAACCATTGTCGTACCCTAACCTGTACCCTAAACCGTCCCCTAACCCTAACCCTAACACTAAACCTTACCCGAAGCCTTACCCTAACCCGTCCTCTAATCCTAACATGTACGCTAACAGTAAACTGTGCCCTAACATGTACGCTCACCCTAAACCGTTGTCCTACCCTAACCTGTACCCTAAACCATCCCAATCCCCGTCCCCTAACCCTAACCCTAACCCTAACCCTTACCCTTACCCGAAGCCTTACCTTAACCCATCCCCTAATCCTAATCCGTACACTAACACTAACCCGAAACCTAACACGTACGCTCACCCTAAACCGTTGTCGTACCCTAACATGTACCCTAAACTGTCCCCATCCCCTAGCCCTAACCCTAACCCTAACCCTTACACTTACCCGAAACCTTACCCTAACTCGTCCCCTAATCCTAAGCCATAGGCTAAAACTAACCCTTACCCTAACACGTACGCTCACACTAAACTGTGGTCGTACCCTAACCTGTACCGTAAACCGCCCCATCCCCTAACCCTAACCCTAAACCTAACCCTAATCCTAACCCTAACCGGAAGCCTTACCCTAACCCGTCCCATAATCATAACCCGTACGCTAACACTAACCCGTGCCCTAACACGTAGGCTCACCATAGATCATTGTCGTACCCTAACCTGTACCCTAAACCATCCCCATCCCCGTCCCCGTCCCCTAACCTTAACCCTAACACTTACCCGAAGCCTTACCTTAACCTGTCCCCTAATCCTAACCCTTACGCTAACACTAACCCTTGTCCTAACATGTACACTCACCCTAAACCGTTGTCTTACCCTAACCTGTACCCTAAACCGTCCCAGTAACCTAACCCTAACACTAACACTAACCCTAAACCGAACCCTTACCCGAAGCCTTCCCCTAACCCATCCCCTAATCCTAAACCGTACGCTAACCCTAACCCGTACCCTAACATGTACGCTCACCCTAAACCGCTGTCGTACCCTAAACTGCACCCTAAACCGTCCCCGTCCACGTCCCCTAACCCTAACCCTAACCCGTCCCCTAATCCTAACCCGTACGCTAACTCTAAGCCATACCCTAACATGTACGCTCACCCTAAACCGTTCTCGTACACTAACCTGTAACCTAAACCGTCCCCGTCCCCTAACCCTAAACCTAACCCTTACCTGAAGCCTTACCTTAACCCGTCCTCTAATCCTAACCCGTACGCTAACTCTAAGCCGTACCCTAACACGTACGCTCACCCTAAACCGTTGACATATACTAACCTGTACACTAAACCGTCCCTGTCCCCTAACCCTAAACCTAACCCTAACCCTAACCATTACCCAAAGCCTTACCCTAACCCGCCCCTTAATCCGAACTCATACGCTAACACTAACCCATACCCTAACACATACGCTCACCCTAAACCGTTGTCGTACCCTAACCTGTACCCTAAACCATCCCCGTCTAATAAGCCTAACCCTAACCCTAACCCTAGCTTTTACCCGAAGCCTTACCCTAACCGGTCCCCTAATCCGAACCCGTATGCTAACACTAACCCATACCCTAACACGTACGCTCAACCTAAACATTTGTCGTGCCCTAACCTGTACCCTAAACCGTCCCCATCCCCTAACCCTAACCCTAACCCTAACGCTTACCCGAAGCCTTACCCTAACCCGTCCCCTAATCCTAAACTGTACGCTGACACTAACACGTACCCTAACACGTACGATCACCCTAAGTCGTTGTCGTAACCTAACCTGTACCCTAAACCGTCCCCGTCCCCGTCCCCTAACCATAACGCTAAGCCTAACCCTACCTGTACCCTAAACCCTCCCCATCCCCTAAGCCTAACCCTAAACCTAACCCTAACCCTAACACTTACGCGAAGCCTTACCCTAACCCATCACATAAACCGAACCCGTACGCTAACACTAACCCATACCCTAACACGTACGCTCACCCTAAACCGTTGTCGTACCCTTACCTGTACCCTAAACCGTCCCTGTCCCCTAACCCTAACAGTAAACCTAACCCTAACACTAACCCTTACCCGAAGCCTTTCCCTAACCCGTCCCCTAATCCTAACCCGTATGCTAACACTAACTTGTACCCTAAAACGTACGCTCACCCTAAACCATTGTTGTACCCTAACCTGTACCCTAAACCGTCCCCGTCCCCTAACCATAACCCTAACCCTAAACTTATCCCTAACCCTTACCCGACGCCTTACCTAATCCTAACCTGTTCGCTAACACTAACCCGTACCCTAATATGTACGCTCACCCTAAACAATTGTCGTACACTAAACTGTACCCTAAACCGTCCCCGTCCCCTAACCCTAACCCTAAACCTAACCCTAACCCTAAACCTTACCCGAAGCCTTACCCTAACGCATCCCCTACTCCTAACCCATACGCTAACACTAACCCATACACTAACACATACGCTCACCCTAAACCCTTGTTGTACCCTAACCTGTACCCTAAACTGTCCCCGTCCCGCTCCCCTAACCCTAACCCTAGCCCTAACCGTAACCCTTACCCGAAGCCTTACCCTAACCCGTCCCATAATCCTAAATCGTACACTAACCCTAACCCGTACTCTAACATGTACGCTCACCCTAAAGCGTTGTCGTACCCTAACCTGTACCCTAAACCGTATCCGTCCCCTAACCCTAACCCTAACCCTTACCCGAAGCCTTACCCTAACCCGTCCCCTAATCCTAACCCGTACGCTAACACTAACACGTACCCTAACACTTACGGTCACCCTGAACCATTGTCGTACCCTAAACTGTACCCTAAACCGTCCCCGTCCCTTAACCCTAACCCTAACCCTAACCCTAACCCTAACACTAACCCTAATCCTTACCCGAAGCCTTACCATAACCCGTCCCCTTATCCTAACCCGTACGCTAACACTAAACCGTAACCTAACACGTACGCTCACACTAAACCGTTGTTGTACCCTAACCTGTACCCTAAACCGTCCCTGGCCCCTAACCCTAACCCTAACACTAACCCGTACTCGAAGCCTAACACTAACCCGTCCCCTAATCCTAAGCCGTGCGCTAACAATAACCCATACCCCAACATGTACGCTCAACCTAAACCATTGTCGTACCCTAAACTGTCCCCATCCCCTAACCCTAACCCTAAACCTAACCCTAACACTTACCCGAGGCCTTACCCTAACCCGTCCCGTAATCCTAACCCGTATGCTAACACTAACCCGTACCATAACACGTACGCTCACCCTAAAACTTTGTTGTACCCTAACCTTTACCCTAAACCGTCCCCGTCCCCGCCCCCTAACCCTAACGCTAACCCTTACCCAAAGCCTTACCCTAACACGTCCCCTAATCCTAACCCGTACGCTAACACTAAACCGTACCCTAACACGTACGCTCACTCTAAACCGTTGTCGTACCCTAACCTGTACCCTAAACCGTCCCCGTCCCCTAACCCTAACCCTAAACCTAACCCTTACCCGAAGCCTTACCATAACCTGTCCCCTAATCCTAAACCGTACGCTGACACTAACACGTAGCCTAACACATACGCTCACCCTAAACCGTTTTCGTACACTAACCTGTACCCTAAACCGTGTCCGTCCCCTATACCTAACCCTAACCCTAACCCTAAACCTAACCCTTACCCGAAGCCTTACCCTTACCCGTCCCCTAATCGTAACCCGTACGCTAACAATAACACGTACCCTAAAACGTACGGTCACCCTGAACCATTGTCGTACCCTAAACTGTACCCTAAACCGTACCCGTCCCTTAACCCTAACCCTAACCCTAACCCTAACCCTAACCCTAATCCTTTCCTGAAGCCTTAACATAACCCGTCTCCTAAACCTAACCCGTACACTAACATTAAATTGTAACCTAACACGTACGCTCACACTAAACCGTTGTCGTACCCTAACCTGTACACTAAACCGTCCCTGTCCCCTAACCCTAACCGTAACCCTAACCCTATCACTAACCCTTACCCGAAGCCTAACACTAACCCGTCCCCTAATCCTAAGCCGTGCGCTAACAGTAACCCATACCCCAACATGTACGCTCAACCTAAACCGTTGTCGTACCCTAAACTGTCCCCATCCCCTAACCCTAACCCTAACCCTAACCCCAACCCTAACACTTACCCAAAGCCTTACCCTAACCCGTCCCCTAATGCTAACCCGTACGCTAACACTAAACCGTACCCTAACACGTACGCTCACCCTAAACCGTAGTTGTACCCTTACCTGTACCCTAAACCATCCCCGTCCCCTAACCCTAACCCTAAACCTTACCTGAAGCCTTAACCTAACCCGTCCCCTAATCCTAACCCGTACGCTAACACTAAACAGTAACCTAACACGTACGCTCACCCTAAACCGTGGACGTACCCTAACCTGTACCTTAAACCGTCCCCATCCCCTAACCCTAACCCGAACCCTAACACTAACCCTTACCCGAATACTTAACCTAACCTGTCCCCTACTCCTAACCCGTACGCTAACACTAACCCGTACCCTAACACGTACGCTCACCCTAAACCACTGTCATACCCTAACCTGTACCCTAAACCGTCCCCGTCCCCGTCCCCTAACCCTAACCCTAACTCTTACCTGAAGCCTTACACTAACCCGTACCCTAATCCTAACCCGTACGCTATCACTAAACCTTACCCTGAGACGTACGCTCACCCTAAAAGGTTGTCGTACTCTAACCTGTACCCTACACCGTCCCCTAACCCTAACCCTAACCCTTACTCGAAGCCTTACCCTAACCCGTCCCCTAATCCTAAACCGTACGCTAACACTAACCCGTGCCCTAACACATACGCTCACCCTAAAGCGTTGACGTACCCTAACCTGTACCCTAAACCGTCCCCGTCCCCGTCCCCTAACCCTAACCCTAACCGTAACACTTACCCGAAGCCTTACCCTAACACGTACCCTAATCCTAACCCGTATGCTAACACTAACCCGTACCCTAACACGTACGCTCACCCTAAACCATTGTCCTACCCTAACCTATACCCTAAACCCTCCCCGTCCCCGTCCCCTAACCCTAACCCTAACCCTAACCCTAACCATTCCCCGAAGCCTTACCCTAACCGTCCCCTAATCCTAAACCGTACGCTCACACTAACCCGTGCCCTAACACGTACGCTCAACCTGAACTGTTGTCGTACCCTAACATGTACCCTAAACCGTCCCCGTCCCCTAAACCTAACCCTAACCTCACCCTAATCCTATCCCTTACCCAAAGCCTTACCCTAACACGTCCCCTAATCCTAACCCGTACACTAACACTAACCCGTGCCCTAAAACATACGCTCAACCTAAACCGTTGTCGTACCCTAACCTGTACCCTAAACCGTCCCCGTGGCCTAACCCTAACCCTAACCCTAACCCTAACCCTAAACCTTACCCGAAGCCTTACACTAAACCGTCCCCTAATCCTAAACCGTACGCTGACACTAACACGTAGCCTAACACGTACGCTCACCCTAAACCGTTGTCGTACTCTAACCTGTACCCTAAACCGTGTCCGTCCCCTAAACCTAACCCTAACCCTAACCCTAAATCTAACCCTTACCCGAAGCCTTACCCTAACCCGTCCCCTAATCCTAACCCGTACGCTAACAATAACACATACCCTAAAACGTACGGTCACCCTGAACCATTGTCGTACCCTAAACTGTACCCTAAACCTTCCCCATCCCTTAACCCTAACCCTAACCCTAACACTAACCCTAACCCTAATCCTTTCCCGAAGCCTTAACATAACCCGTCCCCTAATCCTAACCCGTACGCAAATATTAAATCGTAACCTAACACGTACGCTCACACTAAACCGTTGTCGTACCCTAACCTGTACCCTAAACCGTCCCCGTCCCCGTCCCCTAACCCTAACCCTAACCCTTACCCGAAGCCTTATCCTAACCCGTACCCTAATCATAACCTGTAGGCTAACACTAACCCGTACCCTAAAACGCACACTCACCCTAAACCGTTTTCGTACACTAACCTGTAGCCTAAACTGTCCCCGTCCACTGAAGCTAACCCTAACCCTAACCCTAACCCTTACCCGAAGCCTTACCCTAACACTTCCCCTAATCCTAACCCGTACGCTAACACTAACCCGTACCCTAACACGTACGCTCACACTAAACTGTGGTCGTAACCTAACCTGTACCCTAAACCGACCCATCCCCTAACCCTAACCCTAAACCTAACCCTAATCCTAACCCTTACCCGAAGCCTTACCCTAACCCGTCCCATAATCATACCCCGTTCGCTAACACTCACCCGTGCCCTAACACGTAGGCTCACCATAAATCATTGTCGTACCCTAACCTGTACCCTAAACCATCCCCATCCCCGTCCCCGTCCCCTAACCCTAACCTTAACACTTACCCGAAGCCTTACCCTAACCTGTCCCCTAATCCTAACCCTTACGCTAACACTAACACTTGTCCTAACATGTACACTCACCCTAAACCGTTGTCGTACCCTAACCTGTACCCTAAACCGTCCCCGTCCCCTAACCCTAACCCTAACCCTAACCCTTACCCGAAGCCTTACCATAACCTGTCCCCTAATCCTAAACTATATGCTAACACTAAGCCGTACCCTAACACGTATGCTCACCCTAAACCATTGTCGTACCCTAACCTGTACCCTAAACCCTCCACATCCCCGTCCCGCTCCCCTAACCCTAACCCTAGCCCTAACCGTAACCCTTACCCGAAGCCTTACCCTAACCCGTCCCCTAATCCTAAATCGTACACTAACCCTAACCCGTACTCTAACATGTACGCTCACCCTAAAGCGTTGTCGTACCCTAACCTGTACCCTAAACCGTATCCGTCCCCTAACCCTAACCCTAACCCTAACCCTTACCCGAAGCCTTACCCTATCCCGTCCCCTAATACTAACCCGTACGCTAACACTAACCCGTACCCTAACACGTACGCTCACCCTAAACGGTTGTCGTACCCTAACCTGTACCCTAAACCCTCCCCATCCCCTAACCCTAACCCTAAACCTAACCCTAACCCTAACCCTTACGCGAAGCCTTACCCTAACCCATCACATAAACCGAACCCGTACGCTAACACTAAACCATACCCTACCACGTACGCTCACCCTAAACCCTTGTTGTACCCTAACCTGTACCCTAAACCCTCCACATCCCCTAACCCTAACCCTAAACCTAACCCTAACCCTAACCCTTACCCGAAGCTTACCCTAACCCGTACCCTAATCCTAACCCGTTCGCTAACACTAACCCATACCCTACCACGTACGCTCACCCTAAACCGTTTTTGTACCCTAACCTGTACCCTAAACTGTTCCCGTGCCCTAACCCTAACCCTAACCCTAACCCAAACCCTAACCCTTACCCGAAGCCTTACCCTAACCCGTCCCCGAATCCTAACCCGTACGCTAACACTAACCTCTGCCCTAACTCGTACGCTCAACCTAAACCATTGTCGTACCCTAACCTGTACCCTAAACCGTCCCCTAACCCTAACCCTAACACTAAACCTTACCCGAAGCCTTACCCTAACCCGTCCTCTAATCCTAACATGTACGCTAACAGTAAACTGTGCCCTAACATGTACGCTCACCCTAAACCGTTGTCCTACCCTAACCTGTACCCTAAACCATCCCAATCCCCGTCCCCTAACCCTAACCCTAACCCTAACCCTTACCCTTACCCGAAGCCTTACCTTAACCCATCCCCTAATCCTAATCCGTACACTAACACTAACCCGAAACCTAACACGTACGCTCACCCTAAACCGTTGTCGTACCCTAACATGTACCCTAAACTGTCCCCATCCCCTAGCCCTAACCCTAACCCTAACCCTTACACTTACCCGAAACCTTACCCTAACTCGTCCCCTAATCCTAAGCCATAGGCTAAAACTAACCCTTACCCTAACACGTACGCTCACACTAAACTGTGGTCGTACCCTAACCTGTACCGTAAACCGCCCCATCCCCTAACCCTAACCCTAAACCTAACCCTAATCCTAACCCTAACCGGAAGCCTTACCCTAACCCGTCCCATAATCATAACCCGTACGCTAACACTAACCCGTGCCCTAACACGTAGGCTCACCATAGATCATTGTCGTACCCTAACCTGTACCCTAAACCATCCCCATCCCCGTCCCCGTCCCCTAACCTTAACCCTAACACTTACCCGAAGCCTTACCTTAACCTGTCCCCTAATCCTAACCCTTACGCTAACACTAACCCTTGTCCTAACATGTACACTCACCCTAAACCGTTGTCTTACCCTAACCTGTACCCTAAACCGTCCCAGTAACCTAACCCTAACACTAACACTAACCCTAAACCGAACCCTTACCCGAAGCCTTCCCCTAACCCATCCCCTAATCCTAAACCGTACGCTAACCCTAACCCGTACCCTAACACGTACGCTCACCCTAAACCGCTGTCGTACCCTAAACTGCACCCTAAACCGTCCCCGTCCACGTCCCCTAACCCTAACCCTAACCCGTCCCCTAATCCTAACCCGTACGCTAACTCTAAGCCATACCCTAACATGTACGCTCACCCTAAACCGTTCTCGTACACTAACCTGTAACCTAAACCGTCCCCGTCCCCTAACCCTAAACCTAACCCTTACCTGAAGCCTTACCTTAACCCGTCCTCTAATCCTAACCCGTACGCTAACTCTAAGCCGTACCCTAACACGTACGCTCACCCTAAACCGTTGACATATACTAACCTGTACACTAAACCGTCCCTGTCCCCTAACCCTAAACCTAACCCTAACCCTAACCATTACCCAAAGCCTTACCCTAACCCGCCCCTTAATCCGAACTCATACGCTAACACTAACCCATACCCTAACACATACGCTCACCCTAAACCGTTGTCGTACCCTAACCTGTACCCTAAACCGTCCCCGTCTAATAAGCCTAACCCTAACCCTAACCCTAGCTTTTACCCGAAGCCTTACCCTAACCGGTCCCCTAATCCGAACCCGTATGCTAACACTAACCCATACCCTAACACGTACGCTCAACCTAAACATTTGTCGTGCCCTAACCTGTACCCTAAACCGTCCCCATCCCCTAACCCTAACCCTAACCCTAACGCTTACCCGAAGCCTTACCCTAACCCGTCCCCTAATCCTAAACTGTACGCTGACACTAACACGTACCCTAACACGTACGATCACCCTAAGTCGTTGTCGTAACCTAACCTGTACCCTAAACCGTCCCCGTCCCCGTCCCCTAACCATAACGCTAAGCCTAACCCTACCTGTACCCTAAACCCTCCCCATCCCCTAAGCCTAACCCTAAACCTAACCCTAACCCTAACACTTACGCGAAGCCTTACCCTAACCCATCACATAAACCGAACCCGTACGCTAACACTAACCCATACCCTAACACGTACGCTCACCCTAAACCGTTGTCGTACCCTTACCTGTACCCTAAACCGTCCCTGTCCCCTAACCCTAACAGTAAACCTAACCCTAACACTAACCCTTACCCGAAGCCTTTCCCTAACCCGTCCCCTAATCCTAACCCGTATGCTAACACTAACTTGTACCCTAAAACGTACGCTCACCCTAAACCATTGTTGTACCCTAACCTGTACCCTAAACCGTCCCCGTCCCCTAACCATAACCCTAACCCTAAACTTATCCCTAACCCTTACCCGACGCCTTACCTAATCCTAACCTGTTCGCTAACACTAACCCGTACCCTAATATGTACGCTCACCCTAAACAATTGTCGTACACTAAACTGTACCCTAAACCGTCCCCGTCCCCTAACCCTAACCCTAAACCTAACCCTAACCCTAAACCTTACCCGAAGCCTTACCCTAACGCATCCCCTACTCCTAACCCATACGCTAACACTAACCCATACACTAACACATACGCTCACCCTAAACCCTTGTTGTACCCTAACCTGTACCCTAAACTGTCCCCGTCCCGCTCCCCTAACCCTAACCCTAGCCCTAACCGTAACCCTTACCCGAAGCCTTACCCTAACCCGTCCCATAATCCTAAATCGTACACTAACCCTAACCCGTACTCTAACATGTACGCTCACCCTAAAGCGTTGTCGTACCCTAACCTGTACCCTAAACCGTATCCGTCCCCTAACCCTAACCCTAACCCTTACCCGAAGCCTTACCCTAACCCGTCCCCTAATCCTAACCCGTACGCTAACACTAACACGTACCCTAACACTTACGGTCACCCTGAACCATTGTCGTACCCTAAACTGTACCCTAAACCGTCCCCGTCCCTTAACCCTAACCCTAACCCTAACCCTAACCCTAACACTAACCCTAATCCTTACCCGAAGCCTTACCATAACCCGTCCCCTTATCCTAACCCGTACGCTAACACTAAACCGTAACCTAACACGTACGCTCACACTAAACCGTTGTTGTACCCTAACCTGTACCCTAAACCGTCCCTGGCCCCTAACCCTAACCCTAACACTAACCCGTACTCGAAGCCTAACACTAACCCGTCCCCTAATCCTAAGCCGTGCGCTAACAATAACCCATACCCCAACATGTACGCTCAACCTAAACCATTGTCGTACCCTAAACTGTCCCCATCCCCTAACCCTAACCCTAAACCTAACCCTAACACTTACCCGAGGCCTTACCCTAACCCGTCCCGTAATCCTAACCCGTATGCTAACACTAACCCGTACCATAACACGTACGCTCACCCTAAAACTTTGTTGTACCCTAACCTTTACCCTAAACCGTCCCCGTCCCCGCCCCCTAACCCTAACGCTAACCCTTACCCAAAGCCTTACCCTAACACGTCCCCTAATCCTAACCCGTACGCTAACACTAAACCGTACCCTAACACGTACGCTCACTCTAAACCGTTGTCGTACCCTAACCTGTACCCTAAACCGTCCCCGTCCCCTAACCCTAACCCTAAACCTAACCCTTACCCGAAGCCTTACCATAACCTGTCCCCTAATCCTAAACCGTACGCTGACACTAACACGTAGCCTAACACATACGCTCACCCTAAACCGTTTTCGTACACTAACCTGTACCCTAAACCGTGTCCGTCCCCTATACCTAACCCTAACCCTAACCCTAAACCTAACCCTTACCCGAAGCCTTACCCTTACCCGTCCCCTAATCGTAACCCGTACGCTAACAATAACACGTACCCTAAAACGTACGGTCACCCTGAACCATTGTCGTACCCTAAACTGTACCCTAAACCGTACCCGTCCCTTAACCCTAACCCTAACCCTAACCCTAACCCTAACCCTAATCCTTTCCTGAAGCCTTAACATAACCCGTCTCCTAAACCTAACCCGTACACTAACATTAAATTGTAACCTAACACGTACGCTCACACTAAACCGTTGTCGTACCCTAACCTGTACACTAAACCGTCCCTGTCCCCTAACCCTAACCGTAACCCTAACCCTATCACTAACCCTTACCCGAAGCCTAACACTAACCCGTCCCCTAATCCTAAGCCGTGCGCTAACAGTAACCCATACCCCAACATGTACGCTCAACCTAAACCGTTGTCGTACCCTAAACTGTCCCCATCCCCTAACCCTAACCCTAACCCTAACCCCAACCCTAACACTTACCCAAAGCCTTACCCTAACCCGTCCCCTAATGCTAACCCGTACGCTAACACTAAACCGTACCCTAACACGTACGCTCACCCTAAACCGTAGTTGTACCCTTACCTGTACCCTAAACCATCCCCGTCCCCTAACCCTAACCCTAAACCTTACCTGAAGCCTTAACCTAACCCGTCCCCTAATCCTAACCCGTACGCTAACACTAAACAGTAACCTAACACGTACGCTCACCCTAAACCGTGGACGTACCCTAACCTGTACCTTAAACCGTCCCCATCCCCTAACCCTAACCCGAACCCTAACACTAACCCTTACCCGAATACTTAACCTAACCTGTCCCCTACTCCTAACCCGTACGCTAACACTAACCCATACCCTAACACGTACGCTCACCCTAAACCACTGTCATACCCTAACCTGTACCCTAAACCGTCCCCGTCCCCGTCCCCTAACCCTAACCCTAACTCTTACCTGAAGCCTTACACTAACCCGTACCCTAATCCTAACCCGTACGCTATCACTAAACCTTACCCTGAGACGTACGCTCACCCTAAAAGGTTGTCGTACTCTAACCTGTACCCTACACCGTCCCCTAACCCTAACCCTAACCCTTACTCGAAGCCTTACCCTAACCCGTCCCCTAATCCTAAACCGTACGCTAACACTAACCCGTGCCCTAACACATACGCTCACCCTAAAGCGTTGACGTACCCTAACCTGTACCCTAAACCATCCCCGTCCCCGTCCCCTAACCCTAACCCTAACCGTAACACTTACCCGAAGCCTTACCCTAACACGTACCCTAATCCTAACCCGTATGCTAACACTAACCCGTACCCTAACACGTACGCTCACCCTAAACCATTGTCCTACCCTAACCTATACCCTAAACCCTCCCCGTCCCCGTCCCCTAACCCTAACCCTAACCCTAACCCTAACCATTCCCCGAAGCCTTACCCTAACCGTCCCCTAATCCTAAACCGTACGCTCACACTAACCCGTGCCCTAACACGTACGCTCAACCTGAACTGTTGTCGTACCCTAACATGTACCCTAAACCGTCCCCGTCCCCTAAACCTAACCCTAACCTCACCCTAATCCTATCCCTTACCCAAAGCCTTACCCTAACACGTCCCCTAATCCTAACCCGTACACTAACACTAACCCGTGCCCTAAAACATACGCTCAACCTAAACCGTTGTCGTACCCTAACCTGTACCCTAAACCGTCCCCGTGGCCTAACCCTAACCCTAACCCTAACCCTAACCCTAAACCTTACCCGAAGCCTTACACTAAACCGTCCCCTAATCCTAAACCGTACGCTGACACTAACACGTAGCCTAACACGTACGCTCACCCTAAACCGTTGTCGTACTCTAACCTGTACCCTAAACCGTGTCCGTCCCCTAAACCTAACCCTAACCCTAACCCTAAATCTAACCCTTACCCGAAGCCTTACCCTAACCCGTCCCCTAATCCTAACCCGTACGCTAACAATAACACATACCCTAAAACGTACGGTCACCCTGAACCATTGTCGTACCCTAAACTGTACCCTAAACCTTCCCCATCCCTTAACCCTAACCCTAACCCTAACACTAACCCTAACCCTAATCCTTTCCCGAAGCCTTAATATAACCCGTCCCCTAATCCTAACCCGTACGCAAATATTAAATCGTAACCTAACACGTACGCTCACACTAAACCGTTGTCGTACCCTAACCTGTACCCTAAACCGTCCCCGTCCCCGTCCCCTAACCCTAACCCTAACCCTTACCCGAAGCCTTATCCTAACCCGTACCCTAATCATAACCTGTAGGCTAACACTAACCCGTACCCTAAAACGCACACTCACCCTAAACCATTTTCGTACACTAACCTGTAGCCTAAACCGTCCCCGTCCACTGAAGCTAACCCTAACCCTAACCCTAACCCTTACCCGAAGCCTTACCCTAACACTTCCCCTAATCCTAACCCGTACGCTAACACTAACCCGTACCCTAACACGTACGCTCACACTAAACTGTGGTCGTAACCTAACCTGTACCCTAAACCGACCCATCCCCTAACCCTAACCCTAAACCTAACCCTAATCCTAACCCTTACCCGAAGCCTTACCCTAACCCATCCCATAATCATACCCCGTTCGCTAACACTCACCCGTGCCCTAACACGTAGGCTCACCATAAATCATTGTCGTACCCTAACCTGTACCCTAAACCATCCCCATCCCCGTCCCCGTCCCCTAACCCTAACCTTAACACTTACCCGAAGCCTTACCCTAACCTGTCCCCTAATCCTAACCCTTACGCTAACACTAACACTTGTCCTAACATGTACACTCACCCTAAACCGTTGTCGTACCCTAACCTGTACCCTAAACCGTCCCCGTCCCCTAACCCTAACCCTAACCCTAACCCTTACCCGAAGCCTTACCATAACCTGTCCCCTAATCCTAAACTATATGCTAACACTAAGCCGTACCCTAACACGTATGCTCACCCTAAACCATTGTCGTACCCTAACCTGTACCCTAAACCATCCCCGTGCCCTAACCCTAACCCTATCCCTAACCCTAACCCTAAGCGTAACCCTTACTCGAAGCCTTCCCATAACCCGTCCCCTAATGCTAACCCGTACGTTAACACTAACCCGTAACCTAACACGTACGCTCACCCTAAACCGTTGTCGTACCCTAACCTGTACCCTAAACCGTCCCTGTCCCCTAACCCTAACAGTAAACCTAACCCTAACACTAACCCTTACCCGAAGTCTATCCCTAACCCGTCCCCTAATCCTAACCCGTACGCTAACACTAACTTGTACCCTAAAACGTATGCTCACCCTAAACCGTTGTTGTACCCTAACCTGTACCCTAAACCGTCCCCGTCCCCTAACCATAACCCTAACCCTAAACTTATCCCTAAACCTTACCCGACGCCTTACCCTAATCCTAACCTGTACGCTAACACTAACCCGTACCCTAACATGTACGCTCACCCTAAACAGTTGTCGTACACTAAACTGTACCCTAAACCGTCCCCTAACCCTAACTCTAAACCTTACCCGAAGCCTTACCCTAACGCATCCCCTACTCCTAACCCATACGCTAACACTAACCCATACACTAACACATACGCTCACCCTAAACCCTTGTTGTACCCTAACCTGTACCCTAAACTGTCCCCGTCCCGCTTCCCTAACTCTAACCCGAGCCCGAACCGTAACCCTTACCCGAAGCCTTACACTAACCTGTCCCCTAATCCTAAATCGTACGCTAACTCTAACCCGTACTCTAACATGTACACTCACCCTAAAGCGTTGTCGTACCCTAACCTGTACCCTAAACCGTATCCGTCCCCTAACCCTAACCCTAACCCTTACCCGAAGCCTTACCCTATCCCGTCCCCTAATACTAACCCGTACGCTAACACTAACCCGTACCCTAACACGTACGCTCACCCTAAACGGTTGTCGTACCCTAACCTGTACCCTAAACCCTCCCCATCCCCTAACCCTAACCCTAAACCTAACCCTAACCCTAACCCTTACGCAAAGCCTTACCCTAACCCATCACATAAACCGAACCCGTACGCTAACACTAACCCATACCCTACCACGTACGCTCACCCTAAACCGTTGTTGTACCCTAACCTGTACCCTAAACCCTCCACATCCCCTAACCCTAACCCTAAACCTAACCCTAACCCTAACCCTTACCCGAAGCTTACACTAACCCGTACCCTAATTCTAACCCGTTCGCTAACACTAACCCATACCGTACCACGTACGCTCACCCTAAACCGTTTTTGTACCCTAACCTGTACCGTAAACTGTTCCTGTGCCCTAACCCTAACCCTAACCCTAACCCAAACCCTAACCCTTACCCGAAGCCTTACCTTAACCCGTCCCAGAATCCTAACCCGTACGCTAACACTAACCTCTGCCCTAACTCGTACGCTCAACCTAAACCATTGTCGTACCCTAACCTGTACCCTAAACCGTCCCCTAACCCTAACCCTAAACCTTACCCGAAGCCTTACCCTATCCCGTCCTCTAATCCTAACATGTACGCTAACAGTAAACTGTGCCCTAACATGTACGCTCACCCTAAACCGTTGTCCTACCCTAACCTGTACCCTAAACCATCCCAATCCCCGTCCCCTAACCCTAACCCTAACCCTAACCCTAACCCTTACCCGAAGCCTTACCTTAACCCATCCCCTAATCCTAATCCGTACACTAACACTAACCCGTAACCTAACACGTACGCTCACCCTAAACCGTTGTCATACCCTAACATGTACCCTAAACCGTCCCCATACCCTAGCCCTAACCCTAACCCTAACCCTAACACTTACCCGAAACCTTACCCTAACTCGTCCCCTAATCCTAAGCCGTAGCCTAAAACTAACCCTTACCCTAACACGTACGCTCACACTAAACTGTGGTCGTAACCTAACCTGTACCCTAAACCGCCCCATCCCTTAACCCTAACCCTAAACCTAACCCTAATCCTAACCCTTACCCGAAGCCTTACCCTAACCCGTCCCATAATCATACCCCGTACGCTAACACTAACCCGTGCCCTGACACGTAGGCTCACCATAAATCATTGTCGTACCCTAACCTGTACCCTAAACCATCCCCATCCCCGTCCCCGTCCCCTAACCCTAACCCTAACACTTACCCGAAGCCTTACCCTAACCTGTCCCCTAATCCTAACCCTTACGCTAACACTAAACCTTGTCCTAACATGTACACTCACCCTAAACCGTTGTCTTACCCTAACCTGTACCCTAAACCGTCCCTGTAACCTAACCCTAACACTAACACTAACCCTAAACCGAACCCTTACCCGAAGCCTTCCCCTAACCCGTCCCCTAATCCTAAACCGTACGCTAACACTAACCCGTACCCTAACACGTACGCTCACCCTAAACCGCTGTCGTACCCTAAACTGCACCCTAAACCGTCCCCGTCCCCTAACCCTAACCCTAACCCTTACTCGAAGCCTTACCCTAACCCGTCCCCTAATCCTAAACCGTACGCTAACACTAACCCGTGCCCTAACACATACGCTCACCCTAAAGCGTTGACGTACCCTAACCTGTACCCTAAACCGTCCCCGTCCCCGTCCCCTAACCCTAACCCTAACCGTAACACTTACCCGAAGCCTTACCCTAACACGTACCCTAATCCTAACCCGTATGCTAACACTAACCCGTACCCTAACACGTACGCTCACCCTAAACCATTGTCCTACCCTAACCTATACCCTAAACCCTCCCCGTCCCCGTCCCCTAACCCTAACCCTAACCCTAACCCTAACCATTCCCCGAAGCCTTACCCTAACCGTCCCCTAATCCTAAACCGTACGCTCACACTAACCCGTGCCCTAACACGTACGCTCAACCTGAACTGTTGTCGTACCCTAACATGTACCCTAAACCGTCCCCGTCCCCTAAACCTAACCCTAACCTCACCCTAATCCTATCCCTTACCCAAAGCCTTACCCTAACACGTCCCCTAATCCTAACCCGTACACTAACACTAACCCGTGCCCTAAAACATACGCTCAACCTAAACCGTTGTCGTACCCTAACCTGTACCCTAAACCGTCCCCGTGGCCTAACCCTAACCCTAACCCTAACCCTAACCCTAAACCTTACCCGAAGCCTTACACTAAACCGTCCCCTAATCCTAAACCGTACGCTGACACTAACACGTAGCCTAACACGTACGCTCACCCTAAACCGTTGTCGTACTCTAACCTGTACCCTAAACCGTGTCCGTCCCCTAAACCTAACCCTAACCCTAACCCTAAATCTAACCCTTACCCGAAGCCTTACCCTAACCCGTCCCCTAATCCTAACCCGTACGCTAACAATAACACATACCCTAAAACGTACGGTCACCCTGAACCATTGTCGTACCCTAAACTGTACCCTAAACCTTCCCCATCCCTTAACCCTAACCCTAACCCTAACACTAACCCTAACCCTAATCCTTTCCCGAAGCCTTAATATAACCCGTCCCCTAATCCTAACCCGTACGCAAATATTAAATCGTAACCTAACACGTACGCTCACACTAAACCGTTGTCGTACCCTAACCTGTACCCTAAACCGTCCCCGTCCCCGTCCCCTAACCCTAACCCTAACCCTTACCCGAAGCCTTATCCTAACCCGTACCCTAATCATAACCTGTAGGCTAACACTAACCCGTACCCTAAAACGCACACTCACCCTAAACCATTTTCGTACACTAACCTGTAGCCTAAACCGTCCCCGTCCACTGAAGCTAACCCTAACCCTAACCCTAACCCTTACCCGAAGCCTTACCCTAACACTTCCCCTAATCCTAACCCGTACGCTAACACTAACCCGTACCCTAACACGTACGCTCACACTAAACTGTGGTCGTAACCTAACCTGTACCCTAAACCGACCCATCCCCTAACCCTAACCCTAAACCTAACCCTAATCCTAACCCTTACCCGAAGCCTTACCCTAACCCATCCCATAATCATACCCCGTTCGCTAACACTCACCCGTGCCCTAACACGTAGGCTCACCATAAATCATTGTCGTACCCTAACCTGTACCCTAAACCATCCCCATCCCCGTCCCCGTCCCCTAACCCTAACCTTAACACTTACCCGAAGCCTTACCCTAACCTGTCCCCTAATCCTAACCCTTACGCTAACACTAACACTTGTCCTAACATGTACACTCACCCTAAACCGTTGTCGTACCCTAACCTGTACCCTAAACCGTCCCCGTCCCCTAACCCTAACCCTAACCCTAACCCTTACCCGAAGCCTTACCATAACCTGTCCCCTAATCCTAAACTATATGCTAACACTAAGCCGTACCCTAACACGTATGCTCACCCTAAACCATTGTCGTACCCTAACCTGTACCCTAAACCATCCCCGTGCCCTAACCCTAACCCTATCCCTAACCCTAACCCTAAGCGTAACCCTTACTCGAAGCCTTCCCATAACCCGTCCCCTAATGCTAACCCGTACGTTAACACTAACCCGTAACCTAACACGTACGCTCACCCTAAACCGTTGTCGTACCCTAACCTGTACCCTAAACCGTCCCTGTCCCCTAACCCTAACAGTAAACCTAACCCTAACACTAACCCTTACCCGAAGTCTATCCCTAACCCGTCCCCTAATCCTAACCCGTACGCTAACACTAACTTGTACCCTAAAACGTATGCTCACCCTAAACCGTTGTTGTACCCTAACCTGTACCCTAAACCGTCCCCGTCCCCTAACCATAACCCTAACCCTAAACTTATCCCTAAACCTTACCCGACGCCTTACCCTAATCCTAACCTGTACGCTAACACTAACCCGTACCCTAACATGTACGCTCACCCTAAACAGTTGTCGTACACTAAACTGTACCCTAAACCGTCCCCTAACCCTAACTCTAAACCTTACCCGAAGCCTTACCCTAACGCATCCCCTACTCCTAACCCATACGCTAACACTAACCCATACACTAACACATACGCTCACCCTAAACCCTTGTTGTACCCTAACCTGTACCCTAAACTGTCCCCGTCCCGCTTCCCTAACTCTAACCCGAGCCCGAACCGTAACCCTTACCCGAAGCCTTACACTAACCTGTCCCCTAATCCTAAATCGTACGCTAACTCTAACCCGTACTCTAACATGTACACTCACCCTAAAGCGTTGTCGTACCCTAACCTGTACCCTAAACCGTATCCGTCCCCTAACCCTAACCCTAACCCTTACCCGAAGCCTTACCCTATCCCGTCCCCTAATACTAACCCGTACGCTAACACTAACCCGTACCCTAACACGTACGCTCACCCTAAACGGTTGTCGTACCCTAACCTGTACCCTAAACCCTCCCCATCCCCTAACCCTAACCCTAAACCTAACCCTAACCCTAACCCTTACGCAAAGCCTTACCCTAACCCATCACATAAACCGAACCCGTACGCTAACACTAACCCATACCCTACCACGTACGCTCACCCTAAACCGTTGTTGTACCCTAACCTGTACCCTAAACCCTCCACATCCCCTAACCCTAACCCTAAACCTAACCCTAACCCTAACCCTTACCCGAAGCTTACACTAACCCGTACCCTAATTCTAACCCGTTCGCTAACACTAACCCATACCGTACCACGTACGCTCACCCTAAACCGTTTTTGTACCCTAACCTGTACCGTAAACTGTTCCTGTGCCCTAACCCTAACCCTAACCCTAACCCAAACCCTAACCCTTACCCGAAGCCTTACCTTAACCCGTCCCAGAATCCTAACCCGTACGCTAACACTAACCTCTGCCCTAACTCGTACGCTCAACCTAAACCATTGTCGTACCCTAACCTGTACCCTAAACCGTCCCCTAACCCTAACCCTAAACCTTACCCGAAGCCTTACCCTATCCCGTCCTCTAATCCTAACATGTACGCTAACAGTAAACTGTGCCCTAACATGTACGCTCACCCTAAACCGTTGTCCTACCCTAACCTGTACCCTAAACCATCCCAATCCCCGTCCCCTAACCCTAACCCTAACCCTAACCCTTACCCTTACCCGAAGCCTTACCTTAACCCATCCCCTAATCCTAATCCGTACACTAACACTAACCCGTAACCTAACACGTACGCTCACCCTAAACCGTTGTCATACCCTAACATGTACCCTAAACCGTCCCCATACCCTAGCCCTAACCCTAACCCTAACCCTAACACTTACCCGAAACCTTACCCTAACTCGTCCCCTAATCCTAAGCCGTAGCCTAAAACTAACCCTTACCCTAACACGTACGCTCACACTAAACTGTGGTCGTAACCTAACCTGTACCCTAAACCGCCCCATCCCTTAACCCTAACCCTAAACCTAACCCTAATCCTAACCCTTACCCGAAGCCTTACCCTAACCCGTCCCATAATCATACCCCGTACGCTAACACTAACCCGTGCCCTGACACGTAGGCTCACCATAAATCATTGTCGTACCCTAACCTGTACCCTAAACCATCCCCATCCCCGTCCCCGTCCCCTAACCCTAACCCTAACACTTACCCGAAGCCTTACCCTAACCTGTCCCCTAATCCTAACCCTTACGCTAACACTAAACCTTGTCCTAACATGTACACTCACCCTAAACCGTTGTCTTACCCTAACCTGTACCCTAAACCGTCCCTGTAACCTAACCCTAACACTAACACTAACCCTAAACCGAACCCTTACCCGAAGCCTTCCCCTAACCCGTCCCCTAATCCTAAACCGTACGCTAACACTAACCCGTACCCTAACACGTACGCTCACCCTAAACCGCTGTCGTACCCTAAACTGCACCCTAAACCGTCCCCGTCCCCTAACCCTAACCCTAACCCTTACTCGAAGCCTTACCCTAACCCGTCCCCTAATCCTAAACCGTACGCTAACACTAACCCGTGCCCTAACACATACGCTCACCCTAAAGCGTTGACGTACCCTAACCTGTACCCTAAACCGTCCCCGTCCCCGTCCCCTAACCCTAACCCTAACCGTAACACTTACCCGAAGCCTTACCCTAACACGTACCCTAATCCTAACCCGTATGCTAACACTAACCCGTACCCTAACACGTACGCTCACCCTAAACCATTGTCCTACCCTAACCTATACCCTAAACCCTCCCCGTCCCCGTCCCCTAACCCTAACCCTAACCCTAACCCTAACCATTCCCCGAAGCCTTACCCTAACCGTCCCCTAATCCTAAACCGTACGCTCACACTAACCCGTGCCCTAACACGTACGCTCAACCTGAACTGTTGTCGTACCCTAACATGTACCCTAAACCGTCCCCGTCCCCTAAACCTAACCCTAACCTCACCCTAATCCTATCCCTTACCCAAAGCCTTACCCTAACACGTCCCCTAATCCTAACCCGTACACTAACACTAACCCGTGCCCTAAAACATACGCTCAACCTAAACCGTTGTCGTACCCTAACCTGTACCCTAAACCGTCCCCGTGGCCTAACCCTAACCCTAACCCTAACCCTAACCCTAAACCTTACCCGAAGCCTTACACTAAACCGTCCCCTAATCCTAAACCGTACGCTGACACTAACACGTAGCCTAACACGTACGCTCACCCTAAACCGTTGTCGTACTCTAACCTGTACCCTAAACCGTGTCCGTCCCCTAAACCTAACCCTAACCCTAACCCTAAATCTAACCCTTACCCGAAGCCTTACCCTAACCCGTCCCCTAATCCTAACCCGTACGCTAACAATAACACATACCCTAAAACGTACGGTCACCCTGAACCATTGTCGTACCCTAAACTGTACCCTAAACCTTCCCCATCCCTTAACCCTAACCCTAACCCTAACACTAACCCTAACCCTAATCCTTTCCCGAAGCCTTAACATAACCCGTCCCCTAATCCTAACCCGTACGCAAATATTAAATCGTAACCTAACACGTACGCTCACACTAAACCGTTGTCGTACCCTAACCTGTACCCTAAACCGTCCCCGTCCCCGTCCCCTAACCCTAACCCTAACCCTTACCCGAAGCCTTATCCTAACCCGTACCCTAATCATAACCTGTAGGCTAACACTAACCCGTACCCTAAAACGCACACTCACCCTAAACCGTTTTCGTACACTAACCTGTAGCCTAAACCGTCCCCGTCCACTGAAGCTAACCCTAACCCTAACCCTAACCCTTACCCGAAGCCTTACCCTAACACTTCCCCTAATCCTAACCCGTACGCTAACACTAACCCGTACCCTAACACGTACGCTCACACTAAACTGTGGTCGTAACCTAACCTGTACCCTAAACCGACCCATCCCCTAACCCTAACCCTAAACCTAACCCTAATCCTAACCCTTACCCGAAGCCTTACCCTAACCCGTCCCATAATCATACCCCGTTCGCTAACACTCACCCGTGCCCTAACACGTAGGCTCACCATAAATCATTGTCGTACCCTAACCTGTACCCTAAACCATCCCCATCCCCGTCCCCGTCCCCTAACCCTAAACTTAACACTTACCCGAAGCCTTACCCTAACCTGTCCCCTAATCCTAACCCTTACGCTAACACTAACACTTGTCCTAACATGTACACTCACCCTAAACCGTTGTCGTACCCTAACCTGTACCCTAAACCGTCCCCGTCCCCTAACCCTAACCCTAACCCTAACCCTTACCCGAAGCCTTACCATAACCTGTCCCCTAATCCTAAACTATATGCTAACACTAAGCCGTACCCTAACACGTATGCTCACCCTAAACCATTGTCGTACCCTAACCTGTACCCTAAACCATCCCCGTGCCCTAACCCTAACCCTATCCCTAACCCTAACCCTAAGCGTAACCCTTACTCGAAGCCTTCCCATAACCCGTCCCCTAATGCTAACCCGTACGTTAACACTAACCCGTAACCTAACACGTACGCTCACCCTAAACCGTTGTCGTACCCTAACCTGTACCCTAAACCGTCCCTGTCCCCTAACCCTAACAGTAAACCTAACCCTAACACTAACCCTTACCCGAAGTCTATCCCTAACCCGTCCCCTAATCCTAACCCGTACGCTAACACTAACTTGTACCCTAAAACGTATGCTCACCCTAAACCGTTGTTGTACCCTAACCTGTACCCTAAACCGTCCCCGTCCCCTAACCATAACCCTAACCCTAAACTTATCCCTAAACCTTACCCGACGCCTTACCCTAATCCTAACCTGTACGCTAACACTAACCCGTACCCTAACATGTACGCTCACCCTAAACAGTTGTCGTACACTAAACTGTACCCTAAACCGTCCCCTAACCCTAACTCTAAACCTTACCCGAAGCCTTACCCTAACGCATCCCCTACTCCTAACCCATACGCTAACACTAACCCATACACTAACACATACGCTCACCCTAAACCCTTGTTGTACCCTAACCTGTACCCTAAACTGTCCCCGTCCCGCTTCCCTAACTCTAACCCGAGCCCGAACCGTAACCCTTACCCGAAGCCTTACACTAACCTGTCCCCTAATCCTAAATCGTACGCTAACTCTAACCCGTACTCTAACATGTACACTCACCCTAAAGCGTTGTCGTACCCTAACCTGTACCCTAAACCGTATCCGTCCCCTAACCCTAACCCTTACCCGAAGCCTTACCCTATCCCGTCCCCTAATACTAACCCGTACGCTAACACTAACCCGTACCCTAACACGTACGCTCACCCTAAACGGTTGTCGTACCCTAACCTGTACCCTAAACCCTCCCCATCCCCTAACCCTAACCCTAAACCTAACCCTAACCCTAACCCTTACGCAAAGCCTTACCCTAACCCATCACATAAACCGAACCCGTACGCTAACACTAACCCATACCCTACCACGTACGCTCACCCTAAACCGTTGTTGTACCCTAACCTGTACCCTAAACCCTCCACATCCCCTAACCCTAACCCTAAACCTAACCCTAACCCTAACCCTTACCCGAAGCTTACACTAACCCGTACCCTAATTCTAACCCGTTCGCTAACACTAACCCATACCGTACCACGTACGCTCACCCTAAACCGTTTTTGTACCCTAACCTGTACCGTAAACTGTTCCTGTGCCCTAACCCTAACCCTAACCCTAACCCAAACCCTAACCCTTACCCGAAGCCTTACCTTAACCCGTCCCAGAATCCTAACCCGTACGCTAACACTAACCTCTGCCCTAACTCGTACGCTCAACCTAAACCATTGTCGTACCCTAACCTGTACCCTAAACCGTCCCCTAACCCTAACCCTAAACCTTACCCGAAGCCTTACCCTATCCCGTCCTCTAATCCTAACATGTACGCTAACAGTAAACTGTGCCCTAACATGTACGCTCACCCTAAACCGTTGTCCTACCCTAACCTGTACCCTAAACCATCCCAATCCCCGTCCCCTAACCCTAACCCTAACCCTAACCCTTACCCTTACCCGAAGCCTTACCTTAACCCATCCCCTAATCCTAATCCGTACACTAACACTAACCCGTAACCTAACACGTACGCTCACCCTAAACCGTTGTCATACCCTAACATGTACCCTAAACCGTCCCCATACCCTAGCCCTAACCCTAACCCTAACCCTAACACTTACCCGAAACCTTACCCTAACTCGTCCCCTAATCCTAAGCCGTAGCCTAAAACTAACCCTTACCCTAACACGTACGCTCACACTAAACTGTGGTCGTAACCTAACCTGTACCCTAAACCGCCCCATCCCTTAACCCTAACCCTAAACCTAACCCTAATCCTAACCCTTACCCGAAGCCTTACCCTAACCCGTCCCATAATCATACCCCGTACGCTAACACTAACCCGTGCCCTGACACGTAGGCTCACCATAAATCATTGTCGTACCCTAACCTGTACCCTAAACCATCCCCATCCCCGTCCCCGTCCCCTAACCCTAACCCTAACACTTACCCGAAGCCTTACCCTAACCTGTCCCCTAATCCTAACCCTTACGCTAACACTAAACCTTGTCCTAACATGTACACTCACCCTAAACCGTTGTCTTACCCTAACCTGTACCCTAAACCGTCCCTGTAACCTAACCCTAACACTAACACTAACCCTAAACCGAACCCTTACCCGAAGCCTTCCCCTAACCCGTCCCCTAATCCTAAACCGTACGCTAACACTAACCCGTACCCTAACACGTACGCTCACCCTAAACCGCTGTCGTACCCTAAACTGCACCCTAAACCGTCCCCGTCCCCTAACCCTAACCCTAACTCATCCCCTAATCCTAACCCGTACGCTAACTCTAAGCCATACCCTAACACGTACGCTCATCCTAAACCGTTCTCGTACACTAACCTGTAACCTAAACCATCCCCGTCGCCTAACCCTAAACCTAACCCTTACCCGAAGCCTTACCTTAACCCGTCCTCTAATCCTAACCCGTACGCTAACTCTAAGCCGTACCCTAACACGTACGCTCACCCTAAACCGTTGACATATACTAACCTGTACACTAAACCGTCCCTGTCCCCTAACCCTAACCCTAACCCTAACCCTAACCATTACCCAAAGCATTACCCTAACCCGTCCCTTAATCCTAACTCATACGCTAACACTAACCCATACCCTAACACGTACGCTCACCCTAAACCGTTGTCGTACCCTAACATGTACCCTAAACCGTCCCCGTCTAATAACCCTAACCCTAACCCTAACCCTAACCCTAACCCTAGCTTTTACCCGAAGCCTTACCCTAACCGGTCCCCTAATCCGAACCCGTATGCTAACACTAACCCGTACCCTAACACGTACGCTCAACCTAAACTTTTGTCGTGCCCTAACCTGTACCCTAAACCGTCCCCATCCCCTAACCCTAACCCTAACCCTAACCCTAACCCTTACCCGAAGCCTTACCCTAACCCGTCCCCTAATCCTAAACTGTACGCTGACACTAACACGTACCCTAACACGTACGATCACCCTAAACCGTTGTCGTAACCTAACCTGTACCCTAAACCGTCCCCGTCCCCGTCCCCTAACCATAACGCTAAGCCTAACCCTGAAGCTTACCCGAAGCCTTACCCTAACCCGTCCCCAATCCTAACCCGTACTGTAACACTAACCCGTACCCTAACACGTACACTCACCCTAAACCGTTGTCGTACCCTAACCTGTACCCTGAACCGTGTCCGTCCCCTAAACCTAACACTAAACCTAAACCTAACCCTAACCCTTACCCGAAGCCTTACCCTAACCCGTCCCCTAAACATAACCCGTACGAAAACACTAACACGTACCCTAACACGTACGGTCACCCTGAACCGTTGTCGTACACTAAACTGTACCCTAAACCGTCCCCGTCCCTTAACCCTAACCCTAACCCTAACCAAAACCCTAATCCTTACCCGAAGCCTTACCATAACACGTCCCCTAATCCTAACCCATACATTAACACTAAACCGTAACCTAACACGTACGCTCAACCTAAACCGTTGTCGTACACTAACCTGTACCCTAAACCGTCCCTGTCCCCTACCCCTAACCATAACCCTAACCCTAACACTAACCCTTACCCGAAGCCTTACTCTAACCCGTACCCTAATCCTAACCCGTACGCTAACACTAACCCGTACACTAACACGTACGCTCACCGTAAACCGTTGTCGTACCCTAACTTGTAACCTAAACCGTCCCCGTCCCCTAACCCTAACCCTAACCCTAACCCTAGCTTTTACCCGAAGCCTTACACTAACCGGTCCCCTAACCCTAACCCGTACGCTAACACTAACCAGTACCCTAACATGTACGCTCACGCTTAACCATTGTCGTACCCTAACCTATACCCTAAACCGTCCCCGTCCCCTAACCTAACCCTAACCCTAACCCTTACGTGAAGCCTTACCCTAACCTGTCCCCTAATCCTAAACCGTACGCTGACACTAACGCGTACCCTAACACGGACGCTCACCCTAAACCGTTGTCGTACACTAACCTGTACCCTAAACCGTCCGCATCCCCTAACCCTAACCGTAACCCTAACCCTAACACTAACACTTACCGAAGCCTTACCCTAACTCGTCCCCTAATCCTACCCCGTATGCTAACACTAACCCGTACCCTAATTCATACGCTCACCCTAAAACGTTGTCGTACACAAACCTGTACCCTAAACCGTCCCCGTCCCCTAACCCTCACCCTAACCCTAACCCTTACCTGAAGTATTACCCAACCCGTCCCCTAATCCTAACCCGTACGCTAACAAGAACCCGTACCCTAACACGTACGCTCACCCTAAAATGTTGTCGTACCCTAACCTGTACCCTAAACCTCCCCGTCCCCTAACCCTAACCCTTACGCGAAGACTTAACCTAACCCGTCCCCTAATCCTAACCCGTACGCTAACACTAACACGTACCCTAATACGTACGCTCACCATAAACCGTTGTCGTACACTAAACTGTACCCTAAACCGTCCCCGTCCCCTTACCCTAACCTTAACCCTAACCCTACCCGTAGCCTTACCCTAACCCGTCCCCTAAACCTAACCCGTACGCTAACACTAACCCGTACCCTAACACGTACGCTCACCCTAAACCGTTGTCGTACCCTAACCTATACCCTAAACCGTCTCCGTCCCCTAACCTTAACCCTTACCCGAACCCTTACCCTAACCCGTCCCCTCATCGTAACCGGTACAATAACACTAACCTGTACCCTAACCCGTACGCTCACCCTAAACCGTTGTCATACCCTAACCTGTACCCTAAACCTTCCCCGTCCCCTAACCCTAACCCTAACCCTAAACTTAACCCTAACAGATATCTGAAGCCTTACCCTAACCCGTACCCTAATCCTAACCCGTACGCTAACACTAACCCATACCCTAACACATACGCTCACCCTAAACCATAGTCGTACCCTAACCTGTACCCTAAACCGTCCCCGTCCCCTAACCCTAACCCTAACCCTAACCCTTACCCGAAGACTTAACCTAACCCGTCCACTAATCCTTTACCGTACGCAAACACTAACCCGTACACTAACACGTACGCTCCCCTGAAAAGGTTGTCGTACCCTAAACTTTACCCTAAACCGTCCCCCTACCCTAACACTAACCCTAAACCTAACCCGAAACCTTACCCTAACCCGTCCCCTAATCATTACCCGTACGGTATCACTAACCCATACCCTAACCCGTACTATCACCCTAAACCGTTGTCGTACCCTAACCTGTACCCTAAACCGTCCCCGTCCCGTAACCCTAACCCTAACACTTACCCGAGGCCTTACACTAACCCGTACCCTAATCCTAACCCGTACGCTAACACTAACCCGTACCCTAAAACATACGCTCAAACAAAAGCGTTGTCGTACCCTAACCTGAACCCTAAACCATCCCCGTCCCCGTCACCTAACACTAACCCTTACCCGAAGCCTTACCCGAACCCGTCCCCTAGTCCTAACCCGTGCACTAACACTAACCAATACCCTAACATGTACGCTCACCCAAAACGGTTGTCGTACCCTAACCTGTACCCTAAACCGTCCCCGTCCCCTAACCCTAAGCCTAACCCTTTCCCGAAGCCTTACACTAACCCGTCCCCTAATCCTAAGCCGTACGCTAACACTAACCTGTACCCTAACACATACGCTCACCCTAAACCGTTGTCGTACCCTAACCTGTACCCTAAACCGTCCCCATCCCCTAACCGTAACCCTATCCCTAACCCTATCCCTTACCCGAAGCCTTACCCTAACCCGTCCCCTAATCCTACCCCGTACGCTAACACTAACCCGTACCCTAATTCGTACGCTCAACCTAAACCGTTGTCGTACCCTAACCTGTACCCTAAACCGTCCCCCTCCCCTAACCCTAACCCTAACCCTAACCCTTATCCGAAGTCTTACCCTAACCTGTCCCCTAATCCTAACCCGTACTCTAACACTAACACGTACCCTAACACGTACGCGCAGCCTAAAATGTTGTCGTACCTAACCTGTACCCTAAACTGTCCCCGTCCCCTAACCATAATCCTAACCCTAACCCTTACCCGAAGACTTAACCTAACCCGTCCACTAATCCTAACACGTACGCAAACACTAACCCGTACACTAACACGTACGCTCACCTTATACCGTTGTCGTACCCTAACGTTTACCCTAAACCGTCCCCGTCCCCTAACCCTAACCCTAAACCTAAACCAAAGCCTTACACTAACCCGTCCCCTAATCCTAACACATACGCTAACACTAACCCATACCCTAACATGTACGCTCACCCTAAACCTTTGTCGTACCCTAACATGTACCCTAAACCGTCCCCGTCCCCTAACCCTAACCCTAACCCTAACACTTACCCGAAGCCTTACACTAACCCGTACCCTAATCCTAACCCGTACGCTAACACTAAAACATACCCTAACACATACGCTCACACAAAAGCATTGTCGTACCCTAACCTGTACCCTAAACCGTCCCCGTCCCCTAACCCTAACTCTAACCCGAAGCCTTACCCTAACCCGTCCCCTAATCCTAACCCATAGGCTAATACTAACCCGTACCCTAACACGTACGCTCACCCTAAACCGTTGTCGCACCCTATCCTGTACCCTAAACCGTCCCTGTCCCCTAACCCTAACCCTAACACTAACCCTTACCCGAAGCCTTACCCTAAACCGTACCATAATCCTAACCCATACGCTAACACTAGCACGTACCCTAACACATACTCTCACCCTAAAATATTGTAGTACCCTAACCTGTACCCTAAACCGTCCCCGTCACCTAACCCTAACCCTAATCCTAACACTTACCAGAAGCCTTACACTAACCCGTCCCCTAATCCTAACCCGTACGCTAACACTAACCCATACCCTAACCCGTACGCTCACTCTAAACCTTTGTCGTATCCTAAACTGTACCCTAAACCTTCCCCGTCCCCTAACCCTAACCGTAACCCTTACCCTAACACTTACCTGAAGCCTTACACTAACCCGTCACCTAATCCTAACACGTACGCTAACACTAAACCGTACCCTAACACGTACGCTCACCCTAAACTGTTGTCGTACCCTAACCTGTACCCTAAACCATCCCCGTCCCCTAACCCTAACCCTATCCCTAAAACTAACCCTTACCCGAAGCCTTACCCTAACCCGTCCCCTAATCATAATGCGTACGCTAACACTAACCCGTACCCTAAGACCTACGCTCACCCTAAAACTTTGCCGTACCCTATCCTGTACCCTAAACCGTCCCCGTCCCCTAACCCTAACCCTAAACCTATCCCTAACCCTTACCCGACACCTTACACTAACCCGTCCCCTAATCCTAACCCGTACGCCAACACTAACCCGTACCCTAACACGTACGCTCACCCTAAACCGTTGTCGTACCCTAAACTGTACTCTAAACTGTCCACGTCCCCTAACCCTAACCCTAACCCTAACCCGAAGCCTTACCCTAACCCGTCCCCTAATCCTAACCCATACACTAACACTAACCCGTACCCTATCACGTACGCTCACCCTAAACCGTTGTCATACCATAACCTGTACCCTAAACCGTTCCCGTCCCCTAACCCTAACCCTAACCCTTACCCAAAGACTTACACTAACCCGTCCTCTAATCCTAACCTGTACGCTAACGCTAATCCGTACCCCAACACGTACGCTTACCCTAAACAGTTGTCATACCCTAACCCATACCCGAAGCCTTACCCTAACCCGTCCCCTAATCCTAACCCGTACGCTAACACTAACCCTTACCCTAACACGTACGCTCAACCTAAACCGTTGTTGTACCCTAAACTGTACCCGAAACCATGCCCATCCCTTAACCCTAACCCTAACCCTAACCCTTACCCGAAACCTTACCCTAACCCGTCCCCTAATCCTAATGCGTACGCTAACACTAACACGAACCCTAACATGTATGCTCACCCTACACCCTTGTCGTTTCCTAACCTGTCCCCTACACCATCCCTGTCCCCTAACGCTAAGCCTAACACTTACTCGAAGCCTTACGCTAACCCATTACCTAATCCTAAACCGTATGCTAACACTAACTCGTACCCTAACACGTACGCTCTCCATAAACCGTTGTCGTACCCTAAACTGTACCCTAAACTGTCCCCGTCCCCTAAACCTAACCCTAACCCTAACACTTACCCGAAGCCTTACCCTAACCCCTCCCCTAATCCTAAGTCATACGCTAACACTAACGTGTACCCTAACACGTACGCACACCCTAAACCGTTGTCGTACCCTAACCTGTACCCTAAAACGTCCCCATCCCCTAACCCTAACCCTAAACCTAAACCTAACCCTTACCCGAAGCCTTACCCTAACCCGTCCCCTAATCCTGACACGTACGCTAACACTAAAATATACCCTAACACCTACGCTCACCCTAAACCGTTGTCGTACCCTAACCTGTACCCTAAATGGTCCCCGTCACCTAACCCTAAACCTAACGCTAACCCTAACACTTACCCGTAGCCTTAAACTAACCCGTCCCCTAATACTAACCCGTACGCTAACACTAACCCATACTCTAACATGTACGCTCACCCTAAACCGTTGTCGTAATCTAACCTGTACCCTAAACTGTCCCCGTCCCCTAACACTAACCCTAACCCTAACACTTACCCTTACCCGAAGTCTTACCCTAACCCGTCCCGTAATCCTAACCCGAACGCTAACACTAAACCGTACCCTAACATGTATGCTCACCCTAAACCGTTGTCGTACCCTAACCTGTACTCTAAACCGTCCCCGTTCCCTAACCCTAACCCTAAAACTTACCTGAAGCCTTACCCTAACACGTCCCCTAATCCCAACCTGTACACTAACACTAACCCGTACCCTAACCCGTACGCTCACCCTAAACCATTGTCGTACCCTTACCTGTACCGTAAACCTTCCCCATCCCCTAACCCTAACCCTAACCCTTACCTGAAGCCTTACCCTAACCCGTCCCCTAAAACTAACCCGTATGCTAACACTAAACCATACCCTAACACGTACGCTCACCCTAAAACGTTGTCGTACCCTAACCTGTACCCTAAACCGTCCCCGTCCCCTAACCGTAACCCTAAACCTAACCCTAACCCTTACCCGAAGACTTAACCTAACCCGTCCACTAATCCTAACCCGTATGCAAACACAAACCCGTACACTAACACGTACGCTCACTTTAAACCGTTGTCGTACCCTAACCTATACCCTAAACCGTTCCTGTCCCCTAACCCTAATCCTAAACCTAACCCGAAGCCTTACCCTAACCCGTCCCCTAATCCTAACCCGTACGCTATCACTAACCCATACCCTAACACGTATGCTCACCCTAAACCGTTGTCGTCCCAGTCCCCGTCCCCTAACACTAACCCTAACCCTAACCCTAACCCTAACCCTTACCCGAAGACTTACCCTAACCCGTCCGCTAATCCGAACCCATATACTATCACTAACACGTACCCTAACACCTACGCTCACCCTAAACCGGTGTCATACCCTAACCTGTACCCTAAACCGTCCCCGTCCCCTAACTTTAACCCTAACCCTATCCCTTTCCCGAAGCCTTACCGTAACCCGTCCCCTAATCCTAAGCCGTACGCTAACACTAACCTGTACCATAACACATACGCTCAACCTAAACTGTTGTCGTACCCTAAACTGTACCCTAAACCGTCCCCATCCCCTAACACTAACCCTAACCCTAACCCTAACACTAACCCTTACCCGAAGCCTTACCCTAACCCGTCCCCTTATCCTAACCCGTACGCTAACACTAACCGGTACCCTAACACGTACGCTCACCCTAAACCATTGTCGTACCCTAACCTGTACCCTAAACGGTCCCCTAACCCTAACCATAACCCTAACACTTACCTGAAGCCTTACCGTAAACTTTCCCCTAATACTAACCCGAATGTTAACACTAACCCGAACCCTAACACGTACGCTCAGCCTAAACAGTTGTCGTACACTAGCCTGTACCCTAAACACTCCCAGTTCCCTAACACTAACCCTAACCCTAACCCTAACACTAACCCTTCCCGAAGCCTTACCCTAAACCATCCCCTAATCCTAACCCGTACGCTAACACTAACCCTTACCCTAACACGTACGCTCACCCTAAACCTTTTTCGTACCCTAAACAGTACCCTAAATCATCCCCGTCCCCGTCCCCGTCCCCTAACCCTAACCCTAACCCTAATACTTACCCGAAGCCTTACCCTAACCCGTCCCCTAATGCTAACCCGTAAGCTAACACTAACACATACCCTAACATGTACGCTCAACCTAAACCATTGTCGCACCCTAACCTGTACCCTAAACCGTCCCCGTCCCCGTCCCCTAACCCTAACCCTAATACTAACACTTACCCGAAGCCTTAACCTAACCTGTCCCCTAATCCTAACGCGTACGCTAACACTAACGTGTACCCTAACACGTACGCTCACCCTAAACCGTTGTCGTACCCTAACATATACCCTAAACCGTCCCCGTCCCCTAAAACTAAACCTAACCCTAACCCTTACCCGAAGCCTTAACCTAACCTGTCCCTAAATCCTAACACGTACGCTAACACTAAACCGTACCCTAACACGTACGCTCACCCTAAACCTTTGTCGTACCCTAACCTGTACGCTAAACGGTCCCCGTCCCCTAACCCTAAACCTAAACCTAACCCTAATCCTTACCCGTAGCCTTACCCTAACCCGTGCCCTAATCCTAACCCGTACGCTAACACTAACGCGTACCCTAACACGTACGCTCACCCTAAACCGTTGTCATACTCTAACCTGTACCCTAAACCATCCCCGTCCCTGTCCCCAAACCCTAACCCTAACCCTAAAACTTACCCGAAGCCTTACCCTAACTCGTCCCTTAATCCTAACCCGCATACTAACACTAACCCGTACCTCAACACGTACGCTCACCATAAACCGTTGTCGTACACTAACCTGTACCCTAAACCGTCCCCGTCCCCTAACCCTAACCCTAACCCTAACACTTACCTGAAGCCTTACCGTAAACTGTCCCCTAATCCTAACCCGTATGCTCACACTAATCCGTAACCTAACACGTACGCTCACCCTAAACCGTTGTCGTACACTAGCCTGTACCCTAAACGGTCCCCGTTCCCTAACCCTAACCGTAACCCTAACCCTAACCCTTACCCGAAACCTTACCCTAAACCGTCCCCTAATCCTAAACCGTACGCAAACACTAAGCCGTACCCTAACACGTATGTTCACCCTAAACCGTTGTCGTACCCTAACCTGTACCCTAAACCATCCCCGTTCCCGTCCCCTAAACCTAACCCTAACACTAACCCTAACCCTTATCCGAAGCCTTACCCTAACGCGTCCACTAACCCTAACCCGTACGCTAACACCAACTCGTACCCTAACATGTACGCTCACCCTAAACGGTTGTCGAACCCTAACCTGTACCCTAAACCGTCCCCGTCTAATAAGCCTAACCCTAACCCTAACACTAACACTAACCCTAGCTTTTACCCGAAGCCTTACCCTAAGCGGTCCCCTAATCCGAACCCGTATGCTAACACTAACCCGTACCCTAACACGTACGCTCAACCTAAACTTTTGTCGTGCCCTAACCTGTACCCTAAACCGTCCCCATCCCCTAACCCTAACCCTAACCCTAACCCTTACCCGAAGCCTTACCCTAACCCGTCCCCTAATCCTAAACTGTACGCTGACACTAACACGTACCCTAACACGTACGATCACCCTAAGTCGTTGTCGTAACCTAACCTGTACCCTAAACCGTCCCCGTCCCCGTCCCCTAACCATAACGCTAAGCCTAACCCTACCTGTACCCTAAACCCTCCCCATCCCCTAACCCTAACCCTAAACCTAACCCTAACCCTAACACTTACGCGAAGCCTTACCCTAACCCATCACATAAACCGAACCCGTACGCTAACACTAACCCATACCCTACCACGTACGCTCAC
The DNA here is from genome assembly GCF_059928025.1 of Delphinapterus leucas. Classification (NCBI taxonomy): domain Eukaryota; kingdom Metazoa; phylum Chordata; class Mammalia; order Artiodactyla; family Monodontidae; genus Delphinapterus; species Delphinapterus leucas. The sequence continues at coordinate 9,162,661 of NW_028322232.1, read as the reverse complement.
CCTAAACCGTTGTCGTACCCTAACCTGTACCCTAAACCGTGTCCGTCCCCTATACCTAACCCTAACACTAACCCTAAACCTAACCCTTACCCGAAGCCTTACCCTTACCCGTCCCCTAATCCTAACCCGTACGCTAACAATAACACGTACCCTAAAACGTACGGTCACCCTGAACCATTGTCGTACCCTAAACTGTACCCTAAACTGTACCCGTCCCTTAACCCTAACCCTAACCCTAAGCCTAACCCTAACCCTAATCCTTTCCTGAAGCCTTAACATAACCCGTCTCCTAAACCTAACCCGTACACTAACATTAAATTGTAACCTAACACGTACGCTCACACTAAACCGTTGTCGTACTCTAACCTGTACACTAAACCGTCCCTGTCCCCTAACCCTAACCGTAACCCTAACCCTATCACTAACCCTTACCCGAAGCCTAACACTAACCCGTCCCCTAATCCTAAGCCGTGCGCTAACAGTAACCCATACCCCAACATGTACGCTCAACCTAAACCGTTGTCGTACCCTAAAGTGTCCCCATCCCCTAACCCTAACCCTAACCCTAACCCCACCCCTAACCCTTACCCGAAGCCTTACCCTAACCCGTCCCATAATCCTAACCCGTACGCTAACACTAACCCGTACCCTAACACGTACGCTCACCCTAAAACTTTGTCGTACCCTAACCTGTACCCTAAACCGTCCCCGTCCCCTAACCCTAACCCTAACCCTTACCCGAAGCCTTACCCTAACCCGTCCCCTAATGCTAACCTGTACGCTAACACTAACCCGTACCCTAACAGGTACGCTCACCCTAAACCGTAGTTGTACCCTTACCTGTAACCTAAACCGTCCCCGTCCCCGTCCCCTAACCATAAAGCTAAGCCTAACCCTACCTGTACCCTAAACCCTCCCCATCCCCTAACCCTAACCCTAAACCTAACCCTTACCCGAAGCCTTAACCTAACCCATCCCCTAATCCTAACCCGTACGCTAACACTAAACACTACCCTAACACGTACGCTCACCCTAAACCGTGGACGTACCCTAACCTGTACCTTAAACCGTCCCCATCCCCTAACCCTAACCCGAACCCTAACACTAACCCTTACCCGAATACTTAACGTAACCTGTCCCCTACTCCTAACCCGTACGCTAACACTAACCCGTACCCTAACACGTACGCTCACCCTAAACCACTGTCATACCCTAACCTGTACCCTAAACAGTCCCCGTCCCCTAACCCTAACCCTAACCCTAACTCTTACCTGAAGCCTTACACTAACCCGTACCCTAATCCTAACCCGTACGCTATCACTAAACCGTACCCTGAGACGTACGTTCACCCTAAAAGGTTGTCGTACTCTAACCTGTACCCTACACCGTCCCCTAACCCTAACCCTAACCCTTACCCGAAGCCTTACCCTAACCCGTCCCCTAATCCTAAACCGTACGCTAACACTAACCCGTGCCCTAACACATACGCTCACCCTAAAGCGTTGTCGTACCCTAACCTGTACCCTAAACCGTCCCCGTCCCCGTCCCCTAACCCTAACCCTAACCCTAACCGTAACACTTACCCGAAGCCTTACCCTAACACGTCCCCTAATCCTAACCAGTATGCTAACACTAACCCATACCCTACCACGTACGCTCACCCTAAACCGTTGTCGTACCCTAACCTGTACCCTGAACCGTGTCCGTCCCCTAAACCTAACACTAAACCTAAACCTAACCCTAACCCTTACCCGAAGCCTTACCCTAACCCGTCCCCTAAACATAACCCGTACGCGAACACTAACACGTACCCTAACACGTACGGTCACCCTGAACCGTTGTCATACACTAAACTGTACCCTAAACCGTCCCCGTCCCTTAACCCTAACCCTAACCCTAACCCTAACCAAAACCCTAATCCTTACCCGAAGCCTTACCATAACCCGTCCCCTAATCCTAACCCATACATTAAAACTAAACCGTAACCTAACACGTACGCTCACCCTAAACCGTTGTCGTACACTAACCTGTACCCTAAACCGTCCCTGTCCCCTACCCCTAACCATAACCCTAACCCTAACACTAACCCTTACCCGAAGCCTTACCCTAACCCGTCCCCTAATCCTAACCCGTACGCTAACACTAACCCGTACACTAACACGTACGCTCACCGTAAACCGTTGTCGTACCCTAACTTGTAACCTAAACCGTCCCAGTCCCCTAACCCTAACCCTAACCCTAACCCTAACACTTACCCAAAGCCTTACCCTAACACGTCAACTAAACCTAAATCGTACGCTAACACTAACCCATGCCCTAACACGTACGCTCACCCTAAACCGTTGTCGTACACTAACCTGTACACTAAACTGTCCCTGTCCCCTAACCCTAACCCTAACCCTAACCATTACGCAAAGCCTTACCCTAACCCGTCCCCCAATCCTAACCCGTACGCTAACACTAACCCGTATCCTAACATGTACGCTCACCCTAAACCGTTCTCGTACCCTAACCTGTTCCCTAAACCGTCCTCGTCCCCTAACCCTAACCCTAACCCTAACCCTAACCCTAGCTTTTACCCGAAGCCTTACACTAACCGGTCCCCTAACCCTAACCCGTACGCTAACACTAACCAGTACCCTAACATGTACGCTCACCCTTAACCATTGTCGTACCCTAACCTATACCCTAAACCGTCCCCGTCCCCTAACCTAACCCTAAACCTAACCCTTCCGTGAAGCCTTACCCTAACCTGTCCCCTAATCCTAAACCGTACGCTGACACTAACACGTACCCTAACACAGACGCTCACCCTAAAACATTGTCGTACACTAAACTGTACCCTAATCCATCCCCATCCCCGTCCCCGTCCCTTAACCCTAACCCTAACCCAAACCCTAACCCTAACCCTTACCCAAAGCCTTACCCTAATCGGTCCCCTAATCCTAACCCGTATGCTAACACTAAACCGTACCCTAACACGTACTCTCACCCTAAACCATTGTCGTACCCTAACCTATACCCTAAACCGTCCCTGTCCCCGTCCCCTATCCCTAACCCTAAGCCTAACCCTGAAGCTTACCCGAAGCCGTACCCTAACCCGTCCCCTAATTCTAACCCGTATGGTAACACTAACCCATATCCTAACACGTACGCTCACCCTAAACGGTTGTCGTACCCTAACCTGTACCCTAAACAGTGTCCGTCCCCTAAACCTAACCCTAACCCTAACCCTAACCTTAACCCTTACCCGAAGCCTTACCCTAACCCGTCCCCTAATCCTAACCCGTACGCTAACAGTAACACGTACCCTAACATTTACGGTCACCCTGAACCATTGTTGTACCCTAAACTGTACCCTAAACCGTCCCCGTCCCCTAACCCTAACCCTAACCCTTACCCGAAGCCTTACCCTAACCCGTCCCCTAATGCTAACCTGTACGCTAACACTAACCCGTACCCTAACAGGTACGCTCACCCTAAACCGTAGTTGTACCCTTACCTGTACCCTAAACCGTCCCCGTCCCCGTCCCCTAACCATAAAGCTAAGCCTAACCCTACCTGTACCCTAAACCCTCCCCATCCCCTAACCCTAACCCTAAACCTAACCCTAACCCTAACACTTACGCGAAGCCTTACCCTAACCCATCACATAAACCGAACCCGTACGCTAACACTAACCCATACCCTACCACGTACGCTCACCCTAAACCGTTGTCGTACCCTAACCTGTACCCTGAACCGTGTCCGTCCCCTAAACCTAACACTAAACCTAAACCTAACCCTAACCCTTACCCGAAGCCTTACCCTAACCCGTCCCTTAAACATAACCCGTACGCGAACACTAACACGTACCCTAACACGTACGGTCACCCTGAACATCTGTCATACACTAAACTGTACCCTAAACCGTCCCCGTCCCTTAACCCTAACCCTAACCCTAACCCTAACCAAAACCCTAATCCTTACCCGAAGCCTTACCATAACCCGTCCCCTAATCCTAACCCATACATTAAAACTAAACCGTAACCTAACACGTACGCTCACCCTAAACCGTTGTCGTACACTAACCTGTACCCTAAACCGTCCCTGTCCCCTACCCCTAACCATAACCCTAACCCTAACACTAACCCTTACCCGAAGCCTTACCCTAACCCGTCCCCTAATCCTAACCCGTACGCTAACACTAACCCGTACACTAACACGTACGCTCACCGTAAACCGTTGTCGTACCCTAATTTGTAACCTAAACCGTCCCAGTCCCCTAACCCTAACCCTAACCCTAACCCTAACACTTACCCAAAGCCTTACCCTAACACGTCAACTAAACCTAAATCGTACGCTAACACTAACCCATGCCCTAACACGTACGCTCACCCTAAACCGTTGTCGTACACTAACCTGTACACTAAACTGTCCCTGTCCCCTAACCCTAACCCTAACCCTAACCCTAACCATTACGCAAAGCCTTACCCTAACCCGTCCCCCAATCCTAACCCGTACGCTAACACTAACCCGTATACTATCATGTACGCTCACCCTAAACTGTTCTCGTACCCTAACCTGTTCCCTAAACCGTCCTCGTCCCCTAACCCTAAACCTAACCCTAACCCTAACCCTAGCTTTTACCCGAAGCCTTACACTAACCGGTCCCCTAACCCTAACCCGTACGCTAACACTAACCAGTACCCTAACATGTACTCTCACCCTTAACCATTGTCGTACCCTAACCTATACCCTAAACCGTCCCCGTCCCCTAACCTAACCCTAAACCTAACCCTTACGTGAAGCCTTACCCTAACCTGTCCCCTAATCCTAAACCGTACGCTGACACTAACACGTACCCTAACACAGACGCTCACCCTAAAACATTGTCGTACACTAAACTGTACCCTAATCCGTCCCCATCCCCGTCCCCGTCCCTTAACCCTAACCCTAACCCAAACCCTAACCCTAACCCTTACCCAAAGCCTTACCCTAATCGGTCCCCTAATCCTAACACGTATGCTTACACTAAACCGTACCCTAACACGTACTCTCACCCTAAACCATTGTCGTACCCTAACCTATACCCTAAACCGTCCCCGTCCCCGTCCCCTATCCCTAACCCTAAGCCTAACCCTGAAGCTTACCCGAAGCCTTACCCTAACCCGTCCCCTAATTCTAACCCGTATGGTAACACTAACCCATACCCTAACACGTACGCTCACCCTAAACGGTTGTCGAACCCTAACCTGTACCCTAAACCGTGTCCGTCCCCTAAACCTAACCCTAACCCTAACCCTAACCTTAACCCTTACCCGAAGCCTCACCCTAACCCGTCCCCTAATTCTAACCCGTACGCTAACACTAACACGTACCCTAACACTTACGGTCACCCTGAACCATTGTCGTACCCTAAACTGTACCCTAAACCGTCCCCGTCCCTTAACCCTAACCCTAACCCTAACCCTAACCCTAACACTAACCCTAATCCTTACCCGAAGCCTTACCATAACCCGTCCCCTAATCCTAACCCGTACGCTAACACTAAACCGTAACCTAACACGTACGCTCACACTAAACGGTTGTCGTACCCTAACCTGTACCCTAAACCGTCCCTGGCCCCTAACCCTAACCCTAACACTAACCCGTACCCGAAGCCTAACACTAACCCGTCCCCTAATCCTAAGCCGTGCGCTAACAATAACCCATACCCCAACATGTACGCTCAACCTAAACCGTTGTCGTACCCTAAACTGTCCCCATCCCCTAACCCTAACCCTAACCCTAACCCTAACCCTAACACTTACCCGAAGCCTTACCCTAATCCTAACCCGTATGCTAACACTAACCCGTACCCTAACACGTACGCTCACCCTAAAACGTTGTTGTACCCTAACCTTTGCCCTAAACCGTCCCCGTCCCCGTCCCCTAACCCTAACGCTAACCCTTACCCAAAGCCTTGCCCTAACACGTCCCCTAATCCTAACCCGTACGCTAACACTAAACCGTACCCTAACACGTACGCTCACTCTAAACCGTTGTCGTACCCTAACCTGTAACCTAAACCGTCCCCGTCCCCTAACCCTAACCCTAACCCTAAACCTTACCCGAAGCCTTACCATAACCTGTCCCCTAATCCTAACCCATATGCTAACACTAAGACGTACCCTAACACGTATGCTCACCCTAAACAATTGTCGTACACTAAACTGTACCCTCAACCATCCCCGTGCCCTAACCCTAACCCTAACCCTAAACCTTACCCGAAGCCTTACACTAACCCGTCCCCTAATCCTAAACCGTACGCTGTCACTAACACGTAGACTAACACGTACGCTCACCCTAAACCGTTTTCGTACACTAACCTGTACCCTAAACCGTGTCCGTCCCCTATACCAAACCCTAACCCTAACCCTAAACATAACCCTTACCCAAAGCCTTACCCTTACCCGTCCCCTAATCCTAACCCGCACGCTAACAATAACACGTACCCTAAAACGTACGGTCACCCTGAACCATTGTCGTACCCTAAACTGTACCCTAAACCGTACCCGTCCCTTAACCCTAACCCTAACCCTAACCCTAACCCTAACCCTAATCCTTTCCTGAAGCCTTAACATAACCCGTCTCCTAAACCTAACCCGTACACTAACATTAAATTGTAACCTAACATGTAAGCTCACACTAAACCGTTGTCGTACCCTAACCTGTACACTAAACCGTCCCTGTCCCCTAACCCTAACCGTAACCCTAACCCTATCACTAACCCTTACCCGAAGCCTAACACTAACCCGTCCCCTAATCCTAAGCCGTGCGCTAACAGTAACCCATACCCCAACATGTACGCTCAACCTAAACCGTTGTCCTACTCTAAACTGTCCCCATCCCCTAACCCTAACCCTAACCCTAACCCCAACCCTAACCCTTACCCGAAGCCTTACCCTAACCCGTCCCCTAATCCTAACCCGTACGCTAACACTAACCCATACCCTAACACGTACGCTCACCCTAAAACTTTGTCGTACCCTAACCTGTACCCTAAACCGTCCCCCTCCCCTAACCCTAACCCTAACCCTTACCCGAAGCCTTACCCTAACCCGTCCCCTAATGCTAACCCGTACGCTAACACTAACACGTACCCTAACACGTACGGTCACCCTAAACCGTAGTTGTACCCTTACCTGTACCCTAAACCATCCCCGTCCCCTAACCCTAAACCTAACCCTTACCCGAAGCCTTAACCTAACCCATCCCCTAATCCTAACCCGTACGCTAACACTAAACAGTACCCTAACACGTACGCTCACCCTAAACCGTGGACGTACCCTAACCTGTACCTTAAACCGTCCCCATCCCCTAACCCTAACCCGAACCCTAACACTAACCCTTACCCGAATACTTAACCTAACCTGTCCCCTACTCCTAACCCGTACACTAACACTAACCCGTACCCTAACACGTACGCTCACCCTAAACCACTGTCATACCCTAACCTGTACCCTAAACAGTCCCCGTCCCCTAACCCTAACCCTAACCCTAACTCTTACCTGAAGCCTTACACTAACCCGTACCCTAATCCTAACCCGTACGCTATCACTAAACCGTACCCTGAGACGTACGTTCACCCTAAAAGGTTGTCGTACTCTAACCTGTACCCTACACCGTCCCCTAACCCTAACCCTAACCCTTACCCGAAGCCTTACCCTAACCCGTCCCCTAATCCTAAACCGTACGCTAACACTAACCCGTGCCCTAACACATACGCTCACCCTAAAGCGTTGTCGTACCCTAACCTGTACCCTAAACCGTCCCCGTCCCCGTCCCCTAACCCTAACCCTAACCCTAACCGTAACACTTACCCGAAGCCTTACCCTAACACGTCCCCTAATCCTAACCAGTATGCTAACACTAACCCATACCCTACCACGTACGCTCACCCTAAACGGTTGTCGTACCCTAACCTGTACCCTGAACCGTGTCCGTCCCCTAAACCTAACACTAAACCTAAACCTAACCCTAACCCTTACCCGAAGCCTTACCCTAACCCGTCCCCTAAACATAACCCGTACGCGAACACTAACACGTACCCTAACACGTACGGTCACCCTGAACCGTTGTCATACACTAAACTGTACCCTAAACCGTCCCCGTCCCTTAACCCTAACCCTAACCCTAACCCTAACCAAAACCCTAATCCTTACCCGAAGCCTTACCATAACCCGTCCCCTAATCCTAACCCATACATTAAAACTAAACCGTAACCTAACACGTACGCTCACCCTAAACCGTTGTCGTACACTAACCTGTACCCTAAACCGTCCCTGTCCCCTACCCCTAACCATAACCCTAACCCTAACACTAACCCTTACCCGAAGCCTTACCCTAACCCGTCCCCTAATCCTAACCCGTACGCTAACACTAACCCGTACACTAACACGTACGCTCACCGTAAACCGTTGTCGTACCCTAACTTGTAACCTAAACCGTCCCAGTCCCCTAACCCTAACCCTAACCCTAACCCTAACACTTACCCAAAGCCTTACCCTAACACGTCAACTAAACCTAAATCGTACGCTAACACTAACCCATGCCCTAACACGTACGCTCACCCTAAACCGTTGTCGTACACTAACCTGTACACTAAACTGTCCCTGTCCCCTAACCCTAACCCTAACCCTAACCATTACGCAAAGCCTTACCCTAACCCGTCCCCCAATCCTAACCCGTACGCTAACACTAACCCGTATCCTAACATGTACGCTCACCCTAAACCGTTCTCGTACCCTAACCTGTTCCCTAAACCGTCCTCGTCCCCTAACCCTAACCCTAACCGTAACCCTAACCCTAGCTTTTACCCGAAGCCTTACACTAACCGGTCCCCTAACCCTAACCCGTACGCTAACACTAACCAGTACCCTAACATGTACGCTCACCCTTAACCATTGTCGTACCCTAACCTATACCCTAAACCGTCCCCGTCCCCTAACCTAACCCTAAACCTAACCCTTCCGTGAAGCCTTACCCTAACCTGTCCCCTAATCCTAAACCGTACGCTGACACTAACACGTACCCTAACACAGACGCTCACCCTAAAACATTGTCGTACACTAAACTGTACCCTAATCCATCCCCATCCCCGTCCCCGTCCCTTAACCCTAACCCTAACCCAAACCCTAACCCTAACCCTTACCCAAAGCCTTACCCTAATCGGTCCCCTAATCCTAACCCGTATGCTAACACTAAACCGTACCCTAACACGTACTCTCACCCTAAACCATTGTCGTACCCTAACCTATACCCTAAACCGTCCCTGTCCCCGTCCCCTATCCCTAACCCTAAGCCTAACCCTGAAGCTTACCCGAAGCCTTACCCTAACCCGTCCCCTAATTCTAACCCGTATGGTAACACTAACCCATATCCTAACACGTACGCTCACCCTAAACGGTTGTCGTACCCTAACCTGTACCCTAAACAGTGTCCGTCCCCTAAACCTAACCCTAACCCTAACCCTAACCTTAACCCTTACCCGAAGCCTTACCCTAACCCGTCCCCTAATCCTAACCCGTACGCTAACACTAACACGTACCCTAACACTTACGGTCACCCTGAACCATTGTCGTACCCTAAACTGTACCCTAAACCGTCCCCGTCCCTTAACCCTAACCCTAACCCTAACCCTAACCCTAACACGAACCCTAATCCTTACCCGAAGCCTTACCATAACCCGTCCCCTAATCCTAACCCGTACGCTAACACTAAACCGTAACCTAACACGTACGCTCACACTAAACCGTTGTCGTACCCTAACCTGTACCCTAAACCGTCCCTGGCCCCTAACCCTAACCCTAACACTAACCCGTACCCAAAGCCTAACACTAACCCGTCCCCTAATCCTAAGCCGTGCGCTAACAATAACACATACCCCAACATGTACGCTCAACCTAAACCATTGTCGTACCCTAAACTGTCCCCATCCCCTAACCCTAACCCTAACCCTAACACTTACCCGAAGCCTTACCCTAACCCATCCCCTAATCCTAACCCGTATGCTAACACTAACCCGTACCCTAACACGTACGCTCACCCTAAAACGTTGTTGTACCCTAACCTTTGCCCTAAACCGTCCCCGTCCCCGTCCCCTAACCCTAACGCTAAAGCTTACCCAAAGCCTTACCCTAACACGTCCCCTAATCCTAACCCGTATGTTAACACTAAACCGTACCCTAACACGTACGCTCACTTTAAACCGTTGTCGTACCCTAACCTGTACTCTAAACCGTCCCCGTCCCCTAACGCTAACCCTAAACCTAACCCTTACCCGAAGCCTTACCATAAACTGTCCCCTAATTCTAACCCATATGCTAACACTAAGTCGTACCCTAACACGTATGCTCACCCTAAACAATTGTCGTACACTAAACTGTACCCTCAACCATCCCCGTGCCCTAACCCTAACCCTAACCCTAAACCTTACCCGAAGCCTTACACTAACCCGTCCCCTAATCCTAAACCGTACGCTGACACTAACACGTAGCCTAACACGTACGCTCACCCTAAACCGTTTTCGTACACTAACCTGTACCCTAAACCGTGTCCGTCCCCTATACCTAACCCTAACCCTAACCCTAAACCTAACCCTTACCCGAAGCCTTACCCTTACCCGTCCCCTAATCCTAACCCGTACGCTAACAATAACACGTACCCTAAAACGTACGGTCACCCTGAACCATTGTCGTACCCTAAACTGTACCCTAAACTGTACCCGTCCATTAACCCTAACCCTAACCCTAAGCCTAACCCTAACCCTAATCCTTTCCTGAAGCCTTAACATAACCCGTCTCCTAAACCTAACCCGTACACTAACATTAAATTGTAACCTAACACGTACGCTCACACTAAACCGTTGTCGTACTCTAACCTGTACACTAAACCGTCCCTGTCCCCTAACCCTAACCGTAACCCTAACCCTATCACTAACCCTTACCCGAAGCCTAACACTAACCCGTCCCCTAATCCTAAGCCGTGCGCTAACAGTAACCCATACCCCAACATGTACGCTCAACCTAAACCGTTGTCGTACCCTAAACTGTCCCCATCCCCTAACCCTAACCCTAACCCTAACCCCACCCCTAACCCTTACCCGAAGCCTTACCCTAACCCGTCCCCTAATCCTAACCCGTACGCTAACACTAACCCGTACCCTAACACGTACGCTCACCCTAAAACTTTGTCATACCCTAACCTGTACCCTAAACCGTCCCCGTCCCCTAACCCTAACCCTAACCCTTACCCGAAGCCTTACCCTAACCCGTCCCCTAATGCTAACCTGTACGCTAACACTAACCCGTACCCTAACAGGTACGCTCACCCTAAACCGTAGTTGTACCCTTACCTGTACCCTAAACCGTCCCCGTCCCCGTCCCCTAACCATAAAGCTAAGCCTAACCCTACCTGTACCCTAAACCCTCCCCATCCCCTAAACCTAACCCTAAACCTAACCCTAACCCTAACACTTACGCGAAGCTTTACCCTAACCCATCACATAAACCGAACCCGTACGCTAACACTAACCCATACCCTACCACGTACGCTCACCCTAAACCGTTGTCGTACCCTAACCTGTACCCTGAACCGTGTCCGTCCCCTAAACCTAACACTAAACCTAAACCTAACCCTAACCCTTTCCCGAAGCCTTACCCTAACCCGTCCCTTAAACATAACCCGTACGCGAACACTAACACGTACCCTAACACGTACGGTCACCATGAACATTTGTCATACACTAAACTGTACCCTAAACCGTCCCCGTCCCTTAACCCTAACCCTAACCCTAACCCTAACCAAAACCCTAATCCTTACCCGAAGCCTTACCATAACCCGTCCCCTAATCCTAACCCATACATTAAAACTAAACCGTAACCTAACACGTACGCTCACCCTAAACCGTTGTCGTACACTAACCTGTACCCTAAACCGTCCCTGTCCCCTACCCCTAACCATAACCCTAACCCTAACACTAACCCTTACCCGAAGCCTTACCCTAACCCGTCCCCTAATCCTAACCCGTACGCTAACACTAACCCGTACACTAACACGTACGCTCACCGTAAACCGTTGTCGTACCCTAATTTGTAACCTAAACCGTCCCAGTCCCCTAACCCTAACCCTAACCCTAACCCTAACACTTACCCAAAGCCTTACCCTAACACATCAACTAAACCTAAATCGTACGCTAACACTAACCCATGCCCTAACACGTACGCTCACCCTAAACCGTTGTCATACACTAACCTGTACACTAAACTGTCCCTGTCCCCTAACCCTAACCCTAACCCTAACCATTACGCAAAGCCTTACCCTAACCCGTCCCCCAATCCTAACCCGTACGCTAACACTAACCCGTATACTATCATGTACGCTCACCCTAAACTGTTCTCGTACCCTAACCTGTTCCCTAAACCGTCCTCGTCCCCTAACCCTAACCCTAACCCTAACCCTAACCCTAGCTTTTACCCGAAGCCTTACACTAACCGGTCCCCTAACCCTAACCCGTACGCTAACACTAACCAGTACCCTAACATGTACTCTCACCCTTAACCATTGTCGTACCCTAAACTATACCCTAAACCGTCCCCGTCCCCTAACCTAACCCTAAACCTAACCCTTACGTGAAGCCTTACCCTAACCTGTCCCCTAATCCTAAACCGTACGCTGACACTAACACGTACCCTAACACAGACGCTCACCCTAAAACATTGTCGTACACTAAACTGTACCCTAATCCGTCCCCATCCCCGTCCCCGTCCCTTAACCCTAACCCTAACCCAAACCCTAACCCTAACCCTTACCCAAAGCCTTACCCTAATCGGTCCCCTAATCCTAACACGTATGCTTACACTAAACCCTACCCTAACACGTACTCTCACCCTAAACCATTGTCGTACCCTAACCTATACCCTAAACCGTCCCCGTCCCCGTCCCCTATCCCTAACCCTAAGCCTAACCCTGAAGCTTACCCGAAGCCTTACCCTAACCCGTCCCCTAATTCAAACCCGTATGGTAACACTAACCCATACCCTAACACGTACGCTCACCCTAAACGGTTGTCGTACCCTAACCTGTACCCTAAACCGTGTCCGTCCCCTAAACCTAACCCTAACCCTAACCCTAACCTTAACCCTTACCCGAAGCCTCACCCTAACCTGTCCCCTAATTCTAACCCGTACGCTAACACTAACACGTACCCTAACACTTACGGTCACCCTGAACCATTGTCGTACCCTAAACTGTACCCTAAACCGTCCCCGTCCCTTAACCCTAACCCTAACCCTAACCCTAACCCTAACACTAACCCTAATCCTTACCCGAAGCCTTACCATAACCCGTCCCCTAATCCTAACCCGTACGCTAACACTAAACCGTAACCTAACACGTACGCTCACACTAAACGGTTGTCGTACCCTAACCTGTACCCTAAACCGTCCCTGGCCCCTAACCCTAACCCTAACACTAACCCGTACCCGAAGCCTAACACTAACCCGTCCCCTAATCCTAAGCCGTGCGCTAACAATAACCCATACCCCAACATGTACGCTCAACCTAAACCGTTGTCGTACCCTAAACTGTCCCCATCCCCTAACCCTAACCCTAACCCTAACCCTAACCCTAACACTTACCCGAAGCCTTACCCTAATCCTAACCCGTATGCTAACACTAACCCGTACCCTAACACGTACACTCACCCTAAAACGTTGTTGTACCCTAACCTTTGCCCTAAACCGTCCCCGTCCCCGTCCCCTAACCCTAACGCTAACCCTTACCCAAAGCCTTGCCCTAACACGTCCCCTAATCCTAACCCGTACGCTAACACTAAACCGTACCCTAACACGTACGCTCACTCTAAACCGTTGTCGTACCCTAACCTGTAACCTAAACCGTCCCCGTCCCCTAACCCTAACCCTAACCCTAACCCTTACCCGAAGCCTTACCATAACCTGTCCCCTAATCCTAACCCATATGCTAACACTAAGACGTACCCTAACACGTATGCTCACCCTAAACAATTGTCGTACACTAAACTGTACCCTCAACCATCCCCGTGCCCTAACCCTAACCCTAACCCTAAACCTTACCCGAAGCCTTACACTAACCCGTCCCCTAATCCTAAACCGTACGCTGACACTAACACGTAGACTAACATGTACGCTCACCCTAAACTGTTTTCGTACACTAACCTGTACCCTAAACCGTGTCCGTCCCCTATACCAAACCCTAACCCTAACCCTAAACCTAACCCTTACCCGAAGCCTTACCCTTACCCGTCCCCTAATCCTAACCCGCACGCTAACAATAACACGTACCCTAAAACGTACGGTCACCCTGAACCATTGTCGTACCCTAAACTGTACCCTAAACCGTACCCGTCCCTTAACCCTAACCCTAACCCTAACCCTAACCCTAACCCTAATCCTTTCCTGAAGCCTTAACATAACCCGTCTCCTAAACCTAACCCGTACACTAACATTAAATTGTAACCTAACATGTAAGCTCACACTAAACCGTTGTCGTACCCTAACCTGTACACTAAACCGTCCCTGTCCCCTAACCCTAACCGTAACCCTAACCCTATCAATAACCCTTACCCGAAGCCTAACACTAACCCGTCCCCTAATCCTAAGCCGTGCGCTAACAGTAACCCATACCCCAACATGTACGCTCAACCTAAACCGTTGTCCTACTCTAAACTGTCCCCATCCCCTAACCCTAACCCTAACCCTAACCCCAACCCTAGCCCTTACCCGAAGCCTTACCCTAACCCGTCCCCTAATCCTAACCCGTACGCTAACACTAACCCATACCCTAACACGTACGCTCACACTAAAACTTTGTCGTACCCTAACCTGTACCCTAAACCGTCCCCCTCCCCTAACCCTAACCCTAACCCTTACCCGAAGCCTTACCCTAACCCGTCCCCTAATGCTAACCCGTACGCTAACACTAACACGTACCCTAACACGTACGGTCACCCTAAACCGTAGTTGTACCCTTACCTGTACCCTAAACCATCCCCGTCCCCTAACCCTAAACCTAACCCTTACCCGAAGCCTTAACCTAACCCATCCCCTAATCCTAACCCGTACGCTAACACTAAACAGTACCCTAACACGTACGCTCACCCTAAACCGTGGACGTACCCTAACCTGTACCTTAAACCGTCCCCATCCACTAACCCTAACCCGAACCCTAACACTAACCCTTACCCGAATACTTAACCTAACCTGTCCCCTACTCCTAACCCGTACGCTAACACTAACCCGTACCCTAACACGTACGCTCACCCTAAACCACTGTCATACCCTAACCTGTACCCTAAACAGTCCCCGTCCCCTAACCCTAACCCTAACCCTAACTCTTACCTGAAGCCTTACACTAACCCGTACCCTAATCCTAACCCGTACGCTATCACTAAACCGTACCCTGAGACGTACGCTCACCCTAAAAGGTTGTCGTACTCTAACCTGTACCCTACACCGTCCCCTAACCCTAACCCTAACCCTTACCCGAAGCCTTACCCTAACCCGTCCCCTAATCCTAAACCGTACGCTAACACTAACCCGTGCCCTAACACATACGCTCACCCTAAAGCGTTGTCGTACCCTAACCTGTACCCTAAACCGTCCCCGTCCCCGTCCCCTAACCCTAACCCTAACCCTAACCGTAACACTTACCCGAAGCCTTACCCTAACACGTCCCCTAATCCTAACCAGTATGCTAACACTAACCCGTACCCTAACACGTACGCTCACCCTAAACCATTGTCCTACCCTAACCTGTACCCTAAACCGTCCCCGTCCCCGTCCCCTAAACCTAACCCTAACCCTAACCATTCCCCGAAGCCTTACCCTAACCGTCCCCTAATCCTAAACCGTACGCTCACACTAACCCGTGCCCTAACACGTACGCTCACCCTGAACTGTTGTCGTACCCTAACCTGTACCCTAAACCGTCCCCGTCCCCTAAACCTAACCCTAACCTCACCCTAATCCTATCCCTTACCCAAAGCCTTACCCTAACACGTCCCCTAATCCTAACCCGTACACTAACACTAACCCGTGCCCTAAAACATGCGCTCAACCTAAACCGTTGTCGTACCCTAACCTGTACCCTAAACCGTCCCCGTGCCCTAACCCTAACCCTAACCCTAACCCTAACCCTAAACCTTACCCGAAGCCTTACACTAAACCGTCCCCTAATCCTAAACCGTACGCTGACACTAACACATAGCCTAACACGTACGCTCATCCTAAACCGTTGTCGTAATCTAACCTGTACCCTAAACCGTGTCCGTCCCCTAAACCTAACCCTAACCCTAACCCTAAATCTAACCCTTACCCGAAGCCTTACCCTAACCCGTCCCCTAATCCTAACCCGTACGCAAATATTAAATCATAACCTAACACGTACGCTCACACTAAACCGTTGTCATACCCTAAACTGTACACTAAACCGTCCCCGTCCCCGTCCCCTAACCCTAACCCTAACCCTTACCCGAAGCCTTATCCTAACCCGTACCCTAATCATAACCTGTAGGCTAACACTAACCCGTACCCTAAAACGCACACTCACCCTAAACCGTTTTCGTACACTACCCTGTACCCTAAACCGTCCCCGTCCACTAAACCTAACCCTAACCCTAACCCTAAACCTTACCCGAAGCCTTACCCTAACACTTCCCCTAATCCTAACCCGTACGCTAACACTAACCCGTACCCTAACACGTATGCTCAACCTAAACGGTTGTTGTACCCTAACCTGTACCCTAAACCGTCCCTGTCCCCTAAACCTAACCCTAACCCTAACCCAAACCCTTACCCAAAGCCTTACCCTAAACGGTCCCCTAATCCTAACCCGTACGCTAACACTAACAAGTACCCAAACACGTACGCTCACCATAAACCGTTGTCGTACCCTAACCTGTACCCTAAACTCTCCCCGTCCCCATCCCCTAAGCTTAACCCTAACCCTAACCCTTACCCAAAGCCTTACACTAACCCCTCCCCTAATCCTAACCCGTACGCTAACACTAAACCATACCCTAACACATACACACACCCTAAATCGTTGTTGTACCCTAACCTGAACCCTAAACCGTCCCCGTCCCCGTCCCCTAACCCTAAACCTAACCGTAAACTTAACCCTTACCCGAAGCCTTACCCTAACACGTCCCCTATTCATAACCCGAACGCTAACACTAACCCGTACCCTACCACGTACGCTCACCCGAAACCGTTGTCGTAACCTAACCTGTACCCTAAACCATCCCCGTCCCCTAACCCTAAGCCTAAACCTAACCCTAACCCTAAACCTTACCCGAAGCCTTACCCTAACCCGTCCCCTAATCCTAACCCGTACGCTAACACTAACCCATACCCTAACACGTACGCTCACCCTAAACCGTTTTCGTACCCTAACCTGTACCCTAAACCGTCCCCGTCCCCTAACCCTAACCCTAACCCTAACCCTAAACTTAACCCTTACCCGAAGCCCTACCCTAAACCGTCCCCTAATCTTAAACTGTACGCTAACTCTAACTCGTACCCTAACACGTACGCTCACGCTAAACCGTTGTCGTACCCTAAAGTGTACCCTAATCCGTCCCCGTTCCCGTCACCTAACCCTAATCCTAAACCTTACCCGTAGCCTTACCCCAACCCGTCCCCTAATCCTAACCCGTACGCTAACACTAACACGTACCCTAATATGTACGCTCACCCTAAAACTTTGCCGTACCCTAACCTGTACCCTAAACCGTCCCGGTCCCCTAACCATAACCCTAACCCCAACCCTAAACCTTACCCAAAACCTTACACTAACCCGTCCCCTAATCCTAACCCGTATGCTAACACTAACCCGTACCCTAACACGTACGCTCACCCTAAAACGTTGTTGTACCCTAACCTTTGCCCTAAACCGTCCCCGTCCCCGTCCCCTAACCCTAACGCTAACCCTTACCCAAAGCCTTACCCTAACACGTCCCCTAATCCTAACCTGTATGCTAACACTAAACCGTACCCTAACACGTACGCTCAGTCTAAACCGTTGTCGTACCCTAACCTGTACCCTAAACCGTCCCCGTCCCCTAACACTAACCCTAACCCTAACCCTTACCCGAAGCCTTACCATAACCTGTCCCCTAATCCTAACCCATATGCTAACACTAAGCCGTACCCTAACACGTATGCTCACCCTAAACAATTGTCGTACACTAAACTGTACCCTCAACCATCCCCGTGCCCTAACCCTAACCCTAACCCTAAACCTTACCCGAAGCCTTACACTAACCCGTCCCCTAATCCTAAACCGTACGCTGACACTAACACGTAGCCTAACACGTACGCTCACCCTAAACCATTTTCGTACACTAACCTGTACCCTAAACCGTGTCCGTCCCCTATACCTAACCCTAACCCTAACCCTAAACCTAACCCTTACCCGAAGCCTTACCCTTACCCGTCCCCTAATCCTAACCCGTACGCTAACAATAACACGTACCCTAAAACGTACGGTCACCCTGAACCATTGTCGTACCCTAAACTGTACCCTAAACCGTACCCGTCCCTTAACCCTAACCCTAACCCTAACCCTAACCCTAACCCTAATCCTTTCCTGAAGCCTTAACATAACCCGTCTCCTAAACCTAACCCGTACACTAACATTAAATTGTAACCTAACACGTACGCGCACACTAAACCGTTGTCGTACCCTAACCTGTACACTAAACCGTCCCTGTCCCCTAACCCTAACCGTAACCCTAACCCTATCACTAACCCTTACCCGAAGCCTAACACTAACCCGTCCCCTAATCCTAAGCCGTGTGCTAACAGTAACCCATACCCCAACATGTACGCTCAACCTAAACCGTTGTCGTACCCTAAACTGTCCCCATCCCCTAACCCTAACCCTAACCCTAACCCCACCCCTAACCCTTACCCGAAGCCTTACCCTAACCCGTCCCCTAATCCTAACCCGTACGCTAACACTAACCCGTACCCTAACACGTACGCTCACCCTAAAACTTTGTCGTACACAAACCTGTACCCTAAACCGTCCCCGTCCCCTAACCCTAACCCTAACCCTTACCCGAAGCCTTACCCTAACCCATCCCCTAATGCTAACCCGTACGCTAACACTAACCCGTACCCTAACACGTACGCTCACCCTAAACCGTAGTTGTACCCTTACCTGTACCCTAAACCATCCCCGTCCCCTAACCCTAACCCTAACCCTTACCCGAAGCCTTAACCTAACCCGTCCCCTAATCCTAACCCGTACGCTAACACTAAACAGTACCCTAACACGTACGCTCACCCTAAACCGTGGACGTACCCTAACCTGTACCTTAAACGGTCCCCATCCCCTAACCCTAACCCAAACCCTAACACTAACCCTTACCCGAATACTTAAACTAACCTGTCCCCTACTCCTAACCGGTACGCTAACACTAACCCGTACCCTAACACGTACGCTCACCCTAAACCACTGTCATACCCTAACCTGTACCCTAAACAGTCCCCGTCCCCTAACCCTAACCCTAACCCTAACTCTTACCTGAAGCCTTACACTAACCCGTACCCTAATCCTAACCCGTACGCTATCACTAAACCGTACCCTGAGACGTATGCTCACCCTAAAAGGTTGTCGTACTCTAACCTGTACCCTACACCGTCCCCTAACCCTAACCCTAACCCTTACCCGAAGCCTTACCCTAACCCGTCCCCTAATCCTAAACCGTACGCTAACACTAACCAGTGCCCTAACACATATGCACACCCTAAAGCGTTGTCGTACCCTATCCTGTACCCTAAACCGTCCCCGTCCCCGTCCCCGTCCCCTAACCCTAACCCTAACCGTAACACTTACCCGAAGCCTTACCCTAACACGTCCCCTAATCCTAACCCGTATGCTAACACTAACCCGTACCCTAACACGTACGCTCACCCTAAACCATTGTCCTACCCTAACCTGTACCCTAAACCGTCCCCGTCCCCGTCCCCTAAACCTAACCCTAACCCTAACCCTAACCATTCCCCGAAGCCTTACCCTAACCGTCCCCTAATCCTAAACCGTACGCTCACAGTAACCCGTGCCCTAACACGTACGCTCACCCTGAACTGTTGTCGTACCCTAACCTGTACCCTAAACCGTCCCCGTCCCCTAAACCTAACCCTAACCTCACCCTAATCCTATCCCTTACCCAAAGCCTTACCCTAACACGTCCCCTAATCCTAACCCGTACACTAACACTAACCCGTGCCCTAAAACATACGCTCAACCTAAACCGTTGTCGTACCCTAACCTGTACCCTAAACCGTCCCCATGCCCTAACCCTAACCCTAACCCTAACCCTAAACCTAAACCTAAACCTTACCCGAAGCCTTACACTAAACCGTCCCCTAATCCTAAACCGTACGCTGACACTAACACGTAGCCTAACACGTACGCTCACCCTAAACCGTTGTCGTACTCTAACCTGTACCCTAAACGGTGTCCGTCCCCTAAACCTAACCCTAACCCTAACCCTAAATCTAAACCTTACCCGAAGCCTTACCCTAACCCGTCCCCTAATCCTAACCCGTACGCTAACAATAACACATACCCTAAAACGTACAGTCACCCTGAACCATTGTCGTACCCTAAACTGTACCTTAAACCTTCCCCGTCCCTTAACCCTAACTCTAACCCTAACCCTAACCCTAACCCTAATCCTTTCCCGAAGCCTTAACATAACCCGTCCCCTAATCCTAACTCGTACGCAAATATTAAATCGTAACCTAACACGTACGCTCACACTAAACCGTTGTCGTACCCTAACCTGTACCCTAAACCGTCCCCGTCCCCGTCCCCTAACCCTAACCCTAACCCTTACCCGAAGCCTTACACTAACCCCTCCCCTAATCCTAACCCGTAAGCTAACACTAAACCATACCCTAACACGTACACTCACCCTAAATCGTTGTTGTACCCTAACCTGAACCCTAAACCGTCCCCGTCCCCGTCCCCTAACCCTAAACCTAACCGTAAACTTAACCCTTACCCGAAGCCTTACCCTAACACGTCCCCTAATCATAACCCGTACGCTAACACTAACCCGTACCCTACCACGTACGCTCACCCGAAACTGTTGTCGTAACCTAACCTGTACCCTAAACCATCCCCGTCCCCTAACCCTAAGCCTAAACCTAACCCTAACCCTAAACCTTACCCGAAGCCTTACCCTAACCCGTCCCCTAATCCTAACCCGTATGCTAACACTAGCCCATACCCTAACACGTACGCTCACCCTAAACCGTTTTCGTACCCTAACCTGTACCCTAAACCGTCCCCGTCCCCTAACCCTAACCCTAACCCTAACCCTAAACTTAACCCTTACCCGAAGCCCTACCCTAAACCGTCCCCTAATCTTAAACTGTACGCTAACTCTAACCCGTACCCTAACACGTACGCTCACGCTAAACCGTTGTCGTACCCTAACGTGTACCCTAATCCGTCCCCGTTCCCGTCACCTAACCCTAATCCTAAACCTTACCCGTAGCCTTACCCCAACCCGTCCCCTAATCCTAACCCGTACGCTAACACTAACACGTACCCTAATATGTACGCTCACCCTAAAACTTTGCCGTACCCTAACCTGTACCCTAAACCGTCCCGGTCCCCTAACCATAACCCTAACCCTAACCCTAACCCTAAACCTTACCCAAAGCCTTACACTAACCCGTCCCCTAATCCTAACCCATACGCTAACACTAACCCGTACCCTAACACGTACGCTCACCCTAAACTGTTGTCGTAGCCTAACCTGTACCCTAAACCGTCTCCGTCACCTAACCCTAACCCTAACCCTAACACTTACCCGAAACCTTGCCCTAACTCGTCCCCTAATCCTAAGCCGTAGGCTAAAACTAACCCTTACCCTAACACGTACGCGCACACTAAACTGTGGTCGTACGCTAACCTGTACACTAAACCGTCCCCGTCCCCTAACCCTAACCCTAACCCTAACCCTAGCCCTTACCTGAAGCATTACCCTAACCCGTCCCCTAATCCGAACCCGTACGCTAACACTAACCCGTACCCTAACACGTGCACTCACCTTAAACAGTTGTCGTACCCTAAACTGTACCCTAATACATCCCCGTCCCCGTCCCCTAACCCTAACCTTAACCCTAACCCTAACCCTTACCCGAAGCCTTACCCTAACCCGTCATCTAATCCTAACCCGTACGCTAACACTAACCCATACCCTAACACGTACGCTCACCCTAAACCGTTATCTTACCCTAACCTGTACCCTAAACTGTCCCCGTCCCCTAACCCTAACCCTCACCCTAACCCTTACCCAAAGCCTTACGCTAACCCGTCCCCTAATCCTAATCTGTACGCTAACACTAACCCGTACCCTAATACGTGCGCTCACCCTAAACCGTTGTCATACCCTAACCTGTACCCTAAACCGTCCCGTCCCCGTCCCCTAACCCTAGCCCTTACCCGAAACCTTACCCTAACATGTCCCCTATTCCTAAACCGTACGCTAACACTATCCCGTACCCTTACACGTACGCTCACCTTAAAACGTTGTCGTACACTAACCTGTAACATAAACCGTCTCCGTCCCCTAACCCTAACCCTAACCCTAACACTAACCCTAACCTTTACCCGGAGCCTTACCCTAACCTGTCCCCTAATCCTAACCCGTACGCTAACACTAACCCTTGCCCTAACACGTACGCTCACCCTAAACCGTTGTCGTACCCTAACCTGTACCCTAAACCGTCCCTCTACCCTAACCCTAACCCTAATCCTAACCCTAACCCTTACACCAAGCCTTACCCTAACCCATGCCCTAATCCTAACCCGTACGCAAACACTAACCCGTACCCTAACACGTATGCTCACTCTAAACCGTTGTCGTACCCTAACCTGTACCCTAAACCGTCCCAATCCCCTAAACCCAACCCTAAACCTAACCCTAACCCTTACCCGAAGCCTTCCCCTAACCCATCCCCTAATCCTAACCCGTACGCTAACACTAACTCGTACCCTAACACGTACGCTCACCCTAAACCGTTGTCGTACCCTAACCTGTACACTAAACCGTCCCCGTCCCCTAAACCTAACACTAACCCTCACCGTAACGCTTACCCGAAGCCTTACCCTAACCCGTACCCTATTCCTAACCCGTACGCTAACACTAACATGTACCCTAACATGTACGCTCACCCTAAACCGTTGTCGTACCCTAACCTTTACCATAAACCGTCCCCGTCCCCTAACCCTAATCCTAAACCTAAACCTAACCCTTACCGAAGCCTTACACTAACCAGTCCACTAAACCTAACCCGTACGCTAACACTAAACCGTACCCTAACACGTACACTCACCGTAAAGCGTTGTCACACCCTAACCTGTACCCTAAACCGTCCCCGTCCCTAACCGTAACCCTAACACATACCCGAAGCCTTACCCTAACCCGTGTCCTAATCCTAACCCGTACGTTAACACTAACCCGTACCCTAACACGTACGCTCACCCTAAACCGTTGTCGTACCCCAACCTGTACCCAAACCGTCCCCGTCCCCTAACCCTAACCCTAACCCTAAACCAAAACCTAAACTTTACCCGAAGCTTTACCCTAACCCATCCCATAATCCTATCCCGTACGCTAACCCTAACCCGTACCCTACCACGTACGCTCACCCTAAACCGTTGTCGTACCCTAACCTGTACCCTAAACCGTCCCCGTCCCCTAACAGTAACCCTAAACCTAACCCTAACCCTAACCCTTAACCGAAGCCTTACCCTAACCCGTCCCTTAATCCTAACCCGTACGCTAACACTAAACCGAGTCCTAACACGTACGCTCACCCTAAAACTTTGTCGTACCCTAACCTGTACCCTAAACCGTCCCCATCCCGTAACCCTTACCCTAACCCTAACAATTACCCGAAACCTTAAACTAACCTGTCCTCTAATCCTAACACGTACGCTAACAGTAAACCGTGACCTAACACATACGCTCACCCTAAACCGTTGTCGTACCCTAACCTGTACCCTAAACCGTCCCCGTTCCCTAACCCTAACCCTAACCATAACCCTTACCCGAAGCCTTACCCTAACCCGTCCCCTGATCCTATCACGTACGCTAACACTAACTGATACCCTATCAAGTACGCTCACCCTAATCATTTGTCGTACACTAACCTGTACCCTAAACGGTCCCCGTCCCTTAACCCTAACCGTAACCCTAACCCTAACCCTAACCCTAACCCTTACCCGAAGCCTTACCCTAACCCGTCCCCTAATACTAACCAGTACGCTAACACTAACCCGTATCCTAACACGTACGCTCACCCTAAACCGTTGACGTACCCTAACCTGTACCCTAAACCGTCCCCGTCCCCTAACCCTAACCCTAACCCTAACCCTTACCAGAACCCTTACCCTAACCCGTCCCATAATCCTAACCCATACGCTAACACTAACCCGTACCCTAACACGTACGCTCACCCTAAAACCTTGTCGTACCCTAACCTGTACCCTAAATCGTCCCTGTCCCCTAACCCTAACCCTAACCCTAACCTTAAACCTTACCCGAAGCCTTACCCTAACCGGTCCCCTAAACCTAACCCGCACGCTAACACTAACCCGTGCCCTAACACGTACGCTCACCCGAAACATTTGTCGTACACTAAGCTGTACCCTAAACCGTCCCCATTACCTAACACTAACCCGAACCCTAACCAAAACCCTAAACCTTACCCGAAGCCTTACCCTAACCCGTCCCCTAATCCTAACCGTACGCTAACACTAATCCGTGCCCTAACACGTACGCTCACCCTAAAGCGTTGTCGTACCCTAAACTGTACCCTAAACTGCTCCTGTCCCCGTACCCTAACCCTAACCCTAACCCAATCCCTAACCCTTACCCGAAGCCTTACACTAACCCATCCCATAATCCTAAACGCTACGCTAACACTAACCCGTGCCCTAACACGTACGCTCACCCTAAACCGTTGTCGTACATTAACCTGTACCCTAAATCGTCCCTGTGCCCTAACCCTAAACCTAACCCTAATCCTTACCCGAAGCCTTACCCCAACTCGTCCCCTAATTCTAACCCCTACGCTAACACTAACCTGTATCCTAACACGTACGCTCACCCTAAAACTTTGTCGTACACTAAGCTGTACCCTAAATCGTCCCCGTCCCTTAACCCTAAACCTAACCCTTACACAAAGCCTTACCGTAACCCGTCCCCTAATCCTAAACCGTACGCTAACACTAACCCGTAACCTAACCCGTATGCTCAACCTAAACCGTTCTCGTACAGTAACCTGTACCCTAAACCGTCCCGTCCCCGTTCCCTAACCCTAGCCCTTACCCGAAACCTTACCCTAACATGTCCCCTATTCCTAACCCGTACGCTAACACTATCCCGTACCCTTACACGTACGCTCACCTTAAAACGTTGTCGTACACTAACCTGTAACCTAAACCATCTCCGTCCCCTAACCCTAACCCTAACCCTAACACTAACCCTAACCCTTACCCGGAGCCTTACCCTAACCTGTCCCCTAATCCTAACCCGTACGCTAACACTAACCCTTGCCCTAACACGTACGCTCACCCTAAACCGTTGTCGTACCCTAACCTGTACCCTAAACCGTCCCTCTACCCTAACCCTAACCCTAACCCTTATCCTAAATCTAAAGCTTACCCAAAGCCTTACCCTAACCCGTCCCATAATCCTAACCCGTACGCTAACACTAACCCGTACCCTAACATGTACGCTCACCCTAAACTGTTGTCGTACCCTAACCTGTACCCTAAACCGTCCCTGTCCCCGACCCTTAACCCTATCCCTAATCCTAACACTAACCCTTACCCTACGCCTTACCCTAACCCGTCCCCAAATCCTAACCCGTACGCTAACACTAACCCGTCCCCTAACACGCACGCTCACCCTAAACCGTTGTCGTACCCTAACATGTACCCTAAACCGTCCCCGTCCCCTAACCCTAACCCTAACCCTAAACCTAAACCTAACCCTTACCCGAAGCCTTACCATAACTCGTCCTCTAATCCTAACCCGTACGCTAACAGTAAACTGTGCCCTAACATGTACGCTGAACCTAAACCATTGTCCTACCCTAACCTGTACCCTAAACCGTCCCCCTCCCCTAACCCTAACCCTAACCCTAACCCTAACCCTTACACCAAGCCTTACCCTAACCCGTGCCCTAATCCTAACCCGTACGCTAACACTAACCCATACCCTAACACGTACGCTCACCCTAAACTGCTGTCGTACACTAACCTGTACCCTAAACCGTCCCCGTCCCCGTCCCCGTCCCCTAAATCTAACCCTTACCCGAAGCCTTACCCTAACCCGTCCCCTAATCCTAAACCGTACGCTAACACTAACCCGTGCCCTAACACGTACGCTCACCCTAAAGTGTGGTCGTACCCTAACCTGTACACTAACCCGTCCCCGTCCCCGTTCCCTAACCCTAACCCTAACCCAAACCCTAAGCCTTACCCGAAGCCTTACCCTAACCCGTCTCATAATCCTAACCGATACGCTAAAACTAACCCATGCCCTAACACATACGCTCACCCTAAACCGTTGTCGTACCCTAACCTGTACCCTAAACCGTCCCCGTCCCCTAACCCTAACCCTTACCCGAAGCCTTACACTAACCCGTCCCCTAATCCTAACCCATACGCTAACTCTAACCCGTATCCTAACACGTACTCTCACCCTAAACCATTCTCATACACTAACCTGTACCCTAAACCATCCCCGTCAACTAACCTTAACCCTAACCCTTACCCGAAGCCTTACCATAACCCGTCCTCTAATCCTAACCCGTACGCTAACAGTAAACTGTGCCCTAAAATGTACGCTCTACCTAAACCATTGTCCTACCCTAACTTGTACCCTAAACCGTCCCCGTCCCCTAACCCTAACCCTAAACCTAGCCCTAAACCTAAACCTTACCCCAAGCCTTACCCTAACCCGACCCTTAATCCTAACCCACTAACACTAACCCATACCCTAACACGTACGCTCACCCTAAATCTTTGTCGTACCCTAACATGTACCCTAAACCGTCCCCGTCCCCTAACCCTAACCCTAACCCTAACCTTAACACTTACCCGAAGCATTACACTAACCCGTCCCCTAACACTAATCCGTACGCTAACACTAAAACGTGTCCTAACACGTACCCTCACCCTAAACCGTTGTCGTACCCTAACCTGTACCCTAAACCGTCACCGTCCCCTAGCCCTAACCCTAACCCTAACCCTTACTCGAAGCCTTACCCTAACCCGTCCCCAATCCTAACCCGTACGCTAACACTAACAAGTACCCTAACACATACGCTCACCCTAAACTGTTGTCGTACACTAACCTGTAACCTAAACCGTCCCCGTCCCCTAACCCTAACCCTAACCCTAACCTTAACCCTTACCCGAAGCCTTACCCTAATCTGTCCCCTAATCCTAACCCGTATGCTAACACTAACCCTTGCCCTAACACGTACACTCACCCTAAACTATTGTCGTACCCTAAACTGTACCCTGAACCGTCCCTGTACCCTAACCCTAACCCTAACTCTAACCCTAACCCTAACCCTAACACTTACCCGAAGCCTTACCCTAACCCGTCCCATAATCCTAACCCGTACACTAACACTAACCCGTACCCTAACACGTACGCTCACCCTAAATCGTTTTCCTACCCTAACCTGTACCCTAAACCATCCCCGTCCCCTAACCCTAACCCTAACACTATCCCTAACCCTTACCCGAAGCCTTACCCTAACTCGGCCCCCAATTCTAAACCATACGCTAACACTAACACGTACCCTAACACGTATGCTCACCCTAAAACTTTGTCGTACCCTAACCTGTACCCTAAGTCGTCCCCTTCCCCTAAGCCTAACCCTAACCCTAATACTTACCCGAAGCCTTACCCTAAACCGTCCCCTAATCCTAACCCATACGCTAACACTAACCTGTGCCCTAAAACGAATGCTCACCCTAAACCGCTGTCGTACACTAACCTGTACCCTAAACCGTCCCCGTCCCCGTCCCCTAACCCTAACCCTAAACCTAACCCTTACCCGAAGCCTTACCCTAACCCGTCCCCTAATCGTAACCCGTACGCTAAAACTAACCCGTGCCCTAACAGGTACGCTCACCCTAAAGCGTGGTCGTACCCTAACCTGTACATTAAACAGTCCCCGTCCCCATTCCCTAACCCTAACCCTATCCCAAACCCTACCCCTTACCCGAAGCCGTACCCTAACCCGTCCCATAATCCTAAATAATATGCTAAAACTACCCCATGCCCTAACACATACGCTCACCCTAAACCGTTGTCGTACCCTAAACTGTACCCTAAACCGTCCCCGTCACTTAACCGTAACCCTAACCCTAACCCTAAACCTAACCCTAACCCCAACCCTAACCCTAACCCTAACCCTAACCCTAACCCTAACACTAACCCCTAACCCTAACCCTAACCCTAAACCTTACCCGAAGCCTTACCCTAACCCGTCCCCTAATCCTAACCCGTACGCTAACACTAACCCGTGCCCTAACACGTACGCTCACCCTAAACCATTGTCGTACCCTAACCTGTACCCTAAACCGTCCCCATCCCCTAACCCTAAACCTAAACCTAACTGTAACCCTAACACTTACCGGAAGCCTTACCCTAACCCGTGCCCAAATCCTAACCCGTACGCTAACACTAACCCCTACCCTAACACGTACGCTCACCCTAAACCGTTGTCGTACCCTAACCTGTAACCTAAACAGTCCCCATCCCCGTCCCCTAACCCTAACCCTAACCCTAACCCTAACCCTAACCCCTAACCCTAACCCTAACCCTAAACCTTACCCGAAGCCTTACCCTAACCCGTCCCCTAATCCTAACCCGTACGCTAACACTAACCCGTGCCCTAACACGTACGCTCACCCTAAACCATTGTCGTACCCTAACCTGTACCCTAAACCGTCCCCATCCCCGTCCCCTAACCCTAAACCTAAGCCTTACCTTAAGCCTTACCCTAACCTGTCCCCTAATCCTAACCTGTACGCTAACACTAACCCATACCCTAACACGTACGCTCACCCTAAACCTTTGTCGTACCCTAAGCTGTACCCTAAACCGTCCCCGCCCCTAAACCTAACCCTAACCCTAACCCTAACCCTTACCCGGAGCCTTATCCTAACCTATCCCCTAATCCTAACCCATACGCTAACACTAATCCTTGCCCTAACACGTACGCTTACCCTAAACCATTGTCATACCCTAACCTGTACCCTAAACCATCCCCGTCCCCTAACCCTAACCCTATCCCTAACCCTAAATTTAACCCTTACCCGAAGCCTTACCCTAACACGTCCCCTAATCCTAACCTGTACGCTAACACTAACCCATACCCTAACACATACGCTCACCCTAAACCGTTGTCGTACCCTAACCTGTACCCTAAACCATCCCTGTCCCCGACGCTTAACCCTAACCCTAACCCTAACGCTTACCCGACGCCTTACCCTAAACCATCCTTAAATCCTAACCCGTATGCTAACACTAACCCGTACCCTAACACGCACGCTCACCCTAAATCTTTGTCGTACCCTAACCTGTACGCTAAACCGTCCCCGTCCCCTAACCCTAACCCTAACCCTAACCCTTACCCGAACCCTTACCCTAACCCGTCCCCTAATCCTAACCCGTACGCTAACACTAACCCGTGCCCTAACACGTACGCTCACAGTAAACCGTTGTCGTACCCTAACCTGTACACTAAACCGGCCCCATCCCCTAACCCTAACACTAACCGTAAACCTAACACTTACCGAAGACTTACCCTAACCCGTGCCCAAATCCTAACCCGTACCGTAACACGTACGCTCACCCTAAACCGTTGTCCTACACTAACCTGTACCCTAAACCGTCCCCATCCCCTAAACCTAACCCTAAACCTAACCCTAACCCTAACCCTTACCCGAAGCCTTACCCTAACCCGTCCCCTAATCCTAACCCGTACGCTTACACTAACCCGTACCCCAACATGTACACTCATCCTAAACCGTTGTCGTACCCTAACCTGTACCCTAAACCGTCCCCGTCCCTGTCCCCTAACCCTAACCGTAACCCTAAACCTAACACTAACCCTTACCCGAAGCCTTACACTAACCGGTCCCCTAATCCTAACCCGTAGGCTAACACTAACCCGTACCCTAACATGTATGCTCACCGAAAACCGTTGTCGTACCCTAACCTGTACTCTAAACCGTCCCCTTCCCCTAACCCTAAACATAACCTTAACCCTAACCCTAAGCCTTACCCGAAGCCTTACCCTAATCCGTCCGCAAGTCCTAACCCGTACGCTAACACTAACACGTACCCTAGCACGTACGCTCACCCTGAACCGTTGTCGTACCCTAACCTGTACCCTAAACCGTCCCCGTCCCCTAACCCTAACACTATCCCTAACAATAACCCTTACCCGAAGCCTTACCCTAAACCTTCCCCTTAACCTAAACCGTACGCTAACACTAACCCGTACCCTAAGACCTACGCTCACCCTAAAAGGTTTTCGTACCCTATCCTGTACCCTAAACCGTCCCCGTCCCCTAACCCTAACCCTAAACCTATCCCTAACCCTTACCTGATGCCTTACCCTAACCCGTCCCCTAATCCTAAACCTTACGCTAATACTAACCCGTACCCTAACACGTAGGCTCACCCTAAACCGTTGTCGTAACCTAAACTGTACTCTAAACCGTCCCCGTCCCCTAACCCTAACCCTAAACCTAACCCGAAGCCTTAGCCTAACCCGTCCCCTAATCCTAACCCATACGCTAACACTAAAACGTATCCTAAGACCTACGCTCACCCTAAAAGGTTGTCGTACCCTATCCTGTACCCTAAACCGTCCCCGTCCCCTAACCCTAACCCTAAACCTATCCCTAACCCTTACCCGACGCCTTACACTAACCCGTCCCCTAATCCTAACCCGTACGCTAACACTAACCCGTATCCTAACACGTACGCTCACCCTAAACCGTTGTCGTACCCTAACCTGTACCGTATATCGTCCCAGTCCCCTAAACCTAACCCTAACCCTAAACCTAACCCTAAACCTTACCCTAATCCGTCCCCTAATCCTAACCCGTACGCTAACACTAACACGTACCCTAACACGTACGCTCACCCTAAACCGTTGTCGTACACAAACCTGTACCCTAAACCATCCCCGTCCCCTAACCATAACCCTAACCCTAAACCTAACCCTAACACTTACCCGAAGCCTTACCCTAACCCGTCCCCTAATCCTGACCATACGTTAATACTAACCCGTACCTTAACACGTACGCTCACCCTAAAACTTTGTCGTACCCTAAGCTGTACCCTAAACCGTCCCCGTCCCCTAACCCTAACCCTAACACTAACCCTTACCCGAAGCCTTACCCTAATCCGTCCCCTAATCCTAACCCGTACGCTAACACTAACCCGTACCCTAACACGTACGCTCACCCTAAACCGTTGTCGTATCCTAAACTGTACCCTAAACCTTCCCCGTCCCCTAAACCTAACCCTAACTCTAACCCTTACCCGAAGCCTTACCCTAACCTGTCCCCTAATCCTAACGTGTACGCTAACACTAACGTGTACCCTAACACGTACGCTCACCCTAAACCGTTGTCGTACCCTAACCTGTACCCTAAACCGTCCCCGTCCCCTAACCCTAACCCTAACCCTAACACTTACCTGAAGCCTTACCGTAAACTGTCCCCTAATCCTAACCCGTATGCTCACACTAACCCGTACCCTAACACGTACGCTCACCCTAAACCGTTGTCGTACACTAGCCTGTACCCTAAACGGTCCCCGTTCCCTAACCCTAACCGTAACCCTAACCCTAACCCTTACCCGAAACCTTACCCTAAACCGTCCCCTAATCCTAACACGCACGCTAACACTAAACCTTACCCTAACACATACGCTCACCCTAAACCGTTGTCGTACCCTAACCTGTACCCTAAACTGTCCCCGTCCCCTAACCCTAAACCTAACCCTAACCCTAACCCTTACCCAAAGCCTTACCCTAACCCGTCCCCTAATCCTAACCCGTACGCTAACACTAACCCGTACCCTAACATGTACGCTCACCCTCAACCATTGTCATGCCCTAACCTGTACCCTAAACGGTCCTCGTCCCCTAACCCTATCCCTAAACCTAACCCTTACCCGAAGCCTTACCCTAACCCGTCCCCTAATCCTAACCCGTACGCTAACACTAAACCGTACCCTAACATGTACGCTCACCCTAAACCATTTTCGTACCCTAACCTGTACCCTAAACGGTCCCCGTCCCCTAACCCTAACCCTAACCCTAAACCATCCCCGTCCCCTAAACCTAACCCTAACCCTAACCGTAACCCTTACCCGAAGCCTTACCCTAACCCTTCACCTAATCCTAAACCTTATGCTAACACTAACACGTACCCTAACAGGTACGCTCACCCTGAACCGTTGTCGTACACTAAACTGTACCCTAAACGGTCCCCATCACTTAACCCTAACCCTAAACCTAACCCTAACCCTAACCCTTACCCGAAGCCTTATGCTAACCCGTCCCCTAATCCTAACCCGTTCGCTAACACTAACCCATACCATAATATGTACCCTCAACCTAAACCGTTGTCGCACCCTAACCTGTACCCTAAACCGTCCCCGTCCCCGTCCCCTAACCCTAACCCTTACCCTAATCCTAACCCTTACCCGTAGCCTTACCCTAACCCGTCCCCTAATACTAACCCGTACGCTAACACTAACCCGTACCGTAACACGTACGCTCACCCTAAACCTTTTTCGTACACTAACCTGTACCCTAAACCGTCCCCATCCCTGTCCCCTAACCTTAACGCTAACCCTAACCCTATCACTTACCAGAAGCCTTACCCTAACCCGTCCCCTAATCCTAACCCTTATCCTAACTCTAACCCGTACACTAACATGTACGCTCAACCTAAACCGTTGTCATACCCTAACCTGTAACCTAAACCGTCCCCGTCCCCTAACCCTAACCCTAACCCTAATCCTAACCCTTACCCAAAGCCTTAGCCCAACCCGTCCCCTAATCCTAACGTGTACGCTAACACTAACGTGTACCCTAACAGGTACGCTCACCCTAAACCGTTGTCTTACCCTAACCTCTACCTTAAACCATCCCCGTCCCCTAACCCTAACCCTAACCCTTACCCAAAGCCTTACCCTAAACCGTCCCCTAATCCTAACACGCACGCTAACACTAAACCGTACCCTAACACGTACGCTCACCCTAAGCCATTGTCGTACCCTAACCTGTGCCCTAAACTGTCCCCATCCCCTAACCCTAAACCTAACCCTAACGCTAAACCTTACCCGTAGATTTACCCTAACCCGTCCCCTAATACTAACTGGTACGCTAACACTAACCCGTACCCTAACACGTATGCTCACCCTAAAATTTTTCGTACCCTAACCTGTACCCTAAACTGTCCCCATCCCTGTCCCCTAACCCTGAACCTAACCCTAACCCTATCACTTACCCGAAGCCTTACCCTAACCCGTCCCCTAATCCTAACCCGTATCCTAACTCTAACCCGTACACTAACATGTACGCTCAACCTAAACCGTTGTCATGCCCTAACCTGTACCCTAAACTATCCCCGTCCCCTAACCCTAACCCTAACCCTTACCCGAAGCCTTACCCTAACCCGTCCCCTAATCCTAAACCGTACGCAAACACTAAGCCGTACCCTAACACGTATGTTCACCCTAACGGTTGTCGTACCCTAACCTGTACCCTAAACCATCCCCGTTCCCGTCCCCTAAACCTAACCCTAACCCTATCCCTAACCCTTATCCGAAGCCTTACCCTAACGCGTCCACTAACCCTAACCCGTACGCTAACACCAACTCGTACCCTAACATGTACGCTCACCCTAAACGGTTGTCGTACCCTAACCTGTACCCTAAACCGGCCCCGTTCCCTAACCCTAACACTAAACCTAACCCTTACCCGAAGTCTTATCCTAACCCGTCCCCTAATCCTAATCCGTACGCTAACACTAACACGTACCCTAACACGTATGCTCACCCTAAACCGTTGTCGTACACTAACCTGTACCCTAATCCGTCCCCGTTCCCGTCCCCTAACCCTAACCCTAGCCCTAACCCTAACCTTACCCGAAGCCTTACCCTCACCCGTCCCCTAATCCTAACCCGTATGCTAACACTAACCCGTATCCTAACACGTACGCTCAGCCTAAACCGTTGTCGTACACTAACCTGTACCATAAACCGTCCCCTTCCCCTAACCCTAACTCTAACCCTAACCCTAACTGTAACCCTTACCCGAAGCCTTACCCTAACCCTTCCCCTAATCCTAACCCGTATGCTAACACTAACACGTACTCTAACAGGTACGCTCAACATGAACCGTTGTCGTACACTAAACTGTACCCTAAACGAACCCCATCCCTTAACCCTAACCCTAACCCTAACCCTTACCCGAAGCCTTACCCTAACCCGTCCCCTAATCCTAAACTGTTCGCTAACACTAACCCATACCATAACATGTACGCTCAACCTAAACCGTTGTCGCACCCTAACCTGTACCCTAAACCGTCCCCGTCCCCGTCCCCTAACCCTAACCCTAGCCCTAATCCTAACCCTTACCCAAAGCCTTAGCCTAACCCGTCCCCTAATCCTAAAGTGTACGCTAACACTAACGTGTACCCTAACACGTACGCTCACCCTAAACCGTTGTCTTACCCTAACTTCTACCTTAAACCATCCCCGTCCCCTAACCCTACTGCTAACCCTAACCCTTACCGGAAGCCTTACCCTAACCCGTCCCTTAATCCTAACACGCACGCTAACACTAAACCGTACCCTAACACGTACGCTCACCCTAAACCATTGTCGTACCCTAACCTGTACCCTAAACGGTCCCCGTCCCCTAACCCTAAACCTAACCCTAACCCTAACCCTTACCCGTAGCCTTACCCTAATCCGTCCCCTAATACTAACCCGTACGCTAACACTAACCCGTACCCTAACACGTACGCTCACCCTAAACCTTTTTCGTACCCTAACCTGTACCCTAAACTGTCCCCATCCCTGTCCCCTAACCCTAAACCTAACCCTAACCCTATCACTTACCCGAAGCCTTACCCTAACCCGTCCCCTAATCCTAACCCGTATACTAACTCTAACCCGTACACTAACATGTACGCTCAATCTAAACCGTTGTCATACCCTAATCTGTACCCTAAACCATCCCCGTCCCCTAACTCTAACCCTAAACCTTACCCGAAGCCTTACCCTAACCCGTCCCCTAATCCTAATCCGTACGCTAACACTAAGCCGTACCCTAACACGTATGCTAACCCTAAACCATTGTCGTACCCTAACCTGTACCCTAAACCATCCCCGTCCCCGTTCCCTAACCCTAACCCTAAGCTTACCCGAAGCCTTACCCTAACCCGCCCCCTAATCCTAACCCGTATGCTAACACTAACCCGTACCCTAACACGTACGCTCACCCTAAACCGTTGTCATACCCTAACCTGTACCGTAAACCGTCCCCTTCCCCTAACCCTAACCCTAACCCTTTTCCGAAGCCTTACCTTAACCCGTCCACTAATCCTAACCCGTACGCTAACACCAACTCGTACCCTAACACGTACGCTCACCCTAAACCGTTGTCGTACCCTAACCTGTACCCTAAACTGGCCCCGTCCCCTAACCCTAACCCTAAACCTAACCCTAACCCTTACCCGAAGCCTTACCCTAACCCGTCCCCTAATCCTAATCCGTACGCTAACACTATCCCATAACCTAACACGTACGCTCACCCTAAACCATTGTCCTACCCTAACCTGTACCCTAAACCATCCCCGTCCTCTAACCCTAACCCTTGCCAGAAGCCTTACCCTAACCCATCACCTAATACTAACCCGTACGCTAACACTAACTCCTACGCTAACAGTAACCCGTACCCTAACACGTACGCTCAGCCTAAACCGTTGTCGTACACAAACTTGTACCCTAAACCGTCCCCGTCCCCTAACCCTAACCCTAACACTTACCCGAAGCCTTACCCTAACCCGTCCCATAATCCTAACCCGTACGATAACACTAACCCGTACCCTAACACGTACGCTCACCCTAAACCGTTGTCGTTGCCTACCCTGTACCCTAAACCATCCCCGTCCCCTAACCCTAACACTAAACCTAACCCTAACACTTACCCGAAGCCTTACCCTAATACGTCCCTTAATCCTAAACCGTACGCTACCAATAACCAATACCCTAACACATACGCTCACCCTAAACCGTTGTCATACGCTAACCTCTACCCTAAACCGTCCCCATCACCTAACCTTAACCCATACACTAACACTTACCCGAAGCCTTACCCTAACCCGTCCACTAACCCTAACTGGTACGCTAACACTAACCCGTACCCTAACACGTACGCTCACCCTAAACCGTTGTCGTACGCTAACCTGTACCCTATACCGTCCCCTCCCCTCACCCTAACCCTAACCTTAACCATAAACCTTACCCGAAGCCTTACCCAAACACGTCCCTAATCCTAACACGTACGCTCACCCTAAACCATTGTCATGCACTAACCTGTACCCTAAACCATCCCCGTCCCCTAACCCTAAACCTAACCCTTACCAGAAGCCTTACCCTAACCCTTCCCCTAATACTAACCAGTCCGCTAACACTAACTCATACGCTAACACTAACCTGTACCCTAACACGTACGCTCACCCTAAACCTTTGTCATACACTAACCTGTAACCTAAACCGTCCCCGTCCCCTAACCCTTACCCGAAACCTTACCCTAACCCGTACCCTAATCCTAACCTGTATGCTAACACTAACCCATACCCTAACACGTACACTCACCCTAAAACTTTGTCGTAACCTAACCTGTACCCTAAACCATCCTCGTCCGCTAACCCTAACCCTAACCACAACCCTTACCCGAAGCCTTACCCTAACACATCCCCTAATCCTAACCCGTATGCTAACACTAACCTCTACCCTAACACGTACGCTCACCCTAAACCGTTGTCGTACCCTAACCTGTACCCTAAACAGTTCCCGTCCCCTAACCCTAAACCTAACCCTAACCCTTACCTGAAGCCTTACCCTAACCCGTCCCCTAATCCTAACCCATATGCTAACACTAACCAGTACCCTAACACATACACTCAAACTAAATATAATATATAATGTAAATATATATATATATATATAATATATTGTAATATATTCAGGAAAATACGCATACGCTCTTTTTGGCCAACCAAGAAAGCGTGTAAAGGAAATCTGCACCAAAATGAAGTCTCACTGCCCCCCGGTCAAAAGGGCCATGTGAAAAAAGTGTAAAATCCAGAAAGGCAGCACAGGCCATGGAGAACAGGGACCCTTGTTATGCTGATGGGCGGGATGTAAATTGCCAACAGCCACTCTGGAGAAGTGTATGGTGTTTCCTGGAACAGCTAAAAAACAAAGCAACGGAGCCTACAGCACTTCCACTTATGGTCCTATAGCTCAGGGAAATTAAAATCAAAAACACACAGCCACCCCACAGTTTCGGACGGCTCTGTTTACAAGAACCTCGTCTACGGTACAAGTTAAATATCCCAGAACGTGAAAAATGGATAAAGAAGTTGTGGTATGTACGTACAATGGAATATCACTCAGCAATGAAATCTATGTCATCAGGCCCTCGCGGCATAATGAGTGGATTCAGGTACGATGATTCTAAGTGAAATGAGTCACACAGAAAATGAAACATCATAAGATATCACTAATACAAGGAATGTAAACTTGGCTACACATGAACTGAATTACAAAACAGAACAGGGTCTCAAATTTAGAAAACCAATTAATGCTTGCTTAAGGGGAAAGGTGAGTTGGGGTGCTGCATAAAACCAGAGATTGAAATTAGCACAGATACCTTTCCATAAGCCAAATATGTAATTGTCAAGACCTACCCCTTGCTCAACGAAATGGACTAAACACCCCATATTCAACGACTAGGAATACACCTGACTAGTAAGAATCTTCAAACCCATGGATTTATATGTCTCCGTAAGAGAATGAAGCGTGTGTACAGAGGCATGAATGCAGCAGAGAAACTCCGATAAACCCCATTATCAAAATGAATTACAAAAACAAAACACAAGGACAGTGAAATAGAGAGCAATTCTTAAATAATTCATTCAAGGGTTGTGATGCAACCTGGATTTACCACATCTACACCCAGAGCTGAGTGAGACATAAGGTTGGGCACTTTGGGCTGATAGCATTGGTGAGGTTCGATGAGCAAATGCAGACCCTTTGAAGTCATACTGCATGGTACCCATTCCATGGGTCCCATTCTCCAGGTTTAACGAATTCTTCCTTCAGCTAAAACATGCATGGGAAACCCACAGTATGGTGCACCGAGGGACCGGCAAACGTTTTCAAATGCATCTCAGTTTTCGTCCCCTTTTACTCGGGTTCACCATTCCAGACCCTTTACTAACACTCTCCCCACTTGGAGAGTCAGTGCCTTTAACCTCCTGTTTGGCACAGTTTGCAATTTCTGCGCAAGATGAACAGGAATAGGGAGAACCAATGAGAGACTAGCTTTAGGTGTCTGCACGGGCAAATGTAACGCTCATTTCCCACCAGGAAGAGGAATTAACCAAAGGCTCAGCATGCCGTGCCGGAACCAGATTAGGGCCTGAAGCAATCCTGCGGGTTTGCGGCCAGCTCACAAGATAGCGAGTTGAAGAAAGGAGCTCAGGGGCACTGTAACTCACAAACCTGCAGAGTT
Organism: Delphinapterus leucas; assembly: GCF_059928025.1. Classification (NCBI taxonomy): domain Eukaryota; kingdom Metazoa; phylum Chordata; class Mammalia; order Artiodactyla; family Monodontidae; genus Delphinapterus; species Delphinapterus leucas. Next base: position 9,123,698 of record NW_028322232.1, on the reverse strand, counting down.
ATAAATGACAGCTATCGTCCAAAAATATATTGAAGGAAGGCTGCGAAGAGGACTTGTAAGTGGGGCAGAATTGCAGGATAACGATTTCAGGAGGTAGACGGGAATTGCACTTAAAGCATAGGAAAAGAGGCAGAACGTCGACAATGATGCTCTTGGCCAAAAAGGGCGTATGCGTTTTTTCCTGAATATATTCAGGAAAAAACGCATACGCCCTTTTTGGCCAACCAAGCAAGCATGTTAAAGAAATCTGCACTACAATGAAGTCTCACTGCCCCCCGGTCAAAAGGGCCATGTGAAAAAAGTGTAAAATCCAGAAAGGCATCAGAGGCCATGGAGAACAGGAAGCCTTGTTATGCTGATGGGCGGGATGTAAATTGCCAACAGCCACTCTGGAGAAGTGTACGGTGTTTCATGGAACAGCTAAAAAACAAAGCAACGGAGCCTACGGCACTTCCACTTATGGTCCTATAGCTTAGGGAAATTAAAATCAAAAACACACAGCCACCCCAAAGTTTCGGACGGCTCTGTTTACAAGAACCTCGTCTACGGTACAAGTTTAATATCCCAGAACGTGAAAAATGGATAAAGAAGTTGTGGTACGTACGTACAATGGAATATCACTCAGCAATGAAATCTATGTCATCAGGCCCGTCGCGGCATAAGGAGTGGATTCAGGTACGATGATTCTAAGTGAAATGAGTCACACAGAAAATGAAACATCATAAGATATCACTAATACAAGGAATGTAAACTTGGCTACACATGAACTGAATTACAAAACAGAACTGGGTCTCAAATTTAGAAAAGCAACTTATGCTTGCTTAAGGGGAAAGGTGAGTTGGGGTGCTGCATAAAACCAGAGATAGAAATTAGCACAGATACCTTTCCATAAGCCAAATATGTAATTGTCAAGACCTACCCCTTGCTCAACGAAATGGACTAAACACCCCATATTCAACGACTAGGAATACACCTGACTAGTAAGAATCTTCAAACCCATGCATTTATATGTCTCCGTAAGAGAATGAAGCGTGTGTACAGAGGCATGAATGCAGCAGAGAAACTCCGATAAAACCCATTATCAAAATGAATTACAAAAACAAAACACAAGGACAGTGAAATAGAGAGCAATTCTTAAATAATTCATTCAAGGGTTGTGATGCAACCTGGATTTACCACATCTACACCCAGAGCTGAGTGAGACATAAGGTTGGGCACTTTGGGCTGATAGCATTGGTGAGGTTCGATGAGCAAATGCAGACCCTTTGAAGTCATACTGCATGGTACCCATTCCATGGGTCCCATCTCTCCAGGTTTAACGAATTCTTCCTTCAGCTAAAACATGCATGGGAAACCCACAGTATGGTGCACCGAGGGACCGGCAAACGTTTTCAAATGCATCTCAGTTTTCGTCCCCTTTTACTCGGGTTCACCATTCCAGACCCTTTACTAACACTCTCCCCACTTGGAGAGTCAGTGCCTTTAACCTCCTGTTTGGCACAGTTTGCAATTTCTGCGCAAGATGAACAGGAATAGGGAGAACCAATGAGAGACTAGCTGTAGGTGTCTGCACGGGCAAATGGAACGCTCATTTCCCACCAGGAAGAGGAATTAACCAAAGGCTCAGCATGCCGTGCCGGAACCAGATTAGGGCCTGAAGCAATCCTGCGGGTTTGCGGCCAGCTCACAAGATAGCGAGTTGAAGAAAGGAGCTCAGGGGCACTGTAACTCACAAACCTGCAGAGTTATAAATGACAGCTATCGTCCAAAAATATATTGAAGGAAGGCTGCGAAGAGGACTTGTAAGTGGGGCAGAATTGCAGGATAACGATTTCAGGAGGTAGACGGGAATTGCATTTAAAGCATAGGAAAAGAGGCAGAACGTCGACAATGATGCTCTTGGCCAAAAAGGGCGTATGCGTTTTTTCCTGAATATATTCAGGAAAAAACGCATACGCCCTTTTTGGCCAACCAAGCAAGCATGTTAAAGAAATCTGCACTACAATGAAGTCTCACTGCCCCCCGGTCAAAAGGGCCATGTGAAAAAAGTGTAAAATCCCGAAAGGCATCAGAGGCCATGGAGAACAGGAAGCCTTGTTATGCTGATGGGCGGGATGTAAATTGCCAACAGCCACTCTGGAGAAGTGTACGGTGTTTCATGCAACAGCTAAAAAACAAAGCAACGGAGCCTACGGCATTTCCACTTATGGTCCTATAGCTTAGGGAAATTAAAATCAAAAACACACAGCCACCCCAAAGTTTCGGACGGCACTGTTTACAAGAACCTCGTCTACGGTACAAGTTTAATATCCCAGAACGTGAAAAATGGATAAAGAAGTTGTGGTACGTACGTACAATGGAATATCACTCAGCAATGAAATCTATGTCATCAGGCCCGTCGCGGCATAAGGAGTGGATTCAGGTACGATGATTCTAAGTGAAATGAGTCACACAGAAAATGAAACATCATAAGATATCACTAATACAAGGAATGTAAACTTGGCTACACATGAACTGAATTACAAAACAGAACAGGGTCTCAAATTTAGAAAACCAACTTATGCTTGCTTAAGGGGAAAGGTGAGTTGGGGTGCTGCATAAAACCAGAGATAGAAATTAGCACAGATACCTTTCCATAAGCCAAATATGTAATTGTCAAGACCTACCCCTTGCTCAACGAAATGGACTAAACACCCCATATTCAACGACTAGGAATACACCTGACTAGTAAGAATCTTCAAACCCATGGATTTATATGTCTCCGTAAGAGAATGAAGCGTGTGTACAGAGGCATGAATGCAGCAGAGAAACTCCGATAAACCCCATTATCAAAATGAATTACAAAAACAAAACACAAGGACAGTGAAATAGAGAGCAATTCTTAAATAATTCATTCAAGGGTTGTGATGCAACCTGGATTTACCACATCTACACCCAGAGCTGAGTGAGACATAAGGTTGGGCACTTTGGGCTGATAGCATTGGTGAGGTTCGATGAGCAAATGCAGACCCTTTGAAGTCATACTGCATGGTACCCATTCCATGGGTCCCATTCTCCAGGTTTAACGAATTCTTCCTTCAGCTAAAACATGCATGGGAAACCCACAGTATGGTGCACCGAGGGACCGGCAAACGTTTTCAAATGCATCTCAGTTTTCGTCCCCTTTTACTCGGGTTCACCATTCCAGACCCTTTACTAACACTCTCCCCACTTGGAGAGTCAGTGCCTTTAACCTCCTGTTTGGCACAGTTTGCAATTTCTGCGCAAGATGAACAGGAATAGGGAGAACCAATGAGAGACTAGCTTTAGGTGTCTGCACGGGCAAATGTAACGCTCATTTCCCACCAGGAAGAGGAATTAACCAAAGGCTCAGCATGCCGTGCCGGAACCAGATTAGGGCCTGAAGCAATCCTGCGGGTTTGCGGCCAGCTCACAAGATAGCGAGTTGAAGAAAGGAGCTCAGGGGCACTGTAACTCACAAACCTGCAGAGTTATAAATGACAGCTATCGTCCAAAAATATATTGAAGGAAGGCTGCGAAGAGGACTTGTAAGTGGGGCAGAATTGCAGGATAACGATTTCAGGAGGTAGACGGGAATTGCACTTAAAGCATAGGAAAAGAGGCAGAACGTCGACAATGATGCTCTTGGCCAAAAAGGGCGTATGCGTTTTTTCCTGAATATATTCAGGAAAAAACGCATACGCCCTTTTTGGCCAACCAAGCAAGCATGTTAAAGAAATCTGCACTACAATGAAGTCTCACTGCCCCCCGGTCAAAAGGGCCATGTGAAAAAAGTGTAAAATCCAGAAAGGCATCAGAGGCCATGGAGAACAGGAAGCCTTGTTATGCTGATTGGCGGGATGTAAATTGCCAACAGCCACTCTGGAGAAGTGTACGGTGTTTCATGGAACAGCTAAAAAACAAAGCAACGGAGCCTACGGCACTTCCACTTATGGTCCTATAGCTTAGGGAAATTAAAATCAAAAACACACAGCCACCCCAAAGTTTCGGACGGCTCTGTTTACAAGAACCTCGTCTACGGTACAAGTTTAATATCCCAGAACGTGAAAAATGGATAAAGAAGTTGTGGTACGTACGTACAATGGAATATCACTCAGCAATGAAATCTATGTCATCAGGCCCGTCGCGGCATAAGGAGTGGATTCAGGTACGATGATTCTAAGTGAAATGAGTCACACAGAAAATGAAACATCATAAGATATCACTAATACAAGGAATGTAAACTTGGCTACACATGAACTGAATTACAAAACAGAACTGGGTCTCAAATTTAGAAAAGCAACTTATGCTTGCTTAAGGGGAAAGGTGAGTTGGGGTGCTGCATAAAACCAGAGATAGAAATTAGCACAGATACCTTTCCATAAGCCAAATATGTAATTGTCAAGACCTACCCCTTGCTCAACGAAATGGACTAAACACCCCATATTCAACGACTAGGAATACACCTGACTAGTAAGAATCTTCAAACCCATGGATTTATATGTCTCCGTAAGAGAATGAAGCGTGTGTACAGAGGCATGAATGCAGCAGAGAAACTCCGATAAAACCCATTATCAAAATGAATTACAAAAACAAAACACAAGGACAGTGAAATAGAGAGCAATTCTTAAATAATTCATTCAAGGGTTGTGATGCAACCTGGATTTACCACATCTACACCCAGAGCTGAGTGAGACATAAGGTTGGGCACTTTGGGCTGATAGCATTGGTGAGGTTCGATGAGCAAATGCAGACCCTTTGAAGTCATACTGCATGGTACCCATTCCATGGGTCCCATCTCTCCAGGTTTAACGAATTCTTCCTTCAGCTAAAACATGCATGGGAAACCCACAGTATGGTGCACCGAGGGACCGGCAAACGTTTTCAAATGCATCTCAGTTTTCGTCCCCTTTTACTCGGGTTCACCATTCCAGACCCTTTACTAACACTCTCCCCACTTGGAGAGTCAGTGCCTTTAACCTCCTGTTTGGCACAGTTTGCAATTTCTGCGCAAGATGAACAGGAATAGGGAGAACCAATGAGAGACTAGCTGTAGGTGTCTGCACGGGCAAATGGAACGCTCATTTCCCACCAGGAAGAGGAATTAACCAAAGGCTCAGCATGCCGTGCCGGAACCAGATTAGGGCCTGAAGCAATCCTGCGGGTTTGCGGCCAGCTCACAAGATAGCGAGTTGAAGAAAGGAGCTCAGGGGCACTGTAACTCACAAACCTGCAGAGTTATAAATGACAGCTATCGTCCAAAAATATATTGAAGGAAGGCTGCGAAGAGGACTTGTAAGTGGGGCAGAATTGCAGGATAACGATTTCAGGAGGTAGACGGGAATTGCATTTAAAGCATAGGAAAAGAGGCAGAACGTCGACAATGATGCTCTTGGCCAAAAAGGGCGTATGCGTTTTTTCCTGAATATATTCAGGAAAAAACGCATACGCCCTTTTTGGCCAACCAAGCAAGCATGTTAAAGAAATCTGCACTACAATGAAGTCTCACTGCCCCCCGGTCAAAAGGGCCATGTGAAAAAAGTGTAAAATCCCGAAAGGCATCAGAGGCCATGGAGAACAGGAAGCCTTGTTATGCTGATGGGCGGGATGTAAATTGCCAACAGCCACTCTGGAGAAGTGTACGGTGTTTCATGCAACAGCTAAAAAACAAAGCAACGGAGCCTACGGCATTTCCACTTATGGTCCTATAGCTTAGGGAAATTAAAATCAAAAACACACAGCCACCCCAAAGTTTGGGACGGCTGTGTTTACAAGAACCTCGTCTACGGTACAAGTTAAATATCCGAGAAAGCAAAAAATGGATAAAGAAATTGTGGTACGTACGTACAATGGAATATCACTCAGCAATGCAATCTACGTCATCAGAACATAGCGGCATAATGAGTGGATTCAGGTACGACGATTCTATGAGAAATAAGACACACAGAAAAAGAAACATCATAAGATATCACTAATACACGGAACGTAAACTTGGCTACACATGAACTGAATTACAAAACAGAACAGAGTCTCAAATTTAGATAACCAACTTATGCTTGCTTATGGGGAAAGGTGAGTTTGGGGGCTGCATAAAACCAGAGATTGAAATTAGCACAGATACTGTTCCATAAGCCAAATATATAATAGACAAGACCTACTCCTTGCTCAACGAAAAGGACTCAACACCCCATATTCAACGCCTGGGAATATACCTGACAAGTAAGAATCTTAAGACCCATGGATTTATATGTCTCCATAAGGAAATCAAGCGTGTGTACAGCGGCCTAAACGCAGCAGTGAAAATCCGATAAATCCCATTATCAAAATAAATTTCACAAACACAACACATTGACAGTGAAATACAGAGCAATTCTTAAATAATTCATTCAGGGCTTGTGATGCAACCTGGATTTACCACATCTACACCCAGAGCTGGGTGAGACATAAGGCTGGACACTTCGGGCTGATAGCATTTTTGAGGTACGGTGAGCAAAGGCAGACCCTTTGAAGTCATACTGCATGGTACCCATTCCATGGGTCCCAACTCTCCAGGTTTAAGGGATTCTTCCTTCAGCTAAAACATGCATGGGAAACCCAGAGAATGGTCCACCATGTGATTGGGAAACCTTTTCAAATGCATCTCAAGTTTCGACCCCTGGTACTCGGGTGCACCGTTCCAGATGCTTTACTAACACTCTCCCCACTTGGAGAGTCAGTGCCTTTAACCTCCTGTTTGGCACAGTTTGTAATTTCTGCACAACATGAACAGGAATAGGGAGAACCAATGAGAGACTAGCTGTAGGTGTCTGCAAGGGCAAATGGAACGCTCATTTCCCACCAGGAAGAGGAATTAACCAAAGGCTCAGCATGCCCTGCCGGAACCAGATTAGGTCCTGAAGCAATCCTGCGGTTTTGCGGCCAGCTCACAAGATAGCGAGTTGAAGAATGGAGCCCAGGGGCACTGTAATCCACAGACCTGCAGAGTTATGAATGACAGCTATTGTCCAAAGATTTATTCAAGTAAGTCTTCGAAAAGTACTTGAAAGTGGGGCAGAATTTCAGGAAAACGATTTCATGGGGTAGACTGTAATTGCACTTAAAGCATAGGAAAAGAGGCATAATGTCCACAGTGATGCACTTGGCCAAAAAGGGCGTATGCGTTTTTTCCTGAATATATTCAGGAAAAAACGCATACGCCCTTTTTGGCCAACCAAGCAAGCGTGTAAATGAAATCTGCACTACAATGAAGTCTCACTGCCCCCGGTCAAAAGGGCCATCTGAAACAAGTGTAAAATCCAGAAAGGCAGGACAGGTCATGGGGAACACGGAGCCTTGTTATGCTGATGGGCGGGATGTAAATTGCCAACAGCCACTCTGGAGAAGTGTATGGTGTTTCCTGAAACACATAGGAAAAAAGCAACACAGCCTATGGCACTACCACTTAGGGTCCTATAGCTTAGGGAAATTAAAATCAAAAACACATAGCCACCCCAAAGTTTCGGACGGCTCTGTTTACAAGAACCTCGTCTACGGTACAAGTTAAATACCCAAGAAGGCAAAAAATGGATAAAGAAGTTGTGGTACGTACATACAATGGAATATCACTCAGCAATGAGATCTACGTCATCAGGCCCGTAGTGGCATAATTAGTGGATTCAGGTACGACGATTCTACGAGAAATAAGTCACTCAGAAAAAGAAATTTCATAAGATATCACTAATACACGGAACGTAAACTTGGCTACACATGAACTGAATTAGAAAACAGAACAGGGTCTCAAATTTAGAAAACCAACTTATGCTTGCTTATGGGGAAAGGTGAATTGGTTTGCTGCATAAAACCAGAGATTGAAATTAGCACAGATACCGTTCCATAAGCCAAATATATAATAGACAAGACCTACTCCTTGCTCAACGAAATGGACTCAACACCCCATATTCAACGCCTGGGTAGATACATGACAACTAAGAATCTTAAAACCCATGGATTTATATGTCTCCATAAGGAAATCAAGCGTGTGTACAGTGGCCTAAACACAGCAGTGAAAATCTGATAAATCCCATTATCAAAATAAATTTCAAAAACAAAACACAATGCCAGTGAAATAGAGAGCAATTCTTAAATAATTCATTCAGGGCTTGTGATGCAACCTGGATTTACCACATCTACACCCAGAGCTGGGTGAGACATAAGGCTGGACACTTCGGGCTGATAGCATTGGTGAGGTTCGGTGAGCAAACGCAGACCCTTTGAAGTCACACTGCATGGTACCCATTCCATGGGTCCAAACTCTCCAGGTTTAAGGGATTGTTCCTTCAGCTAAAACATGCATGGGAAACCCAGAGTATGGTCCACCGTGTGATTGGGAAACGTTTTCAAATGCATCTCAGATTTCGAACCCTGGTACTCGGGTTCACCATTCCAGACGCTTTACTAACATTCTCCCCACTTGGAGAGTCAGTGCCTTTAACCTCCTGTTTGGCACAGTCTGCAATTTCTGCGCAAGATGAACAGGAATAGGGAGAACCAATGAGAGACTAGCTGTAGGTGTCTGCACGGGCAAATGGAACGCTCATTTCCCACCAGGAAGAGGAATTAACCAAAGGCTCAGCATGCCCTGCCGGAAACAGATTAGGGCCTGAAGCAATCCTGCGGTTTTGCGGCCAGCTCACAAGAAAGCGAGTTGAAGAAAGGAGCTCCGGGGCACTGTAATTCACAAACCTGCAGAGTTATGAATGACAGCTATCGTCCAAAAATGTATTGAAGTAAGTCTTCGAAGAGAACTTGAAAGCGGGGCAGAATTTCAGGAAAAGGATTTCAGGGGGTAGACTTTAATGGCACTTAAAGCATAGGACAAGAGGCAGAATGTAGACAATGATGCACTTGGCCAAAAAGGGCGTATGCGTTTTTTCCTGAATATATTCAGGAAAAAACGCATACACCCTTTTTGGCCAACCAAGCAAGCGTGTAAATGAAAACTGCACTACAATGAAGTCTCACTGCCCCCCGGTCAAAAGGGCCATCTGAAAAAAGTGTAAAATCCAGAAAAGCAGGAGAGCTCATGGAGAACAGGGAGCCTTGTTATGCTGACCTGTGGGATATAAATTGCCAACAGCCACTCTGGAGAAGTGTATGGTGTTTCCTGAAACACATAGGAAACAAAGAAACACAGCCTATGGCACTTCCACTTATGGTCCTATAGCTTAGGGAAATTAAAATCAAAAACACACAGCCACCCCAAAGTTTGGGACGGCTCTGTTTACAAGAACCTCGTCTACGGTACAAGTTAAATATCCGAGAAAGCAAAAAATGGATAAAAAAGTTGTGGTACACACGTACAATGGAATATCACTCAGCAATAAAATCTACGTCATCAGGTCCATAGCGGCATAATGAGTGGATTCAGGTACGATGATTCTTCGAGAAATAAGTCACACAGAAAAAGAAACATCATAAGATATCACTAATACACTGAATGTAAACTTGGCTACACATGTAGTGAATTACAAAACAGAACAGGGTCTCAAATTTAGAAAACCAACTTATGCTTGCTTAAGGGGAAAGGAGAGTTGGGGTGCTGCATAAAACCCGAGATTGAAATTAGCACAGATACCGTTCCATAAGCCAAGTATATAATAGACAAGACCTACTACTTGCTCAACGAAATGGACTCAACACGCCCTATTCAACGCCTGGGAACATACCTGACAAGTAAAATCTTATAACCCATGGATTTATATGTCTCCATAAGGAAATCAAGCGTGTGTACAGCAGCCTAAACGCAGCAGTGAATATCCGATAAATCCCATTATCAAAATAAATTTCAAAAACAAAACACAATGACAGTGAAAGAGAACTATTCTTAAATAATTCATTCAGGGCTTGTGATGCAACCTGGATTTACCACATCTACACCCAGAGCTGGGTGAGACATAAGGCCGGACACTTCGGGCTGATAGCATTGGTGAGGTTCGGTGAGCAAACGCAGACCCTTTGAAGTCATACTGCATGGTACCCATTCTATGGGTCCCAACTCTCCAGGTTTAAGGGATTCTTCCTTCAGCTAAAACATGCATGGGAATCCCATAGTATGGACCACCGTGTGATTGGGAAACGTTTTCAAATGCATCTCAGTTTTCGCCACTGGTACTCGGGTTCACCATTCCAGACGCTTTACTAACACTCTCCCCACTTGGAGAGTCAGTGCCTTTAACCTCCGGTTTGGCACAGTTTGCAATTTCTGCGCAAGATGAACAGGAATAGGGAGAACCAATGAGAGACTAGCTGTAGGTGTCTGCACGGGCAAATGGAACGCTCATTTCCCACCAGGAAGAGGAATTACCCAAAGGCTCAGCATGCCCTGCCGGAAACAGATTAGGGCCTGAAGCAATCCTGCGGTTTTGGGGCCAGCTCACAAGAAAGCGAGTTGAAGAAAGGAGCTCAGGGGTACTGTAATGCACAAACCTGCAGAGTTATGAATGACAGCTCTCGTCCAAAAATGTATTGAAGTAAGTCTTCGAAGAGGACTTGAAAGCGGGGCAGAATTTCAGGAAAACGATTTCAGGGGGTAGACTGGAATTGCACTTAAAGCATAGGAAAAGAGGCAGAATGTCGACAATGATGCACTTGGCCAAAAAGGGCGTATGCGTTTTTTCCTGAATATATTCAGGAAAAAACGCATACGCACTTTTTGGCCAACCAAGCAAGCGTGTAAAGGAAATCTGCACTACAATGAAGTCTCACTGCCCCCCGGTCAAAAGGGCCATCTGAAAAAAGTGTAAAATCTAGAAAGGCAGTCCAGGTCATGGAGAACAGGGAGCCTTGTTATGCTGATATGCGGGATGTAAATTGCCAACAGCCACTCTGGAGAAGTGTATGGTGTTTCCTGAAACACGTAGGAAACAAAGCAACACAGCCTATGGCACTTCCACTTATGGTCCTATAGCTTAGGGAAATTAAAATCTAAAACACACAGGCACCCCAATGTTGGGGATGGCTCTGTTTACAAGAACCTCGTCTACGGTACAAGTTAAATATCCGAGAAAGCAAAAAATGGATAAAGAATTTGTGGTACGAACGTACAATGGAATATCATTCAGCAATGAAATCTACGTCATCAGGTCCGTAGCGGCATAATGAGTGGATCCAGGTACGATGATTCTACGAGAAATAAGTCACACAGAAAAAGAAACATCATTAGATATCACTAATACAGTGAATGTAATCTTGGCTACACATGAACTCTATTACAAAACAGAACAGGGTCTCAAATTTAGAAAACCAACTTATGCTTTCTTAAGGGGAAAGGTGAGTTGGGGTGCTGCATAAAACCAGAGATTGAAATTAACACAGATACCGTTCCATAAGCCGAATATAAAATAGACAAGACCTACTCCTTGCTCAACGAAATGGACTCAACACCACATATTCAACGCCTGGGAAGATACCTGACAAGTAAGAATCTTAAAACCCATGGATTTATATGTCTCCATAAGGAAATCAAGCGTGTGTACAGCGGCGTAAATGCAGCAGTGAAAATCCGATAAATCCCATTATCAAAATAAATTTCAAAAACAAAACACAATGACAGTGAAATAGAGAGCAATTCTTAAATAATTCATTCAGGGCTTGTGATGCAACCTGGATTTACCACATCTACACCCAGAGCTGGGTGAGATATAAGGCTGGACACTTTGGGCTGATAGCATTGGTGAGGTTCGGTGAGCAAACGCAAACCCTTTGAAGTCATACTGCATGGTACCCATTCCATGGCTCCCAACTCTCCAGGTTTAAGAGATTCTTCCTTCAGCTAAAACATGCATAGGAAACCCAGAGTATGGTCCACTGTGTGATTGGGAAACGTTTTCAAATGCATCTCAGTTTTCATCCCCTGGTACTCGGGTTCACAATTCCAGACGCTTTACTAACACTCTCCCCACTTGGAGAGTAAGGGCCTTTATCCTCCTGTTTGGCACAGTTTGCAATTTCTGCGCAAGATGAACAGGAATAGGGAGAACCAATGAGGGACTAGATGTAGTTGTCTGCACGGACAAATGGAACGCTCATTTCCCACCAGGAAGAGGAATTAACCAAAGGCTCAGTGTGCCCTGCCGGAAACAGATTAGGGCCTGAAGCAATCCTGCGATTTGGCGGCCAGCTCACATGAAAGCGAGTTGAAGATAGGACATCAGGGGCACTGTATTTCACAAACCTGCAGAGTTATGAATGACAGCTATCGTCCAAAAATGTATTGAAGTAAGTCTTCGAAGAGGACTTGAATGCGGGGCAGAATTTCAGGAAAACGATTTCAGGGTGTAGACTGCAATTGCACTTAAAGCATAGGAAAAGAGGCAGAATGTCGACAATGATGCACTTGGCCAAAAAGGGCGTATGCGTTTTTTCCTGAATATATTCAGGAAAAAACGCATACGCCCTTTTTGGCCAACCAAGCAAGCGTGTAAAGGAAATCTGCACTACAATGAAGTCTCACTGCCCCCCTGTCTAAAGGGCCATCTGAAAAAAGTGTAAAATCCAGAAAGGCAGGACAGGTCATGGAGAACAGGGAGCCTTGTTATGCTGATGGGCGGAATGTAAATTGTCAGCAGCCACTCTGGAGAAGTGTATGGTGTTTCCTGAAACACGTAGGAAACAAAGCAACACAGCCTATGGCCCGTCCACTTATGGTTCTAAAGCTTAGGTAAATTAAAATCAAAAACACACAGCCACCCCAAAGTTTGGGACGGCTCTGTTTACAAGAACCTCATCTACGGTACAAGTTAAATATCCGAGAAAGTCAAAAATGGATAAAGAAATTGTGGTACGCACGTACAGTGGAATATCACTCAGCAATGAAATCAACGTCATCAGTCCCGTAGCGGCATAATGAGTGGATTCAGGTACGATGATTCTACGAGAAATAAGTCACACAGAAAAAGAAACATCATAAGATATCACTAATACACGGAATGTAATCTTGGCTACGCATGAACAGTATTACAAAACAGAACAGGGTCTCAAATTTAGAAAACCAACTTATGCTTGCTTAAGGGGAAAGGTGAGTTGGGGTGCTGCATAAAACCAGAGATTGAAATTAGCACAGATACCGTTCCATAAGCCAAATATATAATAGACAAGACCTACTCCTTGCTCAACGAAATGGACTCAACACCCCATATTCAACGCCTGGGAAGATACCTGACAAGTAAGAGTCTTAAAACCCATGGATTTATATGTCTCCATAAGGAAATCAAGCGTGTGTACAGCGGCCTAAACGCAGCAGTGAAAATCCGATAAATCCCATTATCAAAATAAATTTCAAAATCGAAACACAATGACAGTGAAATAGAGAGCAATTCTTAAATAATTCATTCAGGGCTTCTGATGCAACCTGGATTTACCACATCTACACCCAGAGCTGGGTGAGACATAAGGCTGGACACTTTGGGCTGATAGCAGTGGTGAGGTTCGGTGCGCAAACGCAGTCCCTTTGAAGTCATACTGCATGGTACCCATACCATGGGTCCCAACTCTCCAGGTTTAAGGGATTCTTCCTTCAGATAAAACATACATGGGAAACCCAGAGTATGGTCCACCGTGTGATTGGGAAACGTTTTCAAATGCCTCTCAGTTTTTGAACCCTGGTACTCAGGTTCACCATTCCAGACGCTTTACTAACACTCTCCCCACTTGGAGAGTCAGTGCCTTTAACCTCCTGTTTGGCACAGTTTGCAATTTCTGAGCAAGATGAACAGGAATAGGGAGAACCAATGAGAGACTAGCTGTAGGTGTCTGCACGGGCAAATGGAACGCTCATTTCCCACCAGGAAGCGGAATTAACCAAAGGCTCAGCGTGCCCTGCCGGAACCAGATTATGGCCTGAAACAATCCTGCGGTTTTGAAGCCAGCTCATAAGAAAGCGAGCTGAAGAAAGAAGCTCAGGGGCACTGTAATTCACAAACCTGCAGAGTTATGAATGACAGCTATCGTCCAAAAATATATTGAAGTAAGTTTTGGAAGAGGACTTGAAAATGGGGCAGAATTTCAGGAAAACGATTTCAGGGGGTAGACTGGAATTGCACTTAAAGCATAGGAAAAGAGGCAGAATGTCGACAATGATGCACTTGGCCAAAAAGGGCGTATGCGTGTTTTCCTGAATATATTCAGGAAAAAACGCATACGCACTTTTTGGTCAACCAAGCAAGTGTGTAAAGGAAATCTGCACTACAATGGAGTCTCAATGCCCCCGGTCCAAAGGGCCATCTGAAACAAGTGTAAAATCCAGAAAGACAGGACAGGTCATGGAGAACAGGGAGCCTTGTTATGCTGATGGGCGGGATGTAAATTGCCAACAGCCACTCTGGAGAAGTGTATGGTGTTTCCTGAAACACGTAGGAAACAAAGCAACACAGCCTATGGCACTTCCACTTAGGGTCCTATAGCTTAGGGAAATTAAAATCAATAACACACAGCCACCCCAAAGTTTGGGACGGCTCTGTTTACAAGAAACTCGTCTACGGTACAAGTTAAATATCCGAGAAAGCAAAAAATGGATAAAGAAGTTGTGGTACGTACGTACAATGGAATATCACTCAGCAATGAGATCTACGTCATCAGGCCCGTAGCGGCAGAATGAGTGCATTCAGGTACGACGATTCTACGAGAAATAAGTCACACAGAAAAAGAAACATCTTAAGATATCACTCATACACGGAACGTAAACTTGGCTACACATGTACTGAATTACAAAACAGAACAGGGTCTCAAATTTGAAAACCAACTTATGCTTGCTTATGGGGAAAGGTGAGTTGGCATGCTGCATCAAACCAGAGATTGAAATTAGCACAGATATCGTTCCATAAGCCAAATATATAATAGACAAGACCTACTCCTTGCTCAACGAAATGGACTCAACACCCCATATTCAACTCCTGGGAATATACCTGACAAGTAAGAATCTTAAGACCCATGGATTTATATGTCTCCATAAGGAAATCAAGCGTGTGTACAGCGGCCTAAACGCAGCAGTGAAAATCCGATAAATCCCATTATCAAAATAAATTTCAAAAACAAAACACAATGACAGTGAAATAGAGAGCAATTCTTAAATAATTCATTCAGGGCTTGTGATGCAACCTGGATTTACCACATCTACACCCAGAGCTGGGTTAAACATAAGGCTGGACACTTCGGGCTGATAGCATTGGTGTGGTTCGATGAGCAAACGCAGACCCTTTGAAGTCATACCGCATGGTAGCCATTCCATGGGTCCCAACTCTCCAGGTTTAAGGGATTCTTCCTTCAGCTAAAACATGCATGGGAAACCCAGAGTATGGTCCATCGTGTGATTGGGAAACGTTTTCAAATACATCTCAGGTTTCATTCCCTGGTACTCGGGTTCACCATTCCAGACGCTTTACTAACACTCTCCCCCCTTGGAGAGTCAGTGCCTTTAACATCCTGTTTGGCACAGTTTGCAATTTCTACGCAAGATGAACAGGAATAGGGAGAACCAATGAGAGACCAGCTGTAGGTGTCTGCAGGGCAAACGGAACGCTCATTTCCCACCAGGAAGAGGAATTAACCAAAGGATCAGCGTGCCCTGCTGGAACCAGATTAGGGCCTGAAGCAATCCTGCGGTTTTGCGGCCAGCTCACAAGAAAGCGAGTTGAAGAAAGGAGCTCAGGGGCACTGTAATTCACAAACCTGCAGAGTTATGAATGTCAGCTATTGTCCAAAAATGTATTGCAGTAAGTCTTCGAAGAGGACTTGAAAGCGGGGCAGAATTTCAGGAAAACGATTTCAGGGGGTAGACTGGAATTGCACTTAAAGCATAGGAAAAGAGGCAGAATGTCGACAATGATGCACTTGGCCAAAACGTGCGTATGCGTTTTTTCCTGAATATATTCAGGAAAAAACGCATACGCCCTTTTTGGCCAACCAAGCAAGCGTGTAAAGGAAATCTGCACTACAATGAAGTCTCACTGCCCCTCGGTCAAAGGGGCCATCTGAAAAAAGTGTAAAATCCAGAAAGGCAGGACAGGTCATGGAGAACAGGGAGCCTTGTTATGCTGATGGGCGGGATGTAAATTGCCAACAGCCACTCTGGAGAAGTGTATGGTGTTTCCTGAAACACGTAGGAAACAAAGCAACACAGCCTATGGCACTTCCACTTATGGCCCTATAGTTTAGGGAAATTAAAATCAAAAACACACAGGCACCCCAAAGTTTGGGACGGCTGTGTTTACAAGAACCTCGTCTACGGTACAAGTTAAATATCCGAGAAAGCAAAAAATGGATAAAGAAATTGTGGTACGTACGTACAATGGAATATCACTCAGCAATGCAATCTACGTCATCAGAACATAGCGGCATAATGAGTGGATTCAGGTACGACGATTCTATGAGAAATAAGACACACAGAAAAAGAAACATCATAAGATATCACTAATACACGGAACGTAAACTTGGCTACACATGAACTGAATTACAAAACAGAACAGAGTCTCAAATTTAGATAACCAACTTATGCTTGCTTATGGGGAAAGGTGAGTTTGGGGGCTGCATAAAACCAGAGATTGAAATTAGCACAGATACTGTTCCATAAGCCAAATATATAATAGACAAGACCTACTCCTTGCTCAACGAAAAGGACTCAACACCCCATATTCAACGCCTGGGAATATACCTGACAAGTAAGAATCTTAAGACCCATGGATTTATATGTCTCCATAAGGAAATCAAGCGTGTGTACAGCGGCCTAAACGCAGCAGTGAAAATCCGATAAATCCCATTATCAAAATAAATTTCACAAACACAACACATTGACAGTGAAATACAGAGCAATTCTTAAATAATTCATTCAGGGCTTGTGATGCAACCTGGATTTACCACATCTACACCCAGAGCTGGGTGAGACATAAGGCTGGACACTTCGGGCTGATAGCATTTTTGAGGTACGGTGAGCAAAGGCAGACCCTTTGAAGTCATACTGCATGGTACCCATTCCATGGGTCCCAACTCTCCAGGTTTAAGGGATTCTTCCTTCAGCTAAAACATGCATGGGAAACCCAGAGAATGGTCCACCATGTGATTGGGAAACCTTTTCAAATGCATCTCAAGTTTCGACCCCTGGTACTCGGGTGCACCGTTCCAGATGCTTTACTAACACTCTCCCCACTTGGAGAGTCAGTGCCTTTAACCTCCTGTTTGGCACAGTTTGTAATTTCTGCACAACATGAACAGGAATAGGGAGAACCAATGAGAGACTAGCTGTAGGTGTCTGCAAGGGCAAATGGAACGCTCATTTCCCACCAGGAAGAGGAATTAACCAAAGGCTCAGCATGCCCTGCCGGAACCAGATTAGGTCCTGAAGCAATCCTGCGGTTTTGCGGCCAGCTCACAAGATAGCGAGTTGAAGAATGGAGCCCAGGGGCACTGTAATCCACAGACCTGCAGAGTTATGAATGACAGCTATTGTCCAAAGATTTATTCAAGTAAGTCTTCGAAAAGTACTTGAAAGTGGGGCAGAATTTCAGGAAAACGATTTCATGGGGTAGACTGTAATTGCACTTAAAGCATAGGAAAAGAGGCATAATGTCCACAGTGATGCACTTGGCCAAAAAGGGCGTATGCGTTTTTTCCTGAATATATTCAGGAAAAAACGCATACGCCCTTTTTGGCCAACCAAGCAAGCGTGTAAATGAAATCTGCACTACAATGAAGTCTCACTGCCCCCGGTCAAAAGGGCCATCTGAAACAAGTGTAAAATCCAGAAAGGCAGGACAGGTCATGGGGAACACGGAGCCTTGTTATGCTGATGGGCGGGATGTAAATTGCCAACAGCCACTCTGGAGAAGTGTATGGTGTTTCCTGAAACACATAGGAAAAAAGCAACACAGCCTATGGCACTACCACTTAGGGTCCTATAGCTTAGGGAAATTAAAATCAAAAACACATAGCCACCCCAAAGTTTCGGACGGCTCTGTTTACAAGAACCTCGTCTACGGTACAAGTTAAATACCCAAGAAGGCAAAAAATGGATAAAGAAGTTGTGGTACGTACATACAATGGAATATCACTCAGCAATGAGATCTACGTCATCAGGCCCGTAGTGGCATAATTAGTGGATTCAGGTACGACGATTCTACGAGAAATAAGTCACTCAGAAAAAGAAATTTCATAAGATATCACTAATACACGGAACGTAAACTTGGCTACACATGAACTGAATTAGAAAACAGAACAGGGTCTCAAATTTAGAAAACCAACTTATGCTTGCTTATGGGGAAAGGTGAATTGGTTTGCTGCATAAAACCAGAGATTGAAATTAGCACAGATACCGTTCCATAAGCCAAATATATAATAGACAAGACCTACTCCTTGCTCAACGAAATGGACTCAACACCCCATATTCAACGCCTGGGTAGATACATGACAACTAAGAATCTTAAAACCCATGGATTTATATGTCTCCATAAGGAAATCAAGCGTGTGTACAGTGGCCTAAACACAGCAGTGAAAATCTGATAAATCCCATTATCAAAATAAATTTCAAAAACAAAACACAATGCCAGTGAAATAGAGAGCAATTCTTAAATAATTCATTCAGGGCTTGTGATGCAACCTGGATTTACCACATCTACACCCAGAGCTGGGTGAGACATAAGGCTGGACACTTCGGGCTGATAGCATTGGTGAGGTTCGGTGAGCAAACGCAGACCCTTTGAAGTCACACTGCATGGTACCCATTCCATGGGTCCAAACTCTCCAGGTTTAAGGGATTGTTCCTTCAGCTAAAACATGCATGGGAAACCCAGAGTATGGTCCACCGTGTGATTGGGAAACGTTTTCAAATGCATCTCAGATTTCGAACCCTGGTACTCGGGTTCACCATTCCAGACGCTTTACTAACACTCTCCCCACTTGGAGAGTCAGTGCCTTTAACCTCCTGTTTGGCACAGTCTGCAATTTCTGCGCAAGATGAACAGGAATAGGGAGAACCAATGAGAGACTAGCTGTAGGTGTCTGCACGGGCAAATGGAACGCTCATTTCCCACCAGGAAGAGGAATTAACCAAAGGCTCAGCATGCCCTGCCGGAAACAGATTAGGGCCTGAAGCAATCCTGCGGTTTTGCGGCCAGCTCACAAGAAAGCGAGTTGAAGAAAGGAGCTCCGGGGCACTGTAATTCACAAACCTGCAGAGTTATGAATGACAGCTATCGTCCAAAAATGTATTGAAGTAAGTCTTCGAAGAGAACTTGAAAGCGGGGCAGAATTTCAGGAAAAGGATTTCAGGGGGTAGACTTTAATGGCACTTAAAGCATAGGACAAGAGGCAGAATGTAGACAATGATGCACTTGGCCAAAAAGGGCGTATGCGTTTTTTCCTGAATATATTCAGGAAAAAACGCATACACCCTTTTTGGCCAACCAAGCAAGCGTGTAAATGAAAACTGCACTACAATGAAGTCTCACTGCCCCCCGGTCAAAAGGGCCATCTGAAAAAAGTGTAAAATCCAGAAAAGCAGGAGAGCTCATGGAGAACAGGGAGCCTTGTTATGCTGACCTGTGGGATATAAATTGCCAACAGCCACTCTGGAGAAGTGTATGGTGTTTCCTGAAACACATAGGAAACAAAGAAACACAGCCTATGGCACTTCCACTTATGGTCCTATAGCTTAGGGAAATTAAAATCAAAAACACACAGCCACCCCAAAGTTTGGGACGGCTCTGTTTACAAGAACCTCGTCTACGGTACAAGTTAAATATCCGAGAAAGCAAAAAATGGATAAAAAAGTTGTGGTACACACGTACAATGGAATATCACTCAGCAATAAAATCTACGTCATCAGGTCCATAGCGGCATAATGAGTGGATTCAGGTACGATGATTCTTCGAGAAATAAGTCACACAGAAAAAGAAACATCATAAGATATCACTAATACACTGAATGTAAACTTGGCTACACATGTAGTGAATTACAAAACAGAACAGGGTCTCAAATTTAGAAAACCAACTTATGCTTGCTTAAGGGGAAAGGAGAGTTGGGGTGCTGCATAAAACCCGAGATTGAAATTAGCACAGATACCGTTCCATAAGCCAAGTATATAATAGACAAGACCTACTACTTGCTCAACGAAATGGACTCAACACGCCCTATTCAACGCCTGGGAACATACCTGACAAGTAAAATCTTATAACCCATGGATTTATATGTCTCCATAAGGAAATCAAGCGTGTGTACAGCAGCCTAAACGCAGCAGTGAATATCCGATAAATCCCATTATCAAAATAAATTTCAAAAACAAAACACAATGACAGTGAAAGAGAACTATTCTTAAATAATTCATTCAGGGCTTGTGATGCAACCTGGATTTACCACATCTACACCCAGAGCTGGGTGAGACATAAGGCCGGACACTTCGGGCTGATAGCATTGGTGAGGTTCGGTGAGCAAACGCAGACCCTTTGAAGTCATACTGCATGGTACCCATTCTATGGGTCCCAACTCTCCAGGTTTAAGGGATTCTTCCTTCAGCTAAAACATGCATGGGAATCCCATAGTATGGACCACCGTGTGATTGGGAAACGTTTTCAAATGCATCTCAGTTTTCGCCACTGGTACTCGGGTTCACCATTCCAGACGCTTTACTAACACTCTCCCCACTTGGAGAGTCAGTGCCTTTAACCTCCGGTTTGGCACAGTTTGCAATTTCTGCGCAAGATGAACAGGAATAGGGAGAACCAATGAGAGACTAGCTGTAGGTGTCTGCACGGGCAAATGGAACGCTCATTTCCCACCAGGAAGAGGAATTACCCAAAGGCTCAGCATGCCCTGCCGGAAACAGATTAGGGCCTGAAGCAATCCTGCGGTTTTGGGGCCAGCTCACAAGAAAGCGAGTTGAAGAAAGGAGCTCAGGGGTACTGTAATGCACAAACCTGCAGAGTTATGAATGACAGCTCTCGTCCAAAAATGTATTGAAGTAAGTCTTCGAAGAGGACTTGAAAGCGGGGCAGAATTTCAGGAAAACGATTTCAGGGGGTAGACTGGAATTGCACTTAAAGCATAGGAAAAGAGGCAGAATGTCGACAATGATGCACTTGGCCAAAAAGGGCGTATGCGTTTTTTCCTGAATATATTCAGGAAAAAACGCATACGCACTTTTTGGCCAACCAAGCAAGCGTGTAAAGGAAATCTGCACTACAATGAAGTCTCACTGCCCCCCGGTCAAAAGGGCCATCTGAAAAAAGTGTAAAATCTAGAAAGGCAGTCCAGGTCATGGAGAACAGGGAGCCTTGTTATGCTGATATGCGGGATGTAAATTGCCAACAGCCACTCTGGAGAAGTGTATGGTGTTTCCTGAAACACGTAGGAAACAAAGCAACACAGCCTATGGCACTTCCACTTATGGTCCTATAGCTTAGGGAAATTAAAATCTAAAACACACAGGCACCCCAATGTTGGGGATGGCTCTGTTTACAAGAACCTCGTCTACGGTACAAGTTAAATATCCGAGAAAGCAAAAAATGGATAAAGAATTTGTGGTACGAACGTACAATGGAATATCATTCAGCAATGAAATCTACGTCATCAGGTCCGTAGCGGCATAATGAGTGGATCCAGGTACGATGATTCTACGAGAAATAAGTCACACAGAAAAAGAAACATCATTAGATATCACTAATACAGTGAATGTAATCTTGGCTACACATGAACTCTATTACAAAACAGAACAGGGTCTCAAATTTAGAAAACCAACTTATGCTTTCTTAAGGGGAAAGGTGAGTTGGGGTGCTGCATAAAACCAGAGATTGAAATTAACACAGATACCGTTCCATAAGCCGAATATAAAATAGACAAGACCTACTCCTTGCTCAACGAAATGGACTCAACACCACATATTCAACGCCTGGGAAGATACCTGACAAGTAAGAATCTTAAAACCCATGGATTTATATGTCTCCATAAGGAAATCAAGCGTGTGTACAGCGGCGTAAATGCAGCAGTGAAAATCCGATAAATCCCATTATCAAAATAAATTTCAAAAACAAAACACAATGACAGTGAAATAGAGAGCAATTCTTAAATAATTCATTCAGGGCTTGTGATGCAACCTGGATTTACCACATCTACACCCAGAGCTGGGTGAGATATAAGGCTGGACACTTTGGGCTGATAGCATTGGTGAGGTTCGGTGAGCAAACGCAAACCCTTTGAAGTCATACTGCATGGTACCCATTCCATGGCTCCCAACTCTCCAGGTTTAAGAGATTCTTCCTTCAGCTAAAACATGCATAGGAAACCCAGAGTATGGTCCACTGTGTGATTGGGAAACGTTTTCAAATGCATCTCAGTTTTCATCCCCTGGTACTCGGGTTCACAATTCCAGACGCTTTACTAACACTCTCCCCACTTGGAGAGTAAGGGCCTTTATCCTCCTGTTTGGCACAGTTTGCAATTTCTGCGCAAGATGAACAGGAATAGGGAGAACCAATGAGGGACTAGATGTAGTTGTCTGCACGGACAAATGGAACGCTCATTTCCCACCAGGAAGAGGAATTAACCAAAGGCTCAGTGTGCCCTGCCGGAAACAGATTAGGGCCTGAAGCAATCCTGCGATTTGGCGGCCAGCTCACATGAAAGCGAGTTGAAGATAGGACATCAGGGGCACTGTATTTCACAAACCTGCAGAGTTATGAATGACAGCTATCGTCCAAAAATGTATTGAAGTAAGTCTTCGAAGAGGACTTGAATGCGGGGCAGAATTTCAGGAAAACGATTTCAGGGTGTAGACTGCAATTGCACTTAAAGCATAGGAAAAGAGGCAGAATGTCGACAATGATGCACTTGGCCAAAAAGGGCGTATGCGTTTTTTCCTGAATATATTCAGGAAAAAACGCATACGCCCTTTTTGGCCAACCAAGCAAGCGTGTAAAGGAAATCTGCACTACAATGAAGTCTCACTGCCCCCCTGTCTAAAGGGCCATCTGAAAAAAGTGTAAAATCCAGAAAGGCAGGACAGGTCATGGAGAACAGGGAGCCTTGTTATGCTGATGGGCGGAATGTAAATTGTCAGCAGCCACTCTGGAGAAGTGTATGGTGTTTCCTGAAACACGTAGGAAACAAAGCAACACAGCCTATGGCCCGTCCACTTATGGTTCTAAAGCTTAGGTAAATTAAAATCAAAAACACACAGCCACCCCAAAGTTTGGGACGGCTCTGTTTACAAGAACCTCATCTACGGTACAAGTTAAATATCCGAGAAAGTCAAAAATGGATAAAGAAATTGTGGTACGCACGTACAGTGGAATATCACTCAGCAATGAAATCAACGTCATCAGTCCCGTAGCGGCATAATGAGTGGATTCAGGTACGATGATTCTACGAGAAATAAGTCACACAGAAAAAGAAACATCATAAGATATCACTAATACACGGAATGTAATCTTGGCTACGCATGAACAGTATTACAAAACAGAACAGGGTCTCAAATTTAGAAAACCAACTTATGCTTGCTTAAGGGGAAAGGTGAGTTGGGGTGCTGCATAAAACCAGAGATTGAAATTAGCACAGATACCGTTCCATAAGCCAAATATATAATAGACAAGACCTACTCCTTGCTCAACGAAATGGACTCAACACCCCATATTCAACGCCTGGGAAGATACCTGACAAGTAAGAGTCTTAAAACCCATGGATTTATATGTCTCCATAAGGAAATCAAGCGTGTGTACAGCGGCCTAAACGCAGCAGTGAAAATCCGATAAATCCCATTATCAAAATAAATTTCAAAATCGAAACACAATGACAGTGAAATAGAGAGCAATTCTTAAATAATTCATTCAGGGCTTCTGATGCAACCTGGATTTACCACATCTACACCCAGAGCTGGGTGAGACATAAGGCTGGACACTTTGGGCTGATAGCAGTGGTGAGGTTCGGTGCGCAAACGCAGTCCCTTTGAAGTCATACTGCATGGTACCCATACCATGGGTCCCAACTCTCCAGGTTTAAGGGATTCTTCCTTCAGATAAAACATACATGGGAAACCCAGAGTATGGTCCACCGTGTGATTGGGAAACGTTTTCAAATGCCTCTCAGTTTTTGAACCCTGGTACTCGGGTTCACCATTCCAGACGCTTTACTAACACTCTCCCCACTTGGAGAGTCAGTGCCTTTAACCTCCTGTTTGGCACAGTTTGCAATTTCTGAGCAAGATGAACAGGAATAGGGAGAACCAATGAGAGACTAGCTGTAGGTGTCTGCACGGGCAAATGGAACGCTCATTTCCCACCAGGAAGCGGAATTAACCAAAGGCTCAGCGTGCCCTGCCGGAACCAGATTATGGCCTGAAACAATCCTGCGGTTTTGAAGCCAGCTCATAAGAAAGCGAGCTGAAGAAAGAAGCTCAGGGGCACTGTAATTCACAAACCTGCAGAGTTATGAATGACAGCTATCGTCCAAAAATATATTGAAGTAAGTTTTGGAAGAGGACTTGAAAATGGGGCAGAATTTCAGGAAAACGATTTCAGGGGGTAGACTGGAATTGCACTTAAAGCATAGGAAAAGAGGCAGAATGTCGACAATGATGCACTTGGCCAAAAAGGGCGTATGCGTGTTTTCCTGAATATATTCAGGAAAAAACGCATACGCACTTTTTGGTCAACCAAGCAAGTGTGTAAAGGAAATCTGCACTACAATGGAGTCTCAATGCCCCCGGTCCAAAGGGCCATCTGAAACAAGTGTAAAATCCAGAAAGACAGGACAGGTCATGGAGAACAGGGAGCCTTGTTATGCTGATGGGCGGGATGTAAATTGCCAACAGCCACTCTGGAGAAGTGTATGGTGTTTCCTGAAACACGTAGGAAACAAAGCAACACAGCCTATGGCACTTCCACTTAGGGTCCTATAGCTTAGGGAAATTAAAATCAATAACACACAGCCACCCCAAAGTTTGGGACGGCTCTGTTTACAAGAAACTCGTCTACGGTACAAGTTAAATATCCGAGAAAGCAAAAAATGGATAAAGAAGTTGTGGTACGTACGTACAATGGAATATCACTCAGCAATGAGATCTACGTCATCAGGCCCGTAGCGGCAGAATGAGTGCATTCAGGTACGACGATTCTACGAGAAATAAGTCACACAGAAAAAGAAACATCTTAAGATATCACTCATACACGGAACGTAAACTTGGCTACACATGTACTGAATTACAAAACAGAACAGGGTCTCAAATTTGAAAACCAACTTATGCTTGCTTATGGGGAAAGGTGAGTTGGCATGCTGCATCAAACCAGAGATTGAAATTAACACAGATATCGTTCCATAAGCCAAATATATAATAGACAAGACCTACTCCTTGCTCAACGAAATGGACTCAACACCCCATATTCAACTCCTGGGAATATACCTGACAAGTAAGAATCTTAAGACCCATGGATTTATATGTCTCCATAAGGAAATCAAGCGTGTGTACAGCGGCCTAAACGCAGCAGTGAAAATCCGATAAATCCCATTATCAAAATAAATTTCAAAAACAAAACACAATGACAGTGAAATAGAGAGCAATTCTTAAATAATTCATTCAGGGCTTGTGATGCAACCTGGATTTACCACATCTACACCCAGAGCTGGGTTAAACATAAGGCTGGACACTTCGGGCTGATAGCATTGGTGTGGTTCGATGAGCAAACGCAGACCCTTTGAAGTCATACCGCATGGTAGCCATTCCATGGGTCCCAACTCTCCAGGTTTAAGGGATTCTTCCTTCAGCTAAAACATGCATGGGAAACCCAGAGTATGGTCCATCGTGTGATTGGGAAACGTTTTCAAATGCATCTCAGGTTTCATTCCCTGGTACTCGGGTTCACCATTCCAGACGCTTTACTAACACTCTCCCCCCTTGGAGAGTCAGTGCCTTTAACATCCTGTTTGGCACAGTTTGCAATTTCTACGCAAGATGAACAGGAATAGGGAGAACCAATGAGAGACTAGCTGTAGGTGTCTGCAGGGCAAACGGAATGCTCATTTCCCACCAGGAAGAGGAATTAACCAAAGGCTCAGCATGCCCTGCCGGAACCAGATTTGGGCCTGAAGCAATCTTGTGGTTATGCGGCCAGCTCACAAGAAAGCGAGTTGAAGAAAGGAGCTCAGGGGCACTGAAATTCACAAACCCGCAGAGTTATGAATGACCGCTATCATCCAAAAATATATTGAAGTAAGCCTTCGAAGAGGACTTGAAAGCGGGGCAGAATTTCAGGAAAACGATTTCAGGGGGTAGACTGGAATTGCACTTAAAGCATAGGAAAAGAGGCAGAATGTCGACAATGATGCACTTGGCCAAAAAGGGCGTATGCGTTTTTTCCTGAATATATTCAGGCAAAAACGCATACGCACTTATTGGCCAACCAAGCAAGCATGTATAGGAAATCTGCACTAAAATGAAGTCTCATTGCCCCCCGGTCAAAAGGGCCATCTGAAAAAAGTGTAAAATCCAGAAAGGCAGGACAGGTCATGGAGAACAGGGAGCCTTGTTATGCTGATGGGCGGGATGTAAATTGCCAACAGCCACTCTGGAGAAGTGTATGGTGTTTCCTGAAACACGTAGGAACCAAAGCAACACAGCCTATGGCATTTCCACTTATGGTCCTATAGCTTAGGGAAATTAAAATAAAAAACACACAGCCACCCTGAAGTTTGGGACGGCTCTGTTTACAAGAATCTCGTCTACAGTACAAATTAAATATCCGAGAAAGCAAAAAATGGATAAAGAAATTGTACTATGCACGTACAATGGAATATCACTCAGCAATGAAATCTACGTCCTCAGGCTCGTAGCGGCATAATGAGTGGATTCAGGTACGATGATTCTACGAGAAATAAGTCACACAGAAAAAGAAACATCATAAGATATCACTAATACACGGAATGTAAACTTGGCTACACATGAACTGAATTACAAAACAGAACAGGGTCCCAAATTTAGAAAACCAACTTATGCTTGCATATGGGGAAAGGTGAGTTGGGGTGCTGCATAAAACCAGAGATTGAAATTAGCACAGATACCGTTCCATAAGCCAAATATATAACAGACAAGACCTACTCCTTGCTCAACGAAATGGACTCAACACCCCATATTCAACGCCTGGGAAGATACCTGACAAGTAAGAGTCTTAAAACCCATGGATTTATATGTCTCCATAAGGAAATCAAGCGTGTGTACAGCGGCCTAAACGCAGCAGTGAAAATCCAATAACTACGATTATCAAAATAAATTTCAAAAACAAAACACAATGACAGTGAAATAGAGAGCAATTCTTAAATAATTCATTCAGCGCTTGTGAGGCAACCTGGATTTACCACATACACACGCAGAGCTGGGTGAGACATAAGGCTGGACACTTCGGGCTGATAGCATTGGTGAGGTTCGGTGAGCAAACGCAGACCCTTTGAAGTCATACTGCATGGTACCCATTCCATGGGTCCCAACTCTCCAAGTTTAAGGGATTCTTCCATCATCTAAAACATGCATGGGAAACCCAGAGTATGGTCCACTGTGTGATTGGGAAACGTTTTCAAATGCATCTCAGTTTTCTTCCCCTGGTACTCGGGTTCACAATTCCAGACGCTTTACTAACACTCTCCCGACTTGGAGAGTCAGTGCCTTTAACCTCCTGTTTGGCTCAGTTTGCAATTTCTGCGCAAGATGAAAAGGAATAGGGAGAACCAATGAGAGACTAGCTGTAGGTGTCTGCACGGGAAATGGAACGCTAATTTCCCACCAGTAAGAGGAATTAACCAAAGGCTCAGCGTGCCCTGCCGGAAACAGATTAGGGCCTGAAGCAATCCTGCGGTTTTGTGGCCAGCTCACAAGAAAGCGAGTTGAAGAAAGGAGCTCAGGGGCACTGTAATTCACAAACCTGCAGAGTTATGAATGACAGCTCTCGTCCAAAAATGTACGGAAGTAAGACTTCGAAGAGGACTTGAACGTGGGGCAGAATTTCAGGAAAACGATTTCAGGGGGCAGACTGGAATTGTACTTAAAGCATAGGAAAAGAGACAGAATGTCGACAATGATGCACTTGGCGAAAAAGGGCGTATTCGTTTTTACCTGAATATATGCAGGAAAAAACGCATACGTGATTTTTGGCCAATCAAGCAAGCGTGTAAAGGAAATCTGCACTACAATGAAGTCTCACTGCCCCCCGGTCAAAAGGGCAATCTGAAAAAAGTGTAAAACCCAGAAAGGCAGGACAGGTCATGGAAAAGAGGGAGCCTTGTTACGGTGATTGGCGCAATGTAAATTGCCAACAGCCACTCTGGAGAAGTGTATGGTGTATCCTGAAACACGTAGGAAACAAAGCAACACAGCCTATTGCACTTCCACTTATGATCCTATAGGTTAGTGAAATTAAAATGAAAAACACACAGCCACCCTAAGGTTTGGGACGGCTCTGTTTACAAGAACCTCGTCTACAGTACAAGTTAAATATCCGAGAAAGCAAAAAATGGATAAAGAAGTTGGACTACGCACGTACAATGGAATATCATTCAGCAATGAAATCTACGTCCTCAGGCACGTAGCGGCATGAGTGGATTCAGGTACGATGATTCTACGAGAAATAAGTCACACAGAAAAAGAAACATCATAAGATATCACTAATACACGGAATGTAAACTTGGCTACACATGAACTGAATTACAAAACAGAACATGGTCTCAAATTTAGAAAACCAACTTATGCTTGCTTATGGGGAAAGGTGAGTTGGGGTGCTGCATAAAACCAGAGATTAAATTAGCACAGATACCGTTCCATAAGCCAAATATATAATAGACAAGACCTACACCTTGCTCAACGGAATGGACTCAACACCCCATATTCAACGCCTGGCAAGATACCTGACAAGTAATAATCTTAAAACCCATGGATTTATATGTCTCCGTAAGGAAATCAAGTGTGTGTACAGCGGTCTAAACGCAGCAGTGAAAATCCGATAAATCCCATTACCAACATAAATTTCAAAAACAAAACACAATGACAGTGAAATGAAGATCATTTCTTAAATAATTAATTCAGGGCTTGTGATGCAACATGGATTTACCACATCTACACCCAGAGCTGGGTGAGACATAAGGCTGGATACTTCGAGCTGATAACATTGGTGTGGTTCGGTGAGCAAACGCAGACACTATGAAGTCATACTGCATGGTACCCATTCCATGATATCAATTCTCCAGGTTTAAGGGATTCTTCCTTCAGGTAAAACATGCATGGGAAACCCAGAGTATGGACCACCGTGTGATTGGGAAACGTTTTCAAATGCATCTCAGTTTTCGAACCCTGGTACTCGGGTTCACCATTCCAGACGCTTTACTAACACTCTCCCCACATGGAGAGTCAGTGCCTTTAACCTCCAGTTTGGCACAGTTTGCAATTTCTGCGCAAGATGAACAGGAATAGGGAGAACCAATGACAGACTAGCTGTAGGTGTCTGCACGGGCAAATGGAACGTTCATTTCCCATCAGTAAGAGGAATTAACCAAAGGCTCAGCGTGCCCTGCCAGAAACAGATTAGGGCCTGAAGCAATCCTGCGGATTTGCGGCCAGCTCACAAGAAAGCAAGTTGAAGAAAGGAGCTCAGGGGTACTGTAATTCACAAACCTGCAGAGTTATGAATGACAGCTATTGTCCAAAAATGTACTGAAGTAAGTCTTCGAAGAGGACTTGAAAGCGGGGCAGAATTTCAGGAAAACGATTTCAGGGGGTAGACTGGAATTGCACTTAAAGCATAGGAAAAGAGACAGAATGTCGACAATGATGCACTTGGCCAAAAAGGGCGTATGCGTTTTTTCCTGAATATATTCAGGAAAAAACGCATACGCCCTTTTTGTCCAACCAAGCAAGCGTGTAAAGGAAATCTGCACTACAATGAAGTCTCACTGCCCCCCGGTCAAAAGGGCCATCTTAAAAAAGTGTAAAACCAAGAAAGGCAGGACAGGTCATGGAGAACAGGGAGCCTTGTTATGCTGATGGGCGGGATGTACATTGCCAACAGCCACTCTGGAGAAGTGTATGGGGTTTCCTGAAACACGTAGGAAACAAAGCCACACAGCCTATGGCACTTCCACTTATGGTCCTATAGCTTAGGGAAATTAAAATCAAAAACACACAGCCACACCAAAGTTTGGGACGGCTCTGTTTACAAGAACCTTGTCTACGGTACAAGTTAAATATCCGAGAAACCAAAAAATTTATAAAGAAGTTGTGGTACGCACGTACAAAGGAATATCACACAGCAATGAAATCTACGTAATCAGGCCCGTAGCGGCATAATGAGTGGATTCAGGTACGATGATTCTACGAGAAATAAGTCACACAGAAAAAGAAACATCATAAGATATCACTAATACACGGAATGTAAACTTGGCTACACATGAACTGAATTACAAAACAGAACAGGGTCTCAAATTTAGAAAACCAACTTATTCTTGCTTATGGGGAATGTTGAGTTGGTGTGCTGCATAACACCAGAGATTGAATTTAGCACAGATACCGTTCCATAAGCCAAATATATTATAGACAAGACCTACTCCTTGCTCAACGAAATGGACTCAACACCCCATATTCAACGCCTGGGAACATACCTGACAAGTAAGAATCTTAAAACCCATGGATTTTTATGTCTCCAGAAGGAAATAAAGCGTGTGTACACTGGCCTAAAGGCAGAAGTGAAAATCCAATAAATCCCATTATCAAAATAAATTTCAAAAACAAAACACAATGACAGTGAAATAGAGAGCAATTCTTAAATAATTCATTCAGGTCTTGTGATGCAACCTGGATTTACCACATCTACACCCAGAGCTGGGTGAGGCATAAGGCTGGACACTTCGGGCTGATAGCATTAGTGAGGTTCAGTGAGCAAACGCAGACCCTTTGAAGTCATACTGCATGGTACCCATTCCATGGGTCCCAACTCTCCAGGTTTAAGGGATTCTTCCTTCAGCTAAAACATGCATGGGAAACCCAGAGTATGGTCCACCGTGTGATTGGGAAACGTTTTCAAATGCATCTCAGTTTTCGAACCCAGGTACTCGGGTTCACAATTCCAGACGCTTTACTAACACTCTCCCCACTTGGGGAGTCAGTGCCTTTAACCTCCTGTTTAGCACGGTTGGCAATTTCTGTGCAAGATGAAGAGGAATAGAGACAACCAAAGAGAGTCTAGCTGTAGGTGTCTGCACAGGCAAATGGAGCGCTCATTTCCCACCAGGAAGAGGAATTAACCAAAGGCTCAGCCTGCCCTGCCGGAAACAGATTAGGGCCTGAAGGAATCCTGAGGTTTTGCGGCCAGGTCACAAGAAAGCGAGTTGAAGAAAGGAGCTCAGGGGCACTGTAATTCACAAAACTGCAGAGTTATGAATCACAGCTATCGTCCAAAAATGTACTGAAGTAAGTCTTCGAAGAGGACTTGAAAGCGGGGCAGAATTTCAGGAAAACGATTTCAGGGGGTAGACTGGAATTGCACTTAAAGCATAGGAAAAGAGGCAGAATGTCGACAATGATGCACTTGGCCAAAAAGGGCGTATGCGTTTTTTCCTGAATATATTCAGGAAAAAACGCATACGTACTTTTTGACCAACCAAGCAAGCGTGTAAAGGAAATCTGCACTACAATGAAGTCTCACAGCCCCCCAGTCAAAAGGGCCATCTGAAGAAAGTGCAAAATCCAGAAAGGCAGGACAGGTCATGGAGAACAGGGAGCCTTGTTATGCTGATGGGCGGGATGTAAATTGCCAACAGCCACTCTGGAGAAGTGTATGGTGTTTCCTGAAACACGTAGGAAACAAAGCAACACAGCCTATGGCACTTCCACTTATGGTCCTATAGCTTAGGAAAATTACAATCAAAAACACACAGCCACCCCAAAGTTTGGGACGGCTCTGTTTACAAGAACCTCGTCTACGGTACAAGTTAAATATCCGAGGAAGCAAAAACTGGATAAAGAAGTTGTGGTACGCACGTACAATGGAATATCACTCAGCAATGAAATGTATGTCATCAGGCCCGTAGCGGCATAATGAGTGGATTCAGGTACGATGATTCTACGAGAAATAAGTCACACAGAAAAAGAAACATCATAAGATATCACTAATACACGGAATGTAAACTTGGCTACACATGAACTGAATTACAAAACAGAAAAGGGTCTCAAATTTAGAAAACCTACTTATGCTTGCTTATGGGGAAAGGTGAGTTGGGGTGCTGCATAAAACCAGAGATTGAAATTAGCACAGATGCCGTTCCATAAGCCAAATATATAATAGACAAGACCTACTCCTTGCTCAACGAAATGGACTCAACATCCCATATTCAACGCATGGGAAGATACCTGACAAGTAAGAATCTTAAAACCCATGGATTTATATGTCTCCATAAGGAAATCAAGCGTGTGTACAGCGGCCTAAATGCAGCAGTGAACATCCGATAAATTCCGTTATCGAAATAAATTTGAAAAACAAAACACAATGACAGTGAAATAGAGAGCAAATCTTAAATAATTCATTCAGGGCTTCTGATGCAACCTGGATTTACCACATCTACACCCAGAGCTGGGTGAGACATAATGCTGGACAATTTGGGCTGATAGCATTGGTGAGGTTCGGTGAGCAAACGAAAGACCCTTTGAAGTCATACTGCATGATACCGATTCCATGGCTCCCAACGCTCCAGGTTTAAGGGATTCTTCCTTCAGCAAAAACATGCATGGGAAACCCAGAGTATGGTCCACCGTGTGATTGGGAAACGTTTTCAAATGCATCTCAGTTTTCATCACCTGGCAATCGGGTTCACCATTCCAGACGCTTTAATAACACTCTCCCCACTTGGAGAGTCACTGCCTTTAACCTCCGGTTTGGCACAGTTTGCAATTTCTAGGCAAGATGAACAGGAATAGGGAGAACCAATGAGAGACTAGCTGTAGGTGTCTGCACGGGCAAATGGAACGCTCATTTCCCACCAGGAAGAGGAATTACCCAAAGGCTCAGCGTGCCCTGCCGGAAAGAGATTAGGGCCTGAAGCAATCCTGTGGTTTTGCGGCCAGCTCACAAGAAAGAGAGTTGAAGAAAGGAGCTCAGGGGCACTGTAATTCACAAACCTGCAGAGTTATGAATGACAGCTATCGTCCAAAAGTGTATTGTAATAAGTCTTCGAAGAGGACTTGAAAGCGGGCAGAATTTCAGGAAAACGATTTCAGGAGGTAGACTGGAATTGCACTTAAAGCATAGGAAAAGAGGCAGAATGTCGACAATGATGCACTTGGCCAAAAAGGGCGTATGCGTTTTTTCCTGAATAAATTCAGGAAAAACCGCATGCGCCCTTTTTGGCCAACCAAGCAAGCGTGTAAAGGAAATCTGCACTACAATGAAGTCTCACTGCCCCCCGGTCAAAAGGGCCATCTGAAAAATGTGTAAAATCCAGAAAGGCAGGACAGGTCATGGAAAACAGGGTGCCTTGTTATTGTGATGGGCGGGATGTAAATTGCCAGCAGCCACTCTGGAGAAGTGTATGGTGTTTCCTGAAACACGTAGGAAACAAGGAACACAGCCTATGGCACTTCCACTTATGGTCCTATAGCTTAGGGAAATTAAAATCAAAAACACACAGCCACCCCAATGTTTGAGATGGTTCTGTTTATAAGAACCTCGTCTACGGTACAAGTTAAATATCCCAGAAAGCAAAAAATGCATAAAGATGTTTTGGTACGCACGTACAATGGTATATCACTCAGCAATGAAATCTACGTCATCAGGTCCGTAGCGGCATAATGAGTGGATTCAGGTACGATGATTCTACGAGAAATAAGTCACACAGAAAAAGAAACATCATAAGATATCACTAATACACGGAATGTAAACTTGGCTACAAATGAACTGAATTACAAAACAGAACAGGGTCTCAAATTGAGAAAACCAACTTATGCTTGCTTATGGGGAAAGGTGAGTTGGGGTGCTACATAAAACCAGAGATGGAATTTAGCACAGATACCTTTCCATAAGCCAAATACTTAATAGACAAGACCTACACCTTGCTCAACGAAATGGACTCAACACCCCATATTCAACGCCTGGGAATATACCTGACAAGTAAGAATCTTAAAACCCATGGATTTATATGTCTCCATAAGGAAATCAAGCGTGTGTATAGCGGCCTAAACGCAGCAGTGAAAATCCGATAAATCCCATTATCAAAATAAATTTCAAAAACAAAACACAATGCCAGTGAAATAGAGAGCAATTCTTGAATAATTCATTCAGGGCTTGTGATGCAACCTGGATTCACTGCATCTACACCCAGAGCAGGGTGAGACATAAGGCTGGACACTTCGGGCGGATAGCATTGGTGAGGTTCGGTGAGCAAACGCAGACCCTTTGAAGTCATACTGCATGGTATCCTTTCCATGGGTCCCAACTCTCCAGGTTTAAGGGATTCTTCCTTCAGCTAAAACATGCATGGGAAACCCAGAGTATGGTCCACCGTGTGATTGGGAAACGTTTTCAAATGCATCTCAGTTTTCGAACCCTGGTATTCGGGTTCACCATTCCAGACGCTTTACTAACACTCTCCCCACTTGGAGAGTCAGTGCCTTTAACCTCCTGTTTGGCACAGTTTGCAATTTCTGCGCAAGATGAACAGGAATAGGGAGAACCAATGAGAGACTAGCTGTAGGTGTCTGCACGGGCAAATGGAACGCTCATTTCCCACCAGGAAGAGGAATTAACCAAAGGCTCAGCGTGCCCTGCCGGAACCAGATTAGGGCCTGAAGCAATCCTGCGGTTTTGCGGCCAGCTCACAAGAAAGCGAGTTGAAGAAAGGAGCTCAAGGGCACTGTAATTCACATACCTGCAGAGTTATGAATGACAGCTATCGTCCAAAAATGTATTGAAGTAAGTCTTCGAAGAGAACTTGAAAGCGGGGCAGAATTTCAGGAAAACGATTTCAGGGGGTAGACTGGAATTGCACTTAAAGCATAGGAAAAGAGGCAGAATGTCGACAATGATGCACTTGGCCAAAAAGGGCGTATGCGTTTTTCCCTGAATATATTCAGGAAAAAACGCATACGCCCTTTTTGGCCAACCAAGCAAGCGTGTAAAGGAAATCTGCACTACAATGAAGTCTCACTGGCCCCTGGTCAAAAGGGCCATCTGAAAAATGTGTAAAATCCAGAAAGGCAGGACAGGTCATGGAGAACAGGGAGCCATGTTATGCTGATGGGCGGGATGTAAATTTCCAACAGCCACTCTGGAGAATTGTATGGTGTTTCCTGAAACATGTAGGAAACAAAGCAACACAGCCTATGGCACTTCCATTTATGGACCTATAGCTTAGGGAAATTAAAATCAAAAACACACAGACACACCAATGTTGGGGATGGCTCTGTTTACAAGAACCTCGTCTACGGTAGAAGTTAAATATCCGAGAATTCAAAAAACGGATAAAGAAGTTGTGGTACGCACGTACAATGGAATATAACTCAGCAATGAAATCTACGTCATCAGGCCCGTAGCGGCATAATGAGTGGATTCAGGTACGTTGATTCTACGAGAAATAAGTCACACAGAAAAGGAAACATCATAAGATATCACTAATACACCGAATGTAAACTTGACTACACATGAACTGAATTACAAAATAGAACAGGGTCTCAAATTTAGAAAACCAACTTATGCTTGCTTATGGGGAAAGTTGAGTTGGGGTGCTGCATAAAACCAGAGATTGAAATTAGCACAGATACCTTTCCATAAGCCAAATATATAATAGAGAAGACCTACTCCTTGCTCAACGAAATGGACTCAACACCCCATATTCAATGGCTAGGAATATACCTGACAAGTAAGAATCTTAAAACCCATGGATTTATATGTCTCCAAAAGGAAATCAAGCGTGTGTACAGCGGCGTAAACGCAGCAGTGAAAATCCGATAAATCCCATTATCAAAATAAATTTCAAAAACAAAACACAATGACAGTGAAAAAGAGAGCAATTCTTAAATAATTCATTCAGGGCTTGTGATGCAACCTGGATTTACCACATCTACACCCAGAGCTGGGTGAGACATAAGTCTGGACTCTTTGGGCTGATAGCACTGGTGTGGTTCGGCGAGCAAACGCAGACCCTATGAAGTCATACTGCATGGTACCCATTCCATGGGTCCCAACTCTCCAGGTTTAAGGGATTCTTCCTTCAGCTAAAACATGCATGGGAAACCCAGAGTATGGTTCACCGTGTGATTGGGAAACGTTTTCAAATGCATCTCAGTTTTCGAACCCAGGTACTCGGGTTCACCATTCCAGACGCTTTACTAACACTCTCCCCACTTGGAGAGTCAGTGCCTTTAAAATCCTGTTTGGCACAGTTTGCAATTTCTGCGCAAGATGAACAGGAATAGGGAGAACCAATGACAGACTAGCTGTAGTTGTCTGCACGGGCAAATGGAACGCACATTTCCCACCAGGAAGAGGAATTTACCAAAGGCTCAGCGTGCCCTGCCGGATACAGATTAGGGCCTGAAGCAATCCTGCGGTTTTGCGGCCAGATCACAAGAAAGCGAGTTGAAGAAAGGAGCTCAGGGGCACTGTAATTCACAAACCTGCAGAGTTATGAAGGACAGCTATCGTCCAAAAATGTACTGAAGTAAGTCTTCAAAGAGGACTTGAAAGCGGGGCAGAATTTCAGGAAAACGATTTCAGGGGGCAGACTGGAATTGCACTTAAAGCATACGAAAAGAGGCAGAATGTCGACAATGATGCACTTGGCCAAAAAGGGCGTATGCGTTTTTTCCCGAATATATTCAGGAAAAAACGCATAAGCCCTTTTTGGCCAACCAAGCAAGCTTGTAAAGGAAATCTGCACTACAATGAAGTCTCACTGCCCCCCGGTCAAAAGGGCCATCTGAAAAAAGTGTAAAATCCAGAAAGGCAGGACAGGTCATGGAGAACAGGGAGCCTTTTAATGCTGATGGGCGGGATGTAAATTACCAACAGCCACTCTGGAGAAGTGTATGGTGTTTCCAGAAACAGGTAAGAAACAAAGCAACACAGCCTATGGCACTTCCACTTATGGTCCTATAGCTTAGGGAAATTAAAATCAAAAACACACAGCAACCCCAAAGTTTGGGACGGTACTGTTTACAAGAACCTCGTCTACGGTACAAGTTAAATATCTGAGAAAGCAAAAAATGGACAAAGGAGTTGTCGTACGCACGTACAATGGAATATCACTCAGCAATGAAATCTACGTCATCAGGCCTGTAGCGGCATAATGAGTGGATTCAGGTACGATGATTCTATGAGAAATAAGTCACACAGAAAAAGAAACATCATAAGATATCACTAATACATGGAATGTAAACTTGGCTACACATGAACTGAATTACAAAACAGACCAGGGTCTCAAATTTAGAAAACCAACTTATGCTTGCTTATGGGGAAAGGTGTGTTGGGGTGCTGCATAAAACCAGAGATTGAAATTAGCACAGATACCTTTACATTAGCGAAATATATAATAGACAAGACCTACTCCTTGCTCAAAGAAATGGACTCAACACCCCATATTCAACGCCTGAGAATATACCTGACAAGTAAGAATCTTAAAACCCATGGATTTATATGTCTCCAAAAGGAAATCAAGCGTGTGTACAACGGCCTAAACGCAGCAGTGAAAATCCGATAAATCCCATTATCAAAATAAATTTCAAAAACAAAACACAATGACAGTGAAATAGAGAGCATTTCTTAAATAATTCATTCAGGGCTTGTGATGCAACCTGGATTTACCACATCTATACCCACAGCTGGGTGAGACATAAGGCTGGACACTTCGGGCTGATAGCATTGGTGAGGTTCGGTGAGCAAACGCAGACCCTTTGAAGTCATACTGCATGGTACCCATTCCATGGGTACCAACTCTCCAGGTTTAAGGGATTCTTCCTTCAGCTAAAACATGCATGGGAAAGCCAGAGTATGGCCCACCGTGTGATTGGGAAATGTTTTCAAATGCATCTCAGTTTTCGAATCCTGGTACTCGGGTTCACCATTCCAGACGCTTTACTAACACTCTCCCCACTTGGAGAGTCAGTGCCTTTAACCTCCTGTTTGGCACAGTTTGTAATTTCTGCGCAAGATGAACAGGAATAGGGAGAACCAATGAGAGACTAGCTGTAGGTGTCTTCACGGGCAAATGGAACGCTCATTTCCCACCAGGAAGAGGAATTACACAAACGCTCAGCGTGCCCTGCCAGAAACAGATTAGGGCCTGAAGCCATCCTGCGGTTTTGCGGCCAGCTCACAAGAAAGCGAGTTGAAGAAAGGAGCTCAGGGGCACTGTAATTCACAAACCTGCAGAGTTATGAATGACAGCTATCGTCCAAAAATGTACTGAAGTAAGTCTTCGAAGAGGACTTGAAAGCGAGGCAGAATTTCAGGAAAACGATTTCAGGGGTAGACTGGAATTGCACTTAAAGCATAGGAAAAGAGGCAGAATGTCGACAATGATGCACTTGGCCAAAAAGGGCGTATGCGTTTTTTCCTGAATATATTCAGGAAAAAACGCATACGCCCTTTTTGGCCAACCAAGCAAGCGTGTAAAGGAAATCTGCACTACAATGAAGTCTCACTGCCCCCCGGTCAAAAGGGCCATGTGATAAAAGTGTAAAATCCAGAAAGGCAGGACAGGTCATGGAGAACAGGGAGCCTTATTATGCGGATGGGCGGGATGTAAATTGCCAACAGCCACTCTGGAAAAGCAAATGGTGTTTGCTGAAACACGTAGGAAACAAAGCAACACAGCCTATGGCACTTCCACTTATGGGCCTATAGCTTAGGGAAATTAAAATCAAAAACACACAGCCACCCCAATGTTGGGGTGGCTCTGTTTACAAGAACCTCGTCTACGGTACAAGTTAAATATCGGAAAAAGCAAAAATAGATAAAGAAGAAGTGGTACGCACGTACAATGGAATATCACTCAGCAATGAAATCTACATCATCAGGTCCGTAGCGGAATAATGAGTGCATTCAGGTACTATGATTCTATGAGAAATAAGTCACACAGAAAAAGAAACATCATAAGTTATCACTAATACACGGAATGTAAACTTGGCTACACATGAACTGAATTACAAAACAGAACAGGGTCTCAAATTGAGAAAACCAACTTACGCTTGCTTATGGGGAAAGGTGAGTTGGGGTGCTGCATAAAACCAGAGATTGAAATTAGCACAGATACCGTTCCAGAAGCCAAATATATAATAGACAAGACCTACTCCTTGCTCAACGAAATGGACTGAACACCCCATATTCAACGCCTGGGAAGATACGTGACAAGTAAGAATCTTAAAACCCATGGATTTATATGTCTCCATAAGGAAATCAAGCGTGTGTACAGCGGCCTCAACGCAGCAGTGAAAATCCGATAAATCCCATTATCAAAATAAATTTCAAAAACAAAACACAATGACAGTGAAATAGAGAGCAATTCTTAAAAAATTCTTTCAGGGCTTGCGATGCAACCTGGATTTACCACATCTACACCCAGAGCTGGATGAGACATAAGGCAGGACACTTCCGGCTGATAGCATGGGTGAGGTTCGGTGAGCAAACGCAGACCCTTTGAAGTCATACTGCATGGTACCCATTCCATGGGTCCCAACTCTCCAGGTTTAAGGGATTCTTCCATCAGCTAAAACATGCATGGGTAACCCAGAGTATGGTCCACCGTGTGATTGGGAAACGTTTTAAAATGCATCTCAGTTTTCGAACCCTGGTACTCGGGTTCACCATTCCAGACGCTTTACTAACACTCTCCCCACTTGGAGAGTCAGTGCCTTTAACTCCTGTTTGGCACAGTTTGCAATTTCTGCGCAAGATGAACAGGAATAGGGAGAACCAATGAGAGACTAGCTGTAGGTGTCTGCACGGGCAAATGGAATGCTCATTTCCCACCAGGAAGAGGAATTAAGCAAAGGCTCAGCGTGCCCTGCCGGAAACAGATTAGGGCCTGAAGCAATCCTGCGGTTTTGCGGCCAGCTCACAAGAAAGCGAGTTGAAGAAAGGAGCTCAGGGGCACTGTAATTCACAAACCTGCAGAGTTATGAATGACAGCTATCGTCCAAAAATGTATTGAAGTAAGTCTTCGAAGAGGACTTGAAAGCGGGGCAGAATTTCAGGAAAACGATTTCAGGGGGTAAACTGGAATTGCACTTAAAGCATAGGAAAAGAGGCAGAATGTCGACAATGATGCACTTGGCCAAAAAGGGCGTATGCGTTTTTTCCTGAATATATTCAGGAAAAAACGCATACGCCCTTTTTGGCCAACCAAGCAAGCGTGTAAAGAAATCTGCACTACAATGAAGTCTCACTGCCCCCCGGTCAAGAGGGCCATCTGAAAATTGTAAAATTCAGAAAGGCAGGACAGGTCATGGAGAACAGGGAGCATTGTTATGCTGATGGTCGGGATGTAAATTGCAAACAGCCATTCTGGAGAAATGTATGGGGTTTCCTGAAACACGTAGGAAATAAAGCAACACAGCCTATGGCACTTCCACTTATGGTACTATAGGTTAGGGAAATTAAAATCAAAAGGACACAGGCACCCCAAAGTTCGGGACGACTCTGTGTACAAGAACCTCGTCTACGGTACAAGTTAAATATCCGAGAAAGCAAAAAATGGATAAAGAATTTGTGGTACACACGTACAAGGGAATAACACTCAGCAGTTAAATCTACGTCATCAGGCACTTAGCGGCATAATGAGTGGATACAGGTACGATGATTCTACGAGAAATAAATCACACAGGAAAAGAAACATCATAAGATATCACTAATACACGGAATGTAAACTTGGCTACACATGAACTGAATTACAAAACAGAACAGGGTCTCAAATTTAGAAAACCAACTTATGCTTGCTTAAGGGGAAAAGTGAGTTGGGGTGCTGCATAAAAGCAGAGATAGAAATTAGCACAGATCCCTTTCCATAAGCCAAATATGTAATAGTCAAGACCTACCCCTTGCTCAAAGAAATGGACGAAACACCTCATATTCAACGCCTAGGAATACACCTGACTAGTAAGAATCTTCAAACCCATGGATTTATATTTCTCCGTAAGACAATCAAGGGTGTGTACAGCTGCATGAACGCAGCAGAGAAATTCCGATAAATCCCATTATCAAAATGAATTACAAAAACAAAACACAATGACAGTGAAATAGAGAGCAATTCTTAAATAATTCATTCAGGGCATGTCATGCAACCTGGATTTGCCACATCTACACCCAGAGCTGGGTGAGACATAAGGTTGGACACTTCGGGCTGATAGCATTGGTGAGGTTCAATGAGCAAATGCAGACCCTTTGAAGTCATACTCCATGGTACCCATTCCATGGGTCCCAACTCTCCAGTTTTAAGGGATTTTTCCTTCAGCTAAAACATGCATGGGAATCCCACAATACAGTGCACTGTGTGACCGGGAAACATTTTCAAATGCATCTCAGTTTTCGTCCCCTTTTACTCGGGTTCACCATTCCAGACCCTTTACTAACACTCTCCCCACTTGGAGAGTCAGTGCCTTTAACCTCCTATTTGGCACAGTTTGCAATTTCTGCGCAAGATGAACAGGAATAGGGAGAACCAATGAGAGACTAGCTCTAGGTGTCTGCACTGGAAATTTAACGCTCATTTCCCACCAGGAAGAAGAATGAACCAAAGGCTCAGCATGCCGTGCCGGAACCTGATTAGGGCCTGAAGCATTCCTGCGGGTTTACGGCCAGCTCACAAGAAAGCGAGTTGAAGAAAGGAGCTCAGGGGCACTGTAATTCACAAACCTGCAGAGTTATAAATGACAGCTATCGTCCAAAAATATATTGAAGGAAGGCTGCGAAGAGGACTTGAAAGTGGGGCAGAATTTCAGGAAAACGATTTCAGGGGGTAGACTGGAATTGCATTTAAAGCATAGGAAAAGAGGCAGAAGGTCGACAATGATGCACTTGGCCAAAAAGGGCGTATGCGTTTTTTCCTGAATATATTCAGGAAAAAACGCATACGCCCTTTTTGGCCAACCAAGCAAGCATGTTAAAGAAATCTGTACTACAAAGAAGTCTCACTGCCCCCAGGTCAAAAGGGCCATCTGAAAAAAGTGTAAAATCCAGAAAGACAGCACAGGCCATGGAGAACAGGGAGCCTTGTTATGCTGATGGGCGGGATGTAAATTGCCAACAGCCACTCTGGAGAAGTGTATGGTGTTTCCTGAAACACCTAAGAAACAAAGCAACGGAGACTACGGCACTTCCACTTATGGTCTTATAGATCACGGAAATTAAAATCAAAAACAGACAGCCACCCCAAAGTTTCAGACGGCTCTGTTTACAGGGATCTCGTCTACGGTACAAGTTAAATATCCCAGAATGTGAAAAATGGATAAAGAAGTTGTGGTACGTACGTACAATAGAATATCACTCAGCAATGAAATCTATGTCATCAGGCCCATCGTGGCATAATGAGTGGATTCAGGTACGATGATTCTAAGTGAAATAAGTCACACAGAAAATGAAACATCATAAGATATCACTAATACACGGAATGTAAACTTGGCTACACATGAACTGAATTACAAAACAGAACAGGGTCTCAAATTTAGAAAACCAACTTATGCTTGCTTAAGGGGAAATGTGAGTTGGGTTGCTGCATAAAAGCAGAGATAGAAATTAGCACAGATACCTTTCCATAAGCCAAATATGTAATAGTCAAGACCTCCTCCTTGCTCAACGAAATGGACTAAACACCACGTATTCAACGCCTAGGAATACAGCTGACTAGTAATAATCTTCAAACCCATGGGTTTATATGTCTCTGTAAGAGAATCAAGCGTGTGTACAGTGGCCTAAATGCAGCAGTGAAAATCCGATAAATCCCATTATCAAAATCAATTTCAAAAACATAACACAATGACAGTGAAATAGAGAGCAATTCTTAAATCATTCATTCAGGGCTTGTGATGCAACCTGGATTTACCACATCTACAACCAGAGCTGAGTGAGACATAAGGCTGTACACTTCGGGCTGATAGCATTGGTGAGGTTCGTTGAGAAAATGCAGGCCCTTTGAAGTCATACTTCATGGTACCCATTCCATGGGTCCCAACTCTCCAGGTTTAAGGGATTCTTTCTTCAGCTAAAACATGCATGGGAAACCCACAGTATGGTGCACCGTGTGACCAGGAAACGTTTTCAAATGCATCTCAGTTTTCGAGCCCTTTTACTCGGGTTCACGATTCAAGACCCTTTACTAATACTCTCCCCACTTAGAGAGTCAGTGCCTTTAACCTCATGTTTGGCACAGTTTGCAATTTCTGCACAAGATAAACAAGAATAGGGAGAACCAATGAGAGACTAGCTCTAGGTGTCTGCACGTTCAAATATAACGCTCATTTCCCACCAGAAAGAGGAATTTACCAAAGGATCAGCGTGCTGTGCCAGAACCAGATTAGGGCATGAAGCAATCCTGCGGGTTTGTGGCCAGCTCACAAGAAAGCGAGTAGAAGAAAGGAGCTCAGGCACACTGTCATTCACAAACCTGCAGAGTTATAAATGACAGCTATTGTCCAAAAATATATTGAAGTAAGGCTGCGTAGAGGACTTGAAAGCGGGGCAGAATTGCAGGAAAACGATTTCAGGGGCAGACTGGAATTGCATTTAAAGCATAGGGAAAGAGACAGAAAGTCGACAATGATGCACATGGTCAAAAAGGGCC
Organism: Delphinapterus leucas; assembly: GCF_059928025.1. NCBI lineage: Eukaryota > Metazoa > Chordata > Mammalia > Artiodactyla > Monodontidae > Delphinapterus > Delphinapterus leucas. The sequence continues at coordinate 9,079,892 of NW_028322232.1, read as the reverse complement.
TATGCGTTTTTTCCTGAATATATTCAGGAAAAAAACACATACGCCCTTTTTGGTCAAACAAGCAAGCGTGTAAAGAAATCTGCATTACAATGAAGTCTCACTGCCCCCCTGTCAAAAGGGACATCTGAAAAAAGTGAAAAATCCAGAAAGGCAGGGCAGGCCATGGAGAACAGGGAGCCTTGTTATGCTGATGGGCGGGATGTAAATTGCCAACAGCCACTCTGGAGAAGTGTATGGTTTTCCTCAAACACCTAAAAAACTAAGCAACGGAGCCTACGGCACTTCAACTTATGGTTCTAGAGCTTAGGGAAATTAAAATCAAAAAGACACAGCCAGCCATAAATTTTGGACGGCTCTGCTTACAAGAACCTCGTTTACGGTACAAGTGAAATATCCCAGAAAGCGAAAAATGGATAAAGAAGTTGTTGTACGTACATACAATGGAATATCACTCAGCAATGAAATCTATGTCATGAGGCCCTTCGCGGCATAATGAGTGGATTCAGGTACGATGATTCTAAGTTAACTAAGTCACACAGAAAAAGAAACACCATAAGATATCTCAAATACACGGAATGTAAACATGGCTGCAAATGAACTCAATTACAAAACAGAAAAGGGTCTCAAATTTAGAAAACCAACTTATGCTTGCTTATGGGGAAAGGTGAGTTGTGGTGCTGCATAAAACCAGAGATTGAAATTAGCACAGATACCTTTCCATAAGCAAGTATGTAATAGTCAGGACCTACTCCTTGCTCCACGAAATGGACTCAACACCCCATATTCAATGCCTAGGAATATACCTGACTAGTAAGAATCTGAAAACCCATGGATTTATATGTCTCCATAAGAGAATCAAGCATGTGTACAGCGGCATAAACGCAGCAGTGAAAATCCGATAAATCCCATTATAAAAATAAATTACAAAAACAAAACACAATGACAGTGAAATAGAGAGCAATTCTTAAATAATTCATTCAGGGCTTGTGATGCAACGTGGATTTACCACATCTACACCCCGAGCTGAGTGAGACATAAGGCTGGACACTTCGGGCTGATAGCATTGGTGACGTTCGGTGAGCCAAGGCAACCCTTTGAAGTCATACTGCATGGTACCCATTCCATGGGTCCCAACTCTCCAGGTTTAAGGGATTCTTCCTTTAGCTAAAACATGCATGGGCACCCCAGAATATGGTCCACCGTGTGACCGGGAAACCTTTTTAAATGCATCTCAGTTTTCGTCCCCTCGTACTCGGTTTTACCATTCCAGACGCTTTACTAACACTCTCCCCACTTGGAGAGTCAGTGCCTTTAACCTCCTGTTTGGCACAGTTTGGAATTTCTGCGCAAGATGAACAGGAATAGGGAGAACCAATGAGAGATTAGCTGTAGGTGTCTGCACGAACAAATTTAATGCTCATTTCCCACCAGGAAGAGGAATTAGCCAAAGGCTCAGCATGCCGTGCCGGAACCAGATTAGGGCCTGAAGCAATCCTGCGGTTTTGCGGCCAGCTCACAAGAAAGCGAGTTGAAGAAAGGAGCTCAGGGACACTGTAATTCACAAACCTGCAGAGTTATAAATGACAGCTATCGTCCAAAAATATATTGAAGTAAGGCTGCAAAGAGGACTTGAACGCGGGGCAGAATTCCAGGAATAAGATTTCAGGAGGTAGACGGGAAGTCCTCTGAAAGTATGGGAGAAGAGGCAGAACCTCGACAATGATGCACTTGGTCAAAAAGGGCATATGCGTTTCTTCCAGGGCCCTTATTAAAGAGGGTAGGAGGCTCCCAGCATGCTTCAGTGGCCAACAGAGGGCCCTCTGTCGCCAAGGAGTCATGAGCCATCAGGCAGGAGTGACCTCACATCAGAGGGCCCACCTCACAGAAGGGTAAGGAACCCAGTCAGGATCAGACTCTCACCAGAGTGCCCACATAAGCAAGGGGCTGGGAACCGGGCAGGAGTGTCCTCACACCCGTGGGGCCACATCATCGAAAGTTGAGGTACCCAGCACATGTGGCCTCAAACCAGAGGACCCACATCACCATGGGTCTCGGAGCGAGGCAGGCAGGATTAACCTCAAAACACATGGCCCATTGTATAAAAAAGGTGAAGAATCCAGCAGTTGGAACATCCCAGCTGGCGGCCCAGAGCACCGAGGCTATGGGATCCAGGCAGTGATGAACTCACAACAGAGGGCCCTCATCGTGATACTGTAAGCAACCCAGCCGTTGTAACCTCAGAGCACAAGGCCCACATCCCCATGGGGAAGGGAACCAAGCAGGAGTGTCATCGCACCAGTGGGCACACATCAGAAAATGTGGGGAGCCCAGCAGTTAGGGCCGGACGCCAGAGGGCCCTCATCACTGAGGAGAGGAGGCTCCCAGCAAGCTCCAACTGCTACCAGAAGGCCGACGTCGCCAATGCGGGGTGTGCCAGCCAGGCAGGAGTGACCTCACAGCAGAGGGCCCACCTCACAGAAGGTTGAGGAACCCAGCCAGGATCAGACTCTCACAAGAGGGCCCACATCATCAAGGGGATAGGAACCAGGCAGGAGTGTCCTCACACTAGTGGGGCCACATCATCGAAAGGCGAGGGACCCAGCATACGTGGCCTCAAACCAGAGGACACACATCACCAAGGGGCTGGGAGTGAGGCAGGCAGGAGGAGTCTCAAAACAGAGGCCCATAGAAGAAAAAAGGTGAGGAATCCCGCAGTTGTAACCTCCCAGCAGGTGGCCAGGAGCAGCGAGGCTATGGGATCCAGGCCGGAGAGAACTCACAGCAGAGGGCCCTCATCATGAAACTGAGCAACCCACGGTTGGGACCTCAGAGCAGAAGGCCCACATTCCCATGGGGTTGGGAACGTGGCAGGAGTGTACTCGAACCACAGGGCGCATATCAGAAAATATTGGGAGCCCAGGAGTTAGGGCCTGACGCCAGAGGGCCCTCATTACCGAGGGGAGGAGACACCCAGCAGGCACCAAATCCCACCAGAGGGCCGACGTCGCCAAGGCGGGGTGTGCCAGCCAGGCAGGAGTGACCTCAGAGAAGAGGGCCCACCTCACAGAAGTGTGAGGAACCCAACCAGGATCAGACTCTCACCGGAGGGCCCACATCACCAAGGGGATGGGAACCAGGCAGGAGTGTCCTCACACCAGTGGGGCCACATCAGCCAAAGGTGAGGAAACCAGCACATGTGGCCTCAAACCAGAGGACACACATCACCAAGGGGCTAGGAGTGAGGCAGGTGTCTGGAGGGGCACATTTAACTCTAATTTCCCACCAGGAAGTGGAATGAACCAAAGTCTCAGAGTGCCGTGCCGGACCCTGATTACGGCCTGAAGCAAACCTGCGGTTCTGTGGCCAGTTTTCAAGGAAACGAGTTAAGCAAGCAAATCACGGGCACTGTAATTCACAAACCTGCAGAGTTATAAATGACAGCTATTGGCAAAAATATATGGAAGTAAGTCTGCAAAGAGGACTTGAAAACGAGGCAGAATTGCAGGAATCATATTTCAGGAGGTAGATTGGAATTGCATTTAAAGCATGTGAAAAGCGGCAGATCTTTGACAGTGATGCACTTGGACAAAAGTGCGTAAACATTTTTTCCTGAATATATTCAGGAAAAAACACATATGCCCTTTTTGGCCAACCAAGCACTCGAGAAATGGAAATCCGCACTACAATGAAGTCTCATTTCCCATTCGTCAAAAGGGCCATCTGAAAAAAGTGTAAAAACCAGAAACACAGGACAGGCCATGGAGAACAGGGAGCCTTGTTATGCTGACGGGCGGAATGTAAATTGCCAACAGACACTCTGGAGATGTTTATGGTGTATCCTGAAACATCTGAAAAACAAAGCTACAGACCCTAGGGCACTTCCACTTTTGGCCCTATAGCTTAGGAAAATTAAAATCAACAAGACACAGCCAACACAAAATTTAGGGCTGCTGTGTTTACAAGAACCTTGAGTCCAGTACAAATTAAATATCCCAGAAAGAAAAAATGGATAAAGGAGTTGTGCTACTTACGTACAACGGAATATCACTCAGCAATGAAATCAATGTCATCAGGCCTGTAGCAGCAAATTGAGTGGATTTAAGTATGATGATTCTAAGAGAAATAGGTCACACAGAGAAAGATAATTATCATAAGATATCACTAATAGAGAGAGTGTAAACTTGGCTACACATAAACTGAATTCCAAAACCGAACAGAGTCTCACATTTAGATAAAAACTTATGCTTGCTTAAGGGGAAAGTTGAGTTGGGGTGCTGTATAAAACCAGAGATTGAAATTAGCACACATACCGTTCCATAAGCCAAATATGTACTAGACAAGACCTACTCTTTGCTCAAAGAAATAGACTCATCCATGGTGTATCACCTCACACCTGTTAGAATGGGCATCATCAGAAAATCTACAAACAACAAATGCTGGAAAGGGTGTGGAGATAAGGAACCCTCTTCCACTATTGTTGGGAATGTAAATTGATACCGTCACTGTGGAGAACATTATGGAGTTTCTTATAAAACTAAGAATAGAATTACCATATGATACAGCAACCCCACTACTGGGCATATACCCAGACAAAACCATAAATCAAAAAGAGACATTCACCGCAATGTTCATTGCATCACTATTTACAATATCCAGGTAATGGAAGCAACCTAAATGCCCACAGACAGACGAATGCATAAAGATGTGGTACATATATAAAATGGAATATTACTAAGCCATAAAAAGGAATGAAATTGGGTCATTTGTAGAGACGTTGATGGATCTAGAGACTGTCATACAGAGTGAAGTAAGTCAGAAAGAGAAAAACAAATCTTGTCTATTAATGCATATATGTGGAACCTAGAAAAATTGTACAGATGAACCGTTTTGCAAGGCAGAAATAGAGCAACAGATGTAGACAACAAACGTATGGACACCAAGGGGGGAAAGCTGTTGGGGGGTGATGGTGGGAGGAGTTGAGAGATTGGGATTGGCATGTATACATTTATATGTATAAAATAGATAACCAAAAAGAACCTGCTGTATAAAAAAATAAAATAAAATTCAAATTACAAAAAGTAAAACAGAAAAAATATTCTTTCCTTCACATACATGTATTTATATGAATAAATTATTTCCATGCTTATATCTGTAAATACAAAAAAGAGGAATAAAATCTACCTTGAACCAAAAACGAAAAAAAGAATAAAAAACAGAACCCACCAGTTACACAGAGGAAAACCGTATCAGGGCACTTGCTCCAGTTGTAAACAATTCTGAAGTTGGTCAGTGGTGGGGAATCATCTCCCATTCAGCCAGCAGGCCCCACGCAACAAGCGTCCTCATTGCAAAGCTGGGGGACCGTGCCGAGGCATCTGTGAGTAAACGTGGGCTGAGCCCCAGGCCAGCTGCTGCTGAAATGCTCCCACCCTTCCCAGGTAAAACACCTGAATATGTACAAGGACTTGAAAGCCTAGAGGAAGGGCCATGGAGCCACATGAGTGACAGCATGCCAGCCGACTTGGTGCCTGCAGGCCAGCCAGGATGGCCCTGTCCCTGGGTGCTCTTCTGGAAGCTTTCCATTTCCCTGCCTGAGATACCCCTGCTGTCCCGGCCCCCACTGCTTTCTTCATCACTCACCTCTGCCCAGGGAGAAATTCCAGCGGCAGGTATGGGTGACACATCCTCTTCTTTAGCAGGTGGCATCCTGGCAACTGCTGCAGAAAGTCCAGCAGAGCCCCACTCACACTGGGCCACCCACAAAGCCGTGGCCTCTCACTCCCTCCCACCAGTCCAGCCCCGAGACTGCTGACAGGGCAGAGAAAATGGCGTCAGGCACAGCTGCAGGGGCTCTTGCTGCCTGGAGCGGTGTTTATATTGATCTGAACCCAGGCACACCTGGGGAGGGCTGGCCGGCACGGTCGGGCTTCCCAGGCCAGCCAATAATCACCCCTCAGGGGCTCACAGTTGCAGAAAATGGAACTTGCTGAATCGGCCAGGTCCAAGGAACAGGTGTGGGCTCCTGAGAGTCAGGATAGACAAGGGGCTGCAGCTCTGGCTTGTTTTCTAATTATATTATCTGGCCCATGAGTGGGAGACAACTTCAAGAAAACCCTCTCCTAATGAGAGGAACCCAGGAGTCAGGGAGAGGAGGGGTGGCTGGTGGGTGGAGACAGAGGCCTGGTGCCCCGGGTGCAGTGGAAGTCTCTGGAAGACCAGGTGGAGGGAGGCCACACAGAGTGATGCCCAGGGTCACAGACCTGTCGGAGCTGCTGTTTCTTAGTTCAAGTCCTGCTCTGAGGTGCTCTGTGTCAGATCTGAGTGACAGGTGAGCTGGGAGTGCTCTGCAATGAGGGCGATATGCACGGTTCCTGTGTTCCCAGCCCTGCCATGGTACCTGCAAGGGTAGCTCTGTATCCTGGGAGGGGCCTGACCACGAGAGCCCCATGGGCTGCAGGGGAACCTGCCCAGGGAACACCATATCCTGGGAGGGGCCTGAACACGAGAGCCCCGTGGGCTGGGGTGGGGGTGGGGTACCTGCCCAGGTGAGCTCCATATCCTGGGATTGGCCTGACCTCGAGAGCCCCATGGGCTGCTGGAGTCCTGGTAAAGGATGTCAGGACAGTCAGTGAAGCCACCGAGGATATACCTCCAGTAGTTCCTAAATCCTACACCCTGATGGTCATTCTACCAACCACCAGGACATGGTATTCTGTATTAGTCTTCAATGATGCCTTCTTTTGTATTCTATTAGTCCCAGAGTCACAAGAAATTTTGGCTTGTGAATGGCAGGACTCAACATACAACTAAAACAATACTTCCGGGCCGTGTTGCCCCAAGGGTTCAAAAATTCCCACACCATCTTTGGGGAAAGCTCAGCTAAAGACCTAAAAGTTCTACCTCTGGAAAAGGAAACACTCCTTCAATATGCAGACGACATTCTGATCACCAGCCCTACTAAGGAGACCTCTGAACTACCAAGCCAATAAAGGATACAAGTTGTCCAAGAAAAAGCTCAAATATCACAGACTACGGTGACCTGCCTGGGCTTCATTCTCACAGAAGGTCGGAGAAGCCCATCCCAGGAAAGGGAAGAAACAATTTACAGCCTTACCCATTTCTGAAACTAGAAGACAGCCTAGGGGTTCCTGGGGAGGCCAGGGTTTGCTGCTTCTGGATCCCTAACTACAGTCTACTAGCTGGGCTTCTATATGAAACACTGAAAGGAAGAGATGATGATCCTTTTGAATAGAATGCAGAAGTGGCCTTTCAAGAATGGAAAGAGCAGTCAATTCAGACCCTTGCCCTGGAACTCCCTAATTTAGCTAAACCCTTTGACCTTTACATTCCTGGTGAACGGTGAATCGCCATTGGAGTATTAGTGCAAAACCTGGGACCACTTGAAATGGAACAATGCAAGAATGTGATCCAGGTAGGATAAACTACGGTCACCAAGGGGCTTGGCCACCGCCACATCTGGCCAAGATACTGGCAGTATCTGACAACCTGGAAATCAGCAGCCCAAAAGGCCACCTCCCTCCTCAGGGAAAAGGACCCCACGTGGTGATCCTAACACCCAACCATGCCCTGAAGTTGCAGGGTTGGCTCCGTGGGCACACTGACCTTGAGTGAGGAGGCCCTCCAACTCCAACCTCCATAGAGATAACCGGGGCAAAGGGGCACCATGACGACTCATGTGAAGGTGTCTGCACGGGCAAATTTAACGCTCATTTCCCACCAGGAAGAAGAATTAACCAAAGGCTCAGCATGCCGTGCCGGAACCTGATTAGGGCCTGAAGCAATCCTGTGGGTTTGCGGCCAGCTCACAAGAAAGCGAGTTGAAGAAAGGAGCTCAGGGGCACTGTAATTCACAAACCTGCAGAGTTATAAATGACAGTTATCGTCCAAAAATATATTGAAGGAAGGCTGTGAAGAGGACTTTTAAGCGGGGCAGAATTGCAGGAAAACGATTTCAGGGAGTAGACTGGAATTGCATTTAAAGCATAGGAAAAGAGGCAGAATGTCGACAATGATTCAGTTGGCCAGAAAGGGCGTATGCGTTTTTTCCTGAATATATTCAGGAAAAAACGCATACGCCCTTTTTGGCCAACCAAGCAAGCATGTTAAACAAATCTGCACTACAATGAAGTCTCACTGCCCCCCGGTCAAAAGCGCAATCTAAAAAAAGTGTAAAATCCAGAAAGACAGCACAGGCCATGGAGAACATGGAGCCTTGTTATGCTGATGGGCGAGATGTAAATTGCCAACAGCCACTCTGGAGAAGTGTATTGTGTTTCCTGAAACACCTAAAAAACTAAGCAACGGAGCCTATGGCACTTCCACTTATGGTCCTATAGCTTAGGGAAATTAAAATCAAAAACACAGAGCCACCCCAAAGTTTTGGACGGCTCTGTTTACAAGAACCTCGTCTACGGTACAAGTTAAATGTCCCAGAATGTGAAAAATGGATAAAGAAGTTGTGGTAGGTACGTAAAATGGAATCTCACTCAGCAATGAAATCTATGTCATCAGGCCCGTCGTGGCATAATGAGTGGATTCAGGTACGATGATTCTAAGTGAAATAAGTCACACAGAAAATGAAACATCATAAGATATCACTAATACACGGAATGTAAACTTGGCTACACATGAACTGAATTACAAAACAGAACAGGGTCTCAAATTTAGAAAACCAACTTATGCTTGCTTAAGGGGAAAGGTGAGTTGGGATGCTGCATAAAACCAGAGATAGAAATTAGCACAGATACCTTTCCATAAGCCAAATATGTAATAGTCAAGACCTAGCCCTTGCTCAACGAAATGGACTAAACACCCCATATTCAACGCCTAGGATTACACATGACTAGTAAGAATCTTCAAACCCTTGGATTTATATGTCTCCATAAGAGACTCAAGTGTGTGTACAGCGGCATGAATGCAGCAGAGAAAATCCGATAAAACCCATTATCAAAATGAATTACAAAAACAAACACAATGACAGTGAAATAGAGAGCAATTCTTAAATCATTCATTCAGGGCTTGTGATGCAACCTGGATTTACCACATCTACACCCAGAGCTGAGTGAGACATAAGGCTGGACACTTCAGGCTGATAGCATTGGTGAGGTTCGATGAGCAAATGCAGACCCTTTGAAGTCATACTCCATGGTACCCATTCCATGGGTCCCAACTCTCCAGTTTTAAGGGATTTTTCCTTCAGCTAAAACATGCATGGGAAACCCACAGTACAGTGCACTGTGTGACCGGGAAACGTTTTCAAATGCATGTTAGTTTTCGTCCCCTTTTACTCGGGTTCACTATTCCAGACCCTTTACTAACACTCTCCCAACTTGAAGAGTCAGTGCCTTTAACCTCCTGTTTGGCACAGTTTGCAATTTCTGCGCAAGATGAACAGGAATAGGGAGAACCAATGAGAGACTAGCTGTAGGTGTCTGCACGGGCAAATGGAACGCTCATTTCCCACCAGGAAGAGGAATTAACCAAAGGCTCAGCATGCCCTGCCGGAACCAGATTAGGGCCTGAAGCATTCCTGCGGGTTTGAGGCCAACTCACAAGAAAGCGAGTTGAAGAAAGGAGCTCAGGGGCACTGTAATTCACAAACCTGCAGAGTTATAAATGACAGCTATCGTCCAAAAATATATTGAAGGAAGGCTGCGAAGAGGACTGGAAAGCGGGGCAGAATTGCAGGAAAACGATTTCAGGGGGTAGACTGGAATTGCATTTAAAGCATAGGAAAAGAGGCAGAATGTCGACAATGATGCACTTGGCCAACAAGGGCGTATGCGTTTTTTCCTGAATATATTCAGGAAAAAACGCATACGCCCTTTTTGGCCAACCAAGCAAGCATGTTAAAGAAATCTGTACTACAAAGAAGTCTCACTGCCCCCAGGTCAAAAGGGCCATCTGAAAAAAGTGTAAAATCCAGAAAGACAGCACAGGCCATGGAGAACAGGGAGCCTTGTTATGCTGATGGGCGGGATGTAAATTGCCAACAGCCACTCTGGAGAAGTGTATGGTGTTTCCTGAAACACCTAAGAAACAAAGCAACGGAGACTACGGCACTTCCACTTATGGTCTTATAGATCACGGAAATTAAAATCAAAAACAGACAGCCACCCCAAAGTTTCAGACGGCTGTGTTTACAGGGATCTCGTCTACGGTACAAGTTAAATATCCCAGAATGTGAAAAATGGATAAAGAAGTTGTGGTACGTACGTACAATAGAATATCACTCAGCAATGAAATCTATGTCATCAGGCCCATCGTGGCATAATGAGTGGATTCAGGTACGACGATTCTAAGTGAAATAAGTCACACAGAAAATGAAACATCATAAGATATCACTAATACACGGAATGTAAACTTGGCTACACATGAACTGAATTACAAAACAGAACAGGGTCTCAAATTTAGAAAACCAACTTATGCTTGCTTAAGGGGAAATGTGAGTTGGGTTGCTGCATAAAAGCAGAGATAGAAATTAGCACAGATACCTTTCCATAAGCCAAATATGTAATAGTCAAGACCTCCTCCTTGCTCAACGAAATGGACTAAACACCACGTATTCAACGCCTAGGAATACAGCTGACTAGTAATAATCTTCAAACCCATGGGTTTATATGTCTCTGTAAGAGAATCAAGCGTGTGTACAGTGGCCTAAATGCAGCAGTGAAAATCCGATAAATCCCATTATCAAAATCAATTTCAAAAACATAACACAATGACAGTGAAATAGAGAGCAATTCTTAAATCATTCATTCAGGGCTTGTGATGCAACCTGGATTTACCACATCTACAACCAGAGCTGAGTGAGACATAAGGCTGTACACTTCGGGCTGATAGCATTGGTGAGGTTCGTTGAGAAAATGCAGGCCCTTTGAAGTCATACTTCATGGTACCCATTCCATGGGTCCCAACTCTCCAGGTTTAAGGGATTCTTTCTTCAGCTAAAACATGCATGGGAAACCCACAGTATGGTGCACCGTGTGACAAGGAAACGTTTTCAAATGCATCTCAGTTTTCGAGCCCTTTTACTCGGGTTCACGATTCAAGACCCTTTACTAATACTCTCCCCACTTAGAGAGTCAGTGCCTTTAACCTCATGTTTGGCACAGTTTGCAATTTCTGCACAAGATAAACAAGAATAGGGAGAACCAATGAGAGACTAGCTCTAGGTGTCTGCACGTTCAAATATAACGCTCATTTCCCACCAGAAAGAGGAATTTACCAAAGGATCAGCGTGCTGTGCCAGAACCAGATTAGGGCATGAAGCAATCCTGCGGGTTTGTGGCCAGCTCACAAGAAAGCGAGTAGAAGAAAGGAGCTCAGGCACACTGTCATTCACAAACCTGCAGAGTTATAAATGACAGCTATTGTCCAAAAATATATTGAAGTAAGGCTGCGTAGAGGACTTGAAAGCGGGGCAGAATTGCAGGAAAACGATTTCAGGGGCAGACTGGAATTGCATTTAAAGCATAGGGAAAGAGACAGAAAGTCGACAATGATGCACATGGTCAAAAAGGGCCTATGCGTTTTTTCCTGAATATATTCAGGAAAAAAACACATACGCCCTTTTTGGTCAAACAAGCAAGCGTGTAAAGAAATCTGCATTACAATGAAGTCTCACTGCCCCCCTGTCAAAAGGGACATCTGAAAAAAGTGAAAAATCCAGAAAGGCAGGGCAGGCCATGGAGAACAGGGAGCCTTGTTATGCTGATGGGCGGGATGTAAATTGCCAACAGCCACTCTGGAGAAGTGTATGGTTTTCCTCAAACACCTAAAAAACTAAGCAACGGAGCCTACGGCACTTCAACTTATGGTTCTAGAGCTTAGGGAAATTAAAATCAAAAAGACACAGCCACCCATAAATTTTGGACGGCTCTGCTTACAAGAACCTCGTTTACGGTACAAGTGAAATATCCCAGAAAGCGAAAAATGGATAAAGAAGTTGTTGTACGTACATACAATGGAATATCACTCAGCAATGAAATCTATGTCATGAGGCCCTTCGCGGCATAATGAGTGGATTCAGGTACGATGATTCTAAGTTAACTAAGTCACACAGAAAAAGAAACACCATAAGATATCTCAAATACACGGAATGTAAACATGGCTGCAAATGAACTCAATTACAAAACAGAAAAGGGTCTCAAATTTAGAAAACCAACTTATGCTTGCTTATGGGGAAAGGTGAGTTGTGGTGCTGCATAAAACCAGAGATTGAAATTAGCACAGATACCTTTCCATAAGCAAGTATGTAATAGTCAGGTCCTACTCCTTGCTCCACGAAATGGACTCAACACCCCATATTCAATGCCTAGGAATATACCTGACTAGTAAGAATCTGAAAACCCATGGATTTATATGTCTCCATAAGAGAATCAAGCATGTGTACAGCGGCATAAACGCAGCAGTGAAAATCCGATAAATCCCATTATAAAAATAAATTACAAAAACAAAACACAATGACAGTGAAATAGAGAGCAATTCTTAAATAATTCATTCAGGGCTTGTGATGCAACGGGGATTTACCACATCTACACCCCGAGCTGAGTGAGACATAAGGCTGGACACTTCGGGCTGATAGCATTGGTGACGTTCGGTGAGCCAAGGCAACCCTTTGAAGTCATACTGCATGGTACCCATTCCATGGGTCCCAACTCTCCAGGTTTAAGGGATTCTTCCTTTAGCTAAAACATGCATGGGCACCCCAGAATATGGTCCACCGTGTGACCGGGAAACCTTTTTAAATGCATCTCAGTTTTCGTCCCCTCGTACTCGGTTTTACCATTCCAGACGCTTTACTAACACTCTCCCCACTTGGAGAGTCAGTGCCTTTAACCTCCTGTTTGGCACAGTTTGGAATTTCTGCGCAAGATGAACAGGAATAGGGAGAACCAATGAGAGATTAGCTGTAGGTGTCTGCACGAACAAATTTAATGCTCATTTCCCACCAGGAAGAGGAATTAGCCAAAGGCTCAGCATGCCGTGCCGGAACCAGATTAGGGCCTGAAGCAATCCTGCGGTTTTGCGGCCAGCTCACAAGAAAGCGAGTTGAAGAAAGGAGCTCAGGGACACTGTAATTCACAAACCTGCAGAGTTATAAATGACAGCTATCGTCCAAAAATATATTGAAGTAAGGCTGCAAAGAGGACTTGAACGCGGGACAGAATTCCAGGAATAAGATTTCAGGAGGTAGACGGGAAGTCCTCTGAAAGTATGGGAGAAGAGGCAGAACCTCGCAAATGATGCACTTGGTCAAAAAGGGCATATGCGTTTCTTCCAGGGCCCTTATTAAAGAGGGTAGGAGGCTCCCAGCATGCTTCAGTGGCCAACAGAGGGCCCTCTGTCGCCAAGGAGTCATGAGCCATCAGGCAGGAGTGACCTCACATCAGAGGGCCCACCTCACAGAAGGGTAAGGAACCCAGTCAGGATCAGACTCTCACCAGAGTGCCCATATAAGCAAGGGGCTGGGAACCGGGCAGGAGTGTCCTCACACCCGTGGGGCCACATCATCGAAAGTTGAGGTACCCAGCACATGTGGCCTCAAACCAGAGGACCCACATCACCATGGGTCTCGGAGCGAGGCAGGCAGGATTAACCTCAAAACACATGGCCCATTGTATAAAAAAGGTGAAGAATCCAGCAGTTGGAACATCCCAGCAGGTGGCCAGGAGCAGCGAGGCTATGGGATCCAGGCCTGACTGAACTCAAAACAGAGGGCCCTCATCATGAAACTGTGAGCAACCCAGCCGTTGGGACCTTAGAGCAGAAGGCCCACATTCCCATGTGGTTGGGAACCTGGCAGAAGTGTACTCGCACCACAGGGCGCACATCAGAGAATTTTGGGAGCCCAGAAGTTAGGGCCTGACGCCAGAGAGCCCTCATTACAAAGGGGAGGAGACCCCAAGCAGGCACCAACTCCCAACTGAGGGCCCATGTCGCCAAGGTGACGTGCGACAGCCAGGCAGGAGTGACCTCACAGCTGAGGGCCTACCTCAGAGAATGGTGAGGAACCCAGTTCACACCAGGGTGGCCACATCATAGAAAGGTGAGGAACCCAGCACATGTGGCCTAAACCAGAGGATCCAGATCTCCAAGGGGCTCGGAGTGAGGCAGACAGGAGTAGCCTCACAACACAGGGCCAATAGAATAAAAAAGCTGAGGAATCCTGCAGTGGGAAACTCCCAGCAGGCGGCCCAGAGCACCGAGTCTATGCGATCCAGGCCGCAGTGAACTCACAGCAGAGGGCCCACATCATGAAACTGTGAGCAACCCAGCCAGTGGGACCTCAGAGCAGAAGGCCCACATCCCCATGGGGATGGGAACCTCGCAGGAGTGTCCTCGCACAACTTAGCACGTATCAGAAAATGTGGGAACCCAGCAGTTATGGCCTGACGCCAGAGGGCCCTCATCACGGAGGAGAGGAGGCTACCAGCAGGCTCCAAATGCCACCAGAGGGCCGACGTCACCAATGGAACGGGAGCAAGCCAGGCAGGAGTGACCTCACAGCAGAGGGCCCACCTCACAGAAGTGTGAGGAGCCCAAACAGGATCAGACTCTAACCAGAGCGCCCACATCACCAAGGGGATGGAAACCAGGCAGGAGTGTCCTCACACCAGTGGGGCCACATCAGCGAAAGGTGAGGAACACAGCACATGTGGCCTCAAACAAGGGGACACACATCACGAAAGGGCTGGGAGTGAGGCATGCAGGAGGAGACTCACAACAGAGCGCCCATAGAATAAAAAAGGTGAGGAACCCCGCAGTTGGAAGCTCCAAGCAGGTGGCCCAGAGCACCGAGGCTATGGGATCCATGCCGGAGTGAACTCACAGCAGAGGGCCCACATTCTGACACTGTGAGCAACCCAGCCGTTGGGACCTCAGAGCAGAAAGCCCACATCCCCATGGGGATGGGACCCTGGCTGGAGTGTACTCGCACGACAGGGCGCACATCAGAAAATGTTGGGAGCCCATGAGTTAGGGCCTGACGCCAGAGGGCCCTCATTACCGAGGGGAGGAGACTCCCAGCAGGCACCAACTCCCAACTGAGGGCCCACATCGCCAAGGTGACGTGTGCCAGCCAGGCAGGAGTGACCTCACAGCAGAGGGCCCACCTCCCAGAAGTGTGAGCAGTCCAGACAGGATCAGACTCTCACCAGAGGGCCCCCATCACCAAGGGGATGGGAACCAGGCAGGAGTGTCCTCACACCAGTGGGGCCACATCATCAAAAGATGAGGAACCCATCACATGTGGCCTCAAACCAGAGGACACACATCACCAAGGGGCTGGGAGTGAGGCAGGTGTCTGGAGGGGCACATTTAACTCTAATTTCCCACCAGGAAGTGGAATGAACCAAAGTCTCAGAGTGCCGTGCCGGACCCTGATTACGGCCTGAAGCAAACCTGCGGTTCTGTGGCCAGTTTTCAAGGAAACGAGTTAAGAAAGCAAATCACGGGCACTGTAATTCACAAACCTGCAGAGTTATAAATGACAGCTATTGGCAAAAATATATGGAAGTAAGTCTGCAAAGAGGACTTGAAAACGAGGCAGAATTGCAGGAATCATATTTCAGGAGGTAGATTGGAATTGCATTTAAAGCATGTGAAAAGCGGCAGATCTTTGACAGTGATGCACTTGGACAAAAGTGCGTAAACATTTTTTCCTGAATATATTCAGGAAAAAGCACATATGCCCTTTTTGGCCAACCAAGCACTCGAGAAATGGAAATCCGCACTACAATGAAGTCTCATTTCCCATTCGTCAAAAGGGCCATCTGAAAAAAGTGTAAAAACCAGAAACACAGGACAGGCCATGGAGAACAGGGAGCCTTGTTATGCTGATGGGCGGGATGTAAATTGCCAACAGACACTCTGGAGATGTTTATGGTGTATCTTGAAACATCTGAAAAACAAAGCTACAGACCCTAGGGCACTTCCACTTTTGGCCCTATAGCTTAGGAAAATTAAAATCAACAAGACACAGCCAACACAAAATTTAGGGCTGCTGTGTTTACAAGAACCTCGAGTCCAGTACAAATTAAATATCCCAGAAAGAAAAAAATGGATAAAGGAGTTGTGCTACTTACGTACAACGGAATATCACTCAGCAATGAAATCAATGTCATCAGGCCTGTAGCAGCAAATTGAGTGGATTTAAGTATGATGATTCTAAGAGAAATAGGTCACACAGAGAAAGATAATTATCATAAGATATCACTAATAGAGAGAGTGTAAACTTGGCTACACATAAACTGAATTCCAAAACCGAACAGAGTCTCACATTTAGATAAAAACTTATGCTTGCTTAAGGGGAAAGTTGAGTTGGGGTGCTGTATAAAACCAGAGATAGAAATTAGCACAGATACCTTTCCATAAGCCAAATATGTACTAGACAAGACCTACTCTTTGCTCAACGAAATAGACTCATCCATGGTGTATCACCTCACACCTGTTAGAATGGGCATCATCAGAAAATCTACAAACAACAAATGCTGGAAAGGGTGTGGAGATAAGGAACCCTCTTCCACTATTGTTGGGAATGTAAATTGATACAGTCACTGTGGAGAACATTATGGAGTTTCTTATAAAACTAAGAATAGAATTACCATATGATACAGCAATCCCACTACTGGGCATATACCCAGACAAAACCATAAATCAAAAAGAGACATTCACCGCAATGTTCATTGCATCACTATTTACAATATCCAGGTAATGGAAGCAACCTAAATGCCCACAGACAGACGAATGCATAAAGATGTGGTACATATATAAAATGGAATATTACTAAGCCATAAAAAGGAATGAAATTGGGTCATTTGTAGAGACGTTGATGGATCTAGAGACTGTCATACAGAGTGAAGTAAGTCAGAAAGAGAAAAACAAATCTTGTCTATTAATGCATATATGTGGAACCTAGAAAAATTGTACAGATGAACCGTTTTGCAAGGCAGAAATAGAGCAACAGATGTAGACAACAAACGGATGGACACCAAGGGGGGAAAGCTGTTGGGGGGTGGTGGTGGGAGGAGTTGAGAGATTGGGATTGGCATGTATACATTTATATGTATAAAATAGATAACCAAAAAGAACCTGCTGTATAAAAAAATAAAATAAAATTCAAATTACAAAAAGTAAAACAGAAAAAATATTCTTCCCTTCACATACATGTATTTATATGAATAAATTATTTCCATGCTTATATCTGTAAATACAAAAAAGAGGAATAAAATCTACCTTGAACCAAAAACGAAAAAAAGAAAAAAAAACAGAACCCACCAGTTACACAGAGGAAAACCGTATCAGGGCACGTGCTCCAGTTGTAAACAATTCTGAAGTTGGTCAGTGGTGGGGAATCATCTCCCATTCAGCCAGCAGGCCCCACGCAACAAGCGTCCTCATTGCAAAGCTGAGGGACCGTGCCGAGGCATCTGTGAGTAAACGTGGGCTGAGCCCCAGGCCAGCTGCTGCTGAAATGTTCCCACCCTTCCCAGGTAAAACACCTGAATATGTACAAGGATTGAAAGCCTAGAGGAAGGGCCATGGAGCCACATGAGTGACAGCATGCCAGCCGACTTGGTGCCTGCAGGCCAGCCAGGATGGTCCTGGCCCTGGGTGCTCTTCTGGAAGCTTTCCATTTCCCTGCCTGAGATACCCCTGCTGTCCCGGCCCCCACTGCTTTCTTCCTCACTCACCTCTGCCCAGGGAGAAATTCCAGCGGCAGGTATGGGTGACACATCCTCTTCTTTAGCAGGTGGCATCTTGGCAACTGCTGCAGAAAGTCCAGCAGAGCCCCACTCACACTGGGCCACCCACAAAGCCGTGGCCTCTCACTCCCTCCCACCAGTCCAGCCCCAAGACTGCTGACAGGGCAGAGAAAATGGCGTCAGGCACAGCTGCAGGGGCTCTTGCTGCCTGGAGCGGTGTTTATATTGATCTGAACCCAGGCACACCTGGGGAGGGCTGGCCGGCACGGTCGGGCTTCCCAGGCCAGCCAATAATCACCCCTCAGGGGCTCACAGTTGCAGAAACTGGAACTTGCTGAATCGGCCAGGTCCAAGGAACAGGTGTGGGCTCCTGAGAGTCAGGATAGACAAGGGGCTGCAGCTCTGGCTTGTTTTCTAATTATATTATCTGGCCCATGAGTGGGAGACAACTTCAAGAAAACCCTCTCCTAATGAGAGGAACCCAGGAGTCAGGGAGAGGAGGAGTGGCTGGTGGGTGGAGACAGAGGCCTGGTGCCCCGGGTGCAGTGGAAGTCTCTGGAAGACCAGGTGGAGGGAGGCCACACAGAGTGATGCTCAGGGTCACAGACCTGTCGGAGCTGCTGTTTGTTAGTTCAAGTCCTGCTCTGAGGTGCTCTGTGTCAGATCTGAGTGACAGGTGAGTTGGGAGTGCTCTGCAATGAGGGCGATATGCACGGTTCCTGTGTTCCCAGCCCTGCCATGGTACCTGCAAGGGTAGCTCTGTATCCTGGGAGGGGCCTGACCACGGGAGCCCCATGGGCTGCAGGGGAACCTGCCCAGGGAACCCCATATCCTGGGAGGGGCCTGAACACGAGAGCCCCGTGGGCTGGGGTGGGGGTGGGGTACCTGCCCAGGTGAGCTCCATATCCTGGGATTGGCCTGACCTCGAGAGCCCCATGGGCTGCTGGAGTCCTGGTAAAGGATGTCAGGACAGTCAGTGAAGCCACCGAGGATATACCTCCAGTAGTTCCTAAATCCTACACCCTGCTGGTCATTCTACCAACCACCAGGACATGGTACTCTGTATTAGTCTTCAATGATGCCTTCTTTTGTATTCTATTAGTCCCAGAGTCACAAGAAATTTTGGCTTGTGAGTGGCAGGACTCAACATACAACTAAAACAATACTTCCGGACCGTGTTGCCCCAAGGGTTCAAAAATTCCCACACCATCTTTGGGGAAAGCTCAGCTAAAGAACTAAAAGTTCTACCTCTGGAAAAGGAAACACTCCTTCAATATGCAGATGACATTCTGATCGCCAGCCCTACTAAGGAGACCTCTGAACTACCAAGCCAATAAAGGATACAAGTTGTCCAAGAAAAAGCTCAAATATCACAGACTACGGTGACCTGCCTGGGCTTCATTCTCACAGAAGGTCGGAGAAGCCCATCCCAGGAAAGGGAAGAAACAATTTACAGCCTTACCCATTTCTGAAACTAGAAGACAGCTTAGGGGTTCCTGGGGAGGCCAGGGTTTGCTGCTTCTGGATCCCTAACTACAGTCTACTAGCTGGGCCTCTATATGAAACACTGAAAGGAAAAGATGATGATCCTATTGAATAGAATGCAGAAGTGGCCTTTCACGAATGGAAAGAGCAGTCAATTCAGACCCTTGCCCTGGAACTCCCTAATTTAGCTAAACCCTTTTACCTTTACATTCCTGGTGAACGGTGAATCGCCATTGGAGTATTAGTGCAAAACCTGGGACCACTTGAAATGGAACAATGCAAGAATGCGATCCAGGTAGGATAAACTACGGTCACCAAGGGGCTTGGCCCACCGCCACATCTGGCCAAGATACTGGCAGTATCTGAAAACCTGGAAATCAGCAGCCCAAAAGGCCACCTCCATCCTAAGGGAAAAGGACCCCACGTGGTGATCCTAACACCCAACCATGCCCTGAAGTTGCAGGGTTGGCTCCGTGGGCACACTGACCTTGAGTGAGCAGGCCCTCCAACTCCAACCTCCATAGAGATAACCGGGGCAAAGGGGCACAATGACGACTCGTGTGAAGGTGTCTGCACGGGCAAATTTAACGCTCATTTCCCACCAGGAAGAGGAATTAACCAAAGGCTCAGCATGCCGTGCCGGAACCAGATTAGGGCCTGAAGCAATCCTGCGGGTTTGCGGCCAGCTCACAAGAAAGCGCGTTGACGAAAGGAGCTCAGGGGCACTGTAATTCAAAAACCTGCAGAGTTATAAATGACAGCTATCATCCAAAAATATATTGAAGGAAGGCTGCGAAGAGGACTTGAGAGTGAGGCAGAATTGCAGGAAAACGATTTCAGGGGGTAGACTGGAATTGCATTTAAAGCATAGGAAAAGAGGCAGAACGTCGACAATGAGGCACTTGGCCAAAAATGGCGTATGCGTTTTTTCCTGAATATATTCAGGAAAGAACGCATATGCCCTTTTTGGCCAACCAAGCAAGCATGTTAAAGAAATCTGCACTACAAAGAAGTCTCACTGCCCCCAGGTCAAAAGGGCCATCTGAAAAAAGTGTAAAATCCAGAAAGACAGCACAGGCCATGGAGAACAGGGATCCTTGTTATGCTGATGGGCGGGATGTAAATTGCCAACAGCCACTCTGGAGAAGTGTATGGTGTTTCCTGAAACACCTAAGAAACAAAGCAACGGAGACTACGGCACTTCCACTTATGGTCTTAGAGATCACGGAAATTAAAATCAAAAACAGACAGCCACCCCAAAGTTTCAGAGGGCTCTGTTTACAGGAATCTCGTCTACGGTACAAGGTAAATATCCCAGAATGTGAAAAATGGATAAAGAAGTTGTGGTACACACATTCAATGGAATATCACTCAGCAATGAAATCTATGTCATCAGGCCCATCGTGGCATAATGAGTGGATTCAGGTACGATGATTCTAAGTGAAATAAGTCACACAGAAATTGAAACATCATAAGATATCACTAATACACGGAATGTAAACTTGGCTACACATGAACTGAATTACAAAACAGAACAGGGTCTCAAATTTAGAAAACCACCTTATGCTTGCTTAAGGGGAAAAGTGAGTTGGGGTGCTGCATAAAACCAGAGATAGAAATTAGCACAGATACCTTTCCATAAGCCAAGTATGTAATAGTCAAGACCTACTACTTGCTCAACGAAATGGACTAAACACCCCTTATTCAACGCCTAGGAATACACCTGACTAGTAAGTATCTTCAAACCCATGGATTTATATATCTCCATAAGAGACTCAAGTGTGTGTACAGCGGCATGAATGTAGCAGAGAAAATCCGATAAATCCCATTATCAAAATGAATTACAAAAACAAACACAATGACAGTGAAATAGAGAGCAATTCTTAAATAATTCATTCAGGGCTTGTGATGCAAACTGGATTTACCACATCTACAACCAGAGCTGAGTGAGACATAAGGCTGTACACTTCAGGCTGATAGCATTGGTGAGGTTCGTTGAGAAAATGCAGACCCTTTGAAGTCATACTGCATGGTACCCATTCCATGGGTCCCAACTCTCCAGGTTTAAGGGATTCTTCCTTCAGCTAAAACATGCATGGGAAACCCACAGTATGGTGCACCGTGTGACCGGGAAAACTTTTCAAATGCATCTCAGTTTTCGTCCCCTTTTACTCGGGTTCACGATTGAAGACCCTTTACTAATACTCTCCCCACTTAGAGAGTCAGTGCCTTTAACCTCCTGTTTGGCACAGTTTGCAATTTCTGCGCAAGATGAACAAGAATAGGGAGAACCAATGAGAGACTAGCTCTAGGTGTCTGCACGTTCAAATATAACACTCATTTCCCACCAGGAAGAGGAATTTACCAAAGGATCAGCATGCTGTGCCGGAACCAGATTAGGGCATGAAGCAATCCTGCGGGTTTGCGGCCAGCTCACAAGAAAGCGAGTAGAAGAAAGGAGCTCAGGCGCACTGTCATTCACAAACCTGCAGAGTTATAAATGTCAGCTATTGTCCAAAAATGTATTGAAGTAAGGCTGCGTAGAGGACTTGAAAGCGGGGCAGAATTGCAGGAAAACGAGTTCAGGGGCAAACTGGAATTGCATTTAAAGCATAGGGAAAGAGACAGAAAGTCGACAATGATGCACTTGGGCAAAAAGGGCGTATGCATTTTTTCCTGAATATATTCAAGAAAAAACACATACGCCCTTTTTGGCCAAACAAGCAAGCCTGTAAAGAAATCTGCATTACAATGAAGTCTCACTGCCCCCCTGTCAAAAGGGACATCTGAAAAAAGTGAAAAATCCAGAAAGGCAGGACAGGCCATGGAGAACAGGTAGCCTTGTTATGCTGATGGGCGGGATGTAAATTGCCAACAGCCAGTCTGGGGAAGTGTATGGTGTTTCCTCAAACACCTAAAAAACTAAGCAACGGAGCCTACGGCACTTCAACTTATGGTTCTATAGCTTAGGGAAATTAAAATCAAAAAGACACAGCCACCCATAAATTTTGGACGGCTCTGCTTACAAGAACCTCATTTACGGTACAAGTGAAATATCCCAGAAAGCAAAAAATGGATAAAGAAGTTGTTGTACGTACGTACAATGGAATATCACTCAGCAATGAAATCTATGTCATGAGGTCCATCGCGGCATAATGAGTGGATTCAGGTACGATCATTCTAAGTTAACTAAGTCACACAGAAAAAGAAACACCATAAGATATCTCAAATACACGGAATGCAAACATGGCTGCACATGAACTCAATTACAAAACAGAAAAGGGTCCCAAATTTAGAAAACCAACTTATGCTTGCTTAAGGGGAAAGGTGAGTTGTGCTGCTGCATAAAACCAGAGATTGAAATTAGCACAGATACCTTTCCATAAGCAAATATGTAATAGTCAGGACCTACTCCTTGCTCCACGAAATGGACTCAACACCCCATATTCAATGCCTAGGAATATACCTGACTAGTAAGAATCTGAAAACCCATGGATTTATATTTCTCCATAAGAGAATCAAGCATGTGTACAGCGGCATAAACGCAGCAGTGAAAATCCGATAAATCCCATTATCAAAATAAATTACAAAAACAAAACACAATGACAGTGAAATAGAGAGCAATTCTTAAATAATTCATTCAGGGCTTGTGATGCAACCTGGATTTACCACATCTAAACCCCGAGCTGAGTGAGACATAAGGCTGGACACTTCGGGCTGATAGCATTGGTGACGTTTGGTGAGCAAAGGCAACCCTTTGAAGTCATACTGCATGGTACCCATTCCATGGGTCCCAACTCTCCAGGTTGGAGGGATTCTTCCTTCAGGTAAAACATGCATGGGCAACCCAGAATATGGTCCACCGTGTGACCGGGAAACCTTTTTAAATGCATCTCAGTTTTCGTCCCCTCGTACTCGGTTTTACCATTCCAGACGCTTTACTAACACTCTCTCCACTTGGAGAGTCAGTGCCTTTAACCTCCTGTTTGGCACAGTTTGGAATTTCTGCGCAAGATGAACAGGAATAGGGAGAACCAATGAGAGATTAGCTATAGGTGTCTGCACGAACAAATTTAACGCTCATTTCCCACCAGGAAGAGGAATTAGCCAAAGACTCAGCATGCTGTGCCGGAACCAGATTAGGGCCTGAAGCAATCCTGCGGTTTTGCGGCCAGCTCACAAGAAAGCGAGTTGAAGAAAGGAGCTCAGGGGCACTGTAATTCACAAACCTGCAGAGTTATAAATGACAGCTATCGTCCAAAAATATATTGAAGTAAGGCTGCAAAGAGGACTTGAACGCGGGGCAGAATTCCAGGAATACGATTTCAGGAGGTAGACGGGAAGTCCTCTGAAAGTATAGGAGAAGAGGCAGAACCCCGACAATGATGCACTTGGTCAAAAAGGGCATATGCGTTTCTACCAGGGCCCTTATTAAAGAGGGTAGGAGGCTCCCAGCATGCTTCAGTGGCCAACAGAGGGCCTACGTCGCCAAGGCGACGTGAGCCATCCAGGCAGGAGTGACCTCACATCAGAGGGCCCACCTCACAGAAGGGTAAGGAACCCAGTCAGGATCAGACTCTCACCAGAGTGCCCACATAAGCAAGGGGCTGGGAACCAGGCAGGAGTGTCCTCACACCCGTGGGGCCACATCATCGAAAGTTGAGGTACCCAGCACATGTGGCCTCAAACCAGAGGACCCACATCACCATGGGTCTCGGAGCGAGGCAGGCAGGATTAACCTCAAAACACATGGCCCATTGTATAAAAAAGGTGAGGAATCCAGCAGTTGGAACATCCCAGCAGGCGGCCCAGAGCACCGAGGCTATGGGATCCAGGCAGTGATGAACTCACAACAGAGGGCCCTCATCGTGATACTGTAAGCAACCCAGCCGTTGTAACCTCAGAGCACAAGGCCCACATCCCCATGGGGAAGGGAACCAAGCAGGAGTGTCATCGCACCAGTGGGCACACATCAGAAAATGTGGGGAGCCCAGCAGTTAGGGCCGGACGCCAGAGGGCCCTCATCACTGAGGAGAGGAGGCTCCCAGCAAGCTCCAACTGCTACCAGAAGGCCGACGTCGCCAATGCGGGGTGTGCCAGCCAGGCAGGAGTGACCTCAGAGCAGAGGGCCAACCACACAAAAGTGTGAGGAACCCAAAGAGGATCAGACTCTCACCGGAGGGCCCACATCACCAAGGGAATGGAAACCAGGCAGGAGTGTCCTCACACCAGTGGGGCCACATCACCGAAATGTGACGGACCCAGCACACGTGGCCTCAAACTACAGGACACACATCACCAAGGGGCTGGGAGTGAGGCAGGCAGGAGGAGCCTCCAAACAGAGGGCCCATAGCGTAAAAAAGGTGAGGAATCCCGCAGTTGGAACCTCCCAGCAGGTGGCCAGGAGCAGCGAGGCTATGGGATCCAGGCCTGACTGAACTCAAAACAGAGGGCCCTCATCATGAAACTGTGAGCAACCCAGCCGTTGGGACCTTAGAGCAGAAGGCCCACATTCCCATGTGGTTGGGAACCTGGCAGAAGTGTACTCGCACCACAGGGCGCACATCAGAGAATTTTGGGAGCCCAGAAGTTAGGGCCTGACGCCAGAGAGCCCTCATTACAAAGGGGAGGAGACCCCAAGCAGGCACCAACTCCCAACTGAGGGCCCATGTCGCCAAGGTGACGTGCGACAGCCAGGCAGGAGTGACCTCACAGCTGAGGGCCTACCTCAGAGAATGGTGAGGAACCCAGTTCACACCAGGGTGGCCACATCATAGAAAGGTGAGGAACCCAGCACATGTGGCCTAAACCAGAGGATCCAGATCTCCAAGGGGCTCGGAGTGAGGCAGACAGGAGTAGCCTCACAACACAGGGCCAATAGAATAAAAAAGCTGAGGAATCCTGCAGTGGGAAACTCCCAGCAGGCGGCCCAGAGCACCGAGTCTATGCGATCCAGGCCGCAGTGAACTCACAGCAGAGGGCCCACATCATGAAACTGTGAGCAACCCAGCCAGTGGGACCTCAGAGCAGAAGGCCCACATCCCCATGGGGATGGGAACCTCGCAGGAGTGTCCTCGCACAACTTAGCACGTATCAGAAAATGTGGGAACCCAGCAGTTATGGCCTGACGCCAGAAGGCCCTCATCACGGAGGAGAGGAGGCTACCAGCAGGCTCCAAATGCCACCAGAGGGCCGACGTCACCAATGGAACGGGAGCAAGCCAGGCAGGAGTGACCTCACAGCAGAGGGCCCACCTCACAGAAGTGTGAGGAGCCCAAACAGGATCAGACTCTAACCAGAGCGCCCACATCACCAAGGGGATGGAAACCAGGCAGGAGTGTCCTCACACCAGTGGGGCCACATCAGCGAAAGGTGAGGAACACAGCACATGTGGCCTCAAACAAGGGGACACACATCACGAAAGGGCTGGGAGTGAGGCATGCAGGAGGAGACTCACAACAGAGCGCCCATAGAATAAAAAAGGTGAGGAACCCCGCAGTTGGAAGCTCCAAGCAGGTGGCCCAGAGCACCGAGGCTATGGGATCCATGCCGGAGTGAACTCACAGCAGAGGGCCCACATTCTGACACTGTGAGCAACCCAGCCGTTGGGACCTCAGAGCAGAAAGCCCACATCCCCATGGGGATGGGACCCTGGCTGGAGTGTACTCGCACGACAGGGCGCACATCAGAAAATGTTGGGAGCCCATGAGTTAGGGCCTGACGCCAGAGGGCCCTCATTACCGAGGGGAGGAGACTCCCAGCAGGCACCAACTCCCAACTGAGGGCCCACATCGCCAAGGTGACGTGTGCCAGCCAGGCAGGAGTGACCTCACAGCAGAGGGCCCACCTCCCAGAAGTGTGAGCAGTCCAGACAGGATCAGACTCTCACCAGAGGGCCCCCATCACCAAGGGGATGGGAACCAGGCAGGAGTGTCCTCACACCAGTGGGGCCACATCATCAAAAGATGAGGAACCCATCACATGTGGCCTCAAACCAGAGGACACACATCACCAAGGGGCTGGGAGTGAGGCAGGTGTCTGGAGGGGCACATTTAACTCTAATTTCCCACCAGGAAGTGGAATGAACCAAAGTCTCAGAGTGCCGTGCCGGACACTGATTACAGCCTGAAGCAAACCTGCGGTTCTGTGGCCAGTTTTCAAGGAAACGAGTTAAGAAAGCAAATCACGGGCACTGTAATTCACAAACCTGCAGAGTTATAAATGACAGCTATTGGCAAAAATATATGGAAGTAAGTCTGCAAAGAGGACTTGAAAACGAGGCAGAATTGCAGGAATCATATTTCAGGAGGTAGATTGGAATTGCATTTAAAGCATGTGAAAAGCGGCAGATCTTTGACAGTGATGCACTTGGACAAAAGTGCGTAAACATTTTTTCCTGAATATATTCAGGAAAAAGCACATATGCCCTTTTTGGCCAACCAAGCACTCGAGAAATGGAAATCCGCACTACAATGAAGTCTCATTTCCCATTCGTCAAAAGGGCCATCTGAAAAAAGTGTAAAAACCAGAAACACAGGACAGGCCATGGAGAACAGGGAGCCTTGTTATGCTGATGGGCGGGATGTAAATTGCCAACAGACACTCTGGAGATGTTTATGGTGTATCTTGAAACATCTGAAAAACAAAGCTACAGACCCTAGGGCACTTCCACTTTTGGCCCTATAGCTTAGGAAAATTAAAATCAACAAGACACAGCCAACACAAAATTTAGGGCTGCTGTGTTTACAAGAACCTCGAGTCCAGTACAAATTAAATATCCCAGAAAGAAAAAAATGGATAAAGGAGTTGTGCTACTTACGTACAACGGAATATCACTCAGCAATGAAATCAATGTCATCAGGCCTGTAGCAGCAAATTGAGTGGATTTAAGTATGATGATTCTAAGAGAAATAGGTCACACAGAGAAAGATAATTATCATAAGATATCACTAATAGAGAGAGTGTAAACTTGGCTACACATAAACTGAATTCCAAAACCGAACAGAGTCTCACATTTAGATAAAAACTTATGCTTGCTTAAGGGGAAAGTTGAGTTGGGGTGCTGTATAAAACCAGAGATAGAAATTAGCACAGATACCTTTCCATAAGCCAAATATGTACTAGACAAGACCTACTCTTTGCTCAACGAAATAGACTCATCCATGGTGTATCACCTCACACCTGTTAGAATGGGCATCATCAGAAAATCTACAAACAACAAATGCTGGAAAGGGTGTGGAGATAAGGAACCCTCTTCCACTATTGTTGGGAATGTAAATTGATACAGTCACTGTGGAGAACATTATGGAGTTTCTTATAAAACTAAGAATAGAATTACCATATGATACAGCAATCCCACTACTGGGCATATACCCAGACAAAACCATAAATCAAAAAGAGACATTCACCTCAATGTTCATTGCATCACTATTTACAATATCCAGGTAATGGAAGCAACCTAAATGCCCACAGACAGACGAATGCATAAAGATGTGGTACATATATAAAATGGAATATTACTAAGCCATAAAAAGGAATGAAATTGGGTCATTTGTAGAGACGTTGATGGATCTAGAGACTGTCATACAGAGTGAAGTAAGTCAGAAAGAGAAAAACAAATCTTGTCTATTAATGCATATATGTGGAACCTAGAAAAATTGTACAGATGAACCGTTTTGCAAGGCAGAAATAGAGCAACAGATGTAGACAACAAACGGATGGACACCAAGGGGGGAAAGCTGTTGGGGGGTGGTGGTGGGAGGAGTTGAGAGATTGGGATTGGCATGTATACATTTATATGTATAAAATAGATAACCAAAAAGAACCTGCTGTATAAAAAAATAAAATAAAATTCAAATTACAAAAAGTAAAACAGAAAAAATATTCTTCCCTTCACATACATGTATTTATATGAATAAATTATTTCCATGCTTATATCTGTAAATACAAAAAAGAGGAATAAAATCTACCTTGAACCAAAAACGAAAAAAAGAAAAAAAAACAGAACCCACCAGTTACACAGAGGAAAACCGTATCAGGGCACGTGCTCCAGTTGTAAACAATTCTGAAGTTGGTCAGTGGTGGGGAATCATCTCCCATTCAGCCAGCAGGCCCCACGCAACAAGCGTCCTCATTGCAAAGCTGAGGGACCGTGCCGAGGCATCTGTGAGTAAACGTGGGCTGAGCCCCAGGCCAGCTGCTGCTGAAATGTTCCCACCCTTCCCAGGTAAAACACCTGAATATGTACAAGGACTTGAAAGCCTAGAGGAAGGGCCATGGAGCCACATGAGTGACAGCATGCCAGACGACTTGGTGCCTGCAGGCCAGCCAGGATGGTCCTGGCCCTGGGTGCTCTTCTGGAAGCTTTCCATTTCCCTGCCTGAGATACCCCTGCTGTCCCGGCCCCCACTGCTTTCTTCCTCACTCACCTCTGCTCAGGGAGAAATTCCAGCGGCAGGTATGGGTGACACATCCTCTTCTTTAGCAGGTGGCATCTTGGCAACTGCTGCAGAAAGTCCAGCAGAGCCCCACTCACACTGGGCCACC
This sequence comes from Delphinapterus leucas, assembly GCF_059928025.1. Lineage (NCBI taxonomy): Eukaryota > Metazoa > Chordata > Mammalia > Artiodactyla > Monodontidae > Delphinapterus > Delphinapterus leucas. Next base: position 9,051,132 of record NW_028322232.1, on the reverse strand, counting down.
CACAAAGCCGTGGCCTCTCACTCCCTCCCACCAGTCCAGCCCCAAGACTGCTGACAGGGCAGAGAAAATGGCGTCAGGCACAGCTGCAGGGGCTCTTGCTGCCTGGAGCGGTGTTTATATTGATCTGAACCCAGGCACACCTGGGGAGGGCTGGCCGGCACGGTCGGGCTTCCCAGGCCAGCCAATAATCACCCCTCAGGGGCTCACAGTTGCAGAAACTGGAACTTGCTGAATCGGCCAGGTCCAAGGAACAGGTGTGGGCTCCTGAGAGTCAGGATAGACAAGGGGCTGCAGCTCTGGCTTGTTTTCTAATTATATTATCTGGCCCATGAGTGGGAGACAACTTCAAGAAAACCCTCTCCTAATGAGAGGAACCCAGGAGTCAGGGAGAGGAGGAGTGGCTGGTGGGTGGAGACAGAGGCCTGGTGCCCCGGGTGCAGTGGAAGTCTCTGGAAGACCAGGTGGAGGGAGGCCACACAGAGTGATGCTCAGGGTCACAGACCTGTCGGAGCTGCTGTTTGTTAGTTCAAGTCCTGCTCTGAGGTGCTCTGTGTCAGATCTGAGTGACAGGTGAGTTGGGAGTGCTCTGCAATGAGGGCGATATGCACGGTTCCTGTGTTCCCAGCCCTGCCATGGTACCTGCAAGGGTAGCTCTGTATCCTGGGAGGGGCCTGACCACGGGAGCCCCATGGGCTGCAGGGGAACCTGCCCAGGGAACCCCATATCCTGGGAGGGGCCTGAACACGAGAGCCCCGTGGGCTGGGGTGGGGGTGGGGTACCTGCCCAGGTGAGCTCCATATCCTGGGATTGGCCTGACCTCGAGAGCCCCATGGGCTGCTGGAGTCCTGGTAAAGGATGTCAGGACAGTCAGTGAAGCCACCGAGGATATACCTCCAGTAGTTCCTAAATCCTACACCCTGCTGGTCATTCTACCAACCACCAGGACATGGTACTCTGTATTAGTCTTCAATGATGCCTTCTTTTGTATTCTATTAGTCCCAGAGTCACAAGAAATTTTGGCTTGTGAGTGGCAGGACTCAACATACAACTAAAACAATACTTCCGGACCGTGTTGCCCCAAGGGTTCAAAAATTCCCACACCATCTTTGGGGAAAGCTCAGCTAAAGAACTAAAAGTTCTACCTCTGGAAAAGGAAACACTCCTTCAATATGCAGATGACATTCTGATCGCCAGCCCTACTAAGGAGACCTCTGAACTACCAAGCCAATAAAGGATACAAGTTGTCCAAGAAAAAGCTCAAATATCACAGACTACGGTGACCTGCCTGGGCTTCATTCTCACAGAAGGTCGGAGAAGCCCATCCCAGGAAAGGGAAGAAACAATTTACAGCCTTACCCATTTCTGAAACTAGAAGACAGCTTAGGGGTTCCTGGGGAGGCCAGGGTTTGCTGCTTCTGGATCCCTAACTACAGTCTACTAGCTGGGCCTCTATATGAAACACTGAAAGGAAAAGATGATGATCCTATTGAATAGAATGCAGAAGTGGCCTTTCACGAATGGAAAGAGCAGTCAATTCAGACCCTTGCCCTGGAACTCCCTAATTTAGCTAAACCCTTTTACCTTTACATTCCTGGTGAACGGTGAATCGCCATTGGAGTATTAGTGCAAAACCTGGGACCACTTGAAATGGAACAATGCAAGAATGCGATCCAGGTAGGATAAACTACGGTCACCAAGGGGCTTGGCCCACCGCCACATCTGGCCAAGATACTGGCAGTATCTGAAAACCTGGAAATCAGCAGCCCAAAAGGCCACCTCCATCCTAAGGGAAAAGGACCCCACGTGGTGATCCTAACACCCAACCATGCCCTGAAGTTGCAGGGTTGGCTCCGTGGGCACACTGACCTTGAGTGAGCAGGCCCTCCAACTCCAACCTCCATAGAGATAACCGGGGCAAAGGGGCACAATGACGACTCGTGTGAAGGTGTCTGCACGGGCAAATTTAACGCTCATTTCCCACCAGGAAGAGGAATTAACCAAAGGCTCAGCATGCCGTGCCGGAACCAGATTAGGGCCTGAAGCAATCCTGCGGGTTTGCGGCCAGCTCACAAGAAAGCGCGTTGACGAAAGGAGCTCAGGGGCACTGTAATTCAAAAACCTGCAGAGTTATAAATGACAGCTATCATCCAAAAATATATTGAAGGAAGGCTGCGAAGAGGACTTGAGAGTGAGGCAGAATTGCAGGAAAACGATTTCAGGGGGTAGACTGGAATTGCATTTAAAGCATAGGAAAAGAGGCAGAACGTCGACGATGATTCAGTTGGCCAAAGAGGGCGTATGCGTTTTTTCCTGAATACAGGAAATTTTCCTGAATTCAGGAAAAAACGCATACGCCCTTTTTGGCCAACCAAGCAAGCATGTTAAAGAAATCTGCACTACAATGAAGTCTCAATGACCCCGGTCAAAAGCGCAATCTGAAAAGGGTGTAAAATCCAGAAAGACAGCACAGGCCATGGAGAACATGGAGCCTTGTTATGCTGATGGGCGAGATGTAAATTGCCAACAGCCACTCTGGAGAAGTGTATGGTGTTTCCTGAAACACGTAAAAAACAAAACCACGGAGCCTATAGCACTTCCACTTATGGTCCTATAGCTTAGGGAAATTAAAATCAAAAACACACAGCCACCCCAAAGTTCTGGACGGCTCTGTTTACAAGAACCTCATCTACGGTACAAGTTAAATATCCCAGAATGTGAAAAATGGATAAAGAATTTGTGGTACGTACGTAAAATGGAATCTCACTCAGCAATGAAATCTATGTCATCAGGCCCGTCGCGGCATAATGAGTGGATTCAGGTACGATGATTCTAAGTGAAATAAGTCACACAGAAAATGAAACATCATAAGATATCACTAATACATGGAATGTAAACTTGGCTACACATGAACTGAATTACAAAACAGAACAGGGTCTCAAATTTAGAAAACCAACTTATGCTTGCCTAAGGGGAAAGGTGAGTTGGGGTGCTGCATAAAAGCAGAGATAGAAATTAGCACAGATACCTTTCCATAAGCCAAATATGTAATAGTCAAGACCTAGCCCTTGCTTAGCGAAATGTACTAAACACCCCATATTCAACGCCTAGGATTACACATGACTAGTAAGAATCTTCAAACCCATGGATTTATATGTCTCTGTAAGAGACTCAAGTGTGTGTACAGCGGCATGAATGCAGCAGAGAAAATCCGATAAAATCCATTATCAAAATGAATTACAAAAACAAACACAATGACAGTGAAATAGAGAGCATTTCTTAAATAATTCATTCAGGGCTTGTGATGCAACCTGGATTTACCACATCTACACCCAGAGCTGAGTGAGACATAAGGCTGGACACTTCGGGCTGATAGCATTGGTGAGGTTTGATGAGCAAATGCAGACCCTTTGAAGTCATACTGCATGGTACCCATTCCATGGGTCCCAACTCTCCAGGTTTAAGGGATTCTTCCTTCAGCAAAAACATGCATGGGAAACCCACAGCACAGTGCACTGTGTGACCGGGAATCGTTTTCAAATGCATCTCAGGTTTCGTCCCCTTTTACACGGGTTCACCATTCCAGACCCTTTACTAACACTCTCTCCACTTGGAGAGTCAGTGCCTTTAACCTCCTGTTTGGCACAGTTTGGAAATTCTGCGGATGGTGAACAGGAATAGGGAGAACCAATGAGAGACTAGCTGTAGGTGTCTGCATGGGCAAATGGAACGCTCATTTCCCACCAGGAAGAGGAATTAACCAAAGTCTCAGCATGCGCTGCCAGAACCAGATGAGGGCCTGAAGCAATCCTGCGGTTTTGCGGCCAGCTCACAAGAAAGCGAGTTGAAGAAAGGAGCTCAGGGGCACTGTAATTCACAAACCTGCAGAGTTATGAATGACAGCTATCTTCCAAAAATGTATTGAAGTAAGTCTTCGAAGAGGACTTGAAAGTGGGGCAGAATTTCAGGAAAACGATTTCAGGGGGTAGACTGGAATTGCACTTAAAGCATAGGAAAAGAGGCAGTATGTCGACAATGATGCACTTGGCCAAAAAGGGTGTATGCGTGTTTTCCTGAATATATTCAGGAAAAAACGCATACGCTCTTTTTGGCCAACCAAGCAAGCGTGTAAAGGAAATCTGCACTACAATGAAGTCTCACTGCCCCCCGGTCAAAAGCGCCATCTGAGAAAAGTGTAAAATCCAGAAAGGCAGGACAGGTCATGGAGAACAGGGAGCCTGGTTATGCTGATGGGCGGGATGTAAATTGCCAACAGCCACTATGGAGAAGTGTATGGTGTTTCCTGAAACACGTAGGAAACAAAGCAACACAGCCTATGGCACTTCCACTTAGGGTCCTATAGCTTAGGGAAATTAAAATCAAAAACACACAGCCACCCCAAAGTTTGGGACGGCTCTGTTTAAAAGAACCTCGTCTACGGTACAAGTTCAATATCCGAGAAAGCAAAAAATGGATAAAGAAGTTGTGGTATGTACGTATAATGGAATATCACTCAGCAATGAGATCTACGTCATCAGGCCCGTAGCGGCATAATGAGTGGATTCAGGTATGACGATCCTACGAGACATAAGTCACACAGAAAAAGAAACATCATAAGATATCACTAATACACGGAACGTAAACTTGTCTACACATGAACTGAATTACAAAACAGAACAGGGTCTCAAATTTAGAAAACCAACTTATGCTTGCTTATGGGGAAAGGTGAGTTGGGGTGCTGCATCAAACCAGAGATTGAAATTAGCACAGATACCGTTCCATAAGCCAAACATATAATAGACAAGACCTACTCCTTGCTCAACGAAATGGACTCAACACCCCATATTCAACGCCTGGGAATATACCTGACAAGTAAGAATCTTAAGACCCATGGATTTATATGTCTCCATAAGGAAATCAAGCGTGTGTACAGCGGCCTAAACGCTGCAGTGAAAATCCGATAAATCCCATTATCAAAATAAATTTCAGAAACACAACACAATGAGAGTGAAATAGAGAGCAATTCTTAAATAATTCATTCAGGGCTTGTGATGCAACCTGGATTTACCACATCTACACCCAGAGCTGGGTGAAACATAAGGCTGGGCACTTCGGGCTGATAGCATTGGTGAGGTTCAGTGAGCAAACGCAGACCCTTTGAAGTCATACTGCATGGTACCCATTCCATGGGTCCCAACTCTCCAGGTTTAAGGGATTCTTCCTTCAGCTAAAACATGCATGGGAATCCCAGAGTATGGTCCACCGTGTGATTAGGAAACTTTTTCAAATGCATCTCAGGTTTCGTCCCTGGTACTCGTGTTCACCGTTCCAGACGCTTTACGAACACTCTCCCCACTTGGAGAGTCAGTGCCTTTAACCTCCTGTTTGGCACAGTTTGCAATTTCTGCGCAAGATGAACAGGAATAGGGAGAACCAATGAGAGACTAGCTGTAGGTGTCTGCACGGGAAAATGGAACGCTCATTTCCCACCAGGAAGAGGAATTAACCAAAGGCTCAGCGTCACCTGCCGGAACCAGATGAGGGCCTGAAGCAATCCTGCGGTTTTGCGGCCAGCTCACAAGAAAGCTAGTTGAAGAAAGGAGCTCAGGGGCACTGTAATTCACAAACCTGCAGAGTTATGAATGACAGCTATCGTCCAAAAATGTATTGAAGTAAGTCTTCGAAGAGGACTTGAAAGCGGCGCAGAATTTCAGGAAAACGAATTCAGGGTGTAGACTGGAATTGCACTTAAAACATAGGAAAAGAGGCAGAAGGTCGAGAGTGATGCACTTGGCCAAAAAGTGCGTATGCGTTTTTTCCTGAATTTATTCAGGAAAAAACGCATACGCCCTTTCTAGCCAACCAAGCAAGCGTGTAAAGGAAATATGAACTACAATGAAGTCTCTCTTCCCCCCGGTACAAAGGGCCATCTGAAAAAATTGTAAAATCCAGAAAGGCAGGACAGGTCATGGAGAACAGAGAGCCTTGTTATGCTGATGGGCGGGATTTAAATTGCCAAGAACCACTCTGGAAAGGTGTATGGTGTTTCCAGAAATACGTAGGAAACAAAGCATCACAGCCTATGGCACTTCCAATTATGGTCCTATAGCTTAGGGAAATTAAAATCAAAAACACACAGCCACCCCAATGTTTGCGACGGTTCTGTTTACAAGAACCTCGTCTACGGTACAAGTTAAATATCCGAGAAAGCAAAAAATAGATAAAGAAGTTGTGGTATGTACGTACAATGGAATATCACTCAGCAATGAGATCTACGTCATCAGGCCCGTAGCGGCATAATGAGTGGATTCAGGTATGACGATCCTACGAGACATAAGTCACACAGAAAAAGAAACATCATAAGAGATCACTAATACACGGAACATAAACTTGGCTACACATGAACTGAATTACAAAACAGAACAGGGTCTCAAATTTAGAAAACCAACTTATGCTTGCTTATGGGGAAAGGTGAGTTGGGGTGCTGCATCAAACCAGAGATTGAAATTAGCACAGATACCGTTCCATAAGCCAAATATATAATAGACAAACCTACTCCTTGCTCAACGATATGGACTCAACACCGCATATTCAACGCCTGGGAATATACCTGACAAGTAAGAATCTTAAGACCCATGGATTTATATGTCTCCATAAGGAAATCAAGCGTGTGTACAGCGGCCTAATCACAGCAGTGAAAATCCGATAAATCCCATTATCATAATAAATTTCACAAACAAAACACAATGACAGTGAAATAGAGAGCAATTCTTAAATAATTCATTCAGGCCTTGTGATGCAACCTGGATTTACCACATCTACACCCAGAGCTGGGTGAGTCATAAGGCCGGACACTTCGGGCTGATAGCATTGGTGAGGTTCGGTGAGCAAACGCAGACCCTTTGAAGTCATACTGCATGGTAGCCATTCCATGGGTCCCAAATCTCCAGGTTTAAGGGATTCTTCCGTCAGCTAAATCATGCATCGGAAACCCAGAGTATGGTCCACTGAGTGATTGCGAAACGTTTTCAAATGCATCTCAGGTTTCGACCCCTGGTACTCGGGTTCACCGTTCCAGACGCTTTACTAACACTCTCCCCACTTGGAGAGTCAGTGCCTTTAACCTCCTGTTTGGCACAGTTTGCAATTTCTGCGCAAGATGAACAGGAATAGGGAGAGCCAATGATAGACTAGCTGTAGGTGTCTGCACGGGCAAATGGAACGCTCATTTCCCACCAGGAAGAGGAATTAACCAAAGCCTCAGTGTGCCCTGCCGGAACCGGATTAGGGCCTGAAGCAATCCTGCGGTTTTGCGGCCAGCTCACAAGAAAGCGAGTTGAAGAAAGGAGCTCGGGGCACTGTAATTCACAAACCTGCAGAATTATGAATGACAGCTATCGTCCAAAAATGTATTGAAGTAAGTCTTCGAAGAGGACTTCAAAGCGGGGCAGGATTTCAGGAAAACGATTTCAGGGGGTAGACTGGAATTGCACTTAAAGCATAGGAAAACAGGCAGAATGTTGACAATGATGCACTTGGCCAAAAAGTGCGTATGCGTTTTTTCCTGAATATATTCAGGAAAAAACGCATACGCACTTTTTGGCCAACCAAGCAAGCGTGTAAAGGAAATCTGCCCTACAATGAAGTCTCACTGCCCCCCGGTCAAAAGGGCCATCTGAAAAAAGTGTAAAATCCAGAAAGGCAGGACAGGTCATGGAGAACAGGGAGCCTGGTTATGCTGATGGGCGGGATGTAAATTGCCAACAGCCACTATGGAGAAGTGTATGGTGTTTCCTGAAACACGTAGGAAACAAAGCAACACAGCCTATGGCACTTCCACTTAGGGTCCTATAGCTTAGGGAAATTAAAATCAAAAACACACAGCCACCCCAAAGTTTGGGACGGCTCTGTTTAAAAGAACCTCGTCTACGGTACAAGTTCAATATCCGAGAAAGCAAAAAATGGATAAAGAAGTTGTGGTATGTACGTATAATGGAATATCACTCAGCAATGAGATCTACGTCATCAGGCCCGTAGCGGCATAATGAGTGGATTCAGGTATGACGATCCTACGAGACATAAGTCACACAGAAAAAGAAACATCATAAGATATCACTAATACACGGAACGTAAACTTGTCTACACATGAACTGAATTACAAAACAGAACAGGGTCTCAAATTTAGAAAACCAACTTATGCTTGCTTATGGGGAAAGGTGAGTTGGGGTGCTGCATCAAACCAGAGATTGAAATTAGCACAGATACCGTTCCATAAGCCAAACATATAATAGACAAGACCTACTCCTTGCTCAACGAAATGGACTCAACACCCCATATTCAACGCCTGGGAATATACCTGACAAGTAAGAATCTTAAGACTCATGGATTTATATGTCTCCATAAGGAAATGAAGCGTGTGTACAGCGGCCTAAACGCAGCAGTGAAAATCCGATAAATCCCATTATCAAAATAAATTTCAAAAACACAACACAATGAGAGTGAAATAGAGAGCAATTCTTAAATAATTCATTCAGGGCTTGTGATGCAACCTGGATTTACCACATCTACACCCAGAGCTGGGTGAAACATAAGGCTGGGCACTTCGGGCTGATAGCATTGGTGAGGTTCAGTGAGCAAACGCAGACCCTTTGAAGTCATACTGCATGGTACCCATTCCATGGGTCCCAACTCTCCAGCTTTAAGGGATTCTTCCTTCAGCTAAAACATGCATGGGAATCCCAGAGTATGGTCCACCGTGTGATTAGGAAACTTTTTCAAATGCATCTCAGATTTCGTCCCTGGTACTCGTGTTCACCGTTCCAGACGCTTTACGAACACTCTCCCCACTTGGAGAGTCAGTGCCTTTAACCTCCTGTTTGGCACAGTTTGCAATTTCTGCGCAAGATGAACAGGAATAGGGAGAACCAATGAGAGACTAGCTGTAGGTGTCTGCACGGGAAAATGGAACGCTCATTTCCCACCAGGAAGAGGAATTAACCAAAGGCTCAGCGTCACCTGCCGGAACCAGATGAGGGCCTGAAGCAATCCTGCGGTTTTGCGGCCAGCTCACAAGAAAGCTAGTTGAAGAAAGGAGCTCAGGGGCACTGTAATTCACAAACCTGCAGAGTTATGAATGACAGCTATCGTCCAAAAATGTATTGAAGTAAGTCTTCGAAGAGGACTTGAAAGCGGCGCAGAATTTCAGGAAAACGAATTCAGGGTGTAGACTGGAATTGCACTTAAAACATAGGAAAAGAGGCAGAAGGTCGAGAGTGATGCACTTGGCCAAAAAGTGCGTATGCGTTTTTTCCTGAATTTATTCAGGAAAAAACGCATACGCCCTTTCTAGCCAACCAAGCAAGCGTGTAAAGGAAATATGAACTACAATGAAGTCTCTCTTCCCCCCGGTACAAAGGGCCATCTGAAAAAATTGTAAAATCCAGAAAGGCAGGACAGGTCATGGAGAACAGAGAGCCTTGTTATGCTGATGGGCGGGATTTAAATTGCCAAGAACCACTCTGGAAAAGTGTATGGTGTTTCCAGAAATACGTAGGAAACAAAGCATCACAGCCTATGGCACTTCCAATTATGGTCCTATAGCTTAGGGAAATTAAAATCAAAAACACACAGCCACCCCAAAGTTTGGGACGGCTCTCTTTACAAGAACCTCGTCTACGGTACAAGTTAAATATCCGAGAAAGCAAAAAATGGATAAAGAAGTTGTGGTACGTACGTACAATGGAATATCACTCAGCAATGAGATCTACGTCATCAGGCCCATAGTGGCATAATGAGTGGATTCAGGTACGACGATTCTATGAGAAATAAGTCACACAGAAAAAGAAACATCATAAGATATCACTAATAGACGGAACGTAAACTTGGCTACACATGTACTGAATTACAAAACAGAACAGTGTCTCAAATTTAGAAAACCAACTTATGCTTGCTTATGGGGAAAGGTGAGTTGGGGTGCTGCATCAAACCAGAGATTGAAATTAGCACAGATACCATTCCATAAGCCAAATATATAATAGACAAGACCTACTCCGTGCTCAACGAAATGGACTCAACACCCCATATTCAACCCCTGGGAATATACCTGACAAGTAAGAATCTTAAGACCCATGGATTTATATGTCTCCATAAGGAAATCAAGCGTGTGTACAGCGGCCTAAACGCAGCAGTGAAAATCCGATAAATCCCTTTATCAAAATAAATTTCACAAACAAAACACAATGACAGTGAAATAGAGAGCAATTCTTAAATAATTCATTCAGGGCTTGTGATTCAACCTGGATTTACCACATCTACACCCAGAGCTGGGTGAGACATAAGGCTGGACACTTCGGGCTGATAGCATTGGTGAGGTTCGGTGAGCAAACGCAGACCCTTTGAAGTCATACTGCATGGTAGGCATTCCATGGGTCCCAACTCTCCAGGTTTAAGGGATTCTTCCTTCAGCTAATACATGCATGGGAAACCCAGAGTATGGTCCACTGTGTGATTGGGAAACGTTTTCAAATGCATCTCAGGTTTCGTCCCCTGGTACTCGGATTCACCATTCCAGACGCTTTACTCACACTCTCCCCACTTGGAGAGTCAGTGCCTTTAACCTCCTGTTTGGCACAGTTTGCAATTTCGGCGCAAGATGAACAGGAATAGGGAGAGCCAATGAGAGACTAGCTGTAGGTGTCTGCACGGGCAAATGGAATGCTCATTTCCCACCAGGAAGAGGAATTAACCAAAGGCTCAGCGTGCCCTGCCGGAACCGGATTAGGGCCTGAAGCAATCCTGCGGTTTTTCGGCCAGCTCACAAGAAAGCGAGTGGAAGAAAGGAGCTCGGGGCACTGTAATTCACAAACGTGCAGAATTATGAATGACAGCTATCGTCCAAAAATGTATTGAAGTAAGTCTTCGAAGAGGACTTGAAAGCGGGGCAGGATTTCAGGAAAACGATTTCAGGGGGTAGACTGGAATTGCACTTAAAGCATAGGAAAACAGGCAGAATGTCGACAATGATGCACTTGGCCAAAAAGTGCGTATGCGTTTTTTCCTGAATATATTCAGGAAAAAACGCATACGCACTTTTTGGCCAACCAAGCAAGCGTGTAAAGGAAATCTGCCCTACAATGAAGTCTCACTGCCCCCCGGTCAAAAGGGCCATCTGAAAAATGTGTAAAATCCAGAAAGGCGGGACAGGTCATGGAGAACAGGGAGCCTTGTTATGCTGATGGCCGGGATTACAATTGCCAACAGCCACTCTGGAGAAGTGTATGGTGTTTCCTGAAACACGTAGGAAACAAAGCAACACAGCCTATGGCACTTCCACTTAGGGTCCTATAGCTTAGGGAAATTAAAATCAAAAACACACAGCCACCCCAAAGTTTGGGACGGCTCTGTTTACAAGAACCTCGTCTACGGTACAAGGTAAATATCCGAGAAAGCAAAAAATGGATAAAGAAGTTGTGGTACGTACGTACAATGGAATATCACTCAGCAATGAGATCTACGTCATCAGGCCCGTAGCGGCATAATGAGTGGATTCAGGTACGACGATTCTACGAAAAATAAGTCACACAGAAAAAGAAACATCATAAGATATCACTAATACACGGAACATAAACTTGGCTACACATGAACTGAATTACAAAACAGAACAGTGTCTCAAATTTAGAAAACCAACTTATGCTTGCTTATGGGGAAAGGTGAGTTGGGGTGCTGCATCAAACCAGAGATTGAAATTAGCACAGATACCATTCCATAAGCCAAATATATAATAGACAAGACCTACTCCGTGCTCAACGAAATGGACTCAACACCCCATATTCAACGCCTGGGAATATACCTGACAAGTAAGAATCTTAAGACCCATGGATTTATATGTCTCCATAAGGAAATCAAGCGTGTGTACAGCGGCCTAAACGCGGCAGTGAAAATCCGATAAATCCCATTATCAAAATAAATTTCACAAACAAAACACAATGACAGTGAAATAGAGAGCAATTCTTAAATAATTCATTCAGGGCTTGTGATGCAACCTGGATTTACCACATCTACACCCAGAGCTGGGTGAAACATAAGGCTGGACACTTCGGGCTGATAGCATTGGTGAGGTTCGGTGAGCAAACGCAGACCCTTTGAAGTCATACTGCATGGTAGCCATTCCATGGGTCCCAACTCTCCAGGTTTAAGGGATTCTTCCTTCAGCTAATACATGCATGGGAAACCCAGAGTATGGTCCACTGTGTGATTGGGAAACGTTTTCAAATGCATCTCAGGTTTCGTCCCCTGGTACTCGGATTCACCATTCCAGACCCTTTACTAACACTCTCCCCACTTGGAGAGTCAGTGCCTTTAACCTCCTGTTTGGCACAGTTTGCAATTGCGGCACAAGATGAACAGGAATAGGGAGAGCCAATGAGAGACTAGCTGTAGGTGTCTGCACGGGCAAATGGAACGCTCATTTCCCACCAGGAAGAGGAATTAACCAAAGGCTCAGCGTGCCCTGCCGGAACCAGATTAGGGCCTGAAGCAATCCTGCGGTTTTGCGGCCAGCTCACAAGAAAGCGAGTTGAAGAAAGGAGCTCGGGGCAATGTAATTCACAAACCTGCAGAATTATGAATGACAGCTATCGTCCAAAAATGTATTGAAGTAAGTCTTCGAAGAGGACTTGAAAGCGGGGCAGGAATTCAGGAAAACGATTTCAGGGGGTAGACTGGAATTGCACTTAAAGCATAGGAAAAGAGGCAGAATGTCCACAATGATGCACTTGGCCAAAAAGTGCGTATGCGTTTTTTCCTGAATATATTCAGGAAAAAACGGATACGCCCTTTTTGGCCAACCAAGCAAGCGTGTAAAGGAAATCTGCCCTACAATGAAGTCTCACTGCCCCCTGGTACAAACGGCCATCTGAAACAAGTGTAAAATCCACAAAGGCAGGACAGGTCATGGAGAACAGGGAACCTTGTTATGCTGATGGGAGGGATGTAAATTGCCAATACCCACTCTGGAGAAATGTATGGTGTTTCCTGAAACACGTAGGAAACAAAGCAACACAGCCTATGGCACTTCCACTTAGGGTCCTATAGCTTAGGGAAATTAAATTTAAAAACACAGAGCCACCCCAAAGTTTAGGACGGCTCTGTTTACAAGGACCTCCTCTACGGTACAAGTTAAATATCCGAGAAAGCAAAAAATGGATAAAGAAGTTGTGGTACGTACGTACAATGGAATATCACTCAGCAATGAGATCTACGTCATCAGGCCCGTAGCGGCATAATGAGTGGATTCAGGTACGACGATTCTATGAGAAATAAGTCACACAGAAAAAGAAAGATCATAAGATATCACTAATACACGGAACATAAACTTGGCTACACATGAACTGAATTACAAAACAGAACAGTGTCTCAAATTTAGAAAACCAACTTATGCTTGCTTATGGGGAAAGGTGAGTTGGGGTGCTGCATCAAACCAGAGATTGAAATTAGCACAGATACCGTTCCATAAGCCAAACATATAATAGACAAGACCTACTCCTTGCTCAACGAAATGGACTCAACACCCCATATTCAACGCCTGGGAATATACCTGACAAGTAAGAATCTTAAGACCCATGGATTTATATGTCTCCATAAGGAAATCAAGCGTGTGTACAGCGGCCTAAACGCAGCAGTGAAAATCCGATAAATCCCATTATCAAAATAAATTTCAAAAACACAACACAATGAGAGTGAAATAGAGAGCAATTCTTAAATAATTCATTCAGGGCTTGTGATGCAACCTGGATTTACCACATCTACACCCAGAGCTGGGTGAAACATAAGGCTGGGAACTTCGGGCTGATAGCATTGGTGAGGTTCAGTGAGCAAACGCAGACCCTTTGAAGTCATACTGCATGGTACCCATTCCATGGGTCCCAACTCTCCAGGTTTAAGGGATTCTTCCTTCAGCTAAAACATGCATGGGAATCCCAGAGTATGGTCCACCGTGTGATTAGGAAACTTTTTCAAATGCATCTCAGATTTCGTCCCTGGTACTCGTGTTCACCGTTCCAGACGCTTTACGAACACTCTCCCCACTTGGAGAGTCAGTGCCTTTAACCTCCTGTTTGGCACAGTTTGCAATTTCTGCGCAAGATGAACAGGAATAGGGAGAACCAATGAGAGACTAGCTGTAGGTGTCTGCACGGGCAAATGGAACGCTCATTTCCCACCAGGAAGAGGAATTAACCAAAGGCTCAGCGTCACCTGCCGGAACCAGATGAGGGCCTGAAGCAATCCTGCGGTTTTGCGGCCAGCTCACAAGAAAGCTAGTTGAAGAAAGGAGCTCAGGGGCACTGTAATTCACAAACCTGCAGAGTTATGAATGACAGCTATCGTCCAAAAATGTATTGAAGTAAGTCTTCGAAGAGGACTTGAAAGCGGCGCAGAATTTCAGGAAAACGAATTCAGGGTGTAGACTGGAATTGCACTTAAAACATAGGAAAAGAGGCAGAAGGTCGAGAGTGATGCACTTGGCCAAAAAGTGCGTATGCGTTTTTTCCTGAATTTATTCAGGAAAAAACGCATACGCCCTTTCTAGCCAACCAAGCAAGCGTGTAAAGGAAATATGAACTACAATGAAGTCTCTCTTCCCCCCGGTACAAAGGGCCATCTGAAAAAATTGTAAAATCCAGAAAGGCAGGACAGGTCATGGAGAACAGAGAGCCTTGTTATGCTGATGGGCGGGATTTAAATTGCCAAGAACCACTCTGGAAAAGTGTATGGTGTTTCCAGAAATACGTAGGAAACAAAGCATCACAGCCTATGGCACTTCCAATTATGGTCCTATAGCTTAGGGAAATTAAAATCAAAAACACACAGCCACCCCAAAGTTTGGGACGGCTCTCTTTACAAGAACCTCGTCTACGGTACAAGTTAAATATCCGAGAAAGCAAAAAATGGATAAAGAAGTTGTGGTACGTACGTACAATGGAATATCACTCAGCAATGAGATCTACGTCATCAGGCCCATAGTGGCATAATGAGTGGATTCAGGTACGACGATTCTATGAGAAATAAGTCACACAGAAAAAGAAACATCATAAGATATCACTAATAGACGGAACGTAAACTTGGCTACACATGTACTGAATTACAAAACAGAACAGTGTCTCAAATTTAGAAAACCAACTTATGCTTGCTTATGGGGAAAGGTGAGTTGGGGTGCTGCATCAAACCAGAGATTGAAATTAGCACAGATACCATTCCATAAGCCAAATATATAATAGACAAGACCTACTCCGTGCTCAACGAAATGGACTCAACACCCCATATTCAACCCCTGGGAATATACCTGACAAGTAAGAATCTTAAGACCCATGGATTTATATGTCTCCATAAGGAAATCAAGCATGTGTACAGCGGCCTAAACGCAGCAGTGAAAATCCGATAAATCCCATTATCAAAATAAATTTCACAAACAAAACACAATGACAGTGAAATAGAGAGCAATTCTTAAATAATTCATTCAGGGCTTGTGATTCAACCTGGATTTACCACATCTACACCCAGAGCTGGGTGAGACATAAGGCTGGACACTTCGGGCTGATAGCATTGGTGAGGTTCGGTGAGCAAACGCAGACCCTTTGAAGTCATACTGCATGGTAGGCATTCCATGGGTCCCAACTCTCCAGGTTTAAGGGATTCTTCCTTCAGCTAATACATGCATGGGAAACCCAGAGTATGGTCCACTGTGTGATTGGGAAACGTTTTCAAATGCATCTCAGGTTTCGTCCCCTGGTACTCGGATTCACCATTCCAGACGCTTTACTCACACTCTCCCCACTTGGAGAGTCAGTGCCTTTAACCTCCTGTTTGGCACAGTTTGCAATTTCGGCGCAAGATGAACAGGAATAGGGAGAGCCAATGAGAGACTAGCTTTAGGTGTCTGCACGGGCAAATGGAATGCTCATTTCCCACCAGGAAGAGGAATTAACCAAAGGCTCAGCGTGCCCTGCCGGAACCGGATTAGGGCCTGAAGCAATCCTGCGGTTTTTCGGCCAGCTCACAAGAAAGCGAGTGGAAGAAAGGAGCTCGGGGCACTGTAATTCACAAACGTGCAGAATTATGAATGACAGCTATCGTCCAAAAATGTATTGAAGTAAGTCTTCGAAGAGGACTTGAAAGCGGGGCAGGATTTCAGGAAAACGATTTCAGGGGGTAGACTGGAATTGCACTTAAAGCATAGGAAAACAGGCAGAATGTCGACAATGATGCACTTGGCCAAAAAGTGCGTATGCGTTTTTTCCTGAATATATTCAGGAAAAAACGCATACGCACTTTTTGGCCAACCAAGCAAGCGTGTAAAGGAAATCTGCCCTACAATGAAGTCTCACTGCCCCCCGGTCAAAAGGGCCATCTGAAAAATGTGTAAAATCCAGAAAGGCGGGACAGGTCATGGAGAACAGGGAGCCTTGTTATGCTGATGGCCGGGATTACAATTGCCAACAGCCACTCTGGAGAAGTGTATGGTGTTTCCTGAAACACGTAGGAAACAAAGCAACACAGCCTATGGCACTTCCACTTAGGGTCCTATAGCTTAGGGAAATTAAAATCAAAAACACACAGCCACCCCAAAGTTTGGGACGGCTCTGTTTACAAGAACCTCGTCTACGGTACAAGGTAAATATCCGAGAAAGCAAAAAATGGATAAAGAAGTTGTGGTACGTACGTACAATGGAATATCACTCAGCAATGAGATCTACGTCATCAGGCCCGTAGCGGCATAATGAGTGGATTCAGGTACGACGATTCTACGAAAAATAAGTCACACAGAAAAAGAAACATCATAAGATATCACTAATACACGGAACATAAACTTGGCTACACATGAACTGAATTACAAAACAGAACAGTGTCTCAAATTTAGAAAACCAACTTATGCTTGCTTATGGGGAAAGGTGAGTTGGGGTGCTGCATCAAACCAGAGATTGAAATTAGCACAGATACCATTCCATAAGCCAAATATATAATAGACAAGACCTACTCCGTGCTCAACGAAATGGACTCAACACCCCATATTCAACGCCTGGGAATATACCTGACAAGTAAGAATCTTAAGACCCATGGATTTATATGTCTCCATAAGGAAATCAAGCGTGTGTACAGCGGCCTAAACGCGGCAGTGAAAATCCGATAAATCCCATTATCAAAATAAATTTCACAAACAAAACACAATGACAGTGAAATAGAGAGCAATTCTTAAATAATTCATTCAGGGCTTGTGATGCAACCTGGATTTACCACATCTACACCCAGAGCTGGGTGAAACATAAGGCTGGACACTTCGGGCTGATAGCATTGGTGAGGTTCGGTGAGCAAACGCAGACCCTTTGAAGTCATACTGCATGGTAGCCATTCCATGGGTCCCAACTCTCCAGGTTTAAGGGATTCTTCCTTCAGCTAATACATGCATGGGAAACCCAGAGTATGGTCCACCGTGTGATTGGGAAACGTTTTCAAATGCATCTCAGGTTTCGTCCCCTGGTACTCGGATTCACCATTCCAGACCCTTTACTAACACTCTCCCCACTTGGAGAGTCAGTGCCTTTAACCTCCTGTTTGGCACAGTTTGCAATTGCGGCACAAGATGAACAGGAATAGGGAGAGCCAATGAGAGACTAGCTGTAGGTGTCTGCACGGGCAAATGGAACGCTCATTTCCCACCAGGAAGAGGAATTAACCAAAGGCTCAGCGTGCCCTGCCGGAACCAGATTAGGGCCTGAAGCAATCCTGCGGTTTTGCGGCCAGCTCACAAGAAAGCGAGTTGAAGAAAGGAGCTCGGGGCAATGTAATTCACAAACCTGCAGAATTATGAATGACAGCTATCGTCCAAAAATGTATTGAAGTAAGTCTTCGAAGAGGACTTGAAAGCGGGGCAGGAATTCAGGAAAACGATTTCAGGGGGTAGACTGGAATTGCACTTAAAGCATAGGAAAAGAGGCAGAATGTCCACAATGATGCACTTGGCCAAAAAGTGCGTATGCGTTTTTTCCTGAATATATTCAGGAAAAAACGGATACGCCCTTTTTGGCCAACCAAGCAAGCGTGTAAAGGAAATCTGCCCTACAATGAAGTCTCACTGCCCCCTGGTACAAACGGCCATCTGAAACAAGTGTAAAATCCACAAAGGCAGGACAGGTCATGGAGAACAGGGAGCCTTGTTATGCTGATGGGAGGGATGTAAATTGCCAATACCCACTCTGGAGAAATGTATGGTGTTTCCTGAAACACGTAGGAAACAAAGCAACACAGCCTATGGCACTTCCACTTAGGGTCCTATAGCTTAGGGAAATTAAATTTAAAAACACAGAGCCACCCCAAAGTTTAGGACGGCTCTGTTTACAAGGACCTCCTCTACGGTACAAGTTAAATATCCGAGAAAGCAAAAAATGGATAAAGAAGTTGTGGTACGTACGTACAATGGAATATCACTCAGCAATGAGATCTACGTCATCAGGCCTGTAGCGGCATAATGAGTGGATTCAGGTACGACGATTCTATGAGAAATAAGTCACACAGAAAAAGAAAGATCATAAGATATCACTAATACACGGAACATAAACTTGGCTACACATGAACTGAATTACAAAACAGAACAGTGTCTCAAATTTAGAAAACCAACTTATGCTTGCTTATGGGGAAAGGTGAGTTGGGGTGCTGCATCAAACCAGAGATTGATATTAGCACAGATACCATTCCATAAGCCAAATATATAATAGACAAGACCTACTCCGTGCTCAACGAAATGGACTCAACACCCCATATTCAACGCCTGGGAATATACCTGACAAGTAAGAATCTTAAGACCCATGGATTTATATGTCTCCATAAGGAAATCAAGCGTGTGTACAGCGGCCTAAACGCAGCAGTGAAAATCCGATAAATCCCATTATCAAAATACATTTCACAAACAAAACACAATGACAGTGAAATAGAGAGCAATTCTTAAATAATTCATTCAGGGCTTGTGATGCAACCTGGATTTACCACATCTACACCCAGAGCTGGGTGAGACATAAGGCTGGACACTTCGGGCTGATAGCATTGGTGAGGTTCGGTGAGCAAACGCAGACCCTTTGAAGTCATACTGCATGGTAGCCATTCCATGGGTCCCAACTCTCCAGGTTTAAGGGATTCTTCCTTCAGCTAAAACATGCACGGGAAACCCAGAGTATGGTCCACCGTGTGATTGGGAAACGTTTTCAAATGCATCTCAGGTTTCGTCCCCTGGTACTCGGGTTCACCGTTCCAGACGGTTTACTAACACTCTCCCCACTTGGAGAGTCAGTGCCTTTAACCTCCTCTTTGGCACAGTTTGCAATTTCTGCGCAAGATGAACAGGAATAGGGAGAACCAATGAGAGACTAGATGTAGGTGTCTGCAAGTGCAAATGCAACGCTCATTTCCCACCAGGAAGAGGGATTAACCAAAGGCTCAGCGTGCTCTGCCGGAACCAGATTAGGGCCTGAAGCAATCCTGCGGTTTTGCGGCCAGCTCACAAGAAAGCGAGTTGAAGAATGGAGCTCAGGGGCTCTGTAATTCACAAACCTGCAGAGTTATGAATGACAGCTATCGTCCAAAAATGTATTGAAGTAAGTCTTCGAAGAGGACTTGAAAGCGGGGCAGAATTTCAGGAAAACGATTTCAGGGGGTAGACTGGAATTGCACTTAAAGCATAGGAAAAGAGGCAGAATGTCGGAGGGATGCACTTGGCCAAAAAGTGCGTATGCCTTTTTTCCTGAATATATTCAGGAAAAAACGCATACGCCCTTTTTGGCCAACCAAGCAAGCGTGTAAAGAAATCTGAACTACAATGAAGTCTCACTGCCCCCTGGTCAAAAGGGCCATCTGAAAAAAGTGTAAAATCCAGAAAGGCAGGACAGGTCATGGAGAACAGGGAGCCTTGTTATGCTGATGGGCGGGATGTTAATTGCCAACAGCCACTCTGGAGAAGTGTATGGTGTTTCCTGAAACACGTAGGAAACAAAGCAACACAGCCTATGGCACTTCCACTTAGGGTCCTGTAGCTTAGGGAAATTAAAATCAAAAACACACAACCACCACAAAGTTTGGGACGGCTCTGTTTACAAGAACCTCGTCTACGGTACAAGTTAAATATCCGAGAAAGCAAAAAATGGATAAAGAAGTTGTGGTACGTACGTACAATGGAATATCACTCAGCAATGAGATCTACGTCATCAGGCCCGTAGCGGCATAATGAGTGGATTCAGGTACGACGATTCTACGAGAAATAAGTCACACAGAAAAAGAAACATCATAAGATATCACTAATACACGGAACGTAAACTTGGCTACACATGAACTGAATTACAAAACAGAACAGGGTCTCAAATTTAGAAAACCAACTTATGCTTGCTTATGGGGAAAGGTGAGTTGGGGTGCTGCATAAAACCAGAGATTGAAATTAGCACATATACCCTTCCATAAGCCAAATATATAAGGACAAGACCTACACCTGGCTCAATGAAATGGACTCAACACCTCATATTCTAAGCCGGGGAATATACCTGACAAGTAAGAATCTTAAGACCCATGGATTTATATGTCTTCATAAGGAAATCAAGCGTGTGTACAGGGGCCTAAACGCAGCAGTGAAAATCCGATAAATCCCATTATCAAAATAAATTTCACAAACAAACCACAATGACAGTGAAATAGAGAGCAATTCTTAAATAATTCATTCAGGGCTTGTGATGCAACCTGGATTTACCACATCTACACCCAGAGCTGGGTGAGACATAAGGCTGGACACTTCGGGCTGATAGCATTGGTGAGGTTCGGTGAGCAAACGCAGACCCTTTGAAGTCATACTGCATGGTAGCCTATCCAAGGGTCCCAACTCTCCAGGTTTAAGGGATTCTTCCTTCAGCTAAAACATGCATGGGAAACCCAGAGTATGGTCCACCGTGTGATTGGGAAACGTTTTCAAATGCATATCAGTTTTCGAACCCTGGTACTCGGGTTCACCATTCCAGACGCTTTACTAACACTCTCCCCACTTGGAGAGTCAGTGCCTTTAAACTCCTGTTTGGCACAGTTTGCAATTTCTGCGCAAGATGAACATTAATAGGGAGAACCAATGAGAGACTAGCTGTAGGTGTCTGCACGGGCAAATGGAACGCTCATTTCCCACCAGGAAGAGGAATTAACCAAAGGCTCAGCATGCCCTGCCGGAAACAGATTAGGGCCTGAAGCAATACTGCGGTTTTGCGGCCAGCTCACAAGAAAGCGAGTTGAAGAAAGAAGCTCAGGGGCACTGTAATTCACAAACCTGCAGAGTTATGAATGACAGCTATCGTCCAAAAATGTACTGAAGTAAGTCTTTGAAGAGGACTTGAAAGCGGGGCAGAATTTCAGGAAAACGATTTCAGGGGGTAGACTGGAATTGCACTTAAAGCATAGGAAAAGAGGCAGAATGTCGACAATGATGTACTTGCCCAAAAAGGGCCTATGCGTTTTTTCCTGAATATATTCAGGAAAAAACGCATACGCCCTTCTTGGCCAACCAAGCAAGCATGTTAAAGAAATCTGCACTACAATGAAGTCTCACTGCCCCCCGGTCAAAAGGGCCATGTGAAAAAAGTGTAAAATCCAGAAAGGCAGCACAGGCCATGGAGAACAGGGAGCCTTGTTCTGCTGATGGGCGGGATGTAAATTGCCAACAGCCACTCTGGAGAAGTGTATGGTGTTTCCTGGAACAGCTAAAACACAAAGCAACGGAGCCTACGGCACTTCCACTTATGGTCCTATAGCTTAGGGAAATTAAAATCAAAAACACACAGCCACCCCAAAGTTTGGGACGGCTCTGTTTACAAGAACCTCGTCTACGGTACAAGTTAAATATCCCAGAACGTGAAAAATGGATAAAGAAATTGTGGTACGTACGTACAATGGAATATCACTCAGCAATGAAATCTATGTCATCAGGCCCGTCGCGGCATAATGAGTGGATTCAGGTACGATGATTCTAAGTGAAATGAGTCACACAGAAAATGAAACATCATAAGATATCACTAATACAAGGAATGTAAACTTGGCTACACATGAACTGAATTACAAAACAGAACAGGGTCTCAAATTTAGAAAACCAACTTATGCTTGCTTAAGGGGAAAGGTGAGTTGGGGTGCTGCATAAAACCAGAGATAGAAATTAGCACAGATACCTTTCCATAAGCCAAATATGTAATTGTCAAGACCTACCCCTTGCTCAACGAAATGGACTAAACACCCCATATTCAACGACTAGGAATACACCTGACTAGTAAGTATCTTCAAACCCATGGATTTATATGTCTCCGTAAGAGAATGAAGCGTGTGTACAGAGGCATGAATGCAGCAGACAAAATCCGATAAATCCCATTATCAAAATGAATTACAAAAACAAAACACAAGGACAGTGAAATAGAGAGCAATTCTTAAATAATTCATTCAGGGCTTGTGATGCAACCTGGATTTACAACATCTACACCCAGAGCTGAGTGAGACATAAGGTTGGGCACTTCGGGCTGATAGCATTGGAGAGGTTCGATGAGCAAATGCAGACCCTTTGAAGTCATACTGCATGGTACCCATTCCATGGGTCCCATCTCTCCAGGTTTAACGAATTCTTCCTTCAGCTAAAACATGCGTGGGAAACCCACAGTATGGTGCACCGAGGGACCGGCAAACGTTTTCAAATGCATCTCAGTTTTCGTCCCCTTTTACTCGGTTTCACTATTCCAGACACTTTACTAACACTCTCCCAACTTGGAGAGTCAGTGCCTTTAACCTCCTGTTTGGCACAGTTTGCAATTTCTGCGCAAGATGAACAGGAATAGGGAGAACCAATGAGAGACTAGCTTTAGGTGTCTGCACGGGCAAATGTAACGCTCATTTCCCACCAGGAAGAGGAATTAACCACAGGCTCAGCATGCCGTGCCGGAACCAGATTAGGGCCTGAAGCAATCCTGCGGGTTTGCGGCCAGCTCACAAGATAGCGAGTTGAAGAAAGGAGCTCAGGGGCACTGTAACTCACAAACCTGCAGAGTTATAAATGACAGCTATCGTCCAAAAATATATTGAAGGAAGGCTGCGAAGAGGACTTGTAAGTGGGGCAGAATTGCAGGATAACGATTTCAGGAGGTAGACGGGAATTGCATTTAAAGCATAGGAAAAGAGGCAGAACGTCGACAATGATGCTCTTGGCCAAAAAGGGCGTATGCGGTTTTTCCTGAATATATTCAGTAAAAAATGCATACGCCCTTTTTGGCCAACCAAGCAAGCATGTTAAAGAAATCTGCACTACTATGAAGTCTCACTGCCCCCCGGTCAAAAGGGCCATGTGAAAAAAGTGTAAAATCCAGAAAGGCAGCACAGGCCATGGAGAACAGGGAGCCTTGTTCTGCTGATGGGCGGGATGTAAATTGCCAACAGCCACTCTGGAGAAGTGTATGGTGTATCCTGGAACAGCTAAAAAACAAAGCAACGGAGCCTACGGCACTTCCACTTATGGTCCTATAGCTTAGGGAAATTAAAATCAAAAACACACAGCCACCCCAAAGTTTCGGACGGCTCTGTTTACAAGAACCTCGTCTACGGTACAAGTTAAATATCCCAGAACGTGAAAAATGGATAAAGAAGTTGTGGTACGTACGTACAATGGAATATCACTCAGCAATGAAATCTATGTCATCAGGCCCGTCGCGGCATAATGAGTGGATTCAGGTACGATGATGCTAAGTGAAATGAGTCACACAGAAAATGAAACATCATAAGATATCACTAATACAAGGAATGTAAACTTGGCTACACATGAACTGAATTACAAAACAGAACAGGGTCTCAAATTTAGAAAACCAACTTATGCTTGCTTAAGGGGAAAGGTGAGTTGGGGTGCTGCATAAAACCAGAGATAGAAATTAGCACAGATACCTTTCCATAAGCCAAATATGTAATTGTCAATACCTACCCCTTGCTCAACGAAATGGACTAAACACCCCATATTCAACGACTAGGAATACACCTGACTAGTAAGAATCTTCAAACCCATGGATTTATATGTCTCCGTAAGAGAATGAAGCGTGTGTACAGAGGCATGAATGCAGCAGAGAAAATCCGATAAATCCCATTATCAAAATGAATTACAAAAACAAAACACAAGGACAGTGAAATAGAGAGCAATTCTTAAATAATTCATTCAGGGCTTGTGATGCAGCCTGGATTTACCACATCTACCCCCAGAGCTGAGTGAGACATAAGGTTGGGCACTTCGGGCTGATAGCATTGGTGAGGTTCGATGAGCAAATGCAGACCCTTTGAAGTCATACTGCATGGTACCCATTCCATGGGTCCCATCTCTCCAGGTTTAATGAATTCTTCCTTCAGCTAAAACATGCGTGGGAAACCCACAGTATGGTGCACCGAGGGACCGGCAAACGTTTTCAAATGCATCTCAGTTTTCGTCCCCTTTTACTCGGGTTCACCATTCCAGACCCTTTACTAACACTCTCCCCACTTGGAGCGTCAGTGCCTTTAACCTCCTGTTTGGCACAGTTTGCAATTTCTGCGCAAGATGAACAGGAATAGGGAGAACCAATGAGAGACTAGCTTTAGGTGTCTGCACGGGTAAATGGAACGCTCATTTCCCACCAGGAAGAGGAATTAACCAAAGGCTCAGCATGCCGTGCCGGAACCAGATTAGGGCCTGAAGCAATCCTGCGGGTTTGCGGCCAGCTCACAAGATAGCGAGTTGAAGAAAGGAGCTCAGGGGCACTGTAACTCACAAACCTGCAGAGTTATAAATGACAGCTATCGTCCAAAAATATATTGAAGGAAGGCTGCGAAGAGGACTTGTAAGTGGGGCAGAATTGCAGGATAACGATTTCAGGAGGTAGAAGGGAATTGCATTTAAAGCATAGGAAAAGAGGCAGAACGTCGACAATGATGCTCTTGGCCAAAAAGTGCCTATGCGTTTTTTCCTGAATATATTCAGGAAAAAATGCATAGGCCCTTTTTGGCCAACCAAGCAAGCATGTTAAAGAAATCTGCACTACAATGAAGTCTCACTGCCCCCCGGTCAAAAGGGCCATGTGAAAAAAGTGTAAAATCCAGAAAGGCAGCACAGGCCATGGAGAACAGGGAGCCTTGTTCTGCTGATGGGCGGGATGTAAATTGCCAACAGCCACTCTGGAGAAGTGTATGGTGTTTCCTGGAACAGCTAAAAAACAAAGCAACGGAGCCTACTGCACTTCCACTTATGGTCCTATAGCTTAGGGAAATTAAAATCAAAAACACACAGCCACAGCAAAGTTTCGGATGGCTCTGTTTACAAGAACCTCGTCTACGGTACAAGTTAAATATCCCAGAACTTGAAAAATGGATAAAGAAGTTGTGGTACGTACGTACAATGGAATATCACTCAGCAATGAAATCTATGTCATCAGGCCCGTCGCGGCATAATGAGTGGATTCAGGTACGATGATTCTAAGTGAAATGAGTCACACAGAAAATGAAACATCATAAGATATCACTAATACAAGGAATGTAAACTTGGCTACACATGAACTGAATTACAAAACAGAACAGGGTCTCAAATTTAGAAAACCAACTTATGCTTGCTTAAGGGGAAAGGTGAGTTGGGGTGCTGCATAAAACCAGAGATAGAAATTAGCACAGATACCTTTCCATAAGCCAAATATGTAATTGCCAAGACCTACCCCTTGCTCAACGAAATGGACTAAACACCCCATATTCAACGACTAGGAATACACCTGACTAGTAAGAATCTTCAAACCCATGGATTTATATGTCTCCGTAAGAGAATGAAGCGTGTGTACAGAAGCATGAATGCAGCAGAGAAAATCCGATAAATCCCATTATCAAAATGAATTACAAAAAACAAAACACAAGGACAGTGAAATAGAGAGCAATTCTTAAATAATTCATTCAGGGCTTGTGATGCAACCTGGATTTACCACATCTACACCCAGAGCTGAGTGAGACATAAGGTTGGGCACTTCGGGCTGATAGCATTGGTGAGGTTCGATGAGCAAATGCAGACCCTTTGAAGTCATACTGCATGGTACCCATTCCATGGGTCCCATCTCTCCAGGTTTAACGAATTCTTCCTTCAGCTAAAACATGCGTGGGAAACCCACAGTATGGTGCACCGAGGGACCGGCAAACGTTTTCAAATGCATCTCAGTTTTCATCCCCTTTTACTCGGGTTCACCATTCCAGACCCTTTACTAACACTCTCCGCACTTGGAGCGTCAGTGCTTTTAACCTCCTGTTTGGCACAGTTTGCAATTTCTGCGCAAGATGAACAGGAATATGGAGAACCAATGAGAGACTAGCTTTAGGTGTCTGCACGGGCAAATGTAACGCTCATTTCCCACCAGGAAGAGGAATTAACCAAAGGCTCAGCATGCCGTGCCGGAACCAGATTAGGGCCTGAAGCAATCCTGCGGGTTTGCGGCCAGCTCACAAGATAGCGAGTTGAAGAAAGGAGCTCAGGGGCACTGTAACTCACAAACCTGCAGAGTTATAAATGACAGCTATCGTCCAAAAATATATGGAAGGAAGGCTGCGAAGAGGACTTGTAAGTGGGGCAGAATTGCAGGATAACGATTTCAGGAGGTAGACGGGAATTGCATTTAAAGCACAGGAAAAGAGGCAGAACGTCGACAATGATGCTCTTGGCCAAAAAGGGCGTATGCGTTTTTTCCTGAATATATTCAGGAAAAAACGCATAGGCCCTTTTTGGCCAACCAAGCAAGCATGTTAAAGAAATCTGCACTACAATGAAGTCTCACTGCCCCCCGGTCAAAAGGGCCATGTGAAAAAAGTGTAAAATCCAGAAAGGCAGCACAGGCCATGGAGAACAGGGAGCCTTGTTATGCTGAGGGGCGGGATGTAAATTGCCAACAGCCACTCTGGAGAAGTGTATGGTGTTTCCTGGAACAGCTAAAAAACAAAGCAACGGAGCCTACGGCACTTCCACTTATGGTCCTATAGATTAGGGAAATTAAAATCAAAAACACACAGCCACCCCAAAGTTTCGGACGGCTCTGTTTACAAGAACCTCGTCTACGGTACAAGTTAAATATCCCAGAACGTGAAAAATGGATAAAGAAGTTTTGGTACGTACGTACAATGGAATATCACTCAGCAATGAAATCTATGTCATCAGGCCCGTCGTGGCATAATGAGTGGATTCAGGTACGATGATTCTAAGTGAAATGAGTCACACAGAAAATGAAACATCATAAGATATCACTAATACAAGGAATGTAAACTTGGCTACACATGAACTGAATTACAAAACAGAACAGGGTCTCAAATTTAGAAAACCAACTTATGCTTGCTTAAGGGGAAAGGTGAGTTGGGGTGCTGCATAAAACCAGAGATAGAAATTAGCACAGATACCTTTCCATAAGCCAAATATGTAATTGTCAAGACCTACCCCTTGCTCAACGAAATGGACTAAACACCCCATATTCAATGACTAGGAATACACCTGACTAGTAAGAATCTTCAAACCCATGGATTTATATGTCTCCGTAAGAGAATGAAGCGTGTGTACAGAGGCATGAATGCAGCAGAGAAAATCCGATAAATCCCATTATCAAAATGAATTACAAAAACAAAACACAAGGACAGTGAAATAGAGAGCAATTCTTAAATAATTCATTCAGGGCTTGTGATGCAACCTGGATTTACCACATCTACACCCAGAGCTGAGTGAGACATAAGGTTGGGCACTTCGGGCTGATAGCATTGGTGAGGTTCGATGAGCAAATGCAGACCCTTTGAAGTCATACTGCATGGTACCCATTCCATGGGTCCCATCTCTCCAGGTTTAAAGAATTCTTCCTTCAGCTAAAACATGCGTGGGAAACCCACAGTATGGTGCACCGAGGGACCGGCAAACGTTTTCAAATGCATCTCAGTTTTCGTCCCCTTTTACTCGGGTTCACCCTTCCAGACCCTTTACTAACACTCTCCCCACTTGGAGAGTCAGTGCTTATAACCTCCTGTTTGGCACAGTTTGCAATTTCTGCGCAAGATGAACAGGAATAGGGAGAACCAATGAGAGACTAGCTTTAGGTGTCACACGGGCAAATGTAACGCTCATTTCCCACCAGGAAGAGGAATTAACCAAAGGCTCAGCATGCCATGCCGGAACCAGTTTAGGGCCTGAAGCAATCCTGCGGGTTTGCGGCCAGCTCACAAGATAGCGAGTTGAAGAAAGGAGCTCAGGGGCACTGTAACTCACAAACCTGCAGAGTTATAAATGACAGCTATCGTCCAAAAATATATTGAAGGAAGGCTGCGAAGAGGACTTGTAAGTGGGGCAGAATTGCAGGATAACGATTTCAGGAGGTAGACGGGAATTGCATTTAAAGCATAGGAAAAGAGGCAGAACGTCGACAATGATGCTCTTGGCTAAAAAGGGCGTATGCGTTTTTTCCTGAATATATTCAGGAAAAAACGCATACGCCCTTTTTGGCCAACCAAGCAAGCATGTAAAAGAAATCTGCACTACAATGAAGACTCACTGCCCCCCGGTCCAAAGGGCCAGGTGAATAAAGTGTAAAATCCAGAAAGGCAGCAAAGGCCATGGAGAACAGGGAGCCTTGTTAGGCTGATGGGCGGGATGTAAATTGGCAACAGCCACTCTGGAGAAGTGTATGGTGTTTCCTGGAACAGCTAAAAAACAAAGCAACGGAGCCTACGGCACTTCCACTTATGGTCCTATAGCTTAGGGAAATTAAAATCAAAAACACACAGCCACCCCAAAGTTTCGGACGGCTCTGTTTACAAGAACCTCGTCTACGGTACAAGTTAAATATCCCAGAATGTGAAAAATGGATAAAGAAGTTCTGGTACGTACGTATAATGGAATATCACTCAGCAATGAAATCTATGTCATCAGGCCCGTCGCGGCATAATGAGTGGATTCAGGTACGATGATTCTAAGTGAAATGAGTCACACAGAAAATGAAACATCATAAGATATCACTAATACAAGGAATGTAAACTTGGCTACACATGAACTGAATTACAAAACAGAACTGGGTCTCAAATTTAGAAAACCAACCTATGCTTGCTTAAGGGGAAAGGTGAGTTGGGGTGCTGCATAAAACCAGAGATAGAAATTAGCACAGATACCTTTCCATAAGCCAAATATGTAATTGTCAAGACCTACCCCTTGCTCAACGAAATGGACTAAACACCCCATATTCAACGACTAGGAATACACCTGACTAGTAAGAATCTTCAAACCCATGGATTTATATGCCTCCCTAAGAGAATGAAGCGTGTGTACAGAGGCATGAATGCAGCAGAGAAAATCCGATAAATCCCATTATCAAAATGAATTACAAAAACAAAACACAAGGACAGTGAAATAGAGAGCAATTCTTAAATAATTAATTCAGGGCTTGTGATGCAGCCTGGATTTACCACATCTACCCCCAGAGCTGAGTGAGACATAAGGTTGGGCACTTCGGGCTGATAGCATTGGTGAGGTTCGATGAGCAAATGCAGACCCTTTGAAGTCATACTGCATGGTACCCATTCCATGGGTCCCATCTCTCCAGGTTTAATGAATTCTTCCTTCAGCTAAAACATGCGTGGGAAACCCACAGTATGGTGCACCGAGGGACCGGCAAACGTTTTCAAATGCATCTCAGTTTTCGTCCCCTTTTACTCGGGTTCACCATTCCAGACCCTTTACTAACACTCTCCCCACTTGGAGCGTCAGTGCCTTTAACCTCCTGTTTGGCACAGTTTGCAATTTCTGCGCAAGATGAACAGGAATAGGGAGAACCAATGAGAGACTAGCTTTAGGTGTCTGCACGGGTAAATGGAACGCTCATTTCCCACCAGGAAGAGGAATTAACCAAAGGCTCAGCATGCCGTGCCGGAACCAGATTAGGGCCTGAAGCAATCCTGCGGGTTTGCGGCCAGCTCACAAGATAGCGAGTTGAAGAAAGGAGCTCAGGGGCACTGTAACTCACAAACCTGCAGAGTTATAAATGACAGCTATCGTCCAAAAATATATTGAAGGAAGGCTGCGAAGAGGACTTGTAAGTGGGGCAGAATTGCAGGATAACGATTTCAGGAGGTAGAAGGGAATTGCATTTAAAGCATAGGAAAAGAGGCAGAACGTCGACAATGATGCTCTTGGCCAAAAAGTGCCTATGCGTTTTTTCCTGAATATATTCAGGAAAAAACGCATAGGCCCTTTTTGGCCAACCAAGCAAGCATGTTAAAGAAATCTGCACTACAATGAAGTCTCACTGCCCCCCGGTCAAAAGGGCCATGTGAAAAAAGTGTAAAATCCAGAAAGGCAGCACAGGCCATGGAGAACAGGGAGCCTTGTTCTGCTGATGGGCGGGATGTAAATTGCCAACAGCCACTCTGGAGAAGTGTATGGTGTTTCCTGGAACAGCTAAAACACAAAGCAACGGAGCCTACTGCACTTCCACTTATGGTCCTATAGCTTAGGGAAATTAAAATCAAAAACACACAGCCACAGCAAAGTTTCGGATGGCTCTGTTTACAAGAACCTCGTCTACGGTACAAGTTAAATATCCCAGAACGTGAAAAATGGATAAAGAAGTTGTGGTACGTACGTACAATGGAATATCACTCAGCAATGAAATCTATGTCATCAGGCCCGTCGCGGCATAATGAGTGGATTCAGGTACGATGATTCTAAGTGAAATGAGTCACACAGAAAATGAAACATCATAAGATATCACTAATACAAGGAATGTAAACTTGGCTACACATGAACTGAATTACAAAACAGAACAGGGTCTCAAATTTAGAAAACCAACTTATGCTTGCTTAAGGGGAAAGGTGAGTTGGGGTGCTGCATAAAACCAGAGATAGAAATTAGCACAGATACCTTTCCATAAGCCAAATATGTAATTGTCAAGACCTACCCCTTGCTCAACGAAATGGACTAAACACCCCATATTCAACGACTAGGAATACACCTGACTAGTAAGAATCTTCAAACCCATGGATTTATATGTCTCCGTAAGAGAATGAAGCGTGTGTACAGAGGCATGAATGCAGCAGAGAAAATCCGATAAATCCCATTATCAAAATGAATTACAAAAACAAAACACAAGGACAGTGAAATAGAGAGCAATTCTTAAATAATTCATTCAGGGCTTGTGATGCAGCCTGGATTTACCACATCTACCCCCAGAGCTGAGTGAGACATAAGGTTGGGCACTTCGGGCTGATAGCATTGGTGAGGTTCGATGAGCAAATGCAGACCCTTTGAAGTCATACTGCATGGTACCCATTCCATGGGTCCCATCTCTCCAGGTTTAATGAATTCTTCCTTCAGCTAAAACATGCGTGGGAAACCCACAGTATGGTGCACCGAGGGACCGGCAAACGTTTTCAAATGCATCTCAGTTTTCGTCCCCTTTTACTCGGGTTCACCATTCCAGACCCTTTACTAACACTCTCCCCACTTGGAGCGTCAGTGCCTTTAACCTCCTGTTTGGCACAGTTTGCAATTTCTGCGCAAGATGAACAGGAATAGGGAGAACCAATGAGAGACTAGCTTTAGGTGTCTGCACGGGTAAATGGAACGCTCATTTCCCACCAGGAAGAGGAATTAACCAAAGGCTCAGCATGCCGTGCCGGAACCAGATTAGGGCCTGAAGCAATCCTGCGGGTTTGCGGCCAGCTCACAAGATAGCGAGTTGAAGAAAGGAGCTCAGGGGCACTGTAACTCACAAACCTGCAGAGTTATAAATGACAGCTATCGTCCAAAAATATATTGAAGGAAGGCTGCGAAGAGGACTTGTAAGTGGGGCAGAATTGCAGGATAACGATTTCAGGAGGTAGAAGGGAATTGCATTTAAAGCATAGGAAAAGAGGCAGAACGTCGACAATGATGCTCTTGGCCAAAAAGTGCCTATGCGTTTTTTCCTGAATATATTCAGGAAAAAACGCATAGGCCCTTTTTGGCCAACCAAGCAAGCATGTTAAAGAAATCTGCACTACAATGAAGTCTCACTGCCCCCCGGTCAAAAGGGCCATGTGAAAAAAGTGTAAAATCCAGAAAGGCAGCACAGGCCATGGAGAACAGGGAGCCTTGTTCTGCTGATGGGCGGGATGTAAATTGCCAACAGCCACTCTGGAGAAGTGTATGGTGTTTCCTGGAACAGCTAAAAAACAAAGCAACGGAGCCTACTGCACTTCCACTTATGGTCCTATAGCTTAGGGAAATTAAAATCAAAAACACACAGCCACCCCAAAGTTTCGGACGGCTCTGTTTACAAGAACCTCGTCTACGGTACAAGTTAAATATCCCAGAACGTGAAAAATGGATAAAGAAGTTGTGGTACGTACGTACAATGGAATATCACTCAGCAATGAAATCTATGTCATCAGGCCCGTCGCGGCATAATGAGTGGATTCAGGTACGATGATTCTAAGTGAAATGAGTCACACAGAAAATGAAACATCATAAGATATCACTAATACAAGGAATGTAAACTTGGCTACACATGAACTGAATTACAAAACAGAACAGGGTCTCAAATTTAGAAAACCAACTTATGCTTGCTTAAGGGGAAAGGTGAGTTGGGGTGCTGCATAAAACCAGAGATAGAAATTAGCACAGATACCTTTCCATAAGCCAAATATGTAATTGTCAAGACCTACCCCTTGCTCAACGAAATGGACTAAACACCCCATATTCAACGACTAGGAATACACCTGACTAGTAAGAATCTTCAAACCCATGGATTTATATGTCTCCGTAAGAGAATGAAGCGTGTGTACAGAGGCATGAATGCAGCAGAGAAAATCCGATAAATCCCATTATCAAAATGAATTACAAAAACAAAACACAAGGACAGTGAAATAGAGAGCAATTCTTAAATAATTCATTCAGGGCTTGTGATGCAACCTGGATTTACCACATCTACACCCAGAGCTGAGTGAGACATAAGGTTGGGCACTTCGGGCTGATAGCATTGGTGAGGTTCGATGAGCAAATGCAGACCCTTTGAAGTCATACTGCATGGTACCCATTCCATGGGTCCCATCTCTCCAGGTTTAATGAATTCTTCCTTCAGCTAAAACATGCGTGGGAAACCCACAGTATGGTGCACCGAGGGACCGGCAAACGTTTTCAAATGCATCTCAGTTTTCGTCCCCTTTTACTCGGGTTCACCATTCCAGACCCTTTACTAACACTCTCCCCACTTGGAGAGTCAGTGCCTTTAACCTCCTGTTTGGCACAGTTTGCAATTTCTGCGCAAGATGAACAGGAATAGGGAGAACCAATGAGAGACTAGCTTTAGGTGTCTGCACGGGCAAATGTAACGCTCATTTCCCACCAGGAAGAGGAATTAACCAAAGGCTCAGCATGCCATGCCGGAACCAGATTAGGGCCTGAAGCAATCCTGCGGGTTTGCGGCCAGCTCACAAGATAGCGAGTTGAAGAAAGGAGCTCAGGGGCACTGTAACTCACAAACCTGCAGAGTTATAAATGACAGCTATCGTCCAAAAATATATTGAAGGAAGGCTGCGAAGAGGACTTGTAAGTGGGGCAGAATTGCAGGATAACGATTTCAGGAGGTAGACGGGAATTGCATTTAAAGCATAGGAAAAGAGGCAGAACGTCGACAATGATGCTCTTGGCCAAAAAGGGCGTATGCGTTTTTTCCTGAATATATTCAGGAAAAAACGCATACGCCCTTTTTGGCCAACCAAGCAAGCATGTAAAAGAAATCTGCACTACAATGAAGACTCACTGCCCCCCGGTCCAAAGGGCCAGGTGAATAAAGTGTAAAATCCAGAAAGGCAGCAAAGGCCATGGAGAACAGGGAGCCTTGTTAGGCTGATGGGCGGGATGTAAATTGCCAACAGCCACTCTGGAGAAGTGTATGGTGTTTCCTGGAACAGCTAAAAAACAAAGCAACGGAGCCTACGGCACTTCCACTTATGGTCCTATAGCTTAGGGAAATTAAAATCAAAAACACACAGCCACCCCAAAGTTTCGGACGGCTCTGTTTACAAGAACCTCGTCTACGGTACAAGTTAAATATCCCAGAATGTGAAAAATGGATAAAGAAGTTCTGGTACGTACGTACAATGGAATATCACTCAGCAATGAAATCTATGTCATCAGGCCCGTCGCGGCATAATGAGTGGATTCAGGTACGATGATTCTAAGTGAAATGAGTCACACAGAAAATGAAACATCATAAGATATCACTAATACAAGGAATGTAAACTTGGCTACACATGAACTGAATTACAAAACAGAACTGGGTCTCAAATTTAGAAAACCAACCTATGCTTGCTTAAGGGGAAAGGTGAGTTGGGGTGCTGCATAAAACCAGAGATAGAAATTAGCACAGATACCTTTCCATAAGCCAAATATGTAATTGTCAAGACCTACCCCTTGCTCAACGAAATGGACTAAACACCCCATATTCAACGACTAGGAATACACCTGACTAGTAAGAATCTTCAAACCCATGGATTTATATGTCTCCGTAAGAGAATGAAGCGTGTGTACAGAGGCATGAATGCAGCAGAGAAAATCCGATAAATCCCATTATCAAAATGAATTACAAAAACAAAACACAAGGACAGTGAAATAGAGAGCAATTCTTAAATAATTCATTCAGGGCTTGTGATGCAACCTGGATTTACCACATCTACACCCAGAGCTGAGTGAGACATAAGGTTGGGCACTTCGGGCTGATAGCATTGGTGAGGTTCGATGAGCAAATGCAGACCCTTTGAAGTCATACTGCATGGTACCCATTCCATGGGTCCCATCTCTCCAGGTTTAACGAATTCTTCCTTCAGCTAAAACATGCGTGGGAAACCCACAGTATGGTGCACCGAGGGACCGGCAAACGTTTTCAAATGCATCTCAGTTTTCGTCCCCTTTTACTCGGGTTCACCATTCCAGACCCTTTACTAACACTCTCCCCACTTGGAGCGTCAGTGCCTTTAACCTCCTGTTTGGCACAGTTTGCAATTTCTGCGCAAGATGAACAGGAATAGGGAGAACCAATGAGAGACTAGCTTTAGGTGTCTGCACGGGCAAATGTAACGCTCATTTCCCACCAGGAAGAGGAATTAACCACAGGCTCAGCATGCCGTGCCGGAACCAGATTAGGGCCTGAAGCAATCCTGCGGGTTTGCGGCCAGCTCACAAGATAAGGAGTTGAAGAAAGGAGCTCAGGGGCACTGTAACTCACAAACCTGCAGAGTTATAAATGACAGCTATCGTCCAAAAATATATTGAAGGAAGGCTGCGAAGAGGACTTGTAAGTGGGGCAGAATTGCAGGATAACGATTTCAGGAGGTAGAGGGGAATTGCATTTAAAGCATAGGAAAAGAGGCAGAACGTCGACAATGATGCTCTTGGCCAAAAAGGGCGTATGCGTTTTTTCCTGAATATATTCAGGAAAAAACGCATACGCCCTTTTTGGCCAACCAAGCAAGCATGTTAAAGAAATCTGCACTACAATGAAGTCTCACTGCCCCCCGGTCAAAAGGGCCATGTGAAAAAAGTGTAAAATCCAGAAAGGCAGCACAGGCCATGGAGAACAGGGAGCCTTGTTCTGCTGATGGGCGGGATGTAAATTGCCAACAGCCACTCTGGAGAAGTGTATGGTGTTTCCTGGAACAGCTAAAAAACAAAGCAACGGAGCCTACAGCAATTCCACTTATGGTCTTATAGCTTAGGGAAATTAAAATCAAAAACACACAGCCACCCCAAAGTTTCGGACGGCTCTGTTTACAAGAACCTCGTCTACGGTACAAGTTAAATATCCCAGAACGTGAAAAATGGATAAAGAAGTTGTGGTACGTACGTACAATGGAATATCACTCAGCAATGAAATCTATGTCATCAGGCCCGTCGCGGCATAATGAGTGGATTCAGGTAGGATGATTCTAAGTGAAATGAGTCACACAGAAAATGAAACATCATAAGATATCACTAATACAAGGAATGTAAACTTGGCTACACATGAACTGAATTACAAAACAGAACAGGGTCTCAAATTTAGAAAACCAACTTAGGCTTGCTTAACGGGAAAGGTGAGTTGGGGTGCTGCATAAAACCAGAGATAGAAATTAGCACAGATACCTTTCCATAAGCCAAATATGTAATTGTCAAGACCTACCCCTTGCTCAACGAAATGGACTAAACACCCCATATTCAACGACTAGGAATACACCTGACTAGTAAGAATCTTCAAACCCATGGATTTATATGTCTCCGTAAGAGAATGAATCGTGTGAACAGAGGAATCAATGCAGCAGAGAAAATCCGATAAATCCCATTATCAAAATGAATTACAAAAACAAAACACAAGGACAGTGAAATAGAGAGCAATTCTTAAATAATTCATTCAGGGCTTGTGATGCAACCTGGATTTACCACATCTACACCCAGAGCTGGGTGAGACATAAGGCTAGACACTTCAGGCTGATAGCATTGGTGAGGTTCGGTGAGCAAACGCAGACCATTTGAAGTCATACCGCATGGTACCCATTCCATGGGTCCCAACTCTCCAGTTTTAAGGGATTCTTCCTTCAGCTAAAACATGCATGGGAAACCCACATTACAGTGCACTGTGTGACCGGGAAACGTTTTCAAATGCATCTCAGTTTTCCTACCCTGGTACTCGGGTTCACCATTCCAGACGCTTTACTAACACTCTCCCCACTTGGAGAGTCAGTGCCTTTAACCTCCTGTTTGGCACAGTTTGCAATTTCTGCGCAAGATGAACAGGAATAGGGAGAACCAATGAGAGACTAGCTGTAGGTGTCTGCACGGGCAAATGGAACGCTCATTTCCCACCAGGAAGAGGAATTAACCAAAGGCTCAGCGTGCCCTGCTGGAAATAGATTATGGCCTGAAGCAATCCTGCGGTTTTGCGGCCAGCTCACAAGAAAGCGAGTTGAAGAAAGGAGCTCAGGGGCACTGTAATTCACAAACCTGCAGAGTTATGAATGACAGCTATCGTCCAAAAATGTATTGAAGTAAGTCTTCGAAGAGGACTTGAAAGCGGGGCTGAATTTCAGGAAAACGATTTCAGGGGGTAGACTGGAATTGCACTTAAAGCATAGGAAAAGAGGCAGAATGTCGACAAGGATGCACTTGTCCAAAAAGGGCGTATGCGTTTTTTCCTGAATATATTCAGGAAAAAACGCATACGCCCTTTTTGGCCAACCAAGCAAGCGTGTAAAGGAAATCTGCACTACAATGAAGTCTCACTGCCCCCTGGTCAAAAGGGCCATGTGAAAAAAGTGTAAAATCCAGAAAGGCAGGACAGGTCATGGAGAACAGGGAGCCTTGTTATGCTGATGAGCGGGATATAAATTGCCAACAGCCACTCTGGAGAAGTTTATGGTGTTTCCTGAAACACGTAGGAAACAAAGCAACACAGCCTATGGCACTTCCACTTACGGTCCTATAGCTTAGGGAAATTAAAATCAAAAAGACACAGCCACCCCAAATTTGGGACGGCTCTGTTTACAAGAACCTCGTCTACGGTACAAGTTAAATATCCGAGAAAGCAAAAAATGGATAAAGAAGTTGTCGTACGCACGTAAAATGGAATATCACTCAGCAATGAAATCTACGTCATCAGGTCCCTAGGGGCATAATGAGTGGATTCAGTTACGATGATTCTACGAGAAATAAGTCACACAGAAAAAGAAACATCATAAGATATCACTAATACACGGAATGTAAACTTCGCTACACATGAACTGAATTACGAAACAGAACAGGGTCTCAAATTTAGAAAACCAACTTATGCTTGCTTACGGGGAAAGGTGAGTTGGGGTGCTGCATAAAAGCAGACATTGAAATTAGCACAGATACCGTTCCATAAGCCAAATATATAATACACAAGACCTACTCCTTGCTCAATGAAATGGACTCAACACCCCATATTCAACGCCTGGGAAGATACCTGACAAGTAAGAATCTTAAAACCCATGGATTTATATATCTCCGTAAGGAACACAAGCATGTGTACAGCGGCCTAAATGCAACAGTGAAAATCCAATAAATCCCATTATCAAAATAAATTTCACAAACAAAACACAATGACAGTGAAATAGAGAGCAATGCTTAAATAATTCATTCAGAATTCGTGATGCAACCTGGATTTACCACATCTACACCCAGAGCTGGGTGAGACATAAGGCTGGACACTTCAGGCTGATAGAATTGGTGAGGTTCAGTGAGCAAACGCAGACCCTTTGAAGTCATACTGCATGGTACCCATTCCATGGGTCCCAACTCTCCAGGTTTAAGGGATTCTTCCTTCAGCTAAAACATGCATGGGAAACCCAGAGTATGGTCCACCGTGTGATTGGGAAACGTTTTCAGATGCATTTCAGGTTTCGTCCCCTTGTACTCGGGTTCACCATTCCAGACGCTTTACTACCACTCTCCCCACTTGGAGAGTCAGTGCCTTTAACCTCCTGTTTGGCACAGTTTGCAATTTCTGCGCCAGATGAACAGGAATATGGAGAACGAATGAGAGACTAGATGTAGGTGTTTGCACGGGCAAATGTAACGCTCATTTCACCCCAGGAAGAGGAATTAACCAAAGGCTCCGCGTGCCCTGCCGGAAAGAGATTAGGACCTGAAGCAATCCTGCGGTTTTGCGGCCAGCTCACAAGAAAGCGAGTTGAAGAAAGGAGCTCAGGGGCACTGTAATTCACAAACCTGCAGAGTTATGAATGACAGCTGTCGTCCAAAAATATATTGAAGTAAGTCTTCGAAGAGGACTTGAAAGCGGGGCAGAATTTCAGGAAAACGATTTCAAGGGGTAGACTGGAATTGCACTTAAAGCATAGAAAAAGAGGCAGAATGTCGACAATGATGCACTTGGCCAAAAAGGGTATATGCGTTTTTTCCTGAATATATTCAGGAAAAAACGCATACGCAATTTTTGGCCTACCAAGCAAGCGTGTAAAGGAAATCTACACTACAATGAAGTCTCACTGCCCCCCGGTCAAAAGGGCCATCTGAAAAAAGTGTAAAATCCAGAAAGGCAGGACAGTTCATGGAGAACAGGGAGCCTTGTTATGCTGATGGGCGGATGTAAATGGCCAACAGCCACTCTGTAGATGTTTATGGTGTTTCCTGAAACACGTAGGAAACAAAGCAACACAGCCTATGACACTTCCACTTATGGTCCTATAGCTTAGGGAAATTAAAATCAAAAACACACAGCCACCCCAAAGTTTGGGACGGCTCTGTTTTCAAGACCCTCATCTACGGTAATAGTTAAATATCCGAGAAAGCAAAAAATTGATAAAGAAATTGTGGTACGTACGTACAATGGAATATCACTCAGCAATGAAATCCACGTCATCAGGCCCGTAGCGGCATAATGAGTGCATTCAGATACGATGATTCTACGAGAAATAAGTCACACAGAAAAAGAAACATCATAAGATATCACTAATACACGGAATGTAAAGTTGGCTACACATGAACTGAATTACAAAACAGAACAGGGTCTCAAATTTAGAAAACCAACTTATGCTTGCTTATGGGGAAAGGTGAGTTGGGGTGCTGCATAAAACCAGAGATTGAAATTAGCACAGATGCTGTTCCATAAGTCAAATATATAATAGACAAGACCTACTCCTTGCTCAACGAAATGGACTCAACACCACATATTCAACGCCTGGGAAGATACCTGACAAGTAAGAATCATAAAACCCATGGATTTATATGTCTCCATAAGGAAATCAAGCGTGTGTACAGCGGCCTAAACGCAGCAGTGAAAATCCGATAAATCCCATTATCAAAATAAATTTCAAAAACAAAACACAATGACAGTGAAATAGAGAGCAATTCTTAAATAATTCATTCAGGGCTTGTGATGCAACCTGCATTTACCACATCCACACCCACAGCTGGGTGAGACACAAGGCTGGACACTTCGGGCTGATAGCATTGGTGAGGTTCGGTGAGCAAACGCAGACCCTTTGAAGTCATACTGCATGGTACCCATTCCATGGGTCCCAAATCTCCAGGTTTAAGGGATTCTTCGTTCAGCTAAAACATGCATGGAAAACCCAGAGTATGGTCCACCGTGTGATTGGGAAATGTTTTCAGATGCATCTCAGTTTTCGTCCCCTGGTACTCGGGTTCACCATTCCAGACGCTTTACTAACACTCTCCCCACCTGGAGAGTCAGTGCCTTTAACCTCCTGTTTGGCACAGTTTGCAATTTCTGCGCAAGATGAACAGGAATAGGGAGAACCAATGAGAGACTAGCTGTAGGTGTCTGCACGGGCCAATGGAACGCTCATTTACCACCAGGAAGAGGAATTAACCAAAGGCTCAGCGTGCCCTGCCGGAAACAGATTAGGGCCTGAAGCAATCCTGTGGTTTTGCGGCCAGCTCACAAGAAAGCGAGTTGAAGAAAGGAGCTCAGGGGCACTGTAATTCACAAACCTGCAGAATTATGAATGACAGCTATCGTCCAAAAATGTACTGTAGTAAGAATTCGAAGAGGACTTGAAAGCGGGGCAGAATTTCAGGAAAACAATTTCAGGGGGTAGACTGGAATTGCACTTTAAACATAGGAAAAGAGGCAGAATGTCGACAATGATGCACTTGGCCAAAAAGGGCGTATGCGTTTTTTCCTGAATATATTCAGGAAAAAACGCCTACGCACTTTTTGGCCAACCAAGCAAGCGTGTAAAGGAAATCTGCACTACAATGAAGTCTCACTGCCTCCCGGTCAAAAGGGCCATCTGAAAAAGTGTAAAATCCAGAAAGGCAGGGCAGGCCATGGAGAACAGGGAGCCTTGTTATGCTGATGGGCGGGATGTAAATTGCCAACAGCCACTGTGGAGAACTGTATGGTGTTTCCTCAAACACCTAAAAAACTAAGCAACGGAGCCTACGGCACTTCAACTTATGGTTCTATAGCTTAGGGAAATTAAAATCAAAAAGACACAGCCACCCATAAATTTTGGACGGCTCTGCTTACAAGAACCTCGTTTACGGTACAAGTGAAATATCCCAGAAAGCGAAAAATGGATAAAGAAGTTGTTGTACGTACGTACAATGGAATGTCACTCATCAATGAAATCTATGTCATGAGGCCCGTCGTGGCATAATGAGTGGATTCAGGTACGATGATTCTAAGTTAACTAAGTCACACAGAAAAAGAAACACCATAAGATATCTCAAATACACGGAATGTAAACATGGCTGCACATGAACTCAATTACAAAACAGCAAAGGGTCCCAAATTTAGAAAACCAACTTATGCTTGCTTAGGGGGAAAGGTGAGTTGTGGTGCTGCATAAAACCAGAGATTGAAATTAGAACAGATATCTTTCCATAAGCAAATATGTAATAGTCAGGACCTCTCCTTGCGCCACGAAATGGACTCAACACCCCATATTCTATGCCTAGGAATATACCTGACTAGTAAGAATCTGAACACCCATGGATTTATATGTCTCCATAAAAGAATCAATCATGTGTACAGCGGCATAAACGCAGCAGTGAAAATCCGATAAATCCCATTATCAAAATAAATTACAAAAACAAAACACAATGACAGTGAAATAGAGAGCAATTCTTAAATCATTCATTCAAGGCTTGTGATGCAACCTGGATTTACCACATCTACACCCCGAGCTGAGTGAGACATAAGGCTGGACACTTCAGGCTGAAAGCATTGGTGACGTTCGGTGAGCAAAGGCAACCCTTTGAAGTCATACTGCACAGTACCCATTCCATGGGTCCCAACTCTGCAGGTTTAAGGGATTCTTCCTTCAGCTAAAACATGCATGGGCAACCCAGAATATGGTCCACCGTGTGACCGGGAAACCTTTTTAAATGCATCTCAGTTTTCGTCCCCTCGTACTCGGTTTTACCATTCCAGACGCTTTACTGAAACTCTCCCCACTGGAGAGTCAGTGCCTTAAACCTCCTGTTTGGCACAGTTTGGAATTTCTGCGCAAGATGAACAGGAATAGGGAGAACCAATGAGAGATTAGCTGTAGGTGTCTGCACGAACAAATTTAACGCTCATTTCCCACCAGAAAGAGGAATTAGCCAAAGGCTCAGCATGCCGTGCCGGAACCAGATTAGGGCCTGAAGCAATCCTGCGGTTTTGTGGCCAGCTCACAAGAAAGCGAGTTGAAGAAAGGAGCTCAGGGGCACTGTAATTCACAAACCTGCAGAGTTATAAATGACAGCTATCGTCCAAAAATATATTGAAGTAAGGCTGCAAAGAGGACTTGAACGCGGGGCAGAATTCCAGGAATACGATTTCAGGAGGTAGACGGGAAGTCCTCTGAAAGTATAGGAGAAGAGGCAGAACCTCGACAATGATGCACTTGGTCAAAAAGGGCATATGCGTTTCTTCCAGGGCCCTTATTAAAGAGGGTAGGAGGCTCCCAGCATGCTTCAGTGGCCAACAGAGGGCCTACGTCGCCAAGGCGACATGAGCCATCCAGGCAGGAGTGACCTCACATCAGAGGGCCCACCTCACAGAAGGGTAAGGAACCCAGTCAGGATCAGACTCTCACCAGAGTGCCCACATAAGCAAGGGGCTGGGAACCAGGCAGGAGTGTCCTCACACCCGTGGGGCCACATCATCGAAAGTTGAGGTACCCAGCACATGTGGCCTCAAACCAGAGGACCCACATCACCATGGGTCTCGGAGCGAGGCAGGCAGGATTAACCTCAAAACACATGGGCCATTTTATAAAAAAGGTGAGGAATCCAGCCGTTGGAACATCCCAGCAGGCGGCCCAGAGCACCGAGGCTATGGGATCCAGGCAGTGATGAACTCACAACAGAGGGCTCTCATCGTGATACTGTAAGCAACCCAGCTGTTGTGACCTCAGAGCACAAGGCCCACATCCCCATGGGGAAGGGAACCAAGCAGGAGTGTCATCGCACCAGTGGGCACACATCAGAAAATGTGGGGAGCCCAGCAGTTAGGGCCGGACGCCAGAGGGCCCTCATCACTGAGGAGAGGAGGCTCCCAGCAAGCTCCAACTGCTACCAGAAGGCCAACGTCGCCAATGTGGGGTGTGCCAGCAAGGCAGGAGTGACCTCAGAGCAGAGGGCCAACCACACAAAAGTGTGAGGAACCCAAAGAGGATCAGACTCTCACCAGAGGGCCCACATCACCAAGGGAATGGAAACCAGGCAGGAGTGTCCTCACACCAGTGGGGCCACATCACCGAAATGTGACGGACCCAGCACACGTGGCCTCAAACTACAGGACACACATCACCAAGGGGCTGGGAGTGAGGCAGGCAGGAGGAGCCTCCAAACAGAGGGCCCATAGCGTAAAAAAGGTGAGGAGTCCCGCAGTTGGAACCTCCCAGCAGGTGGCCAGGAGCAGCGAGGCTATGGGATCCAGGCCTGACTGAACTCAAAACAGTGGGCCCTCATCATGAAACTGTGAGCAACCCAGCCGTTGGTACCTTAGAGCAGAAGGCCCACATTCCCATGTGGTTGGGAACCTGGCAGAAGTGTACTCACACCACAGGGCGCACATCAGAGAATTTTGGGAGCCCAGAAGTTAGGGCCTGACGCCAGAGAGCCCTCATTACCAAGGGGAGGAGACCCCAAGCAGGCACCATCTCCCAACTGAGGGCCAATGTCGCCAAGGTGACGTGCAACAGCCAGGCAGGAGTGACCTCACAGCTGAGGGCCTACCTCACAGAATGGTGAGGAACTCAGCCAGGTTAAGACTCTCACCAGAGGGCCCACATCACCAAGGGCATCAGAACCAGGCAGGACTGTCTTCACACCACGGTGGCCACATCATAGAAAGGTGAGGAACCCAGCACATGTGGCCTAAACCAGAGGATCCAGATCTCTAAGGGGCTCGGAGTGAGGCAGGCAGGAGTAGCCTCACAACACAGGGCCAATAGAATAAAAAAGCTGAGGAATCCTGCAGTGGGAACCTCCCAGCAGGCGGCCCAGAGCACCGAGTCTATGCGATCCAGGCCACAGTGAACTCACAGCAGAGGGCCCACATCATGAAACTGTGAGCAACCCAGCCGTTGGGACCTCAGAGCAGAAGGCCCACATCCCCATGGGGTTGGGAACATGGCACGAGTGTCCTCGCACCACTTAGCACGTATCAGAAAATGTGGGTACCCAGCAGTTAGGGCCTGACGCCAGAGGGCCCTCATCACCGAGGGGAGGAGGCTCCCAGCAGGCTCCAACTGCCACAAGAGGACCGACATTGCCAAGGCGGGGTGTGCCAGCCAGGCAGGAGTGACCTCACAGCAGAGGGCCCACCTCACAGAAGTGGGAGGAACCCAGCCAGGATCAGACTCTCACCAGAGGGCCCACATCACCAAGGGGATAGGAACCAGGCAGGAGTGTCCTTACACCAGTGGGGCCACATCATCGAAAGGTGAGGGACCCAGCACACGTGGCCTCAAACCAGAGTACACACATCACCAAGGGGCTGGGAGTCAGGCAGGCAGGAGGAGTCTCAAAACAGAGGGCCCATAGAACGAAAAAGGTGAGGAATCCTGCAGTTGGAACCTCCCCGCAGGTGGCCAGGAGTAGCGAGGCTATGGGGTCCATTCTGGAGTGAACTCACACCAGAGGGCCCTCATCATGAAACAGAGCAACGTACCATTGG
This sequence comes from Delphinapterus leucas, assembly GCF_059928025.1. NCBI lineage: Eukaryota > Metazoa > Chordata > Mammalia > Artiodactyla > Monodontidae > Delphinapterus > Delphinapterus leucas. The sequence goes on along the minus strand of NW_028322232.1, from coordinate 9,006,397 downwards.
GACCTCAGAGCAGCAGGCCCACATTCCCATGGGGTTGGGAACCTGGCAGGAGTGTACTCGCACCACAGGGCGCACATCAGAAAATTTTGGGAGCCCAGGAGTTAGGGTCTGATGCCAGAGGGCCCTCATTACCGAGGGGAGGAGACTCCCAGCAGGCACCAACTCCCAACTGAGGGCCCACGTCGCCAAGTTGACGTGTGCCAGCCAGGCAGGAGTGACCTCACCGCAGAGGGCCTACCTCACAGAAGGGTGAGGAAACAAGCCAGGATAAGACTCTCACCAGAGGGCCCACATCACCAAGGGGATCGGAACAAGGCAGGAGTGTCCTCACACCAGTGTGGCCACATTATAGAAAGGTGAGGAACCCAGCACATGGGGCCTAAACCAGAGGACCCACATTTCCAAGGTGCTCCAAGTGAGGCAGGCAGGAGTAGCCTAACAACACAGGGCCCACAGAATAAAAAATGTGAGGAATCCAGCAGTTTGAACCTCCCAGCAGGTGGCCCAGAGCATGGAGTCTATGGGATCCAGACCACAGTGAACTCACAGCAGAGGGCCCACATCATGAAACTGTGAGCAACCCAGCCAGTGGGACCTCAGAGCAGAAGGCCCACATCCCCATGGTTATGGGAACCTCGCAGGAGTGTCCTCGCACAACTTAGCACGTATCAGAAAATGTGGGAACCCAGCAGTTATGGCCTGACGCCAGAGGGCCCTCATCACGGAGGAGAGGAGGCTACCAGCAGGCTCCAAATGCCACCAGAGGGCCGACGTCACCAATGGAACGGGAGCAAGCCAGGCAGGAGTTACCTCACAGCAGAGGGCCCACCTCACAGAAGTGTGAGGAGCCCAAACAGGATCAGACTCTAACCAGAGCGCCCACATCACCAAGGGGATGGAAACCAGGCAGGAGTGTCCTCACACCAGTGGGGCCACATCAGCGAAAGGTGAGGAACACAGCACATGTGGCCTCAAACAAGGGGACACACATCACGAAAGGGCTGGGAGTGAGGCATGCAGGAGGAGACTCACAACAGAGCGCCCATAGAATAAAAAAGGTGAGGAACCCCGCAGTTGGAAGCTCCAAGCAGGTGGCCCAGAGCACCGAGGCTATGGGATCCACGCCGGAGTGAACTCACAGCAGAGGGCCCACATTCTGACACTGTGAGCAACCCAGCCGTTGGGACCTCAGAGCAGAAAGCCAACATCCCCATGGGGATGGGACCCTGGCAGGAGTGTACTCGCACGACAGGGCGCACATCAGAAAATTTTGGGAGCCCATGAGTTAGGGCCTGACGCCAGAGGGCCCTCATTACCGAGGGGAGGAGACTCCCAGCAGGCACCAACTCCCAACTGAGGGCCCACATCGCCAAGGTGACGTGTGCCAGCCAGGCAGGAGTGACCTCACAGCAGAGGGTCTACCTCACAGAAGGGTGAGGAATCCAGCCAGGATCAGGCTCTCACCAGAGGGCCCCCATCACCAAGTGGATGGGAACCAGGCAGGTGTGTCCTCACACCAGTGGGGCCACATCAATAAAGGTGAGGAAACCGGCACATGTGGCCTCAAACCAGAGGACCTACATCACAAAGGGGCTGGGAGTGAGTCAGGAAGGAGGAGCATGAAAACACAGAACCCAAAGAATAGAAAAGGTAAGGAATTCAGCAGTAGGAACCTCCCAGCAGGCGGCTCAGAGCACAGAGTCTATGGGATCTAGGCCTGAGTGAACTAACACCAGAGAGCCAACATCATGAAACGGTGAACAACACAGGTGTTGGGACCTTAGAGCAGAAGGCCCACATGCCCATGGGGATGGGAACCTGGCAGGAGTGCCCTCGCACCACTTAGGACGTATCAGAAAATGTGGGAACCCAGCAGTTAGGGCCTGATGCCAGAGGGCCTCATCACCGAGGGGAGGAGGCTCCCAGCAGGCTCCAACTGCCACCAGAGGTCTGACGTCGCCAAGGCGGGGTGTGCTAGCCAGGCAGGAGTGACCTCAGAGAAGAGGGCCCACCTCACAGAAGTGTGAGGAACCCAACCAGGATCAGACTCTCGCCGGAGGGACCACATCACCAAGGGGATGGGAAGCAGGCTGGAGTGTCCTCACACCAGTGGGGCCACATCATCAAAAGATGAGGAACCCATCACATGTGGCCTCAAACCAGAGGACACACATCACCAAGGGGCTGGGAGTGAGGCAGGTGTCTGGAGGGGCACATTTAACTCTAATTTCCCACCAGGAAGAGGAATTAACCAAAGGCTCAGAGTGCCGTGCCACACCCTGATTACGGCCTGAAGCAAACCTGCGGTTTTGTGGCCAGCTTTCAAGGAAGCGAGTTAAGAAAGGAAATCACGGGCACTGTAATTCACAAACCTGCAGAGTTATAAATGACAGCTATTGGCAAAAATATATTGAAGTAAGTCTGCAAAGAGGACTTGAAAACGAGGCAAAATTGAGGAATCATATTTCAGGAGGTAGATTGGAATTGCATTTAAAACATGTGAAAAGTGGCAGATCTTTGACAGTGATGCACTTGGACGAACAGTGCGTATACATTTTTTCCTGAATATATTCAGGAAAAAACGCATATGCCCTTTCTGGCCAACCAAGCACTCGAGCAATGGAAATCCGTACTACAATGAAGTCTCATTTCCCATTCGTCAAAAGGGCCATCTGAAAAAAGTGTAAAAACCAGAAACACAGGACAGGCCATGGAGAACAGGGAGCCTTGTTATGCTGATGGGCGGGATGTAAATTGCCAACAGACACTCTGGAGATGTTTATGGTGTATCCTGAAACATCTGAAAAACAAAGCTACAGAGACTAGGGCACTTCCACTTTTGGCCCTATAGCTTAGGAAAATTAAAATCAACAAGACACAGCCAACACAAAATTTAGGGCTGCTGTGCTTACAAGAACCTCGAGTCCAGTACAAATTAAATATCCCAGAAAGAAAAAAATGGATAAAGGAGTTGTGCTACTTACGTACAATGGAATATCACTCAGCAATGAAATCAATGTCATCAGGCCTGTAGCAGCAAATTGAGTGGATTTAAGTATGATGATTCTAAGAGAAATAGGTCACACAGAGAAAGATAATTATCATAAGATATCACTAATAGAGGGAGTGTAAACTTGGCTACACATAAACTGAATTACAAAACCGAACAGTCTCAAATTTAGATAAAAAATTATGCTTGCTTAAGGGGAAAGTTGAGTTGGGGTGCTGTATAAAACCAGAGATTGAAATTAGCACACATACCATTCCATAAGCCAAATATGTAATAGACAAGACCTACTCTTTGCTCAACGAAATAGACTCATCCATGGTGTATCACCTCACACCTGTTAGAATGGGCATCATCAGAAAATCTACAAACAACAAATGCTGGAAAGGGTGTGGAGATAAGGAACCCTCTTCCACTATTGTTGGGAATGTAAATTGATACAGTCACTGTGGAGAACATTATGGAGTTTCTTATAAAACTAAGAATAGAATTACCATATGATACAGCAATCCCACTACTGGGCATATACCCAGACAAAACCATAAATCAAAAAGAGACATTCACCTCAATGTTCATTGCATCACTATTTACAATATCCAGGTAATGGAAGCAACCTAAATGCCCACAGACAGACGAATGCATAAAGATGTGGTACAAATATAAAATGGAATATTACTAAGCCATAAAAAGGAATGAAATTGGGTCATTTGTAGAGACGTTGATGGATCTAGAGACTGTCATACAGAGTGAAGTAAGTCAGAAATAGAAAAACAAATCTTGTATATTAATGCATATATGTGGAACCTAGAAAAATTATACAGATGAACCGTTTTTTAAGGCAGAAATAGAGCAACAGATGTAGACAACAAACGTATGGACACCAAGGGGGGAAAGCTGTTGGGGGGTGGTGGTGGGAGGATTGAGAGATTGGGATTGGCATGTATACATTTATATGTATAAAATAGATAACCAAAAAGAACCTGCTGTATAAAAAAATAAAATAAAATTCAAAATTACAAAAAGTAAAACAGAAAAAATATTCTTCCCTTCACATACATGTATTTATATGAATAAATTATTTCCATGCTTATATCTGTAAATACAAAAAAGAGGAATAAAATCTACCTTGAACCAAAAATGAAAAAAAGAAAAAAAAAACAGAACCCACCAGTTACACAGAGGAAAACCGTATCAGGGCACTTGCTCCAGTTGTAAACAATTCTGTAGTTGGCCAGTGGTGGGGAATGATCTCCCATTCAGCCAGCAGGCCCCACGCAACAAGCGTCCTCATTGCAAAGCTGGGGGACCGTGCCAAGGCATCTGTGAGTAAATGTGGGCTGAGCCCCAGGCCAGCTGCTGCTGAAATGTTCCCACCCTTCCCAGGTAAAACACCTGAATATGTACAAGGACTTGAAAGCCTAGAGGAAGGGCCATGGAGCCACATGAGCGACAGCATGCCAGCCGATTTGGTGCCTGCAGGCCAGCCAGGATGGTCCTGGCCCTGGGTACTCTTCTGGAAGCTTTCCATTTCCCTGCCTGAGATACCCCTGCTGTCCGGGCCCCCACTGCTTTCTTCCTCACTCACCTCTGCCCAGGGAGAAATTCCAGAGGCAGGTATGGGTGACACATCCTCTTCTTTAGCAGGTGGCATCTTGGTAACTGCTGCAGAAAGTCCAGCAGAGCCCCACTCACACTGGGCCACCCACAAAGCCGTGGCCTCTCACTCCCTCCCACCAGTCCAGCCCCGAGACTGCTGACAGGGCAGAGAAAATGGCGTCAGGCACAGCTGCAGGGGCTCTTGCTGCCTGGAGTGGTGTTTATATTGATCTCAAACAGGCACACCTGGGGAGGGCTGGCCGGCACGGTCAGGCTTCCCAGGCCAGCCAATAATCACCCCTCAGGCGCTCACAGTTGCAGAAGCTGGAACTTGCTGAATCGGCCAGGTCCAAGGAACAGGTGTGGGCTCCTGAGAGTCAGGATAGACAAGGGGTTGCAGCTCTGGCTTGTTTTCTAATTATATTATCTGGCCCATGAGTGGGAGACAACTTCAAGAAAACCCTCTCCTAATGAGAGGAACCCAGGAGTCAGGGAGAGGAGGGGTGGGGGGTGGGTGGTGGGTGGAGACAGAGGCCTGGTGCCCCGGGTGCAGTGGAAGTCTCTGGAAGACCAGGTGGAGGGAGGCCACACAGAGTGATGCCCAGGGTCACAGACCTGTTGGAGCTGCTGTTTCTTAGTTCAAGTCCTGCTCTGAGGTGCTCTGTGTCAGATCTGAGTGACAGGTGAGCTGGCAGTGCTCTGCAATGAGGGCAATGTGCACGGTACCTGTGTGCCCAGCCCTGCCAGGGTAACTGCAAGGGTAGCTCTGTATCCTGGGAGGGGCCTGACCATGAGAGCCCCATGGGCTGCAGGGGAACCTGCCCAGGGAACCCCATATCCTGGGAGGGGCCTGAACAGGAGAGCACCGTGGGCTGCGGTGGGGGTGGGGTACTTGCCCAGGTGAGCTCCATATCCTGGGATTGCCCTGACCTCGAGAGCCCCATGGGCTGCTGGAGTCCTGGTAAAGGATGTCAGGACAGTCAGTGAAGCCACCGAGGATATACCTCCAGTAGTTCCTAAATCCTACACCCTGCTGGTCATTCTACCAACCACCGGGACATGGTATTCTGTATTAGTCTTCAATGATGCCTTCTTTTGTATTCTATTAGTCCCAGAGTCACAAGAAATTTTGGCTTGTGAGTGGCAGGACTCAACATACAACTAAAACAATACTTCTGGGCCGTGTTGCCCCAAGGGTTCAAAAATTCCCACACCATCTTTGGGGAAAGCTCAGTTGAAGACCTAAAAGTTCTACCTCTGGAAAAGGAAACACTCCTTCAATATGCAGATGACATTCTGATCGCCAGCCCTACTAAGGAGACCTCTGAACTACCAAGCCAATAAAGGATAGAAGTTGTCCAATAAAAAGCTCAAATATCACAGACTACAGTGACCTGCCTGGGCTTCATTCTCACAGAAGGTCGGAGAAGCCCATCTCAGGAAAGGGAAGAAACAATTTACAGCCTTACCCATTTCTAAAACTAGAAGACAGCTTAGGGGTTCCTGGGGAGGCCAGGGTTGGTGCTTCTGGATCCCTAACTACAGTCTACTAGCTGGGCCTCTATATGAAACACTGAAAGGAAAAGATGATGATCCTTTTGAATAGAATCCAGAAGTGGCCTTTCAAGAATGGAAAGAGCAGTCAATTCAGACCCTTGCCCTGGAACTCCCTAATTTAGCTAAACCCTTTGACCTTTACATTCCTGGTGAATGGTGAATCGCTATTGGAGTATTAGTGCAAAAACTGGGACCACTTGAAATGGAACAATGCAAGAATGCCATCCCGGTAGGATAAACTACGGTCACCAATGGGCTTGGCCCACCGCCACATCTGGCCAAGATACTGGCGGTATCTGAAAACCTGGAAATCAGCAGCACAAAAGGCCACCTCCCTCCTAAGGGAAAAGGACCCCACGTGGTGATCCTAAGCCCCAACCATGCCCTGAAGTTGCAGGGTTTGCTCCGTGGGCACACTGACCTCGAGTGAGGAGGCCCTCCAACTCCAACCTCCAGAGAGATAACCGGGGTAAAGGGGCACCATGACGACTCATGTGACCATCACTTGACCTGGAGTTTCTCTCATAAAACAACAAGAGTGTGTCCCAAAAGAGTAGACTACTGCTTGCAGGACTTACTGCACCCAGAGCGGACCTAATAATCTTGGCGGGGGAAGCGTATATCACGCTGTCAGCATAGAAGAGCCTACAGACACTGTGATGATGGTGGCCAATAAGACCGGCTGGACTCCTGTTTACTTCAAAAGGCTGTTGACTCAGTGGCCATCATGGTCCTTCATCACCACTGACCCTGGACTGTCTGGGAGTTGAGCAGGCAGGGTCCTGACACCTGGTGCTCTTTTTACGTTAATTCAGGGGCCTAATTGAAGAAAGTGCAGACTACTGGTCAGAGCATCTAGGCTGGCAGAAAGGGTCAGCCTAAGGTGGCCGAACAAATGCAGGGCGGGGTGAAACTGGACCTCACAGCGTCACTGCACATCTCCTTCCTGGACCCTTAAAGGTCATTAGAATCTATAACGCTTCCAATACTGGTGCTCAGGTGGACGAGCGGGGAGGCAGGAGGCCTGGGGACAATCAACGTCACCTGGAGGCTGCTGGGGAGAAGTTCTGACCCTCGCCCACGGGTATGAGGGCTCCTAACTCAGCACTCAGCAGTTACAGAAGAAGGGTCTGCACCCTCAGCACTCTAAGAATGAGGAAGGGGAAAAAAGGCAGAAGAGGGCTTTTTCCCAGGCAAATCCCCTTAAAAATCCCTGGGAGATAAAAATAGAATCTGGGCAATAAAATAAAGTCTAACCTTTTTTATCCTTTGTGCTTTGTCTAATTTCACGTGCTCCTAGGGTCCCGCATACAGCGGTTCAACAGCCGGCACTTCAGACCAGATTTCCTAGTGCGGAATGGCTGGGTCGACACCTCAGCTCCTGGGACACAGTGCACACTCCGCGATATAGAGCCTGAGCTGCAGCCAACCGGGCCCTCGAGAGCTCCGCCCCCTCCCTCCCACTGACTCTGACAGGACCTCTACACAGCAGCCCAGCCCACAGCCCACGGGGTAGCACATGCTCTCACCTCTCCATTCTCTGATCAAAATATAAAGTTTCCTTTGCTTCTGAACCAAACTCAGTCTCGATCTGTTGGCTCCAATGACACTGGGCAGGGGGACACTTGTTGGGGTCCACTCTGGAGGATCAGTAACAGAAATTGAGAACATTGTAACTTCAATGAACAGATGTTTGAGCCAAACTGTAATTAACATAGAACAGTGTATAAGGCTCGGGTAAAATAAGATGTTTCTAACACTCCCATTTGATATTTCCATCACTTTATTATAAGCAAGTTCAGTGAAAAGGTTTGTCTTATTTGTCAGGTCAATATTAGAGAAACGAAGTGATTTCTTTCCAAGGATGTACATCTAAAAATCTTGGTTAAAGCTTCAATCTTGTTTTAAATGCTTTTCCATTGAAAATGATACCTCTCTTTCAGTTCCCCCAATTCTGAGAAGTATAAAATCTTATAATTTATTATTACCAAAGGGGAAAGGTGGGAGGAGGGATAAATTAACAGTTTGGGATTAACACATACACACTGCTATGTATAAAATCGATCATCAACAAGGAACTACTGTATAGCCCCGGGAACTACACTCAATATTTTACAATAACCTATAAGGGGAAATAATCTGAAAAAGAATAGATATTTTTATTGACATCATCTATTAATGACAGTTAAAATGGAACCTAAGGGAAGCCGGTGGTGAGTGCTTCTGACCCTGAAGACTTCAATCATCTAAAGTTTGGACTCTGCCTACTTCCCAAGGCCCTTAATGAACATATGTGTAGCCGTAGCTTAAAAAATTCCCCAGTTTGGGTTGTGGAGAGACACTGATTTTGTAAAAGCCCTGGTGTTCTCCTCACATGAATGGGACACTTCCTACAGCTAAAACATGCCTGTCACACCCAGAGGATGGTATACCGTCTGATCGGGAAGAGTTTGGAAAAGGCATCTCATCTCCTCATCTCCTGGTGCTCGGGTTCACCCCTCCAGCGTCTTTACGAACAGTCTCCCCACTTGGAGATGTCAGCACTGTCAACACCCTGTTGCAGACAGTTTGGAATTTGTCCAGAGGATGAAGCAGAAAGAGGAGGAACAATGAGAGACAAGTCCTAGGTGTTCGGACAGGCACATGTCACTCTTATTTCCAATCAGGAAGACGAATTGACCAAAGGCTAGGGTTGCCCATGGAAACAGAATAGGGCTTGAGGAAATTCCGCTGCTTTGTGGCCAGTTCCCATAAACACAAGTTGAAAAATGGAACTCAGGGACACTAAAATTCACGAAACTGCAGAGTTGAAAATATCTATCACTGAAAAATGTCTTGAGGAAAGTCAGAGGAAAGGACTTGTAAGCAACGGAGAATGACAGGAAAGGGATTGGAAGAGGTAGAAAGGACTCGCCATTAAGCACAAGAAAAGGGGCTGAACATTGCCAACATTGCAATTGGCCAAAAAGGGTGTATGCGTCTTTTTCTGTATGTATTCAAGAAAAGGGCATACACTTTTTAGCCAACCAAACAGGTGGGCACTGGAAATCAATACTACAAAACATATCACTTCGCATCAGTCAGAAGAGCCTTCCTCATAAAGTGTAAACACCAGAAATGCAGGACAGGGCAAGGAGAAAAGGGAGCCCTCTGAGGCTTATACTGGAAATGTATATTGCCAACGGTCACTCTGGAGAAGTGTATTGTGTTTACTAAAGCATCTAAAAAATGAGCTACAGAGCACAGGGCACTTGCACTCATGGACGTATATCTTGGGAAAAACAAAAATCGAGAGGACACAGGCACCCCAATATTTACCGCCTCTATGTTTAAAAGATCCTCGAATAGGATATAATTTATAAGTCTCTGGAGGGAAAAATTGGATAGAGATATGGCACTTATGTAGAGTGGAATATTACTCAGCCTGGAAATCAATGAAATATGGCCAGTTGTAACAACCACAGAGGAGTTACGTATGATCATTCGAAGTCACATAATTCAAAAAGAAAAAGACACACGATATTACTAATACATGGAATGTAAACGTGGCTACAAATGAACTGAATTACAAAACAGAACGGGGTCTCAAATTTAGAAAACCAACATATGCTTTCTTAAGGATAAAGGAGAGTTGGGGTGCTGCATAAAACCAGAGATAGAAATTAGCACAGATACCTTTCCATAAGCCAAATATGTAATAGTCAAGACCTACCAGTTGCTCAACGAAATGGACTAAACACTTCATATTCAACGCCTAGGAATACACCTGACTAGTAAGAATCTTCAAACCCATGGATTTATATGTCTCTGTAAGAGAATCAAACGTGTGTATAGATTTATGAACGCAGCAGAGAAAATCCGATAAATCCAATTATCAAAATGAATTACAAAAACAAAACACAATGACAGTGAAATAGAGAGCTATTCTTAAACAATTCATTCAGAGCTTGTGATGCAACCTGGATTAACCACATCTGCACCAAGAGCTGAGTGAGACATAAGGTTGGACACTTCGGGCGGATAGCACTGGTGAGGTACGATGAGCAAATGCAGACCCTTTGAAGTCATACTGCATGGTAACCATTCCATGGGTCCCAACTCTCCAGGTTTAAGAGATTCTTCCTTCAGCTAAAACATGCATGGGAAACACAAAGTATGGTACACCATGTGGCTGGGAAGCGTTTTCAAATGCATCTCAGTTTTCGTCCCCTTTTACACGGGTTCACCATTCCAGACCCTTTACTAACACTCTCTCCACTTGGAGAGTCAGTGCCTTTAACCTCCTGTTTGGCACAGTTTGGAAATTCTGCGGAAGGTGAACAGGAACAGGGAGAACCAATGAGAGACTAGCTGTAGGTGTCTGCATGGGCAAATGGAACGCTCATTTCCCACCAGGAAGAGGAATTAACCAAAGTCTCAGCATGCGCTGCCAGAACCAGATGAGGGCCTGAAGCAATCCTGCGGTTTTGCGGCCAGCTCACAAGAAAGCGAGTTGAAGAAAGGAGCTCAGGGACACTGTAATTCACAAACCTGCAGAGTTATGAATGACAGCTATCGTCCAAAAATGTATTGAAGTAAGTCTTCGAAGAGGACTTGAAAGTGGGGCAGAATTTCAGGAAAACGATTTCAGGGGGTAGACTGGAATTGCACTTAAAGCATAGGAAAAGAGGCAGAATGTCGACAATGATGCACTTGGCCAAAAAGGGTGTATGCGTGTTTTCCTGAATATATTCAGGAAAAAACGCATACGCTCTTTTTGGCCAACCAAGCAAGCGTGTAAAGGAAATCTGCACTACAATGAAGTCTCACTGCCCCCCGGTCCAAAGGGCCATCTGAAACAAGTGTAAAATCCAGAAAGGCAGGACAGGTCATGGAGAACAGGGAGCCTGGTTATGCTGATGGGCGGGATGTAAATTGCCAACAGCCACTATGGAGAAGTGTATGGTGTTTCCTGAAACACGTAGGAAACAAAGCAACACAGCCTATGGCACTTCCACTTAGGGTCCTATAGCTTAGGGAAATTAAAATCAAAAACACACAGCCACCCCAAAGTTTGGGACGGCTCTGTTTAAAAGAACCTCGTCTACGGTAGAAGTTCAATATCCGAGAAAGCAAAAAATGGATAAAGAAGTTGTGGTATGTACGTATAATGGAATATCACTCAGCAATGAGATCTACGTCATCAGGCCCATAGCGGCATAATGAGTGGATTCAGATATGACGATCCTACGAGACATAAGTCACACAGAAAAAGAAACATCATAAGATATCACTAATACACGGAACGTAAACTTGTCTACACATGAACTGAATTACAAAACAGAACAGGGTCTCAAATTTAGAAAACCAACTTATGCTTGCTTATGGGGAAAGGTGAGTTGGGGTGCTGCATCAAACCAGAGATTGAAATTAGCACAGATACCGTTCCATAAGCCAAATATATAATAGACAAGACCTACTCCTTGCTCAACGAAATGGACTCAACACCATATATTCAACGCCTGGGAAGATACCTGACAAGTAAGAATCTTAAGACCCATGGATTTATATGTCTCCATAAGGAAATCAAGCGTGTGTACAGCGGCCTTAACGCAGCAGTGAAAATCCGATAAATCCCATTATCAAAATAAATTTCACAAACAAAACACAGTGACAGTGAAATAGAGAGCAATTCTTAAATAATTCATTCAGGGCTTGTGATGCAACCTGGATTTACCACATCTACACCCAGAGCTGGGTGAGACATAAGGCTGGACACTTCGGGCTGATAGCATTGGTGAGGTTCGTGAGCAAACGCAGACCATTTGAAGTCATACTGCATGGTAGCCATTCCATGGGTCCCAACTCTCCAGGTTTAAGGGATTCTTCCTTCAGCTAAAACATGCATGGGAAACCCGGAGTATGGTCCACCGTGTTATTGGGAAACGTTTTCAAATGCATCTCAGGGTTCATCCCCTGGTACTTGGGTTCACCGTTACAGACGCTTTACTAAAACTCTCCCCACTTGGAGAGTCAGTGCATTTAACCTCCTGTTTGGCACAGTTTGCAATTTCTGCGCAAGATGAACAGGAATAGGGAGAACCAATGAGAGACTAGCTGTAGGTGTCTGCACGTGAAAATGGAACGCTCATTTCCCACCAGGAAGAGGGATTAACCAAAGGCTCAGCGTGCCGAGCAGGAAACAGATTAGGGCCTGAAGCAATCCTGCGGTTTTGCGGCCAGCTCACAAGAAAGCGAGTTGAAGAAAGGAGCTCAGGGGCACTGTAATTCTCAAACCTGCAGAGTTATGAATGACAGCTATCGTCCACAAATGTATTGAAGTAAGTATTCGAAGAGGACTTGAAAGCGGGGCAGAATTTCAGGAAAACGATTTCAGGGGGTAGACTGGAATTGCACTTAAAGCATAGGAAAAGAGGCAGAATGTCGACAATGATGCCCTTGGCCAAAAAGGGAGTATGCGTTTTTTCCTGAATATATTCAGGAAAAGACGCATACGCACTTTTTGGTCAACCAAGCAAGCGTGTAAAGGAAATCTGCACTACAATGAAGTCTCAATGCCCCCCAGTCCAAAGGGCCATCTGAAACAAGTTTAAAATCCAGAAAGGCAGGACAGGTCATGGAGAACAGGGAGCCTTGTTATGCTGATGGGCGGGATGTAAATTGCCAACAGCCACTCTGGAGAAATGTATGGTGTTTCCTGAAACACATAGGAAACAAAGCAACACAGCCTATGGCACTTCCACTTAGGGTCCTATAGCTTAGGGAAATTAAAATCAAAAAAACACAGCCACCCCAAAGTTTGGGACGGTTCTGTTTACAAGGACCTCCTCTACGGTACAAGTTAAAAATCCGAGAAAGCAAAAAATGGATAAAGATGTTGTGGTACGTACGTACAATGGAATATCACTCAGCAATGAGATCTACGTCATCAGGCCCGTAGCGGCATAATGAGTGGATTCAGGTTCGAAGATTCTACGAGAAATACATCACTCAGAAAAAGAAACATCATAAGATATCACTAATACACGGAACGTATACTTGGCTACACATGAACTGAATTAGAAAACAGAACAGGGTCTCAAATTTAGAAAACCAACTTATGCTTGCTTATGGGGAAAGGTGAGTTGGGGTGCTGCATCAAACCAGAGATTGAAATTAGCACAGATACCGTTCCATAAGCCAAATATATAATAGACAAGACCTACTCCTTGCTCAACGAAATGGACTCAACACCCCATATTCAATGCCTGGGAATATACTTGACAAATAAGAATCTTAAGACCCATGGATTTATATGTCCCCATAAGTAAATCAAGCGTGTGTACAGCGGCCTAAACGCAGCAGTGAAAATCCGATAAATCCCATTATCAAAATAAATTTCACAAACAAAACACAATGACAGTGAAATAGAGGGCAATTCTTAAATAATTCATTCAGGGCTTGTGATGCAACCTGGATTTACCACATCTACACCCAGAGCTGGGTGAGACATAAGGCCGGACACTTCGGGCTGATAGCATTGGTGAGGTTCGGTGAGCAAACGCAGACCCTTTGAAGTCATACTGCATGGTAGCCATTCCATGGGTCCCAACTCTCCAGGTTTAAGGGATTCTTCCTTCAGCTAATACATGCATGGGAAACCCAGAGTATGGTCCACCGTGTGATTGGGAAACGTTTTCAAATGCATCTCAGGTTTCGTCCCCTGGTACTCGGGTTCACTGTTCCAGACGCTTTACTAACACTCTCCCCACTTGGAGAGTCAGTGCCTTTTACCTCCTGTTTGGCACAGTTTGCAATTTCGGCGCAAGATGAACAGGAATAGGGAGAGCCAATGAGAGACTAGCTGTAGGTGTCTGCACGGGCCAATGGAATGCTCATTTCCCACCAGGAAGAAGAATTTACCAGAGGCTCAGCATGGCCTGCCGCAACCAGATTAGGGCCTGAAGCAATCCTGTGGTTTTGCGGCCAGCTCACAAGAAAGCGAGTTGAAGAAAGGAGCTCAGGGGCACTGTAATTGACAAACCTGCAGAGTTATGAATGACAGCTTTCGTCCAAAAATGTATTGAAGTAAGTCTTCGAAGTGGACTTGAAAACGGGGCGGAATTTCAGGAAAACGATTTTAGGGGGTAGACTGGAATTGCACTTAAAGCATAGGAAAAGAGGCAGAATGTCAACAACGATTCACTTGGCCAAGAAGGGCGTCTGCGTTTTTTCCTGAATATATTCAGGAAAAAACGCATACGCAGTTTTTGGCCAACCAAGCAAGCGTGTAAAGGAAATCTGCCCTACAATGAAGTCTCACTACCTCCCGGTCAAAAGGGCCATCTGAAAAATGTGTAAAATCCAGAAAGGCAGGACAGGTCATGGAGAACAGGGACCCTCGTTATGCTGATGGGCGGGATGTAAATTGCCAACAGCCACTCTGGAGAAGTGTATGGTGTTTCCTGAAACACGTAGGAAACAAAGCAACACAGCCTATGGCACTTCCACTTAGGATCCTATAGCTTAGGGAAATTAAAATCAAAAACACACAGCCACCCCAAAGTTTGGGACGGCTCTGTTTACAAGAACCTCGTCTACGGTACAAGTTAAATATCCGAGAAAGCAAAAAATGGATAAAGAATTTGTGGTACGTACGTACAACGGAATATCACTCAGCAATGAAATCTACGTCATCAGGCCCATAGCGGCATAATGAGTGGATTCAGGTACGACGATTCTACGAGAAATAAGTCACACATAAATAGAAACATCATAAGATATCACTAATACACGGAACGTAAACTTGTCTACACATGAACTGAATTACAAAACAGAACAGGGTCTCAAATTTAGAAAACCAACTTATGCTTGCTTATGGGGAAAGGTGAGTTGGGGTGCTGCATCAAACCAGAGATTGAAATTAGCACCGATACCGTTCCATAAGCCAAATATATAATAGACAAGACTACTCCTTGCTCAACGAAATGGACTCAACACCCCATATTCAATGCCTGGGAATATACCTGACAAGTAAGAATCTTAAGACCCATGGATTTATATGTCCCCATAAGAAAATCAAGCGTGTGTACAGCGGCCTAAACGCAGCAGTGAAAATCCGATAAATCCCATTATCAAAATAAATTTCACAAACAAAACACAATGACAGTGAAATAGAGAGCAATTCTTAAATAATTCATTCAGGGCTTGTGATGCAACCTGGATTTACCACATCTACACCCAGAGCTGGGTGAGACATAAGGCTGGACACTTCGGGCTGATAGCATTGGTGAGGTTCGGTGAGCAAACGCAGACCCTTTGAAGTCATACTGCATGGTAGCCATTCCATGGGTCCCAACTCTCCAGGTTTAAGGGATTCTTCCTTCAGCTAATACATGCATGGGAAACCCAGAGTATGGTTCCCCGTGTGATTGGGAAACGTTTTCAAATGCATCTCAGGTTTCGTCCCCTGGTACTCGGATTCACCGTTCCAGACGCTTTACTAACACCCTCCCCACTTGGAGAGTCAGTGCCTTTAACCTCCTGTTTGGCACAGTTTGCAATTTCGGCGCAAGATAAACAGGAATAGGGAGAGCCAATGAGAGACTAGCTGTAGGTGTCTGCACGGGCAAATGGAACGCTCATTTCCCACCAGGAAGAGGAATTAACCAAAGGCTCAGCGTGCCCTGCCGGAACCGGATTAGGGCCTGAAGCAATCCTGCGGTTTTGCGGCCAGCTCACAAGAAAGCGAGATGAAGAAAGGAGCTCAGGGGCACTGTAATTCACAAACCTGCAGAATTATGAATGACAGCTATCGTCCAAAAATGTATTGAAGTAAGTCTTCGAAGAGGACTTGAAAGCGGGGCAGGATTTCAGGAAAACGATTTCAGGGGGTAGACTGGAATTGCACTTAAAGCATAGGAAAAGAGGCAGAATGTCGAGAGTGATGCCCTTGGCCAAAAATGGTGTATGCGTTTTTTCCTGAATATATTCAGGAAAAAACGCATACGCACTTTTTGGTCAACCAAGCAAGCGTGTAAAGGAAATCTGCACTACAATGAAGTCTCAATGCCCCCTGGTCCAAAGGGCCATCTGAAACAAGTGTAAAATCCAGAAAGGCAGGACAGGTCATGGAGAACAGGGAGCCTTGTTATGCTGATGGGCGGGATGTAAATTGCCAACAGCCACTCTGGAGAAATGTATGGTGTTTCCTGAAACACGTAGGAAACAAAGCAACACAGCCTATGGCACTTCCACTTAGGGTCCTATAGCTTAGGGAAATTAAAATCAAAAACACACAGCCACCCAAAAGTTTGGGACGGCTCTGTTTACAAGGACCTCCTCTACGGTACAAGTTAAAAATCCGAGAAAGCAAAAAATGGATAAAGAAGTTGTGGTACGTACGTACAATGGAATATCACTCAGCAATGAGATCTACGTCATCAGGCCCGTAGCGGCATAATGAGTGGATTCAGGTTCGAAGATTCTACGAGAAATATGTCACTCAGAAAAAGAAACATCATAAGATATCACTAATACACGGAACGTAAACTTGGCTACACATGAACTGAATTAGAAAACAGAACAGGGTCTCAAATATAGAAAACCAACTTATGCTTGCTTATGGGGAAAGGTGAGTTGGGGTGCTGCATCAAACCAGAGATTGAAATTAGCACAGATACCGTTCCATAAGCCAAATATATAATAGACAAGACCTACTCCTTGCTCAACTAAATGGACTCAACACCCCATATTCAATGCCTGGGAATATACCTGACAAGTAAGAATCTTAAGACCCATGGATTTATATGTCCCCATAAGAAAATCAAGCGTGTGTACAGCGGCCTAAACGCAGCAGTGAAAATCCGATAAATCCCATTATCAAAATAAATTTCACAAACAAAACACAATGACAGTGAAATAGAGGGCAATTCTTAAATAATTCATTCAGGGCTTGTGATGCAACCTGGATTTACCACATCTACACCCAGAGCTGGGTGAGACATAAGGCCGGACACTTCGGGCTGATAGCATTGGTGAGGTTCGGTGAGCAAACGCAGACCCTTTGAAGTCATACTGCATGGTAGCCATTCCATGGGTCCCAACTCTCCAGGTTTAAGGGATTCTTCCTTCAGCTAATACATGCATGGGAAACCCAGAGTATGGTCCACCGTGTGATTGGGAAACGTTTTCAAATGCATCTCAGGTTTCGTCCCCTGGTACTCGGGTTCACTGTTCCAGACGCTTTACTAACACTCTCCCCACTTGGAGAGTCAGTGCCTTTTACCTCCTGTTTGGCACAGTTTGCAATTTCGGCGCAAGATGAACAGGAATAGGGAGAGCCAATGAGAGACTAGCTGTAGGTGTCTGCACGGGCCAATGGAATGCTCATTTCCCACCAGGAAGAAGAATTTACCAGAGGCTCAGCATGGCCTGCCGCAACCAGATTAGGGCCTGAAGCAATCCTGTGGTTTTGCGGCCAGCTCACAAGAAAGCGAGTTGAAGAAAGGAGCTCAGGGGCACTGTAATTGACAAACCTGCAGAGTTATGAATGACAGCTTTCGTCCAAAAATGTATTGAAGTAAGTCTTCGAAGTGGACTTGAAAACGGGGCGGAATTTCAGGAAAACGATTTTAGGGGGTAGACTGGAATTGCACTTAAAGCATAGGAAAAGAGGCAGAATGTCGACAACGATTCACTTGGCCAAGAAGGGCGTCTGCGTTTTTTCCTGAATATATTCAGGAAAAAACGCATACGCAGTTTTTGGCCAACCAAGCAAGCGTGTAAAGGAAATCTGCCCTACAATGAAGTCTCACTACCTCCCGGTCAAAAGGGCCATCTGAAAAATGTGTAAAATCCAGAAAGGCAGGACAGGTCATGGAGAACAGGGACCCTCGTTATGCTGATGGGCGGGATGTAAATTGCCAACAGCCACTCTGGAGAAGTGTATGGTGTTTCCTGAAACACGTAGGAAACAAAGCAACACAGCCTATGGCACTTCCACTTAGGATCCTATAGCTTAGGGAAATTAAAATCAAAAACACACAGCCACCCCAAAGTTTGGGACGGCTCTGTTTACAAGAACCTCGTCTACGGTACAAGTTAAATATCCGAGAAAGCAAAAAATGGATAAAGAATTTGTGGTACGTACGTACAACGGAATATCACTCAGCAATGAAATCTACGTCATCAGGCCCATAGCGGCATAATGAGTGGATTCAGGTACGACGATTCTACGAGAAATAAGTCACACATAAATAGAAACATCATAAGATATCACTAATACACGGAACGTAAACTTGTCTACACATGAACTGAATTACAAAACAGAACAGGGTCTCAAATTTAGAAAACCAACTTATGCTTGCTTATGGGGAAAGGTGAGTTGGGGTGCTGCATCAAACCAGAGATTGAAATTAGCACCGATACCGTTCCATAAGCCAAATATATAATAGACAAGACTACTCCTTGCTCAACGAAATGGACTCAACACCCCATATTCAATGCCTGGGAATATACCTGACAAGTAAGAATCTTAAGACCCATGGATTTATATGTCCCCATAAGAAAATCAAGCGTGTGTACAGCGGCCTAAACGCAGCAGTGAAAATCCGATAAATCCCATTATCAAAATAAATTTCACAAACAAAACACAATGACAGTGAAATAGAGAGCAATTCTTAAATAATTCATTCAGGGCTTGTGATGCAACCTGGATTTACCACATCTACACCCAGAGCTGGGTGAGACATAAGGCTGGACACTTCGGGCTGATAGCATTGGTGAGGTTCGGTGAGCAAACGCAGACCCTTTGAAGTCATACTGCATGGTAGCCATTCCATGGGTCCCAACTCTCCAGGTTTAAGGGATTCTTCCTTCAGCTAATACATGCATGGGAAACCCAGAGTATGGTTCCCCGTGTGATTGGGAAACGTTTTCAAATGCATCTCAGGTTTCGTCCCCTGGTACTCGGATTCACCGTTCCAGACGCTTTACTAACACCCTCCCCACTTGGAGAGTCAGTGCCTTTAACCTCCTGTTTGGCACAGTTTGCAATTTCGGCGCAAGATAAACAGGAATAGGGAGAGCCAATGAGAGACTAGCTGTAGGTGTCTGCACGGGCAAATGGAACGCTCATTTCCCACCAGGAAGAGGAATTAACCAAAGGCTCAGCGTGCCCTGCCGGAACCGGATTAGGGCCTGAAGCAATCCTGCGGTTTTGCGGCCAGCTCACAAGAAAGCGAGATGAAGAAAGGAGCTCAGGGGCACTGTAATTCACAAACCTGCAGAATTATGAATGACAGCTATCGTCCAAAAATGTATTGAAGTAAGTCTTCGAAGAGGACTTGAAAGCGGGGCAGGATTTCAGGAAAACGATTTCAGGGGGTAGACTGGAATTGCACTTAAAGCATAGGAAAAGAGGCAGAATGTCGAGAGTGATGCCCTTGGCCAAAAATGGTGTATGCGTTTTTTCCTGAATATATTCAGGAAAAAACGCATACGCACTTTTTGGTCAACCAAGCAAGCGTGTAAAGGAAATCTGCACTACAATGAAGTCTCAATGCCCCCTGGTCCAAAGGGCCATCTGAAACAAGTGTAAAATCCAGAAAGGCAGGACAGGTCATGGAGAACAGGGAGCCTTGTTATGCTGATGGGCGGGATGTAAATTGCCAACAGCCACTCTGGAGAAATGTATGGTGTTTCCTGAAACACGTAGGAAACAAAGCAACACAGCCTATGGCACTTCCACTTAGGGTCCTATAGCTTAGGGAAATTAAAATCAAAAACACACAGCCACCCAAAAGTTTGGGACGGCTCTGTTTACAAGGACCTCCTCTACGGTACAAGTTAAAAATCCGAGAAAGCAAAAAATGGATAAAGAAGTTGTGGTACGTACGTACAATGGAATATCACTCAGCAATGAGATCTACGTCATCAGGCCCGTAGCGGCATAATGAGTGGATTCAGGTTCGAAGATTCTACGAGAAATATGTCACTCAGAAAAAGAAACATCATAAGATATCACTAATACACGGAACGTAAACTTGGCTACACATGAACTGAATTAGAAAACAGAACAGGGTCTCAAATATAGAAAACCAACTTATGCTTGCTTATGGGGAAAGGTGAGTTGGGGTGCTGCATCAAACCAGAGATTGAAATTAGCACAGATACCGTTCCATAAGCCAAATATATAATAGACAAGACCTACTCCTTGCTCAACTAAATGGACTCAACACCCCATATTCAATGCCTGGGAATATACCTGACAAGTAAGAATCTTAAGACCCATGGATTTATATGTCCCCATAAGAAAATCAAGCGTGTGTACAGCGGCCTAAATGCAGCAGTGAAAATCCGATAAATCCCATTATCAAAATAAATTTCACAAACAAAACACAATGACAGTGAAATAGAGAGCAATTCTTAAATAATTCATTCAGGGCTTGTGATGCAACCTGGATTTACCACATCTACACCCAGAGCTGGGTGAGACATAAGGCTGGACACTTCGGGCTGATAGCATTGGTGAGGTTCGGTGAGCAAACGCAGACCCTTTGAAGTCATACTGCATGGTAGCCATTCCATGGGTCCCAACTCTCCAGGTTTAAGGGATTCTTCCTTCAGCTAATACATGCATGGGAAACCCAGAGTATGGTCCACCGTGTGATTGGGAAACGTTTTCAAATGCATCTCAGGTTTCGTCCCCTGGTACTCGGGTTCACCGTTCCAGACGCTTTACTAACACTCTCCCCACTTGGAGAGTCAGTGCCTTTAACCTCCTGTTTGGCACAGTTTGCAATTTCGGCGCAAGATGAACAGGAATAGGGAGAGCCAATGAGAGACTAGCTGTAGGTGTCTGCACGGGCAAATGGAACGCTCATTTCCCACCAGGAAGAGGAATTAACCAAAGGCTCAGCGTGCCCTGCCGGAACCGGATTAGGGCCTGAAGCAATCCTGCGGTTTTGCGGCCAGCTCACAAGAAAGCGAGTTGAAGAAAGGAGCTCAGGGGCACTGTAATTCACAAACCTGCAGAATTATGAATGACAGCTATCGTCCAAAAATGTATTGAAGTAAGTCTTCGAAGAGGACTTGAAAGCGGGGCTGGGTTTCAGGAAAACGATTTCAGGGGGTAGACTGGAATTGCACTTAAAGCATAGGAAAAGAGGCAGAATGTCGAGAGTGATGCCCTTGGCCAAAAAGGGCGTATGCGTTTTTTCCTGAATATATTCAGGAAAAAACGCATACGCACTTTTTGGTCAACCAAGCAAGCGTGTAAAGGAAATCTGCACTACAATGAAGTCTCAATGCCCCCCGGTCCAAAGGGCCATCTGAAACAAGTGTAAAATCCAGAAAGGCAGGACAGGTCATGGAGAACAGGGAGCCTTGTTATGCTGATGGGCGGGATGTAAATTGCCAACAGCCACTCTGGAGAAGTGTATGGTGTTTCCTGAAACATGTAGGAAACAAAGCAACACAGCCTATGGCACTTCCACTTAGGGTCCTATAGCTTAGGGAAATTAAAATCAAAAACACACAGCCACCCCAAAGTTTGGGACGGCTCTGTTTACAAGGACCTCCTCTACGGTACAAGTTAAAAATCCGAGAAAGCAAAAAATGGATAAAGAAGTTGTGGTACGTACGTACAATGGAATATCACTCAGCAATGAGATCTACGTCATCAGGCCCGTAGCGGCATAATGAGTGGATTCAGGTTCGAAGATTCTACGAGAAATACGTCACTCAGAAAAAGAAACATCATAAGATATCACTAATACACGGAACGTATACTTGGCTACACATGAACTGAATTAGAAAACAGAACAGGGTCTCAAATTTAGAAAACCAACTTATGCTTGCTTATGGGGAAAGGTGAGTTGGGGTGCTGCATCAAACCAGAGATTGAAATTAGCACAGATACTGTTCCATAAGCCAAATATATAATAGACAAGACCTACTCCTTGCTCAACTAAATGGACTCAACACCCCATATTCAATGCCTGGGAATATACCTGACAAGTAAGAATCGTAAGACCCATGGATTTATATGTCCCCATAAGTAAATCAAGCGTGTGTACAGCGGCCTAAACGCAGCAGTGAAAATCCGATAAATCCCATTATCAAAATAAATTTCACAAACAAAACACAATGACAGTGAAATAGAGAGCAATTCTTAAATAATTCATTCAGGGCTTGTGATGCAACCTGGATTTACCACATCTACACCCAGAGCTGGGTGAGACATAAGGCTGGACACTTCGTGCTGATAGCATTGGTGAGGTTCGGTGAGCAAACGCAGACCCTTTGAAGTCATACTGCATGGTAGCCATTCCATGGGTCCCAACTCTCCAGGTTTAAGGGATTGTTCCTTCAGCTAAATCATGCACGGGAAACCCAGAGTATGGTCCACCGTGTGATTGGGAAACGTTTTCAAATGCATCTCAGGTTTTGTCCCCTGGTACTCAGGTTCACCGTTCCAGACGCTTTACTAACACTCTCCCCACTTGGAGAGTCAGTGCCTTTAACCTCCTCTTTGGCACAGTTTGCAATTTCTGCGCAAGATGAACAGGAATAGGGAGAACCAATGAGAGACTAGATGTAGGTGTCTGCACGGGCAAATGCAACGCTCATTTCTCACCAGGAAGAGGGATTAACCAAAGGCCCAGCATGCCCTGCCAGAACCAGATTAGGGCCTGAAGCAATCCTGCGATTTTGCGGCCAGCTCACAAGAAAGCGAGTTGAAGAAAGGAGCTCAGGGGCTCTGTAATTCACAAACCTGCAGAGTTATGAATGACAGCTATCATCCAAAAATGTATTGAAGTAAGTCTTCGAAGAGGATTGGAAGCGGGGCAGAATTTCAGGAAAACGATTTCAGGGGGTAGACTGGAATTGCACTTAAAGCATAGGAAAAGTGGCAGAATGTCGAGAGTGATGCACTTGGCCAAAAAGTGCATATGCCTTTTTTCCTGAATATATTCAGGAAAAAACGCATTCGCCCTTTTTGGCCAACCAAGCAAGCGTGTAAAGGAAATCTGCACTACAATGAAGTCTCACTGCCCCCCGGTCCAAACAGCCATCTGAAACAAGTGTAATATCCAGAAAGGCAGGACAGGTCATGGAGAACAGGAAGCCTTGTTATGCTCATGGGCGGGATGTAAATTGCCAACAGCCACTCTGGAGAAGTGTATGGTGTTTCCTGAAACACGTAGGAAACAAAGCAACACAGCCTATGGCACTTCCTCTTAGGGTCCTATAGCTTAGGGAAATTAAAATCAAAAACACACAGCCACCCCAAAATTTGGGACGGCTCTGTTTACAAGAACCTCGTCTACGGTACAAGTTAAATATCCGAGAAAGCAAAAAATGGATAAAGAAGTTGTGGTACGTACGTACAATGGAATATCACTCAGCAATGAAATCTACGTCATCAGGCCCATAGCGGCATAATGAGTGGATTCAGGTACGACGATTCTACGAGAAATAAGTCACACAGAAAAAGAAAGATCATAAGAGATCACTAATACACGGAACGTAAACTTGGCTACACATGAACTGAATTACAAAACAGAACAGGGTCTCAAATTTAGAAAACCAACTTATGCTTGCTTATGGGGAAAGGTGAGTTGGGGTGCTGCATCAAACCAGAGATTGAAATTAGCACAGATACCGTTCCATAAGCCAAATATATAATAGACAAGACCTACTCCTTGCTCAACGAAATGGACTCAACACACCATATTCAACGCCTGGGAATATACCTGACAAGTAAGAATCTTAAGACCCATGGATTTATATGTCTCCATAAGGAAATCAAGCGTGTGTACAGCGGCCTTAACGCAGCAGTGAAAATCCGATAAATCCCATTATCAAAATAAATTTCACAAACAAAACACAGTGACAGTGAAATAGAGAGCAATTCTTAAATAATTCATTCAGGGCTTGTGATGCAACCTGGATTTACCACATCTACACCCAGAGCTGGGTGAGACATAAGGCTGGACACTTCGGGCTGATAGCATTGGTGAGGTTCGTGAGCAAACGCAGACCCTTTGAAGTCATACTGCATGGTAGACATTCCATGGGTCCCAACTCTCCAGGTTTAAGGGATTCTTCCTTCAGCTAAAACATGCACGGGAAACCCAGAGTATGTTCCACCGTGTGATTGGGAAACCTTTTCAAATGCATCTCAGGTTTCGTCCAATGATACTCGGGTTAACCGTTCCAGACGCTTTACTAACTCTCTCCCCACTTGGAGAGTCAGTGCCTTTAACCTCCTGTTTGGCACAGTATGCAATTTCTGTGCAAGATGAACAGGAATAGGGAGAACCAATGAGAGACTAGCTGTAGGTGTCTGCACGGGCAAATGGAACGCTCATTTCCCACCAGGAAGAGGGATTAACCAAAGGCTCAGCGTGCCCTGCCGGAACCAGATTAGGGCCTGAAGCAATCCTGTGGTTTTGCGGCCAGCTCACAAGAAAGCGAGTTGAAGAAAGGAGCTCAGGGGCACTGTAATTCACAAACCTGCAGAGTTAGGAATGACAGCTATCGTCCAAAAATGTATTGAAGTAAGTCTTCGAAGAGGACTTGAAAGCGTGGCAGAATTTCAGGAAAATGATTTCAGGGGGTAGACTGGAATGGCACTTAAAGCATAGGATAAGAGGCAGAATATCGAGAGTGATGCACTTGGCCAAAAACGGCGTATGCGTGTTTTACTGAATATATTCAGGAAAAAACGCATACGCCCTTTTTGTCCAACCAAGCAAGCGTGTAAAGGAAATCTGCACTACAATGTAGTCTCAGTGCCCCCTGGTCCAAACGGCCATCTGAAACAAGTATAAAATGCAGAAAGGCAGGACAGGTCATGGAGAACAGGAAGCCTTGTTATGCTGATGGGCGGGATGTAAATAGCCTACAGCCACACTGGAGATGTGTATGGTGTTTCCTGAAACACGTAGGAAACAAAGCAACACAGCCTATGGCACTTCCACTTAGGGTCCTATAGCTTAGGGAAATTAAAATCAAAAACACACAGCCACCCCAAAGTTTGGGACGGCTCTGTTTACAAGAACCTCGTCTACGGTGCAAGTTAAATATCCGAGAAAGCAAAAAATGGATAAAGAAGTTGTGGTACGTACGTACAATGGAATAACACTCAGCAATGAGATCTACGTCATCAGGCCCGTAGCGGCATAATGAGTGGATTCAGGTACGACGATTCTACGAGAAATAAGTCACTCAGTAAAAGAAACATCATAAGATATCACTAATACACAGAACGTAAACTTGGCTACACATGAACTGAATTACAAAACAGAACAGGGTCTCAAATTTAGAAAACCAACGTATGCTTGCTTATGGGGAAAGGTGAATTGGTTTGCTGCATCAAACCAGAGATTGAAATTAGCACAGATACCGTTCCATAAGCCAAATACATAATAGACAAGACCTACTCCTTGCTCAACGAAATGGACTCAACACCCCATATTCAACTCCTGGGAATATACCTGACAAGTAAGAATCTTAATACCCATCGATTTATATGTCTCCATAAGGAAATCAAGCGTGTGTACAGCGGCCGAAACGCAGCAGTGAAAATCCGATAAATCCCATTATCACAATAAATTTCACAAACAAAACACAATGACAGTGAAATAGAGAGCAATTCTTAAATAATTCATTCAGGGCTTGTGATGCAACCTGGATTTACCACATCTACACCCAGAGCTGGGTGAGACATAAGGCTGGACACTTCGGGCTGATAGCATTGGTGAGGTTCGGTGAGCAAATGCAGACCGTTTGAAGTCATACTGCATGGCAGCCATTCCATTGGTCCCAACTCTCCAGGTTTAAGGGATTCTTCCTTCAGCTAATACATGCATGGGAAACCCAGAGTATGGTCCACCGTGTGATTGGGAAACGTTTTCAAATGCATCTCAGGTTTCGTCCAGTGGTACTCGGGTTTACCGTTCCAGGCACTTTACTAACACTCTCCCCACTTGGAGAGTCAGTGCCTTTAACCTCCTGTTTGGCACAGTTTGTAATTTCTGCACAAGATGTACAGGAATAGGGAGAACCAATGAGAGACTAGCTGTAGGTGTCTGCACGGGCAAATGGAACGCTCATTTCCCACCAGGAAGAGGAATTAACCAAAGGCTCAGCATCACCTGCCGGAACCAGATGAGGGCCTGAAGCAATCCTGCGGTTTTGGGGCAGCTCACAAGAAAGCTAGTTGAAGAAAGGAGCTCAGAGGCACTGTAATTCACAAACCTGCAGAGTTATGAATGACAGCTATCGTCCAAAAATGTATTGAGGTAAGTCTTCGAAGAGGACTTGAAAGCGGCGCAGAATTTCAGGAAAACGAATTCAGGGTGTAGACTGGAATTGCACTTAAAACATAGGAAAAGAGGCAGAAGGTCGAGAGTGATGCACTTGGCCAAAAAGTGCGTATGCGTTTTTTCCTGAATTTATTCAGGAAAAAACGCATACGCCCTTTCTGGCCAACCAAGCAAGCGTGTAAAGGAAATATGAACTACAATGAAGTCTCTCTTCCCCCCGGTCCAAAGGGCCATCTGAAAAAATTGTAAAATCCAGAAAGGCAGGACAGGTCATGGAGAACAGAGAGCCTTGTTATGCTGATTGGCGGGATTTAAATTGCCAAGAACCACTCTGGAAAATGTATGGTGTTTCCAGAAATACGTAGGAAACAAAGCATCACAGCCTATGGCACTTCCAATTATGGTCCTATAGCTTAGGGAAATTAAAATCAAAAACACACAGCCACCCCAAAGTTTGCGACGGTTCTGTTTACAAGAACCTCGTCTACGGTACAAGTTAAATATCCGAGAAAGCAAAAAATAGATAAAGAAGTTGTGGTATGTACGTACAATGGAATATCACTCAGCAATGAGATCTACGTCATCAGGCCCGTAGCGGCATAATGAGTGGATTCAGGTATGACGATCCTACGAGACATAAGTCACACAGAAAAAGAAACATCATAAGAGATCACTAATACACGGAACATAAACTTGGCTACACATGAACTGAATTACAAAACAGAACAGGGTCTCAAATTTAGAAAACCAACTTATGCTTGCTTATGGGGAAAGGTGAGTTGGGGTGCTGCATAAACCCAGAGATTGAAATTAGCACAGATACCGTTCCATAAGCCAAATATATAATAGACAAACCTACTCCTTGCTCAACGATATGGACTCAACACCCCATATTCAACGCCTGGGAATATACCTGACAAGTAAGAATCTTAAGACCCATGGATTTATATGTCTCCATAAGGAAATCAAGCGTGTGTACAGCGGCCTAATCACAGCAGTGAAAATCCGATAAATCCCATTATCATAATAAATTTCACAAACAAAACACAATGACAGTGAAATAGAGAGCAATTCTTAAATAATTCTTTCAGGCCTTGTGATGCAACCTGGATTTACCACATCTACACCCAGAGCTGGGTGAGTCATAAGGCCGGACACTTCGGGCTGATAGCATTGGTGAGGTTCGGTGAGCAAACGCAGAACCTTTGAAGTCATACTGCATGGTAGCCATTCCATGGGTCCCAACTCTCCAGGTTTAAGGGATTCTTCCTTCAGCTAATACATGCATGGGAAACCCAGAGTATGGTCCACCGTGTGATTGGGAAACGTTTTCAAATGCATCTCAGGTTTTGTCCCCTGGTACTCGGATTCACCGTTCCAGACGCTTTACTAACACTCTCCCCACATGGAGAGTCAGTGCCTTTAACCTCCTGTTTGGCACAGTTTGCAATTTCGGCGCAAGATGAACAGGAATAGGGAGAGCCAATGAGAGACTAGCTGTAGGTGTCTGCACGGGCAAATGGAACGCTCATTTCCCACCAGGAAGAGGAATTAACCAAAGGCTCAGCGTGCCCTGCCGGAACCAGATTAGGGCCTGAAGCAATCCTGCGGTTTTGCGGCCAGCTCACAAGAAAGCGAGTTGAAGAAAGGAGCTCGGGGCAATGTAATTCACAAACCTGCAGAATTATGAATGACAGCTATCGTCCAAAAATGTATTGAAGTAAGTCTTCGAAGAGGACTTGAAAGCGGGGCAGGATTTCAGGAAAACGATTTCAGGGGGTAGACTGGAATTGCACTTAAAGCATAGGAAAAGAGGCAGAATGTCGACAATGATGCACTTGGCCAAAAAGTGCGTATGCGTTTTTTCCTGAATATATTCAGGAAAAAACGGATACGCCCTTTTTGGCCAACCAAGCAAGCGTGTAAAGGAAATCTGCCCTACAATGAAGTCTCACTGCCCCCCGGTCCAAACGGCCATCTGAAACAAGTGTAAAATCCAGAAAGGCAGGACAGGTCATGGAGAACAGGGAGCCTTGTTATGCTGATGGCCGGGATGTAAACTGCTAACACCCACTCTGGAGAAATGTATGCTGTTTCCTGAAAGACGTAGGAAACAAAGCAACACAGCCTATGGCACTTCCACTTAGGGTCCTATAGCTTAGGGAAATTAAAATTAAAAACACAGAGCCACCCCAAAGTTTAGGATGGCTCTGTTTACAAGGACCTCCTCTACGGTACAAGTTAAATATCCGAGAAAGCAAAAAATGGATGAAGAAGTTGTGGTACGTACGTACAATGGAATATCACTCAGCAATGAGATCTACGTCATCAGGCCCGTAGCGGCATAATGAGTGGATTCAGGTACGACGATTCTACGAGAAATAAGTCACACAGAAAAAGAAAGATCATAAGATATCTCTAATACACGGAACATAAACTTGGCTACACATGAACTGAATTACAAAACAGAACAGTGTCTCAAATTTAGAAAACCAACTTATGCTTGCTTATGGGGAAAGGTGAGTTGGGGTGCTGCATCAAACCAGAGATTGATATTAGCACAGATACCATTCCATAAGCCAAATATATAATAGACAATTCCTACTCCGTGCTCAACGAAATGGACTCAACACCCCATATTCAACGCCTGGGAATATACCTGACAAGTAAGAATCTTAAGACCCATGGATTTATATGTCTCCATAAGGAAATCAAGCGTGTGTACAGCGGCCTAAACGCAGCAGTGAAAATCCGATAAATCCCATTATCAAAATAAATTTCACAAACAAAACACAATGACAGTGAAATAGAGAGCAATTCTTAAATAATTCATTCAGGGCTTGTGATGCAACCTGGATTTACCACATCTACACCCAGAGCTGGTGAGACATAAGGCTGGACACTTCGGGCTGATAGCATTGGTGAGGTTCGGTGAGCAAACGCAGACCCTTTGAAGTCATACTGCATGGTAGCCATTCCATGGGTCCCAACTCTCCAGGTTTAAGGGATTCTTCCTTCAGCTAAAACATGCACGGAAAACCCAGAGTATGGTCCACCGTATGATTGGGAAACGTTTTCAAATGCATCTCAGGTTTCGTCCCCTGGTACTCGGGTTCACCGTTCCAGACGGTTTACTAACACTCACCCCACTTGGAGAGTCAGTGCCTTTAACCTCCTCTTTGGCACAGTTTGCAATTTCTGCGCAAGATGAACAGGAATAGGGAGAACCAATGAGAGACTAGATGTAGGTGTCTGCACGTGCAAATGCAACGCTCATTTCCCACCAGGAAGAGGGATTAACCAAAGGCTCAGCGTGCTGTGCCGGAACCAGATTAGGGCCTGAAGCAATCCTGCGGTTTTGCGGCCAGCTCACAAGAAAGCGAGTTGAAGAATGGAGCTCAGGTGCTCTGTATTCACAAACCTGCAGATTTATGAATGACAGCTATCGTCCAAAAATGTATTGAAGTAAGTCTTCGAAGAGGACTTGAAAGCGGGGCAGAATTTCAGGAAAACGATTTCATGGGGTAGACTGGAATTGCACTTACAGCATAGGAAAATAGGCAGAATGTCGACAATGATGCACTTGGCCAAAAAGGACGTATGTGTTTTATCCTGAATATATTCAGGAAAAAACGCATACGCCCTTTTTGGCCTACCAAGCAAGCGTGTAAAGGAAATCTGCACTACAATGAAGTCTCACTGACCCCCGGTCACAAGGGCCATCTGAAAAAAGAGTAAGATCCAGAAAGGCAGGACAGGTCATGGAGAACAGGGAGCCTTGTTATGCTGATGGGCGGGATGTAAATTGCCAACAGCCACTCTGGAGAAGTGTATGGTGTTTCCTGAAACACGTAGGAAACAAAGCAACACAGCCTCTGGCACTTCCACTTATGGTCCTACAGCTTCGGGAAATTAAAATCAAAAACACACAGCCACCCCAAAGTTTGGGACGGCTCTGTTTACAAGAACCTCGTCTACGGTACAAGTTAAATATCCGAGAAAGCAAAACATGGATAAAGAAGTTGTGGTACGCACGTACAATGGAATATCACTCAGCAATGAAATCTACGTCATCAGGCCCATAGCGGCATAATGAGTGGATTCAGGTACGATGATTCTACGCAAAATAAGTCACACAGGAAAAGAAACATCATAAGATATCACTAATACACGGAATGTAAACTGGACTACACATGAACTGAATTACAAAACAGAACAGGGTCTCAAATTTAGAAAACCAACATATGCTTGCTTATGGGGAAAGGTGAGTTGGGGTGCTACATAAAACCAGAGATTGAAATTAGCACAGATACCTTTCCATAAGCCAAATATATAACAGACAAGACCTAATCCTTGCTCAACGAAATGGACTCAACACCCCATATTCAACGCCTGGGAATATACCTGACAAGTAAGAATCTTAAGACCCATGGATTTATATGTCTCCATAAGGAAATCAAGCATGTGTACAGTGGCCTAAACGTACCAGTGAAAATCCGATAAATCCCATTATCAAAATAAATTTCAAAAACAAAACACAATGCCAGTGAAATAGCGAGCAATTCTTAAATAATTCATTCAGCGCTTGTGATGCAACCTGGATTTACCACATCTACACCCAGAGCTGGGTGAGACATAAGGCTGGACACTTCGGGCTGATAGCATTGGTGAGGTTCGGTGAGCAAACGCAGACCCTTTGAAGTCATACTGCATGGTACCCATTCCATGGGTCCCAACTCTCCAGGTTTATGGGATTCTTAGTTCAGCTAAAACATGCATGGGAAACCCAGAGTATGGTCCACCGTGTGATTGGGAAACGTTTTCAAATGCATCTCAGGTTTCGAACCCTGGTACTCGGGTTCACCATTCCAGACACTTTACTAACACTCTCCCCACTTGGAGAGTCAGTGCCTTTAACCTCCTGTTTGGCACAGTCTGCAATTTCTGCGCAAGATGAAAAGGAATAGGGAGAACCAATGAGAGACTAGCTGTAGGTGTCTGCACGGGCAAATGGAACGCTCATTTCCCACCAGGAAGAGCAATTAACCAAAGGCTCAGCGTGCCCTGCCGGAAACAGATTAGGGCCTGAAGCAATCCTGTGGTTTTGCGGCCAGCTCACAAGAAAACGAGTTGAAGAAACGAGCTCAGGGGCACTCTAATTCACAAACCTGCAGAGTTATGAATGACAGCTATCGTCCAAAAATATATTGAAGTAAGTCTTCGAAGAGGATTTGAAATCGGGGCAGAATTTCAGTAAAACGATTTCAGGGGGTAGACTGGAATTGCACTTAAAGCATAGGAAAAGAGGCAGAATGTCCACAATGATGCGCTTGGCCAAAAAGGGCGTATGCGTTTTTTCCTGAATATATTCAGGAAAAAACGCATACGCCCTTTTTGGCCAACCAAGCAAGCGTGTAAAGGAAATCTGCACTACAATGAAGTCTCACTGCCCCCCGGTCCAATGGGCCATCTGAAACAAGTGTAAAATCCTGAAAGGCAGGACAGATCATGGAGAACAGTGAGCCTTGTTATGCTGATGGGCGGGATGTAAATTGCCAACAGCCACTCTGGAGAAGTGTATGGTGTTTCCTGAAACACTTAGGAAACAAAGCAACACAGCATATGGCACTTCCACTTATGGTCCTATAACTTAGGGAAATTAAAATCAAAAACACACAGCCACCCCAAAGTTTGGGACGGCTCTGTTTACAAGAACCTCGTCTACGGTACAAGTTAAATATCCGAGAAAGCAAAAAATGGATAAAGAAGTTGTGGTACGCACGTACAATGGAATATCACTCAGCAATGAAATATACGTCATCAGGCCCATAGCGGCATAATGAGTGGACTCAGGTACGATGATTCTACGAGAAATAAGTCACATAGAAAAAGAAATATCATAAGTTATGACTAATACACGGAATGTAAACTTGACTACACATGAACTGAATTACAAAACAGAACAGGGTCTCAAATTTAGAAAACCAACTTATGCTTGCTGATGGGGAAAGGTGAGTTGGGGTGCTGCATAAAACCAGAGATTGAAATTATCACAGATACCTTTCCATGAGCCAAATATATAATAGACAAGACCTACTCCTTGCTCAACGAAATGGACTCAACACCCCATATTCAACGCCTGGGAATATACCTGACAAGTAAGAATCTTAAAACCCATGGATTTATATGTCTCCATAAGGAAATCAAGCGTGTGTACAGCGGCCTAAACGCAGCAGTGAAAATCCGATTAATCCCATTATCAAAATAAATTTCAAAAACAAAACACAATGCCAGTGAAATAGAGAGCAATTCTTAAATAATTCATTCAGGGCTTTTGATGCAACCTGGATTTACCACATCTACACCCAGAGCTGGGTGAGACATAAGGCTGGACACTTCGCGCTGATAGCATTGATGAGGTTCGGTGAGCAAACGCAGACCATTTGAAGTCACACTGCATGGTACCCATTCCATGGGCCCCAACTGTCCAGGTTTAAGGGATTCTTCCTTCAGCTAAAACATGCATGGGAAACCCAGAGTATGGTCCACCGTGTGATTGGGGAACGTTTTCAAATGCATCTCAGGTTTCGAACCCTGGTACTCGGGTTCACCATTCCAGACGCTTTACTAACACTCTCCACACTTGGAGAGTCAGTGCCTTTAACCTCCTGTTTGGCACAGTTTGCAATTACTGTGCAAGATGAACAGGAATAGGGAGAACCAATGAGAGACTAGCTGTAGGTGTCTGCACGGGCAAATGGAACGCTCATTTCCCACCAGGAAGAGGAATTAACCAAAGGCTCAGCGTGCCCTGCCGGAAACAGATTAGGGCCTGAAGCAATCCTGCGGTTTTGCGGCCAGCTCACAAGAAAGCGAGTTGAAGAAATGAGTTCAGGGGCACTCTAATTCACAAACCTGCAGAGTTATGAATGACAGCTATCGTCCAAAAATGTATTGAAGTAAGTCTTCGAAGAGGACTTGAAAGCGGGGCAGAATATCCAGAAAAAGATTTCAGGGGGTAGACTGGAATTGCACTTAAAGCATAGGAAAAGAGGCAGAATGTCGACAATGATGCACTTGGCCAAAAATGACGTATGCGTTTTTTCCTGAATATATTCAGGAAAAAACGCATACGCCCTTTTTGACCAAACAAGCAAGCGTGTAAAGGAAATCTGCACTACAATGAAGTCTCACTGCCCCCGGTCAAAAGGCCATCTGAAAAAAGTGTAAAATCCAGAAAGGCAGGACAGGTCATGGAGAACAGGGAGCCTTGTTATGCTGATGGGCGGGATGTAAATTGCCAACAGCCATTCTGGAAAAGTGTATGGTGTTTCCTGAAATACGTAGGAAACAAAGCAACACAGCCTATGGCACTTCCAGTTATGGTCCTATAGCTTCGGGAAATTAAAATCAAAATCACACAGCCACCCCAATGTTTGGGATGGCTCTGTTTACAAGAACCTCGTCTACGGCACAAGTTAAATATCCGAGAAATCAAAAAATGGATAAAGAAATTGTGGTACGCACGTACAATGGAATATAACTCAGCAATGAAATCTACGTCATCAGGCCCGTAGCGGCATAATGAGTGGATTCAGTTACGATGATTCTCCGAGAAATAAGTCACACAGGAAAAGAAACATCATAAGATATCTCTAATACACGGAATATAAACTTGACTACACATGAATTGAAATACAAAACAGAACTGGGTCTCAAATTTAGAAAACCAACTTATGCTTGCTTATTGGGAAAGGTGAGTTGGGGTGCTGCATCAAACCAGAGATTGAAATTAGCACAGATACCATTCCATAAGCCAAATATATAATAGACAAGACCTACTCCTTGCTCAACGAAATGGACTCAACACCCCATATTCAACGCCTGGGAATATACCTGACAAGTAAGAATCTTAAGACCCATGGATTTATATGTCTCCATAAGGAAATCAAGCGTGTGTACAGCGGCCTAAACGCAGCAGTGAAAATCCGATAAATCCCATTATCAAAATAAATTTCAAAAACAAAACACAATGCCAGTGAAATAGAGAGCAATTCTTAAATCATTCATTCAGGGCTTGTGATGCAACCTGGATTTACCACATCTATACCCAGAGCTGGGTGAGACATAAGGCTGAACACTTCGGGCTGATAACACTGGTGAGGTTCGGTGAGCAAACGCAGACCCTTTGAAGTCATACTGCATGGTACCCATTCCATGGGTCCCAACTCTCCAGGTTTAAGGGATTCTTCCTTCAGCTAAAACATGCATGGGAAACCCAGAGTATGGTCCACCATGTGATTGGGAAACGTTTTCAAATGCATCTCAGTTTTCGAACCCTGGTACTTGGGTTCACCATTCCAGACGCTTTACAAACACTCTCCCCACTTGGAGAGTCAGTGCCTTTAACCTCCTGTTTGGCACAGTTTGCAATTTCTGCGCAAGATGAACAGGAATAGGGAGAACCAATGAGAGACTAGCTGTAGGTGTCTGCACGGGCAAATGGAACGCTCATTTCCCAACAGGAAGTGGAATTAACCAAAGGCTCAGCGTGCCCTGCCAGAAACAGATTAGGGCCTTAAGCAATCCTGCGGTTTTGCGGCCAGCTCAAAGAAAGTGAGTTGAAGAAAGGAGCTCAGGGGCACTGTAATTCACAAACCTGCAGAGTTATGAATGACAGCTACCGTCCAAAATTGTACTGAAGTAAGTCTTCGAAGAGGACTTGAAAGCGGGGCAGAATTACAGGAAAACGATTTCAGGGGTAGACTGGAATTGCACTTAAAGCATAGGAAAAGAGGCAGAATGTCGACAATGATGCACTTGGCCAAAAAGGGCGTATGCGTTTTTTCCTGAATATATTCAGGAAAAAACGCATACGCCCTTTTTGGCCAACCAAGCAAGCGTGTAAAGGAAATCTGCACTACAATGAAGTCTCACTGCCCCCCGGTCAAAAGGGCCATCTGAAATAAGTGTAAAATCCAGAAAGGCAGGACAGCTCATGGAGAACAGGGAGCCTTGTTATGCTGATGGGCGGGATGTAAATTGCCAACTGCCACTCTGGAGAAGTGTATGGTGTTTCCTGAAACAGGTAGGAAACAAAGCAATACAGCCTATGGCACTTCCACTTTTGGTCCTATAGCTTAGGGAAATTAAAATCAAAATCACACAGCCACCCAATGTTTGGGTTGGCTCTGTTTACAAGAACCTCGTCTACGGTACTAGTTAAATATCCGAGAAAGCAAAAAATGGATAAAGAAGTTGTGGTATGCACGTACAATGGAATATCACTCAGCAATGAACTCTACGTCATCAGGCCCGTAGCGGCATAATGAGTGTATTCAGGCACGATGATTCTACGAGAAATAAGTCACACAGATAAAGAAACATCATAAGATATCATTAATACACGGAATGTAAACTTGGCTACACATTAACTGAATTACCAAACAGAACAGGGCCTCAAATTGAGAAAAACAACTTATGATTGCTTAAGGGGAAAGGTGAGTTGGGGTGCTGCATAAAACCAGAGGTTGAAATTAGCACAGATACCATTCCATAAACCAAATATATAATAGACCAGACCTACTCCTTGCTCAACGAAATGGACTCAACACCCCATATTCAACGCCTGGGAATATACCTGACAAGTAAGAATCTTAAAACCCATGGATTTATATGTCTCCATAAGGAAATCAAGCGTGTGTACAGCGGCCTAAACGCAGCAGTGAAAATCCGATAAATCCCATTATCAATATAAATTTCAAAAACAAAACACATTGCCAGTGAAATAGAGAGCAATTCTTAAATCATTCATTCAGGGCTTGTGATGCAACCTGGATTTACCACATCTACACCCAGAGCTGGGTGAGACATAAGGCTGGACACTTCGGGCTGATAGCATTGGTGAGGTTCGGTGAGCAAACGCAGACCCTTTGAAGTCACACTGCATGGTAGCCATTCCATGGGTCCCAACTCTCCAGGTTTAAGGGATTCTTCCATCAGCTAAAACATGCATGGGTAACCCAGATTATGGTCCACCGTGTGATTGGGAAACCTTTTAAAATGCATCTCAATTTTCGAAACCTGGTACTCGGGTTCACCATTCCAGACGCTTTACTAACACTCTCCCCACTTGGAGAGTCAGTGCCTTTAACCTCCTGTTTGGCACAGTTTGCAATTTCTGCGCAAGATGAACAGGAATAGGGAGAACCAATGAAAGACTAGCTGTAGGTGTCTGCACGGGCAAATGGAACGCACATTTCCCACGAGGAAGAGGAATTAATCAAAGGCTCAGTGTACCCTGCTGGAAAGAGATTAGGGCCTGAAGCAATCCTGCGGTTTTGCGGCCAGCTCAAAGAAAGTGAGTTGAAGAAAGGAGCTCAGGGGCACTGTAATTCACAAACCTGCAGAGTTATGAATGACAGCTATCGTCCAAAAATATATTGAAGTAAGTCTTCGAAGAGGACTTGAAAGCGGGGCAGAATTTCAGGAAAACGATTTCATGGGGTAGACTGGAATTGCACTTAAAGCATAGGAAATGAGGCAGAATGTCGACAATGATGCACTTGGCCAAAAAGGGCGTATGCGTTTTTTCCTGAATATATTCAGGGAAAAACGCATACGCACTTATTGGCCAACCAAGCAAGCGTGTAAAGGAAATCTGCACTACAATGAAGTCTCACTGCCCCCCGGTCAAAAGGGCCATCTGAAAAAAGTGTAAAATCCAGAAAGGCAGGACAGGTCATGGAGAACAGGGAGCCTTGTTATGCTAATGGGCGGGATGTAAATTGCCAACAGCCACTCTGGAAAAGCAAATGGTGTTTCCTGAAACACGTAGGAAACAAAGCAACGCAGCCTATGGCACTACCACTTATGGTCCTATAGCTTAGGGAAATTAAAATCAAAAACACACATCCACCCCAATGTTGGGGATGGCTCTGTTCACAAGAACCTCGTCTATGGTACAAGTTAAATAACCGAAAAAGCAAAAAATGGATAAAGAAGTTGTGGTACGCACGTACAATGGAATATCACTCAGCAATGAAATCTACGTCATCAGGTCCGTAGCGGCATAATGAGTGGATTCAGGTACGATGGTTCTACGAGAAATAAGTCACACAGAAAAAGAAACATCATAAGATATCACTAATACACGGAATGTAATCTTGGCTACACATGAAGTGAATTACAAAACAGAACAGGGTCTCAAATTGAGAAAACCTACTTATGCTTGCTTAAGGAGAAAGGTGAGTTGGGGTGCTGCATAAAAGGAGAGATTGAAATTAGCACAGATACCGTTCCATAAGCCAAATATATAATAGACAAGACCTACTCCTTGCTCAACGAAATGGACTCAACACCATATATTCAACGCCTGGGAAGATACCTGACAAGTAAGAATCTTAAAACCCATGGATTTATATGTCTCCATAAGGAAATCAAGCGTGTGTACTGCAGCCTAAACGCAGCACTGAAAATCCGATAAATCCCATTATCAAAATAAATTTCAAAAACAAAACACAATGACAGTGAAATAGAGAGCAATTCTTAAATAATTCATTCAGGGCTTGTGATGCAACCTGGATTTAACACATCTACACCCAGAGCTGGGTGAGACATAAGGCTGGACACGTCGGGCTGATAGCATTGGTGAGGTTCGATGAGCAAACGCAGACCCTTTGAAGTCATACTGCATGGTACCCATTCCATGGGTCCCAAATCTCCAGGTTTAAGGGATTCTTCCTTCAGCTAAAACATGCATGGGAAACCCAGAGTATGGTCCACCGTGTGATTGGGAAACGTTTCCAAATGCATCTCAGTTTTCGAACCCTGGGACTCGGGTTCACCATTCCAGACGCATTACTAACACTCTCCGCACTTGGAGAGTCAGTGCCTTTAACCTCCTGTTTGGCACAGTTAGCAATTTCTGCGCAAGATGAACAGGAATAGGGAGAACCAATGAGAGACTAGCTCTAGGTGTCTGCACGGGCAAATGGAACGCTCATTTCCCACCAGGAAGAGGAATTAACCAAAGGCTCAGCGTACCCTGCCGGAAACAGATTAGGGCCTGAAGCAATCCTGCGGTTTTGCGGCCAGCTCACAAGAAAGCGAGTTGAAGAAAGGAGCTCAGGGGCACTGTACTTCACAAACCTGCAGAGTTATGAATGACAGCTATCGTCCAAAAATGTATTGAAGTAAGTTTTGGAAGAGGACTTGAAAGCGTGGCAGAATTTCAGGAAAACGATTTCAGGGGGTAGACTGGAATTGCACTTAAAGCATAGGAAAAGAGGCAGAATGTCGACAATGATGCATTTGGCCAAAAAGTGCGTATGCGTTTTTTCCTGAATATATTCAGGAAAAAACGCATACGCCCTTTTTGGTCAACGAAGCAAGCGTGTAAAGGAAATCTGCACTACAATGAAGTCTCACTGCCCCCCGGTCCAAAGGGCCATCTGAAACAAGTGTAAAATCCAGAAAGACAGGACAGGTCATGGAGAACAGGGAGCCTTGTTATGCTGATGGGCGGGATGTAAATTGCCAACAGCCACTCTGGAGAAGTGTATGGTGTTTCCTGAAACACGTAGGAAACAAAGCAACACAGCCTATGGCACTTCCACTTAGGTTCCTATAGCTTAGGTAAATTAAAATCAATAACACACAGCCACCCCAAAATTTGGGACGGATCTGTTTACAAGAACCTCGTCTACAGTACAAGTTAAATATCCGAGAAAGCAAAAAATGGATAAAGAAGTTGTGGTACGTACGTACAATGGAATATCACTCAGCAATGAGATCTACGTCATCAGGCCCGTAGTGGCATAATGAGTGGATTCAGGTACGACGATTCTACGAGAAATAAGTAACACAGAAAAAGAAACATCATAAGATATCACTAATAGACGGAACGTAAACTTGGCTACACATGTACTGAATTACAAAACAGAACAGGGTCTCAAATTTAGAAAACCAACTTATGCTTCCTTATGGGGAAAGGTGAGTTGGGGTGCTGCATCAAACCAGAGATTGAAATTAGCACAGATATCATTCCATAAGCCAAATATATAATAGACAAGACCTACTCCTTGCTCAACGAAATGGACTCAACACCCCATATTCAACGACTGGGAATATACCTCACAAGTAAGAATCTTAAGACCCATGGATTTATATGTCTCCATAAGGAAATCAAGCGTGTGTACAGCGGCCTAAACGCAGCAGTGAAAATCCGATAAATCCCATTATCAAAATAAATTTCACAAACAAAACACAATGACAGTGAAATAGAGAGCAATTCTTAAATAATTCATTCAGGGCTTGTGATGCAACCTGGATTTACCACATCTACACCCAAAGCTGGTTGAGACTTAAGGCTGGACACTTCGGGCTGATAGCATTGGTGAGGTTCGGTGAGCAAACGCAGACCCTTTGAAGTCATACCGCATGGTAGCCATTCCATGGGTCCCAACTCTCCAGGTTTAAGGGATTCTTCCTTCAGCTAAACCATGCATGGGAAACCCAGAGTATGGTCCATCGTGTGATTGGGAAACGTTTTCAAATGCATCTCAGGTTTCATCCCCTGGTACTTGGGTTCACCGTTCCAGACGCTTTACTAACACTCTCCCCCCTTGGAGAGTCAGTGCCTTTAACCTCCTGGTTGGCACAGTTTGCAATTTCTGCGCAAGATGAACAGGAATAGGGAGAACCAATGAGAGACTAGCTGTAGGTGTCTGCAGGGCAAATGGAACGCTCATTTCCCACCAGGAAGAGGAATTAACCAAAGGCTCAGCGTGCCCTGCTGGAAGCAGATTAGGGCCTGAAGCAATCCTGTTGTTTTGCGGCCAGCTCACAAGAAAGCGAGTTGAAGAAAGGAGCTCAGGGGCACTGTAATTCACAAACCTGCAGAGTTATGAATGACAGCTATCGTCCAAAAATGTATTGAAGTAAGTCTTCGAAGAGGATTTGAATGCGGGTCAGAATTTCAGGAAAACGATTTCAGGGGGTAGACGGAAATTGCACTTAAAGCATAGGC
Source organism: Delphinapterus leucas (assembly GCF_059928025.1). Classification (NCBI taxonomy): domain Eukaryota; kingdom Metazoa; phylum Chordata; class Mammalia; order Artiodactyla; family Monodontidae; genus Delphinapterus; species Delphinapterus leucas. Next base: position 8,965,893 of record NW_028322232.1, on the reverse strand, counting down.
AAAGAGGCAGAAAGTCGACAATGATGCACTTGGCCAAAAAGGTCGTATGCGCTTTTTCCTGAATATATTCAGGAAAAAACGCATACGCCATTTTTGGCCAACCAAGCAAGCGTGTAAAGGAAATCTGCACTCCAATGAAGTCTCACGGCCCCCCGGTCCAAACGGCCATCTGAAACAAGTGTAAAATCCAGAAAGGCAGGACAGGTCATGGAGAACAGGGAGCCTTGTTATGCTGATGGGCGGGATGTAAATGGCCAACAGCCACTCTGGAGAAGTGTATGGTGTTTCCTGAAACACGTAGGAAAAAAAGCAACACAGCCTATGGCACTTCCACTTAGGGTCCTATAGCTTATTGAAATTAAAATCAAAAACACACAGCCACCCCAATGTTCGGGACGGCTCTGTTTACAAGAACCTCGTCTACGGTACAAGTTAAATATCCGAGAAAGCAAAAAATGGATAAAGAAATTGTGGTACGTACGTATAATGGAATATCACTCAGCAATGAAATCTATGTCATCAGGCCCGTAGCGGCATAATGAGTGGATTCAGGTACGACGATTCTACGAGAAATAAGTCACACAGAAAAAGAAACATCATAAGCTATCACTAATACACGGAACGTAAACTTGTCTACACATGAACTGAATTACAAAACAGAACAGGGTCTCAAATTCAGAAAACCAACTTATGCTTGCTTATGGGGAAAGGTGAGTTGGGGTGCTGCATCAAACCAGAGATTGAAATTAGCACAGATACCGTTCCATAAGCCAAATATATAATAGACAAGACCTACTCCTTGCTCAACGAAATGGACTCAACACCCCATATTCAACGCCTTGGAATATACCTGAGAAGTAAGAATCTTAAGACCCATGGATTTATATGTCTCCATAAGGAAATCAAGCGTGTGTACAGTGGCCTAAACGCAGCAGTGAAAATCCGATAAATCCCATTATCAAAATAAATTTCACAAACAAAACACAATGACAGTGAAATAGAGAGCAATTCTTAAATAATTCATTCAGGGCTTGTGATGCAACCTGGATTTACCACATCTACACCCAGAGCTGGGTGAGACATAAGGCTGGATACTTCGGGCTGATAGCATTGGTGATGTTCGGTGAGCAAACGCAGACCCTTTGAAGTCATACTGCATGGTAGCCATTCCATGAGTCCCGACTCTCCAGGTTTAAGGGATTCTTCCTTCAGCTATAACATGCATGGGAAACCCAGAGTATGGTCCACCGTGTGATTGGGAATCGTTTTCAAATGCATCTCAGGTTTCGTCCCCTGGTACTCGGGTTCACCGTTCCAGACCCTTTACTAACACTCTCCCCACTTGGAAAGTCAGTGCCTTTAAACTCCTGTTTGGCACAGTTTGCAATTTCTGAGCAAGATGAAGAGGAATAGGGAGAACCAATGAGAGATTAGCTGTATGTGTCTGCACGGGCAAATGGAACGCTCATTTCCCACCAGGAAGAGGAATTAACCAAAGGCTCAGCGTGCCCTGTCGGAACCAGGTTATGGCCTGAAGCAATCCTGCGGTTTTGAAGCCAGCTCATAAGAAAGCGAGCTGAAGATAGGAGCTCAGGGGCACTGTAATTCACAAACCTGCAGAGTTATGAATGACAGCTATCGTCCAAAAATGTATTGAAGTAAGTTTTGGAAGACGACTTGAAAGCGGGGCAGAATTTCAGGAAAACGATTTCAGGGGGTAGACTGGAATTGCACTTAAAGCATAGGAAAAGAGGCAGAATGTCGACAATGATGCACTTGGCCAAAAAGGGCGTATGCGTTTATTCCTGAATATATTCAGGAAAAAACGCATACGCCCTTTTTGGTCAACGAAGCAAGCGTGTAAAGGAAATCTGCACTACAATGAAGTCTCACTGCCCCCCGGTCCAAAGGGCCATCTGAAACAAGTGTAAAATCCAGAAAGACAGGACAGGTCATGGAGAACAGGGAGCCTTGTTATGCTGATGGGCGGGATGTAAATTGCCAACAGACACTCTGGAGAAGTGTATGGTGTTTCCTGAAACACGTAGGAAACAAAGCAACACAGCGTATGGCACTTCCACTTAGGTTCCTATAGCTTAGGTAAATTAAAATCAATAACACACAGCCACCCCAAAGTTTGGGACGGCTCTGTTTACAAGAACCTCGTCTACAGTACAAGTTAAATATCCGAGAAAGCAAAAAATGGATAAAGAATTTGTGGTACGTACGTACAATGGAATATCACTCAGCAATGAGATCTACGTCATCAGGCCCGTAGCGGCATAATGAGTGGATTCAGGTACGACGATTCTACGAGAAATAAGTAACACAGAAAAAGAAACATCATAAGATGTCACTAATAGACGGAACGTAAACTTGGCTACACATGTACTGAATTACAAAACAGAACAGGGTCTCAAATTTATAAAACCAACTTATGCTTGCTTATGGGGAAAGGTGAGTTGGGGTGCTGCATCAAACCAGAGATTGAAATTAGCACAGATATCGTTCCATAAGCCAAATATATAATAGACAAGACCTACTCCTTGCTCAACGAAATGGACTCAACACCCCATATTCAACGACTGGGAATATACCTCACAAGTAAGAATCTTAAGACCCATGGATTTATATGTCTCCATAAGGAAATCAAGCGTGTGTACAGCGGCCTAAACGCAGCAGTGAAAATCCGATAAATCCCATTATCAAAATAAATTTCAAAAACAAAACACAATGACAGTGAAATAGAGAGCAATTCTTAAATAATTCATTCAGGGCTTGTGATGCAACCTGGATTTACCACATCTACACCCAAAGCTGGTTGAGACTTAAGGCTGGACACTTCGGGCTGATAGCATTGGTGAGGTTCGGTGAGCAAACGCAGACCCTTTGAAGTCATACCGCATGGTAGCCATTCCATGGGTCCCAACTCTCCAGGTTTAAGGGATTCTTCCTTCAGCTAAACCATGCATGGGAAACCCAGAGTATGGTCCATCATGTGATTGGGAAACATTTTCAAATGCATCTCAGGTTTCATCCCCTGGTACTTGGGTTCACCATTCCAGACGCTTTACTAACACTCTCCCCCCTTGGAGAGTCAGTGCCTTTAACCTCCTGGTTGGCACAGTTTGCAATTTCTGCGCAAGATGAACAGGAATAGGGAGAACCAATGAGAGACTAGCTGTAGGTGTCTGCAGGGCAAATGGAACGCTCATTTCCCACCAGGAAGAGGAATTAACCAAAGGCTCAGCGTGCCCTGCTGGAAGCAGATTAGGGCCTGAAGCAATCCTGTTGTTTTGCGGCCAGCTCACAAGAAAGCGAGTTGAAGAAAGGAGCTCAGGGGCACTGTAATTCACAAACCTGCAGAGTTATGAATGACAGCTATCGTCCAAAAATGTATTGAAGTAAGTCTTCGAAGAGGATTTGAAAGCGGGTCAGAATTTCAGGAAAACGATTTCAGGGGGTAGACGGAAATTGCACTTAAAGCATAGGCAAAGAGGCAGAATGTCGACAATGATGCACTTGGCCAAAAAGGTCGTATGCGTTTTTTCCTGAATATATTCAGGAAAAAACGCATACGCCATTTTTGGCCAACCAAGCAAGCGTGTAAAGGAAATCTGCACTACAATGAAGTCTCACTGCCCCCCGGTCCAAACGGCCATCTGAAACAAGTGTAAAATCCAGAAAGGCAGGACAGGTCATGGAGAACAGGGAGCCTTGTTATGCTGATGGGCGGGATGTAAATGGCCAACAGCCACTCTGGAGAAGTGTATGGTGTTTCCTGAAACACGTAGGAAAAAAAGCAACACAGCCTATGGCACTTCCACTTAGGGTCCTATAGCTTATTGAAATTAAAATCAAAAACACACAGCCACCCCAATGTTCGGGACGGCTCTGTTTACAAGAACCTCGTCTACAGTACAAGTTAAATATCCGAGAAAGCAAAAAATGGATAAAGAAATTGTGGTACGTACGTATAATGGAATATCACTCAGCAATGAAATCTATGTCATCAGGACCGTAGCGGCATAATGAGTGGATTCAGGTACGACGATTCTACGAGAAATAAGTCACACAGAAAAAGAAACATCATAAGCTATCACTAATACACGGAACGTAAACTTGTCTACACATGAACTGAATTACAAAACAGAACAGGGTCTCAAATTCAGAAAACCAACTTATGCTTGCTTATGGGGAAAGGTGAGTTGGGGTGCTGCATCAAACCAGAGATTGAAATTAGCACAGATACCGTTCCATAAGCCAAATATATAATAGACAAGACCTACTCCTTGCTCAACGAAATGGACTCAACACCCCATATTCAACGCCTTGGAATATACCTGAGAAGTAAGAATCTTAAGACCCATGGATTTATATGTCTCCATAAGGAAATCAAGCGTGTGTACAGTGGCCTAAACGCAGCAGTGAAAATCCGATAAATCCCATTATCAAAATAAATTTCACAAACAAAACACAATGACAGTGAAATAGAGAGCAATTCTTAAATAATTCATTCAGGGCTTGTGATGCAACCTGGATTTACCACATCTACACCCAGAGCTGGGTGAGACATAAGGCTGGACACTTCGGGCTGATAGCATTGGTGAGGTTCGGTGAGCAAACGCAGACCCTTTGAAGTCATACTGCATGGTAGCCATTCCATGAGTCCCAAATGTCCAGGTTTAAGGGATTCTTCCTTAAGCTATAACATGCATGGGAAACCCAGAGTATGGTCCACCGTGTGATTGGGAAACGTTTTCAAATGCATCTCAGGTTTCGTCCCCTGGTACTCGGGTTCACCGTTCCAGACGCTTTACTAACACTCTCCCCACTTGGAGAGTCATTGCCTTTAAACTCCTGTTTGGCACAGTTTGCAATTTCTGAGCAAGATGAACAGGAATAGGGAGAACCAATGAGAGACTAGCTGTAGGTGTCTGCACGGGCAAATGGAACGCTCATTTCCCACCAGGAAGAGGAATTAACCAAAGGCTCAGCGTGCCCTGTCGGAACCAGGTTATGGCCTGAAGCAATCCTGCGGTTTTGAAGCCAGCTCATAAGAAAGCGAGCTGAAGAAAGGAGCTCAGGGGCACTGTAATTCACAAACCTGCAGAGTTATGAATGACAGCTATCGTCCAAAAATGTATTGAAGTAAGTTTTGGAAGAGGACTTGAAAGCGGGGCAGAATTTCATGAAAACGATTTCAGGGGGTAGACTGGAATTGCACTTAAAGCATAGGAAAAGAGGCAGAATGTCGACAATGATGCACTTGGCCAAAAAGGGCGTATGCGTTTATTCCTGAATATATTCAGGAAAAAACGCATACGCCCTTTTTGGTCAACGAAGCAAGCGTGTAAAGGAAATCTGCACTACAATGAAGTCTCACTGCCCCCCGGTCCAAAGGACCATCTGAAACAAGTGTAAAATCCAGAAAGACAGGACAGGTCATGGAGAACAGGGAGCCTTGTTATGCTGATGGGCGGGATGTAAATTGCCAACAGCCACTCTGGAGAAGTGTATGGTGTTTCCTGAAACACGTAGGAAACAAAGCAACACAGCTTATGGCACTTCCACTTAGGGTCCTATAGCTTAGGTAAATTAAAATCAATAACACACAGCCACCCCAAAGTTTGGGACGGATCTGTTTACAAGAACCTCGTCTACGGTACATGTTAAACACCCGAGAAAGCAAAAAATGGATAAAGAAGTTGTGGTACGTACGTACAATGGAATATCACTCAGCAATGAGATCTACGTCATCAGGCCCGTAGTGGCATAATGAGTGGATTCAGGTACGACGATTCTACGAGAAATAAGTCACACAGAAAAAGACACATCATAAGATATCACTAATAGACGGAACGTAAACTTGGCTACACATGTACTGAATTACAAAACAGAACAGGGTCTCAAATTTAGAAAACCAACCTATGCTTGCTTATGGGGAAAGGTGAGTTGGGGTGCTGCATCAAACCAGAGATTGAAATTAGCACAGATATCGTTCCATAAGCCAAATATATAATAGACAAGACCTACTCCTTGCTCAACGAAATGGACTCAACACCCCATATTCAACGACTGGGAATATACCTCACAAGTAAGAATCTTAAGACCCATGGATTTATATGTCTCCATAAGGAAATCAAGCGTGTGTACAGCGGCGTAAACGCAGCAGTGAAAATCTGATAAATCCCATTATCAAAATAAATTTCAAAAACAAAACACAATGACAGTGAAATAGAGAGCAATTCTTAAATAATTCATTCAGGGCTTGTGATGCAACCTGGATTTACCACATCTACACCCAAAGCTGGTTGAGACTTAAGGCTGGACACTTCGGGCTGATAGCATTGGTGAGGTTCGGTGAGCAAACGCAGACCCTTTGAAGTCATACCGCATGGTAGCCATTCCATGGGTCCCAACTCTCCAGGTTTAAGAGATTCTTCCTTCAGCCAAACCATGCATGGGAATCCCAGAGTATGGTGCATCGTGTGATTGGGAAACGTTTTCAAATGCATCTCAGGTTTCATCCCCTGGTACTTGGGTTCACCGTTCCAGACGCTTTACTAACACTCTCCCCCCTTGGAGAGTCAGTGCCTTTAACCTCCTGTTTGGCACAGTTTGCAATTTCTGCGCAAGATGAACAGGAATAGGGAGAACCAATGAGAGACTAGCTGTAGGTGTCTGCAAGGCAAATGGAACGCTCATTTCCCACCAGGAAGAGGAATTAACCAAAGGCTCAACAGGCCCTGCCTGAAGCAGATTAGGGCCTGAAGCTATCCTGTGGTTTTGCGGCCAGCTCACAAGAAAGCGAGTTGAAGAAAGGAGCTCAGGGGCACTGTAATTCACAAAACTGCAGAGTTATGAATGACAGCTGTCGTCCAAAAATGTATTGAAGTAAGTCTTCGAAGAGGATTTGAAAGTGGGTCAGAATTTCAAGAAAACGATTTCAGGGGGTAGACGGAAATTGCACTTAAAGCATAGGCAAAGAGGCAGAATGTCGACAATGATGCACTTGGCCAAAAAGGTCGTATGCGTTTTTTCCTGAATATATTCAGGAAAAAACGCATACGCCATTTTTGGCCAACCAAGCAAGCATGTAAAGGAAATCTGCACTACAATGAAGTCTCACTGCCCCCCGGTCCAAACGGCCATCTGAAACAAGTGTAAAATCCAGAAAGGCAGGACAGGTCATGGAGAACAGGGAGCCTTGTTATGCTGATGGGCGGGATGTAAATGGCCAACAGCCACTCTGGAGAAGTGTATGGTGTTTCCTGAAACACGTAGGAAAAAAAGCAACACAGCCTATGGCACTTCCACTTAGGGTCCTATAGCTTATTGAAATTAAAATTAAAAACACACAGCCACCCCAATGTTCGGGACGGCTCTGTTTACAAGAACCTCGTCTACGGTACAAGTTAAATATCCGAGAAAGCAAAAAATGGATAAAGAAATTGTGGTACGTACGTATAATGGAATATCACTCAGCAATGAAATCTATGTCATCAGGCCCTTAGCGGCATAATGAGTGGATTCAGGTACGACGATTCTACGAGAAATAAGTCACACAGAAAAAGAAACATCATAAGCTATCACTAATACACGGAACGTAAACTTGTCTACACATGAACTGAATTACAAAACAGAACAGGGTCTCAAATTCAGAAAACCAACTTATGCTTGCTTATGGGGAAAGGTGAGTTGGGGTGCTGCATCAAACCAGAGATTGAAATTAGCACAGATACCGTTCCATAAGCCAAATATATAATAGACAAGACCTACTCCTTGCTCAACGAAATGGACTCAACACCCCATATTCAACGCCTTGGAATATACCTGAGAAGTAAGAATCTTAAGACCCATGGATTTATATGTCTCCATAAGGAAATCAAGCGTGTGTACAGTGGCCTAAACGCAGCAGTGAAAATCCGATAAATCCCATTATCAAAATAAATTTCACAAACACAACACAATGACAGTGAAATAGAGAGCAATTCTTAAATAATTCATTCAGGGCTTGTGATGCAACCTGGATTTACCACATCTACACCCAGAGCTGGGTGAGACATAAGGCTGGACACTTCGGGCTGATAGCATTGGTGAGGTTCGGTGAGCAAACGCAGACCCTTTGAAGTCATACTGCATGGTAGCCATTCCATGAGTCCCAACTCTCCAGGTTTAAGGGATTCTTCCTTCAGCTATAACATGCATGGGAAACCCAGAGTATGGTCCACCGTGTGATTGGGAAACGTTTTCAAATGCATCTCAGGTTTCGTCCCCAGGTACTCGGGTTCACCGTTCCAGACGCTTTACTAACACTCTCCCCACTTGGAGAGTCAGTGCCTTTAAACTCCTGTTTGGCACAGTTTGCAATTTCTGAGCAAGATGAACAGGAATAGGGAGAACCAATGAGAGACTAGCTGTAGGTGTCTGCACGGGCAAATGGAACGCTCATTTCCCACCAGGAAGAGGAATTAACCAAAGGCTCAGCGTGCCCTGTCGGAACCAGGTTATGGCCTGAAGCAATCCTGCGGTTTTGAAGCCAGCTCATAAGAAAGCGAGCTGAAGAAAGGAGCTCAGGGGCACTGTAATTCACAAACCTGCAGAGTTATGAATGACAGCTATCGTCCAAAAATGTATTGAAGTAAGTTTTGGAAGAGGACTTGAAAGCGGGGCAGAATTTCATGAAAACGATTTCAGGGGGTAGACTGGAATTGCACTTAAAGCATAGGAAAAGAGGCAGAATGTCGACAATGATGCACTTGGCCAAAAAGGGCGTATGTGTTTATTCCTGAATATATTCAGGAAAAAACGCATACGCCCTTTTTGGTCAACGAAGCAAGCGTGTAAAGGAAATCTGCACTACAATGAAGTCTCACTGCCCCCCGGTCCAAAGGGCCATCTGAAAGAAGTGTAAAATCCAGAAAGACAGGACAGGTCATGGAGAACAGGGAGCCTTGTTATGCTGATGGGCGGGATGTAAATTGCCAACAGCCACTCTGGAGAAGTGTATGGTGTTTCCTGAAACACGTAGGAAACAAAGCAACACAGCTTATGGCACTTCCACTTAGGGTCCTATAGCTTAGGTAAATTAAAATCAATAACACACAGCCACCCCAAAGTTTGGGACGGATCTGTTTACAAGAACCTCGTCTACGGTACATGTTAAACATCCGAGAAAGCAAAAAATGGATAAAGAAGTTGTGGTACGTACGTACAATGGAATATCACTCAGCAATGAGATCTACGTCATCAGGCCCGTAGTGGCATAATGAGTGGATTCAGGTACGACGATTCTACGAGAAATAAGTCACACAGAAAAAGAAACATCATAAGATATCACTAATAGACGGAACGTAAACTTGGCTACACATGTACTGAATTACAAAACAGAACAGGGTCTCAAATTTAGAAAACCAACTTATGCTTGCTTATGGGGAAAGGTGAGTTGGGGTGCTGCATCAAACCAGAGATTGAAATTAGCACAGATATCGTTCCATAAGCCAAATATATAATAGACAAGACCTACTCCTTGCTCAACGAAATGGACTCAACACCCCATATTCAACGCCTGGGAATATACCTGACAAGTAAGAATCTTAAGACCCATGGATTTATATGTCTCCATAAGGAAATCAAGCGTGTGTACAGCAGCCTAAACGCAGCAGTGAAAATCTGATAAATCCCATTATCAAAATAAATTTCAAAAACAAAACACAATGACAGTGAAATAGCGAGCAATTCTTAAATAATTCATTCAGGGCTTGTGATGCAACCTGGATTTACCACATCTACACCCAAAGCTGGTTGAGACTTAAGGCTGGACACTTCGGGCTGATAGCATTGGTGAGGTTCGGTGAGCAAACGCAGACCCTTTGAAGTCATACCGCATGGTAGCCATTCCATGGGTCCCAACTCTCCAGGTTTAGGAGATTCTTCCTTCAGCTAAACCATGCATGGGAATCCCAGAGTATGGTGCATCGTGTGATTGGGAAACGTTTTCAAATGCATCTCAGGTTTCATCCCCTGGTACTTGGGTTCACCGTTCCAGACGCTTTACTAACACTCTCCCCCCTTGGAGAGTCAGTGCCTTTAACCTCCTGTTTGGCACAGTTTGCAATTTCTGCGCAAGATGAACAGGAATAGGGAGAACCAATGAGAGACTAGCTGTAGGTGTCTGCAAGGCAAATGGAACGATCATTTCCCACCAGGAAGAGGAATTAACCAAAGGCTCAACGTGCCCTGCCGGAAGCAGATTAGGGCCTGAAGCAATCCTGTGGTTTTGCGGCAAGCTCACAAGAAAGCGAGTTGAAGAAAGGAGCTCAGGGGCACTGTAATTCACAAACCTGCAGAGTTATGAATGACAGCTATCGTCCAAAAATGTATTGAAGTAAGTCTTCGAAGAGGACTTGAAAGCGGGGCAGAATTTCAGGAAAACGATTTCAGGGGGTAGACTGGAATTGCACTTAAAGCATAGGAAAAGAGGCAGAATGTCGACAATGATGCACTTGGCCAAAAAGGGCGTATGCGTTTTTTCCTGAATATATTCATGAAAAAAGGCATACGCCCTTTTTGGCCAAACAAGCAAGCATGTAAAGAAATCTGCACTACAATGAAGTCTCACTGCCCCCCGGTGAAAAGGGCAATCTGAAACAAGTGTAAAATCCAGAAAGGCAGGACAGGTCATGGAGAACAGGGAGCCTTGTTATGCTGATGGGCGGGATGTAAATTACAAACAGCCACTCTGGAGAAGTGTATGGTGTTTCCTGAAACACGTAGGAAACAAAGCAACACAGCCTATGGCACTTCCACTTAGGGTCCTATAGCTTAGGGAAATTAAAATCAAAAACACACAGCCACCCCAAAGTTTGGGACGGCTCTCTTTACAAGAACCTCGTCTACGGTACAAGTTAAATATCCGAGAAAGCAAAAAATGGATAAAGAAGTTGTGATATGTACGTACAATGGAATATCACTCAGCAATGAGATCTACGTCATCAGGCCCGTAGTGGCATAATGAGTGGATTCAGGTACGACGATTCTACGAGAAATAAGTCACACAGAAAAAGAAACATCATAAGATATCACTAATACACGGAACGTAAACTTGGCTACACATGAACTGAATTACAAAACAGAACAGGGTCTCAAATTTAGAAAACCAACTTATGCTTGCTTATGGGGAAAGGTGAGTTGGGGTGCTGCATCAAACCAGAGATTGAAATTAGCACAGATACCGTTCCATAAGCCAAATATATAATAGACAGGACCTACTCCTTGCTCAACAAAACGGACTCAACACCCCATATTCAACGCCTGGAAATATACCTGACAAGTAAGAATCGTAAGACCCATGGATTTATATGTCTCCATAAGGAAAGCAAGCATGTGTACAGCGGCCTAAACGCAGCAGTGAAAATCCGATAAATCCCATTATCAAAATAAATTTCACAAACAAAACACAATGACAGTGAAATAGAGAGCAATTCTTAAATAATTCATTCAGGGCTTGTGATGCAACCTGGATTTACCACATCTACACCCAGAGCTGGGTGAGACATAAGGCTGGACACTTCGGGCTGATAGCATTGGTGAGGTTCGGTGAGCAAACGCAGACCCTTTGAAGTCATACTGCATGGTACCCATTCCATGGGTCCCAACTCTCCAGGTTTAAGGGATTCTTACTTCAGCTAAAACATGCATGGGAAACCCAGAATATGGTCCACCATGTGATTGGGAAACGTTTTCAAATGCATCTCTGTTTCGTCCCCTGGTGCTCGAGTTCACTGTTCCAGACGCTTTACTAACACTCTCCCCACTTGGAGAGTCAGTGCCTTTAACGTCCTGTTTGGCACAGTTTGCAATTTCTGCGCAAGATGAACAGGAATAGGGAGAACCAATGAGAGACCAACTGTAGGTGTCTGCACGTGAAAATGGAACGCTCATTTCCTACCAGGAAAAGGAATTAACCAAACGCTCAGCATGCCCTGCCGGAACCAGATGAGGGTCTGAAGCAATCCTGCGGTTTTGCGGCCAGCGCACAAGAAATAGAGTCGAAGAAAGGAGCTCAGGGGCACTGTAATTCAAAAACCTGCAGAGTTATGAATGACAGCTCTCGTCCAAAAATGTATTGAAGTAAGTATTCGAAGAGGACTTGAAAAAGGGGCAGAATTTCAGAAAAACGATTTCAGGGGGTAGACTCGAATTGCACTTAAAGCATAGGAAATGAGGCAGAATGTCAACAATGATGCACTTGGCCATAAAGGGCGTACGCGTTTTTTCCTGAATATATTCATGAAAAAAGGCATACGCCCTTTTTGGCCAAACAAGCAAGCATGTATAGGAAATCTGCACTACAATGAAGTCTCAGCGCCCCCCGGTCAAAAGGGCCATCTGAAAAAAGTGTAAAATCCAGAAAGGCAGGACAGGTCATGGAGAACAGGGAGCCTGGTTATGCTGATGGGCGGTATGTAAATTGCCAACAGCCACTCTGGAGAAGTGTATGGTGTTTCCTGAATCACATAGGAAACAAAGCAACACAGCCTATGGCACTTCCACTTATGGTCCTATAGCTTAGGGAAATTAAAATCAAAAACACACAGCCACCCCAAAGTTTGGGACGGCTCTGTTTACAAGAACCTCGTCTACGGTACAAGTTAAATATCCGAGAAAGCAAAAAATGGATGAAGAAGTTGTGGTACGTACGTACAATGGAATATCACTCAGCAATGAGATCTACGTCATCAGGCCCGTAGCGGCATAATGACTGGATTCAGGTGCGACGATTCTACGAGAAATAATTCACACAGGAAAAGAAAGATCATAAGATATCACTAATACACGGAACGTAAACTTGGCTACACATGAACTGAATTACAAAACAGAACAGGGTCTCAAATTGAGAAAACCAACTTATGCTTGCTTATGGGGAAAGGTGAGTTGGGGTGCTGCATCAAACCAGAGATTGAAATTAGCACAGATACCGTTCCATAAGCCAAATATATAACAGACAAGACCTACTCCTTGCTCAACGAAATGGACTCAACACCCCATATTCAACGCCTGGGAATATACCTGACAAGTAAGAATCTTAAGACCCATGGATTTATATGTCTCCATAAGGAAATCAAGCGTGTGTACATCGGCCTAAACGCAGCAGTGAAAATCCGATAAATCCCATTATCAAAATAAATTTCAAAAACAAAACACAATGACAGTGAAATAGAGAGCAATTCTTAAATAATTCATTCAGGGCTTGTGAATCAACCTGGATTTACCACATCTACACCCACAGCTCAGTGAGACATAAGGCTTGGCACTTCGGGCTGATAGCGTTGGTGAGGTTTGGTGAGCAAACACAGACCCTTTGAAGTCATACTGCATGGTACCCATTCCATGATCCCAACTCTCCAGGTTTAAGGGATTCTTCCTTCAGCTAAAACATGCATGGGAAACCCAGAGTATGGACCACCGTGTGATTGGGAAACGTTTTCAAATGCATCTCAGTTTTCGAACCCTGGTACTCGGGTTCACCATTCCAGACGCTTTACTAACACTCTACCCACTTGGAGAGTCAGTGCCTTTAACCTCCTGTTTGGCACAGTTTGCAATTTCTGCGCAAGATGAACAGGAATAGGGAGAACCAATGACAGACTAGCTGTAGGTGTCTGCACGGGCAAATGGAACGTTCATTTCCCACCAGTAAGAGGAATTAACCAAAGGCTCAGTGTGCCCTGCCGGAAAAAGATTAGGGCCTGAAGCAATCCTGCGGGTTTGCGGCCAGCTCACAAGAAAGCGAGTTGAAGAAAGGAGCTCAGGGGCACTATAATTCACAAACCTGCAGAGTTATGAATGACAGGTATCGTCCAAAAATGTACTGAAGTAAGTCTTCGAAGAGGACTTGAAAGCGGGGTAGAATTTCAGGAAAACGATTTCAGGGGGTAGACTGGAATTGCACTTAAAGCATAGGAAAAGAGGCAGGATGTCGACAATGATGCACTTGGCCAAAAAGGGCGTATGCGTTTTTTCTTGAATATATTCAGGAAAAAACTCATACGCACTTTTTGGCCAACCAAGTAAGCGTTTAAAGGAAATCTGCACTACAATGAACTCTCACTGCCCCGTGGTCAAAAGGGCCATCTGAAAAAAGTGTAAAATCCAGAAAGGCAGGACAGGTCATGGAGAACAGGGAGACTTGTTATGTCGATGGGCGGGATGTAAATTGCCAACAGCCACTCTGGAGAAGTGTATGGGGTTTCCTGAAACACGTAGGAAACAAAGCAACACAGCCTATGGCACTTCCACTTATGGTCCTATAGCTTAGGGTAATTAAAATCAAAAACACACAGCCACACCAAAGTTTGGGACGGCTCTGTTTACAAGAACCTTGTCTACGGTCCAAGTTAAATATCCGAGAAAGCAAAAAATTTATAAAGAAGTTGTGGTACGCACGTACAATGGAATATCACACAGGAATGAAATCTACGTAATCAGGCCCGTAGCGGCATAATGAGTGGATTCAGGTACGACGATTCTACGAGAAATAAGTCACACAGAAAAAGAAACATCATAATATATCACTAATACACGCAATGTAAACTTGGCTACACATGAACTGAATTACAAAACAGAACAGGGTCTCAAATTTAGAAAACCAACTTATTCTTGCTTATGGGGAATGTTGAGTTGGGGTGCTGCATAACACCAGAGATTGAAATTAGCACAGATACCGTTCCATAAGCCAAATATATTATAGAGAAGACCCACTCCTTGCTCAACGAAATGGACTCAACACCCCATATTCAACGCCTGGGAACATACCTGACAAGTAAGAATCTTAAAACCCATGGATTTTTATGTCTCCATAAGGAAATAAAGCGTGTGTACAGTGGCCTAAAGGCAGCAGTGAAAATCCGATAAATCCCATTATCAACATAAATTTCTAAAACAAAACACAATGACAGTGAAATAGAGAGCGATTCTTAAATAATTCATTCAGGGCTTGTGATGCAACCTGGATTTACCACCTCTACACCCAGAGCTGGGTGAGCCATAAGGCTGGACACTTCGGGCTGATATCATTGGTGAGGTTCGATGAGCAAATGCAGACCGTTTGAAGTCATACTTCATGGTACCCATTCCATGGGTCCCAACTCTCCAGGTTTAAGGGATTCTTCCTTCATCTAAAACATGCATGGGAAACCCACAGTATGCTGCACCATGTGACCGGGAAACGTTTTCAAATGCATCTCAGTTTACGTCCCCTTTTACTCGGGTTCAACATTACAGAGCCTTTAATAACACTCTCCCCACTTGGAGAGTCAGTGCCTTTAACCTCCTGTTTGGCACAGTTTGCAATTTCTGCGCAAGACGAACAGGAATAGGGAGAACCAATGAGAGACTACCTGTAGGTTTCTGCACGGGCAAATGGAACGTTCATTTCCCACCAGGAAGAGGAATTAACCAAAGGCTCAGCGTGCCCTGCCGGAAAAAGATTAGGGCCTGAAGCAATCCTGCGGTTTTGCGGCCAGCTCACAGGAAAGCGAGTTGAAGAAAGGAGCTCAGGGGCACTGTAATTCACAAACCTGCACAGTTATAAATGACAGTTATCGTCTAAAAATATATTGAAGGAAGGCTGCAAAGAAGACTTTTAAGTGGGGCAGAATTGCAAGAAAATGCTTTCAGGGGGTAGACTGGAATTGCATTTAAAGCATAGGAAAAGAGGCAGAACGTCGACAATGATGCACTTGGCCAAAAAGTGCGTATGCGTCTTTTCCAGAATATATTCAGGAAAAATCGCATACGCCCTTTTTGGCCAACCAAGGAAGCATGTTAAAGAAATATGCATTACAATGAAGTCTCACTGCCCCCCTGTCAAAAGGGATATCTGAAAAAAGTGAAAAATCCAGAAAGGCAGGACAGGCCATGGAGAACAGGGAGCCTTGTTATGCTGATGGGCGGGATGTAAATTGCCAACAGCCACTCTGGAGAAGTGTATGGTGTTTCCTCAAACACCTAAAAAACTAAGCAACGGAGCCTACGGCACTTCAATTTATGGTTCTATAGCTTAGGGAAATTAAAATCAAAAAGACACAGCCACCCATAAATTTTGGACGGCTCTGCTTACAAGAACCTCATTTACGGTACAAGTGAAATATCCTAGAAAGCAATAAATGGATAAAGAAGTTTTTGTACGTACGTACAATGGAATATCACTCAGCAATGAAATCTATGTCATGAGGCCCATCGCGGCATAATGAGTGCATTCAGGTACGATCATTCTAAGTTAACTAAGTCACACAGAAAAAGAAACACCATAAGATATCTCAAATACACGGAATGCAAACATGGCTGCACATGAACTCAATTACAAAACAGAAAAGGGTCTCAAATTTAGAAAACCAACTTATGCTTGCTTATGGGGAAAGGTGAGTTGTGGTGCTGCATAAAACCAGAGATTGAAATTAGCACAGATAACTTTCCATAAGCAAATATGTAATAGTCAGGACCTGCTCCTTGCTCCACGAAATGGACTCAACACCCCATATTCAATGCCTAGGAATATACCTGACTAGTAAGAATCTGAAAACCCATGGATTTATATGTCTCCATAAGAGAATCAAGCATGTGTACAGCGGCATAAACGCAGCAGTGAAAATCCGATAAATCCCATTATCAAAATAAATTACAAAAACAAAACACAATGACAGTGAAATAGAGAGCAATTCTTATAGAATTCATTCAGGGCTTGTGATGCAACGTGGATTTACCACATCTACACCCCGAGCTGAGTGAGACATAAGGCTGGACACTTCGGGCTGATAGCATTGGTGACGTTCGGTGAGCAAAGGCAACCCTTTGAAGTCATACTGCATGGTACCCATTCCATGGGTCCCAACTCTCCAGGTTGAAGGGATTCTTCCTTCAGCTAAAACATGCATGGGCAACCCAGAATATGGTCCACCGTGTGACCGGGAAACCTTTTTAAATGCATCTCAGTTATCGTCCCCTCATACTCGGTTTTACCATTCCAGACGCTTTACTAACACTCTCCCCACTTGGAGAGTCAGTGCCTTTAACCTCCTGTTTGGCACAGTTTGCAATTTCTGCGCAAGATGAACAGGAATAGGGAGAACCAATGAGAGATTAGCTGTAGGTGTCTGCACGAACAAATTTAACGCTCATTTCCCACCAGGAAGAGGAATTAGCCAAAGGCTCAGCATGCCGTGCCGGAACCAGATTAGGGCCTGAAGCAATCCTGCGGTTTTGCGGCCAGCTCACAAGAAAGCGAGTTGAAGAAAGGAGCTCAGGGGCACTGTAATTCACAAACATGCAGAGTTATAAATGACAGCTATCGTCCAAAAATATATTGAAGTAAGGCTGCAAAGAGGACTTGAATGCGGGGCAGAATTCCAGCAATACGATTTCAGGAGGTAGACGGGAAGTCCTCTGAAAGTATAGGAGAAGAGGCAGAACCTCGACAATGATGCACTTGGTCAAAAAGGGCATATGCGTTTCTTCCAGGGCCCTTATTAAAGAGGGTAGGAGGCTCCCAGCATGCTTCAGTGGCCAACAGAGGGCCTACGTCGCCAAGGCGACATGAGCCATCCAGGCAGGAGTGACCTCACATGAGAGGGCCCACCTCACAGAAGGGTTAGGAAACCAGTCAGGATCAGACTCTCACCAGAGTGCCCACATAAGCAAGGGGCTGGGAACCAGGCAGGAGTGTCCTCACACCCGTGGGGCCACATCATCGAAAGTTGAGGTACCCAGCACATGTGGCCTCAAACCAGAGGACCCAAATCACCATGGGTCTCGGAGCGAGGCAGGCAGGATTAACCTCAAAACACATGGCCCATTGTATAAAAAAGGTGAGGAATCCAGGAGGTGGAACATCCCAGCAGGCGGCCCAGAGCACCAAGGCTATGGGATCCAGGCAGTGATGAACTCACAACAGAGGGCCCTCATCGTGATACTGTAAGCAACCCAGCCGTTGTAACCTCAGAGCACAAGGCCCACATCCCCATGGGGAAGGGAACCAAGCAGGAGTGTCATCGCACCAGTGGGCACACATCAGAAAATATGGGGAGCCCAGCAGTTAGGGCCGGACGCCAGAGGGCCCTCATCACTGAGGAGAGGAGGCTCCCAGGAAGCTCCAACTGCTACCAGAAGGCCGACGTCGCCAATGCAGGGTGTGCCAGCCAGGCAGGAGTGACCTCAGAGCAGAGGGCCAACCACACAAAAGTGTGAGGAACCCAAAGAGGATCAGACTCTCACCAGAGGGCCCACATCACCAAGGGAATGGAAACCAGGCAGGAGTGTCCTCACACCAGTGGGGCCACATCACCGAAATGTGACGGACCCAGCACACGTGGCCTCAAACTACAGGACACACATCACCAAGGGGCTGGGAGTGAGGCAGGCAGGAGGAGCCTCCAAACAGAGGGCCCATAGCGTAAAAAAGTTGAGGAATCCCGCAGTTGGAACTTCCCAGCAGGTGGCCAGGAGCAGCGAGGCTATGGGATCCAGGCCTGACTGAACTCAAAACAGAGGGCCCTCATCATGAAACTGTGAGCAACCCAGCCGTTGGGACCTTAGAGCAGAAGGCCCACATTCCCATGTGGTTGGGAACCTGGCAGAAGTGTACTCGCACCACAGGGCGCACATCAGAGAATTTTGGGAGCCCAGACGTTAGGGCCTGACACCAGAGGGCCCTCATTACCAAGGGGAGGAGACCCCAAGCAGGCACCAACTCCCAACTGAGGGCCCATGTCGCCAAGGTGACGTGCAACAGCCAGGCAGGAGTGACCTCACAGCTGAGGGCCTACCTCACAGAATGGTGAGGAACCCAGCCAGGGTAAGACTCTCACCAGAGGGCCCACATCACCAAGGGCATCAGAACCAGGCAGGACTGTCTTCATTCCCAGGGTGGCCACATCATATAAAGGTGAGGAACCCAGCACATGTGGCCTAAACCAGAGGATCCAGATCTCCAAGGGGCTCTGAGTGAGGCAGGCAGGAGTAGCCTCACAACACAGGGCCAATAGAATAAAAAAGCTGAGGAATCCTGCAGTGGGAACCTCCCAGCAGGCCGCCCAGAGCACCGAGTCTATGCGATCCAGGCCGCAGTGAACTCACAGCAGAGGGCCCACATCATGAAACTGTGAGCAACCCAGCCGTTGGGACCTCAGAGCAGAAGGCCCACATCCCCATGGGGTTGGGAACATAGCACGAGTGTCCTCGCACCACTTAGCACGTATCAGAAAATGTGGGTACCCAGCAGTTAGGGCCTGACGCCAGAGGGCCCTCATCACCGAGGGGAGGAGGCTCCCAGCAGGCTCCAACTGCCACAAGAGGACCGACATTGCCAAGGCGGGGTGTGCCAGCCAGGCAGGAGTGACCTCACAGCAGAGGGCCCACCTCACAGAAGTGGGAGGAACCCAGCCAGGATCAGACTCTCACCAGAGGGCCCACATCACCAAGGGGATAGGAACCAGGCAGGAGTGTCCTCACACCAGTGGGGCCACATCATCGAAAGGTGAGGGACCCAGCACACGTGACCTCAAACCAGAGGACACACATCACCAAGGGGCTGGGAGTGAGGCAGGCAGGAGGAGTCTCAAAACAGAGGGCCCATAGAACGAAAAAGGTGAGGAATCCCGCAGTTGGAACCTCCCCGCAGGTGGCCAGGAGCAGCGAGGCTATGGGGTTCATGCCGGAGTGAACTCACACCAGAGGGCCCTCATCATGAAACTGAGCAATGTACCATTGGGATCTCAGAGCAGAAGGCCCACATTCCCATGGGGTTGGGAACCTGGCAGGAGTGTACTCGCACCACAGGGCGCACATCAGAAAATTTTGGGAGCCCAGGAGTTAGGGTCTGACGCCAGAGGGCCCTCATTACCGAGGGGAGGAGACTCCCAGCAGGCACCAACTCCCAGTTGAGGGCCCACGTCGCCAAGTTGACGTGTGCCAGCCAGGCAGGAGTGACCTCATAGCAGAGGGCCTACCTCACAGAAGGGTGAGGAACCCAGCCAGGATAAGACTCTCACCAGAGGGCCCACATCACCAAGGGGATCGGAACAAGGCAGGAGTGTCCTCACACCAGTGTGGCCACATTATAGAAAGGTGAGGAACCCAGCACATGTGGCCTAAACCAGAGGACCCACATTTCCAAGGTGCTCCGAGTGAGGCAGGCAGGAGTAGCCTAACAACACAGGGCCCACAGGATAAAAAATGTGAGGAATCCAGCAGTTTGAACCTCCCAGCAGGTGGCCCAGAGCATGGAGTCTATGGGATCCAGGCCACAGTGAACTCACAGCAGAGGGCCCACATCATGAAACTGTGAGCAACCCAGCCAGTGGGACCACAGAGCAGAAGGCCCACATCCCCATGGGGATGGGAACCTCGCAGGAGTGTCCTCGCACAACTTAGCACGTATCAGAAAATGTGGGAACCCAGCAGTTAGGGCCTGACGCCAGAGGGCCCTCATCACAGAGGAGAGGAGGCTACCAGCAGGCTCCAAATGCCACCAGAGTGCCGACGTCACCAAGGCAATGGGAGCAAGCCAGGCAGGAGTTACCTCACAGCAGAGGGCCCACCTCACAGAAGTGTGAGGAGCCCAAACAGGATCAGACTCTAACCAGAGCGCCCACATCACCAAGGGGATGGAAACCAGGCAGGAGTGTCCTCACACCAGTGGGGCCACATCAGCGAAAGGTGAGGAACACAGCACATGTGGCCTCAAACAAGGGGACACACATCACGAAAGGGCTGGGAGTGAGGCATGCAGGAGGAGACTCACAACAGAGCGCCCATAGAATAAAAAAGGTGAGGAACCCCGCAGCTGGAAGCTCCAAGCGGTGGCCCAGAGCACCGAGGCTATGGGATCCATGCCGCAGTGAACTCACAGCAGAGGGCCCACATTCTGACACTGTGAGCAACCCATTCGTTGGGACCTCAGAGCAGAAAGCCCACATCCCCATGGGGATGGGACCCTGGCTGAAGTGTACTCGCACGACAGGGCGCACATCAGAAAATATTGGGAGCCCATGACTTAGGGCCTGACGCCAGAGGGCCCTCATTACCGAGGGGAGGAGACACCCAGCAGGCACCAAATCCCACCAGAGGGCCGACGTCGCCAAGGCGGGTTGTGCCAGCCAGGCAGGAGTGACCTCAGAGAAGAGGACCCACCTCACAGAAGTGTGAGGAACCCTACCAGGATCAGACTCTCACCGGAGGGCCCACATCACCAAGGGGATGGGAACCAGACAGTAGTGTCCTCACACCAGTGGGGCCACATCAGCCAAAGGTGAGGAACCCAGCACATGTGGCCTCAAACCAGAGGACACACATCACCAAGGGGCTAGGAGTGAGGCAGGTGTCTGGAGGGGCACATTTAACTCTAATTTCCCACCAGAAAGTGGAATGAACCAAAGTCTCAGAGTGCTGTGCCGGACCCTGATTACGGCCTGAAGGAAACCTGCGGTTCTGTGGCCAGTTTTCAAGGAAATGAGTTAAGAAAGGAAATCACGGGCACTGTAATTCACAAACCTGCAGAGTTATAAATGACAGCTATTGGCAAAAATATATGGAAGTAAGTCTGCAAAGAGGACTTGAAAACGAGGCAGAATTGCAGGAATCATATTTCAGGAGGTAGATTGGAATTGCATTTAAAGCATGTGAAAAGCGGCAGATCTTTGACAGTGATGCACTTGGACAAAAGTGCGTAAACATTTTTTCCTGAATATATTCAGGAAAAAATGCATATGCCCTTTTTGGCCAACCAAGCACTCGAGAAATGGAAATCCACACTACAATGAAGTCTCATTTCCCATTCGTCAAAAGGGCCATCTGAAAAAAGTGTAAAAACCAGAAACACAGGACAGGCCATGGAGAACAGGGAGCCTTGTTATGCTGATGGGCGGGATGTAAATTGCCAACAGACACTCTGGAGATGTTTATGGTGTATCCTGAAACATCTGAAAAACAAAGCTACAGACCCTAGGGCACTTCCACTTTTGGCCCTATAGCTTAGGAGAATTAAAATCAACAAGACACAGCCAACACCAAATTTAGGGCTGCTGTGTTTACAAGAACCTTGAGTCCAGTACAAATTAAATATCCCAGAAAGAAGAAAATGGATAAAGGAGTTGTGCTACTTACGTACAACGGAATATCACTCAGCAATGAAATCAATGTCATCAGGCCTGTAGCAGCAAATTGAGTGGATTTAAGTATGATGATTCTATGAGAAATAGGTCACACAGAGAAAGATAATTATCATAAGATATCACTAATAGAGAGAGTGTAAACTTGGCTACACATAAACTGAATTCCAAAACCGAACAGAGTCTCACGTTTAGATAAAAACTTATGCTTGCTTAAGGGGAAAGTTGAGTTGGGGTGTTGTATAAAACCAGAGATTGAAATTAGCACACATACCGTTCCATAAGCCAAATATGTAATAGACAAGACCTACTCTTTGCTCAACGAAATAGACTCATCCATGGTGTATCACCTCACACCTTTTAGAATGGGCATCATCAGAAAATCTACAAACAACAAATGCTGGAAAGGGTGTGGAGATAAGGAACCCTCTTCCACTATTGTTGGGAATGTAAATTGATACAGTCACTGTGGAGAACATTATGGAGTTTCTTATAAAACTAAGAATAGAATTACCATATGATACAGCAATCCCACTACTGGGCATATACCCAGACAAAACCATAAATCAAAAAGAGACATTCACCGCAATGTTCATTGCATCACTATTTACAATATCCAGGTAATGGAAGCAACCTAAATGCCCACAGACAGACGAGTGCATAAAGATGTGGTACATATGTAAAATGGAATATTACTAAGCCATAAAAAGGAATGAAATTGGGTCATTTGTAGAGACGTTGATGGATCTAGAGACTGTCATACAGAGTGAAGTCAGAAAGAGAAAAACAAATCTTGTCTATTAATGCATATATGTGGAACCTAGAAAAATTGTACAGATGAACCGTTTTGCAAGGCAGAAATAGAGCAACAGATGTAGACAACAAACGTATGGACACCAAGGGGGGAAAGCTGTTGGGGGGTGGTGGTGGGAGGAGTTGAGAGATTGGGATTGGCATGTATACATTTATATGTATAAAATAGATAACCAAAAAGAACCTGCTGTATAAAAAAATAAAATAAAATTCAAATTACAAAAAGTAAAACAGAAAAAATATTCTTCCCTTCACATACATGTATTTATATGAATAAATTATTTCCATGCTTATATCTGTAAATACAAAAAAGAGGAATAAAATATACCTTGAACCAAAAACGAAAAAAAGAAAAAAAAACAGAACCCACCAGTTACACAGAGGAAAACCGTATCAGGGCACTTGCTCCAGTTGTAAACAATTCTGAAGTTGGCCAGTGGTGGGGAATCATCTCCCATTCAGCCAGCAGGCCCCACGCAACAAGCGTCCTCATTGCAAAGCTGGGGGACCGTGCCGAGGCATCTGTGAGTAAACGTGGGCTGAGCCCCAGGCCAGCTGCTGCTGAAATGTTCCCACCCTTCCCAGGTAAAACACCTGAATATGTACAAGGACTTGAAAGCCTAGAGGAAGGGCCATGGAGCCACATGAGTGACAGCATGCCAGCCGACTTGGTGCCTGCAGGCCAGCCAGGATGGTCCTGGCCCTGGGTGCTCTTCTGGAAGCTTTCCATTTCCCTGCCTGAGATACCCCTGCTGTCCCGGCCCCCACTGCTTTCTTCCTCACTCACCTCTGCCCAGGGAGAAATTCCAGCGGCAGGTATGGGTGACACATCCTCTTCTTTAGCAGGTGGCATCTTGGCAACTGCTGCAGAAAGTCCAGCAGAGCCCCACTCACACTGGGCCACCCACAAAGCCGTGGCCTCTCACTCCCTCCCACCAGTCCAGCCCCAAGACTGCTGACAGGGCAGAGAAAATGGCGTCAGGCACAGCTGCAGGGGCTCTTGCTGCCTGGAGCGGTGTTTATATTGATCTGAACCCAGGCACACCTGGGGAGGTCTGGCCGGCACGGTCGGGCTTACCAGGCCAGCCAATAATCACCCCTCAGGGGCTCACAGTTGCAGAAACTGGAACTTGCTGAATCGGCCAGGTCCAAGGAACAGGTGTGGGCTCCTGAGAGTCAGGATAGACAAGGGGCTGCAGCTCTGGCTTGTTTTATAATTATATTATCTGGCCCATGAGTGGGAGACAACTTCAAGAAAACCCTCTCCTAATGAGAGGAACCCAGGAGCCAGGGAGAGGAGGGGTGGCTGGTGGGTGGAGACAGAGGCCTGGTGCCCCGGGTGCAGTGGAAGTCTCTGGAAGACCAGGTGGAGGGAGGCCACACAGAGAGATGCCCAGGGTCACAGACCTGTCGGAGCTGCTGTTTGTTAGTTCAAGTCCTGCTCTGAAGTGCTCTCTGTCAGATCTGAGTGACAGGTGAGCTGGGAGTGCTCTGCAATGAGGGCGATATGCACGGTTCCTGTGTTCCCAGCCCTGCCATGGTACCTGCAAGGGTAGCTCTGTATCCTGGGAGGGACCTGACCACGAGAGCCCCATGGGCTGCAGGGGAACCTGTCCAGGGATCACTATATCCTGGGAGGGGCCTGAACACGAGAGCCCCGTGGGCTGGGGTGGGGGTGGGGTACCTGCCCAGGTGAGCTCCATATCCTGGGATTGGCCTGACCTCGAGAGCCCCATGGGCTGCTGGAGTCCTGGTAAAGGATGTCAGGACTGTCAGTGAAGCCACCGAGGATATACCTCCAGTAGTTCCTAAATCCTACACCCTGCTGGTCATTCTACCAACCACCAGGACATGGTATTCTGTATTAGTCTTCAATGATGCCTTCTTTTGTATTCTATTAGACCCAGAGTCACAAGAAATTTTGGCTTGTGAGTGGCAGGACTCAACATACAACTAAAACAATACTTCCGGGCCGTGTTGCCCCAAGGGTTCAAAAATTCCCACACCATCTTTGGGGAAAGCTCAGCTAAAGAACTAAAAGTTCTACCTCTGGAAAAGGAAACACTCCTTCAATATGCAGATGACATTCTGATCGTCAGCCCTACTAAGGAGACCTCTGAACTACCAAGCCAATAAAGGATACAAGTTGTCCAAGAAAAATCTCAAATATCACAGACTACGGTGACCTGCCTGGGCTTCATTCTCACAGAAGGTCGGAGAAGCCCATCCCAGGAAAGGGAAGAAACAATTTACAGCCTTACCCATTTCTGAAACTAGAAGACAGCTTAGGGGTTCCTGGGGAGGCCAGGGTTTGCTGCTTCTGGATCCCTAACTACAGTCTACTAGCTGGGCCTCTTTATGAAACACTGAAAGGAAAAGATGATGATCCTTTTGAATAGAATGCAGAAGTGGCCTTTCAAGAATGGAAAGAGCAGTCAATTCAGACCCTTGCCCTGGAACTCCCTAATTTAGCTAAACCCTTTGACCTTTACATTCCTGGTGAACGGTGAATCGCCATTGGAGTATTAGTGCAAAACCTGGGACCACTTGAAATGGAACAATGCAAGAATGCGATCCAGGTAGGATAAACTACGGTCACCAAGGGGCTTGGCCCACCGCCACATCTGGCCAAGATACTGGCAGTATCTGAAAACCTGGAAATTAGCAGCCCAAAAGGCCACCTCCCTCCTAAGGGAAAAGGACCCCACGTGGTGATCCTAACACCCAGCCATGCCCTGAAGTTGCAGGGTTGGCTCCGTGGGCACACTGACCTTGAGTGAGGAGGCCCTCCAACTCCAACCTCCATAGAGATAACCGGGGCAAAGAGGTACCATGACGACTCGTGTGAAGGTGTCTGCACGGGCAAATTTAACGCTCATTTCCCACCAGGAAGAGGAATTAACCAAAGGCTCAGCATGCCGTGCCAGAACCAGATTAGGGCCTGAAGCAATCCTGCGGGTTTGCGGCCAGCTCACAAGAAAGCGAGTTGAAGAAAGGAGCTCAGGGACACTGTAATTCACAAACCTGAAGAGTTATAAATGACAGCTATCACCCAAAAATATATTGAAGGAAGGCTGCGAAGAGGACTTGAAAGCGGAGCAGAATTGCAAGAAAACGATTTCAGGGGGTAGACTGGAATTGCATTTAAAGCATAGGAAAAGAGGCAGAACGTCGACAATGATGCACTTGGCCAAAAACGGCGTATGCGTTTTTTCCTGAATATATTCAGGAAAAAACGCATACGCCCTTTTTGGCCAACCAAGCAAGCATGTTAAAGAAATCTGCACTACAATGAAGTCTCACTGCCCCCAGTCAAAAGGGCCATCTGAAAAAAGTGTAAAATCCAGAAAGGAAGCACAGGCCATGGAGAACAGGGAGCCTTGTTATGCTGATGGGCGGGATGTAAATTGCCAACAGCCACTCTGGAGAATTGTATGGTGTTTCCTCAAAAACCTAAAAAACAAAGCAACGGAGCCTATGGCATTACCACTTATGGCCCTATAGTTTAGGGAAATTAAAATCAAAAACACACAGCCACCCCATAGATTCGGACGGCTCTGTTTACAAGAACTTCGTCTACGGTACAAGTTAAATATCCCAGAAAGCGAAAACTGGATAAAGAAGTGTGGTACATACGTACAAAGGAATATCACTCACCAATGAAATCTATTTCATCAGGTCCGTCGCGGCATAATGAGTGGATTCAGGTACGATGATTCTAAGTGAAATAAGTCACACAGAAAATGAAACATCATAAGTTATCACTAATACACGGAATGTAAACTTGGCTACACATGAATTGAATTACAAAACAGAACAGGGTCTCAAATTTAGAAAAGCAACTTATGCTTGATTAAGGGGAAAAGTGAGTTGGGGTGCTGCATAAAAGCAGAGTTAGAAATTAGCACAGATAACTTTCCATAAGCCAAATATGTAATAGTCAAGACCTACCCCTTGCTCAACGAAATGGACTAAACACCTCATATTCAACGCCTAGGAATACACCTGACTAGTAAGAATCTTCAAACCCATGGATTTATATGTCTCCGTAAGACAATCAAGCGTGTGTACAGCTGCATGAAGGCAGCAGAGAAAATCCAATAAATCCCATTATCAAAATGAATTACAAAAACAAAACACAATGACAGTGAAATAGAGAGCAATTCTTAAATAATTCATTCAGGGCTTGTGATGCAACCTGGATTTACCACATCTACACCCAGAGCTGAGTGAGACATAAGGTTGGACACTTCGGGCTGATAGCATTGGTGAGGTTCAATGAGCAAATGCAGACCCTTTGAAGTCATACTGCATGGTACCCATTCCATGGGCCCCAACTTTCCAGTTTTAAGGGATTCTTCCTTCAGCTAAAACGTGCATGGGAAAACCACAGTATGGTGCACCGTGTGACCAGGAGACGTTTTCAAATGCATCTCAGTTTTCGTCCCCTTTTACTCGGGTTCACCATTCCAGACCTTTACTAACACTCTCCCCAATTGGAGAGTCAGTGCCTTTAACCTCCTGTTTGGCACAGTTTGCAATTTCTGCGCAAGATGAACAGGAATAGGGAGAACCAATGAGAGACTAGCTGTAGGTGTCTGCACTGGAAATTTAACGCTCATTTCCCACCAGAAAGAAGAATGAACCAAAGGCTCAGCATGCCGTGCCGGAACCTGATTAGGGCCTGAAGCAATCCTGCGGGTTTGCGGCCAGCTCACAAGAAAGCAAGTTGAGAAAGGAGCTCAGGGGCACTGTAATTCACAAACTTGCAGAGTTATAAATGACAGCTATCGTCCAAAAATATATTGAAGGAAGGCTGTGAAGAGGACTTGAAAGTGGGGCAGAATTGCAGGAAAACGATTTCAGGGGGTAGACTGGAATTGCATTTAAAGCATAGGAAAAGAGACAGAACGTCGACAAAGATTCAGTTGGCCAAAAAGGGCATATGCGTTTTTTCCTGAATATATTCAGGAAAAAACACATACGCCCTTTTTGGCCAACCAAGCAAGCATGTTAAAACAATCTGCACTACAATGAAGTCTCAATGCCCCCCGGTCAAAAGCGCAATCTGAAAAAAGTGTAAAATCCAGAAAGACAGCACAGGCCATGGAGAACATGGAGCCTTGTTATGCTGATGGGCGAGATGTAAATTGCCAACAGCCACTCTGGAGAAGTGTATTGTGTTTCCTGAAACACCTAAAAAACAAAGCAACGGAGCCTATAGCACTTCCACTTATGATCCTATAGCTTAGGGAAATTAAAATCAAAAACACACAGCCACCCCAAAGTTTCTGTTTACGGCTCTGTTTACAAGAACCTCGTCTACGGTACAAGTTAAATATCCCAGAAAGCCAAAAATGGATAAAGAAGTGTGGTACGTATGTACAATGGAATATCACTCACCAATGAAATCTATTTCATCAGGTCCGTCGCGGCATAATGAGTGGATTCAGGTACGATGATTCTAAGTGAAATAAGTCACACAGAAAATGAAACATCATAAGTTATCACTAATACACGGAATGTAAACTTGGCTACACATGAACTGAATTACAAAACAGAACAGGGTCTCAAATTTAGAAAACCAACTTATGCTTGCTTAAGGGGAAAAGTGAGTTGGGGTGCTGCATAAAAGCAGACAGAAAAATTAGCACAGATACCTTTCCATAAGCCAAATATGTAATAGTCAAGACCTACCCCTTGCCTAACGAAATGGACTAAACACCTCATATTCAACGCCTAGAAATACACCTGACTAGTAAGAATCTTCAAACCCATGGATTTATATGTCTCCGTAAGACAATCAAGCGTGTGTACAGCTGCATGAAGGCAGCAGAGAAAATCCAATAAATCCCATTATCAAAATGAATTACAAAAACAAAACACAATGACAGTGAAATAGAGAGCAATTCTTAAATAATTCATTCAGGGAATGTGATGCAACCTGGATTGACCACATCTACACCCAGAGCTGAGTGAGACATAAGATTGGACACTTCGGGCTGATAGCATTGGTGAGGTTCGATGAGCAAATGCAGACCCTTTGAAGTCATACTGCATGGTACCCATTCCATGGGTCCCAACTCTCCAGTTTTAAGGGATTCTTCCTTCAGCTAAAACGTGCATGGGAAACCCAGGGTATGGTGCACCGTGTGACCAGGAAACGTTTTCAAATGCATCTCAGTTTTCGTCCCCGGGTAC
The DNA here is from genome assembly GCF_059928025.1 of Delphinapterus leucas. Taxonomy (NCBI): domain Eukaryota; kingdom Metazoa; phylum Chordata; class Mammalia; order Artiodactyla; family Monodontidae; genus Delphinapterus; species Delphinapterus leucas. The sequence goes on along the minus strand of NW_028322232.1, from coordinate 8,936,710 downwards.
TCGGGTTCACCATTCCAGACGCTTTACTAACACTCTCCCCACTTGGAGAGTCAGTGCCTTTAACTTCCTGTTTGGCACAGTTTGCAATTTCTGCGCAAGATGAACAGGAATAGGGAGAACCAATGAGAGACTAGCTGTAGGTGTCTGCACGGGCAAATGGAACGCTCATTTACCACCAGGGAGAGGAATTAACCAAAGGGTCAGCGTGCCCTGCCGGAACCAGATTAGGGCCTGAAGCAATCCTGCGGTTTTGCGGCCAGCTCACAAGAAAGCGAGTTGAAGAAAGGAGCTCAGGGGCACTGTAATTCACAAACCTGCAGAGTTATGAATGACAGCTATCGTCCAAAAATGTATTGAAGTAAGTCTTCGAAGAGGACTTGAAAGCGGGGCAGAATTTCAGGAAAACGATTTCAGGGGGTAGACTGGAATTGCATTTGAAGCATAGGAAAAGAGGCAGAATGTCGACAATGATGCACTTGGCGAAAAAGTGCGTATGCGTTTTTTCCTGAATATATTCAGGAAAAAACGCATAGCCCATTTTGGCCAACCAAGCAAGCATGTAAGTGAAATCTGCACTGCAATGAAGTCTCACTGCCCCCGGTCAAAAGGGCCATCTGAAACAAGTGTAAAATCCAGAAAGGCAGGACAGGTCATGGAGAACAGGGAGCCTTGTTATGCTGATGGGCGGGATGTAAATTGCCAACAGCCACTCTGGAGAAGTGTATGGTGTTTCCTGGAACACGTAGGAAACAAAGCAACACAGCCTATGGCACTTCCACTTAAGGTCCTATAGCTTAGGGAAATTAAAATCAAAAACACACAGCCACCCCAAAGTTTGGGACTGCTCTGATTACAAGAACCTCGTCTACGGTACAAGTTAAATATGCGAGAAAGCAAAAAATGGATAAAGAAGTTGTGGTACGTACGTACAATGGAATATCACTCAGCAATGAGATCTACGTCATCAGGCCCGTAGCGGCATAATGAGTGGATTCAGGTACGACGATTCTACGAGAAATAAGTCACACAGCAAAAGAAACATCATAAGATATCACTAATACACGGAACGTAAACTTGGCTACACATGAACTGAATTACAAAACAGAACAGGGTCTCAAATTTAGAAAACCAACTTATGCTTGCTTATGGGGAAAGGTGAGTTGGGGTGCTGCATCAAACCAGAGATTGAAATTAGCACAGATACCGTTCCATAAGCCAAATATATAATAGACAAGACCTACTCCTTGCTCAACGAAATGGACTCAACACCCCATATTCAACGCCTGGGAATATACCTGACAAGTTAGAATCTTAAGACCCACGGATTTATATGTCTCCATAAGGAAATCAAGCGTGTGTACAGCGGCCTAAACGCAGCAGTGAAAATCCGATAAATCCCATTATCAAAATAAATTTCACAAACAAATCACAATGACAGTGAAATAGAGAGCAATTCTTAAATAATTCATTCAGGGCTTGTGATGCAACCTGGATTTACCACATCTACACCCAGAGCTGGGTGAGACATAAGGCTGGACACTTCGGGCTGATAGCATTGGTGAGGTTGGGTGAGCAAACGCAGACCCTTTGAAGTCATACTGCATGGTTCCCTTTACATGGGTCCCAACTCTCCAGGTTTAAGGGATTCTTCCTTCAGCTAAAACATGCATGGGAAACCCAGAGTATGGTCCACCGTGTGATTGGGAAACGTTTTCAAATACATCTCAGTTTGCGTCCCCGGGTACTCGGGTTCACCATTCCAGACGCTTTTCTAACACTCTCCCCACTTGGACAGTCAGTGTCTTTAACCTCCTGTTTGGCACAGTTGGCAAAATCTGCACTAGATGTACAGGAATAGGGAGAACCAATGAGAGACTAGCTGTAGGTGTCTGCACGGGCAAATGGAACGCTCATTTCCCACCAGGAAGAGGAATTAACCAAAGTCTCAGCCTGCGCTGCCACAACCAGATGAGGGCCTGAAGCAAACCTGCGGTTTTGCGACCAGCTCACAAGAAAGCGAGTTGAAGAAAGGAGCTCAGGGGCACTGTAATTCACAAACCTGCAGAGTTATGAATGACAGCTATCGTCCAAAAATGTATTGAAGTAAGTCTTCGAAGAGGACTTGAAAGTGGGGCAGAATTTCAGGAAAACGATTTCAGGGGGTAGACTGGAATTGCACTTAAAGCATAGGAAAAGAGGCAGAATATCGACAATGATGCACTTGGCCAAAAAGGGCGTATGCGTTTTTTCCTGAATATATTCAGAAAAAAACGCATACGCCCTTTTTGGCCAACCAAGCAAGCGTGTAAAGGAAATCTGCACTACAATGAAGTCTCACTGCCCCCCGGTCAAAAGGGCCATCTGAAAAAAGTGTAAAATCCAGAAAGGCAGGACAGGTCATGGAGAACAGGGAGCCTTGTTATGCTGATGGGCGGGATGTAAATTGCCAACAGCCACTCTGGAGAAGTGTATGGTGTTTCCTGAAACACGTAGGAAACAAAGCAACACAGCCTATGGCACTTCCACTTATGGTCCTATAGATTAGGGAAATTAAATTCAAAAACACACTGCCACGCCAAAATTTGGGACGGCTCTGTTTACAAGAACCTCGTCTACGGTACAAGATAAATATCCGAAAAAGCAAAAAATGGATAAAGAATTTGTGGTACGTACGTACAATGGAATATCACTCAGCAACGAGATCCACGTCATCAGGCCCCTAGCGGCATAATGAGTGGATTCAGGTACGACGATTCTACGAAAAATAAGTCACACAGAAAAAGAAACATCATAAGATATCACTAATACACAGAACGTAAACTTGTCTACACATGAACTGAATTACAAAATAGAACAGGGTCTCAAAAATAGAAAACCAACTTATGCTTGCTTCTGGGGAAAGGTGAGTTGGGGTGCTGCATCAAACCAGAGATTGAAATTAGCACAGATACCGTTCCATAAGCCAAATATATAATAGACAAGACCTACTCCTTCCTCAACGAAATGGACTCAACACCCCATATTCAACGTCTGGTAATATACCTGACAAGTAAGAATCTTAAGACCCATGGATTTATATGTCTCCATAAGGAAGTCAAGCGTGTGTACAGTGGCCTAAACGCAGCAGTGAAAATCCGATAAATCCCATTAACAAAATAAATTTCAAAAACAAATCACAATGACAGTGAAATAGAGAGCAATTCTTAAATAATTCATTCAGGGCTTGTGATGCAACCTGGATTTACCACATCTACACCCAGAGCTGGGTGAGACATAAGGCTGGACACTTCGGGCTGATAGCATTGGTGAGGTTCGGTGAGCAAACGCAGACCCTTTGAAGTCATACTGCATGGTACCCATTCCATGGGTCCCAACTCTCCAGGTTTAATGGATTCTTCCTTCAGCTAAAACATGCATGGGAAACCCAGAGTATGGTCCACCGTGTGATTGGGAAACGTTTTCAAATGCATCTCAGGTTTCGTCCCCTGGTACTCGGGTCCACCGTTCCAGACGCTTTACTAAATCTCTCCCTACTTGGGGAGTCAGTGCCTTTAACCTCCTCTTTGTCACAGTTTGGAATTTCTGCGCAAGATGCACAGGAATAGGGAGAACCAATGAGAGACTAGCTGTAGGTGTCTGCACGGACAAATGAAACGCTCATTTCCTACCAGGAAGAGGAATTAACCAAAGGCTCTGCGTGCCCTGCCGGAACCAAATTAGGGCCTGAAGCAATCCTGCGGTTTTGCGGCCAGTTCACAAGAAATCGAGTTGAAGAAAGGAGCTCAGGGGCACTGTAATTCACAAACCTGCAGAGTTATGAATGACAGCTATCGTCCAAAAATGTATTGAAGTAAGTCTTCGAAGAGGACTTGAAAGCGGGGCAGAATTGCAGGAAAACGATTTCAGGGCGTAGACTGGAATTGCACTTAAAGCATAGGAAAGGAGGCAGAATGTCGACAATGATGCACTTGGCCAAAAAGGGCGTATGCGTTTTTTCCTGAATATATTCAGGAAAAAACGCATACGCCGTTTTTGGCCAACCAAGCAAGCGTGTAAAGGAAATCTGCACTACAATGAAGTCTCACTGCCCCACGGTCAAAAGGGCCATCTGAAAAAAGTGTAAAATCCAGAAAGGCAGGACAGGTCATGGAGAACAGGGAGCCTTGTTATGCTGAAGGGCGGGATGTAAATTGCCAACAGCCACTGTGGAGAATTGTATGGTGTTTCCTGAAACACGTAGGAAACAAAGCAACACAGCCTATGGCACTTCCACTTAGGGCCCTATAGCTTAGGGAAATAAAAATCAAAAACACACAGCCACCCCAAAGTTTGGGACGGCTCTGTTTACAAGAACCTCGTCTACAGTACAAGTTAAATATCCGAGAAAGCAAAAAATGGATAAAGAAGTTGTGGTACGTACAATGGAATATCACTCAGCAATGAGATCTACGTCATCAGGCCCGTAGCGGCATAATGAGTGGATTCAGGTACGACGATTCTACGAGAAATAAGTCACACAGAAAAAGAAAGATCATAAGATATCACTAATACACGGAACGTAACCTTGGCTACACATGAACTGAATTACAAAACAGAACAGGGTCTCAAATTTAGAAAACCAACTTATGCTTGCTTATGGGGAAAGGTGAGTTGGGGTGCTGCATCAAACCAGAGATTGAAATTAGCACAGATACCGTTCCATAAGCCAAATATATAATAGACAAAACCTACTCCTTGCTCAACGAAATGGACTCAACACCCCATATTCAACGTCTGGGAATATACCTGACAAGTAAGAATCTTAAGACCCATGGATTTATATGTCTCCATAAGGAAGTCAAGCGTGTGTACAGTGGCCTAAATGCAGCAGTGAAAATCCGATAAATCTCATTAACAAAATAAATTTCACAAACAAAACACAATGACAGAGAAACAGAGAGCAATTCTTAAATAATTCATTCAGGGCTTGTGATGCAACCTGGATTTAACACAGCTACACCCAGAGCTGGTTGAGACATAAGGCTGGACACTTCGGGCTGATAGCATTGGTGAGGTTCGGTGAGCAAAGGCAGACCCTTTGAAGTAATCCTGCATGGTACCCATTCCATGTGTCCCAACTCACCAGGTTTAAGGAATTCTTCCTTCAGCTAAAACATGCATGGGAAACACAGAGTATGGTCCACCGTGTGATTGGGAAACGTTTTCAAATGCATCTCAGGTTTCGTCCCCTGGTACTCGGGTTCACCGTTCCAGACGCTTTACTACACTATCCCCATTTGGAGAGTCAGTGCCTTTAACCTCCTGTTTGGCACAGTTTGCAATTTCTTCGCAAGATGAACAGGAATAGGGAGAACCAATGAGAGACTAGCTGTAGGTGTCTGCACGGGCAAATGGAACGCTCATTTCCCACCAGGAAGAGGATTTAACCAAAGGCTCAGCGTGCCCTGCCGGAATCAGATTAGGCCCTGAAGCAATCCTGCGGGTTTGCGGCCAGCTCACAAGATAGCGAGTTGAAGAAAGGAGCTCAGGGGCACTGTAACTCACAAACCTGCAGAGTTATGAATGACAGCTATCGTCCAAAAATATATTGAAGGAAGGCTGCGAAAAGGACTTGTAAGTGGGCAGAATTGCAGGATAACGATTTCAGGAGGTAGACGGGAATTGCATTTAAAGCATAGGAAAAGAGGCAGAACGTCGACAATGATGCTCTTGGCCAAAAAGGGCGTATGCGTTTTTTCCTGAATATATTCAGGAAAAAACGCATACGCAGTTTTTGGCCAACCAAGCAAGCATGTTAAAGAAATCTGCACTACAATGAAGTCTCACTGCCCCCCGGTCAAAAGGGCCATGTGAAAAAAGTGTAAAATCCAGAAAGGCAGCACAGGCCATGGAGAACAGGGAGCCTTGTTCTGCTGATGGGCGGGATGTAAATTGCCAACAGCCACTCTGGAGAAGTGTATGGTGTTTCCTGGAACAGCTAAAAAACAAAGCAACGGAGCCTACGGCACTTCCACTTATGGTCCTATAGCTTAGGGAAATTAAAATCAAAAACACACAGCCACCCCAATGTTTCGGACGGCTCTGTTTACAAGAACCTCGTCTACGGTACAAGTTAAATATCCCAGAACGTGAAAAATGGATAAAGAAGTTGTAGTACGTACGTACAATGGAATATCACTCAGCAATGAAATTTATGTCATCAGGCCCATCGCGGCATAATGAGTGGATTCAGGTACGATGATTCTAAGTGAAATGAGTCACACAGAAAATGAAACATCACAAGATATCACTAATATAAGGAATGTAAACTTGGCTACACATGAACTGAATTACAAAACAGAACAGGGTCTCAAATTTAGTAAACCAACTTATGCTTGCTTAAGGGGAAAGGTGAGTTGGGGTGCTGCATAAAACCAGAGATAGAAATTAGCACAGATACCTTTCCATAAGCCAAATATGTAATTGTCAAGACCTACCCCTTGCTCAAAGAAATGGACTAAACACCCCATATTCAACGACTAGGAATACACCTGACTAGTAAGAATCTTCAAACCCATGGATTTATATGTCTCCGTAAGAGAATGAAGCGTGTGTACAGAGGCATGAATGCAGCAGAGAAAATCCGATAAATCCCATTATCAAAATGAATTACAAAAACAAAACACAAGGACAGTGAAATAGAGAGCAATTCTTAAATAATTCATTCAGGGCTTGTGATGCAACCTGGATTTACCACATCTACACCCAGAGCTGAGTGAGACATAAGGTTGGGCACTTCGAGCTGATAGCATTGGTGAGGTTCGATGAGCAAATGCAGACCCTTTGAAGTCATACTGCATGGTACCCATTCCATGGGTCCCATCTCCCCAGGTTTAACGAATTCTTCCTTCAGCTAAAACATGCGTGGGAAACCCACAGTATGGTGCACCGAGGGACCGGCAAACCTTTTCAAATGCATCTCAGTTTTCGTCCCCTTTTACTCGGGTTCACCATTCCAGACGCTTTACTAACACTCTCCCCACTTGGAGAGTCAGTGCCTTTAACCTCCTGTTTGGCACAGTTTGCAAATTCTGCGCAAGATGAACAGGAATAGGGAGAACCAATGAGAGACTAGCTTTAGGTGTCTGCACGGGCAAAGGTAACGCTCATTTCCCACCAGGAAGAGGAATTAACCAAAGGCTCAGCATGCCGTGCCGGAACCAGATTAGGGCCTGAATCAATCCTGCGGGTTTGCGGCCAGCTCACAAGATAGCGAGTTGAAGAAAGGAGCTCAGGGGCACTGTAACTCACAAACCTGCAGAGTTATAAATGACAGCTATCATCCAAAAATATATTGAAGGAAGGCTGCGAAGAGGACTTGTAAGTGGGGCAGAATTGCAGGATAACGATTACAGGAAGTAGACGGGAATTGCATTTAAAGGATAGGAAAAGAGGCAGAACGTCAACAATGATGCTCTTGTCCAAAAAGGGTGTATGCGTTTTTTCCTGAATATATTCAGGAAAAAACGCATACGCCCTTTTTGGCCAACCAAGCAAGCATGTTAAAGAAATCTGCACTACAATGAAGTCTCACTGCCCCCCGGTCAAAAGGGCCATGTGAAAAAAGTGTAAAATCCAGAAAGGCAGCACAGGCCATGGAGAACAGGGAGCCTTGTTCTGCTGATGGGCGGGATGTAAATTGCCAACAGCCACTCTGGAGAAGTGTATGGTGTTTCCTGGAACAGCTAAAAAACAAAGCAACGGAGCCTACGGCACTTCCACTTATGGTCCTATAGCTTAGGGAAATTAAAATCAAAAACACACAGCCACCCCAAAGTTTCGGACGGCTCTGTTTACAAGAACCTCGTCTACGGTACAAGTTAAATATCCCAGAACGTGTAAAATGGATAAAGAAGTTGTGGTACGTACGTACAATGGAATATCACTCAGCAATGAAATCTATGTCATCAGGCCCGTAGCGGCATAATGAGTGGATTCAGGTACGATGATTCTAAGTGAAATGAGTCACACAGAAAATGAAACATCATAAGATATCACTAATACAAGGAATGTAAACTTGGCTACACATGAACTGAATTACAAAACAGAACAGGGTCTCAAATTTAGAAAACCAACTTATGCTTGCTTAAGGGGAAAGGTGAGTTGGGGTGCTGCATAAAACCAGAGATAGAAATTAGCACAGATACCTTTCCATAAGCCAAATATGTAATTGTCAAGACCTACCCCTTGCTCAACGAAATGGACTAAACACCCCATATTCAACGACTAGGAATACACCTGACTAGTAAGAATGTTCAAACCCATGGATTTATATGTCTCCGTAAGAGAATGAAGCGTGTGTACAGAGGCATGAATGCAGCAGAGAAAATCCGATAAATCCCATTATCAAAATAAATTTCACAAACAAATCACAATGACAGTGAAATAGAGAGCAATTCTTAAATAATTCATTCAGGGCTTGTGATGCAACCTGGATTTACCACATCTACACCCAGAGCTGGGTGAGACATAAGGCTGGACACTTCGGGCTGATAGCATAGGTGAGGTTGGGTGAGCAAACGCAGACCCTTTGAAGTCATACTGCATGGTTCCCTTTACATGGGTCCCAACTCTCCAGGTTTAAGGGATTCTTCCTTCAGCTAAAAGATGCATGGGAAACCCAGAGTATGGTCCACCGTGTGATTGGGAAACGTTTTCAAATACATCTCAGTTTGCGTCCCCGGGTACTCGGGTTCACCATTCCAGACACTTTACTAAAACTCTCCCCACTTGGAGAGTCAGTGCCTTTAACCTCTTGTTTGGCACAGTTTGCAATTTCTGCTCAAGATGAACAGGAATAGGGAGAACCAATGAGAGACTAGCTTTAGGTGTCTGCACGGGCAAATGTAACGCTCATTTCCCACCAGGAAGAGGAATTAACCAAAGGCTCAGCATGCCGTGCCGGAACCAGATTAGGGCCTGAAGCAATCCTGCGGGTTTGCGGCCAGCTCACAAGATAGCGAGTTGAAGAAAGGAGCTCAGGGGCACTGTAACTCACAAACCTGCAGAGTTATAAATGACAGCTATCGTCCATAAATATATTGAAGGAAGGCTGCAAAGAGGACTTGTAAGTGGGGCAGAATTGCAGGATAACGATTTCAGGAGGTAGAGGGAAATTGCTTTTAAAGCATAGGAAAAGAGGCAGAACGTCGACAATGATGCTCTTGGCCAAAAAGGGCGTATGCGTTTTTTCCTGAATATATTCAGGAAAAAACGCATACGCCCTTTTTGGCCAACCAAGCAAGCATGTTAAAGAAACCTGCACTACAATGAAGTCTCAGTGCCCCCCGGTCAAAAGGGCCATGTGAAAAAAGTGTAAAATCCAGAAGGGCAGCACAGGCCATGGAGAACAGGGAGCCTTGTTCTGCTGATGGGCGGGATGTAAATTGCCAACAGCCACTCTGGAGAAGTGTATGGTGTTTCCTGGAACAGCTAAAAAACAAAGCAACGGAGCCTACGGCACTTCCACTTATGGTCCTATAGCTTAGGGAAATTAAAATCAAAAACACACAGCCACCCCAAAGTTTCGGACGGCTCTGTTTACAAGAACCTCGTCTACGGTACAAGTTAAATATCCCAGAACGTGAAAAATGGATAAAGAAGTTGTGGTACGTACGTACAATGGAATATCACTCAGCAATGAAATCTATGTCATCAGGCCCGTCGCGGCATAATGAGTGGATTCAGGTACGATGATTCTAAGTGAAATGAGTCACACAGAAAATGAAACATCATAAGATATCACTAATACAAGGAATGTAAACTTGGCTACACATGAACTGAATTACAAAACAGAACAGGGTCTCAAATTTAGAAAACAAACTTATGCTTGCTTAAGGGGAAAGGTGAGTTGGGGTGCTGCATAAAACCAGAGATAGAAATTAGCACAGATACCTTTCCATAAGCCAAATATGTAATTGTCAAGACCTACCCCTTGCTCAACGAAATGGACAAAACACCCCATATTCAACGACTAGGAATACACCTGACTAGTAAGAATCTTCAAACCCATGGATTTATATGTCTCCGTAAGAGAATGAAGCGTGTGTACAGAGGCATGAATGCAGCAGAAAAAATCCGATAAATCCCATTATCAAAATGAATTACAAAAACAAAACACAAGGACAGTGAAATAGAGAGCAATTCTTAAATAATTCATTCAGGGCTTGTGATGCAACCTGGATTTACCACATCTACACCCAGAGCTGAGTGAGACATAAGGTTGGGCACTTCGGGCTGATAGCATTGGTGAGGTTCGATGAGCAAATGCAGACCCTTTGAAGTCATACTGCATGGTACCCATTCCATGGGTCCCATCTCTCCAGGTTTAACGAATTCTTCCTTCAGCTAAAACATGCGTGGGAAACCCACAGTATGGTGCACCGAGGGACCGGCAAACGTTTTCAAATGCATCTCAGTTTTCGTCCCCTTTTACTCGGGTTCACCATTCCAGACCCTTTACTAACACTCTCCCCACTTGGAGAGTCAGTGCCTTTAACCTCCTGTTTGGCACAGTTTGCAATTTCTGCGCAAGATGAACAGGAATAGGGAGAACCAATGAGAGACTAGCTTTAGGTGTCTGCACGGGCAAATGTAACGCTCATTTCCCACCAGGAAGAGGAATTAACCACAGGCTCAGCATGCCGTGCCGGAACCAGTTTAGGGCCTGAAGCAATCCTGCGGGTTTGCGGCCAGCTCACAAGATAGCGAGTTGAAGAAAGGAGCTCAGGGGCACTGTAACTCACAAACCTGCAGAGTTATAAATGACAGCTATCGTCCAAAAATATATTGAAGGAAGGCTGCGAAGAGGACTTGTAAGTGGGGCAGAATTGCAGGATAACGATTTCACGAGGTAGACGGGAATTGCATTTAAAGCATAGGAAAAGAGGCAGAACGTCGACAATGATGCTCTTGGCCAAAAAGGGCGTATGCGTTTTTTCCTGAATATATTCAGGAAAAAACGCATACGCCCTTTTTGGCCAACCAAGCAAGCATGTTAAAGAAATCTGCACTACAATGAAGTCTCACTGCCCCCCGGTCAAAAGGGCCATGTAAAAAAAGTGTAAAATCCAGAAAGGCAGCACAGGCCATGGAGAACAGGGAGCCTTGTTATGCTGATGGGCGGGATGTAAATTGCCAACAGCCACTCTGGAGAAGTGTATGGTGTTTCCTGGAACAGCTAAAAAACAAAGCAACGGAGCCTACGGCACTTCCACTTATGGTCCTATAGATTAGGGAAATTAAAATCAAAAACACACACCCACCCCAAAGTTTCGGACGGCTCGATGTACAAGAACCTCGTCTACGGTACCAGTTAAATATCCCAGAACGTGAAAAATGGATAAAGAAGTTGTGGTACGTACGTACAATGGAATATCACTCAGCAATGAAATCTATGTCATCAGGCCCGTCGCGGCATAATGAGTGGATTCAGGTACGATGATTCTAAGTGAAATGAGTCACACAGAAAATGAAACATCATAAGATATCACTAATACAAGGAATGTAAACTTGGCTACACATGAACTGAATTACAAAACAGAACAGGGTCTCAAATTTAGAAAACCAACTTATGCTTGCTTAAGGGGAAAGGTGAGTTGGGGTGCTGCATAAAACCAGAGATAGAAATTAGCACAGATACCTTTCCATAAGCCAACTATGTAATTGTCAAGACCTACCCCTTGCTCAACGAAATGGACTAAACACCCCATATTCAACGACTAGGAATACACCTGACTAGTAAGAATGTTCAAACCCATGGATTTATATGTCTCCGTAAGAGAATGAAGCGTGTGTACAGAGGCATGAATGCAGCAGAGAAAATCCGATAAATCCCATTATCAAAATGAATTACAAAAACAAAACACAAGGACAGTGAAATAGAGAGCAATTCTTAAATAATTCATTCAGGGCTTGTGATGCAACCTGGATTTACCACATCTACACCCAGAGCTGAGTGAGACATAAGGTTGGGCACTTCGGGCTGATAGCATTGGTGAGGTTCGATGAGCAAATGCAGACCCTTTGAAGTCATACTGCATGGTACCCATTCCATGGGTCCCATCTCTCCAGGTTTAACGAATTCTTCCTTCAGCTAAAACATGCGTGGGAAACCCACAGTATGGTGCACCGAGGGACCGGCAAACCTTTTCAAATGCATCTCAGTTTTCGTCCCCTTTTACTCGGGTTCACCCTTCCAGACCCTTTACTAACACTCTCCCCACTTGGAGAGTCAGTGCCTTTAACCTCCTGTTTGGCACAGTTTGCAATTTCTGCGCAAGATGAACAGGAATAGGGAGAACCAATGAGAGACTAGCTTTAGGTGTCTGCACGGGCAAAGGTAACGCTCATTTCCCACCAGGAAGAGGAATTAACCAAAGGCTCAGCATGCCGTGCCGGAACCAGATTAGGGCCTGAAGCAATCCTGCGGGATTGTGGCCAGCTCACAAGATAGCGAGTTGAAAAAAGGAGCTCAGGGGCACTGTAACTCACAAACCTGCAGAGTAATAAATGACAGCTATCGTCCAAAAATATATTGAAGGAAGGCTGCGAAGAGGACTTGTAAGTGGGGCAGAATTGCAGGATAACGATTTCAGGAGGTAGACGGGAATTGCATTTAAAGCATAGGAAAAGAGGCAGAACGTCGACAATGATGCTCTTGGCCAAAAAGGGCGTATGCGTTTTTTCCTGAATATATTCAGGAAAAAACGCATACGCCCTTTTTGGCCAACCAAGCAAGCATGTTAAAGAAATCTGCACTACAATGAAGTCTCACTGCCCCCCGGTCAAAAGGGCCATGTGAAAAAAGTGTAAAATCCAGAAAGGCAGCACAGGCCATGGAGAACAGGGAGCCTTGTTATGCTGATGGGCGGGATGTAAATTGCCAACAGCCACTCTGGAGAAGTGTATGGTGTTTCCTGGAACAGCTAAAAAACAAAGCAACGGAGCCTACGGCACTTCCACTTATGGTCCTATAGCTTAGGGAAATTAAAATCAAAAACACACAGCCACCCCAAAGTTTAGGACGGCTCTGTTTACAAGAACCTCGTCTACGGTACAAGTTAAATATCCCAGAACGTGAAAAATGGATAAAGAAGTTGTGGTACGTACGTACAATGGAATATCACTCAGCAATGAAACCTATGTCATCAGGCCCTCGCGGCATAATGAGTGGATTCAGGTACGTTGATTCTAAGTGAAATGAGTCACACAGAAAATGAAACATCATAAGATATCACTAATACAAGGAATGTAAACTTGGCTACACATGAACTGAATTACAAAACAGAACAGGGTCTCAAATTTAGAAAACCAACTTATGCTTGCTTAAGGGGAAAGGTGAGTTGGGGTGCTGCATAAAACCAGAGATAGAAATTAGCACAGATACCTTTCCATAAGCCAAATATGTAATTGTCAAGACCTACCCGTTGCTCAACGAAATGGACTAAACACCCCATATTCAACGACTAGGAATACACCTGACTAGTAAGAATCTTCAAACCCATGGATTTATATGTCTCCGTAAGAGAATGAAGCGTGTGTACAGAGGCATGAATGCAGCAGAGAAAATCCGATAAATCCCATTATCAAAATGAATTACAAAAACAAAACACAAGGACAGTGAAATAGAGAGCAATTCTTAAATAATTCATTCAGGGCTTGTGATGCAACCTGGATTTACCACATCTACACCCAGAGCTGATTGAGACATAAGGTTGGGCACTTCGGGCTGATAGCATTGGTGAGGTTCGATGAGCAAATACAGACCCTTTGAAGTCATACTGCATGGTACCCATTTCATGGGTCCCATCTCTCCAGGTCTAACGAATTCTTCCTTCAGCTAAAACATGCGTGGGAAACCCACAGTATGGTGCACCGAGGGACCGGCAAACGTTTTCAAATGCATCTCAGTTTTCGTCCCCTTTTACTCGGGTTCACCATTCCAGACCCTTTACTAACACTCTCCCCACTTGGAGAGTCAGTGCCTTTAACTTCCTGTTTGGCACAGTTTGCAATTTCTGCGCAAGATGAACAGGAATAGGGAGAACCAATGAGAGACTAGCTTTAGGTGTCTGCACGGGCAAATGTAACGCTCATTTCCCACCAGGAAGAGGAATTAACCAAAGGCTCAGCATGCCATGCCGGAACCAGATTAGGGCCTGAAGCAATCCTGGGGGTTTGTGGCCAGCTCACAAGATAGCGAGTTGAAGAAAGGAGCTCAGGGGCACTGTAACTCACGACCTGCAGAGTTATAAATGACAGCTATCGTCCAAAAATATATTGAAGGAAGGCTGCGAAGAGGACTTGTAAGTGGGGCAGAATTGCAGGATAACGATTTCAGGAGGTAGACGGGAATTGCATTTAAAGCATAGGAAAAGAGGCAGAACGTCGACAATGATGCTCTTGGCCAAAAAGGGCGTATGCGTTTTTTCCTGAATATATTCAGGAAAAAACGCATACGCCCTTTTTGGCCAACCAAGCAAGCATGTTAAAGAAATCTGCACTACAATGAAGTCTCACTGCCCCCCGGTCAAAAGGGCCATGTGAAAAAAGTGTAAAATCCAGAAAGGCAGCACAGGCCATGGAGAACAGGGAGCCTTGTTATGCTGATGGGCGGGATGTAAATTGCCAACAGCCACTCTGGAGAAGTGTATGGTGTTTCCTGGAACAGCTAAAAAACAAAGCAACAGAGCCTACGGCACTTCCACTTATGGTCCTATAGCTTAGGGAAATTAAAATCAAAAACACACAGCCACCCCAAAGTTTAGGACGGCTCTGTTTACAAGAACCTCGTCTACGGTACAAGTTAAATATCCCAGAACGTGAAAAATGGATAAAGAAGTTGTGGTACGTACGTACAATGGAATATCACTCAGCAATGAAATCTATATCATCAGGCCCGTCGCGGCATAATGAGTGGATTCAGGTAGGATGATTCTAAGTGAAATGAGTCACACAGAAAATGAAACATCATAAGATATCACTAATACAAGGAATGTAAACTTGGCTACACATGAACTGAATTACAAAACAGAACAGGGTCTCAAATTTAGGAAACCAACTTATGCTTGCTTAAGGGGAAAGGTGAGTTGGGGTGCTGCATAAAACCAGAGATAGAAATTAGCACAGATACCTTTCCATAAGCCAAATATGTAATTGTCAAGACCTACCCCTTGCTCAACGAAATGGACTAAACACCTCATATTCAACGACTAGGAATCCACCTGACTAGTAAGTATCTTCAAACCCATGGATTTATATTTCTCCGTAAGAGAATGAAGCGTGTGTACAGAGGCATGAATGCAGCAGAGAAAATCCGATAAATCCCATTATCAAAATGAATTACAAAAACAAAACACAAGGACAGTGAAATAGAGAGCAATTCTTAAATAATTCATTCAGGGCTTGTGATGCAACCTGGATTTACCACATCTACACCCAGAGCTGAGTGAGACATAAGGTTGGGCACTTCGGGCTGATAGCATTGGTGAGGTTCGATGAGCAAATGCAGACCCTTTGAAGTCATACTGCATGGTACCCATTCCATGGGTCCCATCTCTCCAGGTTTAACGAATTCTTCCTTCAGCTAAAACATGCGTGGGAAACCCACAGTATGGTGTACCGAGGGACCGGCAAACGTTTTAAAATGCATCTCAGTTTTCGTCCCCTTTTACTCGGGTTCACCATTCCAGACACTTTACTAACACTCTCCCCACTTGGAGAGTCAGTGCCTTTAACCTCCTGTTTGGCACAGTTTGCAATTTCTGCGCAAGATGAACAGGAATAGGGAGAACCAATGAGAGACTAGCTTTAGGTGTCTGCACGGGCAAATGTAACGCTCATTTCCCACCAGGAAGAGGAATTAACCAAAGGCTCAGCATGCCGTGCCGGAACCAGATGAGGGCCTGAAGCAAACCTGCGGTTTTGCGACCAGCTCACAAGAAAGCGAGTTGAAGAAAGGAGCTCAGGGGCACTGTAATTCACAAACCTGCAGAGTTATGAATGACAGCTATCGTCCAAAAATGTATTGAAGTAAGTCTTCGAAGAGGACTTGAAAGTGGGGCAGAATTTCAGGAAAACGATTTCAGGGGGTAGACTGGAATTGCACTTAAAGCATAGGAAAAGAGGCAGAATATCGACAATGATGCACTTGGCCAAAAAGGGCGTATGCGTTTTTTCCTGAATATATTCAGAAAAAAACGCATACGCCCTTTTTGGCCAACCAAGCAAGCGTGTAAAGGAAATCTGCACTACAATGAAGTCTCACTGCCCCCCGGTCAAAAGGGCCATCTGAAAAAAGTGTAAAATCCAGAAAGGCAGGACAGGTCATGGAGAACAGGGAGCCTTGTTATGCTGATGGGCGGGATGTAAATTGCCAACAGCCACTCTGGAGAAGTGTATGGTGTTTCCTGAAACACGTAGGAAACAAAGCAACACAGCCTATGGCACTTCCACTTATGGTCCTATAGATTAGGGAAATTAAATTCAAAAACACACTGCCACGCCAAAATTTGGGACGGCTCTGTTTACAAGAACCTCGTCTACGGTACAAGATAAATATCCGAAAAAGCAAAAAATGGATAAAGAATTTGTGGTACGTACGTACAATGGAATATCACTCAGCAACGAGATCCACGTCATCAGGCCCCTAGCGGCATAATGAGTGGATTCAGGTACGACGATTCTACGAAAAATAAGTCACACAGAAAAAGAAACATCATAAGATATCACTAATACACAGAACGTAAACTTGTCTACACATGAACTGAATTACAAAATAGAACAGGGTCTCAAAAATAGAAAACCAACTTATGCTTGCTTCTGGGGAAAGGTGAGTTGGGGTGCTGCATCAAACCAGAGATTGAAATTAGCACAGATACCGTTCCATAAGCCAAATATATAATAGACAAGACCTACTCCTTCCTCAACGAAATGGACTCAACACCCCATATTCAACGTCTGGTAATATACCTGACAAGTAAGAATCTTAAGACCCATGGATTTATATGTCTCCATAAGGAAGTCAAGCGTGTGTACAGTGGCCTAAACGCAGCAGTGAAAATCCGATAAATCCCATTAACAAAATAAATTTCAAAAACAAATCACAATGACAGTGAAATAGAGAGCAATTCTTAAATAATTCATTCAGGGCTTGTGATGCAACCTGGATTTACCACATCTACACCCAGAGCTGGGTGAGACATAAGGCTGGACACTTCGGGCTGATAGCATTGGTGAGGTTCGGTGAGCAAACGCAGACCCTTTGAAGTCATACTGCATGGTACCCATTCCATGGGTCCCAACTCTCCAGGTTTAATGGATTCTTCCTTCAGCTAAAACATGCATGGGAAACCCAGAGTATGGTCCACCGTGTGATTGGGAAACGTTTTCAAATGCATCTCAGGTTTCGTCCCCTGGTACTCGGGTCCACCGTTCCAGACGCTTTACTAAATCTCTCCCTACTTGGGGAGTCAGTGCCTTTAACCTCCTCTTTGTCACAGTTTGGAATTTCTGCGCAAGATGCACAGGAATAGGGAGAACCAATGAGAGACTAGCTGTAGGTGTCTGCACGGACAAATGAAACGCTCATTTCCTACCAGGAAGAGGAATTAACCAAAGGCTCTGCGTGCCCTGCCGGAACCAAATTAGGGCCTGAAGCAATCCTGCGGTTTTGCGGCCAGTTCACAAGAAATCGAGTTGAAGAAAGGAGCTCAGGGGCACTGTAATTCACAAACCTGCAGAGTTATGAATGACAGCTATCGTCCAAAAATGTATTGAAGTAAGTCTTCGAAGAGGACTTGAAAGCGGGGCAGAATTGCAGGAAAACGATTTCAGGGCGTAGACTGGAATTGCACTTAAAGCATAGGAAAGGAGGCAGAATGTCGACAATGATGCACTTGGCCAAAAAGGGCGTATGCGTTTTTTCCTGAATATATTCAGGAAAAAACGCATACGCCGTTTTTGGCCAACCAAGCAAGCGTGTAAAGGAAATCTGCACTACAATGAAGTCTCACTGCCCCACGGTCAAAAGGGCCATCTGAAAAAAGTGTAAAATCCAGAAAGGCAGGACAGGTCATGGAGAACAGGGAGCCTTGTTATGCTGAAGGGCGGGATGTAAATTGCCAACAGCCACTGTGGAGAATTGTATGGTGTTTCCTGAAACACGTAGGAAACAAAGCAACACAGCCTATGGCACTTCCACTTAGGGCCCTATAGCTTAGGGAAATAAAAATCAAAAACACACAGCCACCCCAAAGTTTGGGACGGCTCTGTTTACAAGAACCTCGTCTACAGTACAAGTTAAATATCCGAGAAAGCAAAAAATGGATAAAGAAGTTGTGGTACGTACAATGGAATATCACTCAGCAATGAGATCTACGTCATCAGGCCCGTAGCGGCATAATGAGTGGATTCAGGTACGACGATTCTACGAGAAATAAGTCACACAGAAAAAGAAAGATCATAAGATATCACTAATACACGGAACGTAACCTTGGCTACACATGAACTGAATTACAAAACAGAACAGGGTCTCAAATTTAGAAAACCAACTTATGCTTGCTTATGGGGAAAGGTGAGTTGGGGTGCTGCATCAAACCAGAGATTGAAATTAGCACAGATACCGTTCCATAAGCCAAATATATAATAGACAAAACCTACTCCTTGCTCAACGAAATGGACTCAACACCCCATATTCAACGTCTGGGAATATACCTGACAAGTAAGAATCTTAAGACCCATGGATTTATATGTCTCCATAAGGAAGTCAAGCGTGTGTACAGTGGCCTAAATGCAGCAGTGAAAATCCGATAAATCTCATTAACAAAATAAATTTCACAAACAAAACACAATGACAGAGAAACAGAGAGCAATTCTTAAATAATTCATTCAGGGCTTGTGATGCAACCTGGATTTAACACAGCTACACCCAGAGCTGGTTGAGACATAAGGCTGGACACTTCGGGCTGATAGCATTGGTGAGGTTCGGTGAGCAAAGGCAGACCCTTTGAAGTAATCCTGCATGGTACCCATTCCATGTGTCCCAACTCACCAGGTTTAAGGAATTCTTCCTTCAGCTAAAACATGCATGGGAAACACAGAGTATGGTCCACCGTGTGATTGGGAAACGTTTTCAAATGCATCTCAGGTTTCGTCCCCTGGTACTCGGGTTCACCGTTCCAGACGCTTTACTACACTATCCCCATTTGGAGAGTCAGTGCCTTTAACCTCCTGTTTGGCACAGTTTGCAATTTCTTCGCAAGATGAACAGGAATAGGGAGAACCAATGAGAGACTAGCTGTAGGTGTCTGCACGGGCAAATGGAACGCTCATTTCCCACCAGGAAGAGGATTTAACCAAAGGCTCAGCGTGCCCTGCCGGAATCAGATTAGGCCCTGAAGCAATCCTGCGGGTTTGCGGCCAGCTCACAAGATAGCGAGTTGAAGAAAGGAGCTCAGGGGCACTGTAACTCACAAACCTGCAGAGTTATGAATGACAGCTATCGTCCAAAAATATATTGAAGGAAGGCTGCGAAAAGGACTTGTAAGTGGGCAGAATTGCAGGATAACGATTTCAGGAGGTAGACGGGAATTGCATTTAAAGCATAGGAAAAGAGGCAGAACGTCGACAATGATGCTCTTGGCCAAAAAGGGCGTATGCGTTTTTTCCTGAATATATTCAGGAAAAAACGCATACGCAGTTTTTGGCCAACCAAGCAAGCATGTTAAAGAAATCTGCACTACAATGAAGTCTCACTGCCCCCCGGTCAAAAGGGCCATGTGAAAAAAGTGTAAAATCCAGAAAGGCAGCACAGGCCATGGAGAACAGGGAGCCTTGTTCTGCTGATGGGCGGGATGTAAATTGCCAACAGCCACTCTGGAGAAGTGTATGGTGTTTCCTGGAACAGCTAAAAAACAAAGCAACGGAGCCTACGGCACTTCCACTTATGGTCCTATAGCTTAGGGAAATTAAAATCAAAAACACACAGCCACCCCAATGTTTCGGACGGCTCTGTTTACAAGAACCTCGTCTACGGTACAAGTTAAATATCCCAGAACGTGAAAAATGGATAAAGAAGTTGTAGTACGTACGTACAATGGAATATCACTCAGCAATGAAATTTATGTCATCAGGCCCATCGCGGCATAATGAGTGGATTCAGGTACGATGATTCTAAGTGAAATGAGTCACACAGAAAATGAAACATCACAAGATATCACTAATATAAGGAATGTAAACTTGGCTACACATGAACTGAATTACAAAACAGAACAGGGTCTCAAATTTAGTAAACCAACTTATGCTTGCTTAAGGGGAAAGGTGAGTTGGGGTGCTGCATAAAACCAGAGATAGAAATTAGCACAGATACCTTTCCATAAGCCAAATATGTAATTGTCAAGACCTACCCCTTGCTCAAAGAAATGGACTAAACACCCCATATTCAACGACTAGGAATACACCTGACTAGTAAGAATCTTCAAACCCATGGATTTATATGTCTCCGTAAGAGAATGAAGCGTGTGTACAGAGGCATGAATGCAGCAGAGAAAATCCGATAAATCCCATTATCAAAATGAATTACAAAAACAAAACACAAGGACAGTGAAATAGAGAGCAATTCTTAAATAATTCATTCAGGGCTTGTGATGCAACCTGGATTTACCACATCTACACCCAGAGCTGAGTGAGACATAAGGTTGGGCACTTCGAGCTGATAGCATTGGTGAGGTTCGATGAGCAAATGCAGACCCTTTGAAGTCATACTGCATGGTACCCATTCCATGGGTCCCATCTCCCCAGGTTTAACGAATTCTTCCTTCAGCTAAAACATGCGTGGGAAACCCACAGTATGGTGCACCGAGGGACCGGCAAACCTTTTCAAATGCATCTCAGTTTTCGTCCCCTTTTACTCGGGTTCACCATTCCAGACGCTTTACTAACACTCTCCCCACTTGGAGAGTCAGTGCCTTTAACCTCCTGTTTGGCACAGTTTGCAAATTCTGCGCAAGATGAACAGGAATAGGGAGAACCAATGAGAGACTAGCTTTAGGTGTCTGCACGGGCAAAGGTAACGCTCATTTCCCACCAGGAAGAGGAATTAACCAAAGGCTCAGCATGCCGTGCCGGAACCAGATTAGGGCCTGAATCAATCCTGCGGGTTTGCGGCCAGCTCACAAGATAGCGAGTTGAAGAAAGGAGCTCAGGGGCACTGTAACTCACAAACCTGCAGAGTTATAAATGACAGCTATCATCCAAAAATATATTGAAGGAAGGCTGCGAAGAGGACTTGTAAGTGGGGCAGAATTGCAGGATAACGATTACAGGAAGTAGACGGGAATTGCATTTAAAGGATAGGAAAAGAGGCAGAACGTCAACAATGATGCTCTTGTCCAAAAAGGGTGTATGCGTTTTTTCCTGAATATATTCAGGAAAAAACGCATACGCCCTTTTTGGCCAACCAAGCAAGCATGTTAAAGAAATCTGCACTACAATGAAGTCTCACTGCCCCCCGGTCAAAAGGGCCATGTGAAAAAAGTGTAAAATCCAGAAAGGCAGCACAGGCCATGGAGAACAGGGAGCCTTGTTCTGCTGATGGGCGGGATGTAAATTGCCAACAGCCACTCTGGAGAAGTGTATGGTGTTTCCTGGAACAGCTAAAAAACAAAGCAACGGAGCCTACGGCACTTCCACTTATGGTCCTATAGCTTAGGGAAATTAAAATCAAAAACACACAGCCACCCCAAAGTTTCGGACGGCTCTGTTTACAAGAACCTCGTCTACGGTACAAGTTAAATATCCCAGAACGTGTAAAATGGATAAAGAAGTTGTGGTACGTACGTACAATGGAATATCACTCAGCAATGAAATCTATGTCATCAGGCCCGTAGCGGCATAATGAGTGGATTCAGGTACGATGATTCTAAGTGAAATGAGTCACACAGAAAATGAAACATCATAAGATATCACTAATACAAGGAATGTAAACTTGGCTACACATGAACTGAATTACAAAACAGAACAGGGTCTCAAATTTAGAAAACCAACTTATGCTTGCTTAAGGGGAAAGGTGAGTTGGGGTGCTGCATAAAACCAGAGATAGAAATTAGCACAGATACCTTTCCATAAGCCAAATATGTAATTGTCAAGACCTACCCCTTGCTCAACGAAATGGACTAAACACCCCATATTCAACGACTAGGAATACACCTGACTAGTAAGAATGTTCAAACCCATGGATTTATATGTCTCCGTAAGAGAATGAAGCGTGTGTACAGAGGCATGAATGCAGCAGAGAAAATCCGATAAATCCCATTATCAAAATAAATTTCACAAACAAATCACAATGACAGTGAAATAGAGAGCAATTCTTAAATAATTCATTCAGGGCTTGTGATGCAACCTGGATTTACCACATCTACACCCAGAGCTGGGTGAGACATAAGGCTGGACACTTCGGGCTGATAGCATAGGTGAGGTTGGGTGAGCAAACGCAGACCCTTTGAAGTCATACTGCATGGTTCCCTTTACATGGGTCCCAACTCTCCAGGTTTAAGGGATTCTTCCTTCAGCTAAAAGATGCATGGGAAACCCAGAGTATGGTCCACCGTGTGATTGGGAAACGTTTTCAAATACATCTCAGTTTGCGTCCCCGGGTACTCGGGTTCACCATTCCAGACACTTTACTAAAACTCTCCCCACTTGGAGAGTCAGTGCCTTTAACCTCTTGTTTGGCACAGTTTGCAATTTCTGCTCAAGATGAACAGGAATAGGGAGAACCAATGAGAGACTAGCTTTAGGTGTCTGCACGGGCAAATGTAACGCTCATTTCCCACCAGGAAGAGGAATTAACCAAAGGCTCAGCATGCCGTGCCGGAACCAGATTAGGGCCTGAAGCAATCCTGCGGGTTTGCGGCCAGCTCACAAGATAGCGAGTTGAAGAAAGGAGCTCAGGGGCACTGTAACTCACAAACCTGCAGAGTTATAAATGACAGCTATCGTCCATAAATATATTGAAGGAAGGCTGCAAAGAGGACTTGTAAGTGGGGCAGAATTGCAGGATAACGATTTCAGGAGGTAGAGGGAAATTGCTTTTAAAGCATAGGAAAAGAGGCAGAACGTCGACAATGATGCTCTTGGCCAAAAAGGGCGTATGCGTTTTTTCCTGAATATATTCAGGAAAAAACGCATACGCCCTTTTTGGCCAACCAAGCAAGCATGTTAAAGAAACCTGCACTACAATGAAGTCTCAGTGCCCCCCGGTCAAAAGGGCCATGTGAAAAAAGTGTAAAATCCAGAAGGGCAGCACAGGCCATGGAGAACAGGGAGCCTTGTTCTGCTGATGGGCGGGATGTAAATTGCCAACAGCCACTCTGGAGAAGTGTATGGTGTTTCCTGGAACAGCTAAAAAACAAAGCAACGGAGCCTACGGCACTTCCACTTATGGTCCTATAGCTTAGGGAAATTAAAATCAAAAACACACAGCCACCCCAAAGTTTCGGACGGCTCTGTTTACAAGAACCTCGTCTACGGTACAAGTTAAATATCCCAGAACGTGAAAAATGGATAAAGAAGTTGTGGTACGTACGTACAATGGAATATCACTCAGCAATGAAATCTATGTCATCAGGCCCGTCGCGGCATAATGAGTGGATTCAGGTACGATGATTCTAAGTGAAATGAGTCACACAGAAAATGAAACATCATAAGATATCACTAATACAAGGAATGTAAACTTGGCTACACATGAACTGAATTACAAAACAGAACAGGGTCTCAAATTTAGAAAACAAACTTATGCTTGCTTAAGGGGAAAGGTGAGTTGGGGTGCTGCATAAAACCAGAGATAGAAATTAGCACAGATACCTTTCCATAAGCCAAATATGTAATTGTCAAGACCTACCCCTTGCTCAACGAAATGGACAAAACACCCCATATTCAACGACTAGGAATACACCTGACTAGTAAGAATCTTCAAACCCATGGATTTATATGTCTCCGTAAGAGAATGAAGCGTGTGTACAGAGGCATGAATGCAGCAGAAAAAATCCGATAAATCCCATTATCAAAATGAATTACAAAAACAAAACACAAGGACAGTGAAATAGAGAGCAATTCTTAAATAATTCATTCAGGGCTTGTGATGCAACCTGGATTTACCACATCTACACCCAGAGCTGAGTGAGACATAAGGTTGGGCACTTCGGGCTGATAGCATTGGTGAGGTTCGATGAGCAAATGCAGACCCTTTGAAGTCATACTGCATGGTACCCATTCCATGGGTCCCATCTCTCCAGGTTTAACGAATTCTTCCTTCAGCTAAAACATGCGTGGGAAACCCACAGTATGGTGCACCGAGGGACCGGCAAACGTTTTCAAATGCATCTCAGTTTTCGTCCCCTTTTACTCGGGTTCACCATTCCAGACCCTTTACTAACACTCTCCCCACTTGGAGAGTCAGTGCCTTTAACCTCCTGTTTGGCACAGTTTGCAATTTCTGCGCAAGATGAACAGGAATAGGGAGAACCAATGAGAGACTAGCTTTAGGTGTCTGCACGGGCAAATGTAACGCTCATTTCCCACCAGGAAGAGGAATTAACCACAGGCTCAGCATGCCGTGCCGGAACCAGTTTAGGGCCTGAAGCAATCCTGCGGGTTTGCGGCCAGCTCACAAGATAGCGAGTTGAAGAAAGGAGCTCAGGGGCACTGTAACTCACAAACCTGCAGAGTTATAAATGACAGCTATCGTCCAAAAATATATTGAAGGAAGGCTGCGAAGAGGACTTGTAAGTGGGGCAGAATTGCAGGATAACGATTTCACGAGGTAGACGGGAATTGCATTTAAAGCATAGGAAAAGAGGCAGAACGTCGACAATGATGCTCTTGGCCAAAAAGGGCGTATGCGTTTTTTCCTGAATATATTCAGGAAAAAACGCATACGCCCTTTTTGGCCAACCAAGCAAGCATGTTAAAGAAATCTGCACTACAATGAAGTCTCACTGCCCCCCGGTCAAAAGGGCCATGTAAAAAAAGTGTAAAATCCAGAAAGGCAGCACAGGCCATGGAGAACAGGGAGCCTTGTTATGCTGATGGGCGGGATGTAAATTGCCAACAGCCACTCTGGAGAAGTGTATGGTGTTTCCTGGAACAGCTAAAAAACAAAGCAACGGAGCCTACGGCACTTCCACTTATGGTCCTATAGATTAGGGAAATTAAAATCAAAAACACACACCCACCCCAAAGTTTCGGACGGCTCGATGTACAAGAACCTCGTCTACGGTACCAGTTAAATATCCCAGAACGTGAAAAATGGATAAAGAAGTTGTGGTACGTACGTACAATGGAATATCACTCAGCAATGAAATCTATGTCATCAGGCCCGTCGCGGCATAATGAGTGGATTCAGGTACGATGATTCTAAGTGAAATGAGTCACACAGAAAATGAAACATCATAAGATATCACTAATACAAGGAATGTAAACTTGGCTACACATGAACTGAATTACAAAACAGAACAGGGTCTCAAATTTAGAAAACCAACTTATGCTTGCTTAAGGGGAAAGGTGAGTTGGGGTGCTGCATAAAACCAGAGATAGAAATTAGCACAGATACCTTTCCATAAGCCAACTATGTAATTGTCAAGACCTACCCCTTGCTCAACGAAATGGACTAAACACCCCATATTCAACGACTAGGAATACACCTGACTAGTAAGAATGTTCAAACCCATGGATTTATATGTCTCCGTAAGAGAATGAAGCGTGTGTACAGAGGCATGAATGCAGCAGAGAAAATCCGATAAATCCCATTATCAAAATGAATTACAAAAACAAAACACAAGGACAGTGAAATAGAGAGCAATTCTTAAATAATTCATTCAGGGCTTGTGATGCAACCTGGATTTACCACATCTACACCCAGAGCTGAGTGAGACATAAGGTTGGGCACTTCGGGCTGATAGCATTGGTGAGGTTCGATGAGCAAATGCAGACCCTTTGAAGTCATACTGCATGGTACCCATTCCATGGGTCCCATCTCTCCAGGTTTAACGAATTCTTCCTTCAGCTAAAACATGCGTGGGAAACCCACAGTATGGTGCACCGAGGGACCGGCAAACCTTTTCAAATGCATCTCAGTTTTCGTCCCCTTTTACTCGGGTTCACCCTTCCAGACCCTTTACTAACACTCTCCCCACTTGGAGAGTCAGTGCCTTTAACCTCCTGTTTGGCACAGTTTGCAATTTCTGCGCAAGATGAACAGGAATAGGGAGAACCAATGAGAGACTAGCTTTAGGTGTCTGCACGGGCAAAGGTAACGCTCATTTCCCACCAGGAAGAGGAATTAACCAAAGGCTCAGCATGCCGTGCCGGAACCAGATTAGGGCCTGAAGCAATCCTGCGGGATTGTGGCCAGCTCACAAGATAGCGAGTTGAAAAAAGGAGCTCAGGGGCACTGTAACTCACAAACCTGCAGAGTAATAAATGACAGCTATCGTCCAAAAATATATTGAAGGAAGGCTGCGAAGAGGACTTGTAAGTGGGGCAGAATTGCAGGATAACGATTTCAGGAGGTAGACGGGAATTGCATTTAAAGCATAGGAAAAGAGGCAGAACGTCGACAATGATGCTCTTGGCCAAAAAGGGCGTATGCGTTTTTTCCTGAATATATTCAGGAAAAAACGCATACGCCCTTTTTGGCCAACCAAGCAAGCATGTTAAAGAAATCTGCACTACAATGAAGTCTCACTGCCCCCCGGTCAAAAGGGCCATGTGAAAAAAGTGTAAAATCCAGAAAGGCAGCACAGGCCATGGAGAACAGGGAGCCTTGTTATGCTGATGGGCGGGATGTAAATTGCCAACAGCCACTCTGGAGAAGTGTATGGTGTTTCCTGGAACAGCTAAAAAACAAAGCAACGGAGCCTACGGCACTTCCACTTATGGTCCTATAGCTTAGGGAAATTAAAATCAAAAACACACAGCCACCCCAAAGTTTAGGACGGCTCTGTTTACAAGAACCTCGTCTACGGTACAAGTTAAATATCCCAGAACGTGAAAAATGGATAAAGAAGTTGTGGTACGTACGTACAATGGAATATCACTCAGCAATGAAACCTATGTCATCAGGCCCTCGCGGCATAATGAGTGGATTCAGGTACGTTGATTCTAAGTGAAATGAGTCACACAGAAAATGAAACATCATAAGATATCACTAATACAAGGAATGTAAACTTGGCTACACATGAACTGAATTACAAAACAGAACAGGGTCTCAAATTTAGAAAACCAACTTATGCTTGCTTAAGGGGAAAGGTGAGTTGGGGTGCTGCATAAAACCAGAGATAGAAATTAGCACAGATACCTTTCCATAAGCCAAATATGTAATTGTCAAGACCTACCCGTTGCTCAACGAAATGGACTAAACACCCCATATTCAACGACTAGGAATACACCTGACTAGTAAGAATCTTCAAACCCATGGATTTATATGTCTCCGTAAGAGAATGAAGCGTGTGTACAGAGGCATGAATGCAGCAGAGAAAATCCGATAAATCCCATTATCAAAATGAATTACAAAAACAAAACACAAGGACAGTGAAATAGAGAGCAATTCTTAAATAATTCATTCAGGGCTTGTGATGCAACCTGGATTTACCACATCTACACCCAGAGCTGATTGAGACATAAGGTTGGGCACTTCGGGCTGATAGCATTGGTGAGGTTCGATGAGCAAATACAGACCCTTTGAAGTCATACTGCATGGTACCCATTTCATGGGTCCCATCTCTCCAGGTCTAACGAATTCTTCCTTCAGCTAAAACATGCGTGGGAAACCCACAGTATGGTGCACCGAGGGACCGGCAAACGTTTTCAAATGCATCTCAGTTTTCGTCCCCTTTTACTCGGGTTCACCATTCCAGACCCTTTACTAACACTCTCCCCACTTGGAGAGTCAGTGCCTTTAACTTCCTGTTTGGCACAGTTTGCAATTTCTGCGCAAGATGAACAGGAATAGGGAGAACCAATGAGAGACTAGCTTTAGGTGTCTGCACGGGCAAATGTAACGCTCATTTCCCACCAGGAAGAGGAATTAACCAAAGGCTCAGCATGCCATGCCGGAACCAGATTAGGGCCTGAAGCAATCCTGGGGGTTTGTGGCCAGCTCACAAGATAGCGAGTTGAAGAAAGGAGCTCAGGGGCACTGTAACTCACGACCTGCAGAGTTATAAATGACAGCTATCGTCCAAAAATATATTGAAGGAAGGCTGCGAAGAGGACTTGTAAGTGGGGCAGAATTGCAGGATAACGATTTCAGGAGGTAGACGGGAATTGCATTTAAAGCATAGGAAAAGAGGCAGAACGTCGACAATGATGCTCTTGGCCAAAAAGGGCGTATGCGTTTTTTCCTGAATATATTCAGGAAAAAACGCATACGCCCTTTTTGGCCAACCAAGCAAGCATGTTAAAGAAATCTGCACTACAATGAAGTCTCACTGCCCCCCGGTCAAAAGGGCCATGTGAAAAAAGTGTAAAATCCAGAAAGGCAGCACAGGCCATGGAGAACAGGGAGCCTTGTTATGCTGATGGGCGGGATGTAAATTGCCAACAGCCACTCTGGAGAAGTGTATGGTGTTTCCTGGAACAGCTAAAAAACAAAGCAACAGAGCCTACGGCACTTCCACTTATGGTCCTATAGCTTAGGGAAATTAAAATCAAAAACACACAGCCACCCCAAAGTTTAGGACGGCTCTGTTTACAAGAACCTCGTCTACGGTACAAGTTAAATATCCCAGAACGTGAAAAATGGATAAAGAAGTTGTGGTACGTACGTACAATGGAATATCACTCAGCAATGAAATCTATATCATCAGGCCCGTCGCGGCATAATGAGTGGATTCAGGTAGGATGATTCTAAGTGAAATGAGTCACACAGAAAATGAAACATCATAAGATATCACTAATACAAGGAATGTAAACTTGGCTACACATGAACTGAATTACAAAACAGAACAGGGTCTCAAATTTAGGAAACCAACTTATGCTTGCTTAAGGGGAAAGGTGAGTTGGGGTGCTGCATAAAACCAGAGATAGAAATTAGCACAGATACCTTTCCATAAGCCAAATATGTAATTGTCAAGACCTACCCCTTGCTCAACGAAATGGACTAAACACCTCATATTCAACGACTAGGAATCCACCTGACTAGTAAGTATCTTCAAACCCATGGATTTATATTTCTCCGTAAGAGAATGAAGCGTGTGTACAGAGGCATGAATGCAGCAGAGAAAATCCGATAAATCCCATTATCAAAATGAATTACAAAAACAAAACACAAGGACAGTGAAATAGAGAGCAATTCTTAAATAATTCATTCAGGGCTTGTGATGCAACCTGGATTTACCACATCTACACCCAGAGCTGAGTGAGACATAAGGTTGGGCACTTCGGGCTGATAGCATTGGTGAGGTTCGATGAGCAAATGCAGACCCTTTGAAGTCATACTGCATGGTACCCATTCCATGGGTCCCATCTCTCCAGGTTTAACGAATTCTTCCTTCAGCTAAAACATGCGTGGGAAACCCACAGTATGGTGTACCGAGGGACCGGCAAACGTTTTAAAATGCATCTCAGTTTTCGTCCCCTTTTACTCGGGTTCACCATTCCAGACACTTTACTAACACTCTCCCCACTTGGAGAGTCAGTGCCTTTAACCTCCTGTTTGGCACAGTTTGCAATTTCTGCGCAAGATGAACAGGAATAGGGAGAACCAATGAGAGACTAGCTTTAGGTGTCTGCACGGGCAAATGTAACGCTCATTTCCCACCAGGAAGAGGAATTAACCAAAGGCTCAGCATGCCGTGCCGGAACCAGATTAGGGCCTGAAGCAATCCTGCGGGTTTGCGGCCAGCTCACAAGATAGCGAGTTGAAGAAAGGAGCTCAGGGGCACTGTAACTCACAAACCTGCAGAGTTATAAATGACAGCTATCGTCCATAAATATATTGAAGGAAGGCTGCAAAGAGGACTTGTAAGTGGGGCAGAATTGCAGGATAACGATTTCAGGAGGTAGAGGGAAATTGCTTTTAAAGCATAGGAAAAGAGGCAGAACGTCGACAATGATGCTCTTGGCCAAAAAGGGCGTATGCGTTTTTTCCTGAATATATTCAGGAAAAAACGCATACGCCCTTTTTGGCCAACCAAGCAAGCATGTTAAAGAAACCTGCACTACAATGAAGTCTCAGTGCCCCCCGGTCAAAAGGGCCATGTGAAAAAAGTGTAAAATCCAGAAGGGCAGCACAGGCCATGGAGAACAGGGAGCCTTGTTCTGCTGATGGGCGGGATGTAAATTGCCAACAGCCACTCTGGAGAAGTGTATGGTGTTTCCTGGAACAGCTAAAAAACAAAGCAACGGAGCCTACGGCACTTCCACTTATGGTCCTATAGCTTAGGGAAATTAAAATCAAAAACACACAGCCACCCCAAAGTTTCGGACGGCTCTGTTTACAAGAACCTCGTCTACGGTACAAGTTAAATATCCCAGAACGTGAAAAATGGATAAAGAAGTTGTGGTACGTACGTACAATGGAATATCACTCAGCAATGAAATCTATGTCATCAGGCCCGTCGCGGCATAATGAGTGGATTCAGGTACGATGATTCTAAGTGAAATGAGTCACACAGAAAATGAAACATCATAAGATATCACTAATACAAGGAATGTAAACTTGGCTACACATGAACTGAATTACAAAACAGAACAGGGTCTCAAATTTAGAAAACAAACTTATGCTTGCTTAAGGGGAAAGGTGAGTTGGGGTGCTGCATAAAACCAGAGATAGAAATTAGCACAGATACCTTTCCATAAGCCAACTATGTAATTGTCAAGACCTACCCCTTGCTCAACGAAATGGACTAAACACCCCATATTCAACGACTAGGAATACACCTGACTAGTAAGAATCTTCAAACCCATGGATTTATATGTCTCCGTAAGAGACTGAAGCGTGTGTACAGAGGCATGAATGCAGCAGAGAAAATCCGATAAATCCCATTATCAAAATGAATTACAAAAACAAAACACAAGGACAGTGAAATAGAGAGCAATTCTTAAATAATTCATTCAGGGCTTGTGATGCAACCTGGATTTACCACATCTACACCCAGAGCTGAGTGAGACATAAGGTTGGGCACTTCGGGCTGATAGCATTGGTGAGGTTCAATGAGCAAATGCAGACCCTTTGAAGTCATACTGCATGGTACCCATTCCATGGGTCCCATCTCTCCAGGTTTAACGAATTCTTCCTTCAGCTAAAACATGCGTGGGAAACCCACAGTATGGTGCACCGAGGGACCGGCAAACGTTTTCAAATGCATCTCAGTTTTCGTCCCCTTTTACTCGGGTTCACCATTCCAGACCCTTTACTAACACTCTCCCCACTTGGAGAGTCAGTGCCTTTAACCTCCTGTTTGGCACAGTTTGCAATTTCTGCGCAAGATGAACAGGAATAGGGAGAACCAATGAGAGACTAGCTTTAGGTGTCTGCACGGGCAAATGTAACGCTCATTTCCCACCAGGAAGAGGAATTAACCACAGGCTCAGCATGCCGTGCCGGAACAAGATTAGGGCCTGAAGCAATCCTGCGGGTTTGCGGCCAGCTCACAAGATAGCGAGTTGAAGAAAGGAGATCAGGGGCACTGTAACTCACAAACCTGCAGAGTTATAAATGACAGCTATCGTCCAAAAATATATTGAAGGAAGGCTGTGAAGAGGACTTGTAAGTGGGGCAGAATTGCAGGATAACGATTTCAGGAGGTAGACGGGAATTGCATTTAAAGCATAGGAAAAGAGGCAGAACGTCGACAATGATGCTCTTGGCCAAAAAGGGCGTATGCGTTTTTTCCTGAATATATTCAGGAAAAAACGCATACGCCCTTCTTGGCCAACCAAGCAAGCATGTTAAAGAAATCTGCACTACAATGAAGTCTCACTGCCCCCCGGTCAAAAGGGCCATGTGAAAAAAGTGTAAAATCCAGAAAGGCAGCACAGGCCATGGAGAACAGGGAGCCTTGTTCTGCTGATGGGCGGGATGTAAATTGCCAACAGCCACTCTGGAGAAGTGTATGGTGTTTCCTGGAACAGCTAAAAAACAAAGCAACGGAGCCTACGGCACTTCCACTTATGGTCCTATAGCTTAGGGAAATTAAAATCAAAAACACACAGCCACCCCAAAGTTTCGGACGGCTCTGTTTACAAGAACCTCGTCTACGGTACAAGTTAAATATCCCAGAACGTGAAAAATGGATAAAGAAATTGTGGTACGTACGTACAATGGAATATCACTCAGCAATGAAATCTATGTCATCAGGCCCGTCGCGGCATAATGAGTGGATTCAGGTACGATGATTCTAAGTGAAATGAGTCACACAGAAAATGAAACATCATAAGATATCACTAATACAAGGAATGTAAACTTGGCTACACATGAACTGAATTACAAAACAGAACAGGGTCTCAAATTTAGAAAACCAACTTATGCTTGCTTAAGGGGAAAGGTGAGTTGGGGTGCTGCATAAAACCAGAGATAGAAATTAGCACAGATACCTTTCCATAAGCCAAATATGTAATTGTCAAGACCTACCCCTTGCTCAACGAAATGGACTAAACACCCCATATTCAACGACTAGGAATACACCTGACTAGTAAGTATCTTCAAACCCATGGATTTATATGTCTCCGTAAGAGAATGAAGCGTGTGTACAGAGGCATGAATGCAGCAGACAAAATCCGATAAATCCCATTATCAAAATGAATTACAAAAACAAAACACAAGGACAGTGAAATAGAGAGCAATTCTTAAATAATTCATTCAGGGCTTGTGATGCAACCTGGATTTACAACATCTACACCCAGAGCTGAGTGAGACATAAGGTTGGGCACTTCGGGCTGATAGCATTGGAGAGGTTCGATGAGCAAATGCAGACCCTTTGAAGTCATACTGCATGGTACCCATTCCATGGGTCCCATCTCTCCAGGTTTAACGAATTCTTCCTTCAGCTAAAACATGCGTGGGAAACCCACAGTATGGTGCACCGAGGGACCGGCAAACGTTTTCAAATGCATCTCAGTTTTCGTCCCCTTTTACTCGGGTTCACCATTCCAGACACTTTACTAACACTCTCCCCACTTGGAGAGTCAGTGCCTTTAACCTCCTGTTTGGCACAGTTTGCAATTTCTGCGCAAGATGAACAGGAATAGGGAGAACCAATGAGAGACTAGCTTTAGGTGTCTGCACGGGCAAATGTAACGCTCATTTCCCACCAGGAAGAGCAATTAACCACAGGCTCAGCATGCCGTGCCGGAACCAGATTAGGGCCTGAAGCAATCCTGCGGGTTTGCGGCCAGCTCACAAGATAGCGAGTTGAAGAAAGGAGCTCAGGGGCACTGTAACTCACAAACCTGCAGAGTTATAAATGACAGCTATCATCCAAAAATATATTGAAGGAAGGCTGCGAAGAGGACTTGTAAGTGGGGCAGAATTGCAGGATAACGATTTCAGGAGGTAGACGGGAATTGCATTTAAAGCATAGGAAAAGAGGCAGAACGTCGACAATGATGCTCTTGGCCAAAAAGGGCGTATGCGGTTTTTTCCTGAATATATTCAGTAAAAAATGCATACGCCCTTTTTGGCCAACTAAGCAAGCATGTTAAAGAAATCTGCACTACAATGAAGTCTCACTGCCCCCCGGTCAAAAGGGCCATGTAAATAAAGTGTAAAATCCAGAAAGGCAGCACAGGCCATGGAGAACAGGGAGCCTTGTTCTGCTGATGGGCGGGATGTAAATTGCCAACAGCCACTCTGGAGAAGTGTATGGTGTATCCTGGAACAGCTAAAAAACAAAGCAACGGAGCCTACGGCACTTCCACTTATGGTCCTATAGCTTAGGGAAATTAAAATAAAAAAACACACAGCCACCCCAAAGTTTCGGACGGCTCTGTTTACAAGAACCTCGTCTACGGTACAAGTTAAATATCCCAGAACGTGAAAAATGGATAAAGAAGTTGTGGTACGTACGTACAATGGAATATCACTCAGCAATGAAATCTATGTCATCAGGCCCGTCGCGGCATAATGAGTGGATTCAGGTACGATGATGCTAAGTGAAATGAGTCACACAGAAAATGAAACATCATAAGATATCACTAATACAAGGAATGTAAACTTGGCTACACATGAACTGAATTACAAAACAGAACAGGGTCTCAAATTTAGAAAACCAACTTATGCTTGCTTAACGGGAAAGGTGAGTTGGGGTGCTGCATAAAACCAGAGATAGAAATTAGCACAGATACCTTTCCATAAGCCAAATATGTAATTGTCAAGACCTACCCCTTGCTCAACGAAATGGACTAAACACCCCATATTCAACGACTAGGAATACACCTGACTAGTAAGAATCTTCAAACCCATGGATTTATATGTCTCCGTAAGAGAATGAAGCGTGTGTACAGAGGCATGAATGCAGCAGAGAAAATCCGATAAATCCCATTATCAAAATGAATTACAAAAACAAAACACAAGGACAGTGAAATAGAGAGCAATTCTTAAATAATTCATTCAGGGCTTGTGATGCAGCCTGGATTTACCACATCTACCCTCAGAGCTGAGTGAGACATAAGGTTGGGCACTTCGGGCTGATAGCATTGGTGAGGTTCGATGAGCAAATGCAGACCCTTTGAAGTCATACTGCATGGTACCCATTCCATGGGTCCCATCTCTCCAGGTTTAACGAATTCTTCTTTCAGCTAAAACATGCGTGGGAAACCCACAGTATGGTGCACCGAGGGACCGGCAAACGTTTTCAAATGCATCTCAGTTTTCGTCCCCTTTTACTCGGGTTCACCATTCCAGACCCTTTACTAACACTCTCCCCACTTGGAGATTCAGTGCCTTTAACCTCCTGTTTGGCACAGTTTGCAATTTCTGCGCAAGATGAACAGGAATAGGGAGAACCAATGAGAGACTAGCTTTAGGTGTCTGCACGGGCAAATGTAACGCTCATTTCCCAACAGGAAGAGGAATTAACCACAGGCTCAGCATGCCGTGCCGGAACCAGTTTAGGGCCTGAAGCAATCCTGCGGGTTTGCGGCCAGATCACAAGATAAGGAGTTGAAGAAAGGAGCTCAGGGGCACTGTAACTCACAAACCTGCAGAGTTATAAATGACAGCTATTGTCCAAAAATATATTGAAGGAAGGCTGCGAAGAGGACTTGTAAGTGAGGCAGAATTGCAGGATAACGATTTCAGGAGGTAGACGGGAATTGCATTTAAAGCATAGGAAGAGAGGCAGAATGTCGACAATGATGCTCTTGGCCAAAAAGGGCGTATGCGTTTTTTCCTGAATATATTCAGGAAAAAACGCATACGCCCTTCTTGGCCAACCAAGCAAGCATGTTAAAGAAATCTGCACTACAATGAAGTCTCAGTGCCCCCCGGTCAAAAGGGCCATGTGAAAAAAGTGTAAAATCCAGAAAGGCAGCACAGGCCATGGAGAACAGGGAGCCTTGTTCTGCTGATGGGCGGGATGTAAATTGCCAACAGCCACTCTGGAGAAGTGTATGGTGTATCCTGGAACAGCTAAAAAACAAAGCAACGGAGCCTACGGCACTTCCACTTATGGTCCTATAGCTTAGGGAAATTAAAATCAAAAACACACAGCTACCCCAAAGTTTCGGACGGCTCTGTTTACAAGAACCTCGTCTACGGTACAAGTTAAATATCCCAGAACGTGAAAAATGGATAAAGAAGTTGTGGTACGTACGTACAATGGAATATCACTCAGCAATGAAATCTATGTCATCAGGCCCGTCGCGGCATAATGAGTGGATTCAGGTACGATGATTCTAAGTGAAATGAGTCACACAGAAAATGAAACATCATAAGATATCACTAATACAAGGAATGTAAACTTGGCTACACATGAACTGAATTACAAAACAGAACAGGGTCTCAAATTTAGAAAACCAACTTATGCTTGCTTAAGGGGAAAGGTGAGTTGGGGTGCTGCATAAAACCAGAGATAGAAATTAGCACAGATACCTTTCCATAAGCCAAATATGTAATTGTCAAGACCTACCCCTTGCTCAACGAAATGGACTAAACACCCCGTATTCAACGACTAGGAATACACCTGATTAGTAAGAATCTTCAAACCCATGGATTTATATGTCTCCGTAAGAGAATGAAGCGTGTGTACAGAAGCATGAATGCAGCAGAGAAAATCCGATAAATCCCATTATCAAAATGAATTACAAAAAACAAAA
Source organism: Delphinapterus leucas (assembly GCF_059928025.1). NCBI lineage: Eukaryota > Metazoa > Chordata > Mammalia > Artiodactyla > Monodontidae > Delphinapterus > Delphinapterus leucas. The sequence goes on along the minus strand of NW_028322232.1, from coordinate 8,900,356 downwards.
CACAAGGACAGTGAAATAGAGAGCAATTCTTAAATAATTCATTCAGGGCTTGTGATGCAACCTGGATTTACCACATCTACACCCAGAGCTGAGTGAGACATAAGGTTGGGCACTTCGGGCTGATAGCATTGGTGAGGTTCGATGAGCAAATGCAGACCCTTTGAAGTCATACTGCATGGTACCCATTCCATGGGTCCCATCTCTCCAGGTTTAACGAATTCTTCCTTCAGCTAAAACATGCGTGGGAAACCCACAGTATGGTGCACCGAGGGACCGGCAAACGTTTTCAAATGCATCTCAGTTTTCGTCCCCTTTTACTCGGGTTCACCATTCCAGACCCTTTACTAACACTCTCCGCACTTGGAGCGTCAGAGCCTTTAACCTCCTGTTTGGCACAGTTTGCAATTTCTGCGCAAGATGAACAGGAATATGGAGAACAAATGAGAGACTAGCTTTAGGTGTCTGCACGGGCAAATGTAACGCTCATTTCCCACCAGGAAGAGGAATTAACCAAAGGCTCAGCATGCCGTGCCGGAACAAGATTAGGGCCTGAAGCAATCCTGCGGGTTTGCGGCCAGCTCACAAGATAGCGAGTTGAAGAAAGGAGATCAGGGGCACTGTAACTCACAAACCTGCAGAGTTATAAATGACAGCTATCGTCCAAAAATATATTGAAGGAAGGCTGTGAAGAGGACTTGTAAGTGGGGCAGAATTGCAGGATAACGATTTCAGGAGGTAGACGGGAATTGCATTTAAAGCATAGGAAAAGAGGCAGAACGTCGACAATGATGCTCTTGGCCAAAAAGGGCGTATGCGTTTTTTCCTGAATATATTCAGGAAAAAACGCATACGCCCTTCTTGGCCAACCAAGCAAGCATGTTAAAGAAATCTGCACTACAATGAAGTCTCACTGCCCCCCGGTCAAAAGGGCCATGTGAAAAAAGTGTAAAATCCAGAAAGGCAGCACAGGCCATGGAGAACAGGGAGCCTTGTTCTGCTGATGGGCGGGATGTAAATTGCCAACAGCCACTCTGGAGAAGTGTATGGTGTTTCCTGGAACAGCTAAAAAACAAAGCAACGGAGCCTACGGCACTTCCACTTATGGTCCTATAGCTTAGGGAAATTAAAATCAAAAACACACAGCCACCCCAAAGTTTCGGACGGCTCTGTTTACAAGAACCTCGTCTACGGTACAAGTTAAATATCCCAGAACGTGAAAAATGGATAAAGAAATTGTGGTACGTACGTACAATGGAATATCACTCAGCAATGAAATCTATGTCATCAGGCCCGTCGCGGCATAATGAGTGGATTCAGGTACGATGATTCTAAGTGAAATGAGTCACACAGAAAATGAAACATCATAAGATATCACTAATACAAGGAATGTAAACTTGGCTACACATGAACTGAATTACAAAACAGAACAGGGTCTCAAATTTAGAAAACCAACTTATGCTTGCTTAAGGGGAAAGGTGAGTTGGGGTGCTGCATAAAACCAGAGATAGAAATTAGCACAGATACCTTTCCATAAGCCAAATATGTAATTGTCAAGACCTACCCCTTGCTCAACGAAATGGACTAAACACCCCATATTCAACGACTAGGAATACACCTGACTAGTAAGTATCTTCAAACCCATGGATTTATATATCTCCGTAAGAGAATGAAGCGTGTGTACAGAGGCATGAATGCAGCAGACAAAATCCGATAAATCCCATTATCAAAATGAATTACAAAAACAAAACACAAGGACAGTGAAATAGAGAGCAATTCTTAAATAATTCATTCAGGACTTGTGATGCAACCTGGATTTACAACATCTACACCCAGAGCTGAGTGAGACATAAGGTTGGGCACTTCGGGCTGATAGCATTGGAGAGGTTCGATGAGCAAATGCAGACCCTTTGAAGTCATACTGCATGGTACCCATTCCATGGGTCCCATCTCTCCAGGTTTAACGAATTCTTCCTTCAGCTAAAACATGCGTGGGAAACCCACAGTATGGTGCACCGAGGGACCGGCAAACGTTTTCAAATGCATCTCAGTTTTCGTCCCCTTTTACTCGGGTTCACCATTCCAGACACTTTACTAACACTCTCCCCACTTGGAGAGTCAGTGCCTTTAACCTCCTGTTTGGCACAGTTTGCAATTTCTGCGCAAGATGAACAGGAATAGGGAGAACCAATGAGAGACTAGCTTTAGGTGTCTGCACGGGCAAATGTAACGCTCATTTCCCACCAGGAAGAGCAATTAACCACAGGCTCAGCATGCCGTGCCGGAACCAGATTAGGGCCTGAAGCAATCCTGCGGGTTTGCGGCCAGCTCACAAGATAGCGAGTTGAAGAAAGGAGCTCAGGGGCACTGTAACTCACAAACCTGCAGAGTTATAAATGACAGCTATCATCCAAAAATATATTGAAGGAAGGCTGCGAAGAGGACTTGTAAGTGGGGCAGAATTGCAGGATAACGATTTCAGGAGGTAGACGGGAATTGCATTTAAAGCATAGGAAAAGAGGCAGAACGTCGACAATGATGCTCTTGGCCAAAAAGGGCGTATGCGGTTTTTTCCTGAATATATTCAGTAAAAAATGCATACGCCCTTTTTGGCCAACCAAGCAAGCATGTTAAAGAAATCTGCATTACAATGAAGTCTCACTGCCCCCCGGTCAAAAGGGCCATGTAAATAAAGTGTAAAATCCAGAAAGGCAGCACAGGCCATGGAGAACAGGGAGCCTTGTTCTGCTGATGGGCGGGATGTAAATTGCCAACAGCCACTCTGGAGAAGTGTATGGTGTATCCTGGAACAGCTAAAAAACAAAGCAACGGAGCCTACGGCACTTCCACTTATGGTCCTATAGCTTAGGGAAATTAAAATAAAAAAACACACAGCCACCCCAAAGTTTCGGACGGCTCTGTTTACAAGAACCTCGTCTACGGTACAAGTTAAATATCCCAGAACGTGAAAAATGGATAAAGAAGTTGTGGTACGTACGTACAATGGAATATCACTCAGCAATGAAATCTATGTCATCAGGCCCGTCGCGGCATAATGAGTGGATTCAGGTACGATGATGCTAAGTGAAATGAGTCACACAGAAAATGAAACATCATAAGATATCACTAATACAAGGAATGTAAACTTGGCTACACATGAACTGAATTACAAAACAGAACAGGGTCTCAAATTTAGAAAACCAACTTATGCTTGCTTAACGGGAAAGGTGAGTTGGGGTGCTGCATAAAACCAGAGATAGAAATTAGCACAGATACCTTTCCATAAGCCAAATATGTAATTGTCAAGACCTACCCCTTGCTCAACGAAATGGACTAAACACCCCATATTCAACGACTAGGAATACACCTGACTAGTAAGAATCTTCAAACCCATGGATTTATATGTCTCCGTAAGAGAATGAAGCGTGTGTACAGAGGCATGAATGCAGCAGAGAAAATCCGATAAATCCCATTATCAAAATGAATTACAAAAACAAAACACAAGGACAGTGAAATAGAGAGCAATTCTTAAATAATTCATTCAGGGCTTGTGATGCAGCCTGGATTTACCACATCTACCCTCAGAGCTGAGTGAGACATAAGGTTGGGCACTTCGGGCTGATAGCATTGGTGAGGTTCGATGAGCAAATGCAGACCCTTTGAAGTCATACTGCATGGTACCCATTCCATGGGTCCCATCTCTCCAGGTTTAACGAATTCTTCTTTCAGCTAAAACATGCGTGGGAAACCCACAGTATGGTGCACCGAGGGACCGGCAAACGTTTTCAAATGCATCTCAGTTTTCGTCCCCTTTTACTCGGGTTCACCATTCCAGACCCTTTACTAACACTCTCCCCACTTGGAGATTCAGTGCCTTTAACCTCCTGTTTGGCACAGTTTGCAATTTCTGCGCAAGATGAACAGGAATAGGGAGAACCAATGAGAGACTAGCTTTAGGTGTCTGCACGGGCAAATGTAACGCTCATTTCCCAACAGGAAGAGGAATTAACCACAGGCTCAGCATGCCGTGCCGGAACCAGTTTAGGGCCTGAAGCAATCCTGCGGGTTTGCGGCCAGATCACAAGATAAGGAGTTGAAGAAAGGAGCTCAGGGGCACTGTAACTCACAAACCTGCAGAGTTATAAATGACAGCTATTGTCCAAAAATATATTGAAGGAAGGCTGCGAAGAGGACTTGTAAGTGAGGCAGAATTGCAGGATAACGATTTCAGGAGGTAGACGGGAATTGCATTTAAAGCATAGGAAGAGAGGCAGAATGTCGACAATGATGCTCTTGGCCAAAAAGGGCGTATGCGTTTTTTCCTGAATATATTCAGGAAAAAACGCATACGCCCTTCTTGGCCAACCAAGCAAGCATGTTAAAGAAATCTGCACTACAATGAAGTCTCAGTGCCCCCCGGTCAAAAGGGCCATGTGAAAAAAGTGTAAAATCCAGAAAGGCAGCACAGGCCATGGAGAACAGGGAGCCTTGTTCTGCTGATGGGCGGGATGTAAATTGCCAACAGCCACTCTGGAGAAGTGTATGGTGTATCCTGGAACAGCTAAAAAACAAAGCAACGGAGCCTACGGCACTTCCACTTATGGTCCTATAGCTTAGGGAAATTAAAATCAAAAACACACAGCTACCCCAAAGTTTCGGACGGCTCTGTTTACAAGAACCTCGTCTACGGTACAAGTTAAATATCCCAGAACGTGAAAAATGGATAAAGAAGTTGTGGTACGTACGTACAATGGAATATCACTCAGCAATGAAATCTATGTCATCAGGCCCGTCGCGGCATAATGAGTGGATTCAGGTACGATGATTCTAAGTGAAATGAGTCACACAGAAAATGAAACATCATAAGATATCACTAATACAAGGAATGTAAACTTGGCTACACATGAACTGAATTACAAAACAGAACAGGGTCTCAAATTTAGAAAACCAACTTATGCTTGCTTAAGGGGAAAGGTGAGTTGGGTGCTGCATAAAACCAGAGATAGAAATTAGCACAGATACCTTTCCATAAGCCAAATATGTAATTGTCAAGACCTACCCCTTGCTCAACGAAATGGACTAAACACCCCGTATTCAACGACTAGGAATACACCTGATTAGTAAGAATCTTCAAACCCATGGATTTATATGTCTCCGTAAGAGAATGAAGCGTGTGTACAGAAGCATGAATGCAGCAGAGAAAATCCGATAAATCCCATTATCAAAATGAATTACAAAAAACAAAACACAAGGACAGTGAAATAGAGAGCAATTCTTAAATAATTCATTCAGGGCTTGTGATGCAACCTGGATTTACCACATCTACACCCAGAGCTGAGTGAGACATAAGGTTGGGCACTTCGGGCTGATAGCATTGGTGAGGTTCGATGAGCAAATGCAGACCCTTTGAAGTCATACTGCATGGTACCCATTCCATGGGTCCCATCTCTCCAGGTTTAACGAATTCTTCCTTCAGCTAAAACATGCGTGGGAAACCCACAGTATGGTGCACCGAGGGACCGGCAAACCTTTTCAAATGCATCTCAGTTTTCGTCCCCTTTTACTCGGGTTCACCATTCCAGACCCTTTACTAACACTCTCCGCACTTGGAGCGTCAGAGCCTTTAACCTCCTGTTTGGCACAGTTTGCAATTTCTGCGCAAGATGAACAGGAATATGGAGAACAAATGAGAGACTAGCTTTAGGTGTCTGCACGGGCAAATGTAACGCTCATTTCCCACCAGGAAGAGGAATTAACCAAAGGCTCAGCATGCCGTGCCGGAACCAGATTAGGGCCTGAAGCAATCCTGCGGGTTTGCGGCCAGCTCACAAGATAGCGAGTTGAAGAAAGGAGCTCAGGGGCACTGTAACTCACAAACCTGCAGAGTTATAAATGACAGCTATCGTCCAAAAATATATTGAAGGAAGGCTGCGAAGAGGACTTGTAAGTGGGGCAGAATTGCAGGATAACGATTTCAGGAGGTAGACGGGAATTGCATTTAAAGCATAGGAAAAGAGGCAGAACGTCGACAATGATGCTCTTGGCCAAAAAGGGCGTATGCGTTTTTTCCTGAATATATTCAGGAAAAAACGCATACGCCCTTTTTGGCCAACCAAGCAAGCATGTAAAAGAAATCTGCACTACAATGAAGACTCACTGCCCCCCGGTCCAAAGGGCCAGGTGAATAAAGTGTAAAATCCAGAAAGGCAGCAAAGGCCATGGAGAACAGGGAGCCTTGTTAGGCTGATGGGCGGGATGTAAATTGCCAACAGCCACTCTGGAGAAGTGTATGGTGTTTCCTGGAACAGCTAAAAAACAAAGCAACGGAGCGTACGGCACTTCCACTTATGGTCCTATAGCTTAGGGAAATTAAAATCAAAAACACACAGCCACCCCAAAGTTTCGGACGGCTCTGTTTACAAGAACCTCGTCTACGGTACAAGTTAAATATCCCAGAATGTGAAAAATGGATAAAGAAGTTCTGGTACGTACGTACAATGGAATATCACTCAGCAATGAAATCTATGTCATCAGGCCCGTCGCGGCATAATGAGTGGATTCAGGTACGATGATTCTAAGTGAAATGAGTCACACAGAAAATGAAACATCATAAGATATCACTAATACAAGGAATGTAAACTTGGCTACACATGAACTGAATTACAAAACAGAACTGGGTCTCAAATTTAGAAAACCAACCTATGCTTGCTTAAGGGGAAAGGTGAGTTGGGGTGCTGCATAAAACCAGAGATAGAAATTAGCACAGATACCTTTCCATAAGCCAAATATGTAATTGTCAAGACCTACCCCTTTCTCAACGAAATGGACTAAACACCCCATATTCAACGACTAGGAATACACCTGACTAGTAAGAATCTTCAAACCCATGGATTTATATGTCTCCGTAAGAGAATGAAGCGTGTGTACAGAGGCATGAATGCAGCAGAGAAAATCCGATAAATCAAATTATCAAAATGAATTACAAAAACAAAACACAAGGACAGTGAAATAGAGAGCAATTCTTAAATAATTCATTCAGGGCTTGTGATGCAACCTGGATTTACCACATCTACACCCAGAGCTGAGTGAGACATAAGGTTGGGCACTTCGGGCTGATAGCATTGGTGAGGTTCGATGAGCAAATGCAGACCCTTTGAAGTCATACTGCATGGTACCCATTCCATGGGTCCCATCTCTCCAGGTTTAACGAATTCTTCCTTCAGCTAAAACATGCGTGGGAAACCCACAGTATGGTGCACCGAGGGACCGGCAAACGTTTTCAAATGCATCTCAGTTTTCGTCCCCTTTTACTCGGGTTCACCATTCCAGACCCTTTACTAACACTCTCCCCACTTTGAGCGTCAGTGCCTTTAACCTCCTGTTTTGCACAGTTTGCAATTTTTGCGCAAGATGAACAGGAATAGGGAGAACCAATGAGTGACTAGCTTTAGGTGTCTGCACGGGCAAATGTAACGCTCATTTCCCACCAGGAAGAGGAATTAACCACAGGCTCAGCATGCCGTGCCGGAACCAGATTAGGGCCTGAAGCAATCCTGCGGGTTTGCGGCCAGCTCACAAGATAAGGAGTTGAAGAAAGGAGCTCAGGGGCACTGTAACTCACAAACCTGCAGAGTTATAAATGACAGCTATCGTCCAAAAATATATTGAAGGAAGGCTGCGAAGAGGACTTGTAAGTGGGGCAGAATTGCAGGATAACGATTTCAGGAGGTAGAGGGGAATTGCATTTAAAGCATAGGAAAAGAGGCAGAACGTCGACAATGATGCTCTTGGCCAAAAAGGGCGTATGCGTTTTTTCCTGAATATATTCAGGAAAAAACGCATACGCCCTTTTTGGCCAACCAAGCAAGCATGTTAAAGAAATCTGCACTACAATGAAGTCTCACTGCCCCCCGGTCAAAAGGGCCATGTGAAAAAAGTGTAAAATCCAGAAAGGCAGCACAGGCCATGGAGAACAGGGAGCCTTGTTCTGCTGATGGGCGGGATGTAAATTGCCAACAGCCACTCTGGAGAAGTGTATGGTGTTTCCTGGAACAGCTAAAAAACAAAGCAACGGAGCCTACAGCAATTCCACTTATGGTCTTATAGCTTAGGGAAATTAAAATCAAAAACACACAGCCACCCCAAAGTTTCGGACGGCTCTGTTTACAAGAACCTCGTCTACGGTACAAGTTAAATATCCCAGAACGTGAAAAATGGATAAAGAAGTTGTGGTACGTACGTACAATGGAATATCACTCAGCAATGAAATCTATGTCATCAGGCCCGTCGCGGCATAATGAGTGGATTCAGGTAGGATGATTCTAAGTGAAATGAGTCACACAGAAAATGAAACATCATAAGATATCACTAATACAAGGAATGTAAACTTGGCTACACATGAACTGAATTACAAAACAGAACAAGGTCTCAAATTTAGAAAACCAACTTAGGCTTGCTTAACGGGAAAGGTGAGTTGGGGTGCTGCATAAAACCAGAGATAGAAATTAGCACAGATACCTTTCCATAAGCCAAATATGTAATTGTCAAGACCTACCCCTTGCTCAACGAAATGGACTAAACACCCCATATTCAACGACTAGGAATACACCTGACTAGTAAGAATCTTCAAACCCATGGATTTATATGTCTCCGTAAGAGAATGAAGCGTGTGAACAGAGGAATCAATGCAGCAG